>NC_083349.1:141040024-142291899 GCF_030254825.1 Meriones unguiculatus | reverse complement strand
AATCAGTAGGCAGTCATTTTGTTTTAATGATGGTGTTCTTTGCTTTACAGAAGCTTTTCGATTTCATGAGGTCCCATTTATTGATTGTTGCTCTTAGAGCCTGTGCTGTTGGTGTTCTGTTCAGGAAGTTGTCACCTGTGCCAATGAGCTCTAGGGTCTTCCCCACTTTTTCTTTTAACCGATTTAATGTGTCTGGTTTTATGTTTAGGCCTTTGATCCACTTGGACTTTAGTTTTGTGCAGGGTGATAAGGATGGATCTATTTTCATTTTCCTACATGTAGATATGCAGTCAGACCAGCACCATTTGTTGAAGATGATATCTTTTTTCCATTGTTTGGTTTTGGCATCTTTGTCAAAGATCAGTTGTCCATAAGGGTCTGGGTTTATTTCTGGGTCTTCTGTTTGGTTCCATTGATCCACCATTCTGTTTCTATGCCAGTATCATTCAGTGTTTATTACTGTTGCTGTACAGTACAGCTTAAGGTTAGGGATGGAGATATCTCCAGAAGATCTTTTATTGTAGAGGATTGTTTTAGCAATTCTGCTTTTCTTGTTATTCCATATGAAGTTAAGAATTTTTCTTTCCAGGTCTGTAAAGAATTGTGTTGGTAATTTGATGGGCATTGCATTGAATCTGTAGATTGCTTTTGGTAAGATGGCCATTTTTACTATGTTAATCCTGCCAAGCCATGAGCATGGGAGATCTTTCCATCTTCTCATATCTTCTTCTAATTCTTTCTTCAGAGATTTGAAATTTTTTTCATACACGTCTTTGACTTGCTTGGTTAGGGTTACACCAAGGTACCTTATGTCATTTGTGGCTATTGTGAAGGGTGTTGTTTCCCTAATTTCTTTCTCAGTTCTTTTGTCTTTTGTATACAGGAGGGCTACTGATTTTTTTTGAGTTAATTTTGTATCTGGCCACTTTGCTGAAGGTGTTTATTAGCTGTAGGTGTTCCCTGGTATAATTTTTGGGTCACTCATGTATATTATCATATCATCTGCAAATAGTGATAATTTGACTTCTTCCTTTCCAATTTGTATCCCCTTGATCTCCTTCAACTGTCTTATTGCTCTAGCAAGGACTTCCAGAACTGTGTTGAAGAGATATGGAGAGAGTGGGCAGCCTAGCCTTGTCCCTGATTTCAGTGGGATTGCTTTAAGTTTCGCTCTGTTTAGTTTGATGTTTGCTGTATATCGCCTTTACTATGTTCAGGTTTGTGCCTTGTATCCCTGATCTCTCCAATACTCTAAACATGAATGGATGTTGGATTTTGTCAAATGCTTTTTCAGCATCTAAGGAGATTATCATGTGTGTGTGTGTTTTCTTTCAGTTTGTTTATATGGTGGATCACATTGATGTATTTCCACATATTGAACCACCCCTGCATACCTGGGATGAAGCCTACTTGGTCATAGTGGATGATATCTTTGATGTGTTCTTGTATTCAGTTTGCAAGTATTTTGTTGAGTATTTTTGCATCAATGTTCTTAAGGGAGATTGGCCTGAAATTCTCTTTCTTTGTTGGGTCTTTGTGAGGTTTAGGTACCAAGGTGACTGTGGTTTCATAGAATGAGTTTGGTAGTGCTCCTTCTGTTTCTATTTTGTAGAATAGTTTGAAGAGAATTGGAGTTAGCTCTTCTTTGAAGGTCTGGTAGAATTTTGCGCTGAAACTATCTGGTCCTGGGCTTTTTTTTGGATGGGAGACTTTCGATGACCACTTCTATTTCCTTAGGGGATATAGGCCTATTTAATTGATTTACCTGGTCTTGATTCAGCTTTGGTAAGTGGAATCGATCAAGAAAATTGTCCATTCCATTTAGATTTTCAAATTTTGTTGCATATAGACTTTTGAAGTAAGTCCTAATGATTGTTTGGATTTCCTCAGTGTCTGTAGTTATGTCCCCCTTTTCATTTCTGATTTTGTTGATTTGGATGGTGTCTCTCTGCCTTTTAGTTAGCTTGGCTAAGGGTTTGTCTATCTTGTTGATTTTCTCAAAGAACCAGCTCTTGGTTTCATTGATTCTTTGAATTGTTTTATTTGTTTCTAATTGATTGATTTTGGCTGAGTTTGATTATTTCCAGCCATCTACTCCTTCTTGGTGTGTCTGCTTCTTTTTTTTTCTAGGGCTTTTAGGTGAGCCATTAAATTGCTTGAATGAGCTGTCTCAAATTTCTTCTTGAAGGCACTTAGTGCTATGAACTTTCCTCTTAGCACTGCTTTCATTGTGTCCCGTAAATTCGGGTATGTTGTGCCTTCATTTTCATTGATTTCTAGAAAGACTTTAATTTCTTTCTTTATTTCTTCCCTGACCCAGCTGTTATTTAGTAACAAGTTGTTCAGTTTCCATGTGTGTGTAGGCTTTTTGCTATTTCTGTTGTTGTTGAGGTCCAGCTTTATTCCATGGTGATCAGACAAGATACAAGGGATTATTTCAATCTTCTTGTATCTGTTGAGGCTTGCTTTGTGACCAACCATATGGTCTATTTTGGAGAAGGTTCCATGAGGTGCTGAGAAGAAGGTAAATTCTTTTGTGTTTGGGTGTAAGGTTCTGTAAATGTTTGTTAGGTCCATTTGATTCATGACCTCTGTTAGAGACATTGTTTCTTTGTTTAATTTCTGTTTTGTTGACCTGTCCTTTGTTGAGAGTGAAGTGTTGAAGTCTCCCACTATTAATGTGTGGGGATCTTTGTGTGGTTTAAGTTTTATCAATGTTTCTTTTACAAATGTGGGTGCACTTGTATTTGGGGCATAGATGTTCAGGATTGTGATGTCTTCCTGGTGGAATTTTCCCTTGATGAGTATGAAGTGTCCTTCCCCATCCCTTTTGATTCATTTTGGTTGAAAGTCTATTTTAGCAGATATTAGAATGGCTACTCCTGCTTGCTTCTTGGGTCCATTTGCTTGGAAAGCCGTCTTCCATTACCTTTACCCTCAGGTAATGTCTATCGTTGTGACTTAGATGTGTTTCTTGTATGCAACAGATTGCTGGGTTTTGTTTATGCATCCATTCTGTTAGTCTGTGTCTTTTTATTGGAGAATTGAGTCTATTGATGTTGAGAGAGTAATGACCAGTGGCTGTTAGATTCTTTGATTTTGATGTTGGCTGTGGTCATAAGTTTGTGTGCTTGGTTGCTTTTTGTTTTACTGTAGTGAGGTTATTTGTTTCCTGTGTTTTCCTGAATGTAGTTAGTTTTCCTGGGTTCTATTTTCCCTTCCAGTGTCTTCTGTAATGCTGGATTTGTGTATAGGTATTGTTGAAATTTGTTTTTGTCATTGAATATCTTGTTTTCTCCATCTATGAGGACTGAGAGTTTTGCTGGGTATAGAAGCCTGGGCTGACCTCTGTGTTCTCTTAGGGTCTGCATGATATCTGTCCAGGCCCTTCTGGCTTTCATAGTCTCTGTTGCGAAGTCAGGTGTGATTCTGATGTGTTTGCCATTATATGTTACTTGGCCTTTTTCCCTTGCAGCTTTTAGTATTTTTTCTTTGTTCTGTATTCTTACGGTTTTGATTATTATGTGGCAGGAGGATTTTCTTTTCTGGTCTAATTTTTTGGGTGTTCTGTAGGCCTTTTGTATTCTTATTGGCCTCTCCTTTAAGTTGGGGAAATTTTCTTCAATAATTTTGTTGAAAATATTTTCTGGGCCTTGGTGCAGGGAATCTTCTTTTTCCTCTACACCTATTATTCTTAGGTTTTGTCTTTTTATGTTGTCTTGGATTTCTTGGACGGTCTGTGTCAGGAATTTTTTAGATTTAACATTTTCTTTGATGGATAGATTGATTTCTTCCATTGTATCTTCCACACCTGAGATTCTTCCATCTCTTGTAGTCTATTGGTTATGCTTACCTCTGTAGTTCCTGTTTTCTTCCCTAAGTTCTTTCTCTCCACAATTTGCTCCATTTGTGTTTTCTTTAATTTTTCCAATTATATCTTCAGATCTTGAGCCATTTTGTTGATTTCCTTCACCTGTCTGACTGTATTTTCCTGTTTTTCCTTCAATTCCTTCAGCTGTTTGTTTGAACAATCCTCTGATTCTTTTATTTCTATCAGTGATTTAAGTATTTCCTCTCTAAAGGCCTCAAACTGTTTGGCTGCAACTTCCTGTATTTCTTTACAGATGGCCATAATCTGTTTGTCTTTATCTTCCTCTAGTTCTTTACTCATTTTATTTGTTTCCTCTATTATCTTCTTCATAAGCATAGATGTTAGGTCATCTTCTTGAATTTCAGTTATGCTGGGGTGTCCAGGGCTGCTTGCTTCTGGATAACTGGGTTCTGGAGATGCCATATTGCTCTGTATTTTGTTGGTTGAGCTTTTATGCTGGCCTCTACCCATTGGGCTGTCTTGGGTGCTGGGTGTTAGTTTCTGGTGTTTCCTGGAATCCTCTTGGCAGGAAGATGGTTTTTCCTGAAGGAAGCCTCCTCAGCCTTTTGGGTATGGTCACTGAATGGTCAGTGTTTTTCAGGAATTGCCACAGCTTACCTCAGGCATAGAGACCTGAGTGGTAACTGTGGTCCTTTTCGGTCGAGAGGGCTGTCCTCTCACCCAGAGAAGTCTTGGAGACAGCTGCCCTGCTTCTGGGTTTCTTGCTGTAAATTTAGTGATCAGCTGCTGTAACCTGTGTGTCCTGCTTTGGTCAGTTTTATTAGGGGTAACTGGTTGCCCCTTGGAGCAGTATCTGGGGGTTGATCTCTGGGATCCCAGACTTCTGTAGGTCTGAGGTTGGGGCTTTGTGCCCCAATACCCAAGCAGTAATCTGTGGTGGGTGAGTCCCGCTCTCCTGGTAGCTGTAGGCTAGTTGGTGCACAGCAGGTCCCTGGGATGGGCCGGTCTGGGGGACCTTTTCCAGGGATATACTGGATGGCCTAAGTCCATCCCCGTTAGCTTTTTTCCCTGTGGGGTTTTCTCCCGATAGGGACTCCCAGTCTCTGGTGCCCTGGGGCGCACAGTTCTGTACATGATGGAGAGCTGGTGCGCAGCAGGTCTCTGGGCTGGCAGCGTGTACCCCTGCCGGTCTGTGGGACCTTTCCCTGGGATGGACTGGATGACCTAATTCAGACCCCATTTCCTTCCTTCCCTGTGGGGTTTTCTCCCAACAAGGACTCCTAGTTTCTGATGCCCTGGGGCGCACAGTTCTGTCTGTGACGGGGAGTTGGGTGGATGCGCAGCAAGTCTCTATGCTCGCAGTTGGAACCCAGGTCAGTGCTGGCAGCGCACACCCGCCCTTCTGCGAGACCGTTCCCAGGGAAAGACTGGGTGACCCGAGGTCAGTCCCGTTTCCTCCCTTCCCTGTGGGTTTTTCTCGCGACTGGGACTCCCAGTCTCTGGTGTTTTTGTGCCCACCGATCAGCCTGGGAAGGTGACTGGGACACAGGACACACTCTGGTCTGGCGATCTAGTGCCTGCACGACCTGGCATCTCTTCCGGGTTCTGGCTGGGTGACCCGAGAGTGGAGCCGACTAATTCCCACACTGTGAGGTTTCCTCTCACCTGGGAAACACGATCGCTGTTGTTTTAGGGCCCAGAGTTCAGTCTCTTGGTCGCTGCACAGAAAATGTTGTCCTGCTCCTCAGACACAGTGTTCTCCTGGCGCAGCCATCTTGTCGAATCCTCTGTGTGTTTGCTAAAGGCTCAAGAAGATGTGGAAGTCACAGGCTCTGAAGGAAAGCAAGACGAAGTCTCCCCCTGACGTCTTCCCTGGGACAGCTGAAGTCCACCTTCCTCCTGCTTCCTCTGCTCACACCAGCGAGGCCCCACACCAGCTCTGGGTCTGACAACACCTTAAGCCACAGCTGCCTGGGTGTGAGGGATGCAGCTTTTGACACCAGCAACACAGACTACTCATTCCCCAGATAGCGTGTGGATGGGACCTTGGCAGCTGGCACCTTGGCAGCCGGCACGGTACCGGGAGATCAGCACAGACTCTTCCCACTGCCATTCCCGTTCCAGGGTTGGGGGTGGGGTCGGGGCTGAGCTTCGCTCTCCCACGAGAGCCTTGCAAAGGTTCTGCGTGGTGAAGCCTGGTGTGCTGTGCAGGCGCAGATGGAAGGGTTGCGAGGGCCACAGCCAGCATGAAGAGAGCCTTGGAGGGCTGGCTGCAGAGAGGTGCTCCTGTCTCTGCCCCTGCTGGTGGTTGGCGAGCTGCACCCTCGGGATAGCCTCAGGGAACGGTGCCAAGGTCTGCCCGGCTGCCTAGCGCAGGCTCACACCCAGCCTAGCTTTCAGCTTGAACTTTTAAAATCCAAGCGTCTTTGACATTCTCTTTTCCTAGGCCAGCAAGGCCGGGGAGGAAGGAAGCTCATTCCTGCTTTCCTTCTCAACGCCTGGAAAGCGGCTGTCGAAGCCGCTGATGCCACTTGTGGTGGCTGCTATCTCAGGGCCGGATGGTTTTAACTGGAATGACAGTTTCTCATAAGCGTCTTTCAAATGTGAACAGTGATCCTAGGCACTGCTGACTGCAGGGGTTTACTCCTTTGATCTCAGGACTTGAGCAGAGAAGCAGAAGGAGGTAGAAGAGGGCGGGTGCCCACCGTCTGTGTTGTACCTGAGGGAGACACAGCCTCTGAAAACATGTTTTCTGTCCCCCTGCCCTCAGCGGAGACAGCACAGAGGCCCAGAAAATAGCTCCTCTACTCCAAGCTTGCCCATACTGGTTTCAGCTGGACTTGAGCTACTAGGAAAGATGACACTCACACAGAAAGAAAACCCTCACTGGCAAGAAGGCACTTGGAGTTTGCTTCTTAGAGAACCGTTGGCTGTTCTCTTTCCATGCTGGAAGGTCACTGCTCTCTGCAAGCTAGGGTACCCCTGCAGGGTGAGTGCGCAATCAAGTCAAGTGAAAATCGAGAAGAAGGACTGTTTCCTATCACAGAAATGACTTTGGTTTCGTTTTCTTTTCTTTTTTTCTTTTTTGTCTTAAAAGGCATAAAAATAGCCTGTGTGTACTCTGCTTCAGGGAATGAGCCATTGTGAATGCTCCCCAGGCTTAGGCAGGAAGGGTGTTTGCTTCCTGCTGCTTCTCACTGCCACCTCAGTTCAGGGGCCCTGAAGCAAGGGTTGCCTCAGTAGCTTTGCCCTGGGTCTCTGAGAATCCAGTGGTGTTAGTGGTGACCCAGGAGACCACAGAGTGGCGCTGTGATTAAGGGAGCTGGGCAGCTAAGAGCCCCTGACATTTTCCATGTCACAAAACTGCTGGTAGCTTACCTTTCCAGAAAATGACACAGCAGAGCACAAAGGCTGTCACATCGTGGGGTCTGCTGGCCAGCTCCGAAGGGCCAGCGACTAGAGCTGGTAGTTATTTCTTTTTGAGCTTTGTACATTTCAGGGTCTGTTGCTGGTTGCTGTCTTAGAAAAGCGCTGTTAAATGGACAACAATCAAGCAGGTTTTTTTTTCTTCTTTATTAAGTTTCTGGGACTCAAGAGTAACAACAATAACAAAAAAATGCTGTGAAAAGGAAATAATAGAATTAGTGTTCTGCAGGGGAGAGGTGACTGTGCCCACGCACAGTTCTTCAGTTCTTCATATGGCTTTGCCCGCACGCTGTTACCAAAGCCAGGCAGAGCAGGCTGGCGGAAGATTGAAATCCAGATAGCTCATTATCTCTGAAAGCTAAGTAGCTTTGATCTCCACGTTGTTATTGCTTTCACTATTATTGTAACAGCACAGCCCCCCCCCCCCGCCCCTCATCAAAAGGTGCTTTTTCCTTTTGACTTTTCATAAGCTAATGTCAGGGAAGTGTGTTTCATGTGGGCCCCAGGCTTGCTGCGGTACACAGGTGTACGCCCTCAGCTGCTTCTGGCCTCAAATCTGTGCCAGCTGAATGGGTGTCCCCATCCTTTGGGCATTCTTAATGGAGTTTCTGCAGCCCACAGGCTGCTTGTTAACAGTGACATCATCATTAACACACTGGGTCAGCCACCTGGCAGCCAGATGTGCAGGGTCCCGGAAGAGCAGAACACACTGGCTCAGGTTCTAAGGTGATCTTTGGTTCTTATGGCATTAGCAAAATAGCTTTAGGATATTTGCAGGGAGAAGCCACACCCACGATGTTTGGTGACAGTGCTTTCTCTCTGAGATCTCACATTTACACCTCTCCCCTAGCTGAAAGTTCACACTGAATCTGTCCTATGTCTCTGATGTCTCAGGAGAAAGGAAACTAGTGTGGGATTGGGTTGTGTGGAGTGGAGTGCGGCAGGGTGGGCCAGGGTTGGCCACAGGGGCAGCTTTAAGGAATGCCTGGCTGCCTGGGTTCTGAGCTGCAGGGTTCCCTAGCCACTCTTAGTGGCTGACCTAGTTGGGAAGGCTTCATTCTCACACTCAACTGCAGGTGGAGGTGGTGAGAAATGTGTTTTCATCTGGAGAGGCAAGAGCATCCCAAGAGCCTTTTCCATGCTCCAGCCTGCTGCTGGGGATGGTGTGTGGAGAGGGCAGGCCAGCTGGCTCAGGTCCTAGGGCTGGTGCAGGGCCGGTCTGCCAATGGTCTCTCCAGCCTGTAGTTCTGGACTTCTTGTGATTAATGAGGAGTAAAGAAAGAGTGAGGAAGGCTAAATAATTAAATAGGACTGTTTTGAGGGGCTCACTCCTATAATCCTGACACTAGGAAGGTAGAGATGAGAGGATTTCTCCAAGTTTGAGGCTACACTGAGACCCTCTACTTTACATACATACATACAAACACACACACAGACACATGTGCGAGCGCACGCACACACACCACACGCACCACACACACACACACAGTCAGGGAGTAGCAATTTCTCAAAAGGCGTTAGTTAAAGTTTTTCTCAACTTTCTTGACTATCACCAAGAAATTTAAATATACTTTTGATGAAAAGTCCTTTATTATTTTCCAAGAAAACAGAAAAAAAATAAATGGTATTATTGAAATAAGGCTGTAATTGAAGGTGGAAGGATCAAACTGTTACTGTTAGGTTAAGAGGAACCCATTCTGACATAATCCTTTTGCTAACGGAGCAAGTGTCCCTGAGCGGTGCTAAACATGCTCTGAGAGTACAATGTGTGTTTCTAATCAGTGAGAGACAGAGTTAACAGTCACACAGACACAGGCTTTTTGTGAAATATCTTTTGGCCAAGTCTGCAAAATAATGGGTGGAGGGAAATATCTCAAAACACTAAGACAAAAATCTGGGAGTGGAGCTCAGGGTTAAAGCACTTACCCAGCTTGCATAGTGATTTGGGCTCAGTGCTTAGCACTGAAGAAGAAAATTAATGTAATTATTATTAGAGCTTCCAAGAAATATATATATTTCTTGGAAGCTCTAATAATTACATTATTAATTATCTTGGAAGCTCTAATAATAATGTAATCTAATAATTACATTAATATATATATGTAATATGTAAATACAATACACACAGATATATACTTTTTTTACTTCATGTATATGAATCAATTAATTTTTTCTGGTCTTATTCCTGATGTAAAGTTTTATAAAAAAATTTTAGTAAGTACTAGGGAGATGGGTCCCTGTTGTAGGAGAAGGCAAATGATTCTTTTCTCTCTCAGCCTCCAAGTACATCCAAAAAACCAAATCATTACAAAAGAGTCTAAAGGGAAGGATAGAGAAAAGCTGAAAATGGAAGTAGAGAAATAGGGTGCACCAACTCTTAAAATCAATAGGAGAGTTCTTCCTCTTCTTCCTCCCCTCCTCTGATCTTCTTTTCCTCTGTGGTGGTTTGAATGAAAATGGCCCCCATTTCCTAAGGAGCGGCACTCTTAGGAGTGTGGCCTTGTTGGAGAAAAGTGTGTCACTGGGAGTGGGCTTTGGGCTCTCAAATGCTCAAGTCAGGCTCAGCCGTTCTCTCTTCCTGCTTACTGTGTGTGGATCCAGATGTAGAACTTTCAGCTGCTTCTCCAGCACCATGTCTGCCTTCATGCCACCATGCTTCCCGCCATGATGAGTGATCTAAACATCTGAACTGTAAACCAACCCCAATTAAATCTTTTCACAGCAATAAACCTCTAAGACACTGTCCTCTTTTTTAGTTTCCCCTCCTCCTGAAAAGTGTTGTACAGTAAAAAATGGTAGGGGAAATAACAACTGAAGACAAGTTCTCACAAAGTTTAGTGTAACAGATCTCTGAAAACTAATGCTAAGGTGGCCAAGTAAAAGCAATGACCGGAACAGTCTAAAGGGAAGTGCTGTGGAACTTAGAATTAAACAAATTATTGACAGGGGTGAGACCAAAATGTAAGAACTAAGCCATTTTACAAAGGCACATACCTTCTATGTAAAATCTCGTTTTATCTTAATTGTAACATAGAAGTAAAGGTGATAACTGGAAAATGAGGCAAAATATCTGAGTATACACTACCATGAAAGAACAGAGAAAACCAGAAAGAAATTGACAACATACATTAGAAAAGTTTATTATGTTTTCATTTATTTGTGCATGCATTTTCTATTATACTTTTAAATAAGTGAAATCTAGCACCTAAGTTATGATTCCTGCAGCTTCCAGGAACAAAGCTAACATTAAGTTTATCCAAGCGATAAAAGGCTTATTTTCTTCTCTAACAAGAAGTCCAGAGGTCAGGTATTTCCAGAATGCTTGCCTTTGTTGATGTTTTTTAGATAGTTTTCTTGACTGACCGCTCTCTGTTACAGGCTTTCTTCTCTGGCTGATAGTAACATGATAGAAATGTTACCTGCTATTACATGTCCATGCATTCATTAATGAAGAGATGACTAACTGGGTTAGGCCAGATAATAGTATGGCGGATCTGGTTATTTCTTCAGAATAGAAGAAGGAAGATACCTAGAGAAACAGAACCCAGTATTAAAGAGTAATTAGGGTGTTGGAGGGAACATTTTTACATGCCCCAAAACGTTGAATTCTGACACTTTAAAGAAACTTTAGGCATTTATAATTTTTATCTTTTTTTTTTTTTTAAGACAGAGTTTCTCTATGTAACAGCCTTGGGTGTCCTGGACTGTCTTTGTAGACCAGGCTGGCCTTGAGCTCACAGAGATCCAACTGTCAGGATTAAACACTGGCTTTTATCTTATGTTAGATTATGTGTTTTTTTTAAAGAGCGTCAGACTTTTTTCATTGTATCTCTATCTGATTTCCATGGTGGCTTTAGCTATTCTGGATAGATCTTAATGTTTTATGACATAATAATTTATGACTTTTCTGAAGTGTAGTTGCAAGCCTTGCCTTGTTTGTTGCCTTGGTAGTTTAATATCTATTTGAGTAGTAAGTGAACCTTGCTGCCTATCTCATATCTATGTATCAAAATACCTTTGAGTGCTTGTAAATAAGGTAATTATGTAGGGATTTTAAGAGAGAAACCCAATTCCTACTTACAGAATACTGTCACCTAATTGGAGATTTTTTTTTTTTAAATCAAAGTCAAGGTTATTACTTTTTGCCTGGAACTGATTTTTCTAAGCAAATGTTTTGCTGGCAATCCATTCTCACTTTGCTTCACTGTGACACAATCAAAACTAAATTCCCTTAATTAATTTGAATATTGACCTTGAATTTCAAACCATAGGCCTTTAGACAGTCAGATCTACATCTGGCTTATTTCCCTTAGCCTTGACCCTACAAACTTGTTTTCATTCTTTTCTCATCTATTTGTGTTTTCCCAGGTCCGAAGACTGAAATGCCTTATAATAGGTAGAGTCTTTTTGCTAATTGCATCTAACGTAATTATCACTCACTATATTAACAGTTTCAAACACTTTACTCAATTTTTAAACTTAACTTCACATTATTTAAATATAATTTCACATGATAATTACTTGAAGAAGCAATACATGACTCATTACATATATTAGAGAAAAGTCATTAAAAGTGAAATTTTCATTCCTACCAGCAGTGGAGGAGAGTTCCCCTTTCTCCACAACCTCTCCAGCATGTGTTGTCTCTTGAGTTTTTGATCTTAGCCATTCTGATGGGTGTAAGGTGAAATCTTAGAGTCGTTTTGATTTGCATTTCCCTGATGGCTAATGAGACTGAGCATTTCTTTAAGTGTTTCTCTGCCATTCGATATCTGGAAATCAATCTGGCGTTTCCTCAGACAACTAGGAATAGCATGTCCTCAAGATCCAGCTATACCACTCCTAGGCATATATCCAAAAGATTCTCAAGTACACAATAAGGACATTTGCTCAACCATGTTTGTAGCAGCCTTATTTATAATAGCCAGAAGCTGGAAACAGCCCAGATGCCCTTCAGTGGAGGAATGGATGCACAAATTGTGGTATATCTACACAATGGAATATTACTCAGCAATAAAAAACAAGGAAATCATGAAATTTGCAGGCAAATGGTGGGATCTGGAAAAGATCATCCTGAGTGAGCTATCCCAGAAGCAGAAAGATGCACACGGTATATACTCAGTCATATAGACATATATAATATAGGATAAACCTACTAAAATCTGTACACCTAAAGAAACTAATCAAGAGGGAGGATTCTGACTAAAATGCTCAATCCCCATCCTGAAAGGCAAAGAGGATGGACATCAGAAGAAGAAGAAAACAAAAAACAAGTTAGGAACCTGCCACAGAGGGCCTCTGAAAAGCTCTGTCCTGCAGACTATCAAAGCAGATGCTGAGACTTACGGCCAACTGTTGGGCAGAGTGCATGGAATCTTATGAAAGAAGTGGGAAATAATAAGATCTGGAGAGGACAGGAATTACACAAGGAGAGCAACAGAACCAAAAAATCTGAGCACAGGGGTCTTTCCTGAGACTGCTATTCCAACCAAGGACTATGCATGGAGATAACCTAAGACCCCTGCACAGATGTAGCCCATGGCAGTTCAGTATCCAAGTGGGTTCCATTGTAATAGGAACAGGGACTGTCTCTGACATGAACTGATTGGCCTGCTCTTTAATTACCTCCCCCTGAGGGGGAAGCAGCATTATCAGGCCACAGAAGAAGACAACGCAGCCACTCCTGATGAAACCCAATTGACTAGGATCAGAAGGAAGGAAAAGAAGTCCTCCCCTATCAGTGAACGTGGGGAGGGGCATGCATGCAGAGGGTGGAGGAAGGGAGGGATTGGGACGGGAGGAGGGAGAGAACCACAGGGGGACACAAAGTGTAATTAATAAAGAAAAAAAAAAGTGAAAAATTCTGCTTACATTTCACAATTTACCTATAGTTATAACTTAAATTTATTAATACTGAAGTAATTATTTAAAATGCTCCATCATCTTCTTATTTAAGTTTAAATAAATTTTACATTAGTGTTTTTTTAATGGTTATTCTAGAATCATTCTTACATTATGTATTTCATAACTAGAGATAGGAAGGACTGCTAATGAAGGTTATTTGGTTATTTGTGATTTCTTACCATGGGGTAGTGTGGTGGTTTGAATACGAATGGACCCCATAGGCTCATATATTTGGTGCTTGGTCATTAGGGAGTGGCGCTACTTGGCAGGGATAAAGGAGGTACGGCCTTGTCGGAAGTGTGCTGATGGGTGTGGGCTCTATGGTTTCAACTGCTCAATCCAGGCCCATTGTCTTTCTCTGCTGTCTGCTCATCCAGATGCAGGACTCTCAGCTGCCTTACCAGCACCATGTCTATCAACATTACCATACTTCCCACCATGATGATAATGTGTAAATCTCTGAACTTGGAAGCCAGCCCCAATTTAAATGTTTTCCTTTGTAAGAGCTGCCATCATCATGCCATCTCTTGGCAGCAATAGAAACCTTAATTAAGAGAAGTAGTACTGATTCTTAGTCCTTGATACATAGATTAGTCATATAGGCTCATTGTGTTTCTTAGAGATAAGATATGGAGAAAGACGTTTTTCTTTGCCCTCTTCTCCGTACAGTCAGTGCTGCAACAGCCACCCATAGCCTTAGTGACGTAAGTCTATCTTCCAAATATGTCCAGGTGTCTTTCAAATGATGAGGTATTCATGCTGACCCGAGAACTTGCTCTCACAATTTTACGTAAGGCATCTTTGGTTATAAGGAATAAAAACAGAGTCTCTTGGGTTGTAGAGATGATTCAGTCCTTAAGAAGATCCATTTCTCTTGTAGAGGACCTGTTAGCTCCCCAGTGGGTTGGTTAGCCTTTGCCTCTGTCTGCATCCACACACATGCACACATACCCATATTCATACAATTAAAAATAAAATAGCATTTAAATAAAGAAGTAAAAATCTCATTGTCAAATTTTCTGGCCCAGAATTAAAATATATACTTTGTGTCACTGGTCAGCTGAGGTCTTATGATTCAGTCTAAGATAAAAGATCTAGAAATCTAATCTTCCACGAGGTAAACCAGAGCTATATAAAAGCAAATGTTAGCAGTATTGACTTCAGGAAGGCAGTTTGAAGATCATAAAAATTCTTTAGGAGCACAATCTGTTCTTTCAGCACTCAATGTACTCCTCACCATCTCTCTTTGAGAGCTGATTGGTTGCACCAGTGGACTGTATGTGTTTCCCATATAAGAACTGAATAAATAACTTTACTAGAATATGCCAGAGTAAAGTGTACAGCACATTAATTTTTTTAAGTATTATAATAATACTATCAAAACATTTCAAATAATTTTACTATATAATACTGTATTTTTGTATAGGAAAAGCTGTAAACCATCTTTCTCCTAAGTTGTTATGTTTTTGTTAAATGAAAAGTAAGAATTTCGTAGTTGATGATAGCAAACATTGGCGTTCAGAAGGTGCCTTATTATTCAACGATTTCTCAAAGTTTTTAATATGCTAATTTACATTGGCCATCTTCAAGAAGCAGATATAGTTTTAGGCATTTATAAAATATACTATCAAGAAACTTCTACTAGGAGTGTCTCTATGGACCAATTAAGAAGAAATCTGCATGTGGTTCTTTGGAAACTCTGGACTAGAAATTCTTTTAGAACTAATTAAAGAACAAACTATTATGGAAAGGCAAACTTCAACTTTACACTAAAATCATGTCAGAAGCAAGTGCCTCTTAATGTTCCCTACAGAGCTGAGCACTGAAGAAAAATTTCCAGAAGATAAATACAAAGAGAAGATGATGACCTTAAAGAGGCAAAATTCATGTAGTGTTATTTTGTTACTCTTTGTTATGAACATTAGGAGGCTCCAGAATAAAGATGAATGTTTGTAGGTATACTTTTCAGGCGATTTTTTTTGGGTTTTTATATTTGCCATCCTTCTTAATCTCAGCCCCTTCCAACATCCCAACACCAGGTAGGAGAGACAAGGTGAGTGGGGAGAGGGGCACCGAGATCTTTTTACTACTTCCTGCAGATTAGGGTCATTGGGTTTCTTGGGGCAAGTCCAATCTTCATTGTGAGGATATCCCCACCTTCTTGTCAAACTGAAACAACCACAACCAGGACCACCCACCTTCTTCTTCTTCCTCTTTTTCTTTTCCTCCTCCTCCTCCTCCTCCTCCTCCTCCTCCTCCTCCTCCTCCTCCTCCTCCTCCTCTTCCTCCTCCTCCTCCTCTTCTTCCTCCTCTTCTCCTTGTCCTTCTCTGGCCTTTGGCACTTTATATTTATACCATCTCAAGAGTAACTAGAATTCCAAATATAAACTATCTGCAGCTGGCAAAAATCATGCCCCTGCTAGTGCATGAGGCAAATCGTAGTCAGCAGCTGTGGACAATTTGAAGCGCCACCATATCCCACACCTGTGATTAAAACAAAAACATTCACATAACTGGGTGTTTAAATCAACCAAAATTCTCACTACAGATGCTCATCATAAGTATATAATATTCATGATTTAAAACATGTAGTGTGTGTGTGTTAGCAAAAACTCTAAATATCATCCTTTGATTTTTTAGTTCCAGAGGACTCATTGACTTTTGTAGTTGGCTGCTACTTGGAAATTGACATAGAAATGTGAATATCAAAGAAAAATACTTTTACACCTTCATGGAAAAGAAATGAAAAGATAAACATTTATTTATAGTTGTGATTTTCCTTCATTAAGGAAATTGCAATCTGGCATTTTCTTTGCCTTTGAGTGGACCCACTACCATCAACAAACCCTCCAGTTCCCACCTACAGTTAACCCTTCCAGCTGTGTACTGGACCACATTGGTAAGATTCAAAGACCTTTCTCCAGAGTTTCCTACCTTCTTGTCTGTCACCAGTTTTCACTCTCTTTTTAATAATTCACTCAGAAAACAGATCTGTTTCTGTTCATTTTTCTCCCATATTAAAACAAATCACTTGGGCTCTTTTTTCTCCCACTAACTGCTGTCTCATTTCTTTGTTCAGCTTTATAACAAAACTTCTAGGACTTTTTCGTTTTTAACACTCTTCTGAAATTTCTGTTGGGCTTATCAGTGACCTATACACATTGTGAAATTATCAGAAGGCAAGTTGGGATTTCTCAGATCTCATTATCCACCCAGTTCAACACCCTCTTCCTTGATATTCTAACTTTACTCTTCAAACACAAAACTTTATTTTTTCAGTGACTTATGTTGACTCCCATACTCCCTCAATTCATCCTCTCCATCCTGGTCCTTCCTTCCTCCTCTTCTCTCCCTCCTTTTCCTCCCCTCTTCCCCTTTTAGAGCTTCTGTTCTACTTCTAATTTTAATACTTTCCTTGGTGAGTTTTTTTAATCTCATCATTTTCATAATATTAATGTTTGCCAGTTAGAAGTTTCTATCCTTAGCCAAGATTCATATGCTCAGGGCTCCAAATTCATATACACCAACTTCTAAATACACCTTATCATGTCTAATAGGGTACTAATGTTCAGATAGCAAAGCTATCTTTCAGGTTGTTCATGTTATAATCTTGGACCAATTCTTAATTTCTCTCACCCTCTTGTACTTACCCTCTATAGCCAATCCCATGGAGTATAAATTTAGAACATTTCCTGAACTTTACAGCTTTTTATCTCTTACAGTGCTAATGCCACCATGGTTTTCCATACAGATTACTGGGTAAAAGTAAATATCCTTTACCCTTTACATTTTGTCACAGTCAGCGATTAGATTTACCCTTTTAATAGGTAAATCAAAGCTTGTTTTTTTCCCTCTGCTAAAGCTTCCATTTGCTTCTCTATCATTCACGTTAGAGCTAGGTAATTTACAGTGATGTATGGAATCAACCCACACACTTACATCATGTTATTATCTTCTAATCTGATTCCTCTGGTTCACTCTGATCTTGCCATAAAATGGTTCTTTTTCTTCCAGTAGCATCTCAGTCGGCTTCCTCTCTAGGGCTTTTGTCTTTTCTGTTCCCACTATTTGGACCATTCTACTGTGATATGACCAGTCTCTTCAAATTCTACCTTCTAGTTCACTGGGACCCCCCCTTTGACAGTTTAATAGATCTATACAATCTATTGTGATTATATTTGGTTACTATAGCCCTCTGCTACCTCCTTTCCCCCTCTGAACTCTTTCTTTTTCTCCCCCTACTTCCCCATTGAGGAAATTGCACACCCCCATACTACAACAACCATTAACAGTCATTAGCTCTTTAGAAAGGAATGGAGCCTCATCGGTACCTCTCCAATCAGTGGTGAAAGTAGGAAGGCCTATTCTTCTTTAGCCTAGTTGATTTGTGTTCATGGTTGTAAAGGCAATGTCATATCTGGATAACAGCATTTTGTGGCATCTATCCCTATCCTCTGGCCCTTAAATTCTTACCTCTTTCTTCTGGGATATCCCTGGGATCTTGGTGGGGTAGTATCGGTGACAGTGATACAGATGTCCTGTTTAATGATAAACACTCATCAGTCACTAATTATCAGTACTTTGGCCAGATAAGAGTCTCTCCATTAACCATTATCTTCTGCAAAAAGGAATCTCTGTGTGCTGGTTTGAAAGCCACACTAGTTCAGTGATATAAATATTTAGACAGTAGTTTAATAACATACTCATTTAAGGAAGCAACAATAAAGTATTGTTGGGCATACAAAGGCCTGTGCACTAACAAATTGCACCAGGTAAACCAGGAATCTTAAAACATGCAGGCTTGTCTTTTTAAAAAGAAAAGTTGTATAAACCATTTTCAACCAGCAGGCTGTTAATGGAGGTAGTTAATTCCCTAGGTAATCCTTGTGCGATCTGTAGGGCCAGGCCATATCTGCTTACACACAAGCTTTCACAACCAGAACCAAAGGTGGCTAATGGTCTAGATGACGTCTGTGCTATCTGTATGCCCAGGGGTTCCCCCAGGCTCTCACAAGTAGGACTGGAGGTAGTTAATAGCCTAGGTTACTGTTGTGCTACCTGTACGGCCAGGGTCTCCCCCAGGCCACAGTGTACAGGATCAAAGATAATATTCTACATGACCATTGTGCTAACTGTATAACGGAGACCACACTAGATCCTCCCCTAAGATAACACATGTAGCCTAGCTGTAGAACCACCTTCATGGAAGAAGTGAAATGTACTTTGAGAAGAGTTTTGATGTAATCATGCCTCCTTGTATGCATGCATTTGTGTTATACCAGGAAACTTTTTTCCAAATTGTACTAACCTTAAATATGCCTGAAATAAACTACCTGATGTCAGACGCTAAAAGTTTGAACCAACAGTGGCTACTGATTCATGTTGAATTAGATTTCCTTCTTGTCACACATAGATCATTATTCTTCCAGTTGTAACGTTTGCAGAGACCCCCACATTTCCTCCTTGGACCTATATGCTCCACAGCTATAGGGCATGGTTATGGGATCAGATGAGAATTCCCTTCCAAGATACAGGCCACACATCTAATCACAGAGCAGTTGGTTTCTCCCAAACAGATGTGCCAATAGGTCTATCTTGTCTAGAGGGTACCTATGTAACACACATGCTTTATTACAATTGTGTGAAACCACTGATGAGATTTTTCTCCCCAGGAGCCTGACTAACACCTTCAAATACCATGGATGCTTGCCAGAAAGGCAGGGATTTCTAGCTCAGTGCCATCTTGGCTTCTCAGTGTCCCTGAACAAAAGCATGTGGTATCACTAATACGTATCTTACAATCCGGTTCTGATGGTCAAATAAGAGTTATATCACAGCCTGTATTCTTTTGGGGGCCTCTGGGAATTCTCTATGCATAGAACTATTTCCATGGGCTTCCTTCCCACACGTTCTGCATTCCCAAACTCCACATCTTTCTCTTACTCCAAGGTTCATACACAGTACCTATTATATTACTTATTAAGCTATTGCCATTTTTCCTTCTTGGAATAAGACCTGTTTTAATTTAGTGTTGTGTCTTAAGTGCCCTATCAGTGACTGGCACAGAGATTCTCAATTATGATTTGGTGAATGAATGCATTAGTAGTCTTACATCTATAGTAGTATAGATATAATAGTCTTATAGTAGACATGCATATATCTAATAATTTGGTTTTCTGAAACATGACAAACACTATTTATGTGATAGATTTTGTTACTGTAAATCAGGATGTTGTGTTTCTACTAAATACATTACATATTTTGAAGACATTACTATGCTGATTTGACTATCAATATTTTCTGAGACCTTCAAATAGCATTTCTTTGCTATTGGTTTTCCACTGTCATGCCTTCTTATACATATTAATATGAGAAAACAACTTTCTGTTTAAATGCAAATGTCCAAACTATCTAAAACACTTACTTAGATGATATTATGGCTGAAAGAAGACAGTACCAGTTTACAGTGAGTCACTAGCCCTGGCTTGAGGTTCTGAAACTTCTGAAACTTCAAAGCCCGTTGCTCAGTGACACTCCTTCTCTAACAAGGACACACCTATCCATGATGACGACACCAGTGATCCCCAAACCAGGCCAGTGGGAGATCCAAGCAAGAATTATTTTTTGCCAAGGCTCTGGATTAAATTCATGAAACCAGAGTTGCTGGAAAATGCTCCGCCACTGACCTAAATCCCCAACTAGCCCCAAACCATGTTTAATATGATTTAGAAAATCCCCAGGATGTTATGGAATAATTTATATCCAATCATTTCCCTTCTCAGTTCTGTAATATCACTTCTGAGTTTTGTTAACTTGCCCTTTAAAGTTACCTTTTGAAAGAATTATGTTTTGACAACTCTGTCTCTTCATGTAGATTTCTAAAATGAAGACAATGGCCAATTACTTTTTGAAATGCTAATGTATATTTAAAAAATAATTTCTTATTTATTTCTGCATGCGTAGTGTATTTGCATGCGTAGTGTATTTGTGAGTGGTATATTACCATGTATGTGCAGATACTCATGCATCTGTACATGGACAGAGGCCAGAAAAGGGCATCCTGTGTCTTCCTTTACCATTCTTCTGTTATTCTTTTGAGGCAAGTCTTTCCCTGAACTTGGGCTCTCATTTCTCAGCTAAGTAGGGAACCAGCAAGCCCTAAGGTTCTTCCTGTCTTTGCCCACCTCAGAGCTGGGATTACAGATGTGTGCAGGACTCCTGGCCTGTTATATGGATGCTTGGATCTGTTTGGATCTCAAGATTGTATTGTAAGTGCATTTAACTGCTGGTCCATTTCTCCAGCTCCAGATTCTCCCTTCTGACACTCTCCTCCTCAGTGACAAGTACTACTTTGTTTTTGTTGATGACCATCACTAAACATCTGCAATCTCATTTTCAGCTTGCATCTTCTTTGAGCAGTAGCCAGCTAACCATGAAGCATGTATCTCCCTTGGCTGCCTTCACTACATCAGCGCATGTCACAGGATCAGGGTCTCCTTATCTACTCTCCTCTCAGGATATCCTGTGCTACCTTACAGGCACATTTCATCATCAAGGATTAATAATTTAGTGTGGCTCTAACTAGCGTCCCACTCTGTGAGCCTTGCTGGTGGCGGCTTGTTGAAAGCATTTTTTTTATCCCATTCTTAGATATACAATTTCTTTGACATTTTCTAACAGACCTCTGACTATCACATTACTAAAAACGATTGTCAATTGCTCATCAAAGATTTTAATTAGAACTCGAAGTAGTTTCTTCATGTAATAGAAATTTCAGTTCAGATAGAGGCATGATCCTGATTGGGCTAATAAGACAGCATATTAAGGGCGTTCGGTTTTTGTGAGGCCATCTTTTTTTCTCTTGCCCAAGCTACTCTCAACGGTCACAAGAAACTGGGGGCCCAACTCTCTTAACTGTGACTCAGTGATTGGGTGGAATATATATATTTTTAAATCTCTTGAAGAGTCTGCTGGAATGTGGCTTCACAGACTTTGACGCCATCTTTATTTCGTGTAAAAGCACTTGCTACATACCAGTTGAATTGCACATCTAGCTTAACATTTGTTTTAATCAGAGAGGGTAATAGATACATTGCTCCAGGCTATTAATTCTTTTCTTTTTTTCAAAATAGCCATTTTGCAACAGATTCTTCATTCCCACCACTCTGACTAGAAGCGAAGATAATATACCCCCTTATTCTATCTAGCTGACTGCCCGAGGGACAGAGATTTTTTTCATTTAGTTTTGCTGGTACATTAGCATTTGTGACACGACAGAAGCTGGAGCGTTACAAATGTCTGTAATTGTTTGCATTGCTGTAGGGAATATAATGTTGTTAATATCTATTACTGAACTAAATGAATGAATTAAGTAGCCAGAAACAAATATGAGTGTCAAGCATGATTTAGTTGGCGTATAGCTTTGAAACAGCTGCCAAATTTAATGTGGAGGAGGCAAACACCAGTAGCTAACGTCTCTGCTTCCCACTAGGTGGAGCTGTTGTTTTACTTTAAAGCTACAGACAGCCAAGGACCTGCAGCGTAGTTTGAGAGCAGAAAGATTCTACTGGCTTTCACTGCCATTCTGTTGTTGGTTTGCGGATGCCTTTCCCTTTAGAGTGGGCGATAAAAACAAGGGGTAGAAGATCAGAATTGGGCAAAGGTCAGAGAGGCCAGAGAATGAGCTTGCTGGAGCATGCTGAAAGAGAGGCGGAGGCTTGTTAGTTCTCCAGACTTTTACTGTGTGCTCCCTGCTATGCCTTTGTATTCCTAGTTACACATGTTCTGCCTGGGGCTTCTTCTTTGACCATTCCTGACATGCATAAAAACATATGTTTACAGTGTCCTTTTTCTTTCATTTAGTGTTAGATTTGTATTTATAACCTACAGCAGTTTGGAACAGCTTTCATTCATTAGTCAGAGAGCCAGGCGTCAACCATTTTATCCTCACAGCAGTTCTGAGGGCAGAAGAATCATCTCTCAGCTGCTGTGCAGTTAGCTAGCTGAGACTGCAGTTTGCAAAAATGTTTAGTATTGTGGTTTAATAAATTTGGAGTACATGGTGATAAACATTATTACTGAGGTGTTTTATTAGGAGCCTTCTTTGACTATTCAACATGGATTCTAGTTTTGGAATATCCTCATGCATCAATAACAATTCTTCTGAGTATTTGAAAATCTCTATTAGATTTTTGCAGTATCTACAGAGCTCTTGATATGGACAGATTTTTATTTAAGGCCAATCATTCCATTAAGATGATACTTAAACTGGGAATGGTGACATGTGCCTGTGATCATAGCACTTGGGAAGCTGGGTTAGGATTGTTAGTTCAGGTCAGCCCTGCTTGCATCTCTGTTGCAATTAGCGGGGGGTGAGGGGGCCAAAAGATGACACACAGATAAGGAGCCAACAAAATCTCCAGGACAGATGAGCGGGCAGCCTTTCTAGCAGGAAGTACAATGGAAGTGACTTTTATCACATATGAGGGGTTGGTACCTTCTGGAACTCTTTCTGGTTTAATGATTTGGAGAGTTCTTTTCTACCAATTCCTAGACTGTGGATTGTGGTTTTCAGTTGTTCCATATTGCTTCAAATTGAATGGGTCGGTAAACTGGCTCAGTGGGTAAAAGTGATTACTGCTAATCCCGACCATCTGAATGGGAGGCCATGGAAGAAGGAGAGGATAAATTCCCCAAAGTTATCAAATTGTGGTCATTAGCACATAATTTCCTACAAACAGTGAAAGATTAATAAGTCAATTGCCCCACTTGTGGGCTGATAGATATGGGAGGAATGAACTTTTGAGTTTCACAGTTTTGCAAAGACAAGGGTCTGTGGAGCTCTGCTCTGAGAACCATGAGTCGCCCTCAGGCAAGACCTACCACCATAGCCTTATAGATTAGCTGACTGCTGCTGGGCAGGGGTCACTGGCTCCTTCCCTTTCTCAGTCAAGAGCCTTTCAGCCTTCCCCACTCCAGACTTTGGTCAGTACCAAGGCATTCCACAGATACTATTGGCGGAATCTTGAGTAAAGGGCTGGGTATTGATTCCTTTTTTCCCAGGAGACTTCTGTGCTGCTTATTAAGTTCGCTGGAATGCTCCCGCCATTTCCTCATTTATCTTGCATGTATTTTATTACATTTCTGCATCATTACATACTATCAGCAACCTAAACCGAAGGGAAGTCCCTTTGGTAACAGGAGGCCGAATGGAACCATCCATGAGTCTCAGAGGAAAACAGACCTCAACAACTGGGAGCCACACAGTCGGTGCCAGGTAGCACTGTATTTGGAAGAGCTAGACATTGAAGTCTGTTCTCCTTGCAGTCATGTTTCAGTGCGTCCATAGCTACTTCAGGGCATAGGGTACCTGTTCTCAGTTTCCCTGAGTAACCTCAGTCCTGCATTCCAGTACCCAGCCTTTCCATGGTGTGCTTCAGGAAAATCTCTAGGTGTTAGCAGGTTGGTGTGTACCTCTCAGAGTGTGGGAGTCGGCAAGCCTGCTTCTCAAGCTATGTAGAAAGAGGAGGACGGCATGAGAGTGTCTTCTTCCAGGGACCTGGAGCAGGGACATGACACTGTATTTATTATTATTATTATTACATTTTATTAACTCTGTATCCTAGCCGTATCCCACTCCCTCATTCCCTCCCAGTCCCTCCCTCCCTCCCTCATCTCCACTGTGCCCCTTTCCAAGTCCACTGACTGGGGAGGACCTCCTCGTCTTTCATCTGACCCTGTTTTATCAGGTATCTTCAGGACTGGCCGCAAAGTCCTCCTCTGTGGCCTAGCAGGACTGCTCCTCCCTTGGGGGGTGGGGAGGTCAAAGAGCCTGCCATTGAGTTCCTGTCAGATATAGTTCCTGTTCCTCTCACTATGGGAAACCAATTGGTTACTGAGCTACCACGGGCTTCATCCGAGCAGAAGTTCTAGGTTGTATCCATACATGGTCCTTGGTAGAGTGTCAGTCTCAGAAAGACCCCTGTGCCCAGATATATTTGGTCCTTGTGGAGCTCCTATCCTTTCCATGTCATACTAACTCCCCTTCTTTCATATGATTCCCTGTACTCTGCTGAAGGTTTGGTTATGAGTCTTAGTATCTGCTTTGATATACTGCTAGGTAGAGTCTTTCAGGGGCCCTCTGCGGTAGGTTCCTGTCCTGTTACTTGTTTTCTCCTACGTCCAATGCACCTCCCATTTGTCTTTCTAAGTGAGGATTGATCATCTTAACCCAGGTCCTCTTTCTTGTTTATCTTCTTTAAGTGTAAAGATTTCATTATGTTTATCATATCTTATAGGTCCATATAAGTGAGTATATACCATATGTGTCTTTCTCCTTCTGGGATACCTCACTCAGAATGATCTTTTCTAGATCCCACCATTTGCCTTCAAATTTCATGATTTCCTCATTTTTGATTGCTGAGTAGTATTCCATTGTGTAAAAATACCACAATTTCTGTATCCATTCCTCCGTTGAGGGACATCTGGGTTGTTTCCAGGTTCTGGCTATTACAAGTAAAGCTGCTACAAACATGGTTGAACAAATGTCCTTGTTGTGTACTTGAGCAAATTTTGGATATATGCCTAGGAGTGGTATAGCTGGATCTTGAGGAAGCACTATTCCTAATTGGACATAACACTTTTTAGTAGGTACTGAGAAAGGCAGCTGGATGGGGTTGTTTTAGGAAGATTTCATGGAAGTCAAATGGTCCCATCCTAAGAGTAGATAGCCCTGTGGGACCAGGGTACGAAAGCAAAAGCTAAAAAGCTTTTCAAGAAGACAGCTTCAGAATCTAGGCGTGGAAGATGTGAGCCTTTGTGTCAGCATTTTCCCTGAGGAGTGCTGTCTGCAGGACTGTCAGGGCTCTCCACCTGCTCAGCCCGGTAGGAACCAATATGAGGTACCCACTGCATGAGCTCCTCTTTCCCCTCTCATCCTGTCCTGTCTTTCTCAGTCTAGGCATCCTAGCAAACAGCACAGAGAAAAGAAAAGGAAGAACTTTGCCTCATTCTTTTCTTTTGAAGGTTTCTGCCTGAGGGAGGAAGCAGGGATGAAACTGGATAAACCGAAGCTTAGGGTTAAATGTGGTTAGATATTTGATTGCTTAAAGCAATCAGAGAACTTTCTGTGATATGAGATTGGCTGGAAAGTAGGTGGGATCTGACCATAAGTTTTCTAAATGTCTGGGAAGAGCAAATGGTATGACTTGATGAGGGGTAAGGCTAGCTCCCTTCTGCTTGCACCCTACACTCTATAGGTTCTGGGTTCTAACAGAATGGTTCCGAGAAGACCTAGTCAGGTGGCTGTTGGCAAACTGCTGAGGCTGGTTTATGATGCCCAGGAAAACTTCTAGGAAGTAATTGATAATTACCATGACAATCACGTGTTGGGATACATTCAATGTCACAAGACTGCACACATTCAGCAGTTCTTTGGGTATCAATGGTAATTTAGTAAAATGGGTTCAAAAAGCAAGCCAGCAAACAAAGCAGCTAATTCCTGAGACTCTAAATCTTTCTTCTTTGGAATTAAGAGTTAGAAAGTCTAGAGCTCTGTCATAGTCTGTGTTCATAATCTTCCACAATTACCTGTAGATTTCAAAGGAAGTAAATTCAGAGCATGGATGTGAGTTCTTTTTTTTTTTTTTTTTTTAATGCAGTTTATTCAGGAACTTTGAACAATCCTCGGACCCTGGGGAAAGCCAGCCCACAGCTTAAATAGCCTCTGGGTAGCCAACCCAGGTGTGCCACGTGGGCAATGCAGATAGGTCCACATACATGGAAGCAAGCCAGATCCTCAGCCTTAGCCAAATGTGGAATTGTTCGTGACAGAGAGCACTCACCATCGGGAAGGTGGAAGGCGGAAACCAGCTCCATCTTTAAGGCATAGCATTCCACAGCTCTTTACAGTTCCCCCTTTTTGTTGTGAGTTCTTTTTTTTTTTATGTGCATTACTGTGAAGGTATCAGATTCTTTGGAATTGGTGGTATAGACAGTTGTGAGCTGCCATGTGAGTTCTGGGAATCCAACCCGGGTCATTTGGAAGAGCAGATAGTGCTCTTTTTTTTTTTTTTTTTTTTAAATTTTTTATTATTAGTTACATTTTTATTAACTCTGTATCCCAGCTGTATCCCACTCCCTCATTCCCTCCCAAGCCCTCCCTCCTTCCCTCATCTCCTCCCTGCCCCTTTCCAAGTCCACTGATTGGGGAGGACCTCCTCCCCTTTCATCTGACCCTGTTTTATCAGGTATCTTCAGGATTGGCTGCAAAGTCCTCCTCTGTGGCCTAGCAAGACTGATCCTCCCTTGGGGGGAGGTGGGAGTCAAAGAGCCTGCCATTGAGTTCTTGTCAGAAATAGTCCCTGCTCCCCTTACTATGGGAAACCAATTGGTTACTGAGCTACAACGGGCTTCATCCGAGCAGAGGTTCTAGGTTATATCCATACATGGTCCTTGGTGGAGTGTCAGTCTCAGAAAAGACCCCTGTTCCCAGATATATTTGGTCTGTGTGGAGCTTCTATCCTTTCCACGTCATCTTTCATATGATTCCCTGCACTCTGCCGAAGGTTTGGTTATGAGTCTTAGTATCTGCTTTGATACACTGCTAGGTAGAGTCTTTCAGGGGCCCTCTGCAGTAGGCTCCTGTCCTGTTACTTGTTTTCTCCTACGTCCAATGCACCTCCCATTTCAGACAGTACTCTTAACCACTGGAGCCATCTCTCTAGCTCCTTGAATGTAAGTTCTTAAATGTTACATAGATTGTTTGTTCCATTCTTCCAAAAAAAAAAAAAAAAAACTGAACTATAATATTTAGAAGTTCAAAGATACTGCCATCTTATCAACTCTCCCACCAGAGTGGCTTCTAACTTCTCTGTGTCATATGCCAAGTTTTCAGTTCAGTTAGAACGAAGAAAACTATGAAATAGCTTAAGAATGCCCAAAAGTTCTTTCCCTCTTGTTGCCTAAGTATTTCTTCCCTGGAGTTTCTTTTAGGTACCTAGTGGCACATAGGGGCCATCTTCTAGTTTCGTGGCTTTCTCAGTGGTGGAAATTAGCTTTAGTTTAGCCATTTTTATGAATTTATTCATTTGTTCATAAACTCTCCAGACACAGTCCACACTTAAGCAATTAAAGATAGCTAAAGGGAGCTTTTGCTGGCTAATGCTAACTGAATGACATAGCTTGGGCCCAAGGTAAAAGCGAGGCTTCCCTATCCAACATTAATCATTAATACTAACTGATCATCTGTAACGTTGCCCTTACCACTTCACAGACATTAACCTCCGACGCTTCAGTGAGGCAGATGTTGTCATCTCTGTTTTTACCAGCAACAAAATTACCTTTAAAAATTAAGAAGCAAAATACTAAGAGAGTACTTGTCTAAGACTTTTTCTTGTCCTAGTCACATGTAGTGGGAAGGAAAAGTGCATTGCCCTTTCTTTTTCTGCCTTCCCCTCCCCCAACCAAATGCTATACAGAACTTAAATTACATTTTTGCAACAATGTTAGTACCTCCCCTTTTGCTCATGTTTTAGAAGAATTTAGACATTAAGAAAAATCTAGCTCTGTAATTAAAATGTGAAAGCAAAAGCTATTTGTCACAGAAAAAAAAAAAAAAAGCCCTCATCCCATTAATGTGATTTCCTTGTGGTGGATTGACAAGTTCAAAGCAGTAATGCAGGTTGCCATGGGCACCAGAATCTATTTGCTCTGCTGGTTCATTTTACTTAGCTACTAAAAAGAAGGAGGGTAGCATCCAGCCAGGCCTCACTGAGCATTGTTAGAATAGGTTTGTAATTTCTGTGGAATACCTTCTTTTTATACATCTATTCAGATAACAGCTACAAATAGTGTATGGTTGCTTTAGGGGCAGAATTTGCCGAATTTCTTAGAAATATGGGCAGCAGAAGGATGCATGGCAGAGTGAATTTTCTCTCTTCACAAATATCTCATCCATCACAGGCTGTAAATGAATATTTGTCCAAAAGATGGGGGAATGGATGAATGGGTAAATCATTATCATGTGCTTGCTGCCTGCATTAGAATTCAGGTTTGTGAGGAGAGGAGCTTGGGCAGAAATTGCAACAAAGAAGTAGCAGGGAATGTCAGGAGAGAGAAGCAAGTTGACATTCTGGAGTGCTTTTATATACATACATATATACACACACACGAATAGAGACACACACACACACACACAGACACACAGACACACACACACACACACACACACACACACACACACACACACTTAGGCACAGGGGTACTGAAAGAAATCTGCACTTTTCAGAGCCTGGGATCTGGGAGAGAAAGCAAGGGAAAGAGAATGAGAAGAGTTACACTTTTCCAGAGACCACCACAGAATACTCAAGAAACAGTCAATGCATAAAACTTCCTGACAATGTCCTGTGTCACCCTCATCTAACTCTATTCCTTCGTTAGGTGTGTGGTGCCTCAAGGACGAAGAGAGAAATGGTGAGGTTAACTGGCTGTGACTGGAGGAACAGGAGTGGTTCCCTGGCCCTGAATCAAGGATGCAGTTTTGTTTCATTTGTTTTAAGTTCTCAGGCCAGGTGGCTTTCATTTTGAATTATGCCCTTTCCTTCCCTGACAAATGACACCTCCTGCCAAAGCCTTCAAATCAAGAAAGGCCCCTGCTCCTCGGTGTGCAAAAACTGTGGCTCACAATTTAAAAGGGTGGTCCTAGGACTGCAACAGACATGGCAACATTTCACAGCCATTCCTCCTTCTTCTCACTCCTATGTTGTCTAAGCAAATTCTGGTAGCGTCTTTTGTATTTGCCCAGTGCCTAAGTAAGCAAAAGGCAGGATATAGTAAATGTCTTTCAAATCTCCATTTGTCATGAACACAAATTATAGCTTCAGCTTTTTTTGCTATATGCAAATCAGCTGACAGATGTACGCATTGGCAGCATATCTTGTGAGGGACATGGCCCTGTCTGCTGCTAAATATACATCTCCAGCTCTCCGGGAAGGAATACAGTTAGGAACTGTAATTAATGGCTGTTAATGTTCCCTGACTTCTCATTCTGTGCCCCCAGTAGCCCCTTAGATAGTCTTTTTCAGTGCTCCTACAGGACCGATGATGGCTTGGTGGCTCCCTGGGTTCAGAGAACCTCTATGAGTTTTAGGTACTTCTTCATACATTGCCTCCGCTCACCCATCTACAACAAGCAGCCAATTATCCTTCTGTGCTTACAGGTAATTGTTTTGATGATGATTTCTGATGGTTCCGATAACCTGATTCATAACAGATATTAACAGACAATAATAGAACACAACTCACTGAAAATTCCAGTTGAAATTCTCTAATAATAGAGAAAACAAGAATGTCATTGAAGTGGCATAAAGATGGGGGTTGAAAAGTAGGTGAGCTGGACTAGGTAAAAGGAGAAATGAGGATAAAATATTGCTAAACAGATTAAATTTTCTTACAAAATACCTAACAGTATTTAAGAAGATACTTTTAAACAGTGTTCCATCTCTAATCAGCACAAAGTATTGATTAGCTAACCTTTCACACTTTGGTAAAGATAAACATTGCAGAAACGGCTTGAGTGCCACATTCTAGACCTACTAAAATCCTAACAGTTATTTATTTTGCTCTTATAACATATATTGGAAATGTTTTTTTATTAGCAAACCCTGTGAAGTGTCCTGCAGCATTGCACAGACTCTCCTGCCCTTGAGCAATAGGAAGCAAAAATTTAGGCAGGGCCAATAGTAGCATACATCTCTGGGGTATAGCACACGAAGCCAAGGATCCCTTTCTGTTCTGTGTGATATAAATGAAACCTGATTGTTCCTTTTTGGTTACAGCTACTAACTCCTATGGTGAACTGTTACATACGCCCCTGGAGATGCTTTTCACTCAGGGTTGGTCACAGCGCCTTAAGGAACAGAGAATCGCCTCTTCCTGAAAGAGATGATGACTGCCTTTGCAACTACCTACGGATAAATCTTTGTCTCTGCTACAAAAGTTCATCTGAAATTGTTTTCATTACATGCCTTTGCTAGTTGGTGGCAAAGAGACAAAATGTCACCACCTTTAAGCCACCAGAGTCTAAAACTGTCTTGCAAAAAAGCCAAATGACTGTGAACAAGTTGGATATGATATGGGTAAAATATGACATGGATAAAATAATTATTTTAAAATACTCTCATTTGTAGAAACAACAAAAACAACAAGTTTATGGAATCTTGTCCAAAATATATTGTGAGGTATATTTCTAATATGGTAGTTTTGAGTGCCTTTAAGATACTAGTGGAAGACACTTTTGAGAAAAAATGAACTATTAAAAAAATCTCAAATTTATATTGCACAAATTAATGTTTGTGTTATTGCAGTATGTCTTCATAGGGGGCTAGATACTTGAAAACATTTGTTTATTTTCTAACTTTAATAGTAAAACACTTTGAAATGGTTGAATTAAAAAAAAAAGAGATTGGAAAGCTGTTTTCAGCTGGTAACACCATGTACTACTCTTGCTGAGGACCCTGGTTCAATTCCCAGCATCCATATGGTGACTCACAGCCATCTGTAAATCCAGTCCTGACAAATCTGGTCTTCTGGCTTTGGCAAACAAAAAACATTAATGTGGTACACAAACATACATGCAGGCAAACACTTATACACACAAAAGAAACAAATATTGGAAAAAGAAAAAAAAATACAGGACAACTAAAATCCTCACTAAACCTCTTATTAATGTATAAACTGAGGACATGACAGCTCCAAGGTAAGGTTTAGGGGAAAGTTTTTAATTGTAGATATGACAGAAAGTAAAGCCAGAGGCATCCAGAAGAGTCCAGAGCAGAAAGAGAAAGTAGCAAATTGAACATGGCCAACAGACTGGACTGGGTCATGAGGAGAAAGAAGAGAGAGGGGAGAGAGGGAGCATGCTGAGAGAGAATATAGATGAAATGGAGCGTTATATGGGGATGAGAAGGAGCAGCCATGAGCTGGAGAAATCTCTGACAGGGGCAGGGTGAGAAGAGCTGAGAAGAATAGTTGTGACACTGAGTGAGTCTGGAGACCAGCAGGTACTTTGGTATACTAATAGTCATCACAGGTAGCCCTTTGTCCAGATTTTCCTTTGGACCTGACGTTAGGAGATAACTTGTTGGCAATTGGTGTGTTTTTTTTCTAAAGTGAGAAAGTGTACAGACATTGACACATACACACTGTAAAAAAAATCACATTGTGATATTATTTAGTGTCATAATTCTTTCAGATAATATTGTATAGTGGTCTCTCCTTCAGATCATTGACTTGAAAGCATACTTCTATGTTTGTTTACTAATTTTGCCATATTAATAATCTAGAACCAAACCACTGAACATTTAGATATCTCTGTTTTCTTTTGTTCCAGTTTTCCTGTTGTGACATAACTTAGTGTGGAAAGCTTTGCTTTTGTATCTCATACTAACATTCTGGGTGTTATGTGGAAAGCATAGTTTACACATAGCCTATTTCAACGTGCATATTCATCTCCTAAAGTAAAGAAACAGACCACTCGGTGACCTCATGCTCTGCTGTTTAAAAATATTTGAAAGATTTTCAGAGAAAAATGTAAAATGTCCTCATAAAGGTGTCGTAGAGAAGCTTTGTTTTGGTTTTGGCAAAAGGAAAACAGTCTTTTTATTCTCTCTTTGATGATTGGCTTTATTAACTATGACTTGGGGACTCCAACCCAGGGTTATCCCTCAGTAATCCATTGCATCCAGCCTTGATAGCATAATCCACCGAAGCATCACTCCTTCATCAGTGAATTCACATTACCCCCTTTCCTTCGCTGCTATTGTCTGGAGGGGATTTCATCAAGTAAAGCATTTGCATAGCAACAGCAGATGTCTGTGGAATCCATGAATCTTTCTCATCTCAAGCTGCACAAACAGAGGTGAGATGGAATTAGCCACCGTGAGACTCTACAGCTGTTCTCTAGTAACCTGTCTCATCTCATGAGTCTGTGAAGTGACAGCTTCCGTAGCTGGAAGTAGATCTTGGGAAGCTTTCTAGAATTCTCTGACCCCAGAATGTGCTAATTAAAGTGCCACCTAGATGCCTCTAGTGACTCTGAATTAGTTACACACACATTTTAAAGAGTTGACATTTCCACCTTTCTCTTTTACGCCCCATTATGGGTGCTCTAGGTAGTCAGCAAATAACAGATAGTAAACCTCTACAGAAATGCAAATTGCTACCTTCAGGAAAAAGCACACAGGCATATGAGTTTTATAGCAGCAAGGTTTGGCAATGAGTCATAGCTAATGTTGTAAAAACTATTCAAGTAGGAAGGCAATAAGCAAATAGCATGAGGGGTGCCTCCCTTTCCTGAATTTTCAACCCTAGAAGAGTGCAAAACATCATCACTCATTTGTCTCTTAAAATATGATTACATATTTTTTCTCCCCAAAATCACCACAGGAAGGTACATTAAACTCCCCAAAATACAGATGGCTATTGCAATGCCAGAGAGTAAGTATCTAAGGTGGAAAGTTGGGTTAATATGTGGACAAGTGCCAGACTCATACAGAAGTGTGTTATGTATGCCTTTAATTGTTATATCTGGTAACTGTCTAGCTGCCAGTGGATATGACTTAACTACTATAAAATAACAGATGTCACACATCTCAAGAACAACATGGAGTCAATATGAGGGGCAGGGAAAATCTGATTACCCGAAATACTAAGCAAAAGAAGAAAAAGCACACAGGAGCAGATGAACATATAACTGCAATTTATGAAACTAGTTCTCTCATTGTGATAGACAAAGCAATGAGTACACCAAGAAAGGCGTACTCTTGGGATAACAGTCTGTCTAGGAGGAGGGAGAGGGGGGAAAAAGGTGTGAGAAAGTGTAGTCGCCTGTAACTGCCTGCACGAGGGTCTGAGAATGAAAAGAGACAGAGAACACAAAGAAGTGATGCCAAGACAGTGCTCTGATCTAGGCGCCATCTTTATTACCGAGCAAACCACTTCTATAGGTTTCCAAGTAAACATATCCAAGCAAAACAGGAGGCTTAACTGAGCAAAACAGGAGGTGTCTGCTGAAAATAACAAGAATAGCGAGCCAGCGTGACTTGCACACACGTGACCATCTCAGGTCCAATGGAATGGCTACCTCAAGAAAGATGGAGAAAGAGGTGGGTAGAGAGAGGGAAAGAAAAGGAGAGGAAAGAGGAGTGTGGGAGGAAAGAAGAGGGAGAGGGGGAGAAAAAGGGGAGGGGGAGGGAGGAGAGGGAGGGAGGGGGGAAGAGAGAGAGAGAGAGAGAGAGAGAGAGAGAGAGAGAGAGAGAGAGAGAACAAATTGTGGCTGTAAAAGCTTCCTGACAGGGAAATATGTAGTACGGGGACTTACAATGTAGCGCCTACAGACTGGGATGGTTTACAGAGGCTTAAGGAAACTTGGAGATTTGACAGGATTTTTTTTTTTTTAAACAAAACAAGATTCAGCTGAGAAAAGCAAACTTGAACACATCTGGGGAAAATAATTTTGAATAAAGATACCCAACTGGAGAAACAAAATGTGTAAAGCTTGGATCTGGAGTGAAAGCAGAGAGCAAATTCTATCTGGATTGCAAAGTATTACAGCAGCTACAGAAGGAAGGCAAGAATTCCCTTTTGGGGTTTCAGATGCAGAGCTGCCTCATTACGAGACACTGACAAAGGCATTCGTGCCCCTCTTTACAGCTAGAACAAGGCCCTCAGTGTGTATGTGAATGAATGAGTCTCATCTGTGCTAGCGAACGCATTCTGAGGTAGGTGAATGTGCACATGTGACTGCACCTGTGGCTCCTCTAGCATTGCTAATTGTACAAAGTGACAGGAATTTGACATTAGAAAACTAATCTTCAGATCTTGAGGAACCACTTAATGGTAGACCGTTTTATGTACCTGACAATATTATAAAGCACTTCACATATTGAAGTTGTTAAATGTTTGTAAGAAATTCTTGCCTACCTGACAGATGAAGAAACCAAGCTGTGGAGAGCTTTGAGTCCTCCCCAAGGCCACACACTGAACAAATGGTGATTTTGGGCTTCAAACCCATGAAAACGCTTCCTCACTTTGTGCCCCTTCAGTGCAAAGTAAGTGCCTTGACTTTCCCATCTTATGACGAACAGGAGGCTAACTTGATAGTTATCTACAACTTGGCAGATAAACTTCATCTATGAATGAGATCAGAAGAATAAATGACCCATTCCCAGCCCCTACTGCTTATGCTAGCATGCCTTCCTGTCAATTCAGCTTCAAAGAGCTGGACTCTTGTTAGACAGGGGACCCACATTATTTCACGTGGCCCCTGCCCCTGGACATTTGTGGGATTTGGTCTGTTGATTCTCAGTGGCCTTTGAAAAACAGGATGAGATGAAACTATGTAGAGCCTGCAGAGCTCCAAGAATCCCTGTGTCATTGTAGGTGAGAACTAGAGCTGTAGTTAAATTTAGGAGATTTTTCAAAATAACTACAGTCAATAATTTCTAAAAATTACTCTATGGAAATATATGTTATTTATGAAATGTTGGTTTCTCAATGTCTTCTGGACATGACAGGACCACTAAATTCATTACTCACAGCAGCTATGGTTGCTTATCGTAGGATTCTGCATATCAAGACAGCAACATTCTAGCATGGAGGAAGGAAGGACCTTATAGGTCTTAACCCCTAACTGAGGAGTTATTGATAGTTGATGGCTTCTTTGAAAGGGAGACTCAGTTTTCTTTGAGGGTATGGCCCCTGACAAGCCAACCACACTCCAGGGGAAGGGCCCATGCCCATGAACATATGAGTAGCACAAATTGGATGCAGTAGGTAATTAAAAGGCTGGAGTGGGTGGAGAGATAGTCCAGCAGTTAAGAACTTGCAGAGTACCCCGGCTCAGTTCCCAGCTTTCACGTGGTGGCTCTCGGCCATCCAGAATTCCAATAGCAGGGGATCTGATGTCTTCTGAATCCCTTAGGCCCTAGGCATGTATGTGATGCATATACATACACATAGTAAAACAATTTGTATGTGTAAAATAAAAGGCAAACAAGAATTTATTTAATAAAAAAGAGGATAGGAAGTTGGGATGGAGTTGGAAAGTGGGGGCCAGAATCTGGGAGGAGTTAGGGCAATGAGAGGGAGTGAGCATAATCAAAATCCACTTGTCTGCATGTACGAAATGCTCAAAGACTTGTTAAAATTTTGTATTAGAAATACCCAGTTCTCTAATGATACCCTTTGCCTCTTCAGAATCTCACTGATAGGTGTCCCCAAGACTAAGTGCTGAAGGGATCTATAAGTTTATGTTGATGCTAAGATTTCTGACCATGCTGCTGTGGTTTTATGTTTTATTTTTCCTGGCGTGAGATGCTCTCCATTAGAACTGCTGCTTTTATCACACAACAAAAGCATGCAGCATCTGGAAGCTTCTTATCCAAATCCCAGAGCAGTGTACCATGAGCCTCTGTCCCAGTACTGGCAACTTAGAGACTCACAAGGTCTGACATGACGTTATTATGCCATTGCCCTTCAGCCCTTTATCATCTTATTCTTCTCACTTGCCAAACTATTTATTTTACTGTTATGTGCTGAATTATGTTTCCCTAAGGTTGAAGTGCAAGCCTCTGTTGGGAATTATTTTTATTACTACAGAGTTGGAAAAAAATATTCCGGGACCACCATGTTTTCTTTATTTCCTTAAGGAACCCAGTAAATTAACCACTTCTTAATTCTGCTAATGTCCAGCCTTGCTTTGGGCGTTTCCAAGCTATCATGGAGAAGGGAAAATGATGTCAAGCAAGAAAAGAGGCCAAGCTTCATTTGGCTGCACAGCACATTCTGTGCCTTCTGGGAAGAACTTGGGAAGGATCCATAGGAAGGCTGATTCAAAGGGCATTGTGCTAACAGATCACCCAGCACTCCTTTACCACAAGAGGTGTGTAAGCATGGCCTTATCCTTTTTGTAACTCTACAGTGAGCCAGACCTAGCACAATAGACTGAGAGTTTAAGATGAGAAACAAATTCATCCGGGAGCAGTTTTAGGTAAACTGTAAACTGATTGGAAGTGATTATTGTGTACTCAACATTTTACACATTACCATATCCCTTTATTTACTCAATTTATCTGGCAAACATTTCTCGGGGAACATTTGGGATAGGTGCTATGCTAGATATTAAAGATTATAAATGATTAAGATATGGTTTCTCTCTTAATGAAGTCAGAACCTGATAGGGAAGACAGATGGACACATGATAATCTTAATGTGTATTGTTCATGAGGAAAGGAAAATTTATTGCATTTGGCTTTGGAGACATGGGCATTTGAGGTTGGCCTTGAAGGACAAGAAAGTTTCTCAGTCTCTCATTAGTTTGGCATCCTGAGTATAGCAAACAATTAATAAATGCTACTGCCTAATAATCCCAGATAAAGGAAAATAGGATGTATTGAAGGCTGAGTCAGTTGTTGTCCCCAAGTGTGGGGATTGATCAGACATGTTTTTAACATAGCATCATTTGGCCCATATGAATAACTAATATTACTGAGACCATTATACAGATGATATATAGGAGGAAACTTGACACATTACAAAAGCCAAATTAATTTTTGAAATTGTCATCTTCCCTATATTTTTTTAATGAGGGTTTTATATTTTTAGGCTTGGGGCCTTGAGATCACATTTAAAATCCAGTAATACAACCCAAACTACGTTCTGATGAATGACTTCAATTTATCACTGTGGTGACACTTAATTTGGGTTCAGTGAAAAGTCAACTTAGAGCTATAAGTTTTAGATTTTATAATGAAATTTTGATTAAACTGGGCCTTTTCCCTAGTGCCATTTATTTTGTGAACTAGCATGGTAGTTGGAAAATAAATGGTGGGAACACCACCACAAATCTTGTGTGTAGTTATTATCAAGTCTATATTTAGTAGCAATTGTTGCATTTTCTTGCTGTATTTAATTTCTGTTGTCAGGCATCGTAAGGAAAATAACGAATAGTTTAATGTTTGAAAAAAAAATCGCTACTTCCATTGGCTATTCTTGTCTGGCTCTAGATAGTGTTATATATGTGGATGAAAAAGGAACAAATTATATCATCCATTGATCATCAAAAAGACCTGTGTTTGGATGACTTTATAGACTATCAAGTGACTTTGTCAGTTGCTATTTAAATTCATCCCTGGGTATAAAGCTTTGGTTAATAGTAGAAAGTAGTGTGTTCTAATTTTCACCACCAGGTGGCAGGATAACACTGAAAGAGCATGAAATAGAGTCACGAAAAGGCACGTGTTAAATATATATTTACGAGAAAAAAATTCTGAAACAAGAAATAAAAATACTATAGAAAGAGTCAGCTGATAGCTAGTAATCTTGATGGCTCTGCATCCCACTATTTTTATCTGGTCTATGGTTGGTAAGTTACTTGCAAATTTTGTCTTCAAACTAAATATGTAGTCTATAAAGCAGACAAACTAATGGAATAGCAACTGTTAGTGAAGGGAAATAATGCTGTATTTCATTTTCAAAGATAACATGGAATCTTAAGCATTTGGTGTAGATTATGTCTCCTCAGATTGGCTGGCTGGCAGGGAAATAGTTATTTCAGAGGCTATAGAAAGTAGAAAAGAGATGGGTCCAAGCGCTTGCTTATGCTTGGGTACGTATATAGTAAACTTATTTGAACAGGTAAATATTTAACCTGCATCTCTGAGCCTTTTATCGACAAAGAAAATCAGGTAAATCTACTTTTCATCAAGTCTGACTCAAGACTCTGTCCAGGAGACATTTTCTTTCACACCTACCTGGGGCAGGGCCCTTTTCTTTCACAGGCATAGAAGCCTCTGGAGAAGCTGTGCAACATACACGGAAGGGCAGCAGTTCAGAGTTTCTGATTTCATAGGGTTGGAGGAGAGCTGAGATACCGACTTCACGTAAGTTCAGCAGTGATGCTGAGGCTCAGGTACGACTAAAACTTTTGAAAACTACTGGCTTTTTGGTTGTTTGTGTGTTTAGTGTGTGTGTATTTATGCAGCTCATTGATGAATGCACTTAGAAAATTCTCAAGGATGTTCTTCATTCGTTATAAAAGAACCCGTTTATTTGTGGAGTTTGGACTGGGAAAATACTGCTTGAAACTAGGTGGCTGGGCTTCAGAATGGTTTCTGTTCACAGCCTAGCAATTGGATTTATTTATTAGAATTTGACCTGGCTATTTCCTTACAGCTTAGAGTACACTAGCTTTTCATGTTGCTTTGCTTGTGTGCACTGTAGCTTTGTGGGCTCACTGTCACAGCTATGTCTTGGGCTGTGGCTCCTGTGCTGAACTTTATTTCCCGTTGGGCTGGAGTAGTGTAACGTATACAGCTCATGAGCACCTGAACATCAATAATCAAAGACAGACACACCAAGATCTTCCAAACGTGTGCTACTAGCGAGTAATTCTTCCAATTTACTGATGTAAAATGAAGATCAGGGAAGGAACTGTCCTAAAACTATTCAACTGTGTACATTAGGCATTGTTCTCCAGAGAGATAAAACCAACAGCATTCAGGTGAGATCTAAGAAAGTCAATGAAAGTTCCAGCTTCAAAGCAAAAACAAAACAAAACAAAAAAACAACAACAAAAAAAATCAAAACCAAAAAACAAAAAAACAAAAGAAAAACACCAAACCAAACCAAAAGACAAAACCCCACAAATACCAAAAAACAAAACAAACAAACAAAAAAGCAAGCAGTGATGCTTAATATGAGTGCAAGGACAAAAAAAAAAAAAAAAAAGGCAGACTCCTCATCTTACACATGGAAGGGATAAGAGATAAGTCTTTGGTTCCATTAAAAATTTCAAAACTATCATTGGATACATATATCAGGGCCGACAACTGGCTTTACTCACCCACTTATTTACATCTTAATTTCATCCCAAATGTGTCCTTAGGATAATGTTTACTCAAATATCTGGGCATAAAAAGACACAATCAAGTAGATTAAACATCATACTATGAACATATCATCTTCAGTTAAATGGGAGTTGGCTTATTGTTTACATTTCTTTACCATCTCTCTCAATGAGAGAAAGCTCAGCCAACATGGTTCTTGGTGTAAGCATCCTACTTTTATTTTGAGAGGTTAAACAGTAGCAGCACAATCTCCTCTAGACCTCTGGAGTAAGATGAAAATTCACATTTACCTCAAATTCACTGAGAGAGAAAAGCAGTAAACTTCACCACTAGAAGGAGGATAAGGAAGAGAAGGAAGAGAAGGAAAAGGAAGAAGAAGAAGAAGAAGGAGGAGGAGGAGGAGGAGGAGGAGGAGGAGGAGGAGGAGCAGCAGCTCTAGTAAATATGCGATGATGCAATTAATAAGGATAGTCATTTCCACATCATGGATCTTATTGGTAATAAGTTTTTTTTTTTTTTCTAAATCACTCTTCTAGAAATACAGTAGGGGCTAGCCTAAATGCATAGATCCATTGAAGACAGTATAAGGTAATGACAACCATTTAAAGATACTTAATATTAAAGCTGGCTATTGACCAGTGTGGCATAATGACTGTAAGACTGCATATGGTCTAGTTAACAAATCAATGCAGGCAAAGCAATATGGTGGGGCCTAGAGGCCCGATAGTTCCCTAGTTCAGAGCAACTCACTCACCCAACAGAGGCTCTCAAGTATATGCAACCTCTACAATCCAGTTTGTAAAATTCCAGTTTCTAAATGCTTAGGTGGACTTGCAGAAAACCTCACGGAGCCAGAGGAAGATGCTACATTTTTCTGTAGTACTCTAACCCTAGCTCCTGGGCACCAATAACAAGACTTTTTCATAAGGCCATGATGAGAGCGTTTACGAAATGTTTGGAGCCCCTCAGATAAAGAAACAAGACATTACCTTTGTTGATAAACTCTTCTCAAGAGAAATTTTAACATAATAGATTCCAAAATAATTTTTAACTGAGAAAGTGAAAAAAAAGGATCTTATTTGCCCAGCAGAATTTGCTTGTGATTACCCACGCTGCTTCAGACAGCTGTTTCCAGGTCTCTGGTTACCTGCCTGGTACTGTTTATAATTGCAGATGCTGAAAGGCAGGTGATAGCTGCAGAGCACGGGGTATTGAAGCTGTGCCCACCCTCTTCCCTGCTTACCCCTCCTCTTTTTGAGTGTTTCTCAACCAGACTCCAGTTGTCTCTTCACCAGCTGGCCTTTTTGCTTTCTCTTTTGGTGGCACCTTTACTTCTAGCCAGCGCTCCCCGTGGATTCTGGAGAAAGCTCAGATCCTGATGTCAAATCACCTGTGTTTGTTGCTGTTCTTCTACCTCCACTCTGAGTCTGATTTTTCCTCCTCTGGCCTCTGAACAGGGATTACCCAGAAATAAGAACAGAACCCACCTCAAAAATCATTGTTAAGATTCATTCAGTAAATTTCTTTACAAGTGTTTCTGCTCAGCATATGTCAGCTGTTGCTAGTAATTAAGTTTTATATCAGCATTATGTGGCCGAGGTGCTGTGTTCTGATATGTATGACTTTCTCCTGCCTGATTCTGACGTATCTTTTTTCAGGGTTCCTAAGCTGGTGCAAGCTCTTCCTCCCTTATGGCCTACGACTTCTTCTGTTGGGTGAATGTTTCCAAGATTAGGGAGTTTCTACTTCTTTAGTGCTAACATTTAACCAACAGAGACAGACAACAGCAAATCTTTTAGCTGGGCTAGCAGAAGAACTGGCCTGTTCATTTTGTCCTCTAAGCACAATTGTGGACCACTTCTGGAATACTTTGACTTTAGAAATCAGGATTTCTCCTTGAAACAGTTGAGGGTCCTGCATCATATGGCTATTGATCTAATCATTCATTGATTAATTGAAGATGTTTCCTCAAGCCTCATTCCAAGGGCAGTTAAATGCCAGAAATATGGCTGTCCAGCTTGTTTTTCTTCTTCTTCTCCTCCTCCTTTTCCTCTTCCTCCTCTTTCTTTTTTAGTGGAGCTTTCAGTCAAATCACCACTTGTTCAAGTTTGGATTCCCTTTTGCAGGTAATCCTTACTCAGTTAAATAGGTTGGCATGCTTAGTCACCCCAAAGGAAAGGCTTCATACTTACGAGGATCCCACCACTGAGGCTACACCCTCAGCTCTCAAAGTTAAATAGATTTTCTGATCTGTAGTGTTAGGTGTATGGGGAGTGAAGACTCTGAGAATTTTTTTCCTGATCCTAGAGAACAGGTAAATAGATTTCCTCCCTTGAAGGACACGTTTAGGCAATCTGAAGAACAGGGGTTACTGGGGAGACAGAGTTTAATGATCAAATAAGTTGCATACTGTGAACAGTTAAGCACTTAAAACTTGTTTTTCCCTATTGACTAATGAGTAGAAATCAGGTATATTTTTTGATGAATCAATCTCAGCGTGTTTATTAAGGATGTAAATGAGGAGAGTAAGTCTCCATGAATTCGGGATACGTGTGATGCATTACTGAAAGTAGGATTTGCTCTTTTGTCGCATGAATGAGCTGGAGATCGAGCATTACTTTCATATGAAATACATGATTATTGTGGATTGTGTTGCATCCTCATGCTGCTAAAAAGTCTTTTCATGTTCGAATTTCACTGCATTTTCAATGTCAGTTTTTTTCTCTTTCGAAAGGAAAAGCGTCCCCTGTGGAAGTTTATGAAAGCTGACACATTTTCTTGTAAAATATCCTTCTGAGATAATATGCTTTATTGTTAGGCACATATTTCTGGACCTTTTAAAATGAGTATTATGAAATTAATGTGAGATTTTTTCAGAAAAATGAATGCTATTGATTCAGCAGGGCAGAGTGCCTTTCTCCTTTGTGGTTGTTACTCTTTCTAATTCCCTGCAAAAGACATTTTCAGATAATTAAAAAAGGTATTTTGGTCTGTGGAGCAAAAATACTTATCAAAAGAGGTTATATAACACATGCATGGCAGCCACTTGTCAAAGTTAAATATACCCATTCCTTTTCCCCCAAAGCCATTAGATCTATTACCACCTAATTGCTTGGAAAATTCATTTTCTTTTTCTCAAATCACAGCCTTAATTGAGGTCTGAAAGCTCACCAAGTGCCTCTTAAATCAGTAAACCTAACTTTTTTAAAAAATTCTTTTATAATTTAACTTTCTGGCTGAGACCATTTTTTTTTCCCTTCAAGACAACTGGGTGGTTGGTATTAGTGGGAGAACTGCTCTGAGAAATCAGAGAGCTGAGAATCATGTCTACTATTTCTGATAATGCACCTGAGGCCAAGAGTTCACAGCAAAGTGAACAGATATTAAGGAAACACAGTTAATCATGCTAAAACCGAAGGATTTAAAAGAACCCCACTTTCGTGGTGCTTTAACCTAATGTCAGAATGAGAAAAACAGATTAGTCTTCTTTTTGGCTGTGGAAATCCATCCTCCATGTGGCCATCTGTAGGGAGCTGCATGTTTAACACATGTAACCTTACTCTTTATTGTGAAAACCTGGAAGAATTTACATAACAAGAAACCGTTTCCAGCTTTTCTTTGTGGATGTGTCAGGGTGCTTTCAAGTGCTTGTAGTGACCGAGACAACTACATATATGAGAGAAATGAGAACAAATGTGAGCAGTTTTAATTTTTATTTACTTTCATTTTTAATGAACATGAATACAACCACTCAAATTAGGCAATTATTTCCAAAGTATTACCTTAGGAAGCTTTCATCCAATCTGAAAAATCTGTTAGTCCTCAAGTGATTTTTAGATACCTATTAAAACAGCTTTGGAGTCAGTTTTAGCCTGACACTTTACTGATTGAGAATTACACACTGGTACACACGCTATCCTCCTTCAAGGGCACATTCCTCACAAAACGTGACTTGGTGTGAATTATTTTTAGAATACCTTTAATTCATTCTTTCTTTGGGATGTTGGTGGGAAGTGGGTCCTGAACTAAGAACTAAGGCCTCCATCTACCTGTACCATTTGTCATTAGTGAAAACTAAGAGTCGTAGGCTTAAAGCCATTGTGGATTCTAATTTGTTGCCCCAGCACAAACCAACCTGTATGCCAAAGAAGTTATAGGCTTCGGATGTGCTGGTCATTGGTACGTCAGGCCAGAGACAATCGATTCAGCACAGCGACTACCCATTCCATTGCATAGCTGTTCAATTTTTGGCTGGCAGCTGGGTTCCAGCTGTAGTGGCGGTGACTCTGCACAGGCTTTGTTAGAATTCGGTTGCAGGGGCAATAGTGACAATCTGCAATGTACTGTGATAGTGTTCCATTTTATGTTGCCTCTGTTTGCTGTTTTCAGTAATGTCTTCAGCTGGACAATTTGGCTACCCATCAGACCCTTCTAGTGAACTTCTGAAAAGCACGTTTATCTAGGAAGGATCCTAGAACGGGGTTTGTAGGTAGGTCCAGGTGATTCTGATGTACAGTCTGGGGTTTTAGCTTGAGTAGTCATTCATTCCCCATGATTAGCTACAGCTTGAACTTACTGGATATCCTCTTTACACACACCATAGAAACAGCCTAGGATTCAAAGGGTCATTTGGCACCACAATGGAAAATTTGTGGTGTGTCTTATAGAAGGGCATTGATCCACTGTATTTCCAAGTGGTATTATTCAGACCACACAAATGTTCAGTGAAGTCTACCATTTGTTTAGAAGGTTAATATCGACTGTAGGTGCCAATTAAATTCTGATAGAACCTAGCATATTACGAACGTTTACTTCATCAAGACGATGTTTTTCTCAAGAGAAAGGGGCTCGTGTGGTAGCCGCACTAAGGGAAGGGCTCCTCTTTCCTGACCGTTCAATGCTGAGCTGTGAGTGTTGTGCACACAGACCATTTTGGGAAGTTGTACCTTGTCTCCCAATGTTCTGTAGCCTCATATAAAGCTCGCCTCAGCTCTCGGACTATTGGATTGACTATTTTTCGTCTTTTCACCTCTACCTTATGCACACATTGGTGCAAGCTCTAGGATTGTGTTTCTGCATTTCTCCACATCTGTGTTGATGACTGTCCCTCTGTGACTGGGAGCTTTTTGATCTCGGTGGGCACATGGAACCAGTGTTTGCTGCATGTGGGAAGCATGGTTAACTCTCTTCTCTTTGTTGCCTTGCTTACCTGGTATGTATCTATTTTTTAGTTCAACCTGCTAGCTTGTGCCCACCCAGATTCAATGGAGGCCAAATGAAGACAAGATCCCCCCAACTTGCTTTGTGCAGCTTTTGTTGGCCTCGTCCTCTGAGACCTATAAACTTGTTGAGAGCAGCCTTATTGAAGTAAGAAGCCTTTGCCTCACTGTGGTTCCCTCCCACCCCCGACACATTCTCTGAGGGCTTAAATAGATCATAAGCAGAAGTTAATTGGAGATAAAGTTTATAGTTAAGCAGGTAGGTTGTAGCACAATATCCATATAATCTGAAGTAACTGGGTGCTCTCAGGGTCATTGAAATGTACAAAGGTATTCTTCCAATGCATTTTAAAACCTAGACAAATTGTGTGTCATATAAAATGCATTATAAAGGTTCCAATTGAGTCATTGGATTAAATGAGCCTTTCAGTACCTTGCAGAGGAAAGAAGAAGGTATTTGGTATGATGGAGTAGTTCATGCCTGGCTACCTGCTTACATGGCACAGCATTCTTTTGGGAACTCTTTACTTAAATAAAAAGAAATAAACCAATGAACTCCTGACTTTGTTTTAGATATAACGTGTTCTTTTAAAGGAGCAAGATTTTCAGAGTGTTTCTGTCTAAGAAGAAAAATGATAAAGCTCCCACCTTCTTTTGATCTACTACTAAGTGAAATCTAATCTACCTCTCCCAACACAGCAGCCTCTCCCATCCAAGCGCTGGTTCCCCACACTAACCATTGTCTGGATTCTCTCTCTTCTTTTCTTCTTCTTCTTCTTATTATTATTAATTACACTTTATTCATTTTGTATCCCCCCATAAGCCCCTCCCTTCTCCCCCTCCCGCTCCCACCCTACCTCCCCTTTCTGCATGTATGCTCCTCCCCACATCCACTGATAGGGGAGGTCCTCCTCTCCTTCCTTCTGATCTTAGTCTATCAGATCACATCAGGAATGGCTGCATTGTTTTCTTCTGTGGCCTGGTAAGGCTGCTCCCCCCTCAGGGGAAGGTGATCAAAGAGCAGGCCAATCAGTTCATGTCAGAAGCAGTCCCTCTTCTCATTACTATGTAACCCAATTGGACTCTGAACTGCCCTGGGCTACATCTGTGCAGGGGTTCTAGGTTATCTCCATGAATAGTCCTTGGTTGAAGTATGAGTCTCTGGGAAGTTCCCTGTGTTCAAATTTTCTTGTTCTGTTGCTCTCCTTGTGGAGTTTCTGTCCTCTCCAGCTCTTGCTATTTCCCACTTCTTACATAAAATTCCATTCACTCTGCCTGCCAGTTGGCCATCAGGCTCAGCATCTGTTTTGATAGTCTGCAGGGCAGAGGCTTTCACATGCCCTCTGTGGCAGGTTCCTAGGTTGTTTCCTGTTTTCTTCTTCTTCTGATGTCCATCCTCTTTGCCTTTCAGGATGGGGATTGAGCATTTTAGTTAGGGTCCTCTCTTTTGCTTAGTTTGTTTAGATGTACCAATTTTAGTGGGTTTATCCTATGTTGTATTTTTATATGAGTGAGTATATACCGTGTGTGTCTTTTTGCTTCTGGGACAACTCACTCAGGATGATCCTTTTCAGGTCCCACCATTTACCTGCAAATTTCATGATTTTTTAATTTTTCATTGCTGAGTAATACTCCATTGTATAGATGTACCACAGTTTCTGCATCATTCTTCAGTTGAGGGGCATCTGGGTTGTTTCCAGCTTCTGGCTATTACAAATAAAGCAGCTACAAACATGGTTGAGCAAATGTCCTTTTTGTGTACTTGAACCTCTTTTGGATATATGCCTAGGAGTGGTATGGCTGGATCTTGAGGAAGCGCTATTCCTAGTTGTCTGAGAAAGCGCCAGATTGATTTCCAGAGTGGTTGTACAAGTTTACATTCCCACCAGCAGTGGAGGAGGGCTCCCCTTTCTCCACAACCTCTCCAGCATGTGTTGTCACTTGAGTTTTTAATCTTTGCCATTCTGATGGGTGTAAGGTGAAATCTCAGGGTTGTTTTGATTTGCATTTCCCTAATGGCTAATGAGGTTGAGCATTTTTTTAAATGCTTCTCTGCCATTCGATATTCCTCTACAGAGAATTCTCTGTTTAGCTCTGTTCCCCATTTTTTAAGTGGATTACTTGGTTTGCTGGTTTTCAGCTTCATTAGTTCTTTATATATACTGGATATGACTCCTCTGTCAGATAAAGGGTTGTTGATGATTCTTTCCCAATCTGTAGGCAGTCGCTTTGTTTTGATGACAGTATCCTTTGCTTTACAGAAGCTTTTCAGTTTCAGGGGGTCCCATTTATTGATTGTTGCTCTTAGAGCCTGTGCTGTTGGTGTTCTGTTCAGGAAGTTTTCTCCTATACCAATGAGTTCTAGGGTATTCTCCACTTTTTTTTTCAAGCCGATTTAATGTATCTGGCTTTATGTTGAGGTCTTTGATCCACTTGGACTTCAGTTTTGTGCAGGGTGATAAGTTTGGATCTATTTTCATTTTTCTACATATAGACATCCAGTTGGACCAGCACCATTTGTTGAAGATGCTATCTTTTTTCCATTGTATGGTTTTGGCATCTTTGTCAAAGATCAGGTGTCCATAAGTGTGTGGGTTTATTTCTGGGTCTTCTGTTTGGTTCCATTGATCCACCATTCTGTTTCTATGCCAGTACCATGCAGTTTTTATAACTGTTGCTCGATAGTACAGCTTAAGATCAGGGATGGAGATACCTCCAGAAGATCTTTTATTGTAAAGGATTGTTTTAGCAATTCTGGGTTTCTTGTTATTCCATATGAAGTTGAGAATTTTTCTTTCCAGGTCTGTAAAGAATTGTGTTGGCAATTTGATGGGAATTGCATTAAATCTGTAGATTGCTTTTGGTAAGATGTCCATTTTTACTATGTTAATCCTGCCAAACCATGAGCATGGGAGATCTTTCCATCTTCTCATATCTTCTACTAATTCTTTCTTCAGAGACTTGAAATTTTTTTCATACAAGTCTTTGACTTGCTTGGTTAGGGTTACACCAAGGTACTTTATGTCATTTGTGGCTATTGTGAAGGGTGTTGTTTCCCTAATTTCTTTCTCAGCCCTTTTGTCTTTTGTATACAGGAATGCTACTGATTTTTTTTGAGTTAATTTTATATCCAGCCACTTTGCTGAAGGTGTTTATCAGCTGTAGGAGTTCCCTGGTAGAGTTTTTGGGGCCATTCATGTATATATCATATCATCTGCAAATAGTGATAATTTGATTTCTTCTTTTCCAATCTGTATCCCCTTGATCTCCTTCAACTGTCTTATTGCTCTAGCAAGGACTTCTAGAACTGTGTTGAAGAGATATGGAGAGAGTGGGCAGCCTAGCCTTGTCCCTGATTTCAGTGGGATTGCTTTAAGTTTCTCTCCATTCAGTATGATGTTGGCTATAGGCTTGCTGTATATTTCCTTTACTATGTTTAGATATGTGCCTTGTATCCCTGATCTCTCCAATACTTTAAACATGAATGGATGTTGGATTTTGTCAAATGCTTTTTCAGCATCTAGGGAGATTATCCTCTCTCTTCTTTTCAATCCCAAATATTACATTCAACTAATGTACAATGAATTGGAAACTAGGGCCCAACCCCTGTCCAGTGAGCTATACAGGCAACCCAGAAGGAGCCACAGTGCAAACAACTTGTTGATGTGCATGCTTAATTTTCCTTATTCTCGGCCTACTTAAAAGAGTCTATCAATGTGAAACCATTTGGATAGTTTCATACTTACAAGTGAGTTTAAGGTAACCCGTAGAGATAATTCCATCCTTCACACAACATAGAACTGTTCACCTTATGGAGAATAGCCCGTGAGGGAAATTTTCTGATCCCACACTGTCTATATTGCGATCCACTCTCCCACACCTGTGCTCCATCATCTCACTGGCTAACTCTGTCTCTCGCTGATTTTCCATTGTATCTTTAGTTTGTTGTCCACTCTAAAGACAGCATCATCTTCAGGCATGCTTGTTGACTCATCTGTATATCAATACCATGATTATTTCTCTTAGAATTTAAAGTTTCTAAAAGTAGATATGATTTTTGCTAACATGATATTCCCAGTTAGTGATGATGATGAGTTAAAATAAGAGGAAAAAAAGACCCCTTAAATTTGTTTATGTTGAGTGGCTATAATGTAGAGTTTATGTTATATTATCATGTATGGATGAACTTCTTAAAAGCAATACATACACATTGATGGAATTTGTAAAAAAGATATTACTTTAGTCTCCAAGGTTTCATTGAGCAACTAGGTTGTGCTTCTTCATGATGTAGTCCTTCCAGGTTTTTTTTTTCTTCATTCTGGTCCTACTTGTATAGATCCCCAGGTTTTCCTGCAGGTCCTGGAAGGAGGGATGAGAGGGAATCACCTGGAGAGTCCTGTATGTGGATGGTTGCTTTGGCAGAGAAGTGGTGGCTTTGTAGCTCAGAGTCGCACCTCAGCCAGGACCAACCACTGTAATAGCAGAGAGGATGAATTTATGTCAGACAGTTGAGCATTAACAAAAGCAAATGATGACTGACCACAAATCCTACTATATGACATATTTAAAAGCAGGTGTCAGAAAATGCCCAGGAAAGGTCTGGTGGCACATCCAATCAGATCAGAAAACCCACATTTCCTTGATTATGGGGCGAGTGTATTGCAAAAACATTGCTAAATGTCAGTGAAAACCCACCACTTTTGTTATTTCTTACTGTGTCTACTGCCTTGCACCAAATCATGAGCCTGATAACCAGCCATCTTGAACACTCCATGGATGCCTTGAGACAACTGTGCAGATGATTACAGCTGTTTGCTCAGGTTCCTGAAGACACAGTCCCACACAGGGCTGGACAATTTTATCAGCCTTTCTGAGATCACACACCTTGCTTAACCTGCCATGATTATTGTCAAAGCTTTGAATGGTGGGCCAACTCAGAAGCTTTAATGATTGTGATTTGCCCACAATGAATGGCTATAATAGTCCAAATGGCTGTGGTTGATTCAAACATCCCTTCCTGCCTTTAAAATTAGGTTTCTCAGTGATGGCCCAAAGACAGACTTTTGTGCTTCCACTATTGTTCTTGCAATATCAGGTTGACTAATGACTTCTGGGAGAGCCTTTCCTTGCCTATTCTGAGTAGCTTGAGCTGAGCTGGAAATTGAGAAAGGAGCAGCAGAGGGTAGTGATAGCAGTGCAGCAGCCAAGCATGGTAGTGGTCCCTGGACAGTTGAACAAATGCTCACCTTGGGCAGGCAGGGCTTGGCTGTGGTGCACAGCTAAAGATCCCTCTGGTGCTCAGGTGGCCTCATACCTCAGTGGCAGTGTGCATTACCCAGCAGCCATCGTGACAACTGAAGATCACTTGGGTGCCCCGACGGTGCATCTGGTGTTCTGCAACAACCAGCCTGCCTTTCCCTGGATGGAACTTCTTGGAACTGTTGCTTGATAGCTAAGAGTTGTGGATTTGGAGGTGATCCCAGTGGCTTCTGATATTGAGCGAGACTGAGGCTGTGCTGTGGACACTGGGCTCCTGGGTCTCAAGCGTTGGCTACCCCCTCCCCCCAAAAAAAGAGCAGCCACTTGACAGTCAAGGAAGTAGGTGAACTTTGGTGGTGATCTCTCCCCTGGGAGGGAATATATGCTCTGATACCCTCTGCTTCCCCAAACCCACTTCCTGAACACCCCTTCTGGTGTTCTGGCTCCTGTCCTGACAGAGGCAGGCACATAGAGTTATCCTGGACTAGCCACTGACAACTGAAGAAGGGACAGAACCATTCCAGATCAGGACATGGGTAAGGGAAATAGAAGCAGAGAGATGATAAGAAGGCAGAAAGATTCTGTAAGGAGTCTACAGCCATCCCACCCCAAACATACCAGATCTCGTCTGATCTTGGAAACTGAGAAGCTTAGTCCTTAGATGGGAGAAGTCTGTAAGGAGCCATAGAAGAAAAACTGCAAGTTCTGGTTACCAGAAAATTTCCAGAGAGCTTCAAGTTTTCAAGGTCAAAGATCTTAATGCCTAGGAGAGCGTTCACTGTGGCCACTGCCAAAAACATAGAAAATTGATATTCAATGCTTCTACTGAGGATGGTGACACTTGTCAAGCTAAGATTCCTGACTGCTAAGGCCTGAAGAGGACCCTTTGTAGGACTAAGGGTCTTGATACCCAAGGGCCACATAGGAGACTGTTACACTTACAGGGTTGAGGATCCTGAAGCTGGCACAGAGCTGTGACAAGGAGGGTGCCATCTGCTGCTGCTTCAGTCTTTGGTTAAGTGTCAGCTCACTGTCGGACCCTGAGAGAAATGGAAGCTGCTGGAGAGCAGCACTGAAGACTGTCTACTCTCCCTGTGATTTTATCCAGGTGGAGCAGAAAGAGCCTTAGCCAGCTGACTTGTTCACAGCTGTGACTGCCCGTCCAGAGAAAAACATAGATTGCGAACGTAAATCTGAGACCTCTTCTTTTCTGCTTGGGAGGACATGGAAAACACAGTTACATCTAGTTGTCCTTTTGGGGAAAAGAAAGGCGAGAGAGCTGGACAGTTATTCAGAAAAGACAGCATTCTCTAGAGAGAATTAGATTCATTTTCAAGAGAGGAGTGAACTCAGTAGTTATTACCTCAGCGGGTGGGTGCTAATGAGGAAAATTAGATTGTTACAGGCAAAATAAAGAAGCTATTTTTTTTCATGTACATTTGTGTAGAGTGAGAGAAGCTTTGGAAACCTCTGCTGCATTGTGTGTGTGTGTGTGTGTGTGTGTGTGTGTGCGCGTGTGTGTAGGGGATGGGAAGGTTTTATCTGAAAACACAGAAAGTTGTGACAGGAAAGGAAAAAAATGGAGCATAAGTTTGGGTGGTTCTTACAAAGTGTGGCTGTGATCTCGATCCTAAACCTGTACCCACTACGAGTGAATATTATTGTCTGTGAGAAAAATTAGAGTGGGAAAAGGGATCACCAAAACTGTATAAGCAGATCGTAAGGGACACACAGAAAAATCACTTTTAATGCTGCTCTGGACATCATGAATGACCATGTTGAAGAAATATTTTGGGATGTGCCATGAAATATGAGTGAGTGACAAAGATTTCCAGAGAGCTGTTGAAGAGCTCAGAAGCAAGAGGCATAAAGCACACACTTCCAGACTGTCCGCAGTGCATAGAGCATGAGGGGAAGAAGCTGGGGGTGGACTGCCAGGCAAGGAGGAGGCCAAGCTGGAAGAGCAACGCTAAGGGCACTGTTCCAGAGGACACAGGCACCTGCATGCGAATGTAGTTCACATGACTCTTCTAGCTGTGTCTAATAACCATCCCAGCTGTCCTGTGAGGAAGGAAGTTCCAGGTCACGTAAGTTTGGAGAATGTCCTGTGCTATAGGTTGGGCGATGGCTCGTATGGGAATGGTTGCAATTGGCTCGTATGTTTGAATGCGTGGTCGCCAGTTGGTAGAACTATTTGGTGAGGATTAGAAGGTGTGGTCTTTCATGGCCTTGTGGCCTTGTTGAAGGAAATACGACACTGGAAATGTCACTCTGAGGTTTCAAAAGCCCAGGCCATTCCAGTTCTCTCTCTCTCTGCTTTGTGGTTGTTGTTTGAGCATGTAAGCTCCCAGCTAGCACCATGACTGCCGGTCTACTCCCACGCTCCCTGCCATGACTGTCATATACACACACACCCTTTGAAACTGTAAGCAAGCCCCCAGTTACATGCTTTCTTTTATTAGTGCCTTGGACTTGGTGTCTTTTCACAGAAATAGAAAAGTAATTGAGAAGGGCTGGATCTGGTCTGAGTCTGTTCTCAGGGTCTGATGTGATTAAAGGCTTGATACTCAGTACCTTCAGATTATGACTCTGACACACTGCCTATTGCACTAAGAAGGCTATATCCAAATATGCTCAAGTACACATCAAGGGCATTTGTTCAAACATTTTTGTAGCAGCTTTGTTTATAATAGCCAGAACCTGGAAACAACCCAGAGGCCCCTCAACTGAAGAATGGATACAGAAATTGTAGTACATTTACACAATGGAATATTACTCAGCAATTAAAAACAAGGAAATCATGAAACTTGCAGGCAAATGGTGGGATCTGAGTGAGATCAAATGGTGAGTGAGGCAAATGATGAGATCATTCTGAGTGAGGTATCCCAGAAGCAGAAAGATACACATGGTATATAATCACTTTTAAGTGGATATAGGATAAACATACTAAAATCTGTACACCTAAAGAAGCTAATCAAGAAGGAGAATCCAGGATAAGATGATCAATCCTCACTCAGAAAGGCAAATAGGATGGACATCAGAAGAGGGAGAAAACAAGAAACAGGACAGGAGCCTACCACAGAGGACCTCTGAAAGACTCTATCCAGCAGTGTATCAAAGCAGATGATGAGACTCATAGCCAAACTTTGGGCAGAGTGCAGGGAATCTTATGAAAGAAGGAGGAGATAGAAAGACCTGGAGAGGACAGAAGCTCTACAAGGAGAACAATATAACCAAGAAATCTGGGCCTAGGGGTCTTTTCTGAGACTGATACTCCAACCAAGGACCATGCATGGAGATAACCTAGAACCCCTGCACAGATATAACCCACAGAAACTCAGTCTCCAAGTGGGTTCCCTAGTAATGGGAACAGGGATTGTCTCTGACATGAACTCAGTGGCTGGCTCTTTGATCACCTTCCCCTGAGGGAGGGGATGAAGCCTTATCTGGCCACGTAGGAAAACACTTCACCCTTCATTTTCTGAGAGAATTGTCATAAAAGCAGGAAGCTCATTCCCTCCTGTTCTTTTTGTTCCTGATTCAAGAAAGATGTATCACTTGCTTGCTTTTGAGTACATTCAGTCAGCTGCCATTTGCCAGTAGGTCCCTGCCAGAGACTGAGCATCCCTTGAACTCACAAAACTATGACCTCAGGAAAACTTTTTCTCTCTGTATGTATATAGTGATAAAAATCTGGATGGTAAATCTCATTATCAAATGATGTATCACTCATTTCACAGAAATACATAATATGTTTGTGTATTAAAACTAAAAAATTCTATTGCCAAAAATCTGGGTCATTGATTACCCAACACAGCAGGTTTTGAGCCAGTGATCTATGGAGCACTTAAAAAACTACCCTAAAAGCAGTGTTTTGTTTCTCCTGTTTACAGTGCCCCAGTTCCTTGCCTGAGAGCTATAAATTCTTCGTGACCCGGTCCTGTCTGTGAAATGAACTTTCTCAGCATTTTCTGACCTGTTATATTCTTTTAGACTCACCTGATTCCCCCTTTTAGCAGACCTGATTGTTACTATTTGGCTTCTCTGATGTACCTTTTATAGTATATATTTATGGCTATTGGACTTTTACTTTTTCTTGAGCCCCTTAAGGGTAGAATAAATACTTCATTAATTTCTGTTTTTTTCTCATCTATTCAGGTGTCTAGTACATAGCAATAAATTACTTTATGTTAGATAACTTAATCTCTACAAATAGGAGTGAGAGATGAATTTGAGTGAGCAAGACCAGAAGTAAGAAGATGTAGGGCAAGCCTATATAGTTGTTAGAGGGAATTTGGATTTGTGATAAGACAGTAAGAATGGGGATAAAAGAAGGGCAGGGTTAAGATTTATTGGCCATTTGTCTTATGCCAGCTGATGGACAAACAACTGTTCATTTTGTCTTATCCTCATGCACACACCATTATTAGGCAGGTCCTGGCAGTAAGTGTTTAGTTACACTGTCATTGCTAAGGAATCTCTGAGGGCTAGCTTGTAAACTACTCACTCTTTAAATTCCATCTGCAGATGTAACGGCCCGGTCTAGAGTTGAACTGATTGGGAAGATCACTAGTTCGCCAGGCAGCCATCCATACAGGCTGATGATCTATAAGCATTTGGCCTCAGATTTTGTCCTGATAACTTCTAGGGGCAATAATTTCATCTGACCTTTCCTCTTGGGCAACTTACAAATGAAAGAAGCAAGTAAGGATGTAGTGAGCAGTGGAAGGGTATGAAGAAAAATATCCACAAGAAAGGTAAAGGAAAGAGAGCAATAAAACAGGCAGTTAGCAGAAGTCATGAGAGAGGAAAAGGCAGTTGGTATAGAACAGAATGGAGTGACTAGGAAACAGGAATCAGAGAAAGGAAGAGCCTGTCGCTGTGTTGACAATCACTAGAACAGATGTAGTGAGCCTTGAGTGGACGAGTCTGAGATGATGCACTTCAGAATGCCATCAGCAGCGTTCTGGCTGTTTGGGTGAGGACTGAGGAGGGTCCCTTTGCTTTCTCATCTTCTTTTCCATCTGTTTATCGTTATTACACTCTATAACATGCTTTATAAGATTCCGAAATAACCAGAGCATCACCCACTCCCTTGAACCTGAGAAAGCCGACATTGTTCTGAGTTTTGCGGGTGAGATAACCTGGGCTCAGAGTCACTAGATATTTTTCTCAAGCTCCTTGGACCAATAAGCAGTGAGTGGAATCAGAGCAAAAGCTAGATTTGCCTAACTCAGAGCCGATATTAAATCTCATTCAACATAAACCTTACTCCATCTGGGATGAGAAGAGCAGATTCAAGGAACAGTGCAGAATTAGCATACGTGGTGCTTGGTGACCTAGTAACTGCTTCATTTGCATTTCATTAAACAAAAGGTCTTGGCGCTTTCTTTTTCTTCTTCTCTCACTTTATTTTTATTTTTATTTCTTATAAGTCTCCATTTGCACTGTAGGAAGGTGACATAGAATCACAGATCCAAGGGTTGAATGCTACAGGATTTAGGTCGTTTTGTTCTTTTTGAAACGTTTCTGAAATGTTTGTCTTTTGTTTCCCGCTGTTTAACAGAGGAGATATATTTTTTAAACTTTTATTCTTCTCTCATACATTACATCGCCACCCCAGTTTCTTTTCCCTCTACTCCTCCCAGCCCTTCCCTCCACCTCCCCTTTCACTTAGATCAACTCTTCCTCTGTTTCCTTTAAAGAAAAAAATAAAAGGAAGAAAAAGGGCACAAACCCTCATAGCTGGACATGACAACCCACTAAGAGGAAAAGGGTTCCAAGAGTAAGTCAGAGCCACTGTCCTCCCATCGTTGGGAGAACACAAAGCTACACATCCATAAGGTAGATGCTAGGATATAGCTCAGACCTGTACAGGGTCATGTTCACTGCTCCAGTGTAACTGAACCCCCACTAACCCTTCTTAGTTGATGCTGTGGGTCATGTTCTTGTGGTGTTCACAACTCCTCTGGCTCCTACAATCTTTCCTCCCCTTCTCTTTTTGGGTTTTCCAGGCTCTGCCTAGTGTTTATCTGGTGGGTCTCTGCATCTGTTCCCATCAGTTGCTGGAAAATGCCCCTCTGGTGACAATTGTGCCAATCTAGGAGTATAACAGAGTGTCATTAAGAATCAGCTTATTTATTTATTTATTTATTTATTTATTTATTTATTTATCTATCTGACCAGTCACGATCAGCTCTATCCTACGTCTCTGGGCTATCCTGCCTCTGAATCCTTCAGGCAGTGTCAGGCATGGGCTCCCTTTCTTGGCGTGGGCCACAGGTTGGACCAGTCATGGGTTGGCCACTCCCACAGTTCTTTACCACCATGTCCAACATGTCCAACATGTATTGCATGCAGGACAGTCAGATTATTCTAGGTCTAAGGTTTTGTGGCTGGACTGATGTCTCAGTCCCAGGGCTAGGAGCCTTGCCTGGTTATGGAAGATGGCCAGTTTGGGCTCAGTACCCCCCATTAATAGACGTCTTTGCGAGGGTCACTCTCACAGGGTCCAGGGAGTTTCCACTGCACTAGTTTCTGCATCAGCCACCAAGTACCTCCAATTCCAGTTGTCTGTCTCAGCACTCTCTCTCTTCATCTCCCCCTGTCACCCTTCCCCCACTGATTCTCTCCTGTTGCCATCCCCACCCACCATCAGTCCACATCCAAAATCTAAAACACAGTCTTTCATGATATTTGGTACTTGAGAGGAGGACAGGCTTTTCCGCTTTCAACTAGTCTGGATGTTATGGAGTTCATGACCCCTGGGAAAGACCATAGATTCAGTCCAATTATAATTAAAATATTTATTGGTTAGCCGCTAGTAGGACAAACAATCTCCAAGGCAAACTTGAGATTGCTGTGAAGAGGGGAAGGTTGGGGCAGGGGTTTTAAAAGGGAAAGTGGTAGGACCTTCAATATCTAGGTAAGTAAGCAAAAACTGGTCTGTGAGAAGTTTAAATGTTTATGGCAACGCAAAGCAATCTCTGGGTATCTGTATAAGCAAGTTACAGAGCCAAAAATGCAGCCACATCATGACAAGTAGATGGTCACAGCTGTACCATCTTGGGGTGTGAGTCACTAAGCCAGGGTTACTGAGAACTTATCTTTGGGGGACTGTCGTCAGAGACAAATGGCTAGTGAATACCAAGAGTATGCCCAGCAGAAAACAGAGTTTCTTTAGCCATCATGCAGACAAAAGGAGGAGACATCCCTCCATCCCTACAAGATTCAAAGCACTCTTTGCCCTTCACAGCTGTCCTGGATGAATCTTGGCCTGGTCCTTCTGCCTTTAAGAGAACCCCACCCCTTCCTGTGTTTGAAGGAACTTCCAAGAAAATTTTACTCACCCAGTTTTTATAAATTCAAAGACACATGAATTAGATACAAAGTAGTCTAAGGTTTATTCTTTGTAAATATATGAAAAATATATTTTAAAAAATAATGTGAACACCATGCCTTTGATAAAAACTCCTTTTTTTAAACTCCCCCCCCCTTTTTTTTAAAAAAAGCTTTATGCTTTATTTATTTTATGTATGAATGCTCTATCTGCATGTACACCTGTATGCCAGAAGAGGGCATCAGATCACATTATAAATGGTTGTCAACCAACATGTGATTGCTGGGAATTGAACTCAGGACCTCTGGTAATCACAAATGGTGCTCATAACCACTGAGCCATCTTTCTATCCCCTAAATACTACATTTTATGTGGGAATATGGATGTATTTCATATCTTTTCTTTCAGGGACATGGTAAGTTCCATGATATTAGAAACCAGGGTTTATTGTTTGTTACTGCACTTTTTAAAAAAATATTTTTTATTTAATTAATTTTATTAATTACAGTTTATTCACTTTGTATTCCCCCTGTGCCTCCCTCTGTCCTCCCTTCCCAATCTTACCTCCTTCTTCTCCACCTGTTTCCCTCTCCTAGTACACTGAAAAGGGAGGTCCTCCTCCCCTTCCCTCTGATCCTAGTCTATCAGGTCTCATCAGTAGTGGCTGCATTGTCTTCTTCTGTGGGCTGGTAAGGCTGCTCTCCTCTCAGGGGGAGGTGATCAAAGAGCAGGCCAATCAGTTCATGTCAGAGACAGGCCCTTTCCCCATTACTATAGAGGCCATTGGATACTGAACTGCCATAGGCTACCTCTGTGCAGAGGTTCCAGGACATCTCCATGAGTGGTCATTGGCTGGAGTATCAGGGTCCTGAAAGACCCCTGTGCCCAGACTTTTTGGATCTGTAGCTGTCCTTGTGGAACTTCTGTCCTCTCCAGGTCTTACTATCTCCCACTTCTTTCATAAGATTCCCTGCACTCTGCCCAAAGTTTGGCTATGAGTCTCAACATCTACCTTGATACCCTGCAGGGTAGAGACTTTTAGAGGCCCTCTGTGGTAGGCTCCTGTCCTGTTCCCTGTTTTCTCCCTCTTCTGATGTCCATTCTCTTTGCCTTTCTGAATGGGGATTGAGCATCTTAGCCAGAGTCCTCCTTCCTGATTAGCTTCCTTAGGTGTATAGATTTTAGTATGTTTATCCTATACTATATGTCTAGTATCCACTTATGAGTGAGTATATACCCTGTTTGTCTTTCTGCTTCTGGGATACCTCACTCAGGGTTATCTTTTCCAGTTCCCACCATTTACCTGCAAATTTCATGATTTCCTTGTTTTTTATTGCTGAGTAATATTCCATTGTGTAAATGTACCACAATTTCTGTATCCATTCCTCAACTGAAGGGCATCTGGGCTGTTTCCAGTTCCTAGCTATTACAAATAAAACTGCTACAAATATGGTTGAGAAGATGTCCTTGACATCCTCAAAAGACACTTGAGTGTCTTTTGGATATATGTCTAGGAGAGGTATAGCTGGATCTTGAGGAAGTGCTATTCCTAATTGCCTGAGAAAGTGCCAGATTGATTTCCAAACTGGTTGTATAAGTTTACATTCCCACCAGCAGTGGAGGAGGGTTCCCCTTTCTCCACATCCTCTCCAGCATGTGTTATCACTGGAGTTATTCATCTTAGCCATTCTGATGGGTGTAAGATGAAATCTCAGGGTCGTTTTGATTTGCATTAACCTGATGACTAAGGACATTGAACATTTCTTTAAGTGTTTCTCTGCCAAGCGATATTCCTCTACAGAGAATTTTGTGGAGGAATTTAGCACTGTACCCCATTTTTTAATTGTCAGTTCTAGCCCAAGTTCAGTGTTTGCCACATAAGAGTTTCCTGTAGTAGACTGAACTGTATTCACGTTGAGGCCTTAATCTACAATGGTATGAGGGCACTAATGCAGCGAACTAAGACTAATTTGGACTAGTGCTCTATAAGAAGGCAAAAGACATCAAAGCGGTGGTGAAGCCGTGTGAGGCTCCAGGAGGCTGTTTGCCTGTAAGCAATGCAGAGGCCTCATCAAATGGCACCCTGGTTTTCAACTTCAGGTCTCCAAAGTGCTGAGAAGTGGTTTTGTGGCTTAAGCCGCTTGGTCTCTGTTATTTTCCAATGCTGACCTTAAAAGACTAACATATTACTCAAAATTCTTAGGGGTTAAGGAAAGTATGATAAGGGTAGGTAGTCGTTGGTAAATCACTGCAGACACCTCTGTTCACATCTCTATTTCCTGTAGGACAAAAGACAGATGAAGACTCTCTTCTGTGATGGTTACTCTCACATGTAGACTTGGTGAAATCTTGAATCACCTGAAGGTAGAGCTGTGGAGAACTATGTCGATTAGGTTACCTGAGGTTGGAAGACCTTCCCATACTTGGTGGCACCACTCCCCAGGAGAGGCTCCTGTACTTTTCAAAAGGAAAAAGTCATCCGAACACAAATATTCATCTTCCTATGCTTCTTGACTGTGGATAGAATATGGCCAGCTGCCTCAAACTCCCGCAGATGGCATTTCACCATTATGATAGAGTTTTACCCTTAAACTATGAGCGAAAATAAACCCTTTTAGCCTTAAATTGAACCTTAAGTTTCAACCTTAAGTTAGTATTTTATCATAGCAGCAAGTCAAGTCACAGGATGCTTACTCTGGCCTCAAGACAGGTCTAAATATAGAAGTATAGGGAGGGCATGTACAGACTGCAAAGCTATTCCAGTCTTAGTTTTTTTTGTTTAAGACACTACCCCCACCCCCCAGAGGGAGGAGCAGCTTTGCTAGGCCACAGAGGAGGACATGGCAGCCAGTCCTGAAGATACCTGATAAGCTAGGGTCAGATGGAAGGGGAGGAGGACCTCCCCTAGCAGTGGACTTGGAAAGGGGCACGGAGGAGATGAGGAAGGGAGGGTGAATTGGGAGGGAATGAGGGACGGGGCTACGGCTGAGATACAAAGTAAATAACCTGTGATTAATATTAAAAAATAAAAATTATTAAAAAAAACCACTACCTCTCCCATCCTGTCACCAAAGCACTTGATCAATGACTTTTTCTTCATAAGTGAGCAAACACTGCTGCTGGTCCATGAGGTCTATAAACATTATTTCTTATATTTACTGCAGAAATCTGTTCTAGCTGCTAAAAGAAGAATAATTTAGGGAATAAAAAAGATACAATTTTCTTTTACTTTTGTTTCTTTTGAAAAACAATCCGTACACAGAGAAATAAAATGGTGTATAGTCACTGTGTTTGTATTTTAATCATCTCATGCTGGAATGGTTGGGAACTTTGGGAACTTTTGTGGTGAGTGCTGCTCAGAGTAAGAGGCAGTCTGAGTCTTCTGTTCGGTTCCATTGATCCTCCTTTCTGTTTCTATGCCAGTACCATGCAGTTTTTATAACTGTTGCTCTATAGTACAGCTTGAGATCAGGGATGGAGATACCTCTAGAAGATCTTTTATTGTAGAGGCTTGTTTTAGCAATTCTGCTTTTCTTGTTATTACATATGGAGTTGAGAATTTTTCTTTCCAGGTCTGTAAAGAATTGTGTTGGCAATTTGATGAGAATTGTATTGAATCTGTAGATTGCTTTTGGTAAGATGGCCATTTTTACTATGTTAATCCTGCCAAGCCATGAGCATGGGAGATCTTTCCATCTTCTCATATCTTCTACTAATTCTTTCTTCAGAGACTTGAAATTTTTTTCATACAAGTCTTTGACTTGCTTGGTTAGGGTTACACCAAAGTACTTTATGTCATTTGTGGCTATTGTGAAGGGTGTTGTTTCCCTATTTTCTTTCTTGGCCCTTTTGTTTTTGTATACAGGAAGGCTACTGATTTTTTTTTTTTTGAGTTAATTTTGTATCCGGCCACTTTGCTGAAGGTGTTTATCAGCTGTAGGAGTTCCCTGGTAGAGTTTTTGGGGTCACTCACGTATACTATCATATCATCTGCAAATAGTGATAATTTGACTTCTCCCTTTCCAATCTGTATCCCCTTGATCTCCTTCAACTGTCTTATTGCTCTAGCAAGGACTTCCAGCACTATGTTGAAGAGATATGGAGAGAGTGGGCAGCCTTGTCTTGTCCTTGATTTCAGTGGGATTGCTTTAAGTTTTTCTCCATTGAGTTTGATATTGGCTATAGGCTTGCTGTATATTTCCTTTACTATGTTTAGATATGTGCCTTGTATCCCTGATCTCTCCAATACTTTAAACATGAATGGATGTTGGATTTTGTCAAATGCTTTTTCAGCATCTAGGGAGATTATCATGTGGTTTTTTTTCTTTCAGTTTGTTAATATGGTGGATCACATTGATGGATTTCCGTATATTGAACCACCCCTGCATACCTGGGATGAAGCCTACTTGGCCAACCCTTTATCTGACAGAGGACTCATATCCAGTATATATAAAGAACTAATGAAGCTGAAAAGCAGCAAACCAAGTAATCCACTTAAAAAATGGGGAACAGAACTAAACAGAGAACTCTCTGTAGAGGAATATTGAATGGCAGAGAAGCATTTAATAGTAAGAGCTGGAGAGGACATGGTCTCCACAAGGAGAGCAACAGAACAAGAAAATTTGAACACAGGGAACTTCCCAGAGACTCATACTCCAACCAAGGACTATTCATGGAGATAACCTAGAACCCCTGCACAGATGTAGCCCATGGCAGTTCAGTGTCCAAGTGGGTTACATAGTAATGGGAAGAGGGATTGCCTCTGACATAATCTGATTGGCCTGCTCTTTGATCACCTCCCCCTGAGGGGGGAGCAGCCTTACCAGGCCACAGTAGAGGACAATGCAGCCACTTCTGATGAGAACTGATAGGCTAATATCAGAAAGGAGAGGAGAACCTCCCCTATCAGTGGACTTGGGGAGGGGCATGCATGCAGAAAGGGGAGGGAGGGTTGGATCGGGAGGGGAGGAGGGAGGGGCTTATGGCGGGATACAAGATGAATTAAATGTAATTAATAAAAAATTAAAAAAAAAGAAATGCTCAACCTCATTAGCCATTAGGGAAATGCAAATCAAAACAACCCTGAGATTTCACCTTACACCCATCAGAATGGCCAAGATCAAAAACTCAAGTGACAACACATGTTGGAGAGGATGTGGAGAAAGGGGAACCCTCCTCCACTGCTGGTGGGAATGTAAACTTGTACAACCACTCTGGAAATCAATCTGGCGCTTTCTCAGACAACTAGGAATAGTGCTTCCTCAAGATCCAGCCATACCGCTTCTAGCCATATATCCAAAAGAGGCTCAAGTACACAAAAAGGACATTTGCTCAACCAGGTTTGTAGCAGCTTTATTTGTAATAGCCAGAAGCTGGAAACAGCCCAGATGCCCCTCAACTGAAGAATGGATGCAGAAATTGTGGTACATCTACACAATGGAGTATTATTCAGCAATGAAAAATAAGGAAATCATCACATTTGCAGGTAAATGGTGGGACCTGGAAAGGATCATCCTGAGTGAGTTGTCCCAGAAGCAAAAAGACACACATAGTATATACTCACTCATATAAACATACAACATAGGATAAACCCGCTAAAATCTGTACATCTAAACAAACTAAGCAAAAGAGAGGACCCTAACTAAAATGCTCAATCCCCATCCTGAAGGGAAAGAGGATGGACATAGGAAGAAGAAAACAGGAAACAACCTAGGAACCTGCCACAGAGGGCCTCTGAAAGCCAGAAGAAGAAAACAGGAAACAACCTAGGAACCTACCACAGAGGGCCTCTGAAAGCCTCTGCCCTGCAGACTATCAAAGCAGATGTTGAGCCTGATGGCCAACTGTCGGGCAGAGTGAATGGAATTTTATGTAAGAAGTGGGAAATAGCAAGAGCTGGAGAGGACATGGTCTCCACAAAGAGAGCAACAGAACAAGAAAATTTGAACACAGGGAACTTCCCAGAGACTCATACTCCAACCAAGGACTATTCATGGAGATAACCTAGAACCCCTGTACAGATGTAGCCCATGGCATTTCAGTGTCCAAATGGGTTACATAGTAATGGGAAGAGGGATTGCCTCTGACATAATCTGATTGGCCTGCTCTTTGATCACCTCCCCCTAAGGGGGGAGCAGCCTTACCAGGCCACAGAAGAGGACAATGCAGCCACTTCTGATGAGAACTGATAGACTAAGATCAGAAAGGAGAGGAGAACCTCCCCTATCAGTGGACTTGGGGAGGGGCATGCATGCAGAAAGGGGAGGGAGGATGGGATTGGGAGGGGAGGAGGGAGGTGCTTATGGGGGGTACAAAATGAATAAAGTGTAATTAATAAAAGTTAAATAAAAAATTAAAAAAAGAGGCAGTCTGAGCTATTGTCTATAATATAACATCTATGTCCCCCATCTGTTTCTGAGTCCATGTAGGAAATGTGACCCGTGATAGCTCAGTAATCAATTGGTTTCCCATAGTAATGGGAACAAGGACTATTTCTAACATGAACTCAATAACTGGCTCTTTGACCTCCCCACCTCCCAAGGGAGGAGCAGTACTGTTAGCCCACAGAGGAGGACTTTGCAGCCAGTCCTGAAAATACCTGACAAAAGCGAGTCATATGAAAGGGGAGGAGGTCCTCCCCTATTAGTGGACTTGGAAAGGGGCAGGGAGGAGATGAGGGAGGGAGGGTGGGATTGGGGAGGGAATGAGGGATACAGCTGGGATACAGAATTAACAAAATGTAACTAATGAGAAAAATAAAATTATGGAAAAAAAAAGAATAACATGAATCCTGCGATTGTGTTTAAACAACTTGCTGTCAGAAAAGACTTAAATAAATTTTTTGTTTAATCTAAAAAAAAAAAAAAAGAAAACATTGTCAATGGCACTGAGCTTTTGGTGGACTTTTGCTCAAGTCTAATAGACAGGATGTGTCAAGGCTCAGTAAGGTACTGTGAGGAAGTGCTCGGGAGCTGAATCCAAGTGCTGAGCTGTAAACTATGGCATGTAAGGTTAACAGCATCATGCTGCGGTGATAACATCACCGCAAGAATTGGGAAGGCTCTTTATGCACCAAAGTACCATGACAAGAGCTGAGGAAATCAGTTGGGAGATTATGCTGTCTGCTCTTAGTATACCAAAACAAACAGCCCCATTGAAGAAGACAGCAAGGAGTTACCCACAGTGCCTTTCCCCCAACATATACAGTTACTCACTCTTGTTGGACGGTGAGTGAATTAAGACCAGGCTGCAGAGTGAAATCAATACCAGGCTTACTATGGTGAACCTCATGCTGGGAGATGTTCCATAAACTTGACCCCAGCCAATACTCTCATGGGCTACTCCTGTAGCTCATCAGCCAGGGTTGCCCAAGGCCTCTCCTACTTCTTCACCTCAGGTGGTAGAACAGAGAAAACGATTACAGGTGCTGCGGAACATGGCACAAATGTTAGTGCAGGCCACTGCCTCAAAGCCTTGTATTAGTTCCCATGAGAGCCATTAACCCACAAAAGCTGAAGTCTCTGTACTCAGGCAAGCATTTACAGATGGAGACTCCCGATTGGTCCTCACAATCATGGAGACCTGTGTGTCAGTATAAGGGACCTCACTTCATCAGCCCTACCCCAACATTGAAAAACACATCATAGCGTACGACTATTTGCTGGGGGTGGGATAGGGGATAGGGTCGTAAGCACGAGACTGCTGTGGGACCTAACTGCATTTTTGCTGTGCAACAAAAACAAATCAAAGAGGGAATGGTCTATTTTGTTTCATAGTTCTAGGGCATAGCTCATCACGGCAGGGAAGTCATTGTGGGACAAATGTGAGGTGACTGGTCACATTTCATCTACAATCAGGGAGTAGAGGGAGACGGATGCTTGCACTTAGCTCACTTTCTCATTTTACTTTAGTCTGGGACCTCAGTCTATGGAATGATGCCACCGATGGCAAACCGATCTTATACCTTCTGTTGACCTAATCCTGAACATCTATGCCCCAAATACAAGGGCACCCACATTTGTGAAAGAAACATTGATAAAACTCAAACCACACATAGATCCCCACACATTAATAGTAGGAGACTTCAACACTTCACTCTCAACAAAGGAAAACTCAACAAAACAGAAATTAAACAAAGAAACAATGTCTCTAACAGAGGTCATGAATCAAATGGACTTAACAAACATTTACAGAACTTTACACCCAAACACAAAAGAATTTACCTTCTTCTCAGCACCTCATAGGACCTTCTCCAAAATAGACCATATGGTTGGTCACAAAGCAAGCCTCAACAGATACAAGAAGATTGAAATAATCCTTTGTATCCTGTCTGATCACCACAGACTAAAGCTGGACCTCAATAACAACAGAAATAGCAAAAAGCCTACACACACATGGAAACTAAACAACTTGCTACTGAATGACAGTTGGATCAGGGAAGAAATAAAGAAATTAAAGTCTTCCTAGAATTCAATGAAAATGAAGGCACAACTTATGGGACACAATGAAAGCAGTGCTAAGAGGAAAGTTCATAGCACTAAGTGCCTTCAAGAAGAAATTCGAGACATCTCATTCAAGCAATTTAATGGCTCACCTAAAAACCCTAGAAAAAGAAGAAGCAGACACACAAAACAGGAGTATATTAGCATTCTTATGTCATATTGTTATGGCTTAAACCGAAGTATCTCAGGCAGCCTCATGCTGTGGATGCTTATTTTCCAGCTGTTAGCTCTGTTTTGGAGAACTGTGAGGCCTTTATGAAGTGGGGCCTAGTTGGCAGAGGTAGGTCAGTAAGGTTGGGTCTGTTTAGGTTATGCCCTGCTACTAGCTCTAGTCACTCTGTGCTTCCTGGCCCACCATTTTGCAAACTGCTTCTCCTTGCTTCTGCCACCATGGAGGTGGCCTGTAGGGGTTGGGGGTAGAGGGTGGACTGCAGTCCTCTGAAACCACGAGCCTTTCTTTCTTTAAGGTTTTCTGTCAACTATTTGGTTACAGCCTGAAGAGACTGGAGGGTATCTGATCAGCTAGGAAGGATGTGGTTTTGAGGACTGACTCCCTTAAAGTTTCTACAGTAAGCAAATGGTAGCATTTACATTTTTTGGGGACTTGCAGTTTTTCATCGCTAGCAAACCACATCTAAGGTAAGCTGTTCCATTATTAAACTTCCTTGGCACCCCAGTTGTTAACTGAGAAACGGTGAGGGGATGTGAACATATGGGGATCTTGAGTGCTTTGGAAGGAGCTCTCTTATGGGTTACAACAGAATGGAGAGAATCACACCTGCCACCAAATATATGTGTCTAGTGACTCATGTCATCTAGATTCCAGCTCTCCACCCAAGTTCTAAGAAACAATTATTCTGCAACTCTCATTTTCTGAACTTTATGCAGATCATCCCTTATTTTGCTTGCATTTATAGAAACATGTAGCATCTGGGTTGTTTGGGAGCCAGACTGATCCAAGACTTTCCCAGAGGCTCAGATGAAAGGACAAAAGGAACTTTAGTTCTGTGTCCTTGTCCAGGAGTGGGCTTGGTAAAGCTGGTCTAGGTGAAAGGAGTCCAGGCTGTGATTTCTGGGGGCCTGGCTCTTTCCTTTGGGTTGTGTCTGAGCTAGTTCATGTTCTCTTTGTCAACACTGTGTGACTTAACTCTCTGTAGACCTTTGCTGTCCCCACCCTTCCTTCCACCATTAGCATACTATTATGCTGTACTGCTTTATAAACTTGCTAGGCATAAGACAAAGTAAATGTAAGATGTCCTGACCACAGCTTTTATCTTCTTTAGCATCTATCTTTATCTTTCTCATCTCCTCATACATCCCTTTGAGGATCCTGTCACCAGGTTATCTGAAGACAAAGCCCAGGCTGTAGTAACTTAGCATCTTGAGATTTAGGGTCACCCTACTAGTCTCTAGCTAGAATAGTTGGACTTGCATGTCAGCTTGACAAGATTCAGAATCACCTTGCATACACATCCTTCTGGGCTTGGGTACATCTCTGAAGGCATTTCCAGATAAGAGGCATGTTCTTTTATCTGAGGGGATAAGACTTGTCTTCCAAAGTGGGTGGCATTCCAACGGGCAGCTCTCATAAAAAGCCAATGAAAAAGTGGCATAGATGTGGCTGCTTTAACTTCTTCAGAGGAAGTGTCTCTGTTTTCTTCTACTGTCACCACACTCTCGGTATTTGGCCTTCCACTGTGGACCAAATTCCAGTGACTCTCCAGAAAATGTCCAAGCTTACAGTGCCTGATCGGGACTGCTGCTTTGCAGATCGAGCAGGTACTGGCTTTCTGGACTACCCAGCACTTACTTTGTGAGGCTATTTAATAATCCCATAAGCACACATGCACATAGATGATTCTGTTCCTCTCAAGAACTGTACCTTCGACACTCAGAGAACTTTTCCTGGCGACTCCACAGAAGGCTAACCACATCAGCTTTGTTAATTAACAAAAACTTGAATCTCAAGGAATGACTCTTGATTTTGCTTTCAATTTTGGTGACTTACTCAGGTTTCAGATTTCATCACACAGTGATTAAAAAAAGAGGGAGATACAAAATATAATCCTACTTTTGCTTTAATAGGGTTTACCTGAGTTAGGGAGATGACAGTCATCTGGTAAATATATGTGACAATGTGTGTGTATTTAAAGTTTGTTTTTCATTTAGTATCTGAAATGAAGATGTCAGATGTGTCAAAATCACTTGACAGAAAAGAAGCCTTAGAGAAAGAAAAATGGTAACTTATCAAAACATAAATCCCCTTAGTTTCCTCAATATCCTTCTTTTCCCAACCTACCCTTGCCGCTGGCTTTGGCTGCTTATGATGCTGTGACCAAGTGAGTTTCACACTGGCTTTGCTCAATTGTGCACCTTATGTTATTAGCACAGTTTCATTCTCTTCAGTCTCCATACCTGCGTCTACCAAATTAAGTGTCACTTCCTATTGAGTACGGGATGTGAACTAGTGCCTTCAAAGGGACATTCTGAGAAGAACTCATTTTCTCACTCTTCTAGGTGGCAAACAATGCTGGCATCAAATTAATGAGCTCAGTGTCTGAACATAAGCAAAAGAATGGGAGCCCTTCATTAATAACTGGACTTAGTCCTGAGTCCATAGAGGTTTTGCTTCAGGCTATTTCTTGATTATATAAATAGAAATTCAGTGTTTTTTGTTTTTTTAAAAAGGACATCATTAAAAAGAAGATTCTCCTTTATTTCTTAGTTAACTTGATCATGGTGCTGTAAATGTATTCATGTCCCAAGACTATAAATCACTTTAAAATCTGTCTGTGTATTTATATGGACATTAGTATATAGTGGGAAAATATTATATACCCTGGAATTCAATTTCTAGTAAAGATGGTTTTGATTCTGGGCAATGAAACAGACAGTTGGAAAATCAGTATAGTGTATTTTCTGAGCAGAGGAACACATATACCCTTAAATATACCTCTTTTAAAATGGCAAAATTGATATTTCCTTTTTGTAGCATAAGCTAGACTAGCAGTGACAAAGGGCTCTAACAAATTTTGCTTCTTCTCCTTAAAATGCAGGGTCAAATTAAACTTGTAAGAATGATAGTCATAAAAATCATTACAACCTGTTTACTGTTCTTGCCAAAAAAGGACTCAAGGGAACAGGGAGATCTCAGGGCTTCGAAGGTATGCTAGGACAGTTTCCTGTGTTTGCTTCCCTCCTAGTGCATTAGTTAAGCTGAAACTCATTTCCCTTTAAACCTATTTCACTTAATAATGTCCTGGATTAAGTTTTTTTTTTTAAATGGCTACTATAAATAAAACAAACTGATTTGAACAATGGCTGCTACTTTGGATATTGTACTAGTTTGTTTTTTTTTTTTTTAATTAAATTTTTATTTTTTATATTAATTACAGTTTATCACTTTGTATCCCAGCTGTAGTCCCCTCCTTCATTCCCTCCCAATCCCACCCTCCCTTCCTCATCTCCTCCCATTCCCCTCTCCAAGTCCACTGATAGGGGAGGTCCTCCTCCCCTATCCATCTGACCTTAGCTTATCAGGTCTCATTAGGACTGGCTACATTGTCCTCCTCTGTGGCCTCGTAAGGCTGCATCCTCCTCAGGGGGTGGGGGGATGGTCAAAAAGCCTTCCACTGAGTTCATGTCAGAGACAGTTCCTGTTCCCATTACTAGGGAATCCACTTGGAGACTGAGCTGCCATGTGCTACATCTGAGCAGGGGTTCTATGTTATTTCCATGCATGGTCCTTGGTTGGAGTAGCAGTCTTAGAAAAGACTCCTGTGCCCAGATATTTTGGTTCTGTTGCTTTCCTTGTAGAGTTCCTGTCCTCTCCAGGTCCCACTATCTTCCCCTTCTTTCATAGGATTCCCTGCACTCTGCCAAAAGTTTGGTTAGAGTCTCAGCATCTGCTTTGATACACTGCTGGGTAGAGTCTTTCAGAGGTCCTCAGTGGTAGGCTCCTGTCCTGTTTCTCGTTTTCTCCTTCTTCCAATGTCCATCCCGTTTGTCTTTCCGAGTGAGGATTGATCATCTTATCCAGAGAACTCCTTCTTGCTTAGCTTCTTTAGGTGTACAGATTTTACACCTATATTATATTACATAGGTTTATCCTATATTATAGGTCTAGTATCCACTTATAAGTGAGTATATACTGTGTGTGTCTTTCTGTTCTGGGATACCTCACTCAGGATGATCTTTTTTAGTTTCCACCATTTGTCTGCAAGTTTCATGATTTCCTTGTTTTTAATTGCTGAGTAGTATTCCATTGTGTAAATATACCACAATTTCTGTATCCATTCCTCAGTTGAGGGACATCTGGGTTAACTAAAGTCCAAGTGGATCAAAGACCTCAATAAACCAGACACATTATATCTTTTAGAAGAAAAAGTGGGGAAGAACCTAGAACTCACTGGCACAGGAGACAACTTTCTGAACAGAACACCAACAGTACAGGCTCTAAGATCAACAATCAATAAATGGGACCTCATGAAACTGAAAAGCTTCTGTTAAGCAAAGGACACTGTCATCAGAATGAAACGACAGCCTACATACTGGGAAAGGATCTTCACCAACCCTATATCTGACAGAGGGCAGATATTCAGAATATATAAAGAACAAAAGAAGTTAAAAAGCAGCAAATCATCTAATCCAATTAAAAAAAATGCAATACAGAGCTAAACAGAGAATTCTCTGTAGAGGAATATTGAATGGTAGAGCAACACTTAAAGAAATGCTTAATGTCCTTAGTCATCAGGGAGATGCAAATCAAAATGACCCTAAGATTTCATCTTACACCCATCAGAATGGCTAAGATCAAAAACTCAAGTGACAACACATGCTGGAGAGGATGTGGAGAAAGGGGAACCCTCCTCAATTGCTGGTGGGAATGTAAACTTGTACAACCACTTTGGAAATCATTCTGGGGCTTTCTCAGAAAATTAGGAATAGTGCTTCCTGAAGATCCAGCTATACCACTGCTAGGCATGTATCCAAAATATGCTCAAGTACACAACGAGTACATTTGTTCAACCATATTCGTAGCAGTTTTATTCATAACAGCTAGTTTGCTTTTCTGTTGCTGTGATAAACACCACAACCAAAAGAAACCTGGGTTGACATTGGCTTATTTGGCATACTGGCTACTGTGCAGTATTTGTGGAGGCAAAGCAGGAAATCAAAGCAGGAGCTTGAAGCAAAAACCATGGAGAAATAGAGGTATGTTTCGTATTATGGCCTTGCTCCCAGGTTTCCATTCAGCTACCTTTCTTATGTAGTCTAGGTATACCTGCCTGGGGATAGCATTGCCCACGATGAACTGGGCACCGTTACATCAATTATCAGTCAAGATAATAATCCACAGATATGCCCATAGGACAATTCCTCAGTTGATGTTCTCTCTTCCTAAACTGATACTCCAAATTAACATTCCCAGTCAAAGTATTCACCTGCAATTTATAAAAGATTTTGGCTTGATTGACATGGCTTCAGGTGTTTTTCTTATTTCAATGTGGTTGAATATTTCTTACCATATTTATGTGTCAGTGAAAACACGCCAAAGAATTCCAGTAGAAAAAAAATTTTTGACACCTAATTATGAGGCATGTGCTTGTAAATTTTTATTTTCTTAAAGACCCAGCTATAAAATGGCATGATGGGCCAGACAAGCAACAAACACAAACAAGCTCTTTCTAGAGAATTTACCGGCTTATTGTGGCAGTATTCTTCTCTTCTGCTGTCTTGGAAACTCCCATATTTTGGAGTTCGTTCTTCATGAACATTAGGAGCACAGGAAATGAGATACGGGTGATAAGTGCTAAAATAAACTTCTCCATCCTGGAGAAGAATTGAGAACACAAGGTGCTCTCTACTGCTGACTTCTCTACCATTACATGCTCCTGCAGTTTAGACTGACTGTTATCCATGGAAAGGAATTGTGGAGATGAGATGAAGGATGGACAGGTTAGGCTGAGAGTGCAGAGTTGTGCTTGAGTGGGCAGGCCCAGACCAGACATGAAATAGAGAAGGAATCGTGAAGACAAGATTAGGATCTGGATTAGGAGTGTGTAGAAGAGATAAAGAAAAAGTGGGGACCTACAGGTCACATAAGCCCACTCAAGTGGAAAATCTGTGCTAGTGTGACAATAGATATTTTTGTTTGCTTGCTAACCAATCCCATTGGGTTATCATTGAATTTTTCACTGTTACAATAATAGGACGCTAGGCAACCTCAAGCATAACTCTACATGCACATCTGATCATTTCCATGGAACAAATTTCTACAAGAATTGCTGAGCTACAGAAAATAATATTTTGTCTTTTTATGTATTTTGTTCAAGCATTGTATAGAAAGGTAGTAACAAGAAACAACCCACCATCAGGGTATGAAAATGGTCACTAGAAATGGTACTATAAACTCTTGTCAGTTTAATTTTTAATGGCAGTGACAAAGAGTGATTCTACCCCTTTAAAGGTCAGATATTGAGAAGTCTTCTATTTATTAATGATACTAATTTATAAATACTTCTAAACATCTGCGATTTCCCCTTAGTGATATTTGGCAGTGAGTTCTGGTTGTTTCTCAAATCTGGGAATGGAGCCAGGTCTGGTAGTGTATGCCAATAATCCTTGTGGTCAGGAGGCAGAGGCAGGGGGATCATGAGTTTGAAGCCAGAAGTTTGGAGTATGGAGTGAGGGCTGGACTGTGCTGGAAGTGAGAGAAGACTGTTGAGCCAGTGTAACTAAATAAATACATTTTCTTTGATTTAGTCTGGATTTTCTGTCTTGTTTAATAGAATCTTTAAAGAGTATCTTAATTCCAAGTTCTGCTATTCCTATTCACATGATTGGCCAAATCAGGCCCAAGAATATCCAAGAATACCACTTGAAATCTTCTAGCTAGACTCGATGACCTATTATCCTCCTTTCTTACTATTTCCATATCCTGGCTATCTTTCAGTCATCTTTCAGTTCCAGTGCTCTAGTCTGCACCATGTCATTGCTTGTCCTGTTTGTATTTTTGCTACCTTCAGCCTTATTCTTTTATAATCTTTCACACTAACTGTAGAGTAGAATATTGAAAATGTGTATCAGATCAGGTCATATTTCTGTTACCACAGAATGGAAGCACTAAGCCATATCCTCTGCTTTACATGATCATGTGATCTATGAAAGTTTGAACCCTCCTGGTCTAGTGTCTGGATAGCTAGTAAATCCCTGTTTCAAAAACAAATAAAAAAGAATAAATAAATAACTTGAACTGATGTGGTATAAACTATAGCGTAACACTTTACTCCATAAAGATACATAGGTATTGGGGCTTGTGAGATGGTTCTAAGGTTAAAAGGATCCAAGTGTTGATCTCAACCGAGTGCCATGTGTGGCTTTCATTATATCACAGCCTAGGCTTTGTCCTTTTGGTTTGTGATTCATCGTCATAGACAGCTTTCCTTTAAACTTCTCACACATGTGCACCATTGTATTCCTGGCTTTACTGTTCTCATTCTGCCTTGTGACTGAGAATCTCCATTGTCCTTCTGGCTGTAATCTAATGTGGAAATGACATCAAGAATTCTATTAGATTAGTTGACTCTGTTTGTTTTCTTGTGGCATTCTTGCCCCTTCCAGATCCTTCTATCCTTCCCTCCCTCTCCCCACTCTTCCAAAGGACTCCTTGAGCTGTGCCTAATGCTTGGAGTGAGTCTCAGCATCTGATTCCATCAGCTGCTGTGTGGAGCCTCTTAGAGGAAGGTTAAGCGAGGCTCCTGCCTGTAAGCATAGCAGAGTATTGTTAATGGTGTCAGGGGTTAGCCTCTCTCATGGGGTCCCTGGCTGGGCCAGGCGTTGGTTGGATATTCCTCAGTCTCTGTCTTTATCTCTGCATATTCTGTAGGCAGGGTAAATTTTGGGTCGAAGGTTTTATAGGTGGATTGATGATCCCCTTCCACCACTCTAAGTTCTGCCTGGCTAGAGGGTGGCCTCCTCAGTCTCCATGTCTGCTGCTGCTAGGAGGCTCAGCTAGAGACATCTCCATATCCTTCCTGGAGCATACCCTGTCACAGGTCTCCAGCTTTTCTCAGAGATGCCTCCATCCTCAGTTCCCTAGGTGCATGGGGGCTTATAGAGATGGAAGCACCAACCAAAGAGCATACATGAACTGGACTTAGGCCCCCTAAACATATATAATCATTTGACAGTTTGATCTTTAGGTAGGTTCCCTAATAAGTTGAGTGGGTGCTGTCTATGACATGGACTCTGTTGTCTACTTTTGATCACTTCCCCCTATCAGAGCTGCCTTCGCTGGCCTCAGTGGAGAGGATGAGCTCAGTCCTGATGAGACTTAATGTGTGTGTATGAGTGTGTGTGTGTGTGTGTGTGTGTGTGTGTGTGTGTAGACATGTCTACAATGTAGAGGTCAGAGGACAAGTTGCACGAGTTGATTTTTTTCCTCTTTTTTTCCCATGTGGGTTCTGGGGATCAGGCTTGGCAAGTAGCACTGCTGCCTGCTGATGCATCTTACCAGTCCAAGTGCTCTGTAGCTTTAAAACTTACTTTACTTGTGTTCGTGTGTATGTACATGTGGCTTTCTCTGTGAATGCCACATGTATGTTGAGGCCATCAGATGGCATTGTACTCCTGGATCTGGAATGACGTTTGGCTCTGAGCCAGCTGACCATGGGTGCTGGGAACTGACATGTAGTCATTTGCAGCAACCGCAATCTCTCTTAACTGTAGAGCCATCTCTTTGGCTCCAGCGCATGTATATTTTTGTGGGGTAAAGTGTGATGCCATGGTGGCTAACATCTCATGAAAGGATCAGTTGAGGGTACTTATTTAACGTGTTTTGAGACAATGCTTGCTGGGAAACTGTACCTGGTTTGGAATGTGCTCTATAGGCAAGGATAGGCTTAAACTTTCACTGATTTTCCTCCTCTCTGAACAAGTGATGAGATTACAGACATGCACAGCTATGCACAGCTTCCAGAATGTTTATACTTTTAAACATTAGTTCAGATATTATTTACTAAACTGTCACAATTTTAATCTTCTTGGGCTAAGTGAAACTTTTGAAATTAAAACTTTAAAATAATGAGAAAGAAATTAGGGAAGACTTATGGATTGTGAAACTGTGATTTCACAATTAAGACTGTGAAAACAGCTATCATGCCAAGAATGAGCTATTCAATGAAATCCCCGTAAAATTCTAATGAATTATTTTTTTAAATAGGAAAGCAATTCTGAGTTTTATTAAAATAAAAAAGACCTTTATTAGCACAATAGTACCAGCACAAAACCAGCCACATAGACAAATGGGATGGAATACAGGGAACAAAATAAATCAAACAGAGACAGCCACCTAAGTTTTGATAATGACATTAAAAACATGCATTAAAGAAGAGACATCCCATTCTACAAACAGGGCTGGAAACACTGGATAAATGTAGCATTTTCACATTTATAAAACTTTCATCTCATCTAGATGGGCGGTGGCCTTTTATTGCAGTCTTTTTCATAGATCAGATGCAAGTTTCAGGGTATGGGAGGTTTTGTAATTTTTCAGAGTCCACATGCAGAAGAAGGAAACTAGATCCTTATCTCTCACCCTGCAAAAAAAAAATCAATTCAAAATGGATTTACATTAAGAGATGACCTCCAACTTTAAAAGCTGTTAGAGAAAAATACAAATAAGATATAGATATCCGCAAGGGCTTTCTGAAAGGGACTCAAATATCCCGGAAAATAACACCAAGATTGTAAAGCAGGATTGCATGAAATTGAGAAGCTTCCACAAAGTAAAATAAACAATAACACACAAAATAAACAAATAAACACAGTGGTGAAGAGACAGATTCTCTGAAGAAAAGCACAAATAGACAATAAGTACATGAAAAATATTCAGTGTTTTATTAGCTCTTAGTCTTTATTGTGAACATGCATGAAGATGGTTGAATTAAGAGAGTACTGGAGGCCTAAATAAAAACAGAGCATCTATTTTCTTGGGGAGGCATGGAAGGCCGGATGGGGGTCACTGAATGGAGAGCAAAAATAATGATTATATAGTTACAGAGCCTAGAGTTCACATTGAAGAGATGCTTTCTCTTTATGTAAATTTATGTAAAAATATGCTTTCCATTTCACTGAACATCCAATAAATATTCACCATATTCACAATTAATAAAATGACACACATTTCAATGTTGGAAGGCACAAAATTCTATTCTAATGGAAAAGGGAAATATTTATATTTAGGCAAATGCTTATTTTCAAACATATTGTAAACTCTTTCCAAATCAAAATAATTGTGTCTCAGTAAGAGAGGTTTTCATTGACACCCCCTCTGGGGCAATGAAAAACACTGTGCAACATTTCCAACTGAGGACTGTGTTTCAGCCTTTAGGAGAGCTTTCAATAAGATAAAGAGGCTGAAGGAGAGTAGAAAAAGCCTTCTATTTCAGTGTTGAATTTTAATTTTCTATTATTAATATAACAATTAATAGGTGAAAATTATTCCAGATAAAAGCTGTGCTTATAAATATTTAAAACAAGACAAGTGGGTGGGTAGTTGGGTGACTTTGAGGGAGTTTGGTGGTTTTGTGGCTTGTGAATCTCTGTTAAATTCTGGAATGTCACAGGAATAGAGAACAGCATTAAATTAATTTCCTTTTCACTCTTGTTTCCATGCAATCTCGCACATTATACTTTCTGCTATAACATGTGCCATGTTCAATTAAGGTGTGCTGGTATGTTGAAGTATTTTTCAACAACTCTGTTGAAATTTCATGAATGAGGTCAGCTCACAGGGTCAAACTAATACATGCTAAATGCTTGTATGTAATTTTTTAGTTCGAGACAGGCTCTGAGGCATTTATTTGACAAACTCCTAAGAGTAATTAGTTCTTCAACAACCTTGACAGAATAGGCTTTTTGAGAATAAAATAGGTCCTCTTTTATTCCTATCCTGTAGCTCATTTTAAGCAGCATCTTGTAACACTTCCAATTTTAAAGTTCCTTCTATCCACCTGGTGAAAGTCACTTGTTTCTCCTGCTCCTTTTGGTTGCTGGGTCATTAAATTGCTTTGAGCTGTTCTTGCAGACTGTCACTGTTAATCACACACATTTGTTTTGCCTTATGCTATTAGTATGATGCAATTTTCTAGCTTCTTTGCAGGATCCTGTTACACTGATACACTTAGCAGCTGCCATAAATCATGTATTGAGGTTTTTGAATATTGGATATAAATAATCTTAGGATACAAACTTGGTTGAAACCATACGTAGTTTGGTCACATCGCAGTTCTCTCCAATATTTTCTAATTATAATTAAGACATAATTTCCTTTCATTATTATTTTGGAGAACTATACTGTCACGAATCACTTTTTTATAATAAATGTGGCATTTTCACATTTATTAAACTTTCATCTTATCTAGAGGGGTGGTGGCCTTTTGTTGCAGTCTCTTTCATAGATCAGATGCATGTTTCAGAGTATGGGAGGTTTTGTAATTTTTCAGAGTCATGGAAAAGCTTAGGCTAGGAACATAGTTTAGCAGGTGTAACATAGCAGCAAATGGAATTTCATGTTCATGAATTTATTTTTATATTTCTCATACTGAAGGTTATTTTGTTCAAATGGGTCAAATCATTTTGGTCACCGAAGCTAATGTAGGAAGTCTGATTGCTTATGTTAAAGCGTTGGCTTAATGGATTAATATGCCTTCTCTGAATAAACAGCTCTCTTGAGATTGCTTCAGCACAGGAGTTCAATAAATTTACCACCCCCTAAACATTAGGTTTAAATAGAGTTCTACCCTCTAGAGAGTTTGGCCTTGCCAAATTGAAGCTTAACTTATAAGGGCTTTTAGTTGCGTTTCCTTTCCAACCCCCCCACCTTCTTATCCCTCACTATGGCTTTGGAAGAATCTATGACTCAATTCTGTATCTGTGGCCTTGTTCCATTCTTAAATCTGTAGTTGGTGACTGGAGTGTATTATACCATGCTACAGTAAAGGGCACCACTTAACTTTGGTAGATTTACTTAATTTCTTGGAGGGCAAGTGGCTTCATTCTCTCCATAAGGGCAGATCCTACCTATATGTGTCTGTGGGTAAAACAGTTAATATCCCATGGCTGCTAGGGAGAGGTGGGTAATGGAGCAAAGCCAATCCTGTTAAGATGGAGCTGGCTGACCCGAGTTTGGTAAGGATTCAGTAGACAACTAATTTTACTTTTATTTAAGAAATGCATTTTACAACCTTCCCCTTGCGTGGGCGCAGAGCAGTAATGGCTGCAGAAGAGCAGGACAGGCAGCGCAGGGGCCAGCACTCAGAGGACACCTGGATTTCAATTTGGAAACTGAGAGTGATGAGTCTGGTCTGAGGAATATTCTGTATCAATGAGTGCAATCAGCAAGCATCCAGAGCAATCTTTCAGTGATGCCTCCTCAAAGCCCACTTTAACAATTTCATTAATTGAAACTGAGGATAATGTCCAAATAGAGAAAAAAAGAAACAAGGGCAGATTTGCAATCCTGAGGTCTGGAAATGAAAATTGTCCTTTAATGTGTTTTGTTTGAGTTTTAGAAATGGTTTGAAAAAGTGAAATGTGGGATTCCTTGAGCAGGAGAGGCATTCTTTGTTAACTCTAGGCCCCATACCTCCTAAATGGTGTGAGATTGCCAAGGTTACCTCCTTAAGCCCTTCTGGCCTTTGCAGCTGATTCAGTTTACACTGTGTTTACTGTGTATGGTATGAACAGTTATCTTACCAATCCCAGCATGTACAGGACCCGAGTGACACTGACTGCTAAGGACAGGCACTGTCTGGTCAGATGAAAATATTCAGACCAAGCTAGAGGGACTCTCCTTTGGCCATTTCTCAGAATTTTCATTCTTTATTGTTGAGACAGGTTTTCACTATATACAGCCGTGGCTGGCCTGGAACTCTCCATGTAGACCGGACTGGCTTAGAATTTCTCAGCCTCTGGTTTTGTGAGACACAGAAGTATTACCCTTGTTTTTGTACTGTGTACGGAGTTAATGGCCGGGGATTAGGATTCCACTTCCAGTGTCCATCTCATCCACAAACAATGGACTTTTATTTGGTTTTATCTTTCTGTGCTTTTGAATAAGTATATAAAAATCTTAACATACTTATGACTCAGCAACTCTTCTTTGAGGAACTTGTCTGGTGGAAATGATCAGACTTGTGAAGGAAGATATATTTAGGAGCATAACTAGTACCTATTACCCATATAAGGAAAGTGACCTAGATGCTTCAGTATGGGCATTTGTTGAATAAATACCAGTGTGGTGAGTTAGAATTCATGGAAAATACTTATTAGAATGTGTAGGAATGCAGAGAAAATATTTACAACCAAGTGTTCTATAAGAAAGGCTGTGTTTTTTAGTAAAAAGAATTTATTTGGTTCTCAAAAAGTAATGGGAGGGGAGGAGGTGGGAAGCTGTGATTAGGATGGAAAGTAAAAAATAAGTAAATAAATAAGTTAATTAATTCATGAAAAAAAAGTAAATATAAAGTTGCAGTATAAGCTCAAAACCATGCTCCCAAGTATTAAACATGACTCATTAGCAGTAGGGAAGTCATTGATCTTTAAAGATTTGTTTTGAAAACTTTGATGTGTGTGTCTGTGTGTGTGTTTACACAGTGTGTGTGTAGGTGCCCACAGAGGCCAGAAAAGGATGTTGGATTTCCTGGATCTGGAGTTACAAGTGGTTATGAGTCACCATATGGTGCTAGGAATCATATTCATGTCCTCTGAAAGAGCAGCAAGTGCTCTTAACTACTGAGTCTAATCTCTAGCTGTGGGGTAGTTGATTTTAGCTTCTGAGCACCTTTTAAATTTTTATTGTTTTTAATGAGAAAAATACTGGAGGTAAATCATTTAAGAGTCATTGCTCCTAAAATATAGCTCGACAATTGTTTAGACAGATTTGCAGCACAGGAAAAATTCTCATGTTGTATGCTAGTGACACAAAGTCCAGCATACTTTCATTGACAGCCAGGTTGAGCGATTTGCCATAGGGTATCAATTTGCTCCTGCAAGAGGTCAATCCTCTGATTGAACACCATCAAGCTTCCTTTTAGTTGAGCATTAATTCCTTTATGTACAACTAAGGCATGAGCTACATGGGCTAAATGATTATTCAGGGTCTGAGCAGTCTGCCCAGTATGACTCATGGCTAATGCCCTGGTGGTAGCTCCAACAGCCGCCAATGAGATGGTAGTAACAATGGTGGCTGTAGTTCCAAGATCCCTTTTCTGTCTGAAGAGAGTCATAGCGTGAGGGGCATCAATGGGCACAGGCACCCAGTGAGGCATGCGAGTAACCAGGGCATACCTAACTTTACTAGCATTCCAGCATTGGGCAAAAAAGCAAGTATCATTACCACAATTACTTGGCTCTATCTGGCTAATAATGAATAAAAATGGGGGATATAGACAAACAGGTGTGGGCTTATAGGAAATATTATGAGAAGCCTTAACCCCTCGTTGGAACATCCTGCATCAGTTCTAGAACTAGCAGTGGTGGTGGACTGGAGAATTCGATACTACGATGGAGCAGCTGAGAGTGGCCATTGTCACAGTAAATTCTACCAGAGTGGATGCAGGACTAGCCACAGGATTATCAACATGGATTGCTGCAGCCATGAATCATCTGAAGGAATGGGCGGGCATGGGAGCATTAGTAGGCCTTCTGGTGTTGGTCTCTTTGGTTTGCCTGTGGTATATATGCAAGATTAGAGTCTCACAACAGTGTGATGCAGCCATGATCATTCAGGCCTTTACAGCCATTGAAGCAGGACATTCTCCCCAAGCATGGTTGGATACCATAAAAAGCTAAAATGATACGCTCAGGATGCGAGGCTAAGCACTGCACTCAGGGTCAGCCGCTTTGGACCCAGAGAAGAGCATGTCTGATTGCATGCGGGTTGATGCCCCAGGTCCCGCCTCTGAGAAAAAGGTATCGGACGGGTCTGATGCTCTTTGGGTGGATGACACCTAAATGAACATCGGTACAAAGTCCCAATTTATTTCTAATATCAGAGATCAGACCTCTACTCTTGCCTGATGCGTCTAAAACAAAAAGGGGGAACTGTAGAGAGCTGCGGAATGCTATGCCTTAAAGATGGAGCTGGTTTCCGCCTTCCACCTTCCCGATGGTGAGTGCTCTCTGTCAGGAACAACTCCACATTTGGCTAAGGCCGAGGATCTGGCTTGCTTCCATGTATGTGGACCTATCTGCATTGCCCCCGTGGCACGCCTGGGTTGGCTACCCAGAGGCTATTTAAGCTGTGGGCTGGCTTTCCCCAGGGTCCGAGGATTGTTCAATGTTCCTGAATAAACTGCATTGAAAAAAAAAAAAAGAGTCATTACTCTTCCTGTTACTACTACTAGGAGAGCATCAGTTGAAATTTATTTATTTATTCACTTTACATCTTGATCACAGTCCTCTTCTCTCCTACCAGTCTTGCCTCCTCCTCCCCTTTCCCCCATTCTTCCCTCTTCTTCTCGTTCTACTTTTGGGTTCTTCTGCTCACCTGTGCCAGAGGATATGAGCATCATTTTACCAGAGGGCCCACTCAACTATATGCTCTGGTTCTCCAACTTTAAGACAATCATGATTTGTAGATCTCTTGATATCTCAAGAAACTTTTCAGGTGTGGAGGAATTAGAAGCTTTTTGCTGTCAGAGCTAATGGTCCAGACTAGTCTTCCTACCCTGAAGAATAATTAATTCTGTTTTAAAATGGGAAATTCCCTGCTAACCTGGAGATGGTTAATTATTTTCTTTATTTCCCAAATTCATAGTGGTTTTAAAATTATCTCTTAGACTCTAAAGTATTGGCTACAGAAAGAAATTAATATGTGCCATTGCTGAATTTCTGTCTTGGCTTTGGAATTCTTGCATACATGTTATTTTGGAGACATGGGGAGTAAATAATATGAAAAATACTTATTGACATCTGTTGCTTTGATGGAGGTTATAAAATTATCAGTAGGGAACTTATATTCATTAGTTGATACAGACAGAGCAGTGAATGTGTTCAGACTAGAATCCATAAGGTAAATGCAAATGCTAAGCACTAAACAGGAAGTAAGGCAACAACAACAACAAACAAAACCTTGTGCCTCGGTAATGCCCGAGGGTACCTGCCATGTGTGGCAGGAGATTTGCAAAGGGAACAGACAAGTTTCTGTGTTTTGGACTAGTACAACTCAGCCTGCCCTTAAGAGACGTATAGAATTGGAAGAGGAAGTAGGAGTTCATTGGTTGTAAGGCCACGGTTATACAAATTCTGAAAAATTCCTAGGAGTTCCTGTTAAAATCTAGGCAGTGTTTTAGGTTTCTGTTTCTTGAGACACTTTTACTAAATAACGCATATTTATGTTAAATCCCCGATCCTCCTGCCTCAGCCTCCTAAGGGCTGGGATTTCAAGTTTGTTTCAAACTCTAGGCCCTTTTGCCTCAGTCTTTGAGTGAAGGGATTACAAGCTCAGTGTCCAAGTGGGTGTTCTAGTAAGGGGAACAGGGACTGCCACTGACATAACCTGTTGGCCTGCTCTTTGATCACCTCCCCCTGAGGTGGAAGCAGCCTTACCAGGCCACAGAGGAAGACAATGCAGCCATTCTTTTTTTTTTTAATCATCATGTTTTTTTAAAATTAGTTACACTTTATTCACTTTGTATCCCCCCCCATAAGCCTCTCCCTCCTCCCCTCCTCCCAAGTCTACTCTCCCTCTCCCTTCTTCACGAATGCCTCTCCCCAAGTCCACAGATAAGGGAGGTCACCCTCTCCTTCCTTCTGATCTTAGTCTATCAGATCTCATCAGGAGTGGCTGCGTTATCATCTTCTGTGGTCTGGTAAGGCTGCTCCCCCCTCAGGGGGAGGTGATCAAAGAGTAGGCCAATCAGTTTATGTCAGAGGCAGTCCCTCTTCCCATTACTATGGAACCCACTTGGACACTGAACTGCCATGGGCTATATATGTGCAGAGGTTCTAAGTTATCTCCATGCATGGTACTTGGTTGGAGTATGAGTCTCTGGAAAGATCCCTGTGTTCAAATTTTCTGGTTCTGTTGCTCTCCTTATGGAGTTCCTTTCCACTCCAGATCTTACTATTTCCCACTGTTTTCATAAGATTCCATGCACTCTGCCTAACAGTTGGCCATAAGTCTCAGCATCTGCTTTGATAGCCTGCAGGGCAGAGCCTTTCAGAGGCCCTCTGTGGCAGGTTCCTAACTTGTTTCCTGTTTTCTTCTTCTTCTGATGTCCATCCTCTTTGCCTTTAGGAATGGAGATTGAGCATTTTCGTCAGAGTCCTCCCTCTTGATTAGTTTCTTTAAATGTACAGATTTTAGTAGGTTTATCCTATATTATATGTCTATATGAGTGAGTATATACCGTTTGTGTCTTTCTGTTTCTGGGACAGCTCACTCTCGATGAGCCTTTCCAGTTCCCACCATTTACTAATGCAGCCACTCTTTTTTTTTTTTTAATTTTTATTTATTTATTTATTTATTTATTTATTTATTTATTTATTTTTCAATGCAGTTTATTCAGGAACATTGAACAATCCTCGGACCCCTGGGAAAGCCAGCCCACAGCTTAAATAGCCTCTGGGTAGCCAATCCAGGCGTGCCACGGGGGCAATGCAGATAGGTCCACATACATGGAAGCAAGCCAGATCCTCGGCCTTAGCCAAATGTGGAGTTGTTCGTGACAGAGAGCACTCACCATCGGGAAGGTGGAAGGCGGAAACCAGCTCCATCTTTAAGGCATAGCATTCCACAGCTCTCTACAGTTCCCCCTTTTTGTTTTAGACGCATCAGACAAGAGTAGAGGTCTGATCTCTGATATTAGAAATAAATTGGGACTTTGTACCGATGTTCATTTAGGTGTCATCCACCCAAAGAGCATCAGACCCGTCCGATACCTTTTTCTCAGAGGCGGGACCTGGGGCATCAACCCGCATGCAATCAGACATGCTCTTCTCTGGGTCCAAAGCGGCTGACCCTGAGTGCAGTGCTTAGCCTCACATCCTGAGCGTATCATTTTAGCTTTTTATGGTATCCAACCATGCTTGGGGAGAATGTCCTGCTTCAATGGCTGTAAAGGCCTGAATGATCATGGCTGCATCACACTGTTGTGAGACTCTAATCTTGCATATATACCACAGGCAAACCAAGGAGACCAACACCAGAAGGCCTGCTAACACTCCCATGCCCGCCCATTCCTTCAGATGATTCATGGCTGCAGCAATCCATGTTGATAATCCTGTGGCTAGTCCTGCGTCCACTCTGGTAGAATTTACTGTGACAATGGCCACTCTCAGCTGCTCCATCGTAGTATCGAATTCTCCAGTCCAATTACCTAAAATATAGCTCGACAATTGTTTAGACAGATTTGCAGCACAGGAAAAATTCTCATGTTGTATGCTAGTGACACAAAGTCCAGCATACTTTCATTGACAGCCAGGTTGAGCGATTTGCCATAGGGTATCAATTTGCTCCTGCAAGAGGTCAATCCTCTGATTGAACACCATCAAGCTTCCTTTTAGTTGAGCATTAATTCCTTTATGTACAACTAAGGCATGAGCTACATTGGCTAAATGATTATTCAGGGTCTGAGCAGTCTGCCCAGTATGACTCATGGCTAATGCCCTGGTGGTAGCTCCAACAGCCGCCAATGAGATGGTAGTAACAATGGTGGCTGTAGTTCCAAGATCCCTTTTCTGTCTGAAGAGAGTCATAGTGTGAGGGGCATCAATGGGCACAGGCACCCAGTGAGGCATGCGAGTAACCAGGGCATACCTAACTTTACTAGCATTCCAGCATTGGGCAAAAAAGCAAGTATCATTACCACAATTACTTGGCTCTATCTGGCTAATAATGAATAAAAATGGGGGATATAGACAAACAGGTGTGGGCTTATAGGAAATATTATGAGAAGCCTTAACCCCTCGTTGGAACATCCTGCGTCAGTTCTAGAACTAGCAGTGGTGGTGTCCGAGGTTTGAGTAGGTTCAGGAGACCATTGCCCCCAGGGGCGAGACGTGTTCCATGCCAATTGACTAACTCCATGTTTTCCTCCAATTTTGAAAGTCATTTAAGGTTCTTAAATTATTTTTTCCCTTTTTTCTTAAATTTTTCATCAATTACACTTTATTCATTCTGCATCCCCCCTTAAGCCCCTCCCTCCTCTCCTCCCAATCCCACCCTCCCTCCTCCCTCTGCTTGCATGCCACTCCCCAAGTCCACTAATAGGGGAGGTTCTCCTCTCCTTTCTGATCTTAGTCTGTCAGTTCACATCAAAAGTGGCTGTATTGTCCTCTACTGTGGCCTGGTAAGGCTGCTCCCCCCCCCCCAGAGGGAGGTGATCAAAGAGCAGGCCAATCAGATTATGTCAGAGGCAGTCCCTCTTCACATTACTATGTAACCCAATTGGACTCTGAACTGCCCTGGGCTGCATCTGTGCAGGGGTTCTAGGTTATCTCCATGAATAGTCCTTGGTTGGAGTATGAGTCTCTGGGAAGTTCCCTATGTTCAAATTTTCTTGTTCTGTTGCTCTCCTTGTGGAGACCCTGTCCTCTCCAGCTCTTACTATTTCCCAGTTCTTACCTAAAATTCCGTTCACCTGCCCAACAGTTGCCCATCCGGCTCAGCATCTGCTTTGATAGTCAGAGGCCCTCTGTGGTAGGTTCCTAGGTTGTTTCCTGTTTTCTTCTTCTTCTGATGTCCATCCTCTTTGCCTTTCTGGATGGGGATTGGACGTTTTAGTTAGGGTGCTCTCTCTTGCTTAGTTTCTTTAGATGCACAGGTTTTAGTGGGTTTGTCCTATGTTGTATGTCTATATGAGTGAGTATATACCATGTGTGTCTTTTTGCTTCTGAGACAACTCACTCAGGATGATCCTTTCCAGATCCCACCATTTACCTACAAATTTCATGATTTCCTTATTTTTCATTGCTGAGTAATATTCCATTGTGTAGATGTACCACAATTTCTGCATCCATTCTTCAGTTGAGGGGCATCTGGGTTGTTTCCAGCTTCTGGCTATTACAAATAAAGCTGCTACAAACATGGTTGAGCAAATGTCCTTTTTGTGTACTTGAGCCTCTTTTGGATATATGCCCAGGAGTGGTATGGCTGGATCTTGAGGAAGCGCTATTCCTAGTTGTCTGAGAAAGCGCCAGATTGATTTCCAGAGTGGTTGTACAAGTTTACATTCCCACCAGCAGTGGAGGAGGGTTCCCCTTTCTCCACAACCTCTCCAGCATGTGTTGTCACTTGAGTTTTTGATCTTGGCCATTCTGATGGGTGTAAGGTGAAATCTCAGGGTTGTTTTGATTTGCATTTCCCTAATGGCTAGTGAGGTTGAGCATTTCTTTAAGTGCTTCTCTGCCATTCGGTATTCCTCTACAGAGAATTCTCTGTTTAGCTCTGCTCCCCATTTTTTAAGTGGATTACTTGGTTTGCTGCTTTTCAGCTTCTTTAGTTCTTTATATATACTGGATATGAGTCCTCTGTCAGATAAAGGGTTGGTGAAGATTCTTTCCCAATCTGTAGGTGGTCGCTTTGTTTTGATGACGGTGTCCTTTGCTTTACAGAAGCTTTTCAGTTTCATGAGGTCCCATTTATTGGTTGTTGCTCTTAGAGCGTGTGCTGTTGGTGTTCTGTTCAGGAAGTTTCCCCCTGTACCAATGAGTTCTAGGGTATTTCCCACTTTTTTTTTCAAGCCGGTTTAATGTGTCTGGTTTTATGTTGAGGTCTTTGATCCACTTGGACTTCAGTTTTGTGCAGGGTGACAAGTATGGATCTATTTTCATTTTTCTACATGTAGACATCCAGTTAGACCAGCACCATTTGTTGAAGATGCTATCTTTTTTCCATTGTATGGTTTTGGCATCTTTGTCAAAAATCAGGTGTCCATAAGTGTGTGGGTTTATTTCTGGGTCCTCTGTTCGGTTCCATTGATCCACCATTCTGTTTCTATGCCAGTACCATGCAGTTTTTAAAACTGTTGCTCTATAGTACAACTTAAGATCAGGGATGGAGATACCTCCAGAAGATCTTTTATTGTAGAGGATTGTTTTAGCAATTCTGGGTTTCTTGTTATTCCATATGAAGTTGAGAATTTTCCTTTCCAGGTCTGTAAAGAATTGTGTTGGTAATTTGATGGGCATTGCATTGAATCTGTAGATTGCTTTTGGTAAGATGGCCATTTTTACTATGTTAATCCTACCAAGCCATGAGCATGGGAGATCTTTCCATCTTCTCATATCTTCTTCTAATTCTTTCTTCAGAGATTTGAAATTTTTTTCATACAAGTCTTTGACTTCCTTGGTTAGGGTTACTCTGAGGTACCTTATGTCATTTGTGGCTATTGTGAAGGGTGTTGTTTCCTTAATTTCTTTCTCAGCCCTTTTGTCTTTTGTATACAGGAGGGCTACTGATTTTTTTGAGTTAATTTTGTATCCTGCCACTTTGCTGAAGGTGTTTATCAGCTGTAGGAGTTCCCTGGTAGAGTTTTTGGGGTCACTCACGTATACTATCATATCATCTGCAAATAGTGATAATTTGACTTCTTCCTTTCCAATTTGTATCCCCTTGATCCCCTTCAACTGTCTTATTGCTCTAGCAAGGACTTCCAACACTATGTTGAAGAGATATGGAGAGAGTGGGCAGCCTTGTCTTGTTCCTGATTTCAGTGGGATTGCTTTAAGTTTCTCTCCATTCAGTTTGATGTTGGCTATAGGCTTGCTGTATATTGTCTTTACTATGTTTAGATATGTGCCTTGTATCCCTGATCTCTCCAATACTTTGAACATGAATGGATGTTGGATTTTGTCAAAGGCTTTTTCAGCATCTAGGGAGATTATCATGTGGTTTTTTTCTTTCAGTTTGTTAATATGGTGGATCACATTGATGGATTTCCGTATATTGAACCACCCCTGCATACCTGGGATGAAGCCTACTTGGTCATAGTGGATAATATCTTTGATGTGTTCTTGGATTCAGTTTGCAAGTATTTTATTAAGTATTTTTGCATCAATGTTCATAAGGGAGATTGGCCGGAAATTCTCTTTCTTTGTTGAGTCTTTGTGAGGTTTAGGTACCAAGGTGACTGTGGCTCCATAGAATGAATTTGGTAATATTCCTTCTGTTTCTATTTTGTGGAATAGTTTGAAGAGAATTGGTGTTAGCTCTTCTTTGAAGGTTTGGTAGAATTCTGCGCTGAAGCCATCTGGTCCTGGGCTTTTTTTGGACGGGAGACTTTTGATGACTGTTTCTATTTCTTTGGGGGATATAGGTCTATTTAGTTCATTTACCTGGTCCTGGTTCAGCTTTGGTAAGTCAAATCGATCAAGAAAATTGTCCATTTCATTTAGGTTTTCAAATTTTGTGGCATATAGACTTTTGAAGTAAGTCCTAATGATTGTTTGGATTTCCTCAGTGTCTGTAGTTATATCCCCCTTTTCATTTCTGATTTTGTTGATTTGGGTGGTGTCTCTCTGCCTTTTAGTTAGCCTGGCTAAGGGTTTGTCGATCTTGTTGATTTTCTCAAAGAACCAGCTCTTGGTTTCATTGATTCTTTGAATTGTTTTATTTGTTTCCAATTGATTGATTTCAGCCCTGAGTTTGATTATTTCCAGCCGTCTACTCCTTCTTGGTGTGTCTGCTTCTTCTTTTTCTAGGGTTTTTAAGTGAGCCATTAGGGTGCTTGAATGAGCTGTCTCAAATTTCTTCTTGAAGGCACTTAGTGCTATGAACTTTCCTCTTAGCACTGCTTTCATTGTGTCCCACAAGTTCGGGTATGTTGTGTCTTCATTTTCATTGATTTCTAGAAAGACTTTAATTTCTTTCTTTATTTCTTCCCTGACCCAGCTGTCATTTAGTAACAAGTTGTTCAGTTTCCATGTGTGTGTAGGCTTTTTGTTATTTCTGTTATTGTTGAGGTCCAGCTTTATTCCATGGTGATCAGACAAGATACATGGGATTATTTCAATCTTCTTGTATCTGTTGAGGCTTGCTTTGTGACCCACTATGTGGTCTATTTTGGAGAAGGTTCCATGAGGTGCTGAGAAGAAGGTAAATTCTTTTGTGTTTGGGTGTAAAGTTCTGTAAATGTCTGTGAGGTCCATTTGATTCATGACCTCTGTCAGAGACATTGTTTCTTTGTTTAATTTCTGTTTGGTTGACCTGTCCTTTGCTGAGAGTGGGGTGTTGAAGTCTCCCACTATTAATGTGTGGGGATCTATATGTGCTTTAAATTTTATCAATGTTTCTTTCACAAATGTGGGTGCCCTTGTATTTGGGGCATAGATGTTCAGGGCATATATGTGATGTCTTCCTGGTGGAATTTTCCCTTGATGAGTATGAAGTGTCCTTCCCCATCTCTTTTGATTAATTTTGGTTGAAAGTCTATTTTATCAGATATTAGAATGGCTACTCCTGCTTGCTTCTTGGGTCCGTTTGCTTGGAAAGTCGTCTTCCAACCCTTTACCCTCAGGTAATGTCTATCTTTGTGTCTTAGGTGTGTTTCTTGTATGCAACAGATTGCTGGGTTTAGTTTACGCATCCATTCTGTTAATCTGTGTCTTTTTATTGGAGAGTTGAGTCCATTGATGTTGAGAGAGATTAATGACCAGTGGCTGTTAGATCTCTTGATTTTGATGTTGGCTGTGGTCATCAGGTTGTGTGCTTGGTTGCTTTTTGTTTTACTGAAGTGAGGTTATTTATTTCCTGTGTTTTCTTGAATGTAGCTAGCTTTTTTGGGTTGTATTTTCCCTTCCAGTGTCTTCTGTAATGCTGGATTTGTTTGTAGGTATTGTTGAAATTTGTTTTTGTCATTGAATATCTTGTTTTCTCCATCTATGAGGACTGAGAGTTTTGCTGGGTATAGTAGCCTGGGCTGACATCTGTGTTCTCTTAGGGTCTGCATGATATCCGTCCAGGCCCTTCTGGCTTTCATAGTCTCTGTTGAAAAGTCAGGTGTGATTCTAATGGGTTTGCCATTATATGTTACTTGGCCTTTTTCCCTTGCAGCTTTTAGTATTTTTTCTTTGTTCTGTATACTTACTGTTTTGATTATTATGTGGCGGGAGGATTTTCTTTTCTGGTCAAATTTGTTGGGTGTTCTGTAGGCCTCATGTATTCTAATTGGCCTCTCCTTTAGCTTGGGGAAATTTTCTTCAATGATTTTGTTGAAAATATTTTCTGGGCCTTGGAGAAGGGAGTCTTCTTTTTCCTCTATACCTATTATTCTTAGGTTTTGTCTTTTCATATTGTCTTGCATTTCTTGGACGGTCTGTGTCAGGAATTTTTCGGATTTAACATTTTCTTTGACAGATACATCGATTTCTTCCATTGTATCTTCTACACCTGAGATTCTTTCTTCCATCTCTTTTAGTCTGTTAGTTATGCTTACCTCTGTAGTTCCTGTTTTCTTCCCTAGATTCTTCCTTTCCATTATTTCTTCCATTTGTGTTTTCTTTAATTTTTCCAATTCTATCTTCAGGTCTTGAGTTGTTTTGTTTACTTCCTTCACCTGTCTGATTGTACTTTCCTGTTTTTCTTTTAGTTCCTTCAACTCTGTTTCTATCATTTCATTCAGTGTTTTAAGCATTTCCTTTCTAAAGGCCATAAACTGTTTGGCTGCAGCTTCCTCTATTTCTTTACGGATGGCAATATTCTGTTTGAGTTTATCTTCCTCTATGTCTTTACGAATCTTATTTGTTTCCTCTGTTATCATCTTCATGAGCATACTTGTTAGGTCATCTTCTTGGATTTCAGTTATGGTGGGGTGTCCAGGGCTACTTGCCCCTGGGTAACTGGGTTCTGGAGATGCCATATTGCTCTGTCTTTTGTTGCTTGAGCTTTTATGCTGGCCTCTACCCATTGTGTTATCTTAGGAGTTTGGGGTTATTTTCTGGTGGTTCCTGGGGATCCTGTGGTGGAGAGAATCCCCTTTGCAGAAAGCTGGATTTTCCTGAAGGATGTCTTCTCAGCTTTTTGGGTATAGTCCCTGGATGGCTGGTGTTTTTTCAGGAGTTGCTCACCTCAGGAATATAGACCTGAGTGGTAACTGTGGTCTTTGTTAGTCGAGAGGGTTCTCCTCTCACCCAGGGAAGTCCTGAGGGCAGCTGCCCTGTTTCTGGGTTTCTTGTTGCAAATTTAATGATCAGCTGCTGTGACCCATTTGGACATCAAGCGCGCCTCAGCTTTTTGTGCTTTTGTCTGGAGCACAGCTGAGTGCTGGCGCCTCGGCCCCACTAGACTGCTAGACTTTTTCTAGGGAAGGATTGGGTGATTTAGATCAGTACAGTTTCCTTCCTTCCCCGTGGATTCTCTGGAGACACGGACTCCTAGTGTCTTTTTTTGCCCTGGTGCACACTGCTCAGTGTCCGCCAGCTGGCTGGCCACAGAAATTTGCCTGTGCCTGGAGCACAGCTGTGTGATGGCGGCTCAGTCTCTGCCAGCTGTCTGGTGCGCAGAAACTGCCTGTGTCTGCCTTTGCGGCTTTTGGGAGCCTGAGTGGCTCCCTAAGCTGGGTAATTTTCCGGGGACCTTTTCAGGTTGGGGGTGAGCTGAGTGCTCTGAGATCAGACCCGCCGTTTCTATCTCCGGCGGCGAATCAGGCGCGCAGGCAGGCAGGGCTCTGTGCTGGAACCTGGGTCCCTGGCTCTGGCTCCGGGCTGGCTCCTGGGGTGCCCGTGGAACCCGCCCGAGTCTTTTCCAGGGGATGTCTGGGTGACCTAAGCCGGTCCCAATCGTTTCCTGTACCCTGGGGTTATCTCTCGACTGAAAATTCCAGTCTCTGATAGTGTGGTGCCCAAGGTTCAGTCTGCGACCGTGACCAGAGACACTGGCTTGTGGCTCTGGGCTGGGGCTGGGGCTGGCGGCCGGCAGCCAAGCGTCTGGCGGAACCGGGATCTCTTGCGCGGTTTAGCCGGGTGAGTTAAAAGCTGATTGAATCCCCCACCGTGGGGTATCCTCTCACCTGGGAAACACAATGACTGTGTTTTATGGCTGAGAGTTCTGATTGCTGGTCACTGTGCTGATCCTGCTGTGCTGCTGCTCAGAATGAGAGTCCTCCCGGCGCCACCATCTTGCCCCTCCTCTCGCAGCCACTCTTAATGAGACCTGATAGACTAGGGTCAGACAGAAAGTGAAGAGAACTTCCCCTATCAGTGGACTTGGGGAGGGGAAAGGGAGAAGATGAGGGAGAGAGGGTGGGATTGGGAGGGGCTGAAGGAGGGGGCTACAGCTGGCATGCAAAGTGAATAAACTGTAATTAATAAAAAATAAATTAATTAAAAATGAAGGTACTACCACATTTGGTACCAAGTTGGTTTCTGAGATCAACTCTTCATCCATAGGATGAGTTATTTTGACATGTAGTTGAAAGGGACGGGAAGGAAAAAGAAGTTTCAACAGACTGAACTGAAAGCGCCCCTCAGATTGTTTTAAAATTTCTACCCCAACTGAAACTCACTCTTTCCTTGCCACTAAACAAGATAATTCAGTTGTGAAATGATTGTCTCTCTATGTTGTCTAGGTATCCGGGAACCTCAGAGCTCAGGTGATCTTGCTTTTATTCTTTTTGGCAGCTGGGATCTGTAAGCCAACTTGTCACTTTCAGAGGAACTCAGCTTTCCTCTTAATGACTGGTAAAGTTATGTGTCAGATCCACCCATATTAACTATTTAATAGGAAATGGATGACTGTGTTTTTTAAAAGTAAAATAAATAAAATTGAAAATTGTATCCACGAGTACCAGATTTACATCATTTCTACCCTTCCCTCTCTCCTCTATAACTCTCCCATGTCCCCTCAATTATTTTTTTTTTTCTGTTTTTGAGGTACAGCCTGATTTTGTAGCTCAGGCTGGCTTTGAATATAGGTAAACTCCTCTCTCAACCTCCTAGGTTCTAGGATTAGAATTGTAAGCCACCATGCCTGGCTTATGAGCAACATTGCGAAAATAATGTAATTACGGTGCCAACAGGTAGATTTGTTGTGAGTGAAAAAAAGGAGATACATGTCTCAAGAGCTTTCACTGAAGAGGGACTAATCGTGGTAGCTGGGTAATAAATGTGAAAGTCTTTATGTGATCTGGCGGCACAATGGAAAAGTGTAGCAATCATGTTAGATGGTGTTTACTAGGTATGTGAGGGCGCTTCAGGTTGTTGTGATAAGGCTGCACAAAAACAACACCAAAATCTGCCAGCTTTAAATAACCATTTTCTCCTTGGTGAGCTTGTAGTTCAGATCAAGCTTGGGCTGGGCTTGTGTACCCCCTCTGCACAGGTTGATAAAGGTTTGAGTCACATGCCTCCCTCTCAGGAGAGGCAATCCCCAGTGATGCTCTCTTCAAAGTTGATGACAGAGGTACAGGTGGTTAAGCAAAGGCATGGCAACACATTCAAAGCCTCCTCACACAAGAGAGCGTTACGTGGGTTAGCCCGGTGTTATGAGTTAGAGAAGTCTATGCCTCCCCAAAGTCAGGAGACAAACCACATACATCCTGATAATGAATTTCATGGTGATACTTGTGAGGTGATTTTCACTGGTACCTTCCTATTACACATGAAATTTAATATATCGGCACACGTTTAGATTGGGGTTGGTGCATGTGTGGGTTCCCATCGCTCTGCTTATTTAGAACATCAAAGGAAGCGCCACCCAGAGAGTGACTTGAACAAAGCAGGAGATGAAGGCAGAGTGTGGCAGGCGCAGATGAGGCTTAAGCACAGGAGTGTATGAACTTGCTTATTTTAAAGTGTCCTTAGAGTTGTCCACATTTCAACGATTGAGAGCAGAAGCACGGCTATTGGGTAGAAAGACATTATTATGCTCCACATAGGAAATGGTGGTGATCTGAATCAAGTGGCACCAACGGAGTCGATGGGAACAGGCTAAGATTCTGGACACATATAAAAGGTGCAGTCAATGACTGCTTGAGTGTAGAAGAGAAAGAAGCAGTGATGGCTTCAGGGGCTTTTGAAATAGCTGCAATGATGGAATTATGATTTGCAGACATGAAAAAAAGTGATAAGGAAACAGGTAAAGTTCTGGATGCTAGGAGCCTAAGATTAATACAAAGTAGTTAAATGTAGTTACCGTAAAGATATACAAGGTACTTAAAAATATACTTCGTTTTTTGTGAGACACGCACTCTTAAGGCTTTCCTTGGGAGTCTAGGTATGTATTCGCTCCACCTACCTCTTTCCTTATACCTGGAGCAAAGACTTATCTAGAAAAATCACAGCACGACATGCCAGGTGTTACTGAAGCAAAGCGGTATTCACATAGGAAGAAAAGGGGAGAAGGAAGTAAGCATGGAAAGAAGCAGGTTTGGGGGTTAAGTCAGCTCAGGCAAAATTAGAGATTTTATTGGACATCTAAGGAGGTTGTAAACTGGGAACTGGTGTGAGGGATTGCATGGTTTGTTCACAAGACCACTCCTCTTTCATTTCACCATGGCTTCCCTTAGAGGGAGTCTGCTTCTCTTTCTCATTTATGATGGTACGAATCAGGCAAATGTGGGTAGAAGCCACAGTGTACCAACTCAACTGAGCCCGTAGCTGGCTTAGTTAAAAAAAAAAAGATACAGCAGCCACTTTAAGAGTTTATTCTCTGGGAAGAAAAGAGCCTTCCCCTGAAGAGCTGCAGGAATGAGAGATGTGTGGAGCAGACCTGAACAGGTGCCTGCAGCCAGAGGCACAGAGAGATGCTTCTGCAAACCTACAGACAAGGGCGTAACAGTAACTACTTGTTACTCTAAGCTGCCAAGCATGTGAGTTGTTTGTTCTACTGTGTTATTAAAGCAGAGGCATGACTGATGTACTTGGATATTTGAGAGCAGTTTATGGATGAAATCAGGGGTGAAAATATACACAGGATCCAAAGACCTTTGGTAGAAAAGTCATCAAGGAAGTGAGTGTAGATATAGGAGAGATCCAGAGGTAGCCCAGGGCCTCTACTCTAAAAATATCCTGAGGGCTAGTAAAGGAAACTGGACAGTGACCTGTGGCCAAGAAAAAACCCAGAACGATAGGGGGCCTAGAAACCTGGAGAAAAGTCTTTCAGGGAAGAAGAGATCAACCAAAGAAAAAATCCCTAGCTGTGGGGTTTGGTGGTACATGGCTGTAATCCCAGCACTTGGGGAAGCAGAGGCAGTAGGATCTCTGTGAGTTCGAGGCCAACCTGGTCTACCAAGTGAGTTCAGGACAGCCAAGGCTACACAGAATCCCTGTTTTGAAAAAAAAAAAAAGAAAAAGAAAAAAAAATTCCTGTTAGTCATGTAGGTGAAGGACTGAGACATCATTTATCAACCAGAGGGTGGGTGAACTGAAGAAAGGAAACTCTGTCCTTTTGGAGATGAGCTAAGTGGATTTTGCTGATTCTGTGGCACATTGGAAGTGTTTCAGGATTTGAAATGAAGCAGTACTACACACTAGAGAGTCTGGGGAAGAAGGCATAAATGGGAATGTGGAGAGAGCTGCACCTCTTGAGATGATCAGAAAATCTGGAGTAAGAAAGAAAGTGTGTCCAAGGGTCAAGACAGGCAAACAGTGAGAGTTTGCAGAGTGAACACTGAGGATGGGAATTAAATTTGGGGAGCTTCTTGTTCATGTCAATGACAGTATGGACATGGTTTTGGTGGGCACTAAGATGCTGGAGAGGTGGAACCTATGTCAGCATCACCTGGCATGAGCAGGTAACTATGCCACCATGTAGTCAATGTCTTCAGGCTTACACCGTGAGACTTTTGTCATCACATTGACTTTTCTGAATGTCATGAAAGCCATGGGTGAGTAGCCAAGTGCTTAATACTTGCATTAAAGGCAAGAAATTAAGAAGCACACAGTGAAAACATGGACATAGAACAGTTGCAGAACCAGCACATTTTACCTGTCAACATTTCCATTTATTTTGTATTCTATCAAGCAGAACACTGTTCCTGGCCTCAAAGAACTTTCAGATAGGATTAAAAATGTTCCCAGACTATTTAACATGGAAAGAATAAATCATGGCTGTGCACCCTCTTCTCTCTGCTCTGATTGCACTGCAGCAATGAGTTTTGTCGTAAATGGGTCAGTTTCACGAGGGAAAAAATTCAATAAAGTTGTCCATCCATACACTTAAGAGACTTTGCTTCAAGTTCGCACAAGATTCTGAAGAATGGAACCCTTGGAGCAGATTAATTTACATACTTCTTAGTACAAAGATTTTTTTTTTCTCAATTTGAAGCCTAGAAATATCAAGTGAGGTCACTTTGGTGGTTTCAATTAGAAACTTTTGCATGACATTTGGACAGAAATATAACTTATTTTTATAAGATAAAATTTCATAGAGACTTCACTTACTATGGCTAATTTCATGAGAGAATTTAACTTTTTTGCCATCTTAATTTATGTTGTTAAAGTGTTACATATGAGTACTTTCTTTAATTGGCTTCTGGAGAGTGACTGACAGGCATGGGTACGCAGTCAGCTCTGACTCTCCATAGAAACAAGCAATAAGACAGGAGCCTACCACCCGAGGGCCTCTGAAAGACTCTACATAGCAGTGCATCACAGCAGATGCAGAGACTCATAACCAAATTTTGGGCAGAGTGCAGGGAATCTTATGAAAGAAAGGGGAGATAGTAAGACCTGGAGTGGACAGGAGCTCCACAAGGAGAGCAACAGAACCAAAATATCTGGACACAGGGGTCTTTAAGAGACTGTATCTCCAACCAAGGACCATGTGTGGATATTACCTACAACCCCTGCTCGGATGGAGCCCATGGAAGCTCAGTATCCAAATATGTACCCTAGTAAGGGACTATTTCTGACATGAACTCAATGGTTGGCTCTTTGACCCCCAACCCCTTGAGGGAGGAGCAGCCTTTTTAGGCCACAGAGGAGGACATTGCAGCCAGTCCTGAAGAAACCTGATAAGCTAGGGTCAGATGGAAGAGGAGGAAGACCTCCCTTATCAGTGGACTTGGAAAGGGGCAGGGAGGAGATGAGGGAGGAAAGGTGGGCTTGGGAGGGAATGAGGGAGCGGGATACAGCTGGGATAAAAATTTAATTAAAAAAACAAAACAAAAAATAAAGAAAAAAAATAAAAGAACTGATCAAAAATTACCTAGAATAAGTTTATTGTAATAGGAAGTCTTTTGAATAAATAGTTATTATATATTCATGAGATCAGTTGAAATTGCCCTCCAAATAAAATATTGACCATAAAAAAAAGAGAAAAATTCTCTTACCATATACAATAATTTTATACTTTGGGGATGTCAGGAAACAGTATAAATTCTCTTGGGAGTCCCAATTTTAGAAAGGCTGATCCACTGAAAGCTAATAACCATGTTGTTTCTTGGTGCTTGTGGTTCTCTAAGATTGGAGACCAAAGCACGTGAACTATGAGAGGTTGAGACTCCAACGTGCTGCATTGAAAAATGGGGTGCACTTTAGTTAATCAATAAAGTCCTATATTTTGGAATAGAGACTGCAGATATCTTAGCTTCTTACTTAGACTTTTACTTCTTATACTATAAACTAGAGACCAAACAGAACACAGGGACCTCCATGCAAGGACGGACAAACAGTGTAACATGTCATTTGATTTTTCAGATGGAAGTCAGAGCTGACTGGAATGTACAGTGTAGTTCTTATTAGGTAATTAAAGTAGATTGCAGGGTTATTTTATTAGTATTATCATCATTATCATTATCATTATCATTATCATCTGTAACAGCGCTGGCTGTCCTGGAACTCACTTTGTGGACCGGAAGGGCCTTGACTTCACAGGGATCTGCCTGCCTTTGCCTCCTAAGTGCTGGGATTAAAGGTTCGCACCAAGAAACCTGACAATTGAAGGATTATGTGACATAACTTTGGTTCATGTGTTTATAATTTATCATGGAAAACTTACACATTAAAAATTGTTAAAAAAATTAAAATATACCCCATGAAGTCATTTACATGGCTTTTCTTTTTGTATTTTATTAAATGAACGAAGTTTTAAAAAGTCACAAAGTCTGAATTTCTAGCTTAGTAGTTTGCAATGTAATGTCAGCCAAAGGAGATATCTCTTTGAATTAGAAAGGAGAGTCAATGTATAGGCCCATAATGTTTTCTAGTTTAGTGAAAGCTATGTAGATACTTTTGGTCAATATTAGATAAGACAATGTCAGAAATTTATTAGTCATTGTTTCCCTAAATTGATTCTAAAATATCATTTCAAATTGCCAAGAAGCCTATTACCGTTAAAAAAAGTTGTGCTAAATAATGAAAAGTGGCTTTATTAGTTATCTTTGCTGCTGTCACAAGTTATCACAGGGTTGGTAGCATAAAACAACACAACTTACAGTTCTGGGCATCAGAAGGCCAGCATGGGCCTCACTGGTGTCAGTAGCTTCAATGGGTGAACCAGCTTTGTTGCCTCTCTAGCTTCTTGTGGGACTAATCTCATGACCCTCTTCCTTCATTTCAAAGCTAACAACATTTGGCTGAGTCTCAGTGATGGCTGGATCCTTTTCTGCTCCCCTGTTTCACTTAGAAATCCCTTGGGTCTCCAGGATTTCTACTCATCAGGTGCACACTGGGATTTGTAATTTCGTCCATAGATCTAACCTAGAAGAAATGTTTTCCTTGATCATAAATGTGCTTGTGACATATGAAGGTGCAGCTTTTACTCTTCTGCCTAGGCAGTGAGGAGTTTTGCCATGGCAGATACATGAGAAATACAGTATGGAATACAAGCATGGAAAGGCAGCAAGAAGCAATCCTGGGGCAAAGTTTCTGGGACCTTGTTTCTCCAGAGCACATCCAATGTAGCCACGCAAAAAATGGTGGACTATCTCCAGGAAACTCAACTTGCATACCTCATTGATTCCTGCATATTCCTGGCTTCTGGCAGAGAACAATGTGGGGTCATCTTCTAAGGGCACCTGATTAGCATTACCTCCTAATTCTTCTTGTGATGTAACCCGACTTATGCATGAGTCCCAGAAGTTAGCACTTGGCCGTTTCCCCAGAGCCTTGAGAGATCTATGGACTGATAATGCGTCTGGAAAAATCTAGATAAGGATGCATATTGCAACCAAAGGGCCCTAAACAACTTTTGCTTCATACCTGGAAAATCTAGCTTTTGGCTTAATAAATGTTAATTTGGGAACAAGCAAAAGAAACTTATTCTAAGTACCAGCAGTTCATATTCAGACTCCATTTAACCACAGAGAGAAACTAAATTCAGGGTCCCAGGCAACTAGAGGAGCTGGGGACTTCCCAATAGTTTAACAGCTTCCGTTGTACGGAAACAGTTGTCTGAGTCCAGACATCTCAGGAAAAAATTGTAAGGAGACAATGTCAGCCATTTCGAGAACTTCTCCATCTTGCTGGCAGGGCCAATGAAGCTCATGCTCTCAGATCTTGGAACCTACTCCTATCCTGACTGATGGAAACTCCCTTGCTCAACCCCTCATGTCAAAATATGATGAGATAATGCCACAGCCCACCCTGCTCCCCTCGTTTTATGGTTTCATCCTATAAATATGGTGCACAGTGTACTTTCAGGGTCATGATTACGCCCCCAAGTCCACTCTGCTGTGGCCCTGATCGATCAGTATTGGCTTGATTACCATAAATTTTTGTCACCTGCATGGCCTGGTGCTTGAGTTATGTTGGATTTAAGTGAACGCCACAACATTGCTGAAGTTTTATTCTTTCACAACCACTTCCCTGATTTTCTCCATGTTTATATACAGGATATAATATTTATCTATTCACTTTCAAACTTAGTCTGCTAAAATATGGATGGAATGGGAAAAGAGGAACAGTTGGTCTATGGTAAATATTTCATAATAAATTTGTTCAAAGACATTATTAGATTACAGGACATTAGAAATAAATTCTCATGAGAACTATGGACTTTGGGTGATAATATTATGCCAGTTATAGGTTTATTAGTTGTGCTAAACGCACCCCTCTCTAGAAGATGTTGATAAATGTTATAGTGGGCAGCTCTGAATACCTGTGACAAGGGGACATATGGGGTATCTGTATTCTCTCAATTTTCCTGTTAACCTAAAGCAGTTACAAAAGTAAACACATTTTAAATATTACAGCTTAGAATTTGTTCTTCAAGAATTTTATACACCTATAAATGTATTTTTTTTTCATCAATTACACTTTATTCATTCTGCATCCACCCATAAGCCCCTCCCTCCTCCCCTCCCAATCCCACCCTCCCTCCTCCCTCTGCTTGCATGCCACTCCCCAAGTCCACTGATAGGGGAGGTTCTCCTCTCCTTTCTGATCTTAGTCTGTCAGTTCACATCAAAAGTGGCTGCATTGTCCTCTACTATGGCCTGGTAAGGCTGCTCCCCAACAGAGGGAGGTGATCAAAGAGCAGGCCAATCAGATTATGTCAGAGGCAGTCCCTCTTCACATTACTATATAACCCAATTGGACTCTGAACTGCCCTGGGCTACATCTGTGCAGGGGTTCTGGGTTATCTCCATGAATAGTCCTTGGTTGGAGTATGAGTCTCTGGGAAGTTCCCTGTGTTCAAATTTTCTTGTTCTGTTGCTCTCCTTGTGGAGACCCTGTCCTCTCCAGCTCTTACTATTTCCCAGTTCTTACCTAAAATTCCATTCACTTTGCCCAACAGTTGCCCATCAGGCTCAGCATCTGCTTTGATAGTCTGAAGGGCAGAGGCTTTCAGAGGCCCTCTGTGGTAGGTTCCTAGGTTGTTTCCTGTTTTCTTCTTCTTCTGATGTCCATCCTCTTTGCCTTTCCGGATGGGGATTAGACATTTTAGTTAGGGTCCTCTCTCTTGCTTAGTTTCTTTAGATGCACAGGTTTTAGTGGGTTTGTCCTATGTTGTATGTCTATATGAGTGAGTATATACCATGTGTGTCTTTTTGCTTCTGGGACAACTCACTCAGGATGATCCTTTCCAGATCCCACCATTTACCTGCAAATTTCATGATTTCCTTATTTTTCATTGCTGAGTAATATTCCATTGTGTAGATGTACCACAATTTCTGCATCCATTCTTCAGTTGAGGGGCATCTGGGTTGTTTCCAGCTTCTGGCTATTACAAATAAAGCTGCTACAAACATGGTTGAGCAAATGTCCTTTTTGTGTACTTGAGCCTCTTTTGGATATATGCCCAGTAGTGGTATGGCTGGATCTTGAGGAAGCGCTATTCCTAGTTGTCTGAGAAAGCGCCAGATTGATTTCCAGAGTGGTTGTACAAGTTTACATTCCCACCAGCAGTGGAGGAGGGTTCCCCTTTCTCCACAACCTCTCCAGCATGTATTGTCACTTGAGTTTTTGATCTTGGCCATTCTCATGGGTGTAAGGTGAAATCTCAGGGTTGTTTTGATTTGCATTTCCCTAATGGCTAGTGAGGTTGAGCATTTCTTTAAGTGCTTCTCTGCCATTCGGTATTCCTCTACAGAGATTTCTCTGTTTAGCTCTGTTCCCCATTTTTTAAGTGGATTACTTGGTTTGCTGCTTTTCAGCTTCTTTAGTTCTTTATATATACTGGATATGAGTCCTCTGTCAGATAAAGGGTTGGTGAAGATTCTTTCCCAATCTGTAGGTGGTCGCTTTGTTTTGATGACGGTGTCCTTTGCTTTACAGAAGCTTTTCAGTTTCATGAGGTCCCATTTATTGATTGTTGCTCTTAGAGCGTGTGCTGTTGGTGTTCTGTTCAGGAAGTTTTCCCCTGTACCAATGAGTTCTAGGGTATTTCCCACTTTTTTTTCAAGCCGATTTAATGTGTCTGGTTTTATGTTGAGGTCTTTGATCCACTTGGACTTCATTTTTGTGCAGGGTGACAAGTATGGATCTATTTTCATTTTTCTGCATGTAGACATCCAGTTAGACCAGCACCATTTGTTGAAGATGCTATCTTTTTTTCCATTGTATGGTTTTGGCGTCTTTGTCAAAGATCAGGTGTCCATAAGTGTGTGGGTTTATTTCTGGGTCCTCTGTTCGGTTCCATTGATCCACCATTCTGTTTCTATGCCAGTACCATGCAGTTTTTAAAACTGTTGCTCTATAGTACAACTTAAGACAAGGGATGGAGATACCTCCGGAAGATCTTTTATTGTAGAGGATTGTTTTAGCAATTCTGGGTTTCTTGTTATTCCATATGAAGTTGAGAATTTTTCTTTCCAGGTCTGTAAAGAATTGTGTTGGTAATTTGATGGGCATTGCATTGAATCTGTAGATTGCTTTTGGTAAGATGGCCATTTTTACTATGTTAATCTTGCCAACCCATGAGCATGGGAGATCTTTCCATCTTCTCATATCTTCTTCTAATTCTTTCTTCAGAGATTTGAAATTTTTTTCATACAAGTCTTTGACTTCCTTGGTTAGGGTTACTCTGAGGTACCTTATGTCATTTGTGGCTATTGTGAAGGGTGTTGTTTCCCTAATTTCTTTCTCAGCCCTTTTGTCTTTTGTATACAGGAGGGCTACTGATTTTTTTTGAGTTAATTTTGTATCCGGCCACTTTGCTGAAGGTGTTTATCAGCTGTAGGAGTTCCCTGGTAGAGTTTTTGGGGTCACTCATGTATATTATCATATCATCTGCAAATAGTGATAATTTGACTTCTTCCTTTCCAATTTGAATCCCCTTGATCTCCTTCAACTGTCTTATTGCTCTAGCAAGGACTTCCAGCACTATGTTGAAGAGATATGGAGAGAGTGGGCAGCCTTGTCTTGTCCCTGATTTCAGTGGGATTGCTTTAAGTTTCTCTCCGTTCAGTTTGATGTTGGCTATAGGCTTGCTGTATATCGCCTTTACTATGTTTAGATATGTGCCTTTTATCCCTGATCTCTCCAATACTTTGAACATGAATGGATGTTGGATTTTGTCAAAGGCTTTTTCAGCATCTAGAAAGATTATCATGTGGTTTTTTTCTTTCAGTTTGTTAATATGGTGGATCACATTGATAGATTTCCGTATATTGAACCACCCCTGCATACCTGGGATGAAGCCTACTTGGTCATAGTGAATAATATCTTTGATGTGTTCTTGGATTTGGTTTGCAAGTATTTTATTAAGTATTTTTGCATCAATGTTCATAAGGGAGATTGGCCGGAAATTCTCTTTCTTTGTTGAGTCTTTGTGAGGTTTAGGTACCAAGGTGACTGTGGCTTCATAGAATGAATTTTGTAATATTCCTTCTGTTTCTATTTTGTGGAATAGTTTGAAGAGAATTGGTGTTAGCTCTTCTTTGAAGGTCTGGTAGAATTCTGCGCTGAAGCCATCTGGTCCGGGGCTTTTTTTGGATGGGAGACTTTTGATGACCGCTTCTATTTCTTTGGGGAATATAGGACTATTTAGTTGATTTATCTGGTCCTGATTCAGCTTTGGTAAGTCAAATCGATCAAGAAAATTGTCCATTTCATTTAGGTTTTCAAATTTTGTGGCATATAGACTTTTGAAGTAAGTCCTAATGACTGTTTGGGTTTCCTCAGTGTCTGTAGTTATATCTCCCTTTTCATTTCTGATTTTGTTGATTTGGGTGGTGTCTCTCTGCCTTTTAGTTAGCCTGGCTAAGGGTTTGTCGATCTTGTTGATTTTCTCAAAGAACCAGCTCTTGGTTTCATTGATTCTTTGAATTGTTTTATTTGTTTCCAATTGATTGATTTCAGCCCTGAGTTTGATTATTTCCAGCCGTCTACTCCTTCTTGGTGTGTCTGCTTCTTCTTTTTCTAGGGTTTTTAAGTGAGCCATTAGAGTGCTTGAATGCGCTGTCTCGAATTTTTTCTTGAAGGCACTTAGTGCTATGAACTTTCCTCTTAGCACTGCTTTCATTGTGTCCCACAAGTTCGGGTAAGTTGTGTCTTCATTTTCATTGATTTCTAGAAAGACTTTAATTTCTTTCTTTATTTCTTCCCTGACCCAGCTGTCATTTAGTAACAAGTTGTTCAGTTTCCATGTGTGTGTAGGCTTTTTGTTATTTCTGTTATTGTTGAGGTCCAGCTTTATTCCATGGTGATCAGACAAGATACATGGAATTATTTCAATCTTCTTGTATCTGTTGAGGCTTGCTTTGTGACCCACTATATGGTCTATTTTGGAGAAGGTTCCATGAGGTGCTGAGAAGAAGGTAAATTCTTTTGTGTTTGGGTGTAAAGTTCTGTAAATGTCTGTTAGGTCCATTTGATTCATGACCTCTGTCAGAGACATTGTTTCTTTGTTTAATTTCTGTTTTGTTGACCTGTCCTTTGTTGAGAGTGGGGTGTTGAAGTCTCCCACTATTAATGTGTGGGGATCTATATGTGCTTTAAATTTTATCAATGTTTCTTTCACAAATGTGGGTGCCCTTGTATTTGGGGCATAGATGTTCAGGATTGTGATGTCTTCCTGGTGGAATTTTCCCTTGATGAGTATGAAGTGTCCTTCCCCATCTCTTTTGATTAATTTTGGTTGAAAGACTATTTTATCAGATATTAGAATGGCTACTCCTGCTTGCTTCTTGGGTCCATTTGCTTGGAAAGTCGTCTTCCAACCCTTTACCCTCAGGTAATGTCTATCTTTGTGTCTTAGGTGTGTTTCTTGTATGCAACAGATTGCTGGGTTTTGTTTACGTATCCATTCTGTTAATCTGTGTCTTTTTATTGGAGAGTTGAGTCCATTGATGTTGAAAGAGATTAATGACCAGTGGCTGTTAGATCTCTTGATTTTGATGTTGGCTGTGGTCATCAGGTTGTGTGCTTGGTTGCTTTTTGTTTTACTGAAGTGAGGTTATTTATTTCCTGTGTTTTCTTGAATGTAGCTAGCTTTCTTGGGTTGTATTTTCCCTTCCAGTGTCTTCTGTAATGCTGGATTTGTTTGTAGGTATTGTTGAAATTTGTTTTTGTCATTGAATATCTTGTTTTCTCCATCTATGAGGACTGAGAGTTTTGCTGGGTATAGTAGCCTGGGCTGACATCTGTGTTCTCTTAGGGTCTGCATGATATCCGTCCAGGCCCTTCTGGCTTTCATAGTCTCTGTTGAAAAGTCAGGTGTGATTCTAATGGGTTTGCCATTATATGTTACTTGGCTTTTTTCCCTTGCAGCTTTTAGTATTTTTTCTTTGTTCTGTATACTTACTGTTTTGATTATTATGTGGCAGGAGGATTTTCTTTTCTGGTCAAATTTGTTGGGTGTTCTGTAGGCCTCATGCATTCTAATTGGCCTCTCCTTTAGCTTGGGGAAATTTTCTTCAATGATTTTGTTGAAAATGTTTTCTGGGTCTTGGAGAAGGGAGTCTTCTTTTTCCTTTATACCTATTATTCTTAGGTTTTGTCTTTTCATATTGTCTTGCATTTCTTGGACGGTCTGTGTCAGGAATTTTTCGGATTTAACATTTTCTTTGACAGATACATCGATTTCTTCCATTGTATCTTCTACACCTGAGATTCTTTCTTCCATCTCTTGTAGTCTGTTGGTTATGCTTACCTCTGTAGTTCCTGTTTTCTTCCCTAGATTCTTCCTTTCCATTATTTCTTCCATTTGTGTTTTCTTTAATTTTTCCAATTCTATCTTCAGGTCTTGAGTTGTTTTGTTTACTTCCTTCACCTGTCTGATTGTACTTTCCTGTTTTTCTTTTAGTTCCTTCAACTCTGTTTCTATCATTTCATTCAGTGTTTTAAGCATTTTCTTTCTAAAGGCCATAAACTGTTTGGCTGCAGCTTCCTCTATTTCTTTACGGATGGCAATATTCTGTTTGAGTTTATCTTCCTCTATGTCTTTACGAATCTTGTTTGTTTCCTCTGTTATCATCTTCATGAGCATACTTGTTAGGTCATCTTCTTGGATTTCAGTTATGGTGGGGTGTCCAGGGCTACTTGCCCCTGGGTAACTGGGTTCTGGAGATGCCATATTGCTCTGTCGTTTGTTGCTTGAGCTTTTACGCTGGCCTCTACCCATTGTGTTATCTTAGGTGTTTGGGGTTATTTTCTGGTGGTTCCTGGGGATCCTGTGGTGGAGAGAATCCCCTTTGCAGAAAGCTGGTTTTTCCTGAAGGATGTCTTCTCAGCTTTTTGGGTATAGTCCCTGGATGGCTGGTGTTTTTTCAGGAGTTGCTCACCTCAGGGATATAGACCTGAGTGGTAACTGTGGTCTTTGTTAGTCGAGAGGGTTCTCCTCTCACCCAGGGAAGTCCTGAGGGCAGCTGCCCTGTTTCTGGGTTTCTTGTTGCAAATTTAATAATCAGCTGCTGTGATCCAGTTGGACATCAGGCGCGCCTCAACTGTTTGTGCCTGTGTCTGGAGCCCAGCTGAGTGCTGGCGCCTCGGCCCCACTAGACTGCTAGACTTTTTCTAGGGAAGGATTGGGTGATTTAGGTCAGTACAGTTTCCTTCCTTCCCCGTGGATTCTCTGGAGACACGGACTCCCAGTGTCTTTTTTTGCTCTGGTGCACACTGCTCAGTGTCTGCCAGCTGGCTGGCCACAGAAACTGCCTGTGCCTGGAGCACAGCTGAGTGATGGCGGCTCAGTCTCTGCCAGCTGTCTGGTGCGCAGAAACTGCCTGTGTCTGCCTTTTCGGCTTTTGGGAGCCTGAGTGGCTCCCTAAGCTGGGTAATTTTCCGGGGACCTTTTCAGGTTGGGGGTGAGCTGAGTGCTCTGAAATCAGACCCGCCGTTTCTATCTCCAGCGGCGAATCAGGTGCGCAGGCAGGCAGGGCTCTGTGCCAGAACCTGGGCCCCCGGCTCTGGCTCGGGCTGGCTCCTGGGGTGCCCATGGAACCCGCCCGAGTCTTTTCCAGGGGATGTCTGGGTGACCTAAGCCGGTCCCAATCGTTTCCTGTACCCTGGGGTTATCTCTCGACTGAAAATTCCAGTCTCTGATAGTGTGGTGCCCAAGGTTCAGTCTGGGACCGTGACCAGAAACACTGGCTTGTGGCTCTGTGCTGGGGCTGGGGCTGGTGGCCGGCAGCCAAGCGTCTGGCGGAACCGGGATCTCTTCCGTGGTTTAGCCGGGTGAGTTAAAAGCTGATTGAATCCCCCACCGTGGGGTATCCTCTCACCTGGGAAACACAATGACTGTGTTTTATGGCCAAGAGTTCTGATTGCTGGTCACTGTGCTGATCCTGCTGTGCTGCTGCTCAGAATGAGAGTCCTCTGGCGCCGCCATCTTGCCCCTCCCCCTATAAATGTATTTTGATTATATTCACCTTCTGCTTTTCCCTCTAACTCTTCACAGACCCACTCCACCATATTGATTTCCAAATTTTATGTTTTTATTTATTTATTTTTTAACTCACTGAGTTCAGTTAGTGCTTCCAGTATGTGCTTGAGTTTAGAGCCATCTATTCTCCGAGCGTGAGCAATCTATTAGGTGTTACATTCCTGGAGAAAACTTACTCTCCCTCTCGCAGCAGCCAGAAACTGCCAAAAGCCTTTCTGCTAGGAGCAGGACTTCGCCAGCCCATCTTTCCACTATCCGGCGTTTTGATTTGTATGCTCTTGTGATGGTCTCATGCAGTCACAGCTTCTGTGAGTTCACGTGTGCAAGGTGCTGTCATGTGTGGGAAACACTGTTTTTCAGCAGTCCTCTTCTACCTGAGGGTCTTACAATAAATCCTCTAACAAAGAATATGAAGCATAAAGGATGAAGGCAGAGATTACAAGACATATTTCTCAAGAGCTGATGAGAAGAGTAAGTACAGGGCAGATGGAGAAGTATCTGAAGGAGGGTTGAGGACAAGAATCAGAGGAATGGCAGTGCACACCAGCTGGCAAGCCTACTGGGAGAGTAGGTGGTGGACTGCCGAGAAAGGAGGGAGACAGACTAGTAAGGAAATGTTGATGGGGCCGAGGATGGAAGGGATGGGTATCATGGCACTCAGTGTTGAATTTAGGTAGGCAGCAGCTGAGCACAGTAACTGAGAAAAGAGTCTCTAAATAGTGAAATTCTTCTGTCGGCTGTATATCCGTGCTGGAGCCCTTGGAACCACAAAAACCTCATTGCCTACCAGGTCACACTTTCTTTCTGCTTTCTTTAGGAGAGAGATCAAAGGGGAGTCATGTTTGATGCTTGAGCTGCTGGAAAGACAGTCAAGGAGATCGTTGAGACTGGTCCGGTCAGCAGCTAGAAGAGCTGCAGGGTGAGAGCGGCAGAGGTGGCAGAATAAAGAAAAGTGACATTTAGGGACAGGTATTTGCATAGGAGAAAAAAAGCTGCCAGCAGAGCCCATAAACAGTGTGAAATGTATGTATGTTATCGTTTCTAGGCAAATACACGAATGATAAAGTCAAACACCGCAGCAAGGTCAAGGAGCGTGAATTGTACGAAAGGCTACCGAGGTTGGCGTTTAGGGAGGCTTCGTAGCTGTACGGATCTGATATGTGACTTGTAAAGGACCTCGTGTGGTCTGCTTCCTATATGCCTCCGTGACATGTGGCATCCTTTACCCTTCGTAAGAATTTTTTTGTAGGTTCTATTCTGGTTTATTTATTTATTTTTAATTTTTTATTTAAATTTTATTAATTACACTTCATTCATTTTTTTTTTTAATGCAGTTTATTCAGGAACCTTGAACAATCATCTGACCCTGGGGAAAGCCAGCCCACAGCTTAAATAGCCTCTGGGTAGCCAACCCCAGCGTGCCACGTGGGCAATGCAGATAGGTCCACATACATGGAAGCAAGCCAGATCCTCAGCCTTAGCCAAATGTGGAATTGTTCGTGACAGAGAGCACTCACCATCGGGAAGGTGGAAGGCGGAAACCAGCTCCATCTTTAAGGCATAGCATTCCGCAGCTCTCTACAGTTCCCCCTTTTTGTTTTAGACGCATCAGGCAAGAGTAGAGGTCTGATCTCTGATATTAGAAATAAATTGGGACTTTGTACTGATGTTCATTTAGGTGTCATCCACCCAAAGAGCATCAGACCCGTCTGATACCTTTTTCTCAGAGGCGGGACCTGGGGCATCAACCCGCATGCAATCAGACATGCTCTTCTCTGGGTCCAAAGCGGCTGACCCTGAGTGCAGTGCTTAGCCTCGCATCCTGAGCATAACATTTTAGCTTTTTATGGTATCCAACCATGCTTGGGGAGAATGTCCTGCTTCAATGGCTGTAAAGGCCTGAATGATCATAGCTGCATTACGCTGTTGTGAGACTCTAATCTTGCATATATACCACAGGCAAACCAAGGAGACCAACAGAGGGAGGAGGGAGGGTGAGTTTGGGAGGGGAGGAGGGAGGGGCTTATGGGGGGATGCAGAATGAATAAAGTGTAATTGATGAAAAATTTAAAAAAAAAGGGGAAAAATAATTTAAGAACCATAAATGACTTTCAAAAGTGGAGGAAAACATGGAGTTAGTCAATTGGCATGGAGCACGTCTCGCCCCTGGGGGCAATGGTCTCCTGAACCTACTCAGACCTCAGACACCACCACTGCTAGTTCTAGAACTGATGCAAGATGTTCCAACGAGGGGGTTAAGGCTTCTCATAATATTTCTTATAAGCCCACACCTGTTTGTTTATATCCCCCATTTTTATTCATTATTAGCCAGATAGAGCCAAGTAATTGTGGTAATGATACTTGCTTTTTTGCCCAATGCTGGAATGCTAGTAAATTTAGGTATGCCCTGGTTACTCGCATGCCTCGCTGGGTGCCTGTGCCCGTTGATGCCCCTCACGCTATGACTCTCTTCAGACAGAAAAGGGATCTTGGAACTACAGCAGCCATTGTTACTGCCATCTCATTGCTGGCTGTTGGAGCTACCACCGTGGCATTAGGCATGAGTCATACTGAGCAGACTGCTCAGACCCTGAGTAATCATTTAGCCAATGTAGCTCATGCCTTAGTTGTACAAAAAGGAATTAATGCTCAACTAAAAGGAAGCTTGATGGTGTTCAATCAGAGGATTGACCCCGTGCAGGAGCAAATTGATACCTTATGGCAAATCGCTCAACTTGGCTGTCAATGAAAATATGCTGGACTGGGAGGGAATGAGGGATCGGGACACGGCTGGGATACAGAGTTAATAAAATGTAACTGATAAAAAAAATTAAAAAAAAAATAAAAAAAAAGAAAATATGCTGGACTTTGAGTCACTAGCATATAACATGAGAATTTTTCCTGTGCTGCAAATCTGTCTAAACAATTGTTGAGCTATATTTTAGGTAATTGGACTGGAGAATTCGATACTACGATGGAGCAGCTGAGAGTGGCCATTGTCACAGTAAATTCTACCAGAGTGGACGCAGGACTAGCCACAGGATTATCATCATGGATTGCTACAGCCATGAATCATCTGAAGGAATGGGCGGGCATGGGAGCGTTAGCAGGCCTTCTGGTGTTGGTCTCCTTGGCTATTCTGGTTTAAATAGCTGTTATTGGCTCGAAGAGGTATGGAGGGGAAGATAAAGGAGGCCTGAACAGAACTGAAGGGAAAGGGAAAGGAGTCAGGGGAGAACAGAACTGTGAACATGGAACACTAGCCAAGCCTGTGAAGAAATGAATTTTTCTTGTAACAAGAGAAACAAAGGTAATTTAGGCATAGAAGCTGCAAAATATTGAGGTCAAAGCACAAAGAGCCAGAGGTGTGTCTGCCTCAAGGTATTTCTCTGTGAGAGAACTGGATGCCTATACTAAGTGAACTTTTGTGCAAGGAGGACAAAATGTACTTTTCATTGTCACGGGACTGGATCATATATCACAGGGACAGCAGCCTTCTGGAGGTAGGCATTTGGAGCTTGCTATCACTGATGCTCAGGTCTGCCTGTGTAGCTGTCTTTGTTTGGGGCAGTTTCCCCCATCAGAGCAACAGACACACAGCGCTAAGCAGGCTGTTTGGACTTCTCTTTTAAGCTGTAAATTTTTACAGGAACCAGGCTGCATGTTCCAGTGCCTGGTCTCCGTGCTCTTCACAATAGTTTAATAAATATTGGCTTTGTAGTCAGTTTTCTAGGTTGCTGCTTCCTTTCCGGAAGAGGAACACACATGTTTCCTGGATATACATTCTGGAATTCAGTTAGTAAGTGGATATAGCAGAATATGATATTGATTATTGAGACTTACAGTTCTGAAATGCAACCTAATGATGAAGTGAGGGTGTGAAATTGGAGCTGACTCTCCTGGGTGGAATTATCTTGAAAATCCACAAGAGGGAGACATGTTGCCGTCAAAATTCGAAGTGGTGCCAATGAGATAATACATCAACTCCTAACCTTTCTAAGCATGATGTTTCAGTTTGTTTCTTCAGTGGAAAATGAGAAAAGGGAAAGAATTGTGAAGCTTGGCTTCAGAATTTTCTTTTGAGATGGGAGATTAGATTTAGGCATGCTTGGTAATTTAATTCTGGAATATGCATGATGCATCCAGGTTTACAGCTAGTTAACAGCTTCAATGAACCTATTTAAAGGACTGAAGGGTATGCTTAGTTTTGATTGGCTTGTGGATTTCTCTAAGATGAGTGATAAAAATGATTTGTTTCTGTTTCTCCATCCTCTGTTTTGGCAGGGGTGATACAGTTAGTGCTAGCCTGTTTGGGAGCAGGGTCTTGGCTACAAATTCGCCTACAAGTCTCACTGTCTCTTGGACCAGTTGAACCACAGAATAAGCCATTTGAACTGGAGTGGCACTCATTCACCAAGAGTTCAAAAGGAATTACACATATCATCAGGCAAGACATGCCCAAAGGACAGTCTGACACCATCTCATTCTTAAAGCTGCTTTAAGTGGGTTTTCCTAGTAAGGGGAACAGGGACTGTCTCTGACATGAACTCAGTGGTGGGCTCTTTGACCTCCTCCCCTCACCCCAAGGGAGGAGCAGCTTTGCTAGGCCACAGAGGAGGATATTGCAGCAAGTCCTGATGAAACTGAATAAGCTAAGGTCAGATGGAAGGGAAGGAGGACCTCCCCTATCAGTGGACTTACAGAGGGGCAGGGAGGAGGTGAAGGAGGGAGGGTGGGACTGGGAGGGAATGAATGTGGAGGCTACAGCTGGGATGTAAAGTGAATAAACTGTAATTAATATAACAAAATAAAAATTAAAAAAAGCTGCTTCTTCCCTTGATATTCCCATTCTCAATATTCTTCAGCAGATTTTTGATTCTGCTGTCTGTTATTGTCATCTGCGTGCTTCACATCATCCTCTCTCACGAAGACTGTACTTGGGAGGTTTAAGAGCTCAGAGAGAGCTAGATCAGAGCTCTAGGTTCACAGACCAACCTCAATACAGACGAGCCATGCGTGACCTCGGGAACATTGGTTATGTCTACAGTGCATTGGTGTCACCAGCTGATAAACAGAGAGTGATTCTGCATTGCCCTCCTGTGAAGAAGAGTTTACATGTATACAGGGCTGGAAACAGGGCCGGCAGAGAAAACTCTTTCAAGTATTGACTATTACTAGTACATCTGGCCTTAGGGAACCATTGGCTGCACACTGATTTAGCGGATTGCAGATGAAAGTTTTTTTTTTTTTTAAAATGATCTGTTCTGAACATTTACAGATTTGCTTTTCTTTGGGTCTGGATTTCTTAGACAGTACAGCCATGACTTAGATAGCTTTTACATTGTATCAGGAGCTGTAAGTTATCCAAAGTTAACTTAACCTATGTGGGAGGATGTGCATGGGTCATACCGCAATATACTGTCATTTTTTTTATAAAGGACCTGGACATTTTCAGGTTTTAGAATCTCTGGAGGTCCTGGACACTCTTTGTAGACTCCAAGGGAGGGCTGTGGTTATTATCAATCTCTTCCATCATAGGCATCTTTGCAGAAGCTCATCTATGCTGAGGGCATCACCTTCCGCCTTTATATAGTTTCTGAACTCTGGACACATTTCTTAGGGTGTTTTAGATATATGCATACAGGCTTCTCACAGGCACTGCAGCTTCAGCATGTTCAAAGTTGAACTTCTGATCTTTAATCTTCTCTTCCTGAAGCCTACTTTTATTTTTCTTTTCTGTTCCTTTTTGTAGCGACTAGTACCATTTCTTGTCTAGTAGGCAAACCTGAGAGAAGGTGAGTTGCTCTCGTCTTTCCTCTTTCACCTCCTGTATACAATGTTCTGCCTACATGTGTGCCTGCATGCCAGAAGAGGACACCATATGTCATTCTAGATGGTTATGAGCCACCATGTGGTCACTGGGGACTGAACTCAGGACCTCTGGAAGAGCAGCCAGTGCTCTTAACCTCCAGCCCTACACTCAAGATTTTAGTAAGGCCACAGATCCTGTGCTTATCTTCTTGCTTCTATTTATACTGTTTTTTCCTATTCATGACCAGATGAAAATGTGACCAAATGAAAATATGGTCACAAGATCAAAATTATTGCTTAGCCTTCAAGGTTCTGTGTGGCTTGCCATGTGGATATTTAATGATCTTCTCTCTGCCTTTCTCCATTTACTAGCTTATTGCTTCTCTTTGCCACTCACAGAATAAAGGGGCATCCTCAATGTATGTGGAACTGAGATAGTTTATAACTCCCCTGTGTTTAATTTACATTCTAGCACATAGTAGGTACCAAACACAGTTAATATCATATGAATAAAGGCCTGGACCCTGAAAAATGGGAGTTCTCTCTGGCATACAGACTGTAAAATTGTCCTCAACGTGTTGATTGGAATCAGCATGTTTCACAACATAATTAAAATGTGAGAAATGTTTCTAGCACATCAGTAACATAGACACTTTTAAATAACGTCTGAGGAAATTCAAGCTCAAACTTACAAATAGCCTTTTACACAAACAACACTCAGAGGTGCATTTTCTCCTTAATGCATGTACATAACTTCCATTAGCGCTCTCTGCCTCAGTGTTTAGCTTTTATTTTTATATCTGTTATATAAATCTGACTCTTGACACTTTAATGGAAAGATCTTAGTTTGTAATGACATCATATCGAATGTGAAGTAGAGGTGGTTGGATTGCTTAGAAAACATCCATCTGAGAATGTGTTCATTTGTAATTCTAAAGAAAGTTTTTCTCAAAGCAATGACAATATGTCTGACACGGAAGCTTCTGTATACCAAAGGTTCTAACACTGCCTTCATCTGTCCATCACAACTCTTGAATGAGATTTTATAGATAGCTGAAGGAAATTGGCTTGGGGAATTCCAATCCCACTTAATAGGTGAAGGACCAGCCTGAAGAAAAGTTTTGGAAGTCATTATGTCTTCTGAGGAATGCTGCTTCAGTGGGAGTGGAGAGATGGCTAAGTGGGTTAGTGCTTGCTGTGCAAGCAAGAGGACTTGGGTGTCCTCCAGTGAGCCCTAGGCTAGCATGGCTGGGCCTGCCTATTACCGGAGAAATAAGCAGCTTCCCAGAGTTAAATGGCTAGTCAGTCCAGCCAAAAAAAAAAAAAAAAAAAGAACTTTAGAATCATTGGAGAACTAAAATGTTTCTAATGTTCTTCTCTGGCATTCACATGCATGCACACTTGTGCATGTAAATGCACAATGCACACACCTATATTCATATACTACACTACACACACACACACACACACACAACTCCAAACACAACACCGAGACACATACATGCACAAAGGAGCTGAGGTGCTTTAGGAATGGCGATAAGCAAGAACAGGTGATAGAAATGACTAGTTCAGTATGTGCACACATGCACATGTGTGCATGTGTAAGTGAGGCTAGAGCTTGGCATAGTGTCTTCTTTAACCACTCTCCACCGTACTTTTTGACGCAGAGTCTCTCCTTGAAACTGGAGGGCAGCTGTTTGTCTAGTGGCTGAACAGCAAGTCCTAGAGACTCCGTCTATGTCTCCCTGATGCAGAGGCTGCAGATGTGTGACACTTCGTCTGATTTTTATGTGGGTTCTGGCATTGAAAGTCAGATTCCCATGTTGTTCAGGAAGCACTGTACTAACACAACCCTCTCCTGAGCTTCCTTATGTAGTCCTGCGATCATAAAAAGTTAAGCATATGGTAGCTCAGTAACCAATTGGTTTCCCAAAGTGAGGGGAACAGGGACTATTTCTAACAGGAACTCGATGACTGGCTCTTTGGTCTCCCCACCCCCGAAGGGAGGAGCAGTCCTGTTAGGCCACAGAGGAGGGCTTTGCAGCCAGTCCTGAAGATACCTGATAAAACAGGATCAGATGAATGGGGAGGAGGTCCCCCCCATCAGTGGACTTGGAAAGGGGCACGGTGGAGATGAGGGAGGGAGGGAGGGAGGGACTGGGAGGGAATGAGGGATCGGGACACGGCTGGGATACAGAGTTAATAAAATGTAACTGATAAAAAAAAATAAAATAAAAAGAAAAAAAAATAAAATAATTATGCTATGTATAATTAAAAAAAATAAAAAGTTAAGCATAACCACAGGTCTTTGATTTTTCTCACATTTTCTTTTTTCTTATTTCCATGACAGAAGGCTTGGGGTGGGAAATCTGAAACCCAGCATTTTTCTAGCTTATCTTTATTCCTCTCCCGGCACATCTGCATTTAGTACAGCAATGATGAATTAATGCATGCTTTTGACCTTCATGCTGAATTGGGACCCGGGATTTTTATTCTTCTAATTTATTCACCGGATTAGATAGAAACTGAATATTTTAATTCCAGATGATACTATTTCTCTAAGTGTAAAGTGCAATGGATCTCCCTGGGATCATAGGGTACTCAGCTGAATCTGCTGAGGAGGAGGAAGCTGAATCTCAGAACTGTAATAACTCACTCCAGGCAGACTTAGTTTCAGAGGTATGATGGGTCATACAGACCCTCCTTCCAATTTAAAGTTTCCATGTTTTCTTTCTATTTTCTCTCCCCTTTTCTATTCTATGGGAAAGCTTTTACAAAGTAGAAGACACAGTCATTTTAAAAATTAAAAATACTCTTTCACAATTTCATGTGTATGTAATGGACTATGAGGATATCTTCAATCCACTATTATCTCTTACCCTATTCTGCATCCGACAGAAACCCCTCTTCTTCTCAGCATTCATTTCTTCCCAACTTTCATGTCTTTTCTTGTGTGTGTGTTATTGTTGTTATTTAATTAGGGTTGCAGGAATTAATCACCTGTGCAAGAAAAACTTAGCAGGAGTCATACCACTAGCACATATGACTCTTTTGCCCAACAATTAACTGCGTACCGCTCCTCAGTGAGTGGTAATTTCACCCTTGAAGAAATGGTGATGGGCGCAGTGTTGTGCAGGTTTTGTGTAAGTGGCCACTGCTGCTTCTCTCCATCTTTTCTGCAACGATCCCTGCATCTCAAAGGGAGCGATCTAGATGTTCTGTTTAGGGCAGAGCACTCAACACTCGCTTTTCGTACTTCGGTTTCTCTATTAACTATTGTCCCTGCAAATAAAGACGTCTATTGTTAAAGCTAAGAGTGGCACTAATTTATATGTATACACAAACATTCAGAAGGCAATTAGACACCATCTCGATTTAGCAAAATAACAGTAATAGGCTTCCTTTAAAACCTACGACCTCCCCAGCCACGGATTTTAACCAGTTTACAATACCAGGCATGAATTCCTACTGAGGAATGGGCCTAAAATCCAATCAGAATGTGGTTGGTTATTCCCGTCCTAGTCATGGAACTATTGCTTCAGTGGGCACATTTTGATTGGCAGCCTGGAATTGTAGCTTGCAGGGTTCATGTCTGGAGTAAACTATTGATGACTTTTCCCCCTAGTCGTCCACAGTTCCATCTGGCACTATGAGAACTTGCAGGCGGGAAGGAAGCTGACAGTTCAACCCCAGCTTGATTTTTCTATGTGCTACAACCAAAGCGCAGAATTTCTTCAGCAATAGGGTCAGGTTTTGGTGGGTAACCATGAGCAATGACAATCTTCTGTACTGTTTTTTTTTTGTGGGGGGTGGGGTGCCCTAGTGTCTCCCTGACCAACAACTCATTAGAAGGTATCCTACTCCTGACACTGGGTTTTTGTTTAATAACGTATGGCTTCTGGGGCAGCATTATCTATCCATGCAGTACACTCCCCCCTTAAATTCCTTCAACATAGTACAAAATAGTAGGCTTCCATATGGCTTTGTCATACAGCTTTTGCTTTGTTGATTTCTGTTTTATATTCTGACTTGATCCCCACATATACCTTTATAGTCCTTGATTTCTTTCTTTGTACTTTCATATTACATGTAGTCCACTAGTTTCCCTTTCCTACCCCATCCCAAGCCCTTTTCTAGGCTCTTGGTCTTCCTCTAAGCACAACAAATTAATACACAAATTGAAATATCTGAAGCAAATATCTATTTATGAGCAAAAACAAATGACATTTTTTTTTTTTTTGCACCCATCCAGGCTGATTTTATTTTTTAGTGTTTGTAAACAGAGCAACCATGAACACAGATATGCAAGTATCTCTTTGGGATTATATGAAGTCCTTTGGAAATGTAGCAGGAATGGTATATCTGGATGGCATAATAGTTCTATTTTTAGCTTTTGAGAATTCTCCACAATGATTTCCATAATGGCTTTGACAATAAAGTTAACTGTGAATAAAGCTTTCCTATTCTCCACATCCTCAACAGTACTTGCTATTTGTTTTCTTGATGATAGCTATTCTTGTTACGGTGAGATGGAGTCTCAAAATAGTTTTAATTTCCATTTCCCAGCTGTTGAAGACTTGCAAAAATAGTTATCTAGCTATTTGTGTTTCTTCTGTTGAAAATTCTCTGTTGACTTCCAAAGCCCATTTTTATTGGATTGTTTGTTTCTCAATGTTTCTTGCTTTGATTTCTTTGTATATTCTAGATATTAATCTCCAGATGAATATCTGGTGAAGATTTTCTTTGCTTTGTCTATTCATTTGATTGACAGTTACCTTTGTGGTACAAAAGCTTTTTACTTTCATGAGGTTTCACTTGTTAGTTGTTGATTTGCCTGCATGCACAGAAAGCTCATGTCACAGTTCACATGAAGAGGTCAGAGGTCAAGTCTAGGACTTGGTTCTCTGCTTTCCCCATGTGGGAGTTGGGCTGACCTCAGTTGCAAGGCTTTATAGCAAGTGTCTTTATCTGAGGGGCCATATTTAATCTCCTTTTTCATCTCTAAGATTATTAATTTGTATCTCCTCTGTCTTGTGGTTTGGCTAAGGGTTTGTTGACCTTGTTTCTCTTTTTTTCTTTACATTTATTTATTTATTTAGTTTATAATATACCAATTGTAGCCTCCTCCCTAGTTTCTTCCCAATCCCACCCATGTCTCTCCCATAGTCCACTGATAGGGGAGGTCCACCTCCCCTTCCATCTGATCCTAGTCTATCAGGTCTCATCAGGGGTGGCTGCATTGTCTTCCTCTGTGGCCTGGTAAGGTCTCTCTCCCCTATCCCGGTTGAGGTGATCAAAGAGCAGCTCACTGAGTTCATATCAGAGATAGTCCCTATTCCCATTACTAGGGAATCCACTTGGAGACTGAGCTACCATGGGCTACATTTGTGCAAGGGTTCTAGGTTATCTCCATGAATGGTCCTTGGTTGGAGTATCAGTCTCAGAAAAGATCCCTGGCCCAGATATTTTTTTTTCTCTCCCTGTGATGCTCCTGTCCCCTCCAGGTCTTTCATCTCCCACTTCGTTCATAAGATTCCCTGCACTCTGCCCAAAGTTTGGCTATGAGTCTCAGCCTCTGCTTTGATACCCTGCTGGGTAGAGTCTTTCAGAGGCCCTCTGTGGTAGTCTCCTGTCCTGTTCCCTGTTTTCTCCCTCTTCTGATGTCTATTCCGTTTGCCTTTCTGAATGAGTATTGATTATCTCACCCTTTTCAAAGGACCAATTCTTTGTTTCATTGACTATTTATGTTGTTTTATGTTTGTTTCTATTTGTTTCTGCTCTGATTATTTATTCACCCATTTATCTATTCATATGTATGTATGTATGTATATATATATGTCTAACACTTTTTGGTTTGGCTTATTTCTTTTTCTTGAAAACCTGAAGGCACATAATTTTAAGTTATTTATTTAAGAGGTTTTAAATTTGCCAATGTATATATTTTAGCTCTAGACTTTCCTTTTAGGACTACTTTCATTGCATCTCATAGGCTTTGTTATGTTGTGTGTTTATTTTCATCCAGTTTTTCTATTTTCTTCTTGATCATTTAATAGTTTTTTTTTTTTCAGTTTCCATGAGCTTGTGAATTTTCTGCAGTTTCTTATTCTGTTGATTTCTAGCTTTATTCTACTGTGGTCAAATAGAAAACCTGAAGTTATTTCATTTTTTCTGTTTGCTGAGAATTCTTTTTTTTTTTTTTTGCCTATATTCTCAGTACCAGGTGAGAAAACAAGTATCAATTTTTTTATTAATTACACTTTATTCACTTTGTATCCCCCCATAAGCACCTCCCTCCTCCCCTCCCAGTCCCACCCTCCCATCCCCTTCTTCACGCATGCCCCTCCCCAAGTCCACTGATAGGGGAGGTCCTCCTCTCCTTCCTTCTGATCTTAGTCTATCAGATCTCATCAGGAGTGGCTGCATTGTCATCTTCTGTGGCCTGGTAAGGCTGCTCCCCCTTCAGGGGGAGGTGATCAGAGAGCAGGCCAATCAGTTTATGTCAGAGGCAGTCCCTCTTCCCATTACTATGGAACCCACTTGGACACTAAACTGCCATGGGCTACATCTGTGCAGGGGTTCTAGGTTATCTCCATGCATGGTACTTGGTTGGAGCATGAGTCTCTGGTAAGACCCCTGTGTTCAAAGTTCTGGTTCTGTTGCTCTCCTTGTGGAGTTCCTGTCCTCTCCAGATCTTACTATTTCCCACTTCTTTCATAAGATTCCATGCACATTGCCCAGCAGTTGGCCATAAGTCTCAGCATCTGCTTTGACAGTCTGCAGGGCAGAGCCTTTCAGAGGCCCTCCGTGGCGGGTTTCTAGCTTGTTTCCTGTTTTCTTCTTCTTCTCATGTCCTTCCTCTTTGCCTTTCAGGATGGGGATTGAGCATTTTAGTCAGGGTCTTCTCTCTTGATTAGTTTCTTTAGATGTACAGATTTTAGTAGGTTTATCCTATATTACATGTCTATATGAGTGAGTATATACCATGTGTTTCTTTCTGCTTCTGGGACAGCTCACTCAGGATGATCCTTTCCAGGTCCCACCATTTACCTGCAAATTTCATGATGTCCTTGTTTTTTATTGTTGAGTAATATTCCATTGTGTAGATGTACCACAATTTCTGCATCCATTCTTCAGTTGAGGAGCATCTGGGCTGTTTCCAGCTTCTGGCTATTACAAATAAAGCTGCTACAAACATGGTTGAGCAAATGTCCTTATTGTGTACTTGAGAATCTTTTGGATATATGCCTAGGAGTGGTATGGCTGGATCTTGAGGAAGCACTATTCCTAGCTGTCTAAGAAAGCGCCAGATTGATTTCCAGAGTGGTTGTATAAGTTTACATTCCCACCAGCAGTGGAGGAGAGTTCCCCTTTCTCCACAGCCTCTCCAGCATGTGTTGTCACTTGAGATTTTCATCTTGGCCATTCTGATGGGTGTGAGGATTCTTTTACGTCTTAATAAATTATCTATTTTAGAGAAAGTTCTATGGGCTGTTGAGATGAAGGTATATGCTGTAGTGTTTTGATAAACTATTGTGTGGATTATCACTTTAATCAATAATGTCATCATCAAATTCTCATGTTTATCTATTTATTGTTTTACATCAGGATGACGCATCAGTTTGTGGGAGTTAAGTATTGAAATCACCCACAATTACTGTTTTGGGGTTTATCCTGTGATTTTATATTGAATAATACTTGTTTTATGAAATTGAGTATACCTGTGTTTGTTATTGCTTATTGTTTAGAATTGTAATGGCCTCTTGATGAATTAGCCACTATGAGGTGACCTTATTTATCTTTCCAGATTACATTTGGTTCGATGTATCTTTTGCCTTATATCAGAATATAGTGACATCTATTTTCTAGTTCTATTATGGTGGGGATATCTTTTCCCACCCTTGTATCCTAAGATAGTGTCTATCTTTGAAGGTAATGTCTGTTTCTTGCAGGTAAAAAATTAGTGAATCCTATATTTAATCCAATCTTACAGTCTATGTCTTTTGATCTGAGAATTGAGGCCTTTAATATTCAGAATTATTATTGAAGGTGTATATTAAGTCTTCTCAGTTTTTATTTTGTAGTGTTTGTTAGTTTTATAATCTTTATTTATTTGACTACTATTGTACTTAATTTTTTTGTAGCCCCTTACATGTGTTTATTATTCTTTTTAGTATAATAAATTTCTTTCAGTATTTGCTGTGCACTGGCTTAATGGTCAAAATTCATTCAGTGTGATCTTATCCTGAAATGTTTTCATTTCTTCATCAGTTATGATAAATAACTGGCCTGGGTTAGCAGTACTCCTTTTTCAGAGCTAGAGTTACAGTTTTCCATGCCCTTCTAGCTTTTAAAATTTTGGTTGAGATCCATAGTTATTGTGATGAGCCTGCAATTATATGACTTAGTGTTTCTCTATTGCAGCTTTCAATACACTTTTTTTTTGTTTTTTATCATAAGCACTTACATATAATATTGCATCATGAATTTCTTTTCTAGTCCTGCCTATTTGGTGTTTTTCTTTCTTATAATGGCCCCCTTTCCATAGATTTGGGAAATTTTCTGTTATAATTACGTTTAAAATATTTCTCATATATTTTGTATGACGATCTTCTATATGCATAATTCATAAATCTTTTTAAGGTATTCCAAAGATATTGCATATTCTGTTTACACATTTAAAATGTTTCTCTCTCTCTCTGTGTATGTGTGTTCATGCCATAGTACCTATGTAAAGGAAAAAAGGAACAACTTGTGGCATTTGGCAATTGTGTCTCCCCTTATGCTATGTGGGTTTGGAGACTTGAACTCAGGTTGTCAAGCTTGGCTGTGTTTTTAGCCACTGGGCCAGCTTGTGGAATCTATTTTCTTTTCTTTCTTTCTCTTTTCCTTCCTTCCTTCCTTCGTTCCTTCCTTCCTTCCTTCCTTCCTTCCTTCGTTCCTTCCTTCCTTCCTTCCTTCCTTCGTTCCTTCCTTCCTTCGTTCCTTCCTTCGTTCCTTCCTTCCTTCCTTCCTTCCTTCCTTCCTTCCTTCCTTCCTTCCTTCCTTCCTTTTTCTTCCCGTCTTTCTTTGTTTCTTTTTAAAACTTATTGTTGCCCTTGACTGAATGTACTGATTTTTTACTTTTTTTTTTTCAAGCCCATGATCCATCCCTTTGGGGAGGGTTTCCACTGAATTTTTATTTGATTTACTGAATTTTTAATTTCCAGGATCATTTCAGTTTGGATTTTCTTCATTATTTCTACCTCTTCATGGAATTTTCTTCTCACGTTTTGTATTGTCTTATTATTTAGCAGTTTGTGTTCTTTTGGAATTCATTCTGGGATTTGTTCATATCTCGTTTTATTTCTTTCAACATATTTTTCATCATTCTTTTTGAATCCTTGGTCTAGAATTTCATCTAAGACTCTTTTTTTGAGTTTCAGTGACTTTGAATTTTGGAAGAGACATGATTTTGACGATATTACTTGTATTTAGCACTGAAATTTGAAAATCAGAAATTAATTGTTTGATTTTTGAAAAATGGAGCCTCACTATGTAGCCCTAGCTTTCTTGGAATTTGCTATGTAGACCTAGTTGACTAATAGGGATCCGAATGCTTCCTAAGTGCTGGGATCAAGGTATGTGTCACTATGTCCAGCTGATTAAAAAAACAAACAAAAATTTAGGTCATTCTTCTTTTAGTTGGAAATGTTCAGTTTTCAAGAAAGGCTAGGTGTAGTGGGGTTGAAGTGTCTTTTTCTTGGTAAGACAGATGTTTAAGGTCCAGTCTCCATCTCCAGTTATACCCTGCAAGAACTGTCACTATCTCGAGGTAGACTCATTGTGAAAATGAGTAATAGTGGATTATAAATCCCTCAAAGGGGGCATCAACAGTGTGTTTACTGACGTATTAGTTATTGTATACATAGATGGAAATAAAAGAGAAAAAGTATGATAAGATAGAGCAGGGCAACAAAAATAGGAGGAGGAACAGAAGGGGCAAACAGTTGGGGAAATGAGAGGATTTGGGCTAAAGGTAGACTGAAGAGAGAGAGAGGTAAAATGTGCTATGAGTAGTCCTGTCTTTCAGGAGGCTGAGGCACAGGGACCCTGCAAACCAGGCCAGACTTTGTTCTGTGGGAGAGGGAAATACAAAGATAGAAGGAACGGGGGGAGAAAAAGGGAAGACAATACAGGACAAAAACAGGTGGTTGCTAAAATGGCCTTTGGTATTATGCACAGATGGGAGCCGGTCTTGATTTCTATCAAATGGGTCTTGAGGACTGAACTCAGATCATCAGGTTTAATGGCAAGAATACCTACTCCATGAACCATCTTATAGACGCCTCTGCTATTTTTAATGAAGCAAAATATTCTTAGATCCATTGAGAAAGTTCCTCAGTTTTCAAATATTTTTATGGATAATGTCTTGGCTTAAAGTTAATATGTGTTTATTTCTTTATGTTTCCCTTGTGTTTCTGGTAACATACACAAAAGCTTTACAGAGTATATACTCTGTTATGATTTTATTTTTTATTTATAATTAGTTATTTTTAGGTGCATGTATACAGATAAGTTATTTTTTCAGTGATCTACATATAATTCATTTGCTCTGTTATGTATATGAAATGATTTAAATAAAAATACCACAATTTAATTTTCACAATTAATAGATATTTTCACATTAGTGATGCAGTGAGCATCCTTATAAATTTATAATGCAATTTATAGGTGATATCAATAGAACATCTGCCTTAAAGTAATTTTGGCTTGTAGGGTACTTTAATTTTTCTGCTACTTTAAATTTTCTATATTTCATTCTCATGATGGAATTCTCATCTTTTCATTTCTTTTGGGGTTTAGTGGATCCATGCAGTTTTATTTACACAATGAAATACCTTACACATTTAAACAGTGCATTAAGAGTCAGTGAGAATTCATTCACCGCTTATGCTTCGGCCTCAGTGAACTATATTGATCCATATGGTGATATTTAAGTCTCAATTGAGTATGACATAAAGTAATATCAATCACTCACTTGCAATGAATATTAGCCTTATGCTATCAATTAATCAATTATTTTTTATGTCAGGAGTTTCAAGGTATAGGTGTTTGGCCCAGTCTAGCTTATTGTCTGGCTCTGTATTGTGTAGCTTGACAGAAACCACATGGTCTATAAATTTGAATTTATTATTTGCCATTTGGCTTTTTGAAGAAAATATTTGATTGCCTGTATTTTAAACAGCTGAGGCTGGTCTTGAACTCCTGATGCTTGGATTAAAAGAATATATTTCCACACCTGAGTTTGAACACGTGTCTTGTTGACACTCATGACCTTATACCTTTTCCTCATCCTCTTTCCCTGCCTCCTCTTTGTCATCCCATTTTCCACTTTTTTCTCTCTTCTTTCTCCTTCTTTTCATCATTCTGTTTGTTCTGTCCTTAAAACAATTTTAATGACATATACTCATTACCATAAGCTTATACATTGCACATATACACTTCTATAATTTTAGCATAGAGTTACACAACCATTCTCATGGCATTTTAAAGGGATTGAGCCACATCAAGCTATTTCGCAATGGCAATCCAGTTTTATAATAATCAATCACTTTTAGAGCAAGCTCCACAAGTTCCCTTGTTTCCACTTCCAGTCGGTCCTCAGCCCCAGGCAATGCACCTATCTTCTGTCTGTCTATATACATGTACAGTTTCTAGAAGAAATTTTCACAGAAATACAGCGATATCACATGTAATTTCCTAAAGTTGGTTTCTTTTACTTAGTATAATTTTTAAAATTTTTCTTCATTATTATTATTTATTACAGTTTATTCATTTTGTATTCTGGCTACAGCCCCCCCCCCCCATGTCCTTCTGGTCCTAACCTCTGTTTCACTTCCCTAATCTCATCTCCCTCCCCTAGTCCACTGAAAGACCTAGAGGGGATAGGAGCTCCATAAGGAGACGACACAGCCTAAAAATCTAGGCCCAGGGGAGCCTGTAGAGACTGATGAATCAACCAAGAACCATGCATGGAGAGGACCTAGACCCCCTGCTCAGATGTAACCCATGAGCAGCTCAGTCTCCATGTGGGTTTCCTAGTAAGGGGAGTAGGGTGTACAGGATTGCCTGTTCTTTGATCATCTCCCTCTGGTGAGGTGGTCTTAGTAAGCCACAGAGAAAGAGGATCCAGACAGTCCTGGTGAGACCTGATAGGCTAAGGTCAGACAGTAGGGGAGGAGGACCTCCCTTGTCAGTATAATGTTTCTGAGATTTGTCTGTATTTTAGAACCAAGCAGTAATCAGTTCTGCATTCTAATATATTGCAGTGTGTGTGTTAGTGTAGTCACATTTTACTATCCGTTCACAAGCTGATGGGAATTTCAGTTATTTCTGCTTCTCCCCGCCATTGAGTTAATTTTGTTTTGTCCAACTACTCTTGGGTGTGGGGCCTGCCCTGGACTGTTAATATAACCCATAACCCTTCATTGTAGAAAACTGAATTTTCCTGTCAGTGGGTATCAATTTCAAATAACTTCTTGGTTAGGGGTAGGATTCTTTGTCTACTTTTCTTTCTCAGTGCTGATTGATCCCTTCTCAGAGGTGTGATTGATCTTGAACCAGTCAGGCGTTGTATCTGCTGCCACAATCTTTGTGAGTGCATATGTACATCAGTCCTGTTGTATCTGGATGTTTCCTTTAAGGAACCCGTAACCTCTGGCTCTTAGAATCTTTCACCCTCCCATTCTGCATAGATCCTTGAGCTTTGGGTGGAGAGGCTTGATGAAGACATTTTATGTAAGACTGATTGCTCCAAAGTCTCCCACTCTTCTTCACATTGTCTAGTTTTGGGTCTCTGTGTTAATTCCCATAAACTGCAGGAAGAAGATTCTCAGATGTGGGTTGAGTGAGGTGCAGATATATAGGTATAGCAGAATGCCATCAGGAGTCATTTTATTACTATGTACTTTGAATAGAACACCACAATTAGGTTTTCCCATAAGCCTGTGATCAGTCTAGATTATTAGCCATTCACATGTCTTATTTCTAAAACACCTACTCTTGCTTTTTTCTCATTTTTCTTTAATTCTGAGTTTGGACAATTCTTTTTTTGACTAATTTAATTTAATTTAATTTTTTTAATTAATATTTTTTATCTTTAAATAATTTTATACATTCACTTGTATCCCAGCTGTAGCCCTCTCCCTCTTTCCCTCCCAATCCTCCCCTCCCTCCCTCATCTCCTCCCTTCCCCTTTCCGAGTCTACTGAGAGGGGCTGTCCTCCTCTCCTTCCATCTGGCCCTAGCTTATCAGGTATCTTCAGGATGGTTGCTGGACAATTCTTTATATACATACTCTCAGTCCAAGAGCATTATCAAATATACAACTTGCAAATGTATTTTCCTAGTCTATAGTTTGTCTTTTCATTTTATTGATAGTATATTTTCATGTAAATACTTTGATTTTGGTTAAATCCAATAATCAGTTTTCTCTTCTTAACTTTTTTTTTTAACAATTTGCCCCACCCAAGGTCATAACAATTTTGTCTGAAAAGTGGTGTAGTTCAGCTGACATATTTAGGATTACAGTCCATTTTTAACTGACGTTTTCTAGGGAAGGTCTGTGGCTCTTAACTCATGTTTTTGAAGATTATTAATTGTGGTCATGTGGAGTAGCAGAAGAGAAAATCTAGTGCCTTACTGAATTTGGTGGAGAGAGAGATGGTCAGAAGCCAGAGAATACATTTCCTAGTTAGACTAAATTAACAAATAGGAAAACGGGAAATGTCTAAAGTATAAGAATGCCTTCCGTCAGCAAAACTCCCATTTCAAAATATTAAGAAGTCCATACTAAAACAAGTAATAATGAACACTAGTCTCACTCTTGTATGTGCATAAAATACTAGATATTTGAAAAGAAGAAACCAGACTTTATACAGTCTTATTGGTCCTTGCAGTTTTAGAAACTTCAAGAGAGCTACACAAGTCCAGAGAGACCGACGTTTTCTTCAAAGATTTTAGGACATGACTCAGCAAGGAACACTTTCATGATTCTTTCATAAAAGAAGGGAACATGGATATCTCTCAGTAGGACTAACACTGCTTTCTGTAGAAAGCTAACTGTATACATGGAGAGAAGATGCTTTTTTTTTCTTCTTGGTAGCTGCAGCAACTTGGGAGCTAAGCGGAATGCTACGCAGAAGTTAATTAGCTGAAGCATTATCTGGTATGTGGCAGTAGGGAGTTTCCAGCCTACATAGTCGGGTACCAGAGCCACTGTCAAAACAGCAACACCAAAAAGGACCATTGCAATCTCTACTCACTAATGGAATGCTCTAGGTCTCCTTGTCAACCCTGTGCCTTCTTCCTGGGTAGAGTCTTGGGGTTGCCCTTGTAGCCCCTGATATGGCCCTGGAATCCATTTTCTGTTTCTCTGAAGCCATGCTGGTAGACTATCATTGCCGTGTTGTTGCTCAAAGCACCCGTGGGCTTTGAAACAAAACAGACTTGTTTTGAATCCTGGCTTTGCTCGTCGCTGTCCGACTACAAGATTCTATTTGCTTCTCAAGTTTTGCTTCTGTATAAACAAGATAATCCTGAAAGTAGTTTCAGGATCTCTGTGAGGGTTAGTGACAACATGAAGCATGTATCATGGAGCATATTTCATTATCGCCCTTCTCAGCATCTAAAAGCATGTTATTCAGTGCATGCTATAAATACCCACCATGTACTGATATATTTTTCCCTCATTATTTTTTTCTGTCTCTTCGTCCTTTTCTTCCCCTTATTTTCTTTCTCATCCTTTCTTTCTACAACACTTTATAGCAGGTGTCTTTGATGCTGCATATGCTTGGTAAGTGGCTCTATGTCTGAACCACTGTCATTGGCTCAAAAGCCCCCTCTCCCCTGGATGGTCACCATTTTTACCATTCCTCATGATACTTAGAGTAGAGCCATGTCCACCATGTCTCATGAAATCTAACACTTTTCCTTTCAGAGCCTAAGATGAAATATTGTTAGCAAGATTTTTAGAGCAAAGTTTAGGGTGGGCGTTCTTCTTCTGCAGCATGAATTACTCATCTAGCAGGAGATACAATGAAGAGAGGAAGACACTAGGGTGAAAGGTTTAACTGGGGAGGGGAGAAGCAATATGAAGAAGAGGAGGGAATGTGAAGATCAACCAAAACTAAAGATTTGTGCAAAAGCCCTAAGGAAATATGATACTTGGTAAGTTGACTGAAAAATTAAAATAATAGTTTGAACAGAAGTACCCCAAATGGATGGGTAAAGCTGATCCCAGAAGCCAAGATTATTAAATAAAAATTCCAGTGCCAGGGATGGGTTACCTCCCTACAAATTGTTAGTCAGAAAAGACCCTGAATCCCCCCAAATACAGGCAGTTGCCACCGCTGATGGTGGTTCACCGGAACTAGATGATAAAACTCTGCTGACAGACTCCACATGCTCTGCTCATAGCACATAAGGGAACCAAGCTGAAATTGTGCCAGAAGCTTCTTCCCTGCTATCTAGCTCTCATAATGCCAGAAAATGACCTGTAGGCTTCTGGGAGAAAAGTGTCATCCAGTCTTACCCCTGTGGATTCTTGGACATTGATACCAACTGATCAGGCAAGCTGTGCCTATGGGTGCAATAGCAACATGTCTGTTACTGGGGTAGCTAACCGGAGACTTCCTAACTGAGTCTGAGCCCTGCTCCACGGGACAGGATTCATGTCTGATATGTTAAATCTAGTTAGAGGATCATAGCTGGAGAAGTCATAGGCCCTAGTGGAGGCCCTTTTTCTAAATGGACATTCTGTGTCTGTCAAATGTTATGCCCATATATTAGTGTGGCTGTCGGCTTTGCTGAGAGACTCTTCTTTGTTCTGTGAGCAGTGATAACTGCAGAGACTCATTACTAGTCAAAGTAGTGAGGAAAAAATGAGTCTTGAATACGCAGCCGCAAACAGCACAGCTGTATCACCCTTTCCAAAGCTAAGGGAACATTGCAGAAGAAGGGGTTGAAAGAATACACACACCAGAGAAATGGGATAGGAGTGGTGGAGAATGCAGGCTTGTGGGCATGTCATGGTGACTGGACTCTTGAACTCACGGCAGCTATGATTATCTGAACAAAATATGCACAAGACTGGGCCTGCCAACGTCCTGTCATAGGGGGGAATGAACTCATGAGCATATGCCCACTCCTGAGAGTTCATATGTAGTTTGTAGTTAATGGTTGCTGGGAGATGGAGAGACATGTTCTTCAGTACCCATGATCCTGTAAGAAACCCTAATGACAATCACTGAGTCATTAAAAAGGCATGCTCTTAGATGAGGGACTAGTTGAAGGAGGAGGGAGATCATGGGAGAGGAAGGGAGAGGAGGGAGATCATGGGAGAGGAAGGGAGACAGAAAAGTCATTGGGGGAATGAATGTGATCAAAACACATTATATACATGCATAAAAATGCCGTAATAAAACTGGTTACATAAAATTAATGTATTAAAAACATCAGTAAATTAAAAGCCAACCAAACAAAGGATTACTGATTTGCATGTGGAGTTTTCAGTGGCTGCTATTAGGAGAAACCCAGCCTTCTGTCCAGTGTGGTCTCTGCCCACATGGAAATGCTGAAGGGATTTCCCCTACTGTGGGGTTGCAATGTCTTCTTCACTTCTCATGCAAATAAGTGGACTCATTTGTAAAATTACTTTTTTATTTTTTATATTAGTTACAGTTTATTTACTTTGTATCTCAGCTGTCGACCCCTCCCTCATCTCCTCCCAATCCTACCCTCCCTCATCTCCTCCCTGCCCCCTCTCTCCGTCCACTGGTAGGGGAGGTCCTCCTTCCTTTCCATCTGACCCTAGCCTATCAGGTCTCATCAGGACTGGCTGCAATGTCCTCCTCTGTGACCCAGCAAGGCTGCTCCTCCAATGCCTTTACTAGGCTCTCAGAGTCCCACTAAGAATATATCCTGAGTCTTTTGACTCTTTTTTTTCTTTTTTGTTACTGCAAACCCTACCCCAAGTGTCCATGATGTCTCTAGGAGAGGAGACCTCTTACTGCTGAGCCTGCTTCTTTCTTTATAGTAATCCATGCTCCACTTTGCACCCAGAGAGATCTTGACATATAAATCATAACATGCATTACCCTACACAATGCCCTCTAATTGCTTCTCATTGCTCTTAGTACAAAATTCAAATAGCATATCATGCTTTGGAAAATCCTTTCCACCCAGTGCCTCTGTCAGCATTTACTGTTCTCATCTGTTCCAGCCACACTGAGTTTCTCTGTGCTATTTAACCCAGCCAAACCAAGGTACACTGAAGGATGTTTGCATTTCCTTTGGTGTCTTTGACTAAAGTCTTCTACTCTACATCATCATTATCTTTTTAATTTTTTTTAAAAATTAGATTAGGCTCAAACATTGTACTAGCATAGGACTTTCTATGCCCAGCGTAAAGAGATACCTTCACTTTTTAAGCATTTGCTGTTCCGTTGGTGTTCTGTTATGCATTTCTGTCTTTTTTTCTCACTTGGTAAATGTCTTCCTCAACTATTTTATTCATCTTAGGAGGAAAAACCTTTACTGTTCGTTCCTTGAATTTTAGTTTACAGAGGAGTGTCTTGTTCACATAATATATATCTGTGCAATAACAATGCATAGATGCATACCCAGAATGGCTTGCTCCCTTCAGGAAGTGCAGCCAGTACTTCCTCGTACTTAGGCGCTTTGCTATAGGATTAGTGTCTCCTATCTTTGAGGATGGCTCCCTCACTCTCAGGCATGGAAACTTCAGGTGAGGAGGGGGTCTGATTCATGTTTCTTTCAGAACCTGAGATAGGATTCTACAGTCACTACCACTTACTCTTTAGTCTGGGTTCTTGTAAATGGTGACAGTTTGGTTTGAAGAAAGTGTGTGTGTCAAAGAAACAGTATGACTAAAATTTGAGCTGTCAATCAGTGAGATTAACTGGAAAAGCATAGGTGAGGTAGGGAGTGAAGTTGGATATTGGAATTATGGCTTGTGAGATCAAATCAGCAGTATGGAGTGGTCCAGTGGGAATGCTGTAGAAGAGTTTTAGAGTGGGAGCATGAATTCCCTCTGCTTTCCCTATGGATTAGTCTAGGTGCGCTTAAGGAAAGCATCTCATGGGGCTCCCCTCTTTGGCACGTGCCTAAGTCAGGTTATTATTTTTTCCCTTAGAGGGACTCTGAATATTCCTCTTTGAGAAACTGCTGTACTCACCCATGTGGGCACTTGTGAAGGCCAGAGGCCAACATAAGGTGTCTTCCTCAATCACTATTCTACTTATCTTTTGAGGCTGGGTCTAACTGAACATGGACTGCACTATGCTAGCCAGCTAGCAAGCCCTCTGGATATAACAGTCTCTTCCCCTGTCCCAGCACCAGGGTTTTGGGAGTAAAATGCCATACCCACCCCTTTACATGGGAGCTAAGGATCTCAGTTCAGACAGCCATTCTGTGCAGCAAGTACTTTCCCCACTGCATTATCACCCCAGCCCTGATTTCCTTAATTTTTAAGGCTGTATTGTAGTCCCCTATATATAGGAATATGCATATAGATACGTAAATGCATTTATTTATATACTCACATGGTAATTTTTTCTTATTTATCAAAAGACTTAAGTGTTTCCTTATCTTGGCTATTATAAATATTGTTATGAGAAACGTGTTGTGTAGCAGTTTTCTTGGAATTAAACATTCTCTCCAGGATGGAGGAGGAGGCTCTTGAGACTTTAGAAGTGTAAACAAAAGGTCACACATCTGTGACAGCAGAAACTTTCAAGAAGTTTCTAGAAGACCCCTCTCCAGCTTCATAGAAGCTGCTGGGGCTGAGCAGCCAAACTGCTGAGGAGGCATTTTCTGGGCTTGTTGAGCTGACTGCAGGCTCCTGAAAGTCATGCAGAGAGCTCCAGGGTTGAAGCTGCTGTTACTTCTCACCTCTCTTGGGGAGGGAATTTTTGTGATGCAGTTGCATTGGAGTCATCCTTGTTCCAGTAAGGAACCTCATTCCAATACTCTTGCTAATAACCACAATAAATTCACTGATTCACCAAGTTGGAATTTTTTCTATCATGAGTTCCCTTTCTGCGTGACCAGCTGTATGTGTGTTGTGTCTATCAAGGGAATGTCTCTTTGAGTCGCTGATTCTTTCTTCACTATCTACCCATAAATGGGATTGCTTATTTTCTCCAAGCTATTCTCAGAATTGGTTGTAATTAGATCTTCAAGAGTAAAGCTTGTTCTGTTTCTAGACGTGTTTAGTTTTACATGCTTGTTTATGAAGATATTGTTGTCTGAAACCTATAGGGCAGAATTGTTTAAGGTGATGCTAAGAGTTTATGCTTTAAAGAAATTTCTACATGTGCTTGGATTTGCTGAATTTTAACACCATTCTCCAGAGGTGATCATTTCACAAAACAGTAAGTAATGGGTACACCTGATGATGAAAAAAACAAAACAACATTTAACTTAAAGGAATATGATCGTCTTTCTCATTTACGCCATAACATAAGAGAATGCATGCAAAAGCAATTTTCTGTGCTCAAGTGGAATAGTTATGAATTTTTTTCAACTCTGCCATGTATAAAGAATGTGGATTTCGCTTGGATTCATCACTAGACAAAGCTATTTTTTGCTCGAGATAGCATTTTCCTCAATCTTTGTATCTTATATTATCACTGAGAGGTTGCAGCCTCCACAAACTGCCATCTCTGTCCCAGGCGTTTTCATTTATGCTTCTTGACAGCCAACCTAGGTGTGATTATCTCTGTTTTTCAGATGGAGAGATGGACAGAACAACAGACTTCTTACAAATGCGGCTGGAGCCTCACACATTAAGTCTTGCTTTTTGTATAATAGCTGTTTCATCTTACTTCAAATCAAAATCCCAGCAGGTTCTTAACTTCACCAATTTTCTCAGTGCGAAGGGAGCTAAACAATGATATGAGCAAGAACTGTGGGACTAGTGCTTTTGGTTTTTTAGAAGCAGAAACTGTGAGCATACTGATTTCTGCTCTTTTCTTCCTCACTGTCGGGAAAGTCTATAGACAATGTTAAGTGGGAAAGCAGTTAACTAACAAACTTTGGCTTTAAGAACAAGTTTATCCTTTTCCCATTTTTATTCTAATAACCTTATTTACCTGATTATGACGCTTTATCTAAATTCTTCAAGTATAACTATATCAATACCCAGCAAAATTTCAAGTAGAATAGGATATCAATTAGTAAGTTTTAACTATTTAATAGTGATTTTATTTATTCAAATGAAAAACTTAGAAGATTTGAGAATGCCAGCTCAGAAGACAAATGAAGCTTAGTTGGAGTTTATTAAGAGACAGCTTTAAAAAATCTGAGCAGAGGGGTCTTTCCTGAGACTGATACTCCAACCAAGGACTATGCATGGAGATAACCTAAGACCCCTACACAGATGTAGCCCATGGCAGTTCAGTATCCAAGTGGGTTCCATTGTAATAGGAACAGTAGACAGTCCCTACTGTCTCTGACATGAACTGATTGGCCTGCTCTTAAATTACCTTCCCCTGGGGGGGGGGAAGCAACATTACCAGGCCACAGAAGAAGACAATGCAACCACTCCTGATGAGACCTAATTGACTAGGATCAGAAGGAAGGAAAAGAAGACCTCCCTTATCAGTGGACTTGGGGAGGAGCATGCATGCAGAGGGTGGAGGAAGGGAGGGATTGGGACGGGAGGAGGGAGGGAACCACGGGGGGGGGGGGATACAAAGTGAATAAAGTGTAATTAATAAAGAATTAAAAAAAGAGACAGCTTTAATATAGATTATATTAGATTATAGGTTATATATAGAAAGAGGTCCTCAAGGTTATTTTTTTAAACTTTTAATTTTTAATTTTAATTTTTATTAATTACACTTTATTCACTTTGTATCCCCCCATAAGCGCCTCCCTCCTCCCCTCCCAATCCCACCTTCCCTCCCCCTTCTTCACACATGCCCCTCCCCAAGTCCCCTGATAGGGGAGGTCCTTCTCTCCTTCCTTCTGATCTTAGTCTATCAGATCTTATCAGGAGTGGCTGCATTGTCATGTTCTGTGGCCTGGTAAGGCTGCTCTCCACTCAGGGGGAGGTGATCAAAGATCAGGGCAATCAGATTATGTCAGAGGCAGTCCCTCTTCCCATTACCATGTAACCCTCAAGGTTATTTTTATCATGCAGAAAATATCCTGTCATGCTCAGAAATTTTAAAGCATTTGATAGAAATTTAGTTATCTATTTTTTCTGAAGTGATAAGAACTTTTTAAAACTCTTCCTATGTAGCCCAGGCTAACCTCGAACCTGAAACTCTCCTGACACTGCCCCCTAAGTGCCTGGGTTACAGGTATGCACTGCCATACTTAGCATGAAAAGCATTATAATAAATATATTTAATCAACCAGGTGTGGTGAATATTGAATTATACAATATGATCTTGTTGTAAGTAAATAAGTAAAATAAGAATATATAAAATAAAAAACGAAGATCATATCTTACACAATAGAATTACTTAAAACATGTTGAGGAATGCTGAAAACTCTTTGAGACCATCAGTGATTTTTTTTTTATTTATACACTAAAAATAGATGCTGATAACTTGCTAGGAACAAACTCACACTACTAATAAAGGCAGCAAATGAATGTCTTCTGAAGACTAGAGGTAGCAAGTGTTGGAACCTAGATGGCTGTTATTTGTTAATAACATGCTTCATGGACTTGAAGAGCTGGGCTTGGGAACAGTAGAAAAGTACCAAGCTATCAGAAGTCTCAGTAGAGTATATACAAAGTAATATGATCAGGATCTATGATAACTGTTATATGAGCTTCAGAGATAACAAAGGGATAGAGGAGCTAACAGGAGAGTCTATTTTTTTTTCAATGCAGTTTATTCAGGAACCTTGAACAATCATCTGACCCTGGGGAAAGCCAGCCCACAGCTTAAATAGCCTCTGGGTAGCCAACCCCAGCGTGCCACGTGGGCAATGCAGATAGGTCCACATACATGGAAGCAAGCCAGATCCTCAGCCTTAGCCAAATGTGGAGTTGTTTTTGACAGAGAGCACTCACCATCGGGAAGGTGGAAGGCAGAAACCAGCTCCATCTTTAAGGCACAGCATTCCGCAGCTCTCTACAGTTCCCCCTTTTTGTTTTAGATGCATCAGGCAAGAGTAGAGGTCTGATCTCTGATATTAAAAATAAATTGGGACTTTGTACTGATGTTCATTTAGGTGTCATCCACCCAAAGAGCATCAGACCCGTCTGATACTATGGCAAATGGCTCAACTGGGCTGTCAATGGAAGTATGCTGGACTTTGTGTCTCTAGCATACAACATGAGAATTTTTCCTGTGCTGCAAATCTGTCTAAACAATTGTCTAGCTATATTTTAGGTAATTGGACTGGAGAATTCGATACTACGATGGAGCAGCTGAGAGTGGCCATTATCACAGTAAATTCTACCAGAGTGGACACAGGACTAGCCACAGGATTATCACCATGGATTGCTGCAGCCATGAATCATCTGAAGGAATGGGCAGGCATGGGAGCATTAGCAGGCCTTCTGGTGTTGGTCTCCTTGGTTTGCCTATGGTGTATATCAAGATTAGAGTCTCACAACAGCATAATGCAGCCATGATCATTCAGGCCTTTACAGCCATTGAAGCAGGACAGTCTCCCCAGGAGAGTCTATTAATGAGCTCATAGCTCTAACACCCCTAAACATGCTTGTAACACAAGCAACAGCTAAGTGGAAGACCTGAAATTTAGAACCTGGATTTATGAACACAACTTCTCTGATAGAAGGTTTAGGTGAGCTGCATTAGCCTCTTAGAAATGCTTACAGATATAACTATGCTTAGATATAAAGTGATAAAAAGTTAGTGTCACCATTTATAACAAAACCATAAAATATATGATGTCTTTTTTTCTTTTTTAAAAAAATTCTTTATTAATTACACTTTATTCACTTTGTGTCCCCCCCTGTGGTTCTCTCCCTCCTTCCATCCCAGTCCTTCCCTTTCTCCACCCTCTGCATGCATGCCCCTCCCCAGGTCCACTGATAGGGGAGGACTTCTTTTCCTTCCTTCTAGTCAATTAGGTCTCATCAGGAGTGGCTGCATTGTCATCTTCTGTGGCCTGGTAATGCTGCTTCCCCCTCAGGGGGAGGTAATTAAAGAGCATTTTCATGTTTTAGTATAGGCTAAGACTTTAATTCCACTGACTTACTTTTCTTTTTTTATCCAAAGGGAAGACATTTGTCTTCCAGTTTATTTTTATTTTAATTTTTTCTCTTTATTATTATTATTATTTTAAGGTTTCTTTAAAATTTTTTATTATTATCATTTATTACAATTTATTTAATTTGTATCCCACTGTGTCCCCCTCCCTCATCTCCTCCCAATCCCACCTTCCCTCCCTCCTATCCCTATATGCCCCTCCCCTAGCCCACTGGTAGGTGAGGACTTTCTTCCCTTCTATTTGACCTTATCCAATCAAGTCTTATCAGGACTGGTTGCATTGTGTTCCTCTGTGGCCTGGCAAGGCTGCACTCCCCATGGGGAGGTGATCAGAAAACCTGTCATTGAGTTCATGCCAGAGAACGCCCCTGCTCCCCTTATTAGGTATCCCACTTGGAGACTGAGTTTATGAGCTACATCTGAGCCAGGGTTTTAGGTCCTCTCCATGCACTGTCCTTGATTAGGGTATCAGTCTCTGCAGGTCCCCCAGGGCTCAGTTTTTTGGCTCTATTGGTCTCCCTTTGGAGCTCCCCAGTTTTTTCTATTCCCCATTTCTTTCACAAGAGTCCCTGCACTCCGCCCAAAGTTTAGTTTGGCTATGAATCTCAGCCTCTGCTTTGATACCTAGATCAGTAGTTTTTCAGAGGCTGTCTGTGGTAGGTTCCTGTCCTGTTCCCTGTCTTCTCCTGCTTCCAATGTCTATCACATTTGTCCTTCTCAATGAGGATTGAGCATCTTCCCTAAGAGCTTCCTCATTGTTTATCTTCTTTAGGAGTATAGATTTTAGTATGTTTATCCTATATTATATGGCTAATATCAACTTATATATTAGGTGTATCTTTCTGTTCTGGATTACCTCAGATCAGTCGTAACCTCAGGTTTATCCTATATTATATATCTAGTATCCACTTATAAGTGAGTGTATACCATATGTGTCTTTCTGCTTCTGGGGATACCTCACTCAGGATGATCTTTTCTAATTCCCACCATTTGCCTGCAAATTTCATGATTCCCCTTTTCTTTAACAGCTGAGTAATATTCCATTGTGTAAATGTACCACAATTTCTGTATCCATTCCTCAACTGAGGGGTATCTGGGTTGTTTCCAGGTTCTGGCTATTACAAATAAAGCTGCTATGAACATGGTTGAGCAAATGTCCTTGTTGTATACTTGAGCATCTTTTGGATATATGCCTAGGAGAAGTATAGCTGGATCTTGAGGAAACGCTATTCCTAATTGTCTGAGAAAGTGTCAGATTGATTTCCAAAGTGGTTGTACAAGTTTACATTCCCACCAGTTTACATTCCCTTACATTCCCTTTCTGCAGCATGTATGGTCGCTTGAGATTATTTATTCATTTTTTAATTTTTATTTTTATATTAAATACAGTTTATTTACTTTGTATCCCAGCTGTAGCCCCCTCCCTCATTTCCTCCCAATCCCATCCTCCCTCCCTCTTCTCTTCCCAAGCTCCTCTCGAAGTCCACTAATAGTGGAGGTCCTCCTCCCCTTCCATCTGACTCAAGCTTATCAGGTCTCATCAGGACTGGCTGCATTGTTCTCCTCTGTGGCCTGGCAAGGCTGTTTCTCCCTCAGGGGGAGGTGGTCAAAGAGCCAGCCACAGAGATCATGTCAGAGACTGTCCCTGTTCCCATTACTAGGGAACTCACTTGGATACTGAGCTGCCATGGGCTACATCTGAGCAGGTGTTCTAGGTAATATCCATGAATGGTCCTTGGTTGGAGTATCAGTGTCAGAAAAGACCTATGTGCCCAGTTATTTTGGTACTGTTGCTCTCCTTGTGGAACTCCTGTCCTCTCCAGGTCTTACTAACTCCCCCTTCTTTCATAAGATTTCATGCTCTCTGCCCAAAGTTTGGCTATGAGTCTCAGCATCTGCTTTGATACATTGCTGGGTAGAGTCTTTCAGAGGCCCTTTGTGGTAGTCTATTTCCTGTTTTCTCCTTCCAATGTCCAACCTGTTTGTCTTTTTGAGTGAGGATTGATCATTCTACCCAGGGTTCTCCTTCCTGCTTGGTTTCTTTAGGTGTACAGATTTGTGTAGGTTTGTCCTGTTATATGTTTAGTATCCACTAAAAGTGAGTATATACTGTGGGTATTTCTGCCTCTGGGGATGCATCACTTAGGATGATTTCATAATTTTTAATTGCTAAGTAATATTACATTGTGTAAATGTACTACAATTTCTGTATCCATTCCTCCATTGAGGGACATCTGGGTTGTTTCCAGCTTCTGGCTCTTATGAATAAAGCTGCTACAAACATGGCTGAACAAATGTCCTTATTGTATACTTGAACATATTTTGGATATATGCCTAGGAGTGGTAGATAGCTGGGTCTTGAGGAAGCACTATTCCTAATTGTCTGAGAAAGCACCAGATTGATATCCAAAGTGGTTGTACATCTTGAGATTTTGATATTAGCCATTCTGATGGGTGTAAGGTGAAATCTTAGGGTCATTTTGATTTACATTTCCCTGATGACTAAGGATGTTGAACATTTCTTTAAGTGTTTCTCTGCCATTTGATATTCCTCTATTTCTGTTTAGTTTCTGTTTCATTGGCCTGTCCTTTGGTGATATTGGGGTATTGAAGTATCCCATTATTAATGTCTGTGGATCAATGTGTGGTTTGAATTTATTAATGTTTCTTTTACAAGTGTGGCTGCTTTTGTATTTAGAACAGAGATGCTCAGAATTGAGATGCCATCTTGGTGGACTTTTCCTTTGATGAGTATGAAGCATCCTTCTCCACCTCTTTTGATTAATTTTGATTAAAAATCTATTTCATTAGATGTTAGAATGGCTGCTCCAGCTTGCTTCTTGCATTCATTTGCTTGTTAAACTTTTGCCTTCCCTTTACTTTCAGATAATGTCTGTCTTTGTGGCTGAGGTGTGTTTCTTGTACGCAGCAGAATAATGGGTCTTGTTTATGCATCCGATTTGCTAATTTGTGTCTTTTTTATTAGAGTTGAGTTCATTGATATTGAGAGATACTAATGTCCAGTGATTGTTAGTTCATTTTATTTTAATGTTGGTTTTGGTAGTGTGTTTGTGTGCTTGTCTACTTTTGGTTTTACTGTAGTTATGTTATTTATATCCTGTTTTTTTTTTTTTTGAGGATGTAGTTAACTTCCTGGGGTGGAAGTTTTTCTTTTACTATCTTCTGTAGGTCTGGATTTGTGCACAGATATTGTTTAAATATGGTTCTGTAACGGAATATCTTGTTTTCTCCAGCTATAGTGATTGAAAGTTTTGCTGGGTATAGTAGTTTGGACTCGCATCTGTGATCTCTTAGGGTTTGAAAGACATCTTTCTGGCTTTTATGGTCTTTGTTGAGAAGTCAGGTATGATTCTGATAGGTTTACCATTATATGTTACTTGGCCTTATATATATATATACATATATATATATATATATATATTTCTTTCAGTGATTTATATATATAGTGTTTTGATCATTATGTGGCAAGTGCATTTTCCTTTTCTGGTCTAATCTATTTGGTGTTCTGTAGGCATCTTGTATGCTTAGAGGCATCTCTTTAAGATTGGGAAAAATTTTTAAATGATTTTGTTGAAAATATTTTCTAGTCCTTGGAGTCAGGAATCTTCTCATTCCTTTATTCCTATTATTCTTAGGTTTCATCTTTTCATGGTGTCCTTGATTTCTTGGATGTTTTGTGCCAGGAATTTTTTAGCTTTAACATTTTCTTTGATGAATGCATTGATTTCTTGCATTGTGTTCTTTACAGCTGAAATTCTTTCCTCCATCTCTTGTACTCTGTTGGTGATACTTACCTCTGTAGTTCCTGTTTTTTCCCCTATGTTCCTCCTCTCTAGGATTTCTTCAGTTTGTACTTTGTTTAATGTTTTCATTTCCAACTTCAGATCTTGAACTGTTTTGTTGATTTTCTTCACCTGTTTATATCTACCTGCCTTTCATTAAATGATTTGTCTGATTCCTTCACAAGTTTGTACTTTCCTGTATTTCTTTCAGTGATTTATTTCTTCCCTAAAGGCCTCAATCTGTTTGATTGTATCTTCCTGTATTTCTTTAGGCATTTTATTTGTTTCCTCTGTTATCTTTATAAGCATAGATTTAAGATCATTTTCTTGTCTTTTCAGTTGTGTTAAGATATCACAACTGCTTGCTTTGGGATAATTGGGTTCTGGGGATGCTACACTGTTCTGGCTTTTGTTGATTGTGTTTTTAGACTATCCTTTAGGCATATTGTTGTTTCTGGCATTGGCTGTTATTCATGTTGCCTGCTGGAGTTCTCAGAGATTTGGGAAGAGCCTTGGGCAGGAAGCTAGATGATCCTGTAGGAGCCTTCTCAGGTTGGTGGGAATGATCTTGGACTGGTGGATAGATCTCAGGGACTTGCTCAAGGCTTTCCTCAGATGTATGATCCTAGGGACCAAGTGGATTCCACAGGAGCCCAGGGGTCCTACTTTCGCCAAGGGAAGTCCTGGAGCCATCTACCCAGCCACTGGCTTTCTTGCTCTGAGGTTAATGATCCCAGACATTGAACTCAGACACTGTACTTGCTGGTTGCGGCCTTGTTAGAGAACCTGTGAGCTCAGAGGTCTTGCTGGTCTCCTTAGGGAGATGTTTTGAGACCTAGAGCAGCATCTGGGGTTGCTTCTGTGGGTTCAAGCTGCAGGAGGCCTAAGGTCAGAATTGTGCTTACCCAGGACGATGAGAGTGGGTGCCTCTCATAGTTTGGAGCCGGGAGCTGCCAGTACCTGGAAGGTATCCACTCCACTGAGTGGTGAGAGTGGGCACCGAAGATTGGAGCCTCACTCTGGTACCAGAAGGTATCCACATTTGCTGGGACTGGGTGGGTGGCCTAGGGCTGTGTCTGTGCCTAATGGGAGCTCGGGAACTTTTCCTGGGATTAGTGGGGTGACCTGAGGTTGGACCCTCACATTTTTCTATGGGCTCTCCTCTCACCTGAGAAACAGGGATGCTGAGGTTTTGGGGTTCACAGTACAGCTTGTTCTCTGCTCTCACTGCTGAGCTGTTGTTCAGATATCATACATGCATAGTCAGCGCTGCCATCTTGGATCTCAGAATGGAATATATTAACAGGCTTTAGGAGATGAGAAAGAATGAGTCAAATATTTAAAAAATAAACTCATTTTCCCCATTTATTCTAAGATAACAAAATGAAATTAAATTGGCTACCAGCAATTAGATAAATGGTTGTCAATCAGATATGAAACTGTTAAAGAAATTAGCCAGGGGGTAGCCCTTTAATCTACTTGGGCTGTGTGTGTGTGTGTGTGTGGTGGTGATGGTGGTAGAAATGTGACCTGCTATCAGCCTAGGTATGATTGAATTATTAATAATATTGTACAAGGCCACCTAAGAACTGGAGCTTGGGGACTCTAAATCTATTCTAACTGAAACAGAGAATCAGCAGGCTGGAAAAGACCCTGGCTCTTCTCAAGATGTCAAAATCAGTTTGATTTACATATGCTATGTTTTTTAAATTATATTGTTGGCTAGAAGTGTTCGAGAGAACCTGAGACTTATTTCAGAGGTGCCAAGCATGGGTAGACCCAAGCAAGGCTAGGGATCAGAGACTACTGAGCTCCACTGGTGTGGTGATTCATAATTCAATGCCATCCTTGTGTTTTAGTGACAGGATCTTGTATGCAACCATTTCTGGGACCTTAAAGTACTTCAAATGTCTGCATTTTCCTTTGTTCTGGTCCAGATGAATGTAAGATGAGGGAAATCAAGTCATTTGTAGTCTTAGTAGGAATTAAGGTTCGGAAAATGTTTTTAAGATCATGGCTGAGCTCTTACTGCAAAACACAATGTCACCCCAAAAATCTACTGAGTGAAAAGGAAGATTGAACCAGAGACCTTATTATACTGGGGAGAGATGTTATATTTCAGATTGGTTATATTGAGATTCAAGTGAATCTCTCTAGAACATGGGTTGATTGACTCTGAAGCTCAAGACATATGGCAGCATTATAGAAGCAGCTTTGGTTGTCATTAACACATAGGTGAGAATTCAAATGAGAGTTCTGCATTTAGAGAAAAGAACAACTTGAAGAAATGGAGTTAAAAACCAACTTTAGGAACCAACAGAAGAGATATGGAAATATGTAAGAGTTGGAGTAGTTAGATTGGAAGCAAAGCTAGGAGATAATAACAACGAGGGAATACAATTTTATTTATTTGTCTGTTTATCTATCCGTATATTTATTTATTTGTTTAAATCTATCTATACATCTATCTATCTATCTATCTATCTATCTATGCGCTCATTCGTGCCTGTGACCGCATGTGCCACAATGTGTGTTTGGAGATCATAGAACAACGTCTCTCAGGTGGTTCTCTCTACTGTGTAGGTCCTCGGTACTGAACTCAGGCTATCAGGCTTGTTCATAAGCAGCTTTACTTTCTCAACATGTTTTCAGGTGGGACAGAGAAACCCGAAAGTTGAGAATAGACAGTTGATGGATTTCACATTGTAGCTGTAACTGGTCGTAGTAGTTTTTGCAGTACTGAGAAAGGTATGCAGGGAACACAGATTGTAAAGCACAGATTCCCATAGTTGAAAGATAGGAAGACACTGGGACCAGCAGGGATGCCATGTATCCATATAAGAATGGTCTCTAGAGGTAGCTAGACAAGGAAAGACGCAATCTTAGGGCTTAGGCTAAGGAAGAGATAGATATTAACTAAATTTATTGGCTGAAAGAGTAGAAAATCCAAGAGGACTAAATGATTGACAGGCTCAGAAGATGACGTGGAGGTTTATCAAGAATAGTGAGCTCCTGGTCTGTTACAGTCAACTGTATTGACTATAAGAAGTCATTAGGAAACATGCACTATATATGAGGTGTATTATCTATTCTTAATTGGTTTATTATGTCATGTGTTCATTTGCCAAGTTCTGTCACTGATCTCTATTGCAGGTAACAACATTTCCTTTCTTCTCCTTAGTCTTGTCTGCAATGGTATTCAGAGACGGAAGAAACAACTAACGTGCTCACAAAGCCATGAAACTAATTTTGTGCATCTTTTAACCATATTTTTTTTCCTGTTTAACATTTTAGAGAAATTCAAACTTCCATGTCCCTGACTGATGTTTACATATGGTTCTTATCCTTGGCTTTCCAATTTACCCCAAGGGGAAAAAAACTAATTAGAGAAAGATTTTAACGTTTTTCTCAGCAAAATGATTTACCAGACACAGCTACCTCTCCCAACTCTGATGCAAGTGGTACTCAATGGGAAAATTAAAGACAGGAAGTTCTAATGATCAGAAACTTTCTGTCATTTCAGAAGTTTTAACTGCTTCCTTATGGTATATTGGTGAACCTCAACTTGCTTTTAGATGCCAGCTAAGGCACACAATGTCAGCAGAAGCAGGGACTTAGAGAGACATAACATGGGACAATTACACGTAATGAATTAGGATATATAGTCATGTGCCATCTGCTGCAAAATAATTTATAGTCTCAACACAAATTTCTAATATTGTTCCTTGGGTTCCCTGAGACATGAAGTCAAATATAGCAGTTAATTATTTTTTGGAGTGTTTGTCATTAACAGTCTTACTCAGCTGTGCATATTGTGATCAAAGCTCTAAGGAGTGCTGTAGACTAATAGCAGCCAACATTTTCCTCTTTCTTCTGGAGCAGCTTTACCTGGCATCCCAGACAGACCCAGAATGTTTCACATATTCTTCTCTTGCTGTTTCTCACTTGAAATATTGATGACAAATAATATATGCATTGTTATCACTAGGAGACTTCCAGAGTGGCTTTTTAAAAATATCACAGAGGGCCTCTGACAGACTCTACCCAGCAATGTATCAAAGCAGATGCTGCGACTCATAACCAAATTTTGGGCAGAGTGCAGGGAATCTTATGAAAGAAGGTAGAGATAGTAAGACCTGGAGTGGACAGGAATTCCACAAGGAGAGCAACAGAACCAAAAAATCTGGGCAGAGGGGTCTTTTCTGAGACTGATACTCCAACCAAGGACTATTCATGGATATAACCTAGAACCCCTGCACAGATGTAGCCCATAACAGCTCAGTAACCAAGTGGGTTCCTTACTAAGGGGAACAGGGACTGTCTCTGATATGAGCTCAGTGGCTGACTCTTTGACCTCCCCCAAGCGGGGGAGCAGCCTTTCCAAGCCACAGAGGAGGACAATGCAGCCAGTCCTGATGAGACCTGATAACCTAGGATCAGATGGAAAGGGAGGAGGACCTCCCCTAACAGTGGACTTGGAGAGGGGCATGGAGGGGATGAGAGAGGGAGAGTGGGATTGAGAGGGAATAAGGGAGGTGGCTACAGGAGGGATACAAAGTGAATAAACTGTAATTAATATAAAAATAATTTAAAAGCATATAAACACACTGGCTACTTGGAATTAAGATTTTAAAACTGGGGAAAGATAAGAACCTAAAGAAATAGCAGAGAGACAACAAAAACTGCTGAGAATAAAAAGAAACAGAATAGAACCACAAAAATATTCTGTGATGTTCTGAAGAGAGGTGTGATTTAAAATAGATTCTTCAAACAGACAAATAGGTTGAGATCAGACAGTGGGGCATGAATACATGTACAGGCTATTACTGGCCCTGAGACATGGTACACACTGCATAGATCTCGCAGGCCTGGTTTGCCCATTGTGGTAAGATGTACATGAAATGTAAAGTGATGAGATGAGGTGTGCAATAGAAAATGTGTCTGATGAAGACAGTAAAAGTTGATAGGAACAATCCAGGAGCTAGGCACAGACTATAGGAAACCCAGGTATACTCTGAGTAGAGGCTGCTTATGCCTGGCAGCATTAATAAGGTATCTCAGTTTAATAGGAAGTGTACTTTAAGGAGAAAGGACAATGGCTCTGTGGAGATCTTAAAGATCTCTCTCTCTCTCCACACACACACATATGATACACACATATATTTATGTCTTAAATGTATATATATTCATATTCTCAGGCTGCCTAATAATCTCCCTGCAAATCTTTTTTATTTTTATTTTTTACTTTTTTTTATTAACTACAGTTTATTCACTTAGTATCCCACCTGTAGCCCCTTCTCTCCTCCCCTCTCAATCTCACCCTCCCCCTCTCTCTTTCACCCATGCCCCTCCCCCAGTTAAGGGAGGTTCTCTTCCCCTTCCATCTGATCCTAGTCTATTAGGTGTCATCAGGACTGGCTGCATTGTCTTCCTCTGTGGCCTGGTAAGGCTGCTCCCCCTTGAGGGGGAGGTGATCAAAGAGCCAGCCACTGAGCTCATGTCAGAGACAGTCCCTGTTCCCATTACTAGGGAACACCTTGGACACTGAGCTGCCATGGGCTACATCTGTGCAGGGGTTCTAGGTTATCTCCATGAATGGTCCTTGGTTGAAGTATCAGTCTCAGAAAAGTCCCCTGTGTCCAGATATTTTGGTTCTGTTGTTCTCCTTGTGGAGCTACAGTCCCTTCCAGATCTTTCTATCTCTCCCTTCTTTCATAAGATTCCGTGCACTCTGCCCAAAGTTTGGCTATGAGTCTCAGCATCTGCTTTGACATCCTGCAGGGTAGATTCTTCAGGGGCCTTCTGTGGTAGGCTCCTGTCCTGTTCCTTGTTTTCTCATTCTTCCCATGTCCATCTTCTTTGCCTTTCTGAATGAGGATTGATCATCTTACCCAAGGTCCTCTTTCTTGATTAGGTTCTTAAGGTATACAGATTTTGTAGTTTATCCTATATTATATGTCTAATATCTACTTTTAAGTGAGTATATACCCTGTGTGTCTTTCTGATTCTGGGATACATCACTCAGGAAGATCTTTTCTAGATCCCACCATTTGCCTGTAAATTTCATGATTTACTTGTTTTTAATTGCTGAGTAGTATTCCATTGTGTAAATGTACCACAATTTCTGTATCTATTTCTCAACTGAGGGGTATCTGGGTTGTTTCCAGGTTCTGGCTATTACAAATAAAGCTGTTATGAACATGGTTGAGCAAATGTCCTTGTTGTATACTTGAGCATATATCTTTTGAATATATGCTTAGGAGTGGTATAGCTGGATCTTGAGTGGATCAAACATCTCAATATAAAACCAGACACACTAAACCTGTTAGAAGAAAAAGTGGGGGAAGAGTCTTGAACTCATTGGCACAGGAGACAACTTCCTGAACAGAACACCAACAGTACAGGCTCTAAGATCAACAATCAATAAATGGGACCTCGTGAAAACAAAAAGCTTCTGTAAAGCAAAGGACACTGTCATCAAAACGAAAAGACAGCCTACAGATTGGGAAAGGATCTTCACTAACCCTATATCTGACAGAGGGCTAATGTCCAGAATATATAGAGAACAAAACAACAAATCAAGTTATCCAATTTAAAAATGGGGTATGGAGCTAAACAGAGAGTTCTCAATAGCAGAATATTGAATGGCAGAGAAACACTTAATGAGATGCTCGGGCCCTTAGTCATCAGGGAAATGCAAATCAAAACAGCCCTGAGATTTCACCTTACATCCATCAGAATGGCCAAGATCAAAAACTCAAGTGACAACACATGCTGGAGAGGATGCGGACAAAGGGGAACCCTCCTCCACTGCTGGTGGGAATGTAAACTTGTACAACCACTTTGGAAATCAATCTGGCGCTTTCTCAGAGAATTAGGAATAATGCTACCTCAAGATTCCTGCAAATCTTAGTTGTCAGTGAATATGCAGAAAAAGTTTTACTACTCATATATTCAAAGTAACCTCAGTGAGTTTTATGACTTTGTTCAAAGGCTAGGAGTTATGACATGAAGACAAAAAAAAAAAAAGAAGAAAACTAGTTTAAGACAAATCTGTACTATGGAAATGATTTCAAAATGCATTTGAAGGTCTTGAAGGTCTCTGAAAAATCTCACTTAGAAACTTTGTAGTTTTTAAAAGTGCAATGCAGGCCTACCTGAAAAAGTGTGCTTACATTTCAAAGCATTCGTACACCTCTGAAGCTCAGCAACACCAGGGTAAAGGTTAAAGAGCTCCAACTAGAAGTGATTATTTGTGAAAGCAGAACCAATGTAGTCAATAAGGTGTGGAATCTGGAGATTGTTTTTAGAGGTTTGTGACAGAAAAAATGGCTGTCATAAGAATCCAGTTCTTCCTGTTACAGTGTCGTGTTCTTGCTCCCTTACATCTATGTGTGGCAGAAGTAGGCAGCCTTGACAATGGGATGTGAACAGAGATGGCAAGTGCAACTTGCAGAAGGAGAATGTTAAGAAAGAAACACTCCTTCTCTATTTCTTCCTTTCCCACCTTTAGGCTAAACTAACGTTCCTGGGTGATTTTGGAAAGCGTGTGTGAAAAATGGAAAGCAGTGCACTGAGTGAAGAGTTTGTCTTAGAGGAGAGCTGGCAGATCACCGGAAACATCCACTTTTATTTACATGCAGGAGGAACAAATTCATTACATGTCAAATTACCGAGGTTGTAGGAGTTCTTGTTTTTAGAGGATTAAGTATGATTTATTTCATTTTATTTTTTTAACTTTTATTAATTACACTTTATTCACTTTGTGTCCCCCCATAAACCCATCTCTCCTCCCCTCCTAATCCCACTTCCCCTCCCCCTTCTTCATGCATGCCCCTCCCCAAGTCCACTGATAGGGGAGGTCTTCCTCCCCTTCCTTCTGATCTTAGTCTATCATATTTCATCAGGTGTGGCTGCATTGTCATCTTCGTGGCCTGGTAAGGCTGCTCCCCCATCAGGGGTAGGTGATCAACTGTTGGGCAGAGTGCATGGAATCTTATGAAAGAAGTGGGAAATAGTAAGATCTGGTGAGGACAGGAGCTCTACAAGGAGAGCAACAGAACCAAAAAATTTGAACAGAGGAGTCTTTCCAGAGACTCATACTCCAACCAAGTATGATTTAAATGACCACTGCAGTTTTGTGAAACTCTTGGTAGAGGGCCTGCTCATTGCCTGAGAGGTAAGGGCCAGCTGTGAATGTTCTTTTTTTGCTCTGGATCATAGGATACAGGTCCTTGTTGAGGCCCACACATTTCTCAGATGTGTCTGGAGGCAAAGTGATGAAAGTAGCCGTGTTTATGCACAATGTCGAAGGTAAGTCAGCTACTGATTTTCCTTAGCTCTTCTCTCGAGGATAGGCCTGGACTTTAGCTGATTTTGCCTCATTCCAGCTCAGAACCCTTAACATCCTTTAACATCAGTCTTAGGCCTGAGTGGTCACAGAGGTCTCTTCTTCCCTTTGTTGCTTTAATATTCACATTAAAAAATGAGGAAATTACTTTGATCACCATTTCCTAGTTATACTAGGGGAATGTTGACAGAAAAAGGATTCAGTGCCACCATGGCAGAGACTCTCATTTATTCCCAAATCTCTGTTCAGTCACATTCTTCCAAGCACACAGCTATATTCATTTGCTACTCTTGCTTCCAGTTCAGTACACCTCAGAGACTGAATTGACTGTGACAAGAAATGATGTAATGGCTACGAGAAAGACATTCTGTCTGATCTGTTCACCTTCTCAGCCAGAAATAAAGTCCCACTGAATTTGAAACACATTTCGGGGTCTGTTTGTTATAGAAGCAAGTATCTCTTTAACTAATCAGCAACATTTGACTCTACTCTCAGCTAAATGAATGATCTTTATACAATTACATATAAGTATATATGTGAGGGATATAGAGTATCTATAATATCTTTGTGTATATATGTATACATAATATATATGTTTGTGTAAAAACAGTAATTGATGTTTTAATTGTCATGTTTGGAATATTATAATAAGAACAATGGGGATGTCATAGAGGGACCCAAATTGATGTGCAAGATGTTTGAAAATGAAAGTGGGTGGAGAAATTCTGTAATATTAAGAAAGGTTCTGCAGATGCTACCTAGCATGAAAAGGTCCCTCACAGCACAATTGGGATTCCATGAGCTCTCAAGTTGTTTTTGAATGGAACACAGCCTCATTATCTTAGAAAAATATAACAAGTTTTTACATCTCTTATTTCTTAGTGTATGTACTTGACAAATAACACTGACTTCTGTTTCCACTTTACTTTTTGATTAATACTTACTTAATGGGACTGGACTGATGGGAATCCGATGATAATTTATCTTCTTTTTAAGGGACCTGGATTTGAAAACACTCAAGTTCCTAGGAGTCTGACTAAATTACCATATAAGAACAGTGTCAACATTTCATAATTAATTTTGTAGAAGGATCTTCCCACCTGCTTTTTCATGATAGAAATATTGTGACTTCCTTTTTGAATTTAAGTAGAATTTCATTCCTGGGCGATGACTAATAACTACAGCAATAACTCATAGCACATTTGATTAGGGTACTCTTTAAGGCCTATGATAAAACCTATTTATTTGTCAGTTTATAGTTTTAAACCTTATTGTGGAGCATTAGGAAAAGAAAATGCTGACTGATTTTTATCAGTAAGTAAAACAGGCAGGATACTAGAACTGAGTAATAAACAGAATAAAAATAAGGATGAGGTACTTGAATTGAGACAAGGCACAGTAGGTTCTTAGGAACTAAGAAGATCATAGTGCCATCACTCTCTTAGGCTGGAGGGAGGAGAGTGGTGAGGAGTTTCAGAATTTGGAGATAGACAGCACATGTGGAGGGGCAAGCTGAGAGGAGCTGTGGCCTGTGATTGAGGAAAATCACTAGTCTGTACAAACTTGCAATAGGGAAATAGGGAGATAAATAGCCCAGGTCCACTCTTCCTTCCTGCTTCTGTCTGTGGCATATTCCGAGTCACCAATCTCTAAACAGACAGTTATATAATCCATATCTGAAAGTTTAAGGAGCCTAGGGCTGTAAATAGAAAGAAAGACCTGATTTCACAGGGGAACCAGGACATCTAGACACTGCATTTTCTGTTATGAAATTCAAGACTATTTGTGAAAATTAGAATTAATTTTCACAGTTAAAGATCTAATAATTCTCATGTTATATGCTAGTGACTCAAAGTCCAGCATATTTTCATTGACAGCCAAGTTGAGCGATTTGCCATAGGGTATCAATTTGCTCCTGCACGAGGTCAATCCTCTGATTGAACACCATCAAGCTTCCTTTTAGTTGAGCATTAATTCCTTTATGTACAACTAAGGCATGAGCTACATTGGCTAAATGATTATTCAGGGTCTGAGCAGTCTGCCCATTATGACTCATGGCTAATGCCCTGGTGGTAGCTCCAACAGCCGCCAATGAGATGGTAGTAACAATGGTGGCTGTAGTTCCAAGATCCCTTTTCTGTCTGAAGAGAGTCATAGCGTGAGGGGCATCAATGGGCACAGGCACCCAGTGAGGCATGCGAGTAACCAGGGCATACCTAAATTTACTAGCATTCCAGCATTGGGCAAAAAAGCAAGTATCATTACCACAATTACTTGGCTCTATCTGGCTAATAATGAATAAAGATGGGGGATATAGATAAACAGGTGTGGGCTTATAGAAAATATTATGAGAAGCCTTAACCCCCTCATTGGAACATCCTGCATCAGTTCTAGAACTAGCAGAGGTGGTGTCTGAGGTCTGAGTAGGTTCAGGAGACCATTGCCCCCAGGGGCGAGACGTGCTCCATGCCAATTGACTAACTCCACTTTTGAAAGTCATTTAAGGTTCTTAAATTATTTTTTTCCCTTTTATTAAAAAATTTTCATCAATTACACTTTATTCATTCTGCATCCCCCCCTAAGCCCCTCCCTTCTCCCCTCCCAGTCCCACCCTCCCACCTCCCTCTGCTTGCATGCCACTCCCCAAGTCCACTAATAGGGGAGGTTCTCCTCTCCTTTCTGATCTTAGTCTGTCAGTTCACATCAAAAGTGGCTGTATTGTCCTCTACTATGGCCTGGTAAGGCTGCTCCCCCCCAGAGGGAGGTGATCAAAGAGCAGGCCAATCAGATTATGTCAGAGGCAGTCCCTCTTCACATTACTATGTAACCCAATTGGACTCTGAACTGCCCTGGGCTACATCTGTGCAGGGGTTCTGGGTTATCTCCATGAATAGTCCTTGGTTGGAGTATGAGTCTCTGGGAAGTTCCCTGTGTTCAAATTTTCTTGTTCTGTTGCTCTCCTTGTGGAGACCCTGTCCTCTCCAGCTCTTACTATTTCCCAGTTCTTACCTAAAATTCCATTCACTCTGCCCAACAGTTGCCCATCAGGCTCAGCATCTGCTTTTATAGTCTGAAGGGCAGAGGCTTTCAGAGGCCCTCTGTGGTAGGTTCCTAGGTTGTTTCCTGTTTTCTTCTTCTTCTGATGTCCATCCTCTTTGCCTTTCCAGATGGGGATCGGACATTTTAGTTAGGGTCCTCTCTCTTGCTTAGTTTCTTTAGATGCACAGGTTTTAGTGGGTTTGTCCTATGTTGTATGTCTATATGAGTGAGTATATACCATGTGTGTCTTTTTGCTTCTGGGACAACTCACTCAGGATGATCCTTTGTCTAAACAATTGTCGAGCTATATTTTAGGTAATTGGACTGGAGAATTCGATACTACGATGGAGCAGCTGAGAGTGGCCATTGTCACAGTAAATTCTACCAGAGTGGACGCAGGACTAGCCACAGGATTATCAACATGGATTGCTGCAGCCATGAATCATCTGAAGGAATGGGCGGGCATGGGAGCATTAGCAGGCCTTCTGGTGTTGGTCTCCTTGGTTTGCCTGTGGTATATATGCAAGATTAGAGTCTCACAACAGTGTGATGCAGCCATGATCATTCAGGCCTTTACAGCCATTGAAGCAGGACATTCTCCCCAAGCATGTTTGGATACCATAAAAAGCTAAAATGTTACACTCAGGATGCGAGGCTAAGCACTGCACTCAGGGTCAGCCGCTTTGGACCCAGAGAAGAGCATGTCTGATTACATGCGGGTTGATGCCCCAGGTCCCGCCTCTGAGAAAAAGGTATCAGACGGGTCTGATGCTCTTTGGGTGGATGACACCTAAATGAACATCGGTACAAAGTCCCAATTTATTTTTAATATCAGAGATCAGACCTCTACTCTTGCCTGATGCGTCTAAAACAAAAAGGGAGAACTGTAGAGAGCTGTGGAATGCCATGCCTTAAAGATGGAGCTGGTTTCTGCCTTCCACCTTCCCGATGGTGAGTGCTCTCTGTCATGAACAATTCCACATTTGGCTAAGGCTGAGGATCTGGCTTGCTTCCATGTATGTGGTCCTATCTGCATTGCCCACGTGGCACGCCTGGGTTGGCTACCCAGAGGCTATTTAAGCTGTGGGCTGGCTTTCCCCAGGGTCCGAGGATTGTTCAAGGTTCCTGAATAAACTGCATTGAAAAAAAAATCTAATAATTTATTCAAGGTACACAGGAAAGGCTACTGTCCTCATTGATAAAATATCAAGTGTGTACATCCTAAAAAGAGGAAATGTTTATTTTGGCTCACAGTTTCTGTAGACTTAGCTCATGGTTTCTTGGCCTCATATCCTTGGGCAGAGCATCATCATGGTGGAAGTGTGTGGCAGAGGAGCTTCTCAACTACTTCACAGTAACATGAAGTGGGAAGAGGGGAGAGGCCAGAAATAGGGTATAACTTTCCAAAGGACAAGTCCAGTGACCAACTAGATCCAACCTATCAAATTGTGTCCCCCAACTGGCAACCAAAGCTTCAACACATGACCTGTGGGAAACATTTAGCAATCACACAGTTAAAAGTACTATTACTCATAAAAGTACAAGCACTCAACTCTTTGTTCTCAAATAAGAATTAATCAGATGGGACATCTGGCTCCTGAGTACTCTCCTGGCTAGTCGTTCTTGGTTAGACAGCAGAAATGAAGGGCATTTCAATCACTGCGGAAAGCTGTGCTGGGTGGCGCTACACTGCTTACCTGGTAGCTGCCTAGTCTCTTTATTTTGGTTCAAAAATGAAAGCAAAATGACTTTAGGAAGTATTTATTTTATTCTGAAATCTTAGACCTCAAAAGAGTATTATATAATTATTTTTGATCGTCAGTGTTTATGAGTGTATATTTCTATGTGTGGGATACACACGTCTGTGCGCGTGTGTGTGCGCGCGCGCACACACACACACACACATATACACACACACATATGTGGTATATGTCCATATGTGTGCAGATGTGTGTTGAGGATAGCCTTGGCTGTCATCTTCAGGAACCCTGCCCATCTCCTTCGAGACAAGATGTCTCATTGGTCTGCATCTTAATAGTTAGGCCAACAAGCCCCTGGGATCCTCCTTTCTGCACTTCACAAGTGCCCACCACCACGCGGGGGTTTTGGGAATTAAACTCAGGTGTTGATGCTTGTAAAGCAAGCAGTTTCTCAGCAGAGCCATCCTGAGTTCATCCAGAGTGTTATATTAATGGCAAAAATTACACTTCTGAATGTCCATTTGTTGTTAGGAAAAACACACGAGGTTATTAGTTTGAGGGAAGAAGGGTTAATTTTGGCTTTCAGTCATCAGGGTTTCAGTTTATGGTCAGTTGGCTCCATTGTTTTTATGGCCCTGGCAAGTAGAGAGACGCACTGGGGTGGGGAGAAATGGCTTAAAGACAAGATATGTCCTTCAAAGCCATACCCCCAGTGACATATTTCCTCCTCTGAGGTCCCACCTTGTTGCTTATTAGGACAGTCATGTAACAGCTCCAGCCAACCCAAACCGACAAACAAACAAACAAACAAACAAACAAACAAAAAGGAGTATGTTGAAAGGACAGTAATATCTTAATTTTTGGCATGAGGATCTTGTTGAGTTTGAGGCCAGCCAGGGCTAAACAGTGAGACTTTATCTCAAAACAAACAAACAAGCAAACAAACAAACAAACACACTCACACATCCTTAATTTTAGCCCAGTGAAGGTCATTTTGGACTTATAACCACTAGAAAGGAAAAAAAAAAATATGTGTTTTGAGCTAGATGAGGAAAAGAAAACTAATACAGTATTCTAATAGTTTATGTTTCTCCAAAATGTAGTCCTACACACCAAACTTCTCATTAGGGGAAACTTGAGTTTAATTTTTCTTCTTGAAGGAGACTAATAAAAGGTTTAGGAATCCTGGCACACGAGCTCAAAAATGTTCCTCTAGACCTTTCCCAAAGAGAGCCAGTACACACTTCTAATCACTTCTTGTGCCATCATTTATACATGATGGTATGGGGGATTTTTTTTTCCCCATTGCTGAAAAAAAAAAGCAACTTTAGAGAGAAAGGACATCTGATGGTCATGGTTCTATGTTACAGCTGATCACTGCAGGGAAGTGGAGGCCACAGAGACTTGAAACAGCGAGCTATGTTAAAACATGCATTGTCAAAGTCAGATAACAAATTAATAATGCATGTATGATAGCGCTCAACTCCTCTCTCCTTTCCATCAGTCCAGGGCTCAGGCCAGAGTGTGTGCTGACCGCATCTCAGTCAACTCAATTAACAAAATCCCTCTCAGGCTTGTGCACAGCCCAACCTAATCCAGACAATTCCCCACTGAGACTCCAGCTGATTCAACACTGTAGCAGGCAAGCAGCAAAAAGCAACCATTATAGGAGTGGATGCCTATTTCTCCTGTTGTGTTCTTGCGATCAGTTCTATCCTGACTCTTCACTGCATGACAAGGGTAATGGCCATCACCAAACATATGGTTGGGAGTTGCTGAGAAAGAGCAAGGGAGATAATCATCGACAAAGAAAAAATAAATAAAATAATTTTCAGTTCTTACATTTATGATTTCCTCTGGACTGTTTCTGTTCCCTTTGCTTAGTGCGAACGGTGGTTTGTTAAGGGATATACTTTTTATTCATGTAGAACTCTGGTTTTATTAGTTCTTACCACAAAGCATGTTGGTAAAAGAAGATGTTCCAGGGAGTAACCTGGGTTTTGTTTATTACCCCTGATCCTTGGCCTGTTCTCCCAGCGGTACGAGACTGTTTGAATAGCCAAGCCAGAGTTATAGCTTCCATTTTCACTGGTTTATTGTTAGGTGCCCCATGGGATAAATTCCTTGGTTATGTGGGAAGTTTCTCTCTTGAGTGGCAAAAACTCCTGAACAAGTAAGATTTGTGGGGTTGGGAGACAAAATACTTTGTAGCCAGGTTATTTTGTGTGTTTGGGGTAGTAGTGGTGGAGAAATTAACTAAATTTGATGTTGAAAAGCAAAAGAGTATTTTAAGCACTAGAGTAACATGCTTAGTTGTATAGTTAGAAATTGTACTGGATCTAATCTACTATCTGGATTATGGTAGTATTTGTTTAATTAGCTGGTCAAGCCCCTCCCCTCAAAAAACAAAACAAAACAAACAAACAAACAAACAAAACCTCACAGTAGATCTATACTTACCTATTAGTTCACCAGGCTGCCACCAAGCAAGAATCACAAAATAAAATTTCTTCTTTAATTTCTTTTCAAAACCACACAAACAGTGATGGTTATTATTTACCAGGAAAAAAAGTTTGTTTGTTTGTTTGTTTTTTAAATCAACTCCAAGACCATTTAGACGGGACAGGTGAGTTTCTTTTCTGTTCCTCTCTATGTAACAGGGATATATATTTCATTCCCTTTTGTATAGTTGGTGTAGCATGGGGGTCACTTTGTAGGTTTCCCCTGCCTTGAAGAGTTCTGATATTATTCTCACATTCTTGTTCACCTAAACAGATGTCAAAACTGACGTTCAAGACCCACATCTTCTGTAGTAATCTTTTAAAAAATATTATTATTTATTACAGTTTATTCACTTTGTCTCCCGATTGTAGCCCCCATCCCTCATCTCCTCTTGGTCCCACCCTCCCAACCGCTTTCTCCCTTATGTCTCTTTCCTAGTCCACTGATAGGGGAGGTCCTCCTCCCCTACTATCTGACCCTAGCCTATCAGGTCTCATCAGGACTGTCTGGATAAAAGTCAGCCTGGGCACTCCTTTAGTTGCAACTTCCTGGTTACTTCCTTCTAAGGCACTTTTGTATGTCTTAACAATGAATTACTCAGCTGGCATGTGCATAGCTCATTGGTTGAGCTCTTGCCTCGTTTGAGGGCCTGGATTTTATCCCCAGCAATGCAAAAACAAAAAGCAAAAATTTAAAAATGATATGACATCTTTTATTCAAAACCCCTGGGGGCAATGGTCTCCTGAACCTACTCAGACCTCAGACACCACCTCTGCTAGTTCTAGAACTGATGCAGGATGTTCCAATGAGGGGGTTAAGGCTTCTCATAATATTTTCTATAAGCCCACACCTGTTTATCTATATCCCCCATCTTTATTCATTATTAGCCAGATAGAGCCAAGTAATTGTGGTAATGATACTTGCTTTTTTGCCCAATGCTGGAATGCTAGTAAATTTAGGTATGCCCTGGTTACTCGCATGCCTCACTGGGTGCCTGTGCCCATTGATGCCCCTCACGCTATGACTCTCTTCAGACAGAAAAGGGATCTTGGAACTACAGCCACCATTGTTACTACCATCTCATTGACGGCTGTTGGAGCTACCACCAGGGCATTAGCCATGAGTCATACTGGGCAGACTGCTCAGACCCTGAATAATCATTTAGCCAATGTAGCTCATGCCTTAGTTGTACATAAAGGAATTAATGCTCAACTAAAAGGAAGCTTGATGGTGTTCAATCAGAGGATTGACCTCTTGCAGGAGCAAATTGATACCCTATGGCAAATCGCTCAACCTGGCTGTCAATGAAAGTATGCTGGACTTTGTGTCACTAGCATACAACATGAGAATTTTTCCTGTGCTGCAAATCTGCCTAAACAATTGTCGAGCTATATTTTAGGTAATTGGACTGGAGAATTCGATACTATGATGGAGCAGCTGAGAGTGGCCATTGTCACAGTAAATTCTACCAGAGTGGACGCAGGACTAGCCACAGGATTATCAACATGGATTGCTGCAGCCATGAATCATCTGAAGGAATGGGCGGGCATGGGAGCATTAGCAGGCCTTCTGGTGTTGGTCTCCTTGTTTTGCCTGTGGTGTATATGCAAGATTAGAGTCTCACAACAGTGTGATGCAGCCATGATCATTCAGGCCTTTACAGCCATTGAAGCAGGACATTCTTCCCAAGCATGGTTGGATACCATAAAAAGCTAAAATGATACACTCAGGATGCGAGGCTAAGCACTGCACTCAGGGTCAGCCGCTTTGGACCCAGAGAAGAGCATGTCTGATTGCATGCGGGTTGATGCCCCAGGTCCCGCCTCTGAGAAAAAGGTATCAGACGGGTCTGATGCTCTTTGGGTGGATGACACCTAAATGAACATCTGTACAAAGTCCCAATTTATTTCTAATATCAGAGATCAGACCTCTACTCTTGCCTGATGCGTCTAAAACAAAAAGGGGGAACTGTAGAGAGCTGCGGAATGCTATGCCTTAAAGATGGAGCTGGTTTCTGCCTTCCACCTTCCTGATGGTGAAGGCTCTCTGTCACGAACAACTCCACATTTGGCTAAGGCCGAGGATCTGGCTTGCTTCCATGTATGTGGACCTATCTGCATTGCCCCCGTGGCACGCCTGGGTTGGCTACCCAGAGGCTATTTAAGCTGGGGGCTGGCTTTCCCCGGGGTCCGAGGATTGTTCAATGTTCCTGAATAAACTGCATTGAAAAAAAAAAAAAAAGAATTGCTCAGGGTGTCTGTTCTGTCATGCCATCAAATATGGAGGTCTTCTACATATATTTCAAAGGTAAAGATGGAGGATCAGCAGGAGTAGGCCTTTCTGAAGATCATACAGCTCTTTGGAACAACCACATATGCTGTGTAGATACTAATTTTTAAGACAAGGCAGAGTCAGGCTTTCTGAAAAAGTTTGGCACCTTGCTTTTTCTTCTGTACTTAAAAGGAATCAACGACTTTATAAAAGCTGACTTGATGAAAAGAAAAAGAGCCTGTTAAAATATGGTAAGCCAAAAGGAAGATGTGGCTTATAGAGCCTAAAGATAAGAGGTGCAGTGTGACCTACTGGTGAAGAAAAAAAATCACCAAAATTGAAGACAGTCACTTTTCTTGCTATCCCATCTTCAGGGCCTTCATCTCTGCCACAGTCTGTATTTGTTTTATTTATTTATTTATTTATTTTTAAGTCAACTGACTTTCTCTGTTTTCATGGGGCGAAAGATAATCTCTTTGAACCCCTTGGAAATATATCACAGCAGTCACAGAGCCTGATTGGTGACTTCTACTTCTGATTCCAATACAATTAGTACAAAACAACATGGTTGTTTTCACTTGAACCTTTTCTTCCTGTTCCCTTTGGCCACAGTGTCAGGATGGAATATAATAATAGTGACTGACTTTATGAGGATATCTGCATATGTTTAAAAAGAGAAGAGAGGAAATGATTAGAGAAAAGACAAATCAATTTCTAAAACCACAGGACATATATTTACACACAAGTGCACACGCATGAGCGCGCACACACACAGGCACACACACACACACACACACACACACACACACACACACACACACAGTTTTCCAGGCCATGAATTACTGTGGAACTCTGGAGTACACCAATATTTATTTTTGATTGGGTTTCACTACGTATGCATGGCTGGTCTAGAAGTCGTTATGTAGAGCAGGCTGGCTTCATGCTCACAGAGACATACTTGTCTCTATCCCCCGAGTACTGAGATTTAAGACATATGTCATGATGCCTTGCTACCAACACTCGAAAGCAAAATAATACCATGACTTATTTGCTTTCTCGTTAAACAAAAATATTTAAAATGTATTTTGTCTTGATATTAATCATGTATAATGTTTGGAAAGTGCCATTGCTTTTTTTTTTTTTTTTGAGTCCAACAGTGAAGAGTCAGTAAACATGGTTTAATGCTCTTCTTCAGACATATGTGCCAAATACAGGTACAGTAAACAACAAAGTTTATAAATTCAACTCTTTATAGATGATGGCTTCTAAAGAGAAGTTCGCTGATAGGCAGAATTAATGTATTGGACAATCTCCCATGCTTAGGGCGACATTTGTTTGAAGGTGGGTGGACTGGGAATCCTTTTCATGTTTTACTCAATTATTTGTGTCATCAGTTCTTTCCTTGATTTATATTATTTTTGTAATTATTCTATCTTTAATTCAGCTTCTTCTGAATACCAGATAGAAAAAAGAAGGTTAGTTTAAGAATGGGAGGGATGGGGAAGGAGATAGATACTTTTAAAGAACTAAGAAAAATATTCAGGAAATACAAAATAAATTCAAGGACATTCATGCATCTAAACATGCTTTGCAAATGGAGAAGAGAATTAGGAATGTATGGCTCTCTTTTTGCCTATAGGAAAGTGGCAGGAGCATGGCAGGACAATGAAAATGGAAAAAAATTAAAATGTTTCAGTTTTGCCCAAAAGATACTCCATCTATCCCTTAAACACAACCTTTTAGTGCTTGTCAGTTTTGCATTCAACAGAAATACAGACCGTAGATTCTGAGTTCTTTAGTTACATGGCGATACCTTTAAAATACACAGCAATCTCAATTCTAAGATAATGCTCACCTTTGTAACTTTTGACTATATTAAACCATGTGCTCTGACTCTACTAAAATAAACTCGATTTAAGATAAATTCCACCCTGGCACATGGCTCTGACTTGTAGCCCTCCCAACTCTACCCAGAAAGATAAGAAAAAACAAAACAAAATAAAACAAAACAAAACAAAACAAAATATCTTTTTAGAGTTCTTGAACTTTTTCAAAGAAATACGATAGAGATATATTATGCGTTTAAGAAGTCAGGAACTGCATTATTCAGCAGCATCAATGGCATTTGCAACTGAGGTCAGCCCAACCCCCACATGGGGAAAGCAGAGAACCAAGTCCTGGACTTGACCTCTGACCTCTTCATGTGAACTGTGATATGAGCTTCCTGTGTCAGGCAGGCCTGCTTCCTGACATGCAGGCCTGCTCAGTGTGTAGTCCATTATTGCATGTTGGATGAGCAGACAAAATGTTATTTCTATTATTATTATTTTTAAAAAAAGCAAATGATGTGATATACTACTATGGACCTTTCATGTGGTTTTCTGGGTATAGTCAGGTAGTTAAAATAAAGATAATTGCTACTAAATTGATTTGTAATTAAGACTTGGAGGTCTAGGAGCTCCTGGGTCATAAAGTGATAGTTAAGGTTGAATTCACATAATGTATACTCACTGCTGGTTTGTCCCTGGAAACCTGCCCAGAGCTCAGTGACACTCAAGAGATCAGGAATTATGAATTGCAACCTTCCTTGACATATAATTTATTTCCTTTCATGTGGCATTTACCTTGAATGGTAATAAATATATTAAAGTGTCATAAATAACAAGTTACATTAGCCTGCTTTATTTTAGACTTTTAAAATTGGAAACTTAGGGAAGGAAGGATATAACAATGGAATCAACTGGATCCTGAAGTAATAAAGTTTTAAGTATGATGAGAACCTCTTCATATTTGCTCATATAATTAAAACTAAGGAGAGTGCCAATTGCTAGGTTAGAGTATGTGGACTGAGCATATAATGTACAAGTATAATGCATTGTTTTCCACTGAATAGACAGGTCTAAGAAAAAGTCTGCCCTCACTCTCTTCACAGGGAAGTGTAACTGACAATAGTCAAAGCTGGGTTAATTGGAGAGTCTAGTTGCATTTGGCTTTGAAGCCACATACTAATGGCTTTGTGGATGGTTCTGGTGGAACTACTCTGAGTATTTCAGAACTTTGCTTCCATCTTTTTACCATTTCTTAATAAGATGTTACACTACAGTGTTGCTTTAAAATGTTTAGGACATGTGAAAGGCAAGAGTGTCACCAAAAGTATCATCTAAAAATTCCATTTCCCACAGGGGCAAAGAGGATAAAGTGCACAAGACAAAGGCTTACATTTCAGTTTTGAATTGAATGTATCTTGAAACATGAGACAATATATTTTTGGTTGACAAAGGCAATGTGTAAGACAAAGCACCATTCACAGAATCCATCTTGGAAAGCATAAGCCAACGGCAGGCAATCAGTTGTTTTTCAAGATGAGATAAGAACATAGTTAAAAGCGTTAATGTTGATGAGAAATGGTCTTGCCGGTTCTTTAGGGGATGGAACAGCTTGTTTGTGGGAAGAGAGGTTTAAGTTTTTCAAGAAAAATTTAAGGACAATAAACTGTCATTAACATGAGTTATTGGGAAATATTAACTGGTCAGAAGAATAGAGCTAAGGGGCATTTTCTTGGGCTCATCTTTGCCAAATTAAGGGTTGCTTGCTGCCATTTCATGCTTTCATTTCTATACAAGTCATTGACTTCTGAATCCAGCTTTGACCTTTGCCCTGACTTTGAGGATCACAGCCATACATTTCTGTGTACACCTTTACTTGGTACGCTACATGGCCTGACGCTGTTTTTTATATTTTTGTTTCTTTCTTCTTGCATTGTTCACTTCCTTTTGTTTCTTTTGTTTTTAGATACAGGGTTTCATTGTGTAGCCTTCAGTGCTGTCCTAGACTCACTCTGTAGACTGGTTTGTCCTCGAACTCACAGAGATCCATCTGGCTCTGCCTGTCTGATTGATGGGATTATGAGCACGTGCCACTGCATCTGGCTGCATTTCTCACTTCTTATATTGCAGTCAGTGTTGATAATGTCATCACTCATCCTTGTGTGAAGTTCGTTGTTTTTTTTTAATATTAAGTTTATTTCTTCATTTTAAATCCTGACCACAGCCCCCTCCTTCCTCTTGTTCTGATCTCATACTCCCACCTTCTTCCCCTCTTACCCTCTCCCCTTCTTCTTAGAAAAAGGGAACCCCACCTCCATATCAACCCACCCTAGCACATCAGGATTGAGCACATCATCTTCCACCCAGGGCAGGCAAGTCAGCCCCTCGAGGGGGAAGTGACCCAATAACGGGCAACAGCGTCCATGTCAGAAACAGCTCCCTGATCTCTTTGCTAAGGAACCTCCATGAAGACCAAGCTGTCCATCAGTTACATGTGTAGGGGTCTAGGTCTAGTCCATGCATGGTCGTTGGTTAGTGCTTCAGTCTCTGTAAGCCCCCACAGGCCTAGGTTAGTTGACTCTGTTGGTCTTCTTGTGCAGTTCTTGTTCCCACTGGGTCTTTCTATCCTTCCCCCAACACTTTCACAAGGCTCCCCCAGCTCTGCCTATGTTTGGCTGTGAGTCTCAGCATCTGTTTCAGTCTGCTGCTGGGTAGAGCTTCTCAGAAGACAGTTATGCTAGGTTTCTGTATACAAGCATAGCAGAGTATCATTAATAATGTCAGGGGTTGGCTCTCCCAAAAGATGCTGCAGCATACTGAAACATCTGCTCAACTATGTTCATAGAAGCTTTATTCATAAATTCATTGTTGATGACATCATCATTCATCATTGTGCTGAAGTCATGGTTGATGTCATCATTCATTCTTGTGCTGAAGTCAGAAAACCCAAAGTTAAATGGCCAGAGCTCAGAGCTCAGAGCTCTCTAGTCCTTATGGGGCTCTTGTGGAAATCTGAAAGCATTAACCTTCTTTTAGGCACTCAAAGATCCTTCTTGGTGAGCCTAGGTTATAGAGTTTTAATCTCACCTTTCCTCCAGCAGTGGGGTCCTTGCTCAGAGCCTGACATGCATGGCTTTATGAGATGACTCTCATTCCAGATCATTTTACTTATTTGTACTGGTCAATTTTTAACTAAAAAATATCATAAGCTCCTTTCCTTTTCAGCTTAATTGCTTAATTTAAATAGTTTACACAGAAGAAGTGTATATGTTCTCTATGTGTACTTTAGAATGCAGTGAAACCATTGAGCTCAGAACCTTCTTACTTGGTTCTTATTTGGCATCTTACTGGGTTCTTTCTGATCTTTAGTGTGTGTGCCATAGTTTACACTTCCATCACATCTCACTTTAATCATTGCTGTAGCTCCCTAGCTTAATTTTAGTGTGTGCGTGTCAATGCAGGAACCATATCAACACAAATCTATACATTTCATGTTCTTGCTTAACTTGTCTCCTGAAGCCTTCTATACCTTAAGAAGGGATTCAAAATAAACAATGTGACAGACAAGACTGTTTGAAGTCTGTCTTCATACATACACTGAGCCCAAACATTTGTTGTTTCATAGTGTGGACAGAACTAATACTATGTGTCTAAAGAGTCCACTCAAGAGTTTTCTCAGCACGTGTTTACTCTCCTCTTGCCTTTCCCAGCCAACCCCTTCTCAGTTTACTGAGATTCTCTGTCTCCCTTTCTTTCAAGAGTTCTAGTTCTTTGAAGTCAGAAAATTTATCTCATTTATTTCTGTTACTAATTTAATTTCTGGAGCATCATAGGATTTCAGCTGTCTGAATTGAAATTTATGGGAAGAAGTTTTGGGTGATGCCAAATCTTTATTCTAAATATATGTTTTTGATCCAACTGGTCACCTTGACATCTGATTCAAAGTCCTTTTAATATGTATTTGTTTTCTTTTTCACCCTGTAAGCACAGAGTCTATGGAGGTAGTGTTGATCTTCTCCACAGTACACAAAGAATGCAATAAACTTCAGGGACTTGCCTGGCATCCAATGATCTCAGTTTTTGTACATGTTGTTCCAGAAACTCTTGGAAAGGCTTTAGAAGTTTCCTTAGTACCTGTATCTTCCCTTTATTTCCCTTGTATCATGGTCTCTCTCTCTCCTCTCTGTCTCTCTGCTCTTTGTCTCTTTGTCTGTCTGTTACACTGGGTCCAGTAAGGCTCCCATGATGCATTGTCCCTAGAGAAGTTTCACTTGTCACAAAGTTTCCTCTGATTTTACATGTGTCTATTTTTCCAGTCCACAATTTATTACTGCTTCTAAGAAGAGAAGAAATCTCATTAAATTTATTCAATTAGTGTGTGGCTTTAACCTAGTGTGTTATTTAACTTACTGCCAGGACTATCTCAAGTGTGTCTCAATTTTAAAAGAGGAAACTTATTACTTCAAAAGAACGAAGCATGAAAGATGCCTTGCACAGATAGGTAGAGCAGCCTCATGTTTTTCTAATCAGACAAAATAATGCACATGATTTTTTTTTCTACAAACCAGCCTGGACTGAATGTCTAAACCTTTGACTGGTTTCTTTCATAAAAGAAGTAATAAGCTTTATAAATATTATGTAGTGGAAAAGTCAGATGTACATAAAAAGTTCAAAACCAACTAGGGTGATTCTTAACTGTGGAAGTCAGCCATGAGGGTAGGATCTCAGACTATTCTTTCATATTTGAGCTCACAGAAACAAAGGTAGGATTTCTCTTCTCTAGACTGAGAAATCATTGTTAGCAACGAGGGTTTTCCACTTTTCTCCAGTCTAAGAGCACACTGTGGTGCTAAGGAATGTTTGGAAATGTTAATACATCTTTCACAGTGACAAATATTTTTTGGAAATACTGTTGTTTTTTTTCTAGGACAGTTTTCAATGAATAAGACACGATTCCTATCATCACATAGCTTATTAGAGGACTGGAAGGAATGCAGGATGTGATCAATGTTACACAGGAGATACAAGTAGCCCTATGATCTGAGGGGAAGATTAATTCTATATGACAGTGACAGAAAGGGCTTTACCAAGGGGTGACATCTGAAGAATGGCTATAATCTCACTCCACAGCATTGTACAAGGGCACCGCACACAAGAAAGGAAGGCTGTGAGGCAGATGCAAAGGCAGAAAAGAAGAGCCCAGATCAGGGTGCAAGTGCAGGTCAGGTGGGAGTCTTCGGATGTCAGCTCAGATGAGCCAGAGCCAGGTGTTTTATCTTTTGAACAAGAATCCTTCTCAGCGCACAGAAACTCCTTTGCTCTTCTTAGAAAAGAAGTTCAACATGCCCACTTCACCAACACACTAACAATCCCATTGTTCTTTAGTGTCGGTTGGTTTGCTTTGGTTTGTTAGTGTGTGTGTTGCCTGTCACCTTGCATGCAGGTGAAGTACATGTGGAGGCCAGAGGCTGCTATCAGAATGACTCCGCTATTGCTCTCCACCTTACTTTTTTGAGTTAAGATATATTTTTTAAATTAAATTTTTATTTTTATATTAATTACAGTTTATTCACTTTGTATCCCAGCTGTATCTCCCTCCCTCATTTCCTCCCAATCCCACCCTTCCTCCCTCATCTCCTCCCAAGCTCCTCTCCAAGTCCACTAATAGGGGAGGTCTTCCTCCCTTTCCATCTGACCCTACCTTATCAAGTCTCATCAGAACTGGCTGCATTATCCTCCTCTGTGGCCTGGCAAGGCTGTTCTCCCCTCAGGGGGAGGTGGTCAAAGAACTAGCCACTGAGTTCATGTCAGAGGCAGTCCCTGTTCCCCTTACTTGGGTACCCTCTTGAACACTGAGCTGCCATGGGATACATCTGAGCAGGGGATCTAGGTTATATCCATGCATGGTCCTTGGATGGAGTATCAGTCTCAGAAAAGATCCCTGTGCCCAGATTTTTTTGGTTCTGTTGTTCTTGTGGAGCTCAGTCCTCTCCAGGTCTTGCTATCTACCCATTCATTCCTAAGATTCCCTGCACTCTGCCCAAAATTTGTTTATGAGTCTCAGTATCTGCTTTGATACAATGTTGAAGAGTCTTTCAAAGGCCCTCTGCGGTAGGCTCCTGCCCTGTTTTCTGTTTTCTTCTTCTTACGTCTGTCCCATTTGCCTTTCTGAGCAAGGATTGATGGTATTACCCAGGATCCTCCTTCTAGCTCAACTTCTTTAGGTGTACAGATTTTTGTAGGTTTATCCTATATTATATATCTAGTATCCACTTATAAGTGAGTATATACCATGTGTGTCTTCCTGTTTCTGGAATACCTCACTCAGGATGTACTTTCTAATTCCTACCATTTGTCTGCAAATTTCATGATTTCCTTGTTTTTAATTGCTGAGTAGTATTCCATTGTGTAAATGTACTACAATATCTGTATCCATTCCTCTGTTGAGAGACATCTGGGTTGTTTCCAGGTCCTGGCTATTATGAATAAAGCTGCTATGGACAAGATTTCACCTTACAACCATCAGAATGGCTAAGATCAAAAACTCAAGTGACAATACATGCTGGAGAGGATGTGGAGAAAGTAGAACCCTCCTCCATTGCTGGTGGGAATATAAACTTGTACAATCACTTTGAAAATCAATCTGGTGTTTTCTCATACAACTAGGAATAGCGTTACCTCATGATCCAGCTATACCACTTCTAGGCATATATAAAAAATATGCTCAAGGACACAATGAGATAGGATTTCTCTTTTTATTTTTTGCTTTCTTTTTTTAATTAAATTTTTATTTTTTATATTAGTTACAGTTTATTTACTTTGTATCTCAGCTGTAGACCCCTCCCTCATTTCCTCCCAATCCTACTCTCCCTCATCTCCTCCCTATCCCTCTCTAAGTCCACTGATAGGGAAGGTCCTCCTCTCTTTCCATCTGACCCTAGCTTATCAGGTCTCTTCAGGACTGGCTGCAATCTCCTCCTCTGTGCCGTAGCAAGGCTGCTCCCCCCTCAGGGGTAGGGGTAGGTAAAAGAGCCAGCCATTGAGTTCATTTTCAAAGACTGTCCCTGTTCCCCTTACTAGGGTACCCACTTGGATACTGAGCTGCCATGGGCTACATCCGAGCAAGGGTCTAGGTTATATCCATACATGGTCCTTGGTTGGAAAAACAGTCTCAGAAAAGACCCTTGTGCCCAGATATATTTGTTCCTTGTGGAGCTCCTAACCTCTCCAGGTCATACTAACTCCCCCTTCTTTCATATGATTCCCTGCACTCTGCCCAAGGTTTGGTTATGAGTCTCAGTATCTGCTTTGATATACTGCTAGGTAGAGTCTTTCAGAGGCCTTCTGTGGTAGGCTCCTGTCTACCCAGTCCAGGAGGGTAGGTATTTGAAAGAGAGTATTGGCATCAAAGCCTCCTGAGTTCATGTCAGAGACAGCCCCTGTTCCCCTTACCAGGGAACCCACATGGACAGGAGCTCCATAAGGAGAGCAATAGAACCAAAAAATCTGGGCCCAGGGGTCTTTCCTGAGACTGATACTCCAACCAAGGACCATGCATGGAGATAACCAGAACCCCTGCATAGATGGAGCCCATGGCAGCTCAGTGTGCAAAAGACTGTCTTTTATCCAGGTTGTGTTTGTAGGACATGGGTGGCCCAGCACAACTGTGCTGAGCCTCATTTACATAATTCTAATAAATAATAACATACACAAATGCATCAATAAGTAAATGGATGCAGAATAACATCCAAGCGAGAGCTTCTCAGAGAAACCTGTGTGAACTGGAGTATGAGCAAAGCTTCTATTTCTTTGTTTTACCATGAGAATCTGTTGGGTATTCTCTAGGATTGTTCTAGGGGCAATCTCACAATTTGCGCTTTTGGGAAGATAATACAGGGTGGCAACACTGGCTTATAAATTTGCCTAAATATTACATAAAATATCACTGTCTGTGTTTATATTAGTTACAGTTTATTTACTTTGTAATCTCCCAAACAGGTGAGCACAGCTCCTGGGGAAGGCAGGGACTGCTGAAGTCAGAAGTTTTTCCAGTCGTGGATTTTTGATGTATGTTCTTTGGAGTCACCGCCTTATGGGTTGACCTATACCCTGTGGACGAGGATAAGAGATATCAGCCTGTAAGCCATATTATCAGTTAGTGCAGCAATTTAGCCTGTAATGGAGTGATTAAGTCATTGTTTTGGTGAAAACCCTTTAATATCAAATTTAGCTGTCAGGCACTTGCAGGTAAATGTAGCAATTTTTCAAGCAGGGTTCTGGCATTTTCTGATAATATCAGTGGTTTATATCTAATTATTGCTACTGTTATTTGGTTGGTGTTTCTGAGAATCCAGCTTAGGGAGAGAGGTGACACCTTCTCAAATGCTGGCATTTGTCTTTCTCTGTTTATATGCCCTCTCATGGGTTGGTTAAAACCATGCCCTCCATGGTTTTACTGCCAGCATTTTTTATTTTTATTTTTTATGATGAAAAGTGCAGGCAGTATCTCCTGGGTAAAATTATTATGAGCTGTAGTCTCACCACCCAACTGACCTTGAACTCAGTATGTAGTCCAGGCTGGCCTCTAACTTTTGTTCTTCTTATCTAAGCATTCTGAGGCACATGCCTCAGCTTCCAAACAAATGTACAGTCCCTTCTATCAGGCATTTTAGTAAAGATCCACATAATATTTATGTATATATGTTTGCAGCTCCAGAACTGAAATTTAACTGAGTCACCTTAGCACAAATAATCACTCTAAGTATGCATATGTCAAACGATTTCCAGAAAGGAAAAAAAAAAAAAAAAAAGGAAAAGAAAAAAAATGGGGAAATCGGTTCCTTTGAGAAACATTCACCCCACACTTGGGGCAAATGTTAAAGAAATCAGTGTGAATGTGGAGGGCACTATAAACCACCAATAAAGGAAGCCTCACTGCTCCTGAATGGAAAACAGCATGAAAGCAGACAGAAGCCTCATGAGAGTTAAGCTTTGAAGAAGGGACAGAATTTACAGTAGTTGTAGTCTCCATGGAAGTGACATGGAAGAAGTATAAGCCAAAGCACAGCTAGAGAAGGAGCAGACTTACTCCCTCTCCCTCCCAACCTCTAGTTCCTTTTGGTGGTACCCGATGGCCAAGCTCTACTTAAGCCGGACTGCAGCGTAGCTCAGCCTAGAGAAGAACTGAGGTTAAATTCACAGCAATAAACAAACAACAGTTACCCAATGTAGGCATCTCAGATTTTTGTTCTTTACATGGAGTATGCTACTGGCAACCTGAAACGGTTTTAAATGCTTTCTAAATAGTGACTAAAATCATCTTATGTGTAATGTTAAGATGGCCAGTAGTTTTGAAATTCTCTAAGCAGTCATTGGATCATGAAAAAAATCCGAGCATGTGAATTTAATTCTATACTGAGTCTTCCCACTGAATACTCTGAATTCCACGAGGTGCTTCTGCAGAGTACTTCCAATAAGTTTCAGGCTTTGGTTCCACCACCTAATAAGCAAATGGCTGAAGCCATTCAGTGTGACTCTGTGGATTTCTCTTGTGATGTGAGAAAGAGTCTAGCTGTGAGGAACATGGTAAACAGTACCGAATCACATAAAACTTCTAGGACATATATGTAGGAAAGGCAAATACACAGTTAAAATTTTATATGATAATAAAAGCTACATATATTTTTAAGTTATCACTTTGATATTATCCATAACATTACATTTAAATCAGCAAAGTTAGCTGCAATATGGCCTAAACACAGATGTCTGCTGCATAAACAATCTGCTATAGGTTTGTGATATGAATTAAATGCAAACATTTGGGATCATGGAAAAATGAAGCATGAGCAGTACTGGTATTCAAATACTGATTTTGTGCTTCCCTTTGAACACATTCTTTTACACAAGCATCTGTGGGCAGTCACAGATAACATTTGTGAAGCCATTGGTTGTTTTCAGTGAGGTCAGCATTTTGAAATCATAGACGAACTTTCATTTTTGCTGTCCACAGGATAAAGATTATTTCCTCCTGGCTGCCTTTCTCTCCTTCTTATGCCCGTTTCTATATGTAACTTCCGTATTTTAAATTCTGTGCGCGGTCAGAATCTCATGGCTTTCTTCAGGGAGCAGATGTTATCTGTTGTTTGGCAGCCATTTGGACCAAGACGTCCACAAGATGTGCTTAAAACATTGTAGAAAAGGCTATTGGCATAAAAATGTTTGTTGATACTGAGAACTCAAAATGAACTGGGGCACCCTGTGAGAGAGAAGTTGACTTTCTGTTCAAAGGCATGTTGGAAAGCAGGAGGCAGAGGCAGGCTAAGGAGTTGTATTTTATGTCCATCACAGCAGGGATGTCATTGAAAGTTGGAGAATGACATGGTCAGCCTCCTGGTTCACAAAGATCATTCTGGCTGTTTACTAGGGAATGGATTTTAAGGGCAACCAAAGGGAGGCATGGAAAACTAGCTGAGGGAGATTCACTGTCAAGGTGAGAGAAGGTAATAGCTTGGGTAATGGCTTGGAACAATGTTCATAACTACAAGGAGGAGACAGAGAAACTGGGGTGTGGATTCTGTACTGAGCCATTAGATTCTCTCTTGGGATGAAGGCACCTATTCCCCTGATGCCGGAAACACTGGATGCTAACAGCCCACTTCTCAAATAACCCTTTGCCAATGAATGTGCCTCATCCAAGGTGATACTTCTGGATTGACCATTCCCCATGGACGGAGTAGGTGGGCCAGAGCTCTTGTCTTAATGAGCTTCTTGTGGGGTCAGCTCAGATCTCTTTTGCAGCCACTTTGCCGTCTCACTTCCCTCAACCCCACCTTGCCTTTCGGTTCCATTAGAGACCGCACTGAGCATGCTTCAGTTAATCTCTTGCATATAGCCTGTTTCCAATCTGAAGCAAGGACGACTCAGTATCCACTAAGTAGGTATGCGGTTTGCAAACAAGTCAGAACAGTTTGGATATGGTGAGGAGTGGGAATGGAAGTAAAATAAGCACAAAGCAATGATCTGCATGTGTCTCTCCTGTCTCTGACTTTTACTACTAAGAAGTTGAGTATGCATTCGACAAAGCTTGGAAAAATTCATGATATCTAGTAGAGTTTTGTTTTGTTTCAGAAGACATTATGAGATGCCTGCTCAAACAGGTGATGCCAAGCATGTAGATAAATCCTTCCTCATGTATCTGTTACCATTCCCTTAGCCAAGTCATTGTCTCTTAGAGTTCCACAAAAGCTCTTGATGCGTCTTTCTGATTCTAGTAAACTCATTTTAAGCCCTTTCACATTCTTTAGTTAGGGTAACAAGATAAAGCTTCTTCACACTTGAAAGGTTTTCATGGTTTCCCGCTGTCCCAAGGATGAAATCAAGGCTCCGTGACTTGGATTGTAGGACTCTGTTCATATGAAGAGCCTAACCTCTTGTCCTTCCCATTCTTGTCACTGAAGTAGTCTGACCATGTAAGCGTTCTACTTTGTCTGATCTCAGGGCCTTTGCATATGGTGTCTTCTCTGTCCAGGACCATGGTTTCCATCTGCCTGTTCTCCATGACAAGGGCTCTTTCTACTAATCTCTCAGGACTTCCTCTTCTCTAGCCTTCTCAATGAGGACTTTTTATTGGAAGACTACTCTTGCTGTATTTGTAAAGTCCACTACTTTTATTTTCATTATCTGTATCATACTCATGTTTAAGCAGGGTTCTTGAGAACACATTTCTGTATTTAAGGAAAGGAAAGTCTGGTGTAAAATAACATAAAATTCTGTCTTATTTTTCAGTAGACTCCTGCTCTTCCTCTGGTCTCCTTTTATCATCAAATCAAAAGGCACTTAAAAGTACTGACAACTCTCCATCTGAGAGCCTACAGAGCACATTTTTATTAAAGTCGGCTCTAGGTCAGATAAAACTTAACAAATTTGTCCTTTTACAACTCACTATGCTGTTTCTTCACAGATACTGTGGACTTGGGGATCGTGGTAACTGTATAGAATTCTCCCCTCTGCCACCTGAGGCATCCTGCGAAGAAGGGGGTGTCTAGATATTGGTTCATCTCTATTTTTTGAATCTGAGACTTTTCTTAGTAGATGTTCTTTCTCAGAGATCTGTCTCTGCTGTGCTGAGAGACATGGTAATGAAGGCAGATTCTCAGGAGCTGTGGAGTGGACTGCACATGACCGTGGATTTCCCAGTCTTTAGAGTTCCTCTTAAGTGACAGAGGGTGAATAAAAGCTTAAGTTTCACAGCCTTAACTTTCAGCACTGAATATGTTGTGGGCTATTTGCTGCAGTGTTGAAGCATAGGAAGCATACTCCTTTCCAATGGCAGCATGCATTAAAAGCACAGTACCAAGAATTTATGTCTAAGCCCTTCCTTTCATCACCAGTCTCTGATAAGAATGGGTTTTGTAGGCACAAGCCTAGGTGTAATCCATGATGATGTTTAACTTGCATCCAGCAAGAATGAAACTTGATGGTTGATGTTTTGTGAGATCTCCATAGAAATCTTGGATTTCATTAGATGAGAAGTTGACCTTAAATTTCACTCATTGACAGCTTGGATACAAGGAGACCATCCTGCTGGGTGGGATCTGTATGTGAAGCTTGCTAAGACCCCAGACCTTTACTATGAATTCCTAAATACAGGTCTCACTCAGTGCCCATTCCTTCTTGAGAGCGGGAATAGAAAAATTACAGATTTTTATGGTTAAACTGTCAAATTAACTGATTTTGCTAGAAACACCAAGGCTAATGGCAGCCCAGTTATCTTTCTATTTGGAAGTGAGAAGCTGAGACAGAGGTTGCATCTGTTATTTACTTTGTATTCCTCGTACCCAGCAGGGCATCTGGCCTCTAGAAGTCACTCACTTGAATATCCATGAGCTTCCAACAGTAGATGTCTGACGTTTGGATTTTAGTCAGATGGTTCTGTGTTTGTGCGTCTGGGGCATGCATTGGAATTTGGTGTTGTTGTTTCTTCTTTTTGCTCCTATAAAGTGCTGTCCTCTCTAACCAGCTCTGTCCATGACACAGAGGAGGCTATCAACTCTGGATCAGTAAAGCTATGACATGTCTGGTCTGGTGCCCATAGAGGTCAGAGGAGAGCATCAGATCCTCTAGAATTGGAGTTATGGATAGTTATAAGCCACAATAAGGAAGCTGGGAACTGAACTTGTATCCTTTGCAACGAATACTTTTCAATCCTAAGCTATCTCTCCAGCAAGTCATTTTTTTTAAATAAATACCTTTATTGTAGATTTCCAGTGTGGAGTCTAAGGGAGAAAACTCTTCCCTTTCTGACTTACACATTACTCTATTTTTTTCTTAAACTTTTTTTTAATTTATTGCAATTCATTCTTTTTGTATCCCAGCTGTAGCCTCCTCCCTTATCTCTTCCCAATCCCACCATCTCTCCCTCTTCTCCCATGCCCTTTCCCTAGTCCACTGATGGGGAGGTCCTCCTTCCCTTCCCTCTGACCCTAGCCTATCAGGTCTCATCAGGACTGTCTCCATTGTCATCCTCTGTGGCCTGGTAAGGCTTCTCCCCACTCAGGGGGAGGTGATCAAAGAGCCAGCCACTGAGTTCATGTCAGAGATAGCCCCTGTTCCCTTTGCTAGGGAACTCACTTGGAGACTGAGCTGCCATGGGCTACATCTGTGCAGGGGTTCTAGGTTATCTCCATGAATGGTCATTGGTTGGAGTATCAGTCTCAAAAAAGACCCCTGGACCCAAATTTTTTGGTTCTAGTGCTCTCCTTGTAGAGCTCCTGTCCCCTCTAGGTCTTTCTATCTCTCCCTTCTTTCATAAGATTCCCTGCGCTGTGTACTCTGCTACTCTATTTTTCAATGTCTAACCTCTGTGAAGTTTATATTCCTCTTGAAAGCAAGAACATGACCTGCTGTAGGCTGGATATAACATCTACCCCCACCCCACCTCCATCAGAAGGCTCATAGGTTGAAGGGTTCATGTCCAATCGGTGAACCCAATTGCTGAGAGGAGATTGGATCACAAAAGTTCTGGCTTGATGTATGAAATGACTGTGGCTCTACAATTCAATAGCATAATTGAAAGGTGTTGGGCAGGTAGCAGGGACCTGCTGGGGAAAGCAGTTTTGTTACCGTCTGCTCCTCTGCTTCCTAACCACTGTAAGCAGCTTCTGCACGTTCCTTCTACAGTGATGCCCTGCTTTGCCCTGGTGCAAAGCAATGGATCTAGATAAATTTCCACCAAAGTCTTGGAAACAATGAACCAAAATATTTTTTTTTCTTTTGGTTATTTCTGTTAGGTATTTTTCCCAGGGAAAGAAAGCTGGTTAGCACTTGCAGGGTCCTGGCATTTAGTAAGAACAATGGAGATCTTAAGTCTCTAAGACTGTAAATGGAGAGACTGCTTCTGGAAAGCTAATTGAATGACTTTAGGAAAGTCTCTTTACCATTCTGTGCCTAGTTTTCTCATCTTGAAAAGGAGAGGACAAACTCATTGCTAAGATTTGATTGGAACCTTAGAAAGCCAACAGTTGCCTCGAGGGAAATCATTTCAGACCACTATAGAGCTTTTCCCAATGCCTTTGTCATTAATCATCAAGATTGGTAAGGCAATAAGAGACAGAGGATACTAATCTTGAAGAGGGCACTTAAATCTGTATTCCTAAATTTTCTCTTCTTTTTTATTTTTTTCCTAAGGGATTGATAGAATGCTGGCTGGCTGCTTTTTTGTTTGTTTGTTTGTTTTGTTTTGAATATTGGAATATTGAATTAACCATTATTTTTAGCTATTACTGAAGGTTTTTGAGATTCTGGATACTTCGAAACTTCGAATTCAGCTATACTGACAACCATATTTGAAAAATTGTTGGCATTCTTCATATGTATCAGATCTATTTTAAGATCTATTTTATTTTATGTGTATCAATGTTTTTGCCTACCTGCATGCCCTGAATTATGAGCATGCCTGCTGATCATAGGTCAGAAGAGGGCATCAGATCCAAGGTCCTTGAGTTATAGATGATTGTGAGGCATCATGTGGGTACTAGGAACTGAATTTGCACCCTTTGCAAGAGCAACAAGTCTCTTAACCAACGAGCTGCCTCTCTAGCAAGTCATTTTTTACAACACGAATACTTGCTTTTAATGTTAAATTCCAGTATGGCTTTCTGTTATAAGGTTGTCTTACATTTCTGTTGCAGTTATTTTATTTGATGTTAACTTAAATGTTGGTTTAACTTCTGCTTTATCCAAAGATTTCTAGTGGATGATTTAATACAAGTATCTCTCCATTCTGGATTTAATGCAATTCTAAGTCAACCTTACAGTTAGTCAAAAGTAAAATCCTCAACTAAATATATTATTTGGCTACAATTTTTGGCAAAATTCATCTTGTGCTATTTAGTTCTTCTCCACCAATGATGTGATTTTGCTTATAAGAACATTTCTTCTGACTTCCAAAAATGTGTATAGTAGACTAGACACATATGGCAAAATCCATTGCTGTTAATATTTTATCACCGCAGCCCCTCACCTGCCAGTATGGATATGGAGACAATGAGATGAATGGAAAGAATTCCAGAATGGCACGTAAACTCTTTGAGGCTCTACAAATCCACGAAAAAGTTAAGAACAAATAAGAGCTTTCCCTTAGAAGAGAAACTGAAGGGGGGCGGGGGGCTAATCTCTGAGAGAAGCTGGAGATCTTCCACAGGTTATGTTCCTGGAAGAATATGGGCCTGACTTGAACTCACACTCCTAGCAGTAAGGGACATGGAGATGGAAGTGGCCACCTCCTAGTCTCCTAGGACTTTTAGTGGAGGGAGGGGGACATCAACCCACCCACAAAACCTTTGATCCAAAATTTGCCCTGCTTATAAGATGTACAGGGATAAATATGGTTGGCCCAACTTGAGACCCATCCCATGGAAGAGCTCCAACTCTTCGCACTATTAATGATACTCTGTTATGCTTCCAGACAGGAGCCTAGCATAACTGTCCTCTGAGAAGGTCCACCCAGGAGCAGGTCAAAACAGATGCTGAGACTCACAGCCAAACATTCAGCAGAGCTTGGGGAGTCTTGTAGATAAGTGGGAGGAAGGACAGAGAGATCCAGAGGGTCCTTTGTATGTACGCATTAACTATGGAGTGTTGATGGCTCTTTGTTTTGCAGTGGCTGCTCAATGCTTAGTTTTGAAATTGTTTCCTTCTTATTTCAAAAATCTCCTTTAGCACATCAAAGCTTTTAAAACCTTTCTTTCCCCCCCCTTTTTATTTAATCATTGTATTGGTATAAAATTGTGCTTAGATAGTATCCAAACAGAAAGAAATTTTTGCTGTCTTGTGAGAAGGCATAATAAAGCCCAATAGTCAGTGCTCTTTGGGGTATATAATGAAAATCCAGATGCACTATTACAGCTCAAGCAGTTGCATAGGTATGGAGGACTATGAGAGCTATGTGGAAAGAAGCCAAGTGTTCTTTCAGATGCCAGTAGTAAGATGTGAGTAAAACAGAATTAGCAGCGGGATAGGTTTTACCATGTGTGCCACCAGTAAACACTGAGCCCATGAAGATTCCTTGCTCTCAGGTGTGTGGTGCTTTTAATATTGGAAGGTGCATGCTGCTTCAGGGGCCTCATTAGCATCCCAGTCTTGAGGGCCTGTCATAATGCCAGATGCAGCTGAGTGCTGCTGTGGGCCTCTCCAGCACCTGCCATGCGTGGATCACTGATCAGAGCCCAGCTCTCATTGCCTTTGAATACCTATGCATTAGTGCAGCTTGGGAAGGGGGGCGATATACACAGAAGCAAAGACAGTAAACAGCGTTGGCAGAATTTGTTGGATCAAAGTCCTGTCTTTTCCTTTGTCTTCACACTGAATGAAAGACAAGGGCATGCTTGGCATAAAGTTCCCTGAATCCCCACTTCAAGAATGAGCTGGCTGCATGTGCTCCCTGGGAATAAAAGTGCTGATTCTCTGGAGCCTGCCCTGTCAGTCTGCACTGTCACCAATAACACCAATTTCTGTCAGTTTTAATGATGGTTCTTGAGACCAAAAGGGGACTAGTGTTCTGGATAATAAAATAGGAGTTTGGTTTTCTGTTCACATCTTAAGAAAAATAATCTTTTTGGATTTATAGATGTGGGTGAAGGGTGGGCGAGTCATTTAACAAGCATTCACAATATTTTGGTCTACATGTAATCAATACTTATTGTTTAAGGAAGCATTCTGGGCATATAGGCTCCCAGAGTATGAATACGCACTTGGAATAAGGATTTCCTTAAGTATGTTACTTTTCTGTTTTGGCACACAAAATGGTATGTACTTGAAGTATATTTTCCAGGAGTGATGCTTTATTATGCAGCACTCTGACATTTTCTGTTATACAGATTGCTTGCATTTTCATCTTAGCTGGACTGAGTCCTGATGCAGCTTGGTGCTAATGGCAAAAAACGTTCAAGGTTTGCATGTTTAAACTGTGTTTCCTTCGGATATGATTCTAAATTACTAAGTTGACTGATATGTTCTTAGTACCATCTAATCTTCTTGGTGAGAAGTGTTTGCCCTGGTCATGCTTCTTTCTTGCTTGCCTTACTTTAATTATCCTACTCTTCACCGAAGGAACTGGACAATTTAATCGGCCAAAGCCAGGGACATGTCTGTATGGAGCACAAATTTCTTGTCAGTGCTGACAATACAGTAGCTTGGAAATAGTGACAGTTAGAACTGAGCATAGAAAAACACTTTGCAAGCAAAGAATCAGCCTGGGAAAGGGATCTAGTTCAGTCTGTGAAAGTGGTGAAACCCTTGCAAGTCTTACTGATATGTGGTAGGTATGAGAAGACCCATGTGCATAAAAAAGGAACGATAGTGTTATCTTCTAGAAAAGGGGGAGCTACTGCTTTCTTACCGGCCAATGTCTGAAGGAGCATCTCAACAGGATGCATTTTGTTTATAGAAATATATAGTAGAACCACACGGCTATACTTTCCTGTAGAAATAAAATGGATTGTGCTTATGATCCGTTTAAAGGCTGAGTCTGTCCAGAGGTCAAAACGAGCCTGAGCACATGTATTTCAGTGACTTTCCCTCTCTCTACACCATGGCAGAATCTCATAGGAGCTGTTGGGCCATCTTAGAGTCACACACTTCACTTTTTTTTTTTCTGTTTCCTCCTAAAATGGGCATGCTTCTTAGGGTTCAGTGAGGAATGGAATTTGGAATTTGGGACTCAGGAGGCATTTTGTGACCTGAGCTAAGAAACTGAACCAAATACAACACATCAAAACTTCCTATGAATAAAACAGTAAAATAATCATTAGGAATTTGAAGCAAAATACAAAGGCTACATTGAGGAAATGTAAAACATGAATAGATTATCTTAGAGATATTATATCTTGTAGTGTTTTGGTCTTGATTTGAGTCACACAGTGACCCACATCATCTGTTGATGCTGTGGATTTTTTTTCTGATAGCTCTTGGTTAAATGTCAGGGAGCGCTGGGTGGGGTTCAGGACACAAAGGAAGTAAGAATGCTGATGGATAATGGGCTAGTATCCATTTTTTTCCTTTGATGGAGGGTCTAAAATTTAGTCTCTTGAAGGGCAGGGTTGCAGAACAGGTAGAGAGAACCATTTGAAGAGATTCTGGGTATAGAAATGTTTTTGTGGGGGACCGATACGGGAGACAGTGTGCTGTACACACAGGCGAGGTACTCTAGGGCAGAAAACTGTATCAATTCACTTCTGAACCAAGAACAACTTACCTGTGTGCTCTGTCAGCCACAAATTTTCTACACTGGCTGTTGAAAACATGAACTGTTGCTCCTTGTTCTTCCTTTTCACCTGGATGTTAATTGCCCTGGCTTCCTGGGCTTCTCAGCTCTGCTGCCTTTACCTAGATTAACCACAGAGCTCCTTGTGGGTTCTCTTCATTGCAGCCTAGACATTCTTCCTGGTCATTAGTTTTCTTCCCTTAAAGAGTACAGTCTTATATAACCTCATGTCTAATGTCTAGCAACCATGGCTTTTATACTTTTTTTTTCACTGTTCTAGGCATGGGGATTCATTTGGCCTCTTTCTTTATCCATCTTAGATTGAGAAGGCCTTAGTTACTCTCTCCTACCCTGTTGGTTTTGCTTGTCCAACTTGGTGGAAAGAACTTTAAAGAGTCTGAGATATCTGCCTTGATTCTAACACAGCAAGCAAGTCTGCCACAGTTTAGTGTGCAAGCAGAAGACTTAAGAGTCCTATCAACTTGAATTTGCTATTCTCATCATTTCCTCTTGTTCTCTTGACTCATAGGGGGCTATGTGCAGTGGTAGGTTTGAATGGTGTGCCCAGAGCAGATTCATGCCACTGCTGAGAGATCTGGAGCCTTAGACTTGTAGAAGAGACTGCCAGCTAATTTGTCAAACTTTGTCCTGGAAGGACATTTTGCAGAAGTACTTTGCTTGTTATATAAACCTGCTGCTTCCCCAGAGGGACACTGTTTTTCCTTTTCCAGGTTTATTTGACATGTAATCATTCTTGGAAAGACAGTCAGGACAAAGTTGTCACACACTATGGACACCATTCCCGAGACACAGCCTTGAATGTCCTTGCTGAGGGCTTTCTGCATGATGCTTATTTCAACTGCGTTTTAAAAATAAGATATTGTGAGATACAAATATTTGTGCAAGACTACTTAAAAGTAAATAAACTGAGTCAGTTTGACAATGAACATTTAGTAATTCATTGATTATTTAGAATATACTAGATTAAAAATAGATTTTTACATAAATGCTAGAAGGTACTCAAAATTTTACTTGTTCAAAGCAAATTATGAAAAAGGTTGAGTGCTGTCTTTTTTTTTAGAAGATTATTTAGGATCTCAGCATAGGCACATGTTTGTTGTGTAGATTCAAATGCAATGCCTCATTGATGAACTTTAAAAACATGTAATGGTATAATTGCGTATATCAAGCTGATTTCCGGTTTAAAGTGTGTATGTCTCACCATTAACATGGACATTTGCTAAACTGGAAAAGAAACAGCACAAGAGAGAAGCCTGCAGGGTGCAGTGCCTTGTCTTTACGCTGGAGACTTTTGGGGTTTTGTCCTGTGATGTGAAAGAAGAGAGTGTAACAGGATGGCTATGCCATGATTACATCCAGTGTCAGAGACACAGCTGATTTATTGTCCTCGTTGTTTGCAAAGCACTGTAGGGAACCAGAACCATTGGGCAATACTATCTTGAAAATGTTACATGCAAGTTTACAGAAGCCATTTGAAGTCCTATGTGGTTCATATGAAAATTTAAAAACATTGTGTTCTCTAAAGAGTTAGAGGCGGTTTTTAAAACTGTTGCTGTATAGTACAGGTTGAGATCAGGGATGGAGATACCTCCAGAAGATCTTTTATTGTAGAGGATTGTTTTAGCAATTCTGGGTTTCTTGTTATTCCATACGAAGTTGAGAATTTTTCTTTCCAGGTCAGTAATGAATTGTGTTGGCAATTTGATGGGAATTGCATTAAATCTGTAGATTGCTTTTGGTAAGATGGCCATTTTTACTATATTGATCCTGCCAAGCCATGAGCATGGGAGATCTTTCCATCTTCTCATATCTTCTTCTAATTTTTTCTTCAGAGACTTGAAATTTTTTTCATACAAGTATTTGACTTCCTTGGTTAGTGTTACTCCGAGGTACCTTATGTCATTTGTGGCTATTGTGAAGGGTGTTGTTTCCCTAATTTCTTTCTCAGCCCTTTTGTCTTTTGTATACAGGAGGGCTACTGATTTTTTTTTAGTTAATTTTGTATCTGGCCACTTTGCTGAAAGTGTTTATCAGCTGTAGGAGTTCCCTGGTAGAGTTTTTGGAGTCACTCAGGTATACTATCATAACATCTGCAAATAGTGATAATTTGACTTCTTCCTTTCCAATCTGTATCCCCTTGATCTCCTTCAACTGTCTTATTGCTCTAGCAAGGACTTCCAGAACTATGTTGAAGAGATATGGAGAGAGTGGGCAGCCTTGTCTTGTCCCTGATTTCGGTGGGATTGCTTTAAGTTTCCGTTCAGTTTGATGTTGGCTATAGGTTTGCTGTATATCGCCTTTACTATGTTTAGATATGTGCCTTGTATCCCTGATCTCTCCAATACTTTGAACATGAATGGATGTTGGATTTTGTCAAATGCTTTTTCAGCATCTAGGGAGATTATCATGTGGTTTTTTTTCTTTCAGTTTGTTAATATGGTGGATCACATTGATGGATTTCCGTAAATTGAACCACTGCTGCATACCTGGGATGAAGCCAACTTGGTCATGGTGGATGATATCTTTGATGTGTTCTTGTATTCGGTTTGCGAGTATTTTTGCATCAATGTTCATAAGGGAGATTGGCCTGAAGTTCTCTTTTTTTTTTGGGTCTTTGTGAGGTTTAGGTACCAAGGTGACTGTGGCTTCAAGATCTTCTGGAGGTATCTCCATCCCTGATCTTAAGTTGTACTATAGAGCAACAGTTTTAAAAACTGCATGGTACTGGCATAGAAACAGAATGGTGGATCAATGGAACCGAACAGAGGACCCAGAAATAAACCCACACACTTATGGACACCTGATCTTTGACAAAGACGCCAAAACCATACAATGGAAAAAAAGATAGCATCTTCAACAAATGGTGCTGGTCCAACTGGATGTCTACATGTAGAAAAATGAAAATAGATCCATACTTATCACCCTGCACAAAACTGAAGTCCAAGTGGATCAAAGACCTCAACATAAAACCAGACACATTAAATCGGCTAGAAAAAAAAGTGGGGAATACCCTAGAACTCATTGGTACAGGAGAAAACTTTCTGAACGAACACCAATAACACAGGCTCTAAGAGCAACAATCAATAAATGGGACCTCATGAAACTGAAAAGCTTCTGCAAAGCAAAGGACACTGTCATCAAAACAAAGCAACTGCCTACAGATTGGGAAAGAATCTTCACCAACCCTTTATCTGACAGAGGACTCATATCCCGTATATATAAAGAACTAAAGAAGCTGAAAAGCAGCAAACCAAGTAATCCACTTAAAAAATGGGGAACAGAGCTAGACAGAGAATTCTCTGGAGAGGAATAACGAATAGCAGAGAAGCACTTAAAGAACTGCTCAGCCTCACTAGCCATTAGGGAAATGCACCTTACACCTATCAGAATGGCCAAGATCAAAAACTCAAGTGACAACACATGCTGGAGAGGTTGTGGAGAAAGGGGAACCCTTCTCCACTGCTGGTGGGAATGTAAACTTGTACAACCACTCTGGAAGTCAATCTGGCGCTTTCTCAGACAACTAGGAATAGCGCTTCCTCAAGATCCAGCCATACCACTCCTGGGCATATATCCAAAAGAGGCTCAAGTACACAAAAAGGACATTTGCTCAACCATGTTTGTAGCAGCTTTATTTGTAATAGCCAGAAGCTGGAAATAGCCCAGATGCCCCTCAACTGAAGAATGGATGCAGAAACTGTGGTACATCTATACAATGGAGTATTACTCAGCAATGAAAAATAAGGAAATCTTGAAATTTGCAGGTAAATGGTCGGACCTGGAAAGGATCATCCTGAGTGAGTTGTCCCAGAAGCAAAAAGACACACACGGTATATACTCACTGATATAGACATACAACATAGGATAAACCCACTAAAATCTGTGCATCTAAAGAAACTAAGCAAGAGAGAGGACCCTAACTAAAACAGTCAATCCCCATCCTGAAAGGCAAAGAGGATGGACATCAGAAGAAGAAGAAAACAGAAAACAACCTAGGAACCTTTTACAGAGGGCTTCTGAAAGCCAGAAGAAGAAAACAGGAAACAAACTAGGAACCTACCACAGAGGGGCTCTGAAAGCCTCTGCCCTACAGACTGTCAAAGCAGATGCTGAGCCTGATGGTCAACTGTTGGGCAGAGTGAATGGAATTTTATGTAAGAAGTGGGAAATAGTAAGAGCTGGAGAGGACATGGTCTCCACAAGGAGAGCAACAGAAGAAGAAAATTTGAACACAGGGAACTTCCCAGAGACTCATACTCCAACCAAGGACATAGAGATAACCATAGAGGTCATAGAGATAACCTAGAACCTCTGCACAGATGTAGCCCATGGCAGTTCAGTGTCCAAGTGGGTTACATAGTAATGGGAAGAGGGACTGCCTCTGACATGAACTGACTGGCCTGCTCTTTAGTCACCTCCCCCTGAGGGGGGAGAAGCCTTACCAGGCCACAGTAGAGGACAATGCAGCCACTTTTGATGTGAACTGATAGACTAAGATCAGAAAGGAGAGGAGAACCTCCCCTATCAGTGGACTTGGGGAGTGGCATGCATGCAGAAAGGGGAGGGAGGGGCTCATGGGGGGATCCAAAATGAATAAAGTGTAATTAATAAAATAAAAAAAAGAAAATTTAGAAGTCTCAACAACAACAACAAAAAAAGAGAGGCGTTTTTTAATATTCAGGTTTCAAGATGGAAATAAATAGAAATACATCATCCTTATCTGGAATCAGAAAGGAAAGGACCTAATATCTACAAATGCAGAGAGTAAGTTTGTGTCTATCTAACATGTTATGGCTTTGAAGCTGGTTGTAACTGTATTGGAGAAGTATGTGATTTTTTTTAACAGCTCAGGCCTCTTGAACAAAGGGACACAATTGGATGTTTCATATAGTTAATGCTGCTGTAAAACTTGGCGTATGTGGGTATGTTGCTGTTTTTCTTTCTTTCTTTCTTTCTTTTTTGTGAGAATGAGATTTAGTAATTCTTATCAGATTCAGGGGAACTAATCAAGATTGAGAGCAGTGCTCCAGAGTCTTGATTAACAAAAGAGTCCCTCAGAGATATTATGTGGGATATTTATTTAGACTTTCACAGTTATTTTGATTAAAAAAAAATGTTCATCCAAACATTAGTGATTGGATGAGCGAGATGACTCAATAGGTAAACTATCAAATCCAAGAACTTGAATTTGATCTCTGGGAATCACGGTGTAAGGAGAGAATTAATTGATGTGCAAGTTGTCCCTCGCTCTATGTATACATTGTGGTGAATGTGCTTCCCCCACAATAAACAAACAAATGAGAAAAGAAAAAAAGAAATGTTGGTAATTGAGATAGTAGATGGAGTCATAGGACAAAGGTAATGGATTGAGATAGAAAAAGGTGAATGAGACTGAAAGAACTGTATTAATTTGAGAGCAGAAAATATTGCTTGCACATTTCAGAGTGAAGCAAATTTTTGGTGGCTAATTTATAGGTCATTCTAGAACTACCTCTTTTGAGGTAGAAAAGAGGTAGTTAATGAGGGCCAAGAAAAACATTCCTTAGTTGTCTAAAAATTCTTTAGAAAACCTTGAGGGCCTAGTGAGCATGATACATGACAGGCCTTCTCTTTTCATGTAATCACCCATCAGCGTCTGCAACACTTGCTGACCACCCCAAACTAAGTTTCAAGGGAAGAATGTATGGCCACATTATTCTTTCCCTGTGTAATGCTCTCTGATTGTCATTAAACTCTGACCTTGAATTAAGCTTAATTTTATGCCTATCTCACAATGAGGATCCCTTCATTAGAAATTCTGTTAGCTTAGAATTGTTGAACCATTATTTCCTACACTGCATTTTTAAAATTATTATCATTTATATTAATTACAGTTTATTCGCTTTGTATCCCAGCTGTAGCACCCTCCTTCATTCCCTCCCATTCCCACCCTCCCTTCCTCTTCTCCTCCCTTGCCCCTCTCCAAGTCCACTGATAGGGGAGGTCCTCCTCCCCTTCTATCTGACTCTAGTTTATCAGGTCTTATCATGACTGGCTGCATTGTCCTCCTCTGTGGCCTGGCAAGGTTGTTCCCCACTCAGAGGGAGGTCCCTCACTGCATTTTAAATGAAAACCTGGATTTAAGAACACATGTTTTTATTATTGAGCATTACACAAAGCAATTTTATATTAATTAGGAAAGTGTCAAAGAATAATTAGAGGCTATATAATGATTAATTGGTCTATAAAAATTCCCTTTTTGAATATTTAGAAACTGTATATTGACCTAATTGTATCCAAGAATTTAATTCTAGACTATCTTTTTTCAGTTAGTTTTAAAACATTATGGCTAAAACTAAAATAAAGACATTTTAAGACTGTCTGGAACTCTGTTTTTAATTAGTACTTATCTGATTTATACATTAGCATTTTTTTGCTAATGTTGTAACTCAGAATTTAGGAAGATTTCTCCTTTGCATATACATATATGTATATAAATGTCGTAGTTATGTACAACGTATTTTGGTTGTATACACCCCAACATGCCCCTCCTCCACTTCATGTCCTCTTCCTTCTTATTTCATAAGTAACCCATCGAGTTCAATTGTGCTGTCCACATGTGCGTAGGTTTGGGGCCATCGGGAACACGGACAACTGACTAGGGGCGAATTCCTGTAGGGAGTCTCCTCCGACCAGGCTGGAATGCTGACTGGCTTGACCTTGTCCTGGTCATGTACAGAGAGCCAAGCTTGCCTTAGTTCATGTGTGCAGTGTCCCTCTCAAGTATAGAAGACTCTGCACTGCAACAGGCCTCTTCAACCTCTGGTTTTTATATACCAGAGGTTTTTATACATATTCTGCCCCTTCCTTCCGTAATGGAATGTACTGATTGGTCTGCTGTGTACAGATGGTTCCGTTCCAGCTGTTGCTCCAATGCTTTCTCCTTTTACATGGATACGCTGAAAAACAGTAGCCAAAATGACCTCAAGTTTGATGACACCTTGCTACACTCTATGTTGTTTAGTTATTGACATGATTGGAATGGCGAGGGAAGGAAGAAGTAACAGATATGCAGACAAATGTACAGAAAGGCTGCAAACAGGTGGGACACGCGCTACGATGGAAAGGCACTAGTAACAGCAGAAACCCTAAATGCACAGCATGGTAATTTTTTCACTGCCATGAATGAACACCTAGCAGGAAGCAACCTGAAGGAGGAAGCGGCTTACAGGTGGGGAGATACAGCCTATCAGACAGGGAAGGAAGTATGGGAGGGGTGGGAGGAGGCTGCTCACATTACATTCACAGCAGCCAGAAAGCATTTAGCTTGCTTTCTCCTTTTTATTCCCCTCTCCCCAACCACGAACTAGTACCATCGACATGGGTCCTTCTGTATCTACTAACATAGTCTAGAAGCTCAGTCACGGCTTGTTTGCATGGTGAGTCTAAATCCTATAAAGCTGAAAGCCGACAATCAAGATGAATTGTCAAATTATTTTTACCCCAGGTAATCCATGAACTGAAAGAAGGATAATCAAGGCTGGGCGTGGTAGTGTGCACCTTTAATCCCAGCACTCAGGGAGCCACATACAGGCAGATCGATTTAAGTTTGATGCTAGTCTGGTCTGCAAAGTGAGTCCAGGACAGCCCAGGCTACACAGAGAAACCCTGTCTCAAAAAACAAACAAACAAACAAAAAACCAAACAAAAACCAAAACAACAACAAAATAGAATAATTGGAATAAAGAAGAAATAAGGATCTATCGAAAATTTGAAAGTGTAAAGAAGAGTGGGTAAAAATGAAAGTTATTGCATTGATCCTTTATTCTTTAGTCTAACAATTCAACAGCTAAATTTACAAATCAAGGCCTTCAGCTCAGGTGCTGTTAACAGTGGTATTTGACCTGTGTCCTTTAGATGGCCTGTCTTACTTTTTTGCTCAGGTATCATATTTTGTATCCTGTGGTACTGTTTAAATTACTATAAGATTTATTTGAAACAAATAGTGCCGAATGCCAATTAATAAAAAAAAAAGAGTACAGTCTCAGTGGAGCCATATGTGTAATTTTGAATTACATATTTTAATGTTCATAGTGATGAACTATAGACTGATTTATGAGTATCTTAGCCATGTAAATGAATCAGCAGCTTTGCAATATCGGGTCATAACAACTTTATTGCCATTTTTAATCTAAAAATCTCAGTTTTAGAAAAGATTTTTAAAAGATTTTTCAACAACTATCCTTCTTGACGAAATGGGTTAAAACCTGAAAAAGAAAATAACTGAGGAAACAGTTAAAAATGGCTCAGTCTTACTGATCCAAATGGTCTTGGTTTGGTACCAAGGTTTTCTGCTGAATGTTTCCCAATAGCTGTCACCAAGAAGTAGAGAAATATGGTTCCTATAAATTATGTTGCAGAACAATTGCAGTAGAAAAATGGCAGCCATTATTTTATTAAATTACTTTTTATCTACAGGAAGGCTCTCCTTGCTGCCATTGCGTTGTAAATTAGGTGTAATGTTTGAAAAAGGGAGTTGTTACTTGGTTTCTAATCCCCACTTCTATTACTGACAAAATAACTGTCTCTTAAGTAAAGTCTCATAACATTCTCACTGAACCTTCACAGTCCTGGGTCCTGCCCTCGTTTGGTGCTCATACAGTCACAAGATAGGTATCAGGCTAAAGGAAGTCTTTTATTTTGTTAATACATGGTACTAGCACTTGGCCAAGATGTGTTAAGAACTTGAAGAACAGTTAATTAAGCCCTGGGTGCCCATGTCTCTTGATAGTCTAACTTTGAACTGAGTTTACTCCAATGAATGAAAATTATAAACTCCAGCTTGATAGTTCTTTATAAATATTATTTATCTGTAAATAGAGGTCTCAGTTTAGAGAGAAAGAGAAAATCCAAATACATGTTCAGTGTCTTTGATGTACTGGATATTTCATCTCCTTCAGCATCCACAATTCTACCTTATAGATATCCAGTACTATCTCAGTACATTCTTATTTTAGATGACCAAATTTTTCTCAGACAAAATCATACAGCAAAGAGGTAGACTCAAGGCTTCTTAGGTGCTAAAGTTATGATTTTGCACAACCTGTCTTAGTCCTTTTGTGCTGCTATAATATTATAGACTGAGAAGCTTAAGCAGCTGGCATTTGTTTCTCAAAATTTTAGAGGCTTCAAGATGCCAGTAAAATAAGGCTTTGGTGAAGTCAATTTTCTGGGTTTCAAACTGCTATCTTCTTGTGGTATCATCATGTGGTGGAAAAGGGTAAAGGTATTCTATGAGCTCCCTGCTCATTTCCATTCATCAGAACTCTGAATCATTCCCATTCGTAAGGACTTACCCTAATTACCTCATACCTACCAAAGAGCTATATTCTAATGCTACAAAATTGAGGGGTAGGACTTTGACATATGAGTGAAAATGGAGCACAAATATTCTCTCGTTGTTCTATCCAATATCATCTTCACAAATTTTGCATAACTGGAATTGTGAAAAAGATGAGGATAATTTTGCCTTTCAGTTTAGAGAATATTGAGCATGTCTTTTAAGTAGTTTTAATGATTAAGGTGAATGGTGTAATGTAGAAATAGTTTTAGGCTCCTCTTTAGGCACAGAAAACCCTTGATGGGCAAATAAGCAGCACAGTAGGAACACATGTGGTTCTTGAAAAATATAGAATACTTAATTTAAATATCTCCCAGTCTGATTTGCTTTGATTCTGTGTTAGTGAAGGATTGCTTACTGCCTTACTATTGTGATTTTTTTTTTTTTAAATACAAGGGGAAAATGCTTCAGAAAATTCATGCGCGCTAAAGGCAGTGTTATAATCAGAAGCTGTGGAAACACTTTCCTTTTAGGCTCTCATCCAGCCAATTCTTTATCTATGACATGTTCTGATTGTGAATTGGTCTTTTTCCAGACCTTGGAAAAGTGTGGTTTTCTCAAGTTTCTGAGCATCATTATCCATCTCAGTGTCCCAGCACCTGTCAAATGTAAGGTAGGTGTGACTATTACACACCTTGGCATCCAGTCTTGGCTATAGACTCATGCGGTATCTTTAGGCCATCGAGCTGCTATATTGCCTACCTCCCCTCAGTGCTTGAAATTGACATTACCTTTTAAAAACCTAGGTATATAACTATGCAGGGGGTGAGAATCAGCTTCCAGTTTGATACTTTCTTAGATTACTCTACAGAAGATATCTTCGTTTTATTAGGCTTAGAAAGTTTGGTTCTCTGGCTAACAAAGTATTTCTTAATGTTTGTACGTGCATAGGTAGTTTATTCTTGTTAGTGTGAGATTGTGCTCATGTGTGTTCATGTGTGTGGACATGCATGTGGTGATTCAAGGTTGATGTCAGAGGCATTCCTCAAGTATTCTACACTTCTCTCTTTTGTGATAGAGTCTCTCATTCAGTGTGAAGCTCATTGATTTTGGTAGGCTGGTTGGCCACTGAGTGTCATGGAACTGCTTGTCCGTGCTCTCTAGTGCTGATATCATAGGCAAGTGCCACCATACCTGTCTTTTTCATGTAGATTTTGGGGGATTCAAACTCATCTGTTTGCACTTGTGCTAGTAGGCATCTTGCTACTTATTTCCCATTCTCATTTTTTTTCTTTATTCTGAGACAGGGTCTTACTATGTATCCGAGGCTGGCCACAAATTTCTAATCCTCCTCTTTTCTCCTGCATATTGGACAACAGGTGTATACCATAACACTTGACACAAAATTCTCCCTGAACTTTCTCCAATATGCACGTCTCTGACATTGAGGTTATCATCGTAATAATTCTTGAAATGTTGTTATTCTATACTCCAGTGTGACTGAATTTTGTTTTATAGCTGAACATTTCTTCAGTTTAGCTTTTGTGGGTGAATATGTCCTATTGTATAAGATCTATAATGACTTTTAATCTAGTGTATAGGAAGCTATATCACCTAAACACACTCTGTCAGTTTGTATTCCTACAAAATGTAACCTTAGGAAACGTACTCATGTGTCACCATCAGAGATCCCAGTACAGAGAACCAGATGTTACCACAAAAGTGTCACAGCATTTGATCATTTATTTTCAGTTTTTAAGAATCACAAAATAGAAGCAATTCATAAACATAATTTCCAGTCATCTTTCATGTCCTGTAGCCCTTTGATTAATCTTCTCCATTAAAATACTTTGAAATCTCTCTTCCTAAGCAACTCAATGCCTTACCCTTTTAGCTTCCCAAGGCTTTTAATGCCAGTCTGCAAATTAGTTGTGGTTAAAAGCATGAAAGAAACAGAGAAACCAGCTCTTCTTCAGGAGTCATAATGGAAATCACGTGAGAGGAAGACCTAAGTCAGAATAGGCCTCCGGGAGGAAATGAGGGGAACTGTAGCTGAGACTCCTAGAAGCAGGGGCCATGAAGACTGAAGAGGACATCCTCTAACTGGATAAGACAACACTGGGAGGAGAGCAGGAACCCACACAAAAAACCTTGGTCTAAAACTTACCGTACCTACAAGATCTGCAGTGACAAAAATAGAACAGATAGAGTAGAGATTGAGGGAGGTCCAACCAATGCCTGGCCCAACCCAAGACTCACACTATGAAAGAGAGCCAACCTCTGACACTATTAGTGATACTCTGTTATGCTTGCAGACAGGAGCCTATCAGAGTTCTACTCTGAAAGGCTCCACCAATCAACAGTTCAAAACAGGTGCTAAGACTCATAGCCAAACATTGGGTGAAGCATAAGGAGTCTAGTGGAAAAGTGGAGGGAAGGAGAAAAGAGGTGACAAGAAGACCAACTGAGCCAACTAACCAGAGCCCACAGGGGCCTGTGGAGTCTGAAGCACCAACCAAGGACCACACATGGACTGGACCTAGGTCCTCTACATATATGTAGCCAATGGGCAGCTCAGGCTTCATGTCATCAATCCACTAGTAAGGGGAGCAGGGGCTGTCTCTGACTTAGACTCTGTTGCCTGATTTTTGGTCACTACCCCCTGATGGGTAGTGACTGCCTTACCACGCCACAGGGGAAGAGGACAAATTCGGTCCTCAGGTGACTTGATGAGCTGGGGTGGATGGGTAGGGGGAGCTCCCCTTTTCTGAGGAATAGGGGAGGAGTGGGAAAGGGAAAGTAGGACTGGAAGGAGAGGAGAGAAGGGGCTACAACTGGAATGTAGAGTGAATAACTAAATAAATTAATTAAAAAAGATCACATGAGAGACTAATAAAGATTGATTAGGAGTTAGACTATAACTGGGGAGATCCATAGAGAAGAGAGAATAGGAGAATAAGGGCTCTTAATATTAACTCAACATTATGGCTTTTTAAAAATTCCTTCTGAAGAATAAGACCAGCTAGTTCAAGCAACAGAGTATGAAGAAGCATTAGGAAGGGGATTAGGGAGGGTGTTGCCTCCTCTTAGAGAGATCAAAATTTAGTCATTGGTGTTAGGAGAGAGGTTGTAAGAGGAATAAAAAATTACATCATTTGGTGTTTAAAACACATAGTCATACTTACAGCTTGTTCGGAGGAGGAAATTGAGGTGATTTCACTCAGAGCATGTAGATTATGAGCCACCATATTGGTATGGGGAGAACTTCAGTGTCTGGGACTGGAAATGCTAGCTAGAACTTCATGGATGGTCTGAACTGTCTGTAGTGATAAAGAGGAGTGAAACTATTTGGCAAGAGATACCTCCAGGAATCATATGAAAGAAGGGGGAATTAGTATGATGTGGAGAGGGTAGGAGCTCCACAAGGACCAAATATATCTGGGCACAGGGGTCTTTTCTGAGATTGACACTCCACCAAGGACCATGTATGGATATAACCTAGAACCTCTGTTTGGATGTAGCCCATGGTAGCTCAGTAACCAATTGGTTTTCCCTAGTAAGGGGAACAGGGACTATTTCTGACAGGAACTCAATGGCAGGCTCTTTGACCTCCCCACCCCCCAAGGGAGGAGCAGTCCTGCTAGACCACAGAGGAGGACTTTGCAGCCAGTCCTGAAGATACCTGATAAAACAGGGCCAGATGAAAGGGGAGGAGGTCCTCCCCAATCAGTGGACTTGGAAAGGGGTAGGGAGAAGCTGAGGGAGGGAGGGTAGGATTGGGAGGGAATAAGGGAGCAGGATACAGCTGGGATACAGAGTTAATAAAATGTAACTAATAATAATAATAAAAGAGATACCTCCAAGAAAAAGAAAGTGTTTGCTGCTTTACTATAGGGTGGTGGCAGTCAGGAAGTCTCAAGCTCACAAAAAAAAAAAAAAGAAAAAAAGGTTTCATGAAGGCTATTAGCTTAGTCAGGGTCCCTATCACTGTGAAGAGATACCTTGACCCTGGAAACTCTTTTTTTTTGACTCTGGAAACTCTTTTAAAGAAAATTGTTTAATTGGGGCTGGCTTACGGTTCAGAAATTTAGTTCATTATTGTCAAGGTGGGAAGCATGATGACATGCAGGCAGACTTCATGCTGGAGAGGTAGCTGAGAGTTCTACATCCAGATCAGCAGGCAACAGGAACAGAAAGACTGAAGCTCTCTGCACCTGGCTTGATCATTTGGAATCCTAAAGCCCACCTTCAGTGATTCATTTTCTCCAACAAGGCCACACCTCCTAATTCAATTCTCTAAGCATTTAAATATATGAGGTTATAGAGGTTATTCTTTTTTTTTTTTTTTCAATGCAGTTTATTCAGGAACTTTGAACAATCATCAGACCCTGGGGAAAGCCAGCCCACAGCTTAAATAGCCTCTGGGTAGTCAACCCCCGCATGCCACGTGGGCAATGCAGATAGGTCCACATACATGGAAGCAAGCCAGATCCTCGGCCTTAGCCAAATATGGAGTTGTTTATGACAGAGAGCACTCACCATCGGGAAGGTGGAAGGCGGAAACCAGCTCCATCTTTAAGGCACGGCATTACGCAGCTCTCTACAGTTCCCCCTTTTTGTTTTAGACGCATCAGGCAAGAGTAGAGGTCTGATCTCTGATATTAGAAATAAATTGGGACTTTGTACTGATGTTCATTTAGGTGTCATCCACCCAAAGAGCATCAGACCCGTCCGATACCTTTTTCTCAGAGGCAGGACCTGGGGCATCAACCCGCATGCAATCAGACTTGCTCTTCTCTGGGTCCAAAGCGGCTGACCCTGAGTGCAGTGCTTAGCCTCGCATCCTGAGCGTAACATTTTAGCTTTTTATGGTAGCCAACCATGCTTGGGGAGACTGTCCTGCTTCAATGGCTGTAAAGGCCTGAATGATCATGGCTGCATTACGCTGTTGTGAGACTCTAATCTTGCATATACACCACAGGCAAACCAAGGAGACCAACACCAGAAGGCCTGCTAATGCTCCCATGCCTGCCCATTCCTTCAGATGATTCATGGCTGCAGCAATCCATGGTGATAATCCTGTGGCTAGTCCTGTGTCCACTCTGGTAGAATTTACTGTGATAATGGCCACTCTCAGCTGCTCCATCGTAGTATCGAATTCTCTAGTCCAATTATCTAAAATATATCTAGACAATTGTTTAGACAGATTTGCAGCACAGGAAAAATTCTCATGTTGTATGCTAGTGACACAAAGTCCAGCATACTTTCATTGACAGCCAGGTTGAGCAATTTGCCATAGGGTATCAATTTGCTCCTGCACGAGGTCAATCATAGAGGTTATTCTTATTCAACCTCCACATTTCATTCCCTGGCCTCCATAGGCTTATAGCCATATCATAATGCAAAAATGTATTCAGTTCAACTTCAAATGTCCACATCCATAGTCTAACACAGTCTCAAGATTGTCTTAAAAGACCAAATTCTCTTTGGAGACTCATGGCAAACTCTTAACTTTAATCCCCTATAAAATCAAAATCAAACACAGATTACGTTTCCAACATACAATGGTATAAGATATGCATTCCAAAAGGGGTGAAAAGAAGTATAGTGGGGAAATACTAGACCAAAGCAAGATGAAAAATCAGCTAGGCAAATATTAAACTCTGCACCTCCATGTTTGATGTCTAATTGCTCTTCAGATCTCAACTCCTTTCAAATTTATTGACTGCAATATACCTCCCCCCTGAGCTAGTTCCATGCCCTGTCAGCAGCAGCTTTTCTTGGCAGGTATTCCTTGACTCTGGCATATCCAACTTCTTGGGGTCTACAGGGCAGTTCAGGCTTTACCTTCACAGCTTCACACAATGGCCTTCCTCAGCCTCGATGCAGGTACACCCAGGACACATGCCTGGCCTCAGCACTTTCCCTTAGTCCTGAAGGGGGATTCCTTCTTAGATCCTTGATTCTAAAGACACTACCACATGGCCACCTTCTGCCACTTGCTGGGGCTAGAGTATGGCTCTCTTCTTCAAATACATTTGCACCAGATTCCTGGTTTTGATGGTTTCCTTTACTGCTTAAACTTGGCTGTCCTGGAACATTCTCTGTAGACAAAGCTGGCCTCGAACTAAGAGATCCACCTAGCTCTGTTTCCTGAGTGCTGGGATTAAAGCTATGTGATGCCAACCCTCAAAATTTCCTTTAATTGGTTTTCACAAGTTGGAAGCCTATCTGGGTGAGGTCTAGCTCTGAGGTCACCACTCCCTTTATTTCATTTAGGATCAGTCTTTTCTTTAAAAAATTTTTTTTTATCTCCTTGAGCACTAGACTTAGCTCCATTATATTGACATTGGTCTAAGTACTAGGCATACAGAGAATAACACAAGGCAAAACCTCTTCCTTTTGTAGCTTATGATTATTTTTATTAGAGGAAAGTAGGAGTGTACAAGCAAGAATGGTCTGATGCAAGCTCAGACAGTGGTACTGATTTGAAAAAAAAGCAGGAAAGAGGAAGGATAAATTTGGTAGCGTGGAGATGGCAAGGACTTCCTGAGGTGGCGACAGGCAACTGGAATTCTGTTTGAAGGAATAATCAACTAATGCAAATATGTGGGAAAATTTTATTATAGGTGGGGAAATCTGTAGGTGAAAATACTATTCAGTGATGAACAGGAAGGACAGTAGATGCAGGGGTGGCATCCCAACCCAAAGCTTTTCCGACAGGGAGAAGAGAACTTTTCTCTAAATGTGACTCAAAGCTCTTATTACATTCCGGGCAGAGATGTGGGGTGCTCTGGCTTCAGTTTTTAAGAGATCGTGTGATTTCTGTTCTGTTTGTCAGCTTATGTGACAAATGGTGAATTTAGCTTGGATGGCCAGGGAAGGTGTAGCAACTAGATTAGGGTTGCATATCACAGTTGAGAGCTGAAGGACATGAGCTGTCTGTCTGTCTGTCTGTCTGTGTTGTATGCAGAGACATTAGCAAGAGTTCAGGTCTCATGTGGAGGTAAGCATGCCCTTTTGATAGAGGTGACCACCAGCATACAAATGCAGGGCTGTGACACAGCAGGTTGAAAATGTGGATCTGTGAGCAAGTTAGGATCTTATCCTGAAGGCACAGAACATGTTTGAAGGACTTTAGGTAACAGGGTATCAGAACATCCCTACATGTTAAATCCCTAAGCCTAGGGAAAGCAGACACAGTTGAGGATATAGTTATTCAGGCAGAGGGCTGGCAACTTTGCGTATAGTCAGATTTTAAACACCTCCAGGATTAATTTTCTTTTTATTAGCCTGGGGCAGTGACTGTTGAATATCCAGTTCTTTCTTTATTAGAATCATCTTGAAAATTCTTTAAAATTATTTTAGCTTTTTTCCCCTTCAGGTTACATAGAAGAAATTCAGTTAGGTTTCTGTGTAATAATACTTTATATAACTGTCAAAATATGTCTCTGAGGAGCCTTCTCTTCAATTTGAATCTTTCTATATTGAATGAATTGAGTGAGATACTGTGTCCCACTCAACATTTGGTTAATTTTTAGGTTGGCCAAATTTCCATAACTCAATGTCTTTTTCATGCCGTTCCATCCCATTTTTACTGGCATAATGATGGTTCACTTATTTATTCATTTTTCTGTAAATAACTTTTATAGTTCATCTGATTTCCCCAAAACATATGTTTACAACATTATCATGTTTATTGTCAACTAAAACTTTAATTTTCTTTTCAGGTACATCACAGCTAAGTCCCTTTGCATGTTTAATTGGCAAATTTTCAATTATTAAATTCTGTGTATTGTCCTATATACTTGGATTCTGATTCTGGGACCAAGTATGTTAATTCTCCTTCCAGGTTCATGACGTCTACAGTCACGTGCACGCCATAAACGTTTGTGGTTAGTGTAGCTTCACCGGTTCCCTTCATTTGGAAGCTCCATACTGTTTCCATAGATACTTTTTTTTGACTAGTAACCCAGTTAGCATGGACTCTAGTAGAATCTTCTAGCCTTTCTACCATTTCCATATTATCCTTCCTACAGAGAAGTCTGCACTGTCTGACCCATATTCTATATAATTAGACATATGTACTTCTGTTATTGCTTTCACTCATTAAAAGACATTCTCCCTTAATAAAGTCTTTAATGCTAGACTTTTAAAGCGGGGATTATTGTAGATGTTTCAGTTACCTATATATATATTAACCAGGTCTTTCTTTTCTTCAGATATTGGGGCTGGATTCATTCATTCAATACTTTTTTTTCTTGAGCCTATGTTTTATGTTAAGAAATGTTCTCAATATAGTCATATGTAAAGAATAAAAACTTCCATCTTCGTGGAGCTTTTATTCTAGTGGTTGGGAGAGATTATAAGTAGACAAATGCTGTATATCAGGGGTAAGAAGTGCAAGGGAGAAAATTCAGGGGGAGGAGAAACTGGAACTCTGAATGCTTGCTGTTTTATAAGGGTAGTCAGAGAGGGCTGTTCTGTAAGCTGGTGTTTATATGGAACCAAGAGAGATACAAGCTACATGGACATCAGGACAAAGAAGTGAGAACATATGCAAAAGATCTGAGCTTGATATCTGTTTATTTGGATCTGAGCAAAGAAAGCAAAGGGGAGTGCAGAAGGAGAAGGAGAGAAGATACTGTTTTGTGAGGCTGAGGTTTTCAGACAGGAGCCTTCTTAAGCAGGACAATTGAAAACATGCACCTGGTCCCCAAAGTCTATAGTTTGGTAATTGTGGGGAGATGCCCGAGATTTGCATACCCAACAAACATTCAAATGACTTTGATACTGTTGTTATAGGGCACTGAACCTGAAATAAGGCAGGACTTCTATTGACTACAATGAAAAGCACTGGGTGAGAGAGGATGGCGGAGAGACTTAGCATTGTAAAAAACATGATCGCACATATTGCATGGAAAAAAGATGTAGGAGACTTAGGAGAAAGCCTAATATCTAATAGGAGCAATTGTAATGATCTGATAAGATCAAGTTGTGGTTTTGTGTAGGGCAGAGGCAATAAAAGTGGAGAAGAAAGAAGCTATTTCTGAGTAAATTGGGAAGGAAAACTCACTCCATTTAAAAGAAAATATCCAGGTAAGCATTAGTAGGCAATGGCAAGAAGAGTATCTTTGCTGTGCTGTCCTACCTGACTGGTCCACGGTGATCCTCTGCTGCATGACTCAAGCCAAAGCCTTTATTTGGTTCCCGTTTATCATGCACTAGTATAAATAGAACATGTCAGAATCATTGAACTCTAGCGATCAGTTTCAAATACTGTTCTTTTAAATTCTAGGCATGTACTTTGGATTTTTATTTTGTTTCGCCTTTGTTACTTTGACCTACTTTATCTATTTATTCATGTTATGAGACGATTTCTGTCAACCTCAAATTCCATTAAGTCACTTATGTTATAGTAGAAGGACAACTACAGAGGGCTGCTTGTCCTTTGTGAGCTACTATGTGGCTGCATGGGATTTGAACTCAGGACCTCTGGAAGAACAGCCAGTGTTCTTAACCTCTGAGCCATCTCTCCAGCCTATCTTTTGTGTCTTATATGGGATTCCTAGGAATGCCATTGTGATTATAGATATTGCTAAACAGGATTTGTAAAAGCTGCTTTACTTTTACAGAGGAGATAAGATTCCCTCCCTTCCCAAACTTAGCCCATTGCGTATGAATCCTAATGTATTTGCTCATGGATGTTCATTTCCACAGGCCACACTGATCTCAGCCTGTCTGTTCTAGCTGCAGTCCCAGAGATCAAGGTAGCTTATTTCCTGTCCCCCCCCCGCTTTACATCCTGGTTGTAGCCCCATTCCTCCTCCCTTCCCATTTTCTTCCTTTTTCCTTCAATACCCCATCTCCTATTCCTCAGCAAAGATAGTTCCCTTTTCCATCCACCCTAGCTCATCAAGTTGCATCAGGACTGAGTGTGTTCTCTCTTCCTATGGCCTGGCAAGGCAGTCCTGCCAGGAGGAAGTGATCAAAAAGCTGGCATGAGTCCATGTCAGATACAGTCCCCACTTTTCTTACTAGAGGACCTATGTGAAGCCTAAGATACCCACTGGCTACCTCTTTGTAGGGGGCCAAGGTCCAGTTCATGCATGGTCCTTGACTGATACTTCAGCCTGAGCAAGCTCCTCTGGGTGCTGGTGAGTTGCTTTTGTTGGTCTTCTTGTGGAGTTCCTGTCACCTCCAGGGTCCTTTTCTCTTTCCTCCCACTTTTCCACAAGACTGCCAATTCATGACCCATTGTTTGGATATGAGTCTCAGCATCTGTTTTCCTTTTTTTTTTAAAATATTAGTTACAGTTTTTTAACTTTGTATCCCTGCTGTATCCCACTCCCTCTTTCCCTCCCAATCCCACCCTCCCATCCTCATCTCCTCCCTGCCCCTTTCCAAGTCCACTGATAAGGGAGAACCTCCTCCCCTTTCATCTGACACTGGTTTATCAGGTGTCTTCAGGACTGGCTGCAAAGTCCTCCTCTGTGGCCTAGCAAGGCTGCGCCTCCCTGGGGGAGGGGAGAGGTCAAAGAGTCCGCCATCGAGTTCATGTCGGAAACAGTCCCTGTTCCCCTTACTAGGGTATCCACTTGGATACTGAGCTACCAAGGGCTACATCTGAGCAGGGGCTCTAGGTTTCAGCATCTGTTTTGAGGCACTGTTGGGTAGAGCCTCTCAGAGGACAACTCTGTCAGGCACCTGTCTGCAAACTTAGCAGAGTATTGCTCATAGTGTCAGGGACTGGCAGTCTCCCATGGGGTGGGTCTTCGGTTGGGCCAGGCATTAGTTGGGCATTCCCCCAATTTTTGCTCTATCTGTTCTATCTTTTTCCCTGAACATCTTGTAGGCAGGGTGAATTTTGGGTCCAAGTTTTTGTGGGTGGGTGGGTGTTCCGTTTCCTCTACTAGGAGACTAGTCTAGTTAGAAGGTGTCCTCTTCAGTCTCTATGGCCTCTGCTACTAGAAGTCTCTGCTTGAGTCCCCCTCATAACCTCCCAGGAGCCTACCCTGACTTAGGTCCCCAGCTTGACAGCTTATCTTGTGTCACATCCATCCATACTTTGAACCTATTGTTCAAAGCTATAGTTATCTCTAAACACCAATGCAGGATGGTCATTGCTCAGCCAGCTGAAACTCTTGGTATGTGTTCATGGATTGTTAAAGCCGAGAGAACATCTTAGATTGTCTTGTCTGTTCTCTCATCTTATGGAAATGGAAAAGGAGGCTGAAACTGGCTAAGATGAAAACAATTCTTTTCTTATTTAGTTTTACCATTATCAGTGACAGGAGGTGTGAATTACAAAAGCTATTGTCTGAGGTTGAAGAGCAGACACTAATAAGACATTTTGACCAAATGTCATAGCAATCATTTTGGAGTCAAAGCTATGGTGCTAAAATGTGTTGTGAAATTTCCACTGAAACAACAGTACAGAGGAGGGACCTGAGAGATGTGCCTCAATCTCCCTCTGTACAAAGTGCTGCTTTTGTTTCTTCTTTGAGATCAAATTTCTTTTGAGCTCTTCTAATTTAATTTTAAAGTGCTGTTTTATTAATAACAACCAATACAACTCTAGGGGATAAAAGCCAGGTAAGTGTTCTGTAATGCAAAAGGAAAAATAATGTGGGATATTACCTCAAGCTCATACCATGTCTTAAGACATTTCATATCTGTCCTCCACTTAGCCATCAGTTCAGTGCTGATTTGATTTTCTCAGATGTGTCTAAGCTGTGAGAGATGGCCGCCTAAAAGGCAATATAGGGAACATCCCTAGGATAAGGTGAGAATTGAGTCTGGGAGAGAAAACAACAGAAATTCCCTACAGAAGAAACACAGGGAGTGGTGCTTCCTCTGAAGACTCTTTTAATTCGGAACTGAAGCACACCCACGGGACAGATTTGCTTTCTAATAAAGATACCTGAGAAAGAAAGTGGGACTCAACCCCTTATCTCTCTGTATTTTCTGGCTGTCACAGAGTGGGTAGCTTCCTCTGCCCTTTGCTTTTTCTCCTTCTCCCTGAGACCAAAAGCAACAGGGCAGTTGAGCTCACTCTGAAACAGCCAAAACTGTGCACACAAGTAAAACTTTCTTTTTCAAATTAATGTCCATATATATATATATATATAATATGTACAATGTATATAATATAATATAATATAATATAATATAATATAATAATATAATATAGCAATGAAAAGCCTTTACCTCCTTACTCTATCTTGAAAAATTTTTTTTTCTATTTTTCTGCTTTTTGTACTTGCAGTGTGGCCCTCCTGTCATGAACTATGCAGGGTCTCTGCAAGCTTATTTTACTTTTAGGTGAAGAAAAAGGCTTGGAGAATGAGAGAAGGAAAGGGATGCTAAGGCAATATTCATCATTCATCTGACTTGAAACCATAGGCAGTTTTCTTGTTCTCCTTTTTTTTTTTTTTAAATAAGAAGTATTGTCTGTAAGAAAGTATATTACTGTGCTAAGCATTTTAAAGAATGAAGAAAGTATAACTCTTTGTTATTCAAAAATGCTGGGCTTAAAGGCAGGTGTGGGTGTGTGAATAAATAATTCTAGATCATAATGTATATTAGCCAGTAGAGGCTCCTCAGGGCTGCTGCTCATGACAAAGCCTTTGCAATTCTGCAGTAGTTACAGTTCCACAATATACAACACACATTATCTCCTATGCCACAGACCTATTCCTACCTTGCAGTCTCTGGTGAGCATCACTGAGTTTTAGAAAAGGCATTGGGAGAATTGCCGCTCAGTCCTTTTGGCCAGTTTCTTCTGGGTAACATCAGCAGTGGAACCTCTACTCACAGCATCCCTGTCATCAGGCTTATGGAAAAGTTAGAGATTGCGTTCGTGTCTGCACCCCAGATAGCAGTCCTGTTGAGCACTGACACATTTCCTTGTCCACCTGAAACAGTGACAGTTGTGACCCTGGCTCATTCAGTACACGTTTGTGGAATGAAAGAGACAGTTGACTAATTTTACCATCTATTTTCTAGTATAGGGGCATGGAGGAAGCACAGAGGCCATATATTGTTTAAACTTACACATCTAGAATCAAAGATGGAAACCAAAGAATTGGCCTTGATTTTATTAAGATAGTATTTTGACGTGTTAAATGTTCGTATTGGTTCATCTTTCATATATTTAAAAGCATATGGCTTGGTTTTTGTTTCCCTGTGAGATTTTTTTTTTAAAGGATGAAAACAATTTGTTTATTTTTTTGTCACTTCCCTATCCAAAATGTGCTCCTTTCTGCATGTGCATAAATTCACACACACACACACACATGAACACAGTTACTTGACACATACATTACATATATCCATATGCAACACACACACATATTTAGTGACTCATCTCACCATCATCTGAAGTGTTGCAGTGAACACAGCCTCGATCTCATGGGGTTTTGAGCTTGTTGAGGCCTCTGGATGAGGGTCCCAATTTAACAGCAACTGTACTCTTTGTAGGGTACTACCTGGGAAATTTGTGAGTATATGCTTACTTGTAAAATGACTGGGTATGCAAATGAGCAAAAGATTATTTGTAATTACTAACCTTGGAAGTCCTTTGTTCTTTCCTAAAGGTTACAATTTCTCTTCCCTCTTCCTTTTCTCTTTTCTTCTCTTTATTAGTCATTCTTATTGTCTCTACTCATTTTTTGTCTTTGTCTGCCTCCTTCTTTTCCTCCTCGGTAGATAGTCTAACAACCTGATATAGATCCTTTCATAATTTTTGCCAATATTAAAAAGCTCTAGGACCTAAAAAGTAATGGTATTTTTAATAAGTCATGGCCTCGTGTGGCTCAAGCTGGCCTTAAATTCCTGGTCCTTGTATTACTAGGTGAGAGACAATAGAGAGATTAGAGGAGTATTTAGCTGGATATACTCTAGGGTGAGGGTGAGAGTGTAAGGGAGGCTAGGATAATTTTCAGTTGCTTGGTTAGTTGTAGGCTAATTAGGAAACTTGCAATCTTAAAAAAAATGGAGTACATTTGACAAGTGAAAGATATTTAGATTTGGGCTTTGAAAAGAGTTCTAAGTGTTCTATAGATTTAGTGTTTTGATTATTATGGGGAAGCAGGGGTTTCTTTTATAGTCCTAAAGAAGGTTAACAACAAGGAGGACCCTAGGGAAGAGGCTGAAACCTCATCCAGAAGGGCAAACAGGATAGACATCAAAAGTAGGAGAAGACAAGGAACAGGACAGGAGCCTTCCACAGAGGGCATCTGAAAGACTCTACTCATCAGGCTATTGAAGGAGATGCTGGTAAACACCTTCAGCAAAGTGGCTGGATACAAAATTAACTCAAAAAAATCAGTAGCCCTCAGAGGATTGACCTCGTGCAGGAGCAAATTGATAGCCTATGGCAAATCGCTCAACTTGGCTGTCAATGGAAGTATGCTGGACTTTGTGTCACTAGCATACAATATGAGAATTTTTCCCGTGCTGCAAATCTGTCTAAACAATTGTCTAGCTATATTTTAGGTAATTGGACTGGAGAATTTGATACTACGATGGAGCAGCTGTGAGTGGCCATTGTCACGGTAAATTCTACCAGAGTGGACGCAGGACTAGCCACAGGATTAGCCACAGGATTATCATCATGCATTGCTGCAGCCATGAATCATTGGAAGGAATGGGCAGGCATGGGAGCGTTAGCAGGCCTTCTGGTGTTGGTCACCTTGGTTTGCCTGTGGTATATATGCAAGATTAGAGTCTCACAACAGAGTAATGCAGCCATGACCATTCAGGCCTTTACAGCCATTGAAGCAGGACAGTCTCCCCAAGCATGGTTGGCTACCATAAAAAGCTAAAATGTTATGCTCAGGATGCGAGGCTAAGCACTGCACTCAGGGTCAGCCGCTTTGGACCCAGAGAAGAGCATGTCTGATTACATGCGGGTTGATGCCCCAGGTCCCGCCTCTGAGAAAAAGGTATCGGATGGGTCTGATGCTCTTTGGGTGGATGACACCTAAATGAACATCAGTACAAAGTCCCAATTTATTTCTAATATCAGAGATCAGACCTCTACTCTTGCCTGATGCATCTAAAACAAAAAGGGCGAACTGTAGAGAGCTGCGGAATGCCATGCCTTAAAGATGGAGCTGGTTTCTGCCTTCCACCTTCCCCATGGTGAGTGCTCTCTGTCACAAACAATTCCACATTTGGCTAAGGCTGAGGATCTGGCTTGCTTCCATGTATGTGGACCTATCTGCATTGCCCCCGTGGCACGCCTGGGTTGGCTACCCAGAGGCTATTTAAGCTGTGGGCTGGCTTTCCCCAGGGTCAGATGATTGTTCAAGGTTCCTGAATAAACTGCATTGAAAAAAAAAAAAGAAATTAGGGAAACTACACCTTTACAATAGCCACAAAAAAAAAAAAAAATACCTTGGTGTGACTCTAACCAAGCAGGTGAGAGACCTGTTTGAAAAAAAATGTCAAGTCCCTGAAAGAAATTGAAGAAGATATCAGAAGATGGAAAGATCTCCCATGCACATGGATTGGTACAACTAACAGAGAAAATGGCCATCCTTAAAGCAATCTACAGATTCATTGCAATTCCCATAAAATATCAACAGAATTATTTACAGAACTTGAAAGAATAATTCTCATTTTCATATGGAAAAACAACAACAACAACAGCAACAACAACAAAAAACCAGAATTGCTAAAAAAAAAAAGCCTGTACAACAACAGATCATCTGGAAGTATCTCCATCCCTGATCTCAAGCTGTACTATAGAGCAACAGTAATAAAAACTGCATGATAGAAACAGACTGATGGATCAATGGAATCAAATCAAAGACCCAGCAATAAACCCACACACCTATGGACACCTGATTTTTTGCAAAGATTCCAAAATTATTCAATGAAAAAAAGATAGTATCTTTAACAAATGGTGCTAGTCTAACTGGATAGCTACATGTAGAAAACTGCAAATAGATCCCTATTTATCACTTTGCACAGAACTAAAGTCCAAATGGATCAAAAACTTCAACATAAAAAAAGACACACTAAACCTGTTAGAAGAAAAAGTGGGGAAGAGCCTTGAACTCATTGGCACAGGTGACAATTTCCTGAACAGAAGACCAACATCACAGGCTCTAAGATCAACAATCAATAAATGGGACCTCATGAAACTGAAAAGTTTCTGTAAAGCAAAAGACACTGTCGTCAAAACAAAACAACTGCCTACAGACTGGGAAAGGATCTTTACCAACCCTATATCTGTCAGAAGACTAATATCCAGTATATATAAAGAACTCAAGAAGTTAAAAAGCAGCAAACCAAGTAATCCAATTAAAAATGGGGTACGGAGCAAAATATAGAACTCTCTATAGAGGAAAGTAGAATGGCAGAGAAACACTTAAAGACATGCTCAACGTCCTTAGCCATCAGGGAGATGCAAATCAAAACAACCCTGAGATTTGACCTTACACCTATTGGAATGGCTAAGATAAAAAACTCAAGTGACAATACATGCTGGAGAGGTTGTGGAGAAAGGGGAACACTCCTCCATTGCTAGTGGGAATGTAAATTTGTACAACCACTTTGGAAATCAATCTGCAATTTCTCAGACGATTAGGAATAATGATTCCTTAAGATCCAGCTATACCACTCCTGGGCATATATCCAAAAGATGCTCAAGTACACAACAAGGACATTTGCTCAACCATATTTGTAGCAGCTTTATTCGTAATAGCCAGAATCTGGAAACAACCCAGATGTTCCTAAAATGAGGAATGGATACAGAATTTGTGGTACATTTACACAGTGGAATACTACTCAGCAATTAAAAACAAGGAAATCATGAAAATTTCAGGCAAATGGTGGGATCTAGAAAAGATCATCCTGAGTGAGGTATCCCAGAAGCAGAAAGACATACATGGTATATACTCAATTATAAGTGGATATAAGACATATGATATAGGATAAACATACTAAACTCTGTACACCTAAAGAAGGTAAGCAAGAAGGAGGACCCTGGGTAAGATGATCAATCCTCAGTCAGAAAGGCAAACAGGACAGACACTGTAATAGGGAGAAAACAGGGAACAGCACAGGAGCCTACCACAGAGGGCTTCTGAAAGACTCTACCCATCAGGGTATTGAAGGATCTCTGAGACTCATAGCCAAACTTTAGGCAGAATGCATGGAATCTTATGAAAGAAGGGAGATAGAAAGATCTGAAGGGGACAGGAGCTCCACAAGTAGAGCCAAGAAATCTGGGTGCAGGGGTCTTTTCTGAGACTGAAACTCCAACCAAGGATCATGCATGGAGATATCCTAGAACCCCTGCACAGATGTAGCCCATGGCAGTTCAGTGTCCAAATGGGTTCCATAGTAATGGGAATACGGACTGTCTCTGACATGAATTCAGTGGCTGTCTCTTTGATCACATCCACCTGAGGGGGGAGCAGCCTTAACAGGCCACAGAGGAAGACAATGCAGCCAGCTCTGATGAAACCTGATAGGTTAGGGTCAGATGGAAGAAGAGATGGACCTCCCCTATCAGTGGCCTGGGGGAAGGGCATGGAAGGAGATGAGGCAGGGCAGGTGGAATTGGGAAGGGATGAAAGAGGGGGTTACAGTTGGGATAAAAACCGAATAAACTGTAATTAATAAAAATAAAAATAAAATCAAAACAAGGAAATCATGAAATTTGTGGGCAAATAGTGGGAACTAGAAAAAATCATCTTGTGTGAGGTATCCCAGAAACAGAAAGACACACTTGGTATATACTCACTTATAAGTGGATATTAGACATATAAAATAGGGTAAACATACTAAAATCTGTACATCTAAAGAACCTAAGCCAGAAGGAGGACCCTGGGTAAGATGATCAATCTTCATTCAGAAAATTAAATGGGATAGACATCGTAAGAGGGAGAAAACAGGGAACAGAACAGGAGCCTACCACAGAGGGCCTCTGAAAGCCTCTACCCAGCAGAGTATCAAAGCAGATGCTGAGAGTCATAGCCAAACTGAGCAGAGTGCAGTGAATCTTATGAAAGAAGGGGAGATGAAAGACCTGGAGTGGACAGGAGCTCCACAAGGAAAGCAACAGAACCAAGAAATCTGGGCCCATGGGTATTTTCTGAGACTGATACTCCAAACAAGGACCATGCATGGAGATAACCTAGGACCCCGGCACAGATGTAGCCCATGGCTCAGGGTCCAAGTGGGTGCCCTAGTAATGTGAACAGGGACTGTCTCTGACATGAACTCAGTGGCTGGCTCTTTGATCACCTCCACCTGAGGGGGTATTAGCCTTACCAGGCCACAGAGGAAGACAATGCAGCCTGATGAGACCTGATAGACTAAGATCAGATGGAATGGGAGGAGGGACCTTCCCTATCAATGGACTGGGGGAGGGGCATGGAAGGAGTTGAGGGCAGGTGGGTGGAATTGGGAAGGGATGAGGGAAGGGGCTACAGCTGGGATACAAAGTGAATAACCTGTAATTAATAAAAAAGCAATAAATTTTATAAAAAAGAAAAAAATGAACACCATGACCAATACAGCTTAAAGAAGCATTTATTGGGGCCTTACAGTTTCAGAGGTGAGTTTATAACTCTCAGGGCAGGAAGCATGGTGGCAGGGAGGCTGGCATGGTTCTGGGGAAGTAGCTGAGAATATACATTCTTATCCACTTATCCACACAAATAGTAAATACATAGAGAGCTAAGTGGGAATTGAGTGGCGTTTTGATAGCTCAAAACCCACACCCAGTGATGCACCTGCCCCAACAAGGTCACATATCTGAATCCCCCCAAAATAGTCACTCCATCTTGGGTACCAAGTATTCAAATATATGACCCAATTAGAGCCTTTCTCATTCCAACTCACCAATTATCAGAATATGAAAAAGTCAAACTAATGGGCGGACTGAGATTCAGCACAGCAGAAGAGAAAGCGTGGGGAAGATAAGCTTTATCTGCTTATGATGCTGTGGCTAGGAATTGGTGTGGAGTTTCTTATTGAGAGTCTGAGGCTTCTGGCTGCTAAGATTCATGATATGGTTTTGAAAGTGAAATATTAAAGAGCAGTTAAATGGAAGGTGATCAAGTGAAACAAAAGACCATGAAACTGCCTATTAATATATTGGTGTTCTGGCAAAAGTTGAAAGTAAAGACGCCAGCACTTGCACTGAGTGTATAGTCATTTTGAAATGGTATCAGAAATGGGCAGGGAATCAGCAGAATCTCATAACACATGAATCAAAGGAGGAGTGTTTTCATACACTGGAAAAGTGAAATGATTTGAATGTTCCCTCTAGAAGCCAAGAAAATGCACATGCTGTCTCTTTTCTTGATGCACACAGGTTAGGAGTACATGAGGAACTTCCATTTAGAAGAATTTCAAGAAAATTAGCATCCTAAGAGAAGACCTGTGTTTTTCTTTTTGTTATTTTTAATTAATTAATTAATTCAATTTACATCTCTGTCATAGGGACCTCTCTCCTCTCCTCCCAGTCCTACTCTTTCTCAGGCATCCCTCTTTTATTCTTCACAACAGGGGAGTCCTCCTACCCAGACACCCCAGCTCATCTATTGACATGAGGACTGCTTTCTTTTTCCTTCCCTTTGATCCCGAGGGAAGTCCCATCAGGGGAAAGTGATCAAAAAGTGGGCAACATAGTCTCTGTCAGAGATATCCCCCACTTCCCTAACTAGTGGGCCGACATGAAGCCCAAGATGCCCATTGGACTTATATTCTTGGGTCTGTGCATTGCAGTATGTCTATCCTGTATTTTATGACTAAAATCCGCATATAAGTGAGTATATACCACATGTGTCTTTTTGGGTCTGTGTTACCTCACTCAGGATGATCTTTTCTAGTTCCATTCATTTGCCTGCAAATTTCATGATTTCCTTGTTTTTAATGGCTGAGTAGTATTCCATTGTGTAAATGTATCACAGTTTCTTTATCCATTCTTTGGTTGAGGGACATCTAGGTTGTTTCCAGTTTCTGGTTATTATGAATAAAACTGCCATGAACATGGTTGAGCAAATGTCCTTGTTGTATGGTAGAGCAGCCAGGAGTGGTATAGCTGGATCTTGAAGTATGGCTATTCCCAGTTTTCTGAGAAATTGCAGATTGATTTCCAAAGTGGTTGTACAATTTTGCACTCCCATCAGCAATGGAGGAGGGTTCTCCTTTCTCCACATCCTTGCCAGTGTGTGTTGTTTTTGATCTAGGCCATCCTGACAGGTGTAAGATGGAATCTCAGAACTTTTGATTTGCATTTCCCGATGACTAAGGACATTGAGCATTTCTTTTAGTGCTTCTCTACCATTCGAGATTTCTCTGTTGAGAATTCTCTGTTTACGATTTTTAATTGGATTATTTGGTTTGTTGTTGTTTAATTTCTTGAGTTCTTTATATATTCTGGATATTAGCCCTTTGTTGGATGTAGGACTGATGGAGATCTTTTCCCAATCTTTAGACTGCCACCTCATTCTATTGATGGTGTCCTTTCCTTTACAGAAGCTTTTCAGTTTCAAGAGGTCCCATTTATTAGTTGTAGATCTTAGAGCCTGAGCTGTTGATGAGCCTGTTCAGGAAGTTGTCTCCTGTGCCAATGAGTTCAAGACTCTTACCCTCTTTTTTCTCTAGCAGATTTAATGTATCTGGTTTTATGTTGAGATCTTTGATCCACTTGAACTTGAGTTTTGTGCAGGGTGATAAGTATAGATCTATTTGCATTATTCTACATGTAGATATCTAGTTAGACTACCACCATTTGTTGAAGATGCTGTCTTTTTTTCCATTGTATGGTTTTGGCTTCAAAAATGAGGTATCCATAGGTGTGTGGTTTTATTTTTGGGTCTTTGATTTGATTCCATTGACCCACCAGTCTAATTCTATGCCAATACCATGCAGTTGTTATTACTCAAGCTCTACATTATAGCTTGAGATCAGGGATGGTTATTTCTCCAGAAGTTCTATGATTGTATAGGACTGTTTTCACTATTCTGGTTTTTTTTTCCATATGAAGTTTAGAATTTTACTTTCAAGGACTATGCAAAATCGTGTTGGTATTTTGATGGAGACTGCATTAAATCTGTTGATTTTGGAAATTTTACTGTTTTAATCCTACTAATCCATGAGCATGGGAGATCTTTCCATCTTCTGGTATCTTCTTTAATTGCTTCAGAGACTTGAAGTTCTTGTCAAACAGCTCTTTGACTTTCTTGGTTAGTTACTCCTAGATACTTTATATTATTTGTGGCTATTGTGAAGGGTGTGGTTTTCCTAATTTCTTTCTCAGTCCTTTTATCATTTCTATACAGGAGGGCTGTTTTTTTCTTTTAATTAATCTTGTATCCAGACACTTTGCTGAAGGAATTTATCAGCTGTAAGAGTTCTCTGGTGGAATTTTTTCCGTTGCTTATGTATACTATCATCTCAACTGCGAATGGCGATACTTTAACTTCTTTCTGATTTCTATAACTTTGATCTTCTTTAGTTGTCTTACTGCTCTAGCTAGGACTTCTGGTAGTATTTTGAAGAGATATGGAGAGAGTGGACAGCCTTGTCTTCTCTCTGATTTTAGTGGGATTAATTTGAGTTTTTCTCCATTTCGTTTGATGTTGACTATAAGCTTGCTGTATATTGCCTTTACTATATTTAGGTATGTGCCTTGTATTCCTGATCTCTCCTAGACTTTTATCATGAAGGGGTGTTGGATTCTGTTGTAGGTCTTCCCTGTGCCTAACGTGATGATTGTGTGATTTTTTTCTTTCAGTTTGTTTATATGGTGGATTATGTTGATGGATTTTCATATTTTGATTTATCCCTGTATCCCTGGAATGAAGCAAATTTGATCATGGTGGATGATGTGTCTTGAATTTGGTTTGCAAGTATCTTATTGAGTAATATTGCATCAATATTCATAAGAGATATTGGTCTGAGATTTTCTTTCTTTGTTGGGTCTTTGTGAGGTTTAGGTATCAGTGTGACTGTGGCTTCATAGAACGAGTTTGGTAATGTTTCTTCTGTTTCTATTTTTTTTTTTTTGGTTGGGAGACTTTTGATGGCTGCTTCTATATACTTAGGGATTAAAGCGGTGTTTAAACTCTTCACCTGCTCTTGATTTAACTTTGGTAGTCGACATTTATCAAGAAAATCATCCATTTCTTTTAAATTTTACAATTTTATAGAATACAGGCTTTTGAAATAAGACAATGATTTTTTGAATTTCCTCAGTGTCGTTATGTCCCCTTTCATTTCTGATTTTTAAATTTGGCTACTGTCTCTCTGTCTTTTAGTTAGTTTGGCTAGGGGTTTGTCTGTCTTGTTGACTTTCTCAAAAGAACCGACTCTTGGTTTTGATGATTCTTTGTATTGCTCTGTTTGTTTCTTATTTATTGATTTAAGCCTTGAGTTTGATTATTTCCTTCTGTCTACTGCTCTTGGGTGTGTTTCCTTTTTCTTCTAAAGCTTCCAGGTGATCTGTTAAGTTGCTAATATGTGATGTCTCCAATTTCTCTATGAAGGCACTTAGTTCTATGAACTTTCCTCTTAGCACTGCTTTCATTGTGTCTCATAAATTTGGGTAAATTGTGCCCTCATTTTCATTGAATTCTAGGAAGTTTTTCATTTCTTTTCTCACCCAGTGATCAATGAGCAGGGAGTTGTTCAATTTCCATGAGTGTGTAAGCATTTATTGTTTCTGTTATTGTTGAGATCTAGCTTTAATCCATGGTGCTCTGATAAAGAACAATTGGTTAATTCAATTTTTATGTATCAGTTGAGGTTTGCTTTATAACTGACTATATGGCCACTTTTGGAGAAGATTCCACGTGGTGCTGATAAAAAATACATCTTTTTTGTGTTTGGATGAAAAGTTCTATAGATATCTATTAGGTTCATTTGATTCATGATCTCTGTTAGTTTCATTGTTTCTCTATTTAGCTTCTGCCTTGATGATCTGTCCGTTAGTGAGAGTGGGATGTTAAAGTCTCCTACTGTTAATATGTTAGGATCAATGTGTGATTTAAGCTTTCAGAATGTTTCTTTTACAAACTCAAGGGCCCTTTTATTTTATGCATAGATGCTTAGGATTGTGATGTCCTCTTAGTGGATTTTTCCTTTGATGAGAATGAAGTTTCCTTTCCCATCTCTTTTGGTTAATTTTGGCTGACAGTCTATTTTATTAGATATTGGAATTGCTACTGCAACTTGCTTCTTGGGTCTGTTTGCTTTTCCAAATCATTTTCCAAATCCTTTACTCTGAGATACTGTCTATCTTTGTTGCTGAGGTGTGTTTCTTGAATGCAGCAGAATGTTGGATCCCATTTCCACAACCATTCTGTTGGCCTGTGCCTTTTTATTGGAGTCCATTTATGTTGATAGATATTAGTGACCAATGATTGTTATTTCCTTTTATTATGGAGTTGGTGGTGTTAATGTGTTTGTGTGCTTGTTTTCTTTTGGTTTTGCCTTGTGAAGTTATCTATATCTTGTGTTTTCTTGGGTATAGTTGATCTCATTGGGTTGGAATTTTCTTTCTAGTACCTTTTGTAGGGCTGTGTTGAGGCACAGATATTGTTTAAATTTAGTTTTGTCATGGACTATTTTATTTTTTCCATCTATGGGCATTGAATGTTTTTCTTGGTATAGCAATCTGTGTTGGCATCTGTGGTCTCTTAGTGTCTGCATGACACATGACCAGGCCCTTCTGGCTTTCATAGTCTCTGCTGAGAAGTCAGATGTGATTCTGATAGGTCTACCTTTGTATTTTCGTTGGCCTTTTTTTCCTTGCTACTTCGAATATGTTTTCTTTGTTCTGTAGATTTAGTGTTTTGATTATTATGTGGTGTGAGTAATTTCTTTTCTGGGCTAATCTATTTGGTGTTCTGTAAACCTCTTGTATGTTTAATGGCATCTCTTTCTTTAGGTTGGGGAAATTTTCTTCTATGATTTTCTTGAAAATATTTTCTGGACCTTGGAGCCTGGGATCTTCTTTTTTGTCTCTTCCTATTATTCTTAGGTTTGTCATTTTAAGGTGTCCTTGATTTCTTGGATGTTTTGTGTCAGGAACTTTTCTGTCTTAATGTTTTCTTTAACAGATGTATCAATTTCTTCAATTGTATCTTCAATGCCTGAGATTATCTCCTCCATCTCTTTCATTCTGTTGGTGATGCTTACCTCTGTGGTTCCTGATCTCTTCTTGAAGTTTCTTATCTCCAGGTTTTTCTCGGTTTGTGTTTTATTTATTGATTCTAATTCCATTTTTAGGTCTTGAAAAATTTTATTCATTTCTTTCATCTGTTTGATTGTGGTTTCCTGTCTGTTCTTGATGGCCTCTATTTGTTTGGTTGTATTTTTCTGTATTTCTTTGAGAGATTTATTTTCTCTTTATATGCTTCTAATAACTATAAAATCATAGATTTAAAGCCATTTTCCTGTGTTTCAGCTGCATTAGAATATAAATGTTCTTTTGTGTTTTTTGGTTTCTTATGGAGCCATGATGTCCTGTTTTCTGTTGATTGCGTTCTTATGCTGGCTTTTAGCCATCTGGTTGTCCTCAGCCTTTGCTGTTTGTTCCTTGAACCTGCACCTAAGACAAGATCCATCCATCTATGGTGTCTGGAAGGCCCTTCAGAATGATGGAAGAGATCCAGAGGAACATGAATAGGTGTGGGCTTTCTGGATGCAGCCACGCAGGGGTGGGTGCCTTGAAGTTTTGGGCATGGGCATCTCAGGTGGTAGCTGAGGGGGCACAGATGCCACAGGTGGAAACAGGGTGAGGTGGGGTGAGGAAGGGAGGGGTCATCCACCTCAGGTAGCAATCATGGGGGATCAGTTCCTCAGAAGGCAGCTGAGCTGCAGCCTACAGGCCTACCAGACACTGTGCTCCTGGGACTCAGTCCATATGATTTTATTGTCCACTTGGTCTCCATAGGAGGACTAATAGAACTGTGGTTTGAGTGGTTTGGGGGAGGGGATGCTGTCTCAAGAATCCAGACACTTCCCTCAGGGGATCGGGAGGGATCCAAAGTCTGGCTGCTGGAGTGGAGGGTCCCTGGGTTCTAGAGACTTTTACTCTCTAGACTATGCAGAAAGGGCAGGGAGTTCACAGTTTATGACTTGTGGACTTGGGAGATAGCCATGGGAGGCCTGGATCTGATCATCACCAACTTCCTTGATGTGCCTTTCAGTCTGGGAAGCACAAAAGTCAGTGTTTTGGACCCAGCCACCTGTTTACTCACAGTCTCTGATCTTCTGCCACTTAGGTACGGTACACACTGGTAGCTGCTGTCTTGGAACCCTGACCTGTGTTCTTCTTTAAGCTCAGAACAATGTGGAACAAAATGCAAAGACACCACGAACTTAAAAGAGCATTGGTGATAGAGGTGAGCGTTCCAGAACTGCCAAGTGTTAGCAAGAAGGGCAGTGGGGAGATGGTGAGATCAGCAACGGCAGAGGAAAGTCCGCAGTGTGGAAACAGGAGAAACACGGCCAGAGGGAAGTGAGGCGATACCTCTGCCCTGTAGAGTGAGTGGAAGAATACAGAAATTTACAGGGCTATTTAGGACTTTGTGTCGGGGAATTTTACATCTCGGATGAGTGGAGAGCAAGAAGAGGCTAGGCTATGACAGTGGAAAGATTATCGTAAGGAGTGAGGCAAAATCAAGCACACAACCTCATATGAAGCATTTAGAAAACATCAAGAAAGCAGCATGTGAACTTTACACATTATATTTGGGGAAATTTAAAAAAAATATGGAGAAGGGATCCAAGATGGTGGTGCTGAGAGGACACTGTTTCTGACAAGCAGGACAGCAGTGACTGCACAGCAACCAAAAGACCAAACGGTGGGCCCTAAAACACTAGCAAGTGTGTTTCCCAGGTAAGAGGAAACCCCACAGTGTGGGAAGCATTTGGGTCTGTTCTCAGGTCACCCAGCTAAACCCCGGAAAAGTTCCCAGGGTCCAGCAGGTGCTCCATAGCTAGTCCAGGACCACATGCCTGTGTGCTCTGGTTACCATCCCAGACTGAACTGTGGGCCTCACAACACCAGAGACTGGGTTTTCCAGTCAAGAGAAAAGCCTACAGTGAACGACCTCAGGTCACCCAGACAATCCCTGGAAAAGGTCCCAGGCTCCAGCAGGTACTCAGCTGCCAGTCCAGAGACCCTCCTGTGCACCTCCTCACCATCCCAGAGAGAACTGTGGGTCCCCAAACACCAGTCTCCGTCTGTCGGGAGGAAAGCCCACAGTAAAGGAAGCATCAGGTCTGACCTCAGGGCACCCAGCCAACCTCCCCCACCCAAAGGTTCCTAGGAAAAGTTCCTAGGCTCCTGCAGGTACCCAGCACAGGGTCACTTGCCTGCACCTGCATGTTCTACTCACTGTGAACCCCCAAACACCACAGACTGGGTCTTCCTGTCAGGAGGGAACCCCACAGTGAGGGAAATATCAGGTGTGACCTCAGGACACCCAGCTAATCTCCAGAAAAGTTCCTGAGTTCCCACAGGCTCTGGGCTCTAGCCCCCTGCCATATGCCTGAGTGCTGTGCTCACCTACCACTGATTACCGCTTGGGTACTGGGGCATAGAGCTCCAACCTTAGACCTACAGACACCTGGGACCCACAGGACTAGCCCCAGATGTTTCTCCAAAGTGCTACCTGTCTCTCTAGCTAACATGACCAAACTGCGGAACTTTCTGGTTCTTCAAGAGGGCTGTGCCCAGCAAACACAGTGTAAAAGCAGCAGCAGCAGCTCACTGAATTCAGAGCAAGAAACCCAGTGGCAGGGCAGATGTCTCCAGGACTTCTCCTGGTGAGAGGAGAGCCCCCTGACTACCAACAAGTCCAGTTACCCCATAGGACCCTACACCTGAGGTGAGCTGTGGCAGTTCCTGAGAAGCACCTGCCATTTGATGACCATATCCACAAAGCTGAGGAGGCTTCCTTCAGGAACAACCATCTACCTGCCAAGGGGATTGTCCCTACCCAAGGATTCCATCAGGCACCAGAAACTAACAGCCAACTCCTGAGATAGCCAGATGGTTAGAGGCCAGAGTAAAAGCACAACCAACAAAAGCCAAAGCAATATGATATCACCAGAACCCAGTTATCCAGGGGCAAGAAGCCCTGGACACCCTAACATAAGTGAAATTCAAGAAGATGACCTTACATCTATGCTTACAAAGAAGATAATGGAGGAAACAAATAAAATGGGTAAAGAAATAGAGGAAGTCTTATATTTATGGTTGTGAGCCTAGCCTTTAATGGCTGAGCCTTCTCTCCCAACAATCAATATATGGGACCTCATGAAACTGAAAGGCTTCTGTAAAGCAAAGGACACAGAACAAAATGACATCCTACAGACTGCTCAGGGTCTTCTGGGATGCTTTGGAAAGTTTGGAATGCTTAGGTCTGTGCTTTCAGTGTACCAAATCAGATTATGAGGACAAGATCTCTCCTTCTCTCCTCATTAAGTTGTATTCTAATCCTATAACCTACCTCATGTTAATATTTCACTCTGCAATACATGGCAGTAAACAGGTATATGAATAGCACATATCAAAAAAATGACAGAGCACTGATATCATTTGTAATGTTAGGGCAACATGGACAGTTTGTTGACAAGCTATGGGAAGTGTTTTATTTAAAAAAGTACTGATGTTGTGGATGATGTATGTTAAGAAAATTAGTCTAGTATCTGTAAATAATATTTCACCAATAAACTTAAAGTGACATGCAGTTATTCTGTTTATGTAATTGGAATCAATGCTCTTTGTATATCATGATTTTAAATAAACATACTAAACTTTTGGTAGAATAAAGGTCACATCTGTCATCCCCTAAGCATTATTTATGTCCAATGTTGAGAAACCTCCACTATTATTATTTAACTCACACAGCTAAATTAAGCTACACTAAGATATTTATTTAAGTGGAAACCATTCATTTTTCTATAATATTGATTTCCAGTTTCAGTGAACTAATAGCTACTGACTTTTAAACTCGTAAATAAAACTTTTTTAGTCCTAATAATAATCTTTAGTCTTGCACTTCAAACTAATGAATTCTTTAGTGGATACTCTTGGGCCACAGAGTAACTTATTTTATGCAATGTATGTATTTTGTGATCTTTGCAAAAGCTTTGGGGAACCTTTCAGACTTCTGCTTACATTTGGATGCCTCAGGAGCTACCTGTAAGAACTATCTAATTCTGATCAAGAATTCTGTTTTTCCCTTGAAAAATGTCCTCCTGTTCCTGAGTTTTGGTGACATAGTGATGATTACCTTTATTCTTGCTTAGATATGTTGAACTTACTTCAAAGCTTTGAAGTTCAGAAATTTAAAGCAGAGATGAAATGCAAATACATTCATGTTGTTTTCATATGGAAATGATATTCCAAATCAGAAATATACTTCTTTGTTGGCCTATACTGAGTCTTATAGAATAAATTAAAGATGCTTACAGGGCAGGCTTGTGGTGTTTTTTTCTTGTTAACTATGCCAAGAGATATTACTAAGGAACTAGGTTATAAAACATCTAGGATTTAAAGGAGTGACTGAAAATTTTTTAAATAAGAATCTGAGGGATTTACTTGTTTATTTCCACATATGTAGTATGTTTACTTTAGTGTTTGAGTTCTCATCTTCCTCTTTTTTGGAAACTAGCTTTGTATTTTACCATTCTTGATTAATCTAGCTATGAATTTGACTTTGAAAAAAATCAAATCAGTTAATAGGAAAGGTACAGTAAAAATAACCTCCAGCCTCTACCTCCAGACTTCATTACTATTAACCATTTGTTTATCTCCTTCCAGACATTGTTGCCTTATAGATGTGTGTGTGTGTGTGTGTGAGAGAGAGAGAGAGAGAGAGAGAGAGAGAGAGAGAGAGAGAGAGATTCACTGAATGCATCTCATTCTGTATATTTGGATTGGACTGGCTCTGTCTTTTTTACAAATATTATCTCTCCTCTGCCTAATGAGGGTTTCTCCTTTTTTAATTTGAGTGTCTCTGCCCTTCACCTGCATTGTCTCCTCTCTGCCACTTGCTATTTTTCTGTTTTCTATATTCACACACATATGTGCTTAACGGCATATGCATAATATATAGGGACATATGTGTGTTGTGTATGTTATATGTTACATATTCAGATTGGGACTGTACATATAAAACACAAATCGGTGGAATGGTTAGTTTTTTTCTCTTTTTATAATCATCAGTTCCTTCTATGAATACTTTTATATATTTGTAAAATATTTTCTTCCTTAGTGATTGAAGTGAATGCTAAATAGTTTTTATAAAGGGTGAAGTGGTGACATATTTCATTATCTTTGAGTTCTGATTTGCATATTTTAGGTTATTATTCTGCTTTTTGACATGAAAGAAAACATCATCCTGTACAGAAAACTTAGCAATAATATTTGTCTTTAGAAAGGTCCACTGTTTGTGTTATCTGGTATGGGAATGGAGAAGGATGATGCACTTTGCTTATTATGAATGTTATTTTGCCTTTGTGAGTAACCATTGGCTTTCTGGAGGTGGTTTATGGAAGTGAAGATGACAGGGTAGGATAGAATATAGCTGCACTCTAGGTGTATTCAGTCTGACTGAGTCACGGATAGCATGTATCTGATGACAGAAGGGAAGTGTTGTGGGTTCTCAGTGGTATCTGTGTTAGGATGGTGGCTCCAGAACAAGGCTGTTTCACCCAGGCCTGGGCTAAAATTAACTAGAAGGTACTTTTGAAGAGAAGGAGTTAAACAATCAATGTTCAGAAAGGACAAGATGGGAATCAATATCGAGTACACCTTCTAAAAGGTATTTTAGGAGACTGGAGGATTAGCATAGATCAAGAAAGAGACACTGAGTCTGGAACAGCAGAGGCAAAGAAGTTTGTCTCAAGGAAACTCAGGTCGTACAGCAAAGTCAAATAAAACTTCCAAACAGAAACAACAAGAACAGAACCCCAGGGTCACCTGTTCTTGGAGTGAGGTTCAACTTGCTTAGGGATCACCATGAGCCTTTTGTGTGACTGTTAGTATAGCTTGGCCTATATGACAGGGATTTGACACGGGCTTCCAGTAACGTGGGACTTATGGCCAAAGCTTCTATTCAGGAAAGGGAATTTGATAGAGTTAAAACAAAATGAGAAAAGGATGTGAAAGTACATGAACAACACTGAGCTCTTATATAAACACAACATTAAAGAAGGAAGTAGGCCATGAAAAGAGAACAGACAACAACATACTATAAGCACCAGCAGATACTTCACAAAACAGCCCGAAAGCATGCCCCAAAACATGATTATTCAACCATCACTGTTTGTTAATAGGGAGCTAGGAATCACCAGTAGCCTAAAGAGTAAAACTAAGATGGTGAAAATGAACAAGAGCTATACAAAGATATAGAGATAATTCAGAGCACTAAAGTAAAATAAATATTTATTTTTATTAATAACTTCAAACTTAACCTGAGTGTTACATTCTTATATCACGAAAGTGGTGGCAACAGAAATAAAATGTCTGCCAGGAAGTGAAAGTGTTGCTCCATAAAATATCTATGGATATATTAAATAGTAAAACTATTATGGGAAAGAGCATATGGAAGGAAAGAGCATTACTAAGGTCAAGAGAATGTGCTAGAAACAAAGCAAAAGAGTTAGAGCACAGGAGAACAACACTGAGCTCTAACACAATGGTTGATGAGCATCTGAAAACAGACAGAAGCTGGACTCATCTTTAATCCCATCACTCAGAGAGGCAGAGGCAGGCAGGTCCCTATGAGTGCCAGGCCAACCTGGTCGACAAAGCAAGTCCAGGACAGCCAAGGCTACACAGAGAAACCCTGTCTAGAAAACCAAACCAAACCAAACCAAACCCCCTCCACCCCCCCAAAAAAAAAAACAAAAAACAAAAACAAAAAAGAAAGAAAGAAGAAGAAGAAACAGACAGAGACAATTGGAGGGAAGAATTTAAAATCCCGAGGAGCACTTCTCTGAGCTAATAATAAAGAGGATGATGATGATGATGATAAAATCTGCTCCCAGAGGCGTTGCAGGTGTGACTGATGTATCACATGCGCTTCAGTAAGTGACAGAGAGGAGAGAGGCTATGTCTACACCCAGTGCTCTGACCTGTGACTACCTGAATGATTAGCAGCCTGACATTCCCTGAAAAAAGTGAGCCTGAGATGACCACCAGGCCAGAGCTTTGAAGGCCTGGGGAGGCAGACCATGCCTGAGAGGACCCTTGCCCATGAGCGGGGCACAGCATTCCTGAGACAACACCAGGCACTCAGAGACCCTGGGAGCCACTAGGAGGAGCAGGTGAGTGGTAGAGAAAGAAAAATAGAAAAATAGAAAAATAGTGGAAGAGAAAGAAAAATAGAAGGATATGGGTACGATGAAGAAAGGCAGAATTGGAGACTCGAGGGCAGTGATGAACAGCCTGATGTGGGTAGTCAGAGATGCTGCCTGGGACCATGGTGGGGTCCTGGCCTATACCAACACTTGGGACCACATCTGGGTTCATGGCCCTGAAGCACAAGGGGGTCTGTTCTCACCCAAAGCCACACAGATGTCCCTGGTCTGGGCTGCCTCCCAGGGATATAATGTCGGAGGGCTGTATAGAACTGTCCCTACCCTCCACCTGGGCATCATGGGAGAGCTAGCCCTGGGGATATGACAGCTGGGGAGTTGATCCTGCCTCTAGCCATGTGTATACTCTGGAGAGTAGACCCAGCACATTGTGGGAGTTGTGGGTGAACAGACTCTGAGGATGCAAGTGTGGGCGATCCAGCCTTCCCACTCATCTCCAGGAGCCTGGGTCCTGCACCTCACCTGGGCAGCAGAGTGGAGCTGCCCGTGAACCAGCTTCGAGGGCATTAGAAGGAGAATGTCGGCAGACTGACCAGCTCAAAGCCCTAGAGGGCTTTGAAACGGACCATCCAACATCTACCCCACCAATGAACTTCGGAATGCATGAAGGGGCCAGTCCTACAGATCCAAAACTATAGGATCTCCACGACACAGGGCAACAACAGGATATCTGAGGAGTCCTGTGTGGATCCAGTAATGATAGAGTAGCAGAGGCCAGAAGCCTCGAACCAGACCAATGAGTCATTGCAGTTAAAGCAAAGAAGTGTGGACAAAAGGGCATACTGCGGGTCACACTGCAGCTTCTCCTCTCTCTTGGAGAGTAGTGTGCAAAGGCGAAGGGAGGGTGTGAGGGGAGAGGGAGGTGAGTGGTTAGGGTACATGGTATGAATTTCACAGGGAAACAAACAAACAAAAGGCACAAGGGAAGCCTGACTGGTGAAACCTACAATTGGATACTAATGTCTAACTGTCAGAAAAACTTAGGAAATTTTCCAAAGTGGAAAATACTACTTTTCTGCAAAAGTACTTAATTAGTCTGACAGGGAATGCTCAAAGAATGTTGCTTTCTAAAGTAAATTTATTTTGAAACTTACCAAAAATATTTACTCTTATTATGAAATAAAGCATCATTGGCCATGTAAGCACTCCAAATCTCCTTCTCCATTGTCTCTGTGAAAACATAACCAAGTGAAGATTTAAACTGTCTGTTTAAACTTTTTCAGATCTTCACTCCCTCATCGATGTCACTATAGTCATGCCTTGCTGCCAGATAGAGAATCCTGCTGTTTGTTAATGTCCACAGACTAATAAGAAGAGAGCAGCTAAGCATGTCTTGATCTTTCCGGCTTGTCCTCTCAGAATCCTGCCCGTTTTGTTTCTTTGTAGTGTATCCTCTGAATAGCACTTGAGTGGTCCTGGTAATGGGTAAAGAGAAAAGCCTCAGTGTTTACTGTATGTACTTCAAACAGTCAGGAACAACCCAGAGTGTTTTTGCTAAGGTAAGAAAATAACCTCATGTATCTTTAATAAGTTTATCTAAAACATTTAAAGAGGTAAAGACATTTGAGACTTTATTTGAAATCAATCTTTCAAATGCCTAAATTTTGCCCATGACTTATTTTGTTTTGATGACTTAATAAGGTATTATAATTGGGCAAACCACCCAAACTTAGAGAAGTGCACTCAAAAACTCTGGGATTTTGGCTTCGTTTGGATGGTTATAACATGGGCAGCACTGAGTCTATTTTCCCCTGTGTTATTAACCTGCTTTCTGAGGGAATCTGCCTCCTTAAATGGAATCTATATGGTACAATGTTTCACCCTTCACCACCATTTTCCCCATATACAAATGTCCCATTTCAAATTTTGTTACTTTCCTTGCATTGCATATATTTTAGTGGACCCATATATATTAGAATAAATTAGATGTTGTGAGATATGTAAGAATATAAATTGTTAGATTAACTCAATATGGTTTTTATGGACTTATCTTAGTGAAGGGAAGATTTTTGAACTAATAAAATGTCATAAGATGTTGCTAAGCAATTATTGGTGAGATGTGTCACTTATTATTATTTTATTGTTTGGGTTTTCGCAGAGTGGGTATATTCTGAGTTAGCTTCTCCATGACCAAGAGGGAACAGGGTTTTGGAAAGTCCATTAGAGTTACATCTGCTGTTTGTGAATGAGACTTCTCTCTCTGCTCTAACTACTCAGATCGATCCTACTTTTTTCTCAGTGACAGCAGGCCCTCCTGTTAGGTTTCACTTCTCCATTCTTTGGGTCTTTGTCTAAATAATCTCTAAGCTCTTTGAGACACGGTTCCTGTTTCCACTATGTTGTTTCATGAAATGCCATATGCACAGATGACATTTTGTAGATAATAAAAGCAGCAGTGATTACAGGCTGTTGGTAGTATTGTGTTGACATTCCTGCTGGTAACAATACAGAGCGATAGCACTTGACATTCCATAGAGTTAACAAAACCATTGTGATTATTTTCACTGCTGTTAAGAGCAGGAAGAATATTGATTTTAATCAGAAGAAAAAGGGAGAGATTGCTTTGACATGTGTTTTTCACTTGGTCTTTGAGAATGTCTTGAAGTAATGAAAAGAATAAATAATAGTCTGTGTTGGATTCTTTCAAGAGACCTGTAGGGTTATTTAAAAATAGTGATCCAAGGATGAGAATTTTGTATTTTGAAATGAGATGTTTAATCAGCCACTCATGCTTGACTAAGAAGCTTCTTACTGGAATATCAAACAATGGTGATTTAGTTAAACTAATTTAAATAGAAGAAAATGGTTTTATTTTACATGTATGTATTGATTTACTCATTCAACAAATATGCAATGAGTCCTTATAGTGTAGCTGGTGTTGTCATAGGTCCAGGGTTATAATACAGAACAACACAAGCAAAGTCCTCACTCAGGTAGGAAGTGCTGAGAGCTGAATTCTGGAGTGTTTTAAGAATCATAGTTTGAAAAGATCAGCAGTGAAGACGGAGAAGGTCTAAGATGACTGTGGTACAAGAACCACCAAAGGGAGTATGATATTTAAGAGGCCAAGAGATGCAACTGTTCTAGAAGAAGGGAAGGATACAGAAAGTCAAACCTATTGGTGGTCTTATAAAATAAAAGGTGGGATCTGGCAATGGGGCTTACTGTTGACCATATTGTGACTTGTTCAGTGGAATGGAGGAGGAGAGGCCTTTATGTAATGGATTACAAAGGGGATAAGAGCAAAAAAAAAAAAAAAAAGCAAGTAAGTTTTAATCAAATCTGTTGAAGTGGTTTTCTATAAAAAGGAGGGTGGCATTGTTGGAACAATGGTACTGTTGGGATGGTAGCATTGAGCAAATAGTTAGGTAACACACATAGGCAGTCTCCTGAGGGAACCTAAAGGGACACATAATATTAAGCTATGAAGTCTCTTGCTCTGGAGGATGTTACTTGGTGAAGAGGGCTTGGGTAATATGTGTGAGCTTCTAGGTTTGGTTCCTAACCATAGCACTGAAGATAAACCAGCCACACAACCAACCAACCAATCATTTATTTAATCAGTCAGTCAGTCAATCAATCAATCCATCAACGAACCATCCAATCAATATGAATCTTAATGCTTGTTGCATTTTAGAGCAGTATACAGAGATTTACCTAGTATGAGTGTCAGTTGGACTCCAGGAACAGCACTGGAATCTGGCTAGGGAGTGCCGCAGTTCATTGGTCTTAGCACAGGTTCCTTAACTTCTTGCCTTGACTGATCACAGGTCTGGGGTTCAAGCCCTTTGTTGAGCAGGTGATAATGATAATGTGCACTTGCTCCTGAGTTCTGTAACAGTTCTGGAGGACAGAAAACTCTTCTCTTGGGACACAGCCTAAAGGAAGTTAGTATGGAAAATACGAGCCTTGTAAAATGAGAGAGGCAGCCAACAGGTGTGGAAGGCCTTCTCTGAATTATTTTCAGCTCTCCTTTTTTCTTCCTCCTCCCTCTATCATTTCCTCCTACTTTTAATTTCTTTGTCTCTTTTTTTTCTCCTTTTCTTCTTTGATATATGATAATGCCAACTTTTCTATGTTGTTAAGGAGCTAGTTGAGAGGAAAAGTCACTGAAAAAAGTGTACAGAATTAGTTCTTTTGAGGAAGTGAGAGGATTCAGGGTGAGTGGAGAGTGTGGTTTCTGAGAAGAGAACAAACTGTTCCTCTGTATGAAGGAGGAGAAGACTGAATTTGCAAGTATGAATGGTATATATGTAATTGAGATTAAGTATCCTTTTAGAACAAATTAAGTTTCTCAGTGAACCGTCAACTTACTTTGAGTGCAAAGGAGAGAGAAAGAGGCTTGGGAGTGGTCATAATGGTCTGTGATTAACAACCATGTTTTCTCAGAGAAAGCAAATTTCGCCAAGTACGTGCCATCAATAGAGAAGCTGCTTCTCTTTTACTGAGGACTGAGTTTTGTGGGTTTCTTATAGACAGTCTAGGTTAAGTCCATTTAGATTTTGACTTAATATTGATTTCTACAGGCCACCCTTTACAGAAAAATTCTCATTTTTAAGTGTTTTGTAATTTGATCCATGGTACATTATTCTACCTATAACAGAGAAATATAAAAAATGTACATGTGGTTGTATGAAACATGCATAGAAATAGCTGTCCTTAACAAACATATAAATATTAAATTTCACTAACATTCATGTAGCTCACAGCAGGCAAGAGCATGATATTTGAAATTACATCTTTATTACATTCTGAGGGCATGGGATGGTTGCACATCCTAACCTACTTAGAGCTGTGGTGTGGAACCAGTTATTTACATCAACTCATGTCTATATATTTTGGCTTTAGACAATTGGAATAAATTATAACAAAATAAACCAGGCAAACTCTACATCTCTTCTATGGGCCAGAAAGTTAGCTACTCTAGCAAAATCTATGCACTTAAAAGTGTCATTATGTTATATGATTCTTGAAAAGTATGCAAAAATGTTTCACTTTAAAGTAAATAAATGTCCACTTTAGGGTAAATAAAGACAATAACTGGATTCTCTAGCCATTGATTTTCTGGGCTTTAACACAGAGGGAAAGTTAAGGTTGTACTAATTGACTTCTGAAGGACTTTTCAATTATAAAATTTTATGATCACTAAAAGTAGTTTTAGTGGGTGACCCTTATGCCTATGTTATTAACATACAGGAGGCCATTGGGATTGTTTCCAAACAATCTCTAGCTGTTTTCTCTAAAGTGGAGCTTTAAAATTTGCTTTAAATTGCCTCTTCTTTTCTATGCACTTGATGACACTGTGAAGGTTCATAGGAGTTTATCATAGTCTTGTGTGTTTGCCTTGATAATAATGACAAGAGGATCCAACTACACTGATGTTTACTTTAAATCCTAAGGACGTAGCACATTATTAATGGATATAAAATAAAGTGTGATAGATTTCCTGGTTTCCTATGGTGATGAGAAAGTGAAATTTTGGAGATGATTGTAATAGTGAGGGGAGGTATCATCCAAGGGTTTCATATGTATATCATTTGGTGTGAATAGAAGAACCTACACATTTTGTGATGTACAATAATGATAAAGCAACAACAACAAATTCCAGAATTTTATACACTGGGTTCAGTTTTGTCTTTTTGGTTAATGACTCAAGGCTATAAAAGACAATAGCCACTGAACTATGGTTTCTGAGTCTGCAACATAACCTAAAGTAAAAATAATCTATAATCCCATCTGACAAGTAGTGGAGATAGGCTCGCCTAAAGTGTGCTAAATCGCCTAGACTGGCCTTGAACTTGTAGAAATCCTTTGCCTCAGCATTTTCTTAAACCTTTGTATTAGTCAACCTTTCCTTGCAGTAACAGAATGTGCACACAGGACCCAGGGACAAAATATAGCCGTTAAAGTCAAGATTCCTATGACTTACTTTATTAATGGATTAATCTGGTGGTAGAATTAGAGCCCTCATAATCTCAGTTACCAATCAGTGACCCCACATTGGACATTGCTGTCTTTGGGACTGAGGACCTGACACATAAGCCTTTGGAGAATATTCCAGATTCAAACCATGAAACCTCTATGCCTTTCCCTCATTTACTTCCCATGTGTGCTGACTATGCTGGGAATATTTTTGCCTATGGGTAGATTTTGAACAGCTAAATTTAACAAATATAGCTCATTCTGTAAAAACAAATCTCTAAAAGAATGAATTTAATAGTTAGTCATATTAATTCACACACATATGTATGTATAACCCAAAATTCATCTCAAAACCTCAAATATGTATACTACACTGGAAAAAGATTGTGCTAACTTCTATTCCTAATCTGCTCAAATCCTCAGATGACTACATACATCAGTCAGACAAAGTGTCTAGAGAACAGTGGTGACACTGTAAAGGCGGATGAGTAAATAGGTTCACAGTCTGATCTGTCACTCATGCACTCCATCTTAAACATATTATTTAACTTTTGGAAGACTAACTTTCTCTTTTGTAGAATGGCCTATCAGTGGTTCCTATCTAAAATCATCTCTTTCGGAATATATATGTATGGTGAGATAAATATTTCCTTACCCTTTTAGCTCTCTTCCTGGTCTTCCTAGCAATGAAAACCGATAAACATTTGCTTCAGTCACTTAATTCAGACTATTTCCATAATGAAATGGATGAAAACAAAAAGTAACAGTGTGCTCTCATGGATGTTTTTGTTCTGAATCAAGTACTGCAATATTTAGTTTTTGTGAATCTTTATCATTATATTTCAGAGCCATGCTGGGGATGTTGACCCTGAGCATGATTTGTTTACCTGCCTAGTCTAATCTGTCGAGTTGCTTATCAAAGTTCCCCCAAGCCATCTCAGTGCTCCACAGAAAGCCAGACATGCCTGAACATCCTTGTCCATTCCAGGATTGGAGAACAAGTGAAGAAACTGGTTCTAAGCTTTCTTGACCTTCCCAATTCTCTCATGTCCAAAAAGGATTCTTTCCTATATGCCTTTGTATTCTTGAGTTCTTTTGGTAGCCCTTTGAGTATAGAATTGGCCCCTTTCTTTTTTCTTGTGTCCTTTATTCCTTGTATTTTGTGTAAAAAATCTGAAGGAAGAAAAAAGAAAAATGAAAGTATCTGAGAAAAAAGGGACAAAAAAAAATCAAGAGATACTTGACATTCTGTGTTTTCCTGACATTCAGCTGAAATACTGGTTTTCTTACTGTGTGCAAATGGCTCTGTATTTCTTAGCTAAAGTCCCTTGGGCAGAAACCATATCTCCATTTGCCTTGGTATTGTGCCAAGGACAGTGTGAACATCCAATCAGGAGTTATCCTGTATTTTCATTTTTAAATTTAAAGGTTCTTTCTGCATTGTGAATTAGGCAAGAAGAAAAATGCCTTCTTTCAAGTCAGATTCATTCCAGTCCTAAATATTGACTAGAGAAAGATTCAGGATTCAATTATTATTTCCAGGTCAACAAAAAGACAACGATGCATATAGTTTTCTTTTAAAATGTTCCCATTTTTTTTCCTAACAATAATAAAAATACTTCTTTTCTGTGTGGCTGGTTAATGCGTTTACAGGTATAAGACCTTTATATTATAATTTTACAGACTTCTAACATTTAACCATCATGAACCTGGCATTTGAGACGAAACAGGTGATATGACAGGGATACTTGAAAAGCCAAGGCTGTAGCATTCTTCAAAGATCAAGTTTCAAGTTCTTCCAATCTCTTCTGAGACCTTAGACCTTTTGATCTGAACACAGTGTTTTGTATTGAAAACACTAATTAGGCTTTTTGTCAATGGTCATTAAATGAAAGACCATTTCTTTTGTCATGAAATATGAATTATGGATGATAAAAACGTTTGATAGAGAATTTAAGTTATATTTTAAAAGAAGTCCATAGGTTAGTTTAGTAAATAAATTTTGGTGTTCTTAGTTAAAATAGATCAATCAGTTCTGTTAAGATAATGACTCTCTGAGTGCAGAATCAGAGTGCAGTCTCTTTGATATTGATTTAGTTCTTCATAATTTTCACCAAAAGTGGTACATCAAACACAACTTTGCTTTTATGTTGTCAGAGAAAAATTCAGTAACAATTATTTTTCAAAATGATTAACCTCTCTTGAGCAGCACAAAAAAATTTAATTATATGTTCCATGAGAATTTTATAGAATAAAATGGACTAAAGCAAAGAACTTTAATTTTAGAGTTGCTGCGTAAGACAGCGTCTTTGGCCAGCCATATTTGCATAATGTGGTAGGGTGTGTGGTACTGTAGAGGAGCAGACTGCCAAAGGTTTTCAGCTAGCAACCTGAATTCCAATAAGTAAAATAAAATGTACATGCAATTTTCAGGAGAATAAAGAAGTTTTGTTTCCTTCGTAAAATCCTCAGTTGTATACTCTTTTCCTCTATTAAATAATGAGTGTACTACTATGAAGGCCTTCCAGTTAATACTGACTTCCTCTCAACAGCCTGGGGAACCAACTGGGAGGGGTTTGGTTTTTATGAGACACATTTGGGGACAAGATCAGTTATATTAGGGAAAACCTGGCCAAGGGTAGGATCTAGGCTCCAATGCAGCTAACGTAGTTGGTTCTGGCTTCAGATACAGGCTATGTCTGAAATCTGACTGTTGATGAACTGTAACAATCTTTCTGAAAAAAAAAAATACTGTTTGAGTTTGATAAAGGCTATAGACCAGCAGCTATAACTGCCAAGGAAAAGAGAGTTAATCTTTAAAGGTGTCAGCTGTAGGTAAGGGACTCAAAAGCCCTGGGACAAAAGGTCAAGGAATGGTTTAACTGGGAACACTGTGTGGTCCAGGGTCACATGTATGGAGACTCACGCTTGAGAAGTGCTGTGTCTCATATCAAGATGGAGGTTCCTGTGTTGAGAAGTGAGGGGCAAATGTAATATGGAGACCTCAAAATACAAACAGTGGCCCACTTGGCTATAAGTATGTCACTGATGAGAAATACAAAGTCATATTTTGGAAGGCTGTGCAATTTCAGTGACTATTATTCTTAGATAATACGAACTCTTTAACATGTACTTCACAATGTAGTTATAAATTATTAAATATGACCTAAAAACTTCAAATGGATTAACCAAGAAATGTGATAAAGTAAGAAAATTAGCTCTCTAGGTGAAGATACAGGCTACTGGTTACCACCTGGCAACTCTGCCCTCATGTTGCCAGCCCCAAGTTTCTTCTGTAAAATGAGTCTGATAATGTCTACTTTCTCAGGTATTGATTGTTGAATAATAATATTCTTGGTAAGACTATTTTATTTTCTTAAACTTTTTTTTAAATTTTATTTTTCTTTTTAGTTACATTTTGTTAACTCTGTGTCCCAGCTGTATCCCGCTCCCTCATTCCCTCCCCAACCCCACACTCCCTCCCTGGTCTCCTCCCTGCCCCTTTCCAAGTCCACTGATAGGGGAGGACCTCCTCCCCTTTCATTTGACCCTGTTTTATCAGGTATCTTCAGGGCTGGCTGCAAAGTCCTCCTCTGTGGCATAACAGGACTGCTCCTCCCCTGGGGGGGGGTCAAAGAGCCTGACCTTGAGATCCTGTTAGAAATAGTCCTTGTTCCCCTTATTTTGGAAAACTACTTGGTTACTGAGCTACCAGGGGCCACATCTGAGCAGAAGTTCTAGGTTATATCCATAGATGGTCCTTGGTTGAGTGTCAGTCTCAGAAAAGACCCTGTGCCCAGATATATTTGGTCCTTGTAGAGCTCCTATCCTTTCCATATCATATTAACTCCCCTTCTTTTATATGATTCCCTGCACTCTGTCGAGGGTTTGGTTATGAGTCTTAGTGTCTGCTTTGAAACACTGCTAGGTAGAGTCTTTCAGATGCCTTTTGTGGTAGACTCCTGTCTTACGTTCAATGCACATCCCATTTGTTTTTCTAAATGAGGATTGATCATCTTCACCCGTGTCCACTTTCTTGATTATCTTCTTTAGGTGTGTAGATTTCATTATGTTTATCATATCTTGTAGGTCTATATAAGCGAGTATATACCATGTTTGTCTTTCTCCTTCTGGGATACTTCACTTAGAATGATCTTTTCTAGATCCTGCCATTTGCCTGAAAATTTCATGATTTCCTCATTTTTTGATTGCTGAGTAGTATTCCATTGTGTAAAAATACCACAATTTCTGTATCCATTCCTCCGTTGATGGACATCTGGGTTGTTTCCAGGTTCTGGCTATTACAAATAAAGCTGCTACAAACATGGTTGAACAAATGTCCTTGTTGTGTACTTGAGCAAATTTTGGGTATATACCTAGGAGTGGTATAGCTGGGTCTTGAGGTAGCACTACTCCTAATTGTCTAAGAAAGCGCCAGATTGACTTCCAAAGTGGTTGTACCAGTTTACATTCCCACCAGCAATGGAGGAGGGTTTCCCTTTCTCCACAACCTCTCCAGCATGTGTTGTCACTTGAATATTTGATCTTGGCCATTCTGATGGGTGTAAGGTGAAATCTCAGGGTTGTTTTGATTTGCATTTCCCTAGAGGCTAATGAGGTTGAGCATTTCTTTAAGTGTTTTTCTGCCATTCGATGTTCCTCTTTCAAGAATTCTCTGTTTAGCTCCGTTCCCCATTTTTTAATGGGATTACTTGGTTTGTTGCTTTTCTGCTTCTTTAGTTCTTTATATATACTGGATATTAGCCCTCTGTCAGATAAAGGGTTGGTAAAGATTCTTTCCCAATATATAGGCTGTTGTTTTGTTTTGATGACAGTGTCTTTTGCTTTACAGAAGCTTTTCAGTTTCATGAGGTCCCATTTATTGATTGTTGCTCTTAGAGCCTGTGCTGTTGGTGTTCTGTTCAGGAAGTTGTCTCCTGTGCCAATGAGTTCTAGGCTGTTCTCCACTTTTTTCCCAACTTATTTAGAGTATCTGGTTGTATGTTGAGGTCCTTGATCCACTTTGACTTTAGTTTTGTGCAGGGTGATAAATATGGATCTATTTTCATTTTTCTGCATGTAGACATCCAGTTGGTTTAGCACCATTTGTTGAAGATGCTGTCTTTTTTCCATTGAATGGATTTGGCTTCTTTGTCAAATATCAAGTATTCATAGGTGTGTGGGTTTATTTCTGGGTCTTCTGTGAGGTTCCATTGATCCTCCTTTCTGTTTCTATGCCAATACCATGCAGTTTTTATTACTGTTGCCCTATAGTACAGCTTGAGATCAGGGATGGAGATACCTCCAGATGATCTGTTGTTGTACAGGATTGTTTTGGAGATTCTGGGTTTTTGTTTCTCCATACAAACCTGAGAATCCTTTTTTCAAGGTCTGTAAAGAATTGAGTTGGTATTTTGATGGGAATTGCATTGAATCTGTAGATTGCTTTTGGCAGGATGGCCATTTTCACAATGTTAATCCTACCAATCCATGAGCACGGGAGTTCTTTCCATCTTCTGATATCTTCTTTGATGTCTTTCTTCAGAGACGAAGTTTTTCTCAAACAGGTCTTTCACTTGCTTGGTTAGAGTCACACCAAGGTACTTTATGTTATTAGTGGCTATTGTTAAGGGTGTTGTTTCCCTAATTTCTTTCTCAGCCTTTTTGTCTTTGGTATACAGGAGGGCTTCTGATTTTTTTGAGTTGATTTTGTATCCTGCCACTTTGCTGAAGGTGTTTATCAGCTGAAGGATTTCTCTAGTTGAATTTTTGGGGTTGCTCATGTATACTATCATATCATCTGCAAATAGTGACACTTTGACCTCTTCCTTTCCAATTTGTATCCCCTTGATCTCCTTTAGTTGTCTTATTGCTCTGGCTAGGACTTCAAGTACTATGTTGATGAGATATGGAGACAATGGGCAGCCTTGTCTTGTCCCTGATTTCAGTGGGATTGATTTAAGTTTCTCTCCGTTTAGTTTGATGTTGGCTATAGGCTTGCTGTATATTGCCTTTACTGTCTTTAGGTATGTGCCTTTTATCCCTGATCTCTCCAATACTTTAAACATGAATGGGTTTAAATGACTTTGTCAAATGCTTTTTCAGCATCTAAGGAGATGATCATGTGGTTTTTCTCCTTCAGTTTGTTTATGTGGTGGATTACGTTGATGGATTTCCGTATGTTGAACCACCCTTGCATGCCTGGGATGAAGCCTAATTGGTCATGGTGGATGATATCTTTGATGTGTTCTTGGATTCGGTTTGCAAGTATTTTATTGAGTATTTTGGCATCAATGTTCATAAGAGAGATAGGTCTGAAATTCTCTTTTTTTGTTGGATCTTTGTGTGGTTTAGGTATCAAGGTGATTGTGGCTTCATAGAATGAGTTTGGTAGTGTTCCTTCTGTTTCTATTTTGTGGAATAGTTTGAGGAGAATTGGTGTTAGCACTTCTTTGAAGGTCTTGTAGAATTCTGCGCTGAAGCCATCTGGTTCAGGGCTTTTTTTGGAGGGTAGACTGTTAATGACTGCTTCAATTTCCTTGGGAGATATAGGGCTATTCTGTCTTTCTACCTGATCTTGACTTAATTTTGGTAGATGGAATCTGTCAAGGAAATTATCCATTTCATTTAGGTTTTCAAATTTTGTGGCATATAGGCTTTTGTAGTATGACCTAATAATTGTTTGGATTTCCTCAGTGTCTGTAGTTATATCCCCATTTTCATTTCTGATTTTGCTGATTTGGATAGTTTCTCTCTGCTTTTTAGTTAGTTTGGCTAAGCGTTTTTCTATCTTGTTGATTTTCTCAAAGAACCAGCTTTTTGTTTCATTGATTCTTTGGATAGTTTTCTTAGCTTCTAATTGATTGATTTCAGCCCTTAGTTTGATTATTTCCAGCTCTCTGCTCCTCTTGGGTGTGTCTGCTTCTTTTTTTTCTAGGGTTTTCAGTTGGGCCATTAAGTTGTTTGTATGTGATGTTACGAATTTCTTCTTGCAGGCACTTAGTGCTATAAATTTTCCTCTGAGCACTGCTTTCAATGTGTCCCATAAATTTGGGTATGTTGTGCCTTCCTTTTCATTGAATTCTAGGAAGTCTTTAATTTCTTTCTTTATTTCTTCCTTAGCCCAGCTGTCATTGAGTAGTAAGTTGTTCAGTTTCCATGTGCGTGTCGGCTTTTTGTTGTTTCTGTTGTTGTTGATGTCCAGCTTTAGTCCATGGTGGTCAGATAGTATACAAGGGATTATTTCAATCCTTTTGTATCTGTTGAGGCTTGCTTTGTGGCCCACTATATGGTCTATTTTGGAGAAGGTTCCATGCGGTGCTGAAAAGAAGGTGTACTCTTTTGAGTTTGGGTGAATAGATCTGTAGATGTCTATTAGGTCCATTTGATTTAGGGATTCTGTGAGTGCTTTTATTTCCCTATTTGGTGTCTGTCTAGTTGACCTGTCCCTTGATGAGAGTGGGGTGTTGAAGTCTCCCACTATTAAGGTATTAGGATCAATGTATGATTTAAGCTTTAATAATGTTTCATTTACTAATGTCAGTGCTTTTATATTTGGGGCATAGATATTCAAGATTGTGATGTCCTCTTGGTGGATTTTTCCTTTGATGAGAATATAGTGGCCCTCCTTATCTTTTTTGATTAACTTGGGTTGAAAGTCTATTTTATTAGATATTAGGATGGCTACTCCAGCTTTTTTTTCTGGAACCATTTGCTTGAAAAACATTTTTCCAGCCCTTTACTCTGAGGTAGTGTTTATCTTTGTTGCATAGGTGTGTTTCTTGGATGCAACAGAATGTTGGATCCTGTTTCTGTAACCATTCTGTTAGTCTGTGTCCTTTTATTGGTGAGTTGAGTCCATTGATATTGATAGATAATAGTGACCAATGCATGTTAGTTCCTTTTGTAATGGAGTCGGTGATCTTACCCTGTTTCATTGTTTGTTTTCTTTTCATTTTTGTTGGGATATTATCTGTATGTCCTGTTTTCTTGGGTGCAGTTGTTTTCGTTGGATTGGAGTTTTCCTTCTAGTATCTTCTGTAGGGTTGGTTTGCTGTATAGATATTGCATAAATTTAGTTTTGTCATGGAATATTTTGTTTTCTCTGTCTATATTGATTGAAAGCTTTGCAGGGTATAGTAGTCTGGGTTGACATTTGTGATCTCTTAGAGTCTCCATGATACTTGCCCAGGCCCTTCTGGCTTTCATAGTTTCTGATGAGAAGTCCGGTGTGATTCTGATAGGTCTACCTTCATATGTTACTTGGCCTTTTTCCCTTGCTGCTTTTAATATCTTTTCTTTGTTCTGTAGATTTAGTGTTTTGACTATGATGTGACGTGATATGTTTCTTTTCTGGTCTAGTCTATTTGGTGTTCTGTAGGCCTCTTGTACATTTATGGACATCTCTTTCTTTAAGTTTGGAAAATTTTCTTCTATGAATTTCTTGAAAATATTTTCTGGACCTTGGAGCCTGGAGTCTTCTTTTTCATCAATTCCTAATATTATTAGATTTTGTCTTTTCATAGTGTCCTTGATTTCTTGGATATTTTGTGTTTGGAACATTTCTGATTTTACTTTTTCTTTGAGAGAAGTATCAATTTCTGCAAGTGTGTCTTCAGCTCCAGAGATTCTCTCTTCCATCTCTTGTATTCTGTTGGTGATGCTTACTTTTGTGGTTCCTGATCCAAGTTCTCCAGCTCAAGGGTTTTCTCAGTTTGTGTTTTCTTTATTGATTCTAATTCTGTTTTCATGCCTTGCACCATTTCTTTCATGTGTTTGAATTTGGATTCCTGTCTCTCTACAATGGCCTCTATTTCTTTGTTCATTTCCTTTTTATATGCCACTAATTTTTTCTCTACTTGTGTATCTATTTGTTTGGCTATGTTTGCCTGTGTTTCTTTAAGGATTTTGTCTATTTCTTCTTTCTTTACCTCCAATTGACTGGCCAACTCTTTGAAAGATTTGTTCATTTCCTCCTTATGAGCCTCAAATAATTGGGCAAGCATGGCTTTAAAGTCATTTTCCTGTGCTTCTGATGAATTGGAGTATCCATCGATTTTGGGATTTGCTGGTGAAGTCATGATGTCCTGATTTATGTTGGAAGTGTTCTTTCACCTAACCCTGGCCATTGGCTTACCCGAAACCTTCCCTGTTTGTTTTTGGATTCTGCAGATCAGACTGGTACTGTCTCTCTCTGGCATCTGGAGAGTTCTTCAGGAAGCTGAGAGAGATTCCATATCCTTAGTGTGTGCTGAGGACTAGCTATACCTGTGGGAGAAAAGTATGCAGGCGCAAATGAGGCAAATGCAAGCGTGTGTGTGTGTGTGTGTGTGTGTGTGTGTGTGTGTGTATGTGTGTGTGAAGTGTGCGTGGACGTGTTTCTTGAGGGACAGAATGATGGCTAATGTTGAACCCTTGAGTGTGTGGGAGGGGCTCTGCACTGTATATGTCACAGGCGCTAGTGATGATCGCAGCACAATTTCTGGCATTAACTGCCTTCACTCCTCAATTAGACCCACAGAGCAGGAACTTCAATGTCCCAAGTGCCCCTCTGTTTCCCAAAGTGAGTATATGGGTGAGAGGAGGTTCGATGCCTGGCTTCTGTTTTAGAAGAACCCAGGATTTGGGGATCTGCAGATTCTCAAGGGTGCACTCACTTACAGGCAGGTCACTTGGCAGAGATCGGGGTATCCAGGCTCTCTGCTCTCTAGTTTGGCCCTGCTTCTTTGATGTGCTCCGCCAGCTCCATGCTGCTGTCACTGCCAGGTTCTGAGGTCTTGCTGCAGCTGGAGATTTCAGCGTTGTCATGTCAGTAGGGATTGGGGTAATCAGGCTCTCTGTTCTCTGGTTTGGCCCTGGTTAGTCTTAAACTAGAGGGCTGTTGTGCCCCGCCAGCTCAGTGCTGCTCCGCGGCCAGGTTAGAAAGTCCCGCTGTAACTGGAGACTGGGTTGCTAGTCCAGATGCTTTCTGGGAAGTCCTGGGATCTCTTCGTTGTGCTCTCCAAGCTTGGGGGGCCCAGCGCCTGGTGTGTCCAGGTTGTATGGCGTTTCTGCCTGGTTTTGGTGAGTACATAGCGTATTCTCTGTCACTGTGGGATTGGGCGGGCCGTACCATCAGTGATCGCGATCCTGTGGAGCTTTTATGGCGTCTAGCAGACTCGGGCCCTGGGAGGATGGTGCAGCTGCTGCGCGAATCTGGGACTCCGAGACAAGTACTGCTGGCCTTTGCCGATAAAGGGTTTGGAGCTCCGCCTCAGCGGCTGCAGACCCCAGGCAGTTACATCTGCGCTGAGAAAGATGAGTCCACTGTGCTGAGGAGGAAGGAGGTTTGGGGGAGGGGAGTGCCAGGAGATCAAAGGGTCATTTCTCACCTTCCCCACACAAGTCCCAGGCTGACCCGAGACCAAAGTTTTCACCTCATGTGATGTTCCCTGTTGTTTAGAAAGCTTCACCGTTGTTTTCCTGGGTTAGAGGTCCTTCCACTCACCAACTCAGAAGTTTAGCTCTTCCACCGGTCAGAAACTGTACGTGCTAGTCGCCATCTTGGCTCTGCCCCTTGGTAAGACTATTAAACACCTACATGTAACAATTTCTTGTCACTCGGTAAATTTTCAGTGACCATGAGTTATTTTAAGAAAATAGTAGCAAGAATTACATATGTAGTTATGAACATGTATTTATCTGACAATAAATATGTCAGTGGTGAAAATGTCTCATTTTTTTGTGGTGAGAATAGTTTTTCTGAAAAGTCCTCTTACCTTCAGAAGGTGAACTTTGATCAGACCTTTTAACTAAGTTAACAACAATATGCTTTGAGATACGTACTAGACATATTCCCTGCTGTATATTCAGACTGTTTAAATTTAACTGGCCTTTATGAAAGCAATGTAACCAGTCTTACTAAAGCTTAGACTTTCCATGCAATTAGCTTTTATGATCTAAGCCAAACATATAGCCATTGTATTAAACTACATACTCTTCTGCACCCCAGACCCCCAGAATAGTGTGTATGTGTGTGTGTGTTGTGGTAATCATTTAATGCTTACCAGTAAAGTAACTTCTTCCTATACAAAACTATGTTAGAAAGCAAATTTTTTTAAAAAATGAGAAAATGAAAAAAACTGAACTATAAGATCAGATTTTAGCCAAGTCAGATCAATTTTATTATTTGTCTATGAATATTTTATACTACTATCTTTTATATTCCAACATAGACTATGACTAAAACAAAATTTACCATGTTACTCTGGAATGTATCTTATAGCTTGGTAAGATTGAGACTTTAATTAATGTTTTACATTATGTTCAGTAGCTCCTACCATGAAATAATGTGACTTTTGTTTGTCAATTAGTATTGTAGATATTATAGAGCAATTATTTAATAAATGGTTAATGTAGAAAACAAAAGAGTTCTTCATTACTTTTTCATACTAAGTTTTCCATGCTGTTGAATAAATACTGGACAGATGACAGAGATAGACATCACACACACAGAGAACAGATTAACAGCTAGGTCATAGACTATAGAATACCAACATACAGAAGAGACAGGGAGAGAAGTGAAGAATTCAAATTTGGGCTAACATTTGGTCTAAGCTAGTCCAAGAAGAAAGACCTTCTCATTCTTTAAAGTGGTTTTGACCCATATTGTGGCATACTGGAATTTTTGGTGAGGTTTTGAGTGAGTTAGTCTAAGGGGGAGTGGGGCTGGAGATTTTCCTGTGGTTATTGTTGTTACCTGTAGTCTGTGGAATTCAAATGGCTTTATTGTGCTGCTTTGGTCTGAAATGTTGTAGATGTTTTTCTCTATGTTTCGGTTCAACCCTCAGTTTTCAGTCATCTCTGAATTCCTGGGTCACACAAAGTGGCTGTCTTCCCAAGAGCTTGGCTGTACTAACCAGCCTCTATTTTAGACTGATCTGCTGAGCCTTACTCTCAGTTTATGGCTTTCTGATCAGTCTTTTTTATGGAAATAACTCTGCCTTTTATATGAGGAAGGTCTTGACTGGAGGGTGTTCCTTTAGCCATTTCTCTGTGTTAGAAAATCTTCTGGGAACTAGAAAAGATCATCTTGAGTGAGGTAACCCAGAAACAGAAAGACACACATAATATATATTCATTTATAAGTGGATATTAGATATGTAATATAGGATAAACCTACTAAAATTTATACAACTGAAGAAGGTAAGCAAGAGGGAGGAGCCTGGGTAAGATGATCAGTCCTCACTCAGAAGGGCAAAAGGGATGGATAGACATCGGAAGAGGGAGAAAACAGGGAATAGCACAGGAACCTACCACAGAGGGCCTCTGAAATACTCTAACTAGCAGTGTATCAAAGCAGATACTGAGATTCATAAACAAACTTTGAGCAGAATACAGAGAATCTTATGAAAAAAGTGGGAGACAGAAAGACCTGGAAGGGACAGGAGTTCCATAAGCAGAGCAACAGAACCAAGAAATCTGGGCCCAGGGTTTTTTTTTCTGAGACCAATACTCCAAACAAGGACCATGCATGGAGATAGCCTAGGACCCCTGCACAGATGTAGCCCATGGCTCAGTGTCCAAATGGGTTTCCTAGTAATAGGAACAGGGACTGTCTCTGACATGAACTCAGTGACTGGCTCTTTGATCACCTCCCCCTGAGGGGGAGCAGCTTTACCAGGCCACAGAGGAAGACAATGCAGCCAGCCCTGATGAGACCTGATAGGTGTTCAGAGGGAAGGGGAGGAGGACCTCTCCATCAGTGGCCTAGGGTTAGGGTCATGGGAGGAGATGAGGAAGGGAGGGTGGGATTGGGAGGGAATGAGAGAGGGGGCTACAGCTGGGATACAAAGTGAATAAACTGTAATTAATATAAAAAATAAAAAAAGAAGTCAGTGAAAAAAAATAAGAAAGGAAAGAAAATCTTCCTTTGATTGCTTCAGGCCCTTGAGACCAAAGGAAATTGCTGCTTCTGCACATGTTTCTTTTGGCTTGCCATATCACCTTTCTGGGCAGAGGAAGTTTTCCTGCTATGAGAGAAGGGTGTGGGGAAGGTGTTAGGCTTTCAGGCTGGTCTGCAGAAATTACTGGCTCCCACATGCACACCTCTGTCCTCGAGGTGCTCGCTCTTTTCTGCCGTTTCTGACATTTGTGTGTTCTAAACTGTGAAGGTATGTCAAATATTCCAAATAGGCACTTTGGTTTTGTTTTTATTTTTTTAATTAAATTTTTATTTTTCTATATTAATTACAGTTTATTTACTTTGTATCCCAGCTGTAGCCCACTCCTTCATTCTCTCCCAATCCCACCATCCCTCCCTCATCTCCTCCCTGCCCCTCTCCAAGTCCACTGATAGGAGAGGTCCTCCTTTCCTTCCATCTGATCTTAGCTTATCAGGTATCTTCGGGACTGGCTGCAATGTCCTCCTCTGTAGGCTAGCAAGGCTGCTCCTCCTTTGGGAGGGTGGGGGAGGGGATCAAAGAGCCAGTCACTGAGTTCATGTCAGAGACAGTCCCTGTTCCCCTTACTAGGGAACCCACTTGGATACTGAACTGCCATGAGCTCCATCTGAGCAGGGGTTCTAGGTCTAGCTAAAGAAGCTACACAAGAAGGAAGACCCAGGGTAAGGTAATCAATCCTCACTTAGGAAGACAAATGGGATGAACATTGGAAGTAGGAGAAAACAAGTAACAGGACAGGAGCCTACCACAGAGGGCTTCTGAAAGATCTACTTACCAGTGCATCAAGCAGATGCTGAGACTCATAACTAAACCTTGGGCAGAGTGCAGGGAATCATATGAAAGAAGGGGAATTAGTATGACCTGGGAAGGGCAAGAGCTCCTCAAGGACCAAATATATCTGGGGACCAGGGTCTTTTCTGAGACTGTTTCTCCAACCAAGGACCATGCATGGAGATAACCTAGAACCCCTGCTCGGATGGGGCACGTTGGTTTTTAATGTGCTGCTATGGTTGTCACCTCTGCAGCTCTGTTAAAAGGGAAATAGCCTCTGTGTCCTGCTCTTTCAGAAGGGCCTGCCACTGTCTGGGATTTATTTCATTCATTGGCTTAGTAGCTTTGATTTTCTAGGTGACTCATAAAATCTTATGATTTTGTAAATATTCACTTTTCAATTTTTGTGTTGGCAGAAATGATGGCTTGCAGTGATACTATTTCACACCTTTCTGTGTGCTTGGTGAAAGTCACTTCAATATCTGGGACATTTTGGAAATTAAATAAGAGGTAACTGATTCAGCTTTCATAGCTAAGAAGTAGTGTTGAGCTTCCAAACTCATGTCCCTCAATTCTCTCTCGCTGAATTATTGACCTATTCACAGACCTGGAATGATGCTGGTAATTATATTTATATAGGTTATTCCAGTTAGGAACGCTCTAACTTACACTTAGTAGCTAATTTAATCTTCACAGTGTTGTAATTTATATGTTATTAAGGTCCTCAGTTTATAAATGTGAAAGTCATGATTTAATAGATTAAGCTGGTAATGATGATAAAAATCAAACTGACTTTCCTGTACCTAGAGCTTTTGAAAATTCGACACTCACGCAGCCATTTAAAGTAGCCAGAGCTGGAGTTCCAAGACGGCGATCGTGATGACCAGTATGCACCGTATCTAAGGTGCAGAAGATTAGAGACTCTGAAACCGGTGAGTAAACGGGCGGCTGGACCCGAAACGCTGACTTTGGTGCTTTCAGGACCAGGGCACATCCAAGGAGTTAGAGACAATCGGGTCCAGGCACCCCGTGGCTGTCTCTTAGTTCCAGGAGTCATGGACTGTGAGCCCCCTCCCCTTTCCGCATACTCCAGAGAGTACAGGCCCCCAGAACCAGCGACCCTCCACACCAGCAGCCAGAAATCAGATTCCTTCTGCTCTCTTGAGGGCAGCGTCTGGATTCCTGGGACAGCATCCCAACCTCTAAAACCAAGGTTCTACTGGATCCCCTGTGGAGACCAAGTGGACAATAAAATCTTACTGATCCCAGATCCAAGATGGCAGAGCCCAGACAAATCTGAATCCCAGGAGTGCAGTGTCTGATAGGCCTGTGAGCTGCAGCTCAGCTGCCTCCTGAGGCACCACATCCCCTTTGATTGCTACATGAGGTAGACCTCACCCTTGCAGCTTTCACCTGAGGCACATGTGCCCCTCAGATACCACCCGAAGCAACACATGCTGAAGAGGAGCCCTCCTCCATCGCTGGTGGGAGTGCTGACTTGTACAACCACTTTGGAAATCAATCTGCAATTTCTCAGGAAACTCAGGAATAGCCATACCTCAAGACCCAGCTATACCACTCATGCCCAAAAGAGGCCTCACCGTTCAACAAGGACATTTACTCAGCCATGTTCATAGCAGATTTATTCATAATAGCTGAATGTATATAAGTTCAGAATTGATGCTGGCTTTGTCTTTCTGAATATGAAGTTTATTCTTAAACTGGAAACAACCTAGATGTCCCTCAACCAAAGAATGGATAAAGAAACTATGGTACATTTACACAATGGAATACTACTCAGCCTTTAAAAACAAGGAAATCATTAAATTTGCGGGCAAAGGATGGAACTAGAAGAGATCATCTGAGTGAGGTGACACTCATTGTATATACTCATTTATAAGTGGACTTTGGTTATATAGTACAGGATAGATATACTACAATACACAGATCCTAAGAAGATGAGTCCGATGGTCATCTTAGGCTTCATGTCTCTGACACACACTGTATTGCCTGTTTTCTGATCACTTTTTCCTGATGGGACTTCCCTACAAGGCCACAGAGGAGGAAGAAGAACTCAGTTCAAATGTGAATAGATGAGCTGGGGTGTCTGGGGTGGGGGGCTCACCTATTCTGAAGAACAGGGAGAGAGGATGTGGGAGGGAAGAGAAGAGGGAGGGGCCTATGTGGAAATGTAAATTGAATTAATAAAGAAAATAAAGTAGCTAGAGCCGTGTGAATTACCTAAGTGTTACAGTTATTCCCTAAAAGATAAAAGTTAGTTAAAAAGATTAGTTCCTCAACTGGAAAGATAATTAATGAAAAATAACATTTAATACAGAGTATATTAGTTCTGGAGATAGTTATATCTATGGATGTAATTTTTTTAGATTAAAACAAAAAGAATGATCATATGCTATTATTTTATCAAACATTTTTTGATGTTCTGGTACTAAGAAAACAATGTCAACATATTAAAAAAGAACATTGGTCTATCAGTGGTATGCCACTTGGAGCACAAATTACTATATTATTAATATCATCACTTGCCCACAGTGACACATTATAAAGAAGCACACACTTTGTCTATTCACTCGATAGACAAAGCCCACATCAATTCTGAACTTACACACATTAAGCTCATAGGATTTAAAGCTCGTGTAAGTGGATAGTTCATTTATGCCAAACATGTGAGAAGGCACAAACTCAAGTGTGTTGTTCTTTCAGGACACACGTTAAGTGAACTGCAGTTAATTCCTAATTTTGCTCCAAAGTCAGGTGAAGAGAGTTTTGTGTTGAGTTTTATGATGGACAATCTCTTCCCTTAACATGTTAACCTTTTGATTTCAGTTTCAGTTTGTGATCCTAGAAATAATTAGGATCTGGAAGCATGCATTAGGACCTTGAGTAAATAACAAACACTGTTTGCCTTGAAATACATTCTAATGTATTTAAATTCTTGCTAGTGATGCCCCTTGCAGCTTTAGTACGTTGCTTCTAGATGAAGCCTGGAAAATTTATCTTTTACTTGGAAAGTGGGGAAAACAGACTAAGTAGACGTTAGTTTACAAAAATGTTGGTCATGCAAGATTGGTATTGTTGTTAGAGAAATATGAATAAGAAATTGACCAGAAAAGATACAGAGGCAGAACACTTTCTCAAGGAGAAGGTGATTCTACCAGCTGAGAAAAGTGAAGGTACTATGACTAAAGAATGACAACCATTTTAGCATTCCCCAGAGACATAAAGAATGTGATCACAAACATACATAACATGAACACCAAACCAGATTTTGCATGATGTGCAAAATTGCCATCATGCCCACAGCACTATTCTAGAAACAATGAGATGCAAAACAAGATTTTTTTTTTTTAAATTTAGGTAGCCTTTGTATATTTGGGGATATATTGGTATGGGGAGGGGGAGCAAAGACAGATAACAGCAAAGATAAATATCCACTAAAGGAACAGAGAAAACCACCAAATGATACAGACAAATATAATTGTTGAGTCCTAGAATGAAATCACCGAAACCAAATTCCAATGAGGCGGTAGCTTATAAAATGGTCTATGATGATCAGTGAAGATAGGAAATTGAAGACAGGCTGGAGTTGTGGCCTTTGTTGCTCATACCTCTCTTTTTCTAATCTTTTTTGTTTTGTGGTAACATTTTATTTTTCTGTAAACTTTGGTTACTCATTTAGTAAAGACCATTTGGTAATACAGTGTTACTCCAGAGTAACATCTATTTGATCTAGCATGTTTGTGGGTAGAAAACCACGGGTTAACACCATCATGTGAGTTACGCAACTCGCACATGTAATGCAGCTCACTGCGCAGTTAAAGCCTACAGTTTGCATTAGACGATGTTAAAAACGGAGAGATCCCCAACTCTCGTATGAACTCACAGAGACTGAAGCAGCATGTGCAGGGCTGCACAGGGCTGCACCAGGTCCTATGCAAATACATCGCGCCTTCCAGTCTGCTTTTTTTTTAAGCTTATAAAACATGTATCTTTTTTTTTAATTTTGAACTTATATATTTTTTTATTATTAATTACACTTTATTCATTTTGTATCCCCCATAAGCCCCTCCCGATCCCACCCTTCTTCCCCTTTCTACATGCATGCTCCTCCCCAAGTCCACTGATAGGGGAGGTCTTCCTCTCCTTCTTTCTGATCTTAGACTATCAGTTCTCATCAGAAGTGGCTGCATTGTCATCTTCTGTGGCCTGGTAAGGCTGCTCCTCCTTCAGGGGGAGCTGATCAAAGAGCAGACCAATCAGATTATGTCAGAGGCAGTCCCTCTTCCCATTACTATGTAACCCACTTGGACACTGAACTGCCATGGGCTACATCTGTGCAGGGGTTCTAGGTTATCTCCATGAATAGTTCTTGGATGGAGTATGAATCTCTGGGAAGTTCCCTGTGTTCAAATTTTCTTGTTCTGTTGCTCTCCTTGTGGAGTTCCTGTCCTCTCCAGCTCTTGCTGTTTCCTACTTCTTACAAAAAATTCCATTCACTCTGCCTGACAGTTGGCCATCATGCTCAGCATCTGCTTTGATAGTCTGCAGGGCAGAGGCTTTCAGAGGCCCTCTGTGGCAGGTTCCTAGGTTGTTTCCTGTTTTCTTCTTCTTATGTCCATCCTCTTTCCCTTCAGGATGAGGATTGAGCATTTTAGTTAGGGTCCTCTCTTTTGCTTAGTTTGTTTAGATGTACCAATTTTAGTGGGTTTATCCTGTGTTGTATGTTTATATGAATGAGTATATACTGTGTGTGTCTTTTTGCTTCTGGGACAACTCACTCAGGATGATCCTTTCCAGGTCCCACCATTTACCTGATAAACACCTGATAAAATTTCATAATTTCCTTATTTTTCATTGCTGAGTAATACTCCATTAGATGTACCACAATTTCTGCATCCATTCTTCAGTTGAGGGGCATCTGGGCTGTTTCCAGCTTCTGGCTATTACAAATAAAGCTGCTACAAACATGGTTGAGCAAATGTCCTTTTTAGATATATGCCTAGGAGTGATATGGCTGGATCTTGAGGAAGCGCTATTCCTAGTTGTCTGAGAAAGCACCAGATTGATTTCCTGAGTGGTTGTACAAGTTTACATTCCCACAAGCAGTGGAGAAGGGTTCCCCTTTCTCCACAACCTCTCCAGCATGTGTTGTCACTTGAGTTTTTGATCTTGGCCATTCTGATGGGTGTAAGGTGAAATCTCAGGGTTGTTTTGATTTGCATTTCCCTAATGGCTAATGAGGTTGAGCATTTCTTTAAATGCTTCTTTGCCATTCGATATTCCTCTAAAGAGAGTTCTCTGTTTAGCTCTGTTCCCCACTTTTTAAGTGGATTACTTGGTTTGCTGATTTTCAGCTTCTTTAGTTCTTTATGTATACTGGATATGAGTCCTCTGTCAGATAAAGGGTTGGTGAAGATTCTTTCCCAGTGTGTAGGCAGTCGCTTTGTTTTGATGACAGTGTCCTTTGCTTTACAGAAGCTTTTCAGTTTCATGAGGTCCCATTTATTGATTGTTGCTCTTAGAGCGTGTGCTGTTGGTGTTCTGTTCAGGAAGTTTTCTCTGTGCCAATGAGTTCTAGGGTATTCCCCACTTTTTTTCAAGCTGATTTAATGTGTCTGGTTTTATGTTGAGGTCTTTGATCCACTTGGACTTCAGTTTTGTGCAGGGTGATAAGTATGGATCTATTTTTATTTTTCTACATGTAGACATCCAGTTGGACTAGTACCATTTGTTGAAGATGCTCTCTTTTTTCCATTGTATGGTTTTGGCATCTTTGTCAAAAATCAGGTGTCCATAAGTGTGTGGATTTATTTCTGGGTCTTCTGTTTGGTTCCATTGATCCACCATTCTGTTTCTATGCCAGTACCATGCAGTTTTTAAAACTGTTGCTCTATAGTACAGCATGAGATCAGGGATGGAGATACATCCAGAAGATCATTTATTGTAGAGGATTGTTTTAGCAATTCTGGGTTTCTTGTTATTCCAGATGAAGTTGAGAATTTTTCTTTCCAGGTCTGTAAAGAATTGTGTTGGCAATTTGATGGGAATTGCATCAAATCTGTAGATTGCTTTTGGTAAGATGGCCATTTTTACTATGTTAATCCTGCCAAGCCATGAGCACGGGAGATCTTTCCATCTTCTGATATCTTCTTCTAATTCTTTCTTCAGAGACTTGAAATTTTTTTCATGCAAGTCTTTGACATGGTTGGTTAGGATTACACCAAGGTACTTTATGTCATTTGTGGCTATTGTGAAGGGTGTTGTTTCCCTAATTTCTTTCTCAGCCCTTTTGTCTTTTGTATACAGGAGGGCTACTGTTTTTTTGTGAGTTAATTTTGTATTCAGCCACTTTGCTGAAGGTGTTTATCAGCTGTAGGAGTTCCCTAGTAGAGTTTTTGGGGTCACTCACGTATACTATCATATCATCTGCAAATAGTGATAATTTGACTTCTTCCTTTCCAATCTGTATCCCCTTGATCTCCTTCAACTGTCTTATTGCTCTAGCAAGGACTTTCAGCACTATGTTGAAGAGATATGGAGAGAGTGGGCAGCCTTGTCTTGTCCCTGATTTCAGTGGGATTGCTTTAAGTTTCTCTCCGTTCATTTGATGTTGGCTATAGGCTTGTTGTATATTGCCTTTACTATGTTTAGATATGTGCCTTGTATCCCTGATCTCTCCAATACTTTAAACATGAATGGATGTTGGATTTTGTCAAATGCTTTTTCAGCATCTAGGGAGATTATCATGTGGTTTTTTTTTTTTCTTTCAGTTTGTTAATATGGTGGATCACATAGATGGATTTCCGTATATTGAACCACCCCTGCATACCTGGGATGAAGCCTATTTGGTCATAGTGGATAATATCTTTGATGTGTTCTTGGATTCGGTTTGCAAGTATTTTGTTGAGTATTTTGGCATCAATGTCCATAAGGGAGATTGGCCTGAAATTCTCTTTCTTTGTTGAGTCTTTGTGAGGCTTAGGTACCAAGGTGACTGTGGATTCATAGAATGAGTTTGGTAATGTTCCTTCTGTTTCTATTTTGTGGAATAGTTTGAAGAGAATTGGTGTTAGCTCTTCTTTGAAGGCTGGTAGAATTCTGTGCTGAAGCCATCTGGTCCTGGGCTCTTTTTGGATGGGAGACTTTTGATGACCGCTTCTATTTCTTTGGGGGATATAGGACTATTTAATTGATTTACCTGGTCCTGATTCAGCTTTGGTACATCAAATTGATCAATAAAATTGTCCATTTCATTTAGATTTTCAAGTTTTGTGGCATATAGACTTTTGAAGTAAGTTGTAATGATTGTTTGGATTTCCTCAGTGTCTGTAGTTATGTCCCCCTTTTCATTTCTGATTTTGTTGATTTGGGTGGTGTCTCTCTGTCTTTTAGTTAGCTTGGCTAAGGGTTTGTCTATCTTGTTGATTTTCTCAAAGAACCAGCTCTTGGTTTCATTGATTCTTTGAATTGTTTTATTTGTTTCTAATTGATTGATTTCAGCCCTGAGTTTGATTATTTCCAGCCGTCTACTCCTTCTTGGTGTGTCTGCTTCATCTTTTTCTAGGGTTTTTAAGTGAGCCATTAAGGTGCTTGAATGAGCTGTCTCAAATTTTTTCTTGAAGGCACTTAGTGCTATGAACTTTCCTCTTAGCACTGCTTTCATTGTGTCCCACAAGTTTGGGTATGTTGTGTCTTCATTTTCATTGATTTCTAGAAAGACTTTAATTTCTTTCTTTATTTCTTCCCTGACCCAGCTGTCATTTAGTGACAAGTTGTTCAGTTTCCATGTGTGTGTAGGCTTTTAGCTATTTCTGTTATTGTTGAGGTCCAGCTTTATTCCATGGTGATCAGACAAGATACCAGGGATTATTTCAATCTTCTTGCATCTGTTGAGGCTTGCTTTGTGACCAACTATATGGTCTATTTTGGAGAAGTTCCATGAGGTGCTGAAAAGAAGGTAAATTCTTTTGTGTTTGGGTGTAAAGTTCTGTAAATGTCTGTTAGGTCCATTTGATTCATGACCTCTGTTAGAGACATTGTTTCTTTGTTTAATTTCTGTTTAGTTGACCTGTCCTTTGTTGAGAGTGGGGTGTTGAAGTCTCCCACTATTAGTGTGTGTGGATGTATGTGTGGTTTAAGTTTTATCAATGTTTCTTTCACAAATGTGGGTGCTCTTGTATGTGGAGCATAGATGTTCAGGATTGTGATGTCTTCCTGGTGGAATTTTCCCTTGATGAGTATGAAGTGTCCTTCCCCATCTCTTTTGATTAATTTTGGTTGAAAGTCTATTTTATCAGATATTAGAATGGCTTGCTTGCTTGTGTCCTGCTTGCTTCTTGGGTCCATTTGCTTGGAAAGTCGTCTTCCAACCCTTTACCCTCAGGTAATGTCTATCTTTGTGCCTTAGGTGTGTTTCTTGTATGCAACAGATTGCTGGGTTTTGTTTACATATCCATTCTGTTAATTTGTGTCTTTTTATTGGAGAGTTGAGTCTATTGAGGTTGAGAAAGATTAATGACTAGTGGCTGTTAGATTCTTTGATTTTGATGTTGGCTGTGGTCATACGGTTGTGTGCTTGGTTGCTTTTTGTTTTACTGTAGTAAGGTTAATTATTTCCTGTGTTTTCTTGAAAGGAGCTAATTTTTTTTTTTTGGGTTGTATTTTCCCTTCCAGTGTCTTCTGTAATGCTGTATTTGTGTGTAGGTATTGTTGAAATTTGTTTTTGTCATTGAATATCTTGTTTTCTCCATCTATGAGGACTGAGAGCTTTGCAGGGTATAGTAGCCTCGGCTGGCATCTGTGTTCTCTTAGGTTCTGCATGATATCCGTCCAGGCCCTTCTGGCTTTCTGGTTGAAAAGTCAGGTGTGATTCTAATGGGTTTGCCATTATATGTTACTTGGCCTTTTTTCCTTGCAGCTTTTAGTATTTTTTTCTTTGTTCTGTATACTTACGGTTTTGATTATTATGTGGCGGGAGGATTTTCTTTTTTGGTCAAATTTGTTGGGTGTTCTGTAGGCCTCATGTATTCTTATTGGCCTCTCCTTTAACTTGGGGAATTTTTCTTCAATGATTTTGTTGAAAATATTTTCTGGGCCTTGGTGCAGGGAGTCTTCTTTTTCTTCTGTACCTATTATTCTTAGGTTTTGTCATTTCATATTGTCTTGGATTCCTTGGACAGTCTGTGTCAGGAATTTTTTGGACTTAACATTTTCTTTGACAGATACATCGATTTCTTCCATTGTATCTTCTACACCTGAGATTCTTTCTTCCATCTCTTGTAGTCTGTTGATTATGCTTACCTCTGTAGTTCCTGTTTTCTTCCCTAGATTCTTCTTCTCCATTATTTCCTCCATTTGTGTTTTCTTTAATTTTTCCAGTTCTATCTTCAGGTCTTGAGTTGTTTTGTTTACTTCCTTCACCTGTCTGATTGTACTTTCCTGTTTCTCTTTTAGTTCCTTCAAGTCTGTTTCTTTTATTCCATTCAGTGCTTTAATCATTTCCTTTCTAAAGGCCATAAACTGTTTGGCTGCAACTTCCTCTATTTCTTTACGGATGGCAATATTCTGTTTGAGTTTACCTTCCTCTATGTCTTTATATCTTATTTGTTTCCTCTGTTATCATCTTCATGAGCATAGTTGTTAGGTCATCTTCTTGGATTTCAGTTATGCTGGGGTGTCCAGGGCTACTTGCCCCTGGGTAACTGGGTTCTGGAGATGCCATATTGCTCTGTCTTTTGTTGCTTGAGCTTTTACGCTGGCCTCTACCCATTGTGCTATCTTAGGTGTTTGGGGTTATTTTCTGGTGGTTCCTGGGGATCCTGTGGTGGAGAGAATCCCCTTTGCAGAAAGCTGGTTTTTCCTGAAGGATGTCTTCTCAGCTTTTTGGGTATAGTCCCTGGATGGCTGGTGTTTTTTCAGGAGTTGCTGCTGCTCACCTCAGGGATAGAGACCTGAGTGGTAAGAGATAGAGACCTGTGGTCTTTGTTGGGCGAGAGGAGAACCCTTGAAGACAGCTGCCCTGTTCTGGGTTTCTTGCTGTAAATTTAATGATCAGCTGCTGTGACCCAGTTGGATATCTGGTGTGCAGCAACTGTTTGTGCCTGTGTCTGGAGCACAGCTGAGTGATGGCGGCTTGGCCCCACTGGTCTGCGAGACTTTTTCCAGGGAAGGACTGGGTGATTTAAGTCAGTACAGTTTCCTTCCTTCCTTGTAGGTTCTCTGGAGACAGGGACTCCCAGTCTCTTTTTTGCCCTGGGGCACACTGCTCCTTCGCTACTGTGTCTGCCTTTCCGGCCTTTTGGAGCCTGGGCGTCTGCCTATACTGGGTAATTTTCCCAAGTCCTCTTTGGGTTTGGGGTGTTGGCTGAGTGCTGTGAGATCAGACCAGCCGTTTCCCTCCCTGTGTGTTTGCACCAGACAGTGAAACGCAGTCTCTGGTGCTCTGGAGCCCACAGTTCTATCTGGGGCATTGAATCATGCGTGCAGGCAGGGCTCTGTGTTGGAGCCTGGGTCCCCAGCTCTGGCTCTGTCCTGGCTCCTGGGGCGCCTGCGGAACCCGAGTTTTTTTCCAAGGGCTGTCTGGGTGACCTAAGGTCAGTCCCAATCATTTCCTGCACCGTTGGGTTATCTCTCGACTGAAAATTCCAGTCTCTGATAGTGTGGTGCGCACGGTTCAGTCTGGGACTGTGACCAGAGATGCTGGCTTGTGGCTCTGGGCTGGGGCTGGGGCTGGCGGCCAAGCATCTGGCAGAACCGGGATCTCTTCCGCAGTTTAGCTTGGTGAGTTAAAAGCTGACTGAATCTCCAACCGTGGGGTATCCTCTCACCTGGGAAACAGAATTGCCTGTGTTTTATCGCCTTGAGTTCTGATTGCTGGTCACTGTGCTGATCCTGCTGTGCTGCTGCTCAGAATGAGAGTCCTCCTGGCGCCGCCATCTTCTCCAGTCTCTTTTTTTCTAATCTTAAATGTTGGTTTTGTCTTGGTCTATAACCTCAAATTCCTTTCATTTTGCATAGTTTCCCTAGAGACTCAGACTCTCTCAAGACTTAGTTATGAAGAATGAGTTGACAGTGTTTTATCTCTAGCCATTTTTCCCCTGCATTGCCTACAGGCTAACATATCTAACTTCTTATCAGATTTCATCATTTGAATATCTTACTATCAAGAATTAGATATTCCAGTCTGAGTTCATAATTTCTCTTATAAAAGCTCCTTCTATAATCTTGTCTACCCTACTTGGTTACACAGGTGACACATATGTCGTTCTTCATACTATGCTGTGTTTGGAAAAGAAGGATAAAATATTTTCAGCTATGTGTTTGTTAGTTTTTTTTGTCAAGTTCATGCAAGCTGGAGTTATCCAAGAAGAGAAAAAATTTTTTTTTTCAATGCAGTTTATTCAGGAACCTTGAATAATCCTCGGACCCTGGGGAAAGCCAGCCCACAGCTTAAATAGCCTCTGGGTAGCCAACCCCAGCATGCCACGTGGGAAATGCAGATAGGTCCACATACATGGAAGCAAGCCAGATCCTCAGCCTTAGCCAAATGTGGAATTGTTCATGAAAGAGAGCACTCACCATCAGGAAGGTGGAAGGCGGAAACCAGCTCCATCTTTAAGGCACAGCATTCCGCAGCTCTCTACAGTTCCCCCTTTTTGTTTTAGACGCATCAGGCAAGAGTAGAGGTCTGATCTCTGATATTAGAAATAAATTGGGACTTTGTACCAATGTTCATTTAGGTGTCATCCACCCAAAGAGCATCAGACCCGTCAGATACCTTTTTCTCAGAGGCGGGACCTGGGGCATCAACCCACATGCAATCAGACTTGCTCTTCTCTGGGTCCAAAGCGGCTGACCCTGAGTGCAGTGCTTAGCCTCACATCCTGAGCATATCATTTTAGCTTTTTATGGTATCCAACCATGCTTGGGGAGACTGTCCTGCTTCAATGGCTGTAAAGGCCTGAATGATCATGGCTGCATTACGCTGTTGTGAGACTCTAATCTTGCATATACACCACAGGCAAAACAAGGAGACCAACACCAGAAAGCCTGCTAATGCTCCCATGCCTGCCCATTCCTTCAGATGATTCATGGCTGCAGCAATCCATGATGATAATCCTGTGGCTAGTCCTGCGTCCACTCTGGTAGAATTTACCATGACAATGGCCACTCTCAGCTGCTCCATCGTAGTATCGGATTCTCCAGTCCAATTACCTAAAATATAGCTAGACAATTGTTTAGACAGATTTGCAGCACAGGAAAGATTCTCATGTTGTATGCTAGTGACACAAAGTCCAGCATACTTTCATTGACAGCCAAGTTGAGCGATTTGCCATAGGGTATCAATTTGCTCCTGCACAAGGTCAATCCTCTGATTGAACACCATCAAGCCTCCTTTAAGTTGAGCATTAATTCCTTTTTGTACATCTAAGGCATGAGCTACATTGGCTAAAAGATTATTCAGGGTCTGAGCAGTCTGCACAGTATGACTCATGGCTAATGCCACGGTGGTAGCTCCAACAGCCGCCAATGAGATGGCAGTAACAATGGTGGCTATAGTTCCAAGATCCCTTTACTGTCTGAAGAGAGTCATAGCGTGAGGGGCATCAACGGGCACAGGCACCCAGTGAGGCATGTGAGTAACCAGGGCATACCTAAATTCACTAGCATTCCAGCACTGGGCAAAAAAGCAAGTATCATCACCACAATTACTTGGCTCTATCTGGCTAAAAATGAATAAAAATGGGGGATATAAACAAACAGGTGTGGGCTTATAGGAAATATTATGAGAAGCCTTATCCCCCTCGTTGGAACATCTTGCATCAGTTCTAGACCTAGCAGTGGTGGTGTCTGAGGTCTGAGTAGGTTCAGGAGACCATTGCCCCCAGGGGCGAGACGTGCTCCATGTAAATTGACTAACTCCATGTTTTCCTCCACTTTTGAAAGTCATTTAAGGTTCTTATATTATTTTTTTCCCTTTTTTAAAATTTTTCATCAATTACACTTTATTTATTCTGCATCGCCCATAAGCCCCTCCTTCCTTCCCTCTCAATACCACCCTCCCTCCCTCCTCCCTCTGCATGCATGCCACTCCCCAAGTCCACTGATAGGGGAGGTTCTCCTCTCCTTTCTGATCTTAGTTCACATCAAAAGTGGCTGCATTGTCCTCTACTGTGGCCTGGTAAGGCTGCTCCCCCCCCCGGGGGGAGGTGATCAAAGAGCAGGCCAATCAGATTATGTCAGAGGCAGTCCCTCTTCACATTGCTATGTAACCCAATAGGACTCTGAACTGCCCTGGGCTACATCTGTGCAGGGGTTCTGGGTTATCTCCATGAATAGTCCTTGGTTGGAGTATGAGTCTCTGGGAAGTTCCCTGTGTTCAAATTTTCTTGTTCTGTTGCTCTCCTTGTGGAGACCCTGTCCTCTCCAGCTCTTACTATTTCCCACTTCTTACCTAAAATTCCATTCAGTCTGCCCAACAGTTGCCCATCAGGCTCAGCATCTGCTTTGATAGTCTGTAGGGCAGAGGTTTCAGTGGCCCTCTGTGGTAGGTTCCTAGGTTGTTTCCTGTTTTCTTCTTCTTCTGATGTCCATCCTCTTTGCCTTTCTGGATGGGGATTGGACGTTTTAGTTAGGGTCCTCTCTCTTGCTTAGTTTCTTTAGATGCACAGGTTTTAGTGGGTTTGTCCTATGTTGTATGTCTATATGAGTGAGTATATACCATGTGTGTCTTTTTGCTTCTGGGACAACTCACTCAGGATGATCCTTTCCAGATCCCACCATTTACCTGCAAATTTCATGATTTCCTTATTTTTCATTGCTGAGTAATATTCCATTGTGTAGATGTACCACAATTTCTGCATCCATTCTTCAGTTGAGGGGCATCTGGGTTGTTTCCAGCTTCTGGCTATTACAAATAAAGCTGCTACAAACATGGTTGAGCAAATGTCCTTTTTGTTTACTTGAGCCTCTTTTGGATATATGCCTAGGAGTGGTATCGCTGGATCTTGGGGAAGCGCTATTCCTAGTTGTCTGAGAAAGCGCCAGATTGATTTCCAGAGTGGTTGTACAAGTTTACATTCCCACCAGCAGTGGAGAAGTGTTCCCCCTTCTCCACAACCTCTCCAGCATGTGTTGTCACTTGAGTTTTTGATCTTGGCCATTCTCATGGGTGTAAGGTGAAATCTCAGGGTTGTTTTGATTTGCATTTCCCTAATGGCTAGTGAGGTTGAGGATTTCTTTAAGTGCTTCTCTGCCATTCAGTATTCCTCTACAGAGAGTTCTCTGTTTAGCTCTGTTCCCCACTTTTTAAGTGGATTACTTGGTTTGCTGATTTTCAGCTTCTTTAGTTCTTTATATATACTGGATATGAGTCCTCTGTCAGATAAAGGGTTGGTGAAGATTCTTTCCCAATCTGTAGGCAGTCGCTTTGTTTTGGTGATGGTCTCCTTTGCTTTGCAGAAGCTTTTCAGTTTCATGAGGTCCCATTTATTGATTGTTGCTCTTAGAGCCTGTGCTGTTGGTGTTCTGTTCAGGAAGTTTTCTCCTGTGCCAATGAGTTCTAGGGTATTTCCTACTTTTTTTTCTAGCTGATTTAATGTGTCAGGTTTTATGTTGAGGTCTTTGATCCACTTGGACTTCAGTTTTGTGCAGGGTGATAAGTATGGATCTATTTTCATTTTTCTACATGTAGACATACAGTTGGACCAGCACCATTTGTTGAAGATGCTATCTTTTTTCCATTGTATGCTTTTGGTGTCTTTGTCAAAGATCAGGTGTCCATAAGTGTGTGGGTTTATTTCTGGGTCTTCTGTTTGGTTCCATTGATCCACCATTCTGTTTCTATGCCAGTACCATGCAGTTTTTAAAACTGTTGCTCTATAGTACAACTTAAGATCAGGGATGGAGATACATCCAGAAGATCTTTTATTTTAGAGGATTGTTTTAGCAATTCTGGGTTTCTTGTTATTCCAAATGAAGTTGAGAATTTTGCTTTCCAGGTCTGTAAAGAATTGTGTTGGTAATTTGATGGGAATTGCTTTGAATCTGTAGATTGCTTTTGGTAAGATGGCCATTTTTACTATGTTAATCCTGCCAAGCCATGAACATGGGAGATCTTTCCATCGTCTGATATCTTCTTCTAATTCTTTCTTCAGAGACTTGAAATTTTTTTCATACAAGTCTTTGACTTCCTTGGTTAGGGTTACTCCGAGGTATCTTATGTCATTTGTGGCTGTTGTGAAGGGTGTTGTTTCCCTAATTTCTTTCTCAGCTCTTTTGTCTTTTGTGTACAGGAGGGCTACTGATTTTTTCGAGTTAATTTTGTATCCGGCCACTTTGCTGAAGGTGTTTATCTGCTGTAGGAGTTCCCTAGTAGAGTTTTTGGGGTCACTCACGTATACTATCATATCATCTGCAAATAGTGATAATTTGGCTTCTTCCTTTCCAATTTGTATCCCCTTGATCTCCTTCAACTGTCTTATTGCTCCAGCAAGGACTTCCAGAACTTTGTTGAAGAGATATGGAGAGAGTGGGCAGTCTTGTCGTGTCCCTGATTACAGTGGGAATGCTTTAAGTTTCTCTCCATTCAGTTTGTTGTTGGCTATAGGTTTGCTGTATATTGCCTTTGCTATGTTTAGATATGTGCCTTGTATCCCTGATCTCTCCAATACTTTGAAAATGAATGGATGTTGGATCTTGTCAAATGCTTTTTCAGCATCTAGGGAGATTATCATGTGGTTTTTTTCTTTCAGTTTGTTAATATTGTGGATCATATTGATGGATTTCTGTATATTGAACCACCCCTGCATACCTGGGATGAAGCCTACTTGGTCATGGTGGATGATATCTTTGATGTGTTCTTGTTTTCAGTTTGCGAGTATTTTGTTGAGTATTTTTGCATCAATGTTCATAAGGGAGATTGGCCTGAAGTCCTCTTTTTTTGTTGGGTCTTTGTGAGGTTTAGGTACCACTGTGACTGTGGCTTCATAGAATGAGTTTGGTAATGTTGCTTCTGTTTTGAGTTTGTGGAATAGTTTGAAGAGAACTGGAGTTAGCTCTTTTTTGAATGTCTGGTAGAATTCTGCGCTGAAACCATCAGGTCCTGGGCTTTTTTTGGATGGGAGACTTTCGATGACCGCTTATATTTCTTTGGGGGATATAGGACTATTTAATTGATTTACCTGGTCCTGATTTAGCTTTGGTAAGTGGAATCGATCAAGAAAATTGTCCATTTCATGTAAATTTTCAAATTTTGTTGCATATAGACTTTTGAAGTAAGTTGTAATGATTGCTTGGATTTCCTCAGTGTCTGTAGTTATGTCCCCCTTTTCATTTCTGATTTTGTTGATTTGGATGGTGTCTCGCTGCCTTTTAGTTAGCTTGGCTAAGGGTTTGTCGATCTTGTTGATTTTCTCAAAGAACCAGCTCTTGGTTTCATTGATTCTTTGAATTGTTTTATTTGTTTCTAATTGATTGATTTCAGCCCTGAGTTTGATTATTTCCAGCCGTCTGCTCCTTCTTGGTGTGTCTGCTTCTTCTTTTTCTAGGGTTTTTAAGTGAGCCATTAGGGTGCTTGAATGAGCTGTCTCAAATTTCTTCTTGAAGGCACTTAGTGCTATGAACTTTCCTCTTAGCACTGCCCTCATTGTGTCCCACAAGTTTGGGTATGTTGTGTCTTCATTTTCATTGAGTTCTAGGAAGGTTTTAATTTCTTTCTTTATTTCTTCTCTGACCCAGCTGTCTTTTAGTAGCAAGTTGTTCAGTTTCCATGTGTGTGTAGGCTTTTTGCTATTTCTGTTGTTACTGAGGTCCAGCTTTATTCCATGGTGATCAGACAGGATACCAGGGATTATTTCAATCTTCTTGTATCTGTTGAGGCTTGCTTTGTGACCATCTATGTGGTCTATTTTGGAGAAGGTTCCATGAGGTGCTGAGAAGAAGGTAAATTCTTTTGTGTTTGGGTGTAAGGTTCTGTAAATGTCTGTTAGGTCCATTTGATTCATGACCTCTGTCAGAGACATTGTTTCTTTGTTTAATTTCTGTTTTGTTGACCTGTCCTTTGTTGAGAGTGGGGTGTTGAAGTCTCCCACTATTAATGTGTGGGGATCTATATGTGCTTTAAATTTTATCAATGTTTCTTTCACAAATGTGTGTGCCCTTGTATTTGTGGGTGCTCTCCTGGCGCTGCCATCTTGGCTCCCCAGAAGAGAAAATCTTAACTGAGAAAAAATCCATCATCATCTTAGCTTGTAGGTAAACTTGCTGGCCATTTTTTAAAAAATTGGTGGTTGATGTAGAAGGGCACAGCCCACTGTGGGTTGCACCAGCCCTGGGCATGTGGTCCCGGGTTGTATAAGAAAGCAAACCGAGAAAGCCATGGGTATGTCTTGCTTTTAGTGTCTTCCATCTTTCACAACCTTAGTCCAGATATTTGTTATTTTTTGGCAGTGTTGTGAAAACTGTAATAAAGTGGCAAATACTCTCCTTATCTCTAATTCTACTTCTTTATTCTCTGACTCCCAAATGTCACTGCTGTGATCTGTTGGGGGCTGCCTGAATGAAACATACACCACGCTCATAAGGAGACCAGATCCCCCTGACCAGCATTTCAGCTCTCTCTATGGCTAATTGTTCCATTGCTTTCCTGTGACTCCTGGTACCCCAGATACCTCAGTTACTCCACATCCTCTAAGTTCTTGTAGATGCAATCTTCCCACCCTAAAGGTTGTTTTCACACTGTTCTTTTTAAGTATAATCTTTTGCAACCTAGTCTAAATTGAATGATTGTTCTAGAGTTGGTAGGATGGCATGGAGAGATGGCTTATCCATTAAGAGCATGTGTTGCTCCTTACAGAGGCCCCAAGTCTGCTCCCTGACTAGGTGGTTGAAAACCATTCAGAACTGAAGCTTCAAGGGGATCCAGTGTCTCAGGCTCCCACTGGCATCTGAACTTACACGCACATACATATATACATACACGCACACAAACACACATGCACATACACATACATGAGCACACACACATATACTTGATAAAAAAAATAAACACCAATCTTAAAAAAAGAAATAAAAGAGTCAGTAGGAAAGAGCACAGTTAGAAAATTGAGTGGAGTTTATTATTGAGTTTATTTGTGAAAATGTGTATCAGATTAAGGGAACCACAAGTAGATTAGGACTCTAGCAATCTATGGACACCATTGTTAGCAACTCCCTTGCTGGGGAGGGAGTATTGCCTGTGATTTCTCTTTACAAGAGACACGACCTGCTATATGACCTGCAGTTTCTCCTTAGGAAGAAACTGGTGCTAAATACTCTGTCCTCACACTCTCTTCTCTTCTTCTCCTATTGTCTGTGCCCAATCTGGAAACATAATTTACAGTTTTTGAAGTCTAGTATTGTCTGTTTTCTGGGAATACCAAGCACTCTAGCAGGATTGGAAAGGAACTTCTGAAGGACAACTGAAGGAGGTTTACCTTGGTGAAATGCCTCAAAGAACATATATAAAGCTCATAAGGAGACCAGATCCCCCTGACCAGCATTTCAGTTCTCTCTATTGGCTAATTGTTCCATTGCTTTCCTGTGACTACTGGTACCCCAGATACCTCAGCTACTCCACATCCTCTAAGTTCTTGTAGATGCAATCTTCCCACCCTAAAGACTGTTTTCCATGATGTCTTCTACTGGACTCCGGAACGCACCTTCCCTATGACGCTCCACATGCGCTGCTGATTAGTGGTACTTTATTATAAATCAAGAAGCCCTGGACCACAGAGGCTGGCTTTAAATTTTCTTAGCATTCTGTCAGAGAAACAGTACTCTAGGTACTTAAGTGAATGAGTGAATGAATGGCAATTTACAATAAGGTCTGCATAAAACAGCATGAAGTTAATTATCTATTTTATCTTCCAGAACTCCATATTTAGGGTTCAACTTTGGAATTTTCTCTTTCTATTTCATGTCCCCTTCTTCTGTGTGTTATATGAAAATGCGGTGTGTTATATATAAATGAGGTATACATGTGTTGCCTTCTATATAATTTTTTAAAAAAAGGACAGGGAGTCAGACAGATACCAGACAATTTACAAGCTTTAGATAAATATGAGAAAACAATTTCACTGAGAAAATGATCTCCATTTAGTCATTTATTCATGATTTAACCCCATGCTGCTATTAGTTCTGCAGTGAAAATAGTGTTTTAATGACTCTTCAGAAAATGTTCTCCGCAGGAAGAAATACTGTATGACTGAAATAGACTGAGGAGATATTTGTCTTTCTGTGAATTCTGTGACTCTTAATGTCATCACACCTATGTGCTCTAAGAGAGATACTGCAGTGAAACAGACACAGAAGCTGTATATAATTCTTATGGAAATTAAGACTTCAGAACATATAAACCATCAAAACAAAACAGAACTGTCAACACTTACCCCTTCTATTAAATAGTATGACTGTGGCTGCAATTAAAGATAACTTAAAAATATGAAGAGTTAATAGTGTAATTATACATCATGTTTTATTTTTAATGAAGCGCCTTTACCAAGGAAGTGTTGTAAGTAGTTATGATAATTATAAACAAGTTAAATTCTCTTGTGACAAGAACAGCAAGTTTCTAAAATTTGGAGGTAATATTTTTTTAAAAAAAATTAAATTAGGAAATTATTTTTAAAGAGTTGAATGCAGTGTTGGAGCCCAGATTTAGATTCTTTTATTATTATTATTATTATTATTATTATTATTAATTACAATTTATTCAATTTGTATCCTGGCTGTGGCCCGCTCCCTCATCTCCTCCCAATCCCACTCTCCCTTCCTTTTCTCCCCCTATGCCCATCCCCTAGTCCACTGATAGGGGAGGAGGACCTCCCCTTCTATTTGACCCTACCCTCTCAGGTCTCATCAGGACTTGTTGCATTGTCTTCCTCTGTGGCCTGGCAAGGCTGCACCCCCACAACTGAAATTCTTTTGTCACATTGTTCTCTGTCTTAAGAACAAGCTCCATTGGAAGAAGATGGAGTCCAAAATTAGTTAGAACTGGTTAGAAAGCTCCAAAGGTAAAGTAACTTGTCAAACTTGATGACTTGAATTCAACCCCAGGGGCCTAAACTGCAGAAAGAGGGGACAGACACTTACAAATTGTCCTCTGACCTCAGCACATGCCCAGTGGCACCGAGTCCCCTTCCTGATAGATAGATAGATAGATAGATAGATAGATAGATAGATAGATCAAGTAAAATCGGGAGTCAGATTTGCCATAGCTTTAATGTGGGGTTATGATTTCTGAATACAACCATGGATCCTGCAATAGCATACAATTAATTGTTTATCAAGAGTTGAATATTGATGCCTATTTCTATTTATAAATAATGACGTAACAAAAATATCTGTGAAATATTTTGAGCTCATGTTTGTAAGATGGGAATAATCATTATTTCCCTTCATCATAGGACAGTAGAAGTGATCCTGCTTCAGTTTGGAGAAAATCATTAATTTCTATTGTCATAATTTGAAGGGACTATTGTTATGTAAAATACATCTTACAATGGAGAATTGGTGGGGAGTCTACTGACATTTTTATACTTCTGCTGCCATTAAGACTTCAGAACATATTAAACCATCGAAACAAAACAGAACTGTCAACACTTACCCCTTCCATTAAATAGTATGACTATGGCTGCAATTAAAGATAACTTAAAAATATGAAGAGTTAATAGTGTGATTATACATCATGTTTTATTTTTAATGAAGTGCCTTTACCAAGGAAGTGTTGTAAGTAGTTATGATAATTATAAACAAGTTAAATTCTCTTGTGACAAGAACAGCAAGTTTCTAAAATTTGGAGGTAATATTTTTTTAAAAAATTGTCTTTTCTTTTTCTTAGACTAGATAGAAGTTTATAAATTACAGTTGATTTACAGACGTTTATAAATTATCTCCTCTGTATTTCTGTTTTCTATTTTATTGACTTCTATCCACCTTTACTTCTTTGTCTTCTAGCTTTGTATTTAATCCTTTCTGCCATTTCTGAAGCTTGTTATGATGAAATTTTTCCCCTTTCAGAAGTGTCAATACTACATATTTTCTATGGGCTATTCTTTGACTATAATCACACCCATTTTATAGATTGTGGTTTTTACTCACTCTTTAAATATAAAAAGACTTAGAATCTTCTTTATGCCTTCACCTTTATTTAAACATGCAGGATTTTTTATGTTCTAATTATTTGGAATTTTCTCATTTATCTCTGAATTAATTTCATAATGGTCAAAAGACATGCTTTGTATTGTTTTATTCTTTATAAGCTTAAGGAAATTAATCTATAGTCCGGAAAAAAAATTAAATTAGGAAATTATTTTTAAAGAGTTGAATGCAGTGTTGGAGCCCAGATTTAGATTCTTTTATTATTATTATTATTATTATTATTATTATTAATTACAATTTATTCAATTTGTATCCTGGCTGTGGCCCGCTTCCTCATCTCCTCCCAATCCCACTCTCCCTTCCTTTTCTCCCCCTATAACTGTCCCAGCTGCCATTCTGTCTGATAGAAAATATGGTCCCAGTTTGGAAGATGGGGGTATCAAGAGGTAAAAAACAATGCCAAAAGATGCAGTAAATACCTAGAACCTCATCCTACATTTTCTCCATAATTTTGTTAATTATGGTGCATCTAGGAATTTTTTTCTTCTAACATTTTATTTTTGAGATTATAAGATAATTACATTTTTTTCTTCTCTTTCCTGTCTTTAAAACCTGCTCTATAACCCTCCTCACTCTCCTTTAAATTCATGACCCCTTTTTTTCACTAATTGTTATGGCATACCTATATGCATATGTGTGTGTGTGTGTGTGTGTGTGTATATATCCTTAAATATAACCTGTTCAATCCATATAATGTTACTTGTATATATGTTTCCAGGGCAGATCATTTGGCACTGGACAATCAACCAGTTGGTATGCTCTTCTCTGGAGAAGACCATCTCTTTCAGCTTTTCTTTTTTGCCCATAGTTGTAACATGGAGGCCTCATGGCCTTTTCCAATTTGACATGTTCATTGATGTCATCCTTATTCATCTCATGTTTGGGCAGTAATGCTGATGAGAATTTATGAGTATAGTTTCTGACACTATTAGGAAACACAATATTACAACAAACTCCTTTGTCCCTTACATTCTTTAGGAAAGAATTTTAAAGTCAATGAGCCCCCTTCTTGCCTTGAAATACTAACTACACTTAATTCTAATTGTCAGGAGAACTCAGTCTCTGATGTCACTTGGAAAGCATTTTCTGCAGCTTGTGTTATGACTTGTATATAAAAGGATACATAGAAAATGCAATGTGAATTCGAGATACATATAAAGAATAAAAGTAAAACTTAGGCTGTGATTATAGTTCGTTTGGTAGAGTGTGGATACCTGCTCTGGCATTATCCATGCAACGCCTTTAAGTGGAGAAAAGGCTCGAAATGTCATCACCCACTGTCTGGAAGCATGGGCTGCATGGGGTCGTCCTCTACAACTAAAAACAGATAATGGACCGGCATACACCGCTCAGAGCTTTATGAGTTTCTGTAAACAAATGGAGGTTCATCTTAATCATGGACTCCCTTATAATCCACAAGGACAAGGTATAGTGGAATGTGCTCACCGCACCCTTAAAGAATGTCTGCAAAAACAAAAAGGGGGAATAGGCCAAGGCCGAACCCCTAGAGAGAGACTATCACTTGCCTTATTTACTTTAAATTTTTTAATTCTGGATGTGGAAGGAAAATCCGCTGCTGATCGTCACATGTTGCACTCTCCTGCTAATAGAGGCTTTGTAAAATGGAAAGATGTCATCACTGGAGAGTGGCAGGGACCTGACCCAGTCTTAGCGTGGACGAGGGGGTCTGTTTGTGTGTTTCCACAGGACCGCCAGGACACTGTGTGGGTGCCAGAACGATTGACGAGAAAAGTTCATCATGAAGATATTACTGGCACTGATGAGTGTGATCTTTCGTTGGCTACAGGCTGCAATGAATCATCTCAAGGAGTGGGCGGGCATTGGGGCGGTAGCGTGCCTTCTGGTGCTAGCCTCCCTGGTGGGCCTGTGGGTTTTGTGTTGGATGAGGGTTACACACAATAGAGACAAGGCCATGATTATTCAAGCATTCACAGCAATTGAAGCTGGACAATCCCCTCAAGCATGGCTTGCCGCCATGATATTTTAAAGCGTCACGTTCAGGCTGCACGGCTGAGCAATGCACGTGAGGTTCACTGACTGCTGATAGTGATCTCATGGAGAGCATGTCTGATAGCATGCGGGTTTGTACCACCCTTCCCCAATCAATTCCCTCTCTGCCTCCCGCCTCCGAAAAAATGGTACTGGACGGGTTGGGCTCGGGTTGGGCTGAGAGGCCTGACGCAGAGTCCAGAGTCCGTACAAGGTCCTGAGGTGGTTGCCGGAGATCAGACCTCTACTCTCGCCTGCTTCGTTCTAAAACAAAAAGGGGGAACTGTGGAGAGCTGCGTGTGCCACGCCCTAAAGAGGGTGCCTGTTTCCGCCTTCCGCCATCCCGACGGCGAGTGCTCTTGGGATAAACAACTTCTTATTGGCTGTGGTGTGTCTGATGATCTGCCGTCTACCTATCCGCACTTCCCACGTGGCTTCCTAGGATTGGTTGGCTCCAGGGTACTTATTACTGGGGAGGGCTCTCCCTGGGGTCAGAAGATAGCTCAGACCTTCCTGAATAAACTACCTGGAGAAGAGTTCGTGTGCCGCGCCTTCCTTGCTGGTCGAGGTGGTCGCGACAGTAGAGTGCTTGCTTAGCCAGCACAAAGCTCTGAGTTCGGTTCCCATCACTGCCTAAAAACTGAATGTTAGAGCACATGCCTGTAATTCCAACACTGGAGAAAAGGAAGAAAGATCAGAAATTCAAGGTCATTGTCAGGCTGTATCTCAAGCTTGAGGCCAACATGAACTACACAAAATCCTGTCACAAGCAAGCAAACAAATAAAACAGAGGTAGTCTGTTTTGTGGATGGTGTATTTTAAAAAGAAGCCCTGGAACTATGTTAGAAAGAAAATTTTGTTACCTCTTCTTTCTAAGGTATTTTGTGAAGTAATTGGGAACAGAGAGAGGCTTGGCTCTATTAAGGATTGGAAAACCTTCTGAACTAGCACTTGATGCCTATAATGGGAAAAAGTAGACTGCAAGCTATAAATCATGCCAGTTTATTGGGAGTGGGTGGGATAAATCCTGAAGTATGTGAAGAGGGAATTAATTAAAGGGTGCTTTATTCTGAAAGTACCTTATAAGATATATAGCAAGTGAAACAGCTTTAAATAAAAGATCTGGCAAGAAGCAAAAGGAGGGAGGGTTGCCAGCAGGTGCCATGCTCTGGAACTAGGTATTTGCCATCTTCCAAACACTTTGATTTGGGAACCTGGGTTACTTGACATTGCAAAAATAGTGGGTTGTGAATCTGAGGAGATTACACAGAATGACATCCTGGGGAGAGCCAGTTATTGTGTTAAAAGGATTTAACGTGTCCTCCTAGCAGAAGTGTTCTGAAGTTATTCTGAAGATATTGAGAGACTGCAAGAAACAAAAGGAAAACCCATAGGCAAAACAGAAGCCCTGTTACTTGTCTCCACACTGACCTGCTTTAAGAGTTCTTCTTCACTACCTCTTTCACATCATTAGAAATGTTCTCTTCCCTGGCCCTTTAATAGCCTGTAACATATATACAAACTCCAGCATTTGTCGACCCCAGCCCCGTACCTCTCAATACTCTTTGTAGCCAAATTAGAAAGCTACATCTATGCTCACTACTTTAGGCTTCTCCAGCCTTCCCAGGATTCTCATATCCATTACTGCGGAAGCTCCAGGTCTTGAAGGTTTCTGGTAGCTCGTCATCTGCTGTGTCTACTGGTTTCTCAGCTGCCAACCTTCAGCACTCCTGGGTTGTTTTTACCATTGCAGAGCAGTACATGTCTTCTGTCACTGTCCTCTGACTCTTTTGGCCCATTGCTTATCAATCTCCTTTAAAATTTCTTTACCTGTAGGTGCTACTATTAATCAGAATGATGTCTATTTATTAGTATCATACCCTGACCATTGCTGTGTAGGCAACCATGTTGATTTCCATCAACTTCTGTTTCCAGCCACACCTAGGACTAAGCTTCTAATTATCATCTGCATCTGCTTGGTTTCAGGCTGTCTAAGAGGGCACATGCCTAGCTCTTGTTCTTTGTTAATCATTCTCCTCCTCTGCATTTCCATCCTATAGTGGGATTCCTTTGCAGTTATCTCTGGTGGAAACTTAGCCAGCTATCACTTTCATTTCTCACACCCTCACAAATATGGACTTACAGAAACATTGAATTTAAGGTGCTATAGTTCAAGGGGTCTAAGAAGTAGACACACACACACACACAGAGAGAGAGAGAGAGAGAGAGAGAGAGAGAGAGAGACTGTATCCATAAAGCAATGAACCAGAACCAGACAAATGCTGAGAGGGAGAAGCTGGTATGGTTGCAGGCACCTGGAGATGGGAACTGATAGAGAGGCCATGGGGGAGAGATGCTTACTGGCTTGCTTTCCATGGCTTGTTGGGGCTAATAGCTTATAAAAATGAGGACCACTTGGCCTGGGGTGTTACTATCTATAGAAGGCTGGCCTCCACCACATCAATCATTAATCAAGACAATAACTCACAGACTTGCCTACAGGCCAAGCCTATAGAAGCATTTTTAAAAATGAGTCTCCTGGGGAAAGCCACAGCCTGAAAAAAAAACAAAAACAAAAACAAAAAACAACACTGTTTATACAATATGGCATGACTTAGAGTAGGTCATTCACTCATCTCAACAGGTTATATGAAATGTTTTCTTATCACTTAATTTGACTTTAATGATATTAGAAAGGTCACATTAACATTTACTATCAAAATTTGAATGTAATAACCATATAACAAATATCTAGCAGAAATTCAGAATGTTCCAGTATCCCTTGACTTTTGAGTTCAAACAGAAGATGCAAGACTGAGTTAGAATAAGAAACTTCTGGATATAGTATAATTATGCACCATCCAAGTGCTTTCTAGTAATTCAACTATGCTCCGAAGGCTTAAAGCTTTTTTCCTTGTGAGAAGGGATGTGGGAGTGGAAGCATAGATCTGATGATCACTGTTTCTGCTTCTCCGTCTAAAGACTGTTTTATTCAGCAAAACAAAGAGAACAGTTTCTCCATTCAAAAGATATCATGTGGGAATGTGGGAGCAATCAGGCTACAACATATATTGGCCCAATAACCATAAAAAGATTTGACTGATCTGGCTTCTTAGATCGGTATCTCTTTCCTTTATCACTATCATGTGTGTTCCTCCCAAAGCTGCCTTCTTGATTAAGAGTGAACCAATAGCTGGAGTTCCCTGCTAAAAACTCTAAATAGGGTCTCAGAAGAATTGTGTACATGTATGATCGATCATGCTAAACTCCATACTGAGAAGACAAAGGTCCATGGATATTAGCCATAAGGTAAAGAATAACCAGGCTGCAATCCACAGATTCAGAGAAGCAAAGTAGCAAGGAGGGTATGAGGGGGATGCATGCATCTCACTGTGAAAGGGTAAGAGAATAAACGTAGCGGGAGAGCTGGAAGGAGGCATCTGGATGGGGGTGTGGATGGTAACAGGAAGGATCAAGCTGGGGGAAAATGGAAGGAGAGAGTAGTAGGAGAGACAACTGGAATTGGGGAGACAATCTCTGAGACGACATAGAAACTTAGTGCAATGGAAACTTCCAGGAATTTGTGAGGATGACCTTAGCTAAGACTCCTAGCAATGGGGTATATGAAGAGCTGACCATCTCCTCTAACCATGAAAGACTTCCAGTGGAGGGATTGGAATACCAACCCAGCCACAAAACCTTTGATCTACAATTGTTCTGCCTATAATTGGGGTAAAGGTGGTATAGAAATTATGGGAGTGGCCAACCAATAACTAGCCCAGCTTGAAACCCATGCCATGAGAGGGAGCCCACCCTTGACACTGGCTGGAGAGTCAGGACCGAGAGGCTGGATATCACAGAGATTGAGGATAGAACCAAACAAGGCTGGCAAAACAAACAAAGCAAAGCAAAGCAAAACAAAACAACAACAAAAAGAGCAGCAGCAAAAACCCAACCAACCCCTAAAGCCAAAACAACCAACCAACCAACCAACCAACCAACCAACCAAACAAACAAACAAACAGAAAACCCAACCCCCAAACAACAACAAAGAAACAAAACATCATCATCAACAATAAATCAAAAAACAAATAAAAAAAAACAAAACAAAAATTAGTGAAATGATTTCTAATGATTTTGCTATTCTCTTAGGTTGGTAGCTAGCCAAATTGTCATAAAAAAGGTAACAGATGCAGAGATCCACAACCAAACATTAGGTGGAGCTTGGGGAATCCTTCAAGAAGGGAAGGAAAGATTGTAAGAGCCAGAAAGGTCAAGGACACCACAAGAAAACCCAAGAATCAACTAACCTGGGCTTATAGGGGCACACAGAGACTGAATCCCTAACAAGGGAGTTTGCATGGGACTGACCTAGGCTCTCTGTACATATGTTAAAATTGTGTAGCTTGAGCAAACCAAGTAATCCACTTAAAAAATGGGGAACAGAGCTAAACAGAGAATTCTCAATAGAGGAATATCGAATGGCAGAGAAGCATTTAAAGAAATGCTCAACCTCATTAGCTATTAGGGAAATGCAAATCAAAACAACCCTGAGATTTCACCTTATACCCATCAGAATGGCCAAGATGAAAAACTCAAGTGACAACACATGCTGGAGAGGTTGTGGAGAAAGGGGAACCCTTCTCCACTGCTGGTGGGAATGTAAACTTGTACAACCACTCTGGAAATCAATCTGGTGCTTTCTCAGACAACTAGGAATAGCACTTCCTCAAGATCCAGCCATACCACTCCTAGGCATATATCCAAAAGAGGCTCAAGTACACAAAAAGGACATTTGCTCAACCATGTTTGTAGCAGCTTTATTTGTAATAGCCAGAAGCTGGAAACAACCCAGATGCCCCTCAACTGAAGAATGGATGCAGAAACTGTGGTACATCTATACAATGGAGTATTACTCAGCAATGAAAAATAAGGAAATCATGAAATTTACAGGTAAATGGTGGGACCTGGAAAGGATCATCCTGAGTGAGTTGTCCCAGAAGCAAAAAGACACACATGGTATATACTCACTCATATAGACATACAACATAGGATAAACCTACTAAAATCTGTGCATCTAAAGAAACTAAGCAAGAGAGAGGACCCTCACTAAAACGCTCAATCCCCATCCTGAAAGGCAAAGAGGATGGACATCAGAATTAGAAGAAAACAGGAAACAACCTAGGAACCTTCTACAGAGGGCCTCTGAAAGCCAGAGGAAGAAAATAGGAAACAACCTAGGAACCTGCCACAGAGGGCCTCTGAAAGCCTCTGCTCTGCAGACTATCAAAGCAGATGCTGAGCCTGATGGCCAACTGTCGGGCAGAGTGAATGGAATTTTATGTAAGAAGTGGGAAATAGTAAGAGCAGGAGAGGACAGGAACTCCACAAGGAGAGCAACAGAACAAGAAAATTCGAACACAGGGAACTTCCCAGAGACTCATACTCCCACCAAGGACTATTCATGGAGATAACCTAGAACCCCTGCACAGATGTAGCCCATGGCAGTTCAGTGTCCAAGTGGGTTACATAGTAATGGGAAGAGGCACTGCCTCTGACATAATCTGATTGGCCTGCTCTTTGATCACCTCCCCCTGAGGGGGGAGCAGCCTTACCAAGCCACAGAAGATGACAATGCAGCCACTTTTGATGAGAACTGATAGACTAAGATCAGAAAGAAGGAGAGGAAAACCTCCCTTATCAGTGGACTTGGGGAGTGGCATGCATGCAGAAAGGGGAGGGAGGGTGGGAGCAGGAGGGGAGGAGGGAGGGGCTTATGGGGGGATACAAAATGAATAAAGTGTAATTAATAAAAGTTAAATAAAAAATTAAAAAAATTGTGTAGCTTGGTCTTCGTGTGGGACTCCTAACAATGGGAGCAGGGGCTGTTTCTGACTCTGTTGTTTGCTTTTGGAAGCCTTTCTTCCTATTGGCTCCCTTCCAGCCTTAATATGAAGGGAGGTGTCTAGTCTTACTGTAACTTGATATGCCATGGATAGTTGATATCCATTGGAGGCCTGCCTAAAGAAGCTAAGTAGGGCCCAAGGGAGTCTCTTAAGGAGAAGAAAATAAAACAGATATGTGGGGTGGATAGTGGGAGGAGACTAGGTAGGAGAGGGGGTGGGAAGGGGAACAGCAAGGGTCAGATGTGGGGAAGTTGAAGGGAAAGAGAACTGGAATCAGTTTGAGGGTTATTTCTGGTATGATCTACAAATCTAGTACAATGGAAGCTCCCAGGAATCTATGAGGGTGACCGTAGCTAAGGCTCCTAGCAATAGGGGATATGGAACGTGAAATGGTCACTTCCTGTAATCAGGCAAGACTTCCAGTGGAGGGGTGGGGACACCAACCCATTCACAAAACCTTCAAGCCACGATTTTCCTGACTATAAAAGGTTCATGGGTAAAGAGGGAGCAGAAAGTGAGGCAATGACCAACCAATGACTGGCCCAACTTGAGTCTCATGGCATGGGAGAGAGCCACCCCTGACATTATTAGTAATATCCTGCTATACTTGCAGACAAAAGGCTAGCATAACTGTAATCTGAGTGACTTCACCCAACAACTGATGGAAACAGAGGCAGAGACCCACAGTGAAACATTAGGCAGAACTTGGGGAATCTTATGGAAGAGGGGGAGGAAGGATTGAAAGAGCCAAAGGGGTCAATACCACCACAGGAAAACAGAATCAACTAATCTTGGCCCATAGGGGCTCACAGAGAGTGAACCTCCAACTAAAGAGCATGCATAGGATGGGCCTAGGCACCCTACATAACAGATGTACAGCTTGGTCCTCATGTGGGACCTCTGACAGTAGAAACAGGGGCTGTCTCTGACTACATTTCCTGTCTCTGGATCCCTTTCTCCTAACTGGACAGCCTTGTCTAGTCTCAACAGGAGAAGACGTGCCCACTCCTACCATAACTTGATGTGCCTAGGCAGGTTGGTACCCATGGGAGGACTCCTCTTCTCTGAGGAGGAAGGGAGGAGGTTTAGGAAGAGGGAGCAGAGGTGAGATGGAAGGACTTAGAAGAGACAAGAGAGGGGAAGTTCTGATGGGGATGTAAAGTAAATAAGTTACTTAATGATGAAAAAAAAAAGAGAAACATGTAGGAGAAGTGAATTAGTGGGAGAAGAGGGAGGAGATGGTTTGGGAAGAGAGGAGGAAGGGGAGCTGTGGACAGGATATAAAAAAATGCATTAATTAAAAAACAAGGGATTTTTCCAGGGCAGGAAAAGGAATTTAGGCAGAAAAAATAAAATGTGACTGGTAGCTTGGTCCTTACCTATTTCCCCAATCCCCCACTCTTAAAGGAATTGGTGGACTCCAGAATTTTAGGATCACTGGACACTACTTCTATTTTGTCCAATATCCTCTGATATTTATTTGAAATTTAAAAGCTACCCCAGGTCCCCAGCCCAGCTTTTTCTCTGGTGAAAAAGGGCCAGCTCTAAAAGACCCAGCTAACTAGGCAGTTATTTGGTGCCCCAGAGAAATTCAGCCAATTTTGAACAAAACTGATCCCTTCTCTTTAACCTTCCAGTCTCTGTTTAGCCTCTCAGCACTTTCAAGGTTGGTGATAGTATCATTGCTTAATTCACTCTTTGCTAGAAATATGGAAATCCATTCCACATTTTCTCATGTCTCTGCATTCTGTTACTCACTAGTGAGCAAAGCTTATATTGCCTTAGAAATGTTTAAAGTTGAGTTAAAATTTCTTATTCTATTCTTTAGGCCCAAATAATTTCTCCTTGTCTTGAAAACTGCAAGTGATTTGATTACCACAATGTATTTTTTATATGCTTATTCTATAATGGCTTCTTCCTCCTGCTAGTTGTACAGAACAGGTAATAAAAGCAAAGTTGTCTCTCTGACATTCTTTCAATGGTTGGATCAGCCCTGTGCTTTTCTGAGTTTGCTGTGTTTGGAGGAACAGTCGCATCTTCAGACTCATACTCTCTTTGACACGTCAGTCAGCATGATTCTGAGTGGAACACAGCTGGAGTCTAAGGGTTTTCTTCTTGTCTTTGTCCTAACGGAATAAAAGCCACTGGCACATGCCTAGCAGGACTACCGTAGGGCTGGAGAGTTCTCCACATGCTGTGCATGAACTATGAACTTTGCTTCTCTGCCTGAGCTTCTGAAAGTTAGAGTTCTAGGAGGAGACTCTAGCTCAGCAGATCGGTTTGCCAAGGACTGGTGGACATTTGGGAAAACTGACAGAATTCTTACCACTGTCAAGCTTTACATTTCCCTTTCCTTTCTTTTAAAATGTTTATGTTCCCTTGGAATAAGCGAACCTTAATCTTTCTAAGATTAGCAAGATAACTATAAATGAAGTGATGTTTAAAAAATGACCAATTTGCTTATGTGATACTCTAAGAAGGACCTGAATCTATAATCCCAACTTGGAATAAAATCGGTGGGTTTTATTTAATCTTCACAGAATGCAGGGAATTCTGTCTTCTAGAAACTTTTATGTGCCTTTAGCAGGTCTAAGAAAGTTCCAGACTTATTGTTTATAGGAGATGGTATTACTAAAATTCCAATTTGATATTACACTTTCCTCCATAAAATCATTCAAGAGTCTGTAAGTATGTCTGTAGTATGAAATTTATGCTAAACGACTAGTTTTTCATATAATGTACTGTGATTTCTTTTCCCACACTTGTCTTTACCTACCCGCCATGCCTTTTCCTGAGGTCCCCCTGCTCCCAGCACGCTACAGTACCCTGTCATTGGCTTCTGTGCCCAGCCAATGTCATTTGTTTAGAGAAGGCTTTCTTCACTGATAATTTTTTCCTGTCTTTATATCTAGTCACTTGCTTCTTCTTTTCCAAAACTTACATATCCCCTGCCTTTGCCCATGAACTGTTCTAATTCTTGGTCTCATTATTCATCAAACTAAGAACAAGATGATAAATTTTGACTTATTTGGACTTTTATTCTCTTTTGCTTAATATTGTGGGATTTAGTATCATGGAACAATTGTGTTGACTAAAATTAAGAACCGAGTATAAGGGCTGGATGTATCTCAGTGGTTAAGAGTGCTTGCTGCTCTTCCAGAAGATCTGAGGTTAGTACCCAACACCTGAATGGAGTCTTACAACCGCCCGCTGTAGGCCCACAATGCCATTTTTTTTAACAAACCTACCTCCAGACATGAACATACACATAATCATAATCAGAACAACCACAAGAAAACAAAACAAAAATAACCCCAAATAAATCCTAAGTACAAATTGGTGGAATGGTTATTTTAAATGAAATCTCACATTTTCTTAAATCATCCTCCACAAACAACACAGTATTTATCATGTCTTACTTGTAGATGACTGTTAGAATGTTAAAGTTGGACAAAACAACTAATATAAACTATGAATATATACTTATATGTTTCTTAGTAGCTACCTAGAAAATATCTTAACCATTAATATAAATTAAACCTCATTAAATATTTCCAGACTATTACTAGACTATCTTCTTAGAGAAGGGGAAAAGTAGAAAATACTGTAGCTACAGTTTTTTAATTTCACCTGGGATGAGATTGGAATCAGTGAATTTTTATGTAGCACTTTTTTATAGAAAAAATAAAAAAACTGTACTTATTTTCTCATCCTGATTGAAATGATGGGCAGATTCTGAAGACTTTCCATCCAGGCACATGGGAAAAAGCAACACAGCAGCACAAAGGTTGAGGGACAATGCTCCCCATTTTCAGACAACCATTTTGTTTTCATTTTGTCGGTCTTGAATCAGTAAAAAAACTTTTGTTTTCTTAGCTGCTAAAAAGCATTTCCCATTTTTTAGGTCCACCAAAATGCCAGACTTTCTTATTCTTGGAGTGTGTTAAAATGGGGGGTCTCTTCCTGAGCAAGAAAGCCTAGTGGTGATGATTTGTATTAGCCACAAGATGTCACCGAATATTCAAACAAATGGCTTTAAAGAACCTTGAAGTTAAAGCTAACATGAAATTCAAGTTTTCTTTGTTTTTTTTTTCTCCCTTGGTATCTATGGAGTAAGTAATGAATCTATCATTCATCTGAATACATTTTCTCCATTTAGGTTTTGGAAATTATTTTACCTCATCCGACCATTGCATTGGGAACTGGCTACAATTCATGAATGGTGCTTTTCACAAGCAATACCGATCCTGTCTTCACTTACAAAGATATGGGAACTGTTCAGAAGAACAAAACAATATATATTTAATAGCCTTACCATTATAGAAAGCTAATAAAAATTCCACCATGAATAGATTTTACTTAGGAAATTACATTTTCATTTCTCTTGGGAAAATGGGTACTTTATTTTTATGTTCCTCTGCAAACGACTGCAAAATCTCACAACTTCTGCGCCTTCTAGTTGTGCAGCAATCTTATCAACTTTTAGAAAAAGTGATACTAGATTATTGTCATCAATTACAAACTTTCTTCTATGAACTCCTGATATTATGTTAGTTACATTTGATCAAAGGGCTGAACATACATCTGTTTTTCCACAAGAAAAGTAAGATTAAATGTAAGAAAAGGTAATCAGTGAAACATAGCAATCTCATCCTTGCATATTTTATAATCTCTGATCACAGCAGGGATAATAGTTATCTAGTTGCATATTTAAATAATAAGCTTTAAAATCTCAAACCAAACAGTGCCATTATGATCTCACGCATGTTTCTCATTTATGCTTTTTGAAAAGATTGTTAATAAGTTGAACTTCTTATAAAAGACTGATCTTTAGTGTTAGGAACCCCATTTTCTGTCAGGCTCAAATATTTCATCTTTCTGTCTATCTCCCTGACAAGACATAAACATATTCAGATTTAAACAAGCCTTCATCCTATTTAAATTATCTTATTTGTACATCATTCCTGCCATAGAGGAAAATCTTCTGGGATAGCCAATTTTTCTTCTATTAAGACCTCTACATACACAAATGGTTATTGTTATAGTTGATATTCTGTAACTTCGAAGCTGCTGGTGAAGTTGATTAAATTTCCACTGGATTAAATACTAATCTAGGGCTATCTTGGAATCCTGTGATCCTCTGAGGCAGCTTCTATGGGGCTGATATGTCTGGTACTTCCTCACTACGGTAGCCTCTTCGGAGGAGTCGTGAGAGTTGCTCCCTGTGGTGTGACAAGTATGTAGAGACGGCAGTTCTCGCCTCTGTCAAGGCACAGGTAGGTGACACAGAGATATAGAAATGGACAAAGATAATCAAGGTAACTATGCTCTCCTGAGAGGGTGGTCTTATGCACTTGCCACCTCAGTCTCGTTGGATATTTTGTCACATTGTTCCCGTATGTGTTGGCAACAGAGGAACTGGAGAGACAGTTAAATTATAAAAGGGATTTTAAAAATTATATAGATGTTTCTTTGCTACTATTTTGAGGTCTATATTTCTGTTTATGAAAATGTCTTAGTGGGGTACAGCTAGGGTCATATGTTTCAGTGTATCCCAGGGCAGTTGAATTTGGTGATTGTTAGATCATGTTTTCTTGCTGGTCTATGTTGTTTGCCTAGGTTACTTGAAGAGTGAAAGCTGAATTAGGAAGCACAATATACTTTATTTCATAGTAATATAAAAAGGAAAGTCTTCAGAAGGAGAAAAGGTCTATGTATGTGTAAAGGAGCTTATTGTGGCTAAAAATGCAAAACTTTCCACCATTTGCCTGCCTATTTCATGATTTCCTTCTTTTTAATTGCTGAGTAGTATTTCATTGTATAAATGTACCACAATTTCTGTATCCATTCCTCAGTGGATGGGACATCTGGGCTATTTCCAGGTTCTAGCTATTACGAATAAAGCTGTTATGAACATGGTTGAACAAATGTACTTGTTGTGTACTTGTGCATATTTTAGATATATGCCTAGGAGTAGTATAGCTGGATCTTAAGGAAGCGCTATTCTTAATTTTCTGAGAAAGCGCCAGATTGATTTCCAAAGTGGTTGTACAAGTTCACATTCCCACCAGCAGTGGAGGAGGGTTCCCCTTTCTCCACATCCTCTCCAGCATGAATTGTCACTTGAGATTTTGATCTTAGCCATTCTGATGGATGTGAGGTGCAATCTTTAAGTGTTTCTCTGCCATTCTATTTTCCTCTACAGAGAATTCCCTGTTTAGCTCCGTACCCCATTTTTTAATTGGATTACTTGATTTATTGCTTTTTAACTTCTTGAGTTCTTTATATATTCTGTATATCAGCCCTCTGTCAGATATAGGGATGGTGAAGATCCTTTCCCAGTCTGTAAGCTGCTGTTTTGTTCTGACAACAGTGTCTTTTGTTTTACAGAAGCTTTTCATTTTCATAAGGTCCCATTTATTGATTGTTGCTCTTAGACCTTGTGCTGTTGGTGTTCTGTTCAAGAAGTTGTCCCCTGTGCCAATGAGTTCTAGGCTCTTCCTCACTTTTTCTTCTAACCAATTTAGAATATCTGGTTTTATGTTGAGGTCTTTGATCCATTTGGACTTTAGTTTTGCGCAGGGTGATAAATATGGATCTATTTTCATTTTTTTCTGCATGTAGACATCCAGTTGGACCAGCACCATTTGTTGAAGATGCTGTTTTTTTCCCATTGAATGGTTTTGGCTTCTTTGTCAAAAATCAAGTATTCATAGGTGTGTGTGGGTTTATTTCTGGGTCTTCTATTTGGTTCCATTGATCCTCCTTTCTGTTTCTATGCCAATACCATACAGTTTTTATTACTATTGCTCTGTAGTACAGCTTGAGATCAGGGATAGAGATACCTCCAGATGATCTGTTATTGTACAGGATCGTTTTGGAGATCTGGGTTTTTTGTTTCTCCATATGAAGCTGAGAATCTTTCTTTCAGGGTTTGTAAAGAATTATGTTGGTATTTTGATGGGAATTGCATTGAATCCGTAGAATGCTTTTGGCAGGATGGCCATTTTCACTATGTTAATCTTACCAATCCATGAGCAGGAGAGATCTTTCTACCTTCTGATATCTTCTTCAAATTCTTTCTTCAGAGACTTGAAGTTTTTTTCAAACAAGTCTTTCACTTGCTTGGTCAGAGTCACCCCAAGATACTTTATGTTATTAGTGGCTATTGTGAAGGGTGTTGTTTCCTTGATTTCTTTCTCAGCCCTTTTGTCTTTGGTATACAGGAGGGCTTCTGATTTTTTTGAGTTGATTTTGTATCCAGCCACTTTGCTGAACATGTTTATCAGCTGAAGGAGTTCTCTGGTTGAACTTTTGGGGTCTCTCATGTATAGTTTCATATGATCTGAGAATAGTGAAACTTTCCGATTTGTTTCCCTTGATCTCCTTTAGTTGTCTTATTGAGTTAGCTAGGACTTTAAGTACTAAATTGAAGAGATATGAAGAGAGTGGGCACCTTTGCCTTGTCCCTGATTTTAGTGGGATTGATTTAAGTTTCTCTCCATTGAGTTTGATGTTGGCTATAGGCTTGCTGTATATTGCCTTTACTATATTTAGGTATGTGTCTTATATCCGTGATCTCTCCAAGACTTTAAACATGAATGGGTGTTGGACTTTGTCAAATGCTTTTTCAGCATCTAAGGAAATGATCATGTGGTTTTTCTCCTTCAGTTTGTTTATGTGGTGGATTACATTGATGGATTTCCATATGTCCACCCTTGCATGCCTGGGATGAAGCCTACTTGGTCATGGTGGATGATATCTTTGATGTGTTCTTGTATTCATTTTGCAAGTATTTTATTGAGCATTTTTGCATCAATGTTCATAAGAGAGATAGGTCTGAAGTTTTCTTTTTTTGTTGGGTCTTTGTGAGGTTTAGGTATCAAGGTGATTGTGGCTTTGTAGAATGAGTTTGGTATTGTTCCTTCTGTTTCTATTTTGTAGAATAGTTTGAAGAGAAGTGGTGTTAACACTTCTTTTAAGTTCTGGTAGAATTCTGCACTGAATCCATCCGGCGCAGGGATTTTTTTTTTTTTTTTTTGGAAGGGAGACTCTTGATGACTACTTCTATTTCTTTGGGGGATATAGGTCTATTCAATCTTTCTACACCATCTTGAGTTAATGTTGGTAGATGGAATCTATTCAGAAAATTGTCTATTTCTTTTAGATTTTCAAATTTTGTGGCATATAGGCTTTTGTAGTAAGTCCTAATGATTGTTTGGATTTCTTCGGTGTCTGTAGTTTTGTGCCCCTTTTCATTTCTGATTTTGCTGATTTGGATAGTTTCTCTCTGCCTTTTAGTTAGTTTGGCTAAAGGTTTGTCTAGCTTGTTGATTTTCTCAAAGAACCAGCTCTTGGTTTCATTGATTCTTTGAATAGTTTTATTTGTTTCTAATTGATTGATTTCAGTCCTGAGTTTGATTATTTCCAGCTGTCTGCTCATCTTGGGTGTATTTGCTTCTTTTTTTTTCTAAGGTTTTCAGTTGAGTCATTAAGTTGCTTGTATGAGATGTCACAAATTTTTTCTTGAAGGCACTTAGTGCTATGAGTTTTCCTCTGAGCACTGCTTTCGTTGTGTCCCATAAATTAGGGTATTTTATACCTTCATTTTCATTGAATTCTAGGAAGTCTTTAATTCCTTTCTTTATTTCTTCCTTAGCCCAGGTGTCATTGAGCAGCAAGTTGTTCAGTTTCCATGTGCTTGTAGGCTTTTTGCTTATTCCATTGTTGTTGAGGTCCAGCTTTAGTCTTTGGTGGTCAGATAAAACACAGGGGATTATTTCAGTCTTCTTGTATCTGTTGAGGCTTGCTTTGTGACCCACTATATGGTCTATTTTGGAGAAGGTTCCATGATGTGCTGAAAAGAATGTATACTCTTTTGAGTTTGGATGAAAAGATCTGTAGACATCCATTTGGTTTAGGACCTCTGTAAGTGCCTTTATTTCACTGTTTAGCTTCTGTCTAGATGATCTGTCCCTTGGTGAAAGTGGGGTGTTGAAGTCTTCTACTATTAAGGTGTTGGGATTGATATGTGAGTTAAGTTTCAATTTCATTTATGAATGTAGGCGCTCTTGTATTTGGGGCATAGATATTCAGAATTGTGATGTTCTCTTGGTAGATTTTCCCTTTGATGAGAATGTAGTGTCCTCCTCATCTTTTTTCACTAATTTTTGTTGAAAGTCTATTTTATTAGATATTAGGATAGCTACCTCAGCTTGTTTTGTGAGTCCATGTACTTGAAAAACATTTTTCCAACCCTTTACTCTGAGGTAGTGTTTATCTTTGTTGCAGAGGTGTATTTCTTGGATGCAGCAGAATATTGGATCCTGTTTCTGTACCCATTCTGTTAGTCTGTGTCTTTTTATTGGAGAGCTGAATCCATTGATGTTGATAGATAATAGTGACCAATGAATGTTAGTTCCTTTTATTTTGTAGTTGGTGGTCTTACTGTGTTTCATTGCTTGTTTTCTTTTCATTTTTGTTGGGATATTATCTGTATGCTATGTTTTCTTGGGTGAAGTTGTTTTCATTGGAATGGAGTTTTACTTCTAGTCTCTTCTGTAGGGCTGGTTTGCTGTGTAGATATTGCATAAATTTAGTTTTGTCATGGAATGTTTTGTTTTCTCCATCTATATTGCAGGGTATAGTAGTCTGGCTTGGCATCTGTGGTCTCTTAGAGTCTGCATGACACCTGCCAAGGCCTTTATGGCTTTCATAGTTTCTGATGAGCAGTCTGGTGTATTCTGATAGGTCTATCTTTACATGTTACTTGTCTTTTTTCCCTTGCTGCTTTTAATATCTTCTCTTTGTTCTTTAGATTTAATGTTTTGACTATGATGTGATGTGTGTGTGTGTGTTTTTTCTGGTCTAGTCTATTTGGTGTTCTCTAGGCCTCTTGTATATTTGTGGACATTTCTTTCTTTAAGTTGGGAAAAATCTTAAGTTCAAATTTTTTTGAAAATATTTTCTGGACGTTGGAGCCTGGAGTCTTCTTTTTCATCGATTCCTATTATTCTTAGATTTTGTCTTTTCATAGCATCCTTGATATCTTGGATATTTTGTGTTTGGGACTTTTCTGATTTTACTTTTTCTTTGAGAGAAGTATCAGTTTCTGCGCGTGTATCTTCAGCTCCAGATATTCTCTCTTCCATCTCTTGTATTCTGTTGGTGATGCTTACCTTTGTGGTTCCTGATCTTTTCTCTAGGTTTTCCAGCTCCAGGATTTTCTCAGTTTGTGCTTTCTTTATTGATTCTAATTCTGTTTTCATGCCTTTCACCATTTCCTTCATCAGTTTGAAAGTGGATTCCTATCTCTCTACGATGGTCTCTATTTTTTGGTTCATTTCCTCTCTCTATGCCCCTGACTGTATCTCTACTTGTGCCTCTATTTGTTTGGCTATATGTGCCTGTGTTTCTTTGAGAATTTTGTTCGTTTCCTCTTTCTTTGCCTCCACTTGATTGGCAAATCTTTAATAGATTTGTTCATTTCCTCTTTAACTGTCTGAATTTGTATGGCTATTGTTCTGAGAGATTTGTTTGTTTTCTTTTTATGAGCCTCAAGCTCATAAAGCATAGCTTTAAAGTCATTTTCCTGTGCTTCTGATGAATTGGAGTATCCATCAATTTTGGGGGTTGCTGGTGAAGTCATGATGTCCTGATGTATGTTGAATGTGTTCTTTCGCTGACCCCTGGCCATTGGCTTATCTGTAACCTTCCCTATTTGTTCCTGGATTCTGCAGTTTAGACTGGTACTGTCTCTTTCTGGCGTCTGAAGAGTTCTTCAGGAAGCTGAGAGAGGTCCATTGGCGTCAGTGTGTGTGTTGGTGCTTTAGCTGTACCTGTGGGAGGAAAGTCCTCAGGTGCAGAAGGGCAAATGCGTGTGTGTGTGTGTGTGTGTGTGTTTGTGTGTAAGTGCATGTGGAAGTGTGCCTCGAGGGACAGAGTGATAGAGAATGTTGAACGCTTGAGTATGTGGGAGGGGCTCTGCCTTGCAGGCTTCTAGAGGGTTACTTGTGCATGTGCTGTAGACATAGCAGGTGCTGGTGGTAGTCCCGGCACAGTTTCCGGAGTTATCTGCCTTAATTCCACAGTTGGACCTGCAGAGCAGGGGCTTTGATGTCCCAAGAGACCCTCTGTTTCCTACAGTGGGTACGTGGGTGGGAGGGGTCCAATGCCTGGCTTCTAGTTTAGAAGGATCCTGGATCTGGGGCCCTGCAGACACTCAAGGGCGCACTCACTCTCAAGCAGGTCACATCCACAGGGGTCGGGGTATCCGGGCTCTCTGGTTTGGCCCTGCTTTGTCTTATGCAGGAGGACTGATGTGCTCTGCCAGCTCAGTGCTGCTGCAGCTGCCAGGTTAGGAAGTCCAGCTGCAGCTGGAGACTGGAATGTCAGTCCAGATGTCTTCTGGGAAGTCCTGAGGGCCCTCCATTGTGTTCTCCAGACCTGGGAGGCCTGGTGCCGGGCGTGCCTAGCTTGTTTGGTGGGTCTGCTGGACGTTGGTGGGTATATAGCATATTATCTGTCACTGAGGGATTGGGCAGGCCATACAGTCAGTGGCTGAGAGACCCTGCAGAGTCAGTATGGCAGCTAGCAGACCTGGGACCCTGGGAGGATGGTGCCATGGATCTGGGACTCCAAGACAGGTATGGCTGGTAGTTGTGGCTGAGGCGCCAGTAGCTTCGCCTCAGCAGCCACAGTCCCCGGGCAGTGATCTCTGAGCAGAGAATCTCAGTGAGCTGGCTGTGCCGAAGAGAAGGGTTGTCCAAGAAAGGGGAGTGCCGGGAGATCAAATGATCTCCAAGTCCACAGGTGACCTGAGACCAAAGTTCTCACCTTGTGTGATGTTCCCTTTCATTTAGAAAGCCTCACCTTCATTTCCCTGGCTTCAGAAGTCCTTCCACTCACCAACTCAGGCAGTTCAGCTCCTCTGCAACTCAGAAACTATGTGTGCTCATCGCCATCTTGGCTCTGCACCCCCTGAGCATTTCTTTAAGCATTTCTCTGCCATTCAATATTCCTCTTTATTCCTGTTTAGGTCTGTACTCCATTTTTTAATTGGATTACTTGATTTGTTGCTTTTTAACTTCTTTAGTTCTTTGTATATTCTGGATATTAGCCCACTGTCAGATGTTGGGTTGGTGAAGATCCTTTCCCAGTCTGTAGGCTGCTGTTTTGTTCTTACTACAGTGTCCTTTGCTTTACAGAAGCTTTTCAGTTTCATGAGGTCCTGTTTATTGATTGTTGATCTTAGAGCCTGTGCTGTTGGTGTTCTGTTCCTGAGTGAGGTATCCCAGAAACAGAAAGACACACACTGTATATACTCACCTATAAGTGGATACCAAACATATAATATAGGAAAAACCTACAAAAATCTGTACACCAAAAGAAGCTGAGCTAGAAGGAGGACCCTGGGTAAGATGATCAATCCTCACTTAGAAAGGCAAATGGGGCAGACATTGGAAGAAGGAGAAAACAGGAAACAGTACAGGAGCCTACCACAGAGGGCCTCTGAAAGACTCTGCCCAGCATTGTATCAAAGCAGATATTGAGACTCATAAACAAATTTTGGGCGGAGTGCAGAGAATCTTAGGAAAGAAGGGGGAGATAGTAAGACCTGGAGAGGATAGGAGCTCCACAAGAGAGCAACAGAACCAAAATATCTGGCACAGAGTTTTTCTGAGACTGATACTGCAACCAAGGACCATTCATGGTTATAACCTAGAACCTCTGCTCAGATGTAGCCCATGGCAGCTCAGTCTCTAAGTGGGTTCCCTAGTAATGGGAACAGGGACTCTCTCTGACATGAAATTAGTGGCTGGCTCTTTGACAGCCTCTGCCTGAGAGGGTAGCAGCCTCATTAGGCCACAGAGGAGGACAATGCAGTCTGTTCTGATGAGATCTGATAAACTAGGGTCAGTTGGAAGGGGAGGCAGACCTTCCCTATCCATGGACTAGGGGAGAAGCATAGGAGCAAATGAGAGAGGGAGGGTGGGATTGGGAGGGGATGAAGGAGGTGGCTACAGCTGGGATACAAAGTGAATAAACTACAAAGTAATTAATAAAAAATACAAAGTAATTAATAAAAAAATAAAAATTTAAATAAAAAATAATGTAAAAGTTGTCCAAGAGAGAAACTTATGTTAGGGTATCTATAACATGGAAGCCAAAACCACAGCTTTTTCCCTTTGGGTGCATGCTTCAGTATACTGCAATTGTCAACCATCTCTTGGTTATATAGAGTACTGTCACATGATCACATTTCCCACTATCATGGCTTGGCACATTTATTACAGTTATATGTGATTGTTCTGAACATCTGTTGTTGCCAGAGGGCTATTTCCCTTTGATACTGTGCCTCAATTTCAATCAAGAAAATGAGTGTTGTCTCATTTAGATACATATGTATTTTTAGGTACAGCTTGAGAAAGTTAGATATAAAATGCCCATGTGTATTTAAAAACATTTATTGATAAAAGAAGTGAACTTTACCTAGTTAATCCAAACAAAAACCTCATAGGTGCTTTTCTAGCTGTTCATTTATGAGATATTCTAAATGAATATTTCCCTCAGAATAGAAGACAACATTTGGGAGTTGTCTTCACACTCTTTTCTTTTCAACCCAAACAACTATACTGTATCTGTTTTGCAGATTTTCATTAGTGAATATTACTGGCCTCTTGGGATCTACACCCTGGAATCTGTGTCCTTTCATCACACAGTCGTTGATTGTAATGAAAGTTCTGTTTTGTTTTGTTTTTTTAAACTTGGTTATATTATGTAAACATTTTTTTTTTTTTTGTTATAATCTCAAGTGTGGGGTTTTGGTTTGCCCACAGCTGATTAACCTAGTGTGGGGGTGTGGTCTTTGCCAGTTGGAGTTAGCTGAATTCTGAGGACTTTTAAGGATATAAATATGATAGAGGAAGAAGGCACACTGGCTTGAAGAAGGTGGAGAGAGGACTGCTTGCTGCGTTGGTGTGCTGGTTTGCTGGTTACCTGGACTCCTGGATATCCTGATGGCTGACGTTGGTATTACCCTCAAAAGAATCGTACGACTCTACTCAGCCGGAAGAAATAAAGAGGCTTATGTCCCCATCCCCTTTTCCTTACAACCTTCTTTTTAACCCTGGGGTTGGGGCCTTTGAAGGGAGGTATAAGCTTTAAGGGGAACCACCCCCAAAGTAGCATTTGGAAAACTAGCACCTACAATTGATCTCTGCACTTGACTTGATTTCACTGTCACTTTTTTTTTTCATGTGCTATATACTAGAGATACTAGTATCACCTATCATCAGGTTATATTGTGACATTTAAACAAACTGATACATATACTTAGAAAAGTGTCAAGTGTGCAAAAATACTCAGTGTTGTTATTTCAGTATATTTCTGCTTACTAGTTCTTTTTGGGGAAAAAAGGGATAATTTTTTCAGCTAAGAATTTTTGAAACCTACCAGTCTTGATTATTATTATATGAAAATTCTCTTTTACTTCTCTAAGCACTTGGCCTGGTAAAATTGGAATGGGTCCTGAAGATCAGGGCAATGAAGAGTTGGGTCACTGCTCAGTGAACTCTGATAAATTGTTCTTTGATGACTTGTCATTTTCTATTCTTAAAAGAGGCATTAAGAATGTATAACAATGTTCCAGTTACATTAGCATTTGGATGGTGTGTTTATGGTAATTTCTACTGCCAATCCTAATTACCAGGAGTTAAATTCATTAAAAAATAATATTTTTCTAGTCTCTTGTCTGATTCACCTTGCTTCCTAGAATATATCAATTTTCTTGTGGTACATTTGCCACAATTATGAAATAATTTATTCACCAAGTGGAGTATATTAGAGGCACTCTGATTTATTCAGCAGGCCATTTCCAAGCACTTCTGGATACATTGTGGGTGTCCACACATTTTCCATAGAACCTTTGGGTTGTGCTAGTCCAACAGATTATATATTACTAAGTTACTTTTATGCGCTCAGGGACAAGTGGTTCTCAATCTGTTGTTGAAGGAGGTGTTCTAGTCTGGAGATGGCATGTGCAATAGTTAGGGAGACTGTCTTAGAGCTAAAGTAAAGCTATAAACCCTCACTCGTTTCATTTTGATTAGCATGGATATTACTGACTCAAGTCATTGTATTGCAGAGGGTCAGTGTAACTATTTAGGTTTTCCAGTACTAAAATACACCACCATTATTTTCCTTGCTCAGAGCCATTGCTTCCCATACAAAGTGACATCAGTGGCAGTTAGATGGTTAGATAGACTAAAGCACTAGACTTAGAAAGAGAACATTGGTTTCTGAGGTCAGACACCCCAGGCATGAGGCCAGGGTGTGTTACTACACAGACATGTGAGATACAGAACAAACCTCTCTGAGGCGGTCTGCCTTCACAGTGGAAGAAAGAAGAGCCTGGACTGTGCTAGCTCAGCCCGGAAGAAAGAAGAGCCTGGACTGTGCTAGCTCAGCCCGGAAGAAAGAAGAGCCTGGACTGTGCTAGCTCGGCCCGGAAGAAAGAAGAGCCTGGACTGTGCTAGCTCGGCCCGGAAGAAAGAAGAGCCTGGACTGTGCTAGCTCGGCCCGGAAGAAAGAAGAGCCTGGACTGTGCTAGCTCGGCCCGGAAGAAAGAAGAGCCTGGACTGTGCTAGCTCGGCCCGGAAGAAAGAAGAGCCTGGACTGTGCTAGCTCGGCCCGGAAGAAAGAAGAGCCTGGACTGTGCTAGCTCAGCCCGGAAGAAAGAAGAGCCTGGACTGTGCTAGCTCGGCCCGGAAGAAAGAAGAGCCTGGACTGTGCTAGCTCGGCCCGGAAGAAAGAAGAGCCTGGACTGTGCTAGCTCAGCCCGGAAGAAAGAAGAGCCTGGACTGTGCTAGCTCGGCCCGGAAGAAAGAAGAGCCTGGACTGTGCTAGCTCGGCCCGGAAGAAAGAAGAGCCTGGACTGTGCTAGCTCGGCCCGGAAGCATTCACATTTCAGTGCTGTAAACCATACACTTTCTATTCTTTGCCTTGACAATAGGCCTTTATCTTGTAAGAGTTTTATGATGAGAAAAATTCCCCTTTTCCTCCTTTCAAGAAAATAGTGGATCTGCTATTCCTTTGGGTGAGAAAGCTTATAAAAGGGCTTTGTGGTTTCTATTGTGAAAACCAAGTTTCTACAGAATTTGAAGGCTGGTACTTTCTTCACATTAAAAAAACCTATTAAAGACTGAACGGGGAGTAAGGAGAAGACTGTAAAAGACAACCCCTCCAAACTAGGGGTTTACATGGCACCACAGTTTTGGGGGAGAAGTCTGGGGAAAAGGTGATTTATGCAGAGAAAAGGTGAAATGCCTGACACAATTTGTTAACTACAGAAGAATCACACTGACTGTAAAGTTTTGAAAGCTGGTGAGCTGAAAGCATGAGGGTATCTCAGTGGTTATCAACCAAAGAAATGGAAACTCTCATGGTCTCACCTATGCTTCCCATTCTTCCGCATACAAAGGCGGCTTGTACTCAAAACTCATCTGTACCCCCTTAAGTATCTGCCATGCCCAGGGCCTTGTGAATGCTGTTGTGTTCTTCATTATTGGCCTAGAGATTTGGACTAGATCTTAGCTGTAAAGAAAGTGAAATAATTAAGTGCTATTCTTGCATTTGCCTTTCTCTTTGGATCTTTTCTAGGAAGATAGGACTCTAGTCAATCCTAGAGACAGGCTATCCACAAATCAATTTCAAAAAATATGTGTGAGTATAGATTCAGTAGTCCTTTTAGTATGTGGGAATATTTTGAAGATATCTTTACCTTTTCAAATTTATCTTGTTTAAAGTACTGAGCTTATGAAAAATATTAGGATGGCAGCAAAGTTCTGGAATAAAAGCAAAACGTGGATCCTGTAATGAAGACAAGAAAAATGTATGGTTAGCCATAAATTACATCCTTTTGGGAAGGCATTCCACACACATTGCTTACACAAACCTTACCCATAGGCTAAGAACCAGTCAATGAAAACTTAGCCAAACAGTCTATCTTCTAAATACCCATCTGCCTGGTGGCCACTGGAAGCTTGGCTGGTGAGACTCTCTGCCCGTTCCAACCCCCAGAAGCCTTGGCCATGTGGCTTGTTCCCAGGCTTTGAGTAGTCATGGTTCCAGCTTCTTTCCACTGCCAGGAAATCTGCTCAGATTTTCCTCTGGGGACTGCCCAGATTATCACATTTTCACTGTGTTCTTTGTTCCTTGAACTCCAGAATTCCCAGAACTGGCAAAAGAAAAAAATATCACTTTTCATATTGGACCAGCGAATGGTGATTTTTCTCTCAATTTCTATGGCACAACTATTGTTTTTTCTTCCTCATGTCTGGCATTTCTCATCAATTTGCATTCCAAAATTCCCTGACATAAAATTCAACTCACAAAGCATTTTATGACGCACACAGTGATCTCTAAGTGAGTTTTTTTTTCCTGAATTAAAATGATTGTATTCACAAAACTTTAATTTTTCTTAGCTAATTGTAGTTAAGGAAAAAAAGTCAGTTTTGAATACAGGAGAATAAAGCAAGTGAGTGATTTGGGGCCTTTTCAAAAGCTTTATAAATCAGTAGCTGCTGTTCGTTTTGTTTCTTATGTTGGAGCTACTGTGGAAAAATTGAGTCCAGGGCATAATGTGTAACTGCATTGTAGGACCAAGCTCCGTGAAAAGACTTAGACCACGTGTCAGACAGTCCTCAGACCGACTACAACTGCTGGGCTGGTGGGAACCTGCAGCCCCTGCCACAATGAGAAGGAAAGGGTTAAACACTAGCATCTCTTGCTTCTGTGAGCATGCATCTGGTCTGTGGAAGGATCTGCTTTTAGCTGTGATTCTCCTCATAATACTTACACTTTCCTCCAAAGAGAATGGTTAAGACCAGGTGTCATCATTATCAGATGGGAGGCAGAGCATTGGAAGCATAACAAAACTTCAGGCTGTATTGCAGAGAAGATTCAGGAAAATGTTAAAAACAAACAAACAAACGAACAAACATCCTCTTGGGATATTCTGGATGGTACTTTTAAAGACACAGAACTGAAGATGAACTCTAAGTGATTACTAGCTAGAGACAACCTGGGTATTTATGTCTAATGGTATACTTCCTCCCCGGAACTCTTCAGTTTCTATTTGTTGCCATTAACATAAGGATGCCTAAGGTCCCTGGAAAGCCACATGCTATGATTTTGGCCTGGTCTAATATTTCTGTTTCATTACAAAATATACATTCCCCATTTCTCAATCCAGCCCTATAAAAAGCCATGCATTGGTTTTATGGGTCTTGTTGCTTAGAAGTAAATCTATATGGTATAATATTAATAACAAATATTTGCAAATCTGAAAACTTTATATTAATGCCCAGATATGGATGTGTACTGCATAATTCTACTAATATGAAATTCAGGCAGAAGAAATTCATGCTGTTAAAAATTAGGACAGAGTTGGACTTTGGTTGGTCAAGTCTGACTTAACTAGGTTACAGGAGCTCTGGGGGAGGCAATGACTTATATTTTAATTGTAGTATAAGGAAAAGAGTTAAGTACGTTTGTCAAAATTCATCAAGAAATTTCCTACATTGAAAATATAATCTTCTCTTTATAATCAGAGTCCACTACTTCAGGAGTACATGCTTGTGCTAATGCCTTTGCTGAGAATTCTTAGGTGGCAACTCTGGACATAGTCCAAGAACTAAATTCTCATTATTCTTGTTTCTATCCAATGACTAGTCAAGTTGCAAGGGGGTACTGTGGGCAACACTCTCAGGGTCATTTCTAGCTCAGATGTGAGGGTGGGGATGATGATGATGATGAATTCTGGGTCCTGGCTATAAAGAAGCAAAAATAAGAACAATATTTATACTCTTTGCTACAAAAATTACAGTGTTCCTTTTAGCCAATACATGCATGTCATCAGCAGTATTGTTAAACTGAAGAGGTTTAGCTGAATTTTTAATTCATACATCAAATAAAGTATCAGGAGCACACATTTCCCTGATGTTAAGGGCTAACATTAATGATCTAGGAGACAGGGCATGAATGAAAAGGTAAAACAAGACATAGAGATAAAAACATTATGTGTGTATTAGTTACCTTGCTTATTTTTATAAAATACTTGACAAGGAGCAATCTAACAGAAAAGCTTATTAAGGATTATAGCTTGAAAAAATACAGCCCATTGTGATGGGAAGAGCATGGTTATATACGTATGAGTTATCTGTGCTCAGAAACAGAAAAAGAGAGACGCTGGGGCACAGTCTCTTTTTCCTTTTCATTCACTGTGGGGTCCCTGCCCATGGAGTGGTGCCACCCATTTAGGAAGTCTTCCCTCCTTCATTAAACCTTTTTGGATACACTGAGAAAGATATGTTTCTATGGAGATTCCAAATCTAACTAAGCTGACGATAGGTAGATGGATAGAAGTGAACCAGCACAGTATGCGTTTTAGATGAGAGAAAGTAAGGATATTGGGTTACTGTATCATGTGTGAGGAAAGCAATAAGTATGGGCCATATAAACTGTCATCTACCCCTTTGAGAGAGAAGAAAGGTGTCTCTTGTGAAGGAAACAGCTCTCCACAGTGACTCTGCAGTTGTGCTATTGGTTCTGAATAGTGAGCAAGAGGGAGGTTTAGAGTTGCCACGGAGAAGAACGGGATAAAAAAGGCAGAAAAAGTCTGGAAAGAGGATAGTGGTCTATATGAAAAAAAAGGACTAACATTTTAAGATTGTGTCTTCTGATGCCTCTATATTTATTTAGAGGACAGTCAGAGTGGTGTATTTGCCTGAGAAGCACAGCTGTCAATGAGACTCCCTAAGGCCCTATGCTGTTAGAAGGCTCCATGGCTCTCAGTCTCTGATCCAACCCTAGCTTCTAAAAATACTTGTAAGATAGTGCAAAGATCCACATGTGTGCTCTTGTGTCGCGTGACTTTTCCTGGGGAAATGCCAAAGCCTGAACAAGTGGTGAGCTCTCTCCAAAGCTGCATCCTTGGAGCTCTTGCATGAGTCAGGGGAAGCTCTACAGATCTAAGACTTCTCGTTGCAATACCTGGGTTAGTCAGTCTCTGTCCCCAGAATCGCTTACTGCTTCTGTTACTCTGGGAGAGGCCTTCCCAGACATGTCAAGTCTATTTATCCAAGTCTCATGAACCTTTTTTACTTTCCCCTGCAAGGAATGTTTCAGTTTGGAGGGAAATGCCATTGGTCTAGATTTACAAACATTAAGTAAACTTGAGTAGCTAAGACCATATTTATGAATTAAACTATTAATAGTATTAAATATACTTTATGTCAGTATATGACAAAATCTGTTGTGACTCACTGTATAAATGGAAACTGAAGAGATGGATGCTTAAGGGAATGTTCTCTTGTAGATCTGTTATAATATATTTTTTTTAATTTTATTTTTTTAATTTAATTTAATTTAATTTAATTTAATTTAATTTTATTTTTATCAGTTACATTTTATTAACTCTGTATCCCAGCCGTGTCCCGATCCCTCATTCCCTCCCAGTCCCTCCCTCCCTCCCTCCCTCATCTCCACCGTGCCCCTTTCCAAGTCCACTGATAGGGGGGACCTCCTCCCCATTCATCTGATCCTGTTTTATCAGGTATCTTCAGGACTGGCTGCAAAGCCCTCCTCTGTGGCCTAACAGGACTGCTCCTCCCTTCGGGGGTGGGGAGACCAAAGAGCCAGTCATTGAGTTCCTGTTAGAAATAGTCCCTGTTCCCCTCACTTTGGGAAACCAATTGGTTACTGAGCTACCACAGGCTACATCAGAGTGGAGGTTCTAGGTTATATCCATACATGGTCCTTGGTTGAATGTCAGTCTCAGAAAAGACCCTGTGCCCAGATATATTTGGTCCTTGTGGAGCTCCTATCCATTGCGCTGCGATCAGCATTAGCGCCTGCGACATATACAGTGCAGAGCCCCTCCCACACACTCAAGGGTTCAACATTAGCCATCACTCTGTCCCTCGAGAAACTCATCCACGCACACTTACACACACAGACACACACACGCACGTGCACACACACGCTTGCATTTGCCCCGTTTGCGCCTGCGTACTTTCCTCCCACAGGTACAGCTAGTCCTCAGCACACGCGGAGAGTGCTCAGCTTCCTGAAGAACTCTCCAGACACCAGAGAGAGACAGCACCAGTCTGATCTGCAGAATCCAAAAACAAACAGGGAAGGTTTCAGATAAGCCAATGGCCAGAGGTAGGCGAAAGAACACTTCCAACATAAATCAGGACATCATGACTTCACCAGCAAACCCCAAAATCGATGGATACACCAATTCAGCAGAAGCACAGGAAAATGATTTTAAAGCCATGCTTGCCCAATTATTTGAGGCTCATAAGGAGGAAATGAACAAGTCTTTCAAAGAGATGGCCAGTCAATTGGAGGCAAAGAAAGAAGAAATAGACAATATCCTTAAAGAAACACAGGCAAATATAATATTTTTTTTGAGATTGTGTGTGATGATCTTCCATGTTTCCTATTATCTTTCTTTAAAATGTGTTTGAATCTGTGCTAATTGGCTAATTCTTGGTTGTTTTATTTGCAATTGATAAAAATTCACTAAGTGTAGTTTTCGTATTAGCCTTATAGCTTCTTAGTTTGAGTATTGTACATATCATGAGGAATCTCTTAACAGAAACAGTAAGTGGTAATAGCTGCTTATGTTACAGACTTGACTTAATAATTTATTCCTTACCAAAGCCCCATGAGGTATCCCCCGTTTTATTGTTGGGAATGTTCCACCCTATGCAACGTGTCAATAAATTGAATTAATTTAGGACTTCAGTAAACAAAATTTCATTCTTGTCTATATAGTCTTCATGGTAAATTACTGATACAATTAACGCACACACCTGTTATCTAGATTCGTGGGCCCAGGTACAGTCATAGCCTATTGGTGTGGCTCATGAAGTGTTAGAGCAATCACATTTGAGTGCCTCACCGAATAACTGGGAATGATGATTTTGATTGAGTCTTCATGCAGATATTAAATGTAAAGAGAGTGTTCAGAAAAGAGGCACAGAGACATGAGCTCAGTGGCTGGCTTTTTTATCACTTCCCCCCAACCCCCTGCAAGGGGGGGAACAGCCTTGCCAAGCCACAGAGGAAGACAATGCAGCCAGTCCTGATGAGACCTGATTGGGGAGGGGCATGGGAGAGAAGAGGGAGGTAGGGTGGGATTGCTACAGCTGGGATACAAAATGAATAAACTGTAATTAATATATAAAAAATAAAAAAATTAAAAACTAGGCAGAGAAAAGTGACGTGAAGTCTGACCTTTGTATCATGAAGAAAAAGAAAGTGATAGGAAAGTTGGGCTAGTGAAGTTAGATTGGAGTCTGGCTTTGAAAAAAATAATGGATCTGAACTGATGGCATGATACTAAGCAATTGAGGTGCATAAGACAAAGTTTGGAGGGAGAAAGGACCAAGATGTGGATCATCTGCAGTAGGCTGTTTTTTTTTTCTACCAGATGTAACAATCTTCATTATTATGATTACTGCTTTTTAGTTTCTGAGATAGTTTTAACTTATTTTAGGAATGTAATTACAACTTTATCTTTATTGTGACCAGATGTGACAAGAGTCAAAGCAAGTGGAATTGTCTCAAAGCATTAGAGTGTAAATGGGCGAGTGTTCCAAAGGTGCCAGATCTCCATGACACAGGTCAACAACAGAATAACCGGGAGAAGGCCCAGTGAGGAGCCAATACTTGTGGTGTCACAGAAGCCAGAGATCTCAAACCAGACCAATGACTCATTGCAATGAACAATTGCGAGTAAAGATGCGTGGGCAGAGAGATGTACACACTGTGACATCCGACAGCTTCTATGATAAGATAATTTCTATGCTTTTTTGTTTGTTGGTGTGTGTGTGTGTGTGTGTGTATGTGTGTTATTTTGGGGGAGGTTGCAAGGGTAAAGAGCAGATATGACAGGGCAGAGAGATGAGCAGGACTAGGGTGTATGATTTGAAACTCACAAAGAATAAAAAAAAATTAAAGATTACATTGCTAGTTTAATTAAGTGTAATGCCAACTAGTTTATTAGGTTGTTTCAAATGTAGATTTCCTATAAGCCACCATCTTAGAAGCTAGTGCTATTCAATTTTAGTTATTCATTCATGCTTCTCTTTGAGAGTAAGAGCCTTATAAAGCATAAGAATTGTAGGGACCTGAGAGACTACTGGATCCAATCCTGCATTTTTGAAAATGACAAAGTGGAGGTACAAAGAAATGAAATGATCTGCCTATGGTCATGCCACTGAGAATCAAGAGAACTCATGCTAGAATTATGAAGTGAGTACTTGTTTTTTAAAGACTCTCTTGGGTGGCCTCAATGACAATATTTGTAAGTTGGTCTTTTAGGAGGCTAGTATGAATCATACCATATATTATACACAAGCATTAAGGTGTGTTGTAAGTCTTATGAAGGCTTTATGAAACAGAACATAATATAAGCAAGACTGATGTTTTGTTTTATAACACATTAGGGAAATTGGAATTAGAGACAAAGACAGAGCATTAAAAATAAAAGAAATTTATATAGTGGAAGATCAAGGTAGATTCTCCACTGGGGAGTGATGTGATTAGCATGTGTTCTAAAAGATTAGTCTGCCTGTTAGACAGACATTGGCAACAAGCTACCTAAAAATCAAGAAAAGTGATAGCAGAGCCTGATGAGATAATCCAGGCTTAAAGCAAAAGTGCATCGTACAAGGATGGTGGAGACAGTGTTGGCTCTGTTTCACCCTTGGTTAGTAATCAGATAAGAGGAATAACGAAGGAATATAAAAACAACTTTCCCCAGCACTGTCCCGAACAAAGCCCATTTGAATCTCGGAAAAATTTAAAAGGTACAGCTATCCAAACCTCAACCTTTGAGACTGGTTTTGTCTGAGTGAATCCTGTTTGCTGTTTATAAAATAATAAATGAGAGAATTCTGAGAGTTATTAGGAAAGGAGTGACTTTTTAAAGTAGGCTTAGGGGTCCCCAAATTTATAAAAGAAAGTTTATTCTTTTTTCTTCAAAAGGTTTTGAGTAAGTTACACACACACACACACACACACACACACACACACACACACACACACAAAGATCACAGATGTTGATGAGCTAAGTTATGGATGCAGTAAAGTTTAGGACCATATTCCTAGGATTCCTGATAGACTTTTACATTTAGAAATGAGTCAATATTAGAACATATCCTTTGAATGTGTTCTAATTTTTATTTCATCTCTTCCTGTCTTTTTTATTATCTTCCTTAAACCTTTGCTATTGCCTGTTTTGATGTAAGATTGCAGAGTTCAGTAATGGTGGCATATATTTTTGTGTAAATGTACCCTCGTCTTCTTTATTTTGGGATATACATATCAGACTTCAGTTTTCAGAAAGAGTCCTCCGTGAGGAAAGGTGGGAAAGGAAGCTAATAGTGCCAAGCTTCCTATGTGAATGAGAAGAAAAATGAAATCAATCTTGGTTGTTTGCTTTGAAAGTAATCAGACTGGTAGGATTTTCTGAAAAACACAGAATTTTGCTTCTTTCTACATCTTGTTCTCTATCAAATATTTTGATCTGAAAGTCCTACATTAAAATATGGAAGATAATGAAGGATCTCTTATTCATTTAAAGTTTTTCAGTTGCTACTTTCTATTCCAAGATAATGTATTTCTTAGGCATGCTTTACCTTCCATTCTCTACTGCCTAGGCTGACAATTAATAAATTTATGCCTCTCTATTGTATTAATTTGGACTCCAGATGTGTGTATTCAACTGTCTACTCAATAACACCATTTGTAAAAGAAATTAGAATCTTTATCTCTGAAAAGTTGTGTGTGTGTGTCTGTGTGTGTTCAGAGGCATGTGTGCCATGGCGGGCATATGGAGACCAAACAGTAGCATGGTTGTCATTTTCATTGTCCACCTTGTTTGTAATATAGCTGCTGTTTTCTGCCATGTGTTCCAGGCTGCCTATCCCATAAGCCTTCAAGGTCTCCTACTTTAACTTCTTTTGTTGTGATAAAACACACTGACAAAAATAACATAGGGGTGGAGTGTGTTTCATTATGTTTATATTTTCAAGTTATAGTTTATCATTTTAGGGACGTCAAGGCAGGAACTCAAGCAACTAGGCTTATCATATCCACAGCCAAGACCAAAAAAAGAGTAATCAGTTCTTGCTTGCATGGTTGCTTGCTGCTTATACTCAGCTAGCTTTCTTGACTCTTACATAGCCAAGCCCATGAAATGGCGCTGTCCACAGTAACCTGGGTCCTCCCCCCTACATCAAGTAACAATTAAGACAGTCCCTCATAGACATCTGTCCACATCACCCTGATCTAGATAATTCCTCAATTGAAACTCTCTTCCTTGGTGATTTTAGATTGTGTCAATTTGATGGTTTAAGTGCATGTGAGAATTCTCCTGTTTCTACCTTCAATCTCAGAGTAGAGACATTGGAATTACAGATGGGTACTACTTTACCTAGCTTTACATGTCTTCTAGAGATTTTAACTGTTTCTGCAGTAAGACGTTTGCCTCCTGAGCCTTCTCCCCAGTCCATGAATCTCCTTTTGAATATACCCAATGCTACAATTGTTGGTTTTCCTCTAGCACTTCCTTTTCTCTGCCCTGCTCCCCCAGCTTTTCCCATTTTAGTTACCTGTGTTGCTGTCCTTACAGTTTTTCAAGGGATAAAAGCTTAAGTGTCAATCCTTACATTTTTCTCTAACTCATATATCACATTTAACTTGTTAATGAATGTATCCTCTCTACCATGACCACAAAATGTATGCCCACTCAGACTTCCAAATACAACGAACTGGATTAGAACTACCAACTATACCGAGACCATCCAGAAAGTCTAAATACAATAGAGAAAAATGTCAGCTTGAAACTATTAGCCACGAGGCAACCAGGATTTGAGGAGTTATGATCACAGCATGCCAGGGATTGTAGAGAAGTGAGATTTACAAAACTTAGCCACTTTTGTCCTTAAGGTAAAAAAGGTAGAAGGGGGCAAAGCTGAGCAAAAAGCAGCAGAAGTCTGGCAGTTTTGAGGAGGTAAAACCTGCCAGATGTATACTTGAGCATCTTTTGGATATATGCCTAGAAGTGGTATAGCTGGAACTTGAGGGAGAACTATTCCTAATTGAGAAAGCACCAGACTGATTTCCAAAGTGGTTGTACAAGTTTACATTCCCACCAGCAATGCAGGAGGGTTCCCCTTTCTCCACATCCTCTCCATCATGTGTTGTCACTTGACTTTATGATCTTAGCCATTCTGATGGGTGTGAGGTGAAACCTCAGGGTTGTTTTGATTTGCATTTCTTTGATGACAAAGGATGTTGAACATTTCTTTAAGTATTTCACTGCCATTCTATATTTCTCTATTGAGAATTCTCTCTTTAGCTCTGTATTCCATTTTTTAAATTGGATTAATCATTTGTTGCTGTTTAAGTTCTTGAGTTCTTTATATATTCTGGATATTAGCCCTTTGTCAGATATAGGGTTGGTGAAGATCCTTTCCCAATCTGTAGGCTGCTATTTTGTTCTGACAACAGTGTCCCTTGCTTTACAGAAGCTTTTCAGTTTCATGAAGTCCCATATATTGATGATCTTAGAGCCTATGCTGTTGGTATTTTGTTTAGGAAATTGTCTCCTGTGTCAATGAGTTAAAGATTTGCTCAACCATTTTTTTTAGCAGCTTTATTTGTAATAACAAGAATCTGGAAACAACCCAGATGTCCTTCAATTGAGGAATGGATACAGAAATTGTGGTACATACACACAATGGAATATTACAATACTACTCAGCAATTAAAAACAAGGAAATCATGAAATTTTCTGGCAAATGATGGGAAGTAGAAAAGATTGTCCTGAGTGAGGTATCTCAGAAGCAAAAAGACACACATTTGTATATTCTCACTTATAAGTAGATATAAGACATATAATACAGGATAATCATATTAAAATCTATACACCTAAAGAAGCTAAGCAAAAAGGAGGACCCTGGGTAAGATGCTCAATCCTCATTCAGAAAGGCAAACAGGATAGATATTGGAAGAGGGCGAAAACAAGAACAAGACAGAAGCCTACCACAGAGGGACTCTGAAAGACTCTACCCAGCAGGGTATTAAAGCAGATGCTGAGACTCATAGCCAAACTATGGGCAGAGTACAGGGAATCTTAGGAAAGAAAAGGGAGATAGAAAGACCTCGAGGGGACAGGAACTCCACAAGGAGAGCAACAGAACCCCAAAATCTGAGCCCAGGGTCTTTTCTGAGACTGATACTCCAACCAAGGACCATTCATGGACATAACCTAGAACCCCTGCACAGATGTAGGCCATGGCAGCTCAGTCTCCAAATGGGCTCCCTAGGAAGGGAAACAGAGGCTGTTTCTGACATGAACTCAGTGGCTGGCTCTTTGATCACCTCCCCTTGAGTTGGAGGTAGTTTTACCAGGCCACAGAGTAAGACAATGCCGATAGTCCTGATGAAGTCTGATAGGCTAGGGATGGAAGGAGAAGTTGGGGCATGAGAGGAGAAGAGTTTGGGAAGGAACGAGGGAGCAGGCTACAGCCGGGATACAAAATGAAGAAGCTATAATAAATAAGAAAGGAGAACTAAAGACAAACTATAGTTTACAATGATTTTTGTTTTTTTGCTATTACTCCTTTGAAAGTGAAGTTGACACCATATAATCTCAATGCATTTATTTATTTGACAAATGTTTTAATAATCATGTAATATGTGCTAGAGCTCTGTCTTAACAGTCACTGTATATTTTATACTTAAATTGAAGACTTTGTAACTGGAAGTTCTTTCCTAAGATAAATAAAGTTGATGTTGCTATAGAAATAAATAAATAAATAATACCTGCCAGATGACAGGTCCTGCGAGCCTAGAGGGCTACATGCAAGGACTGAAGACTGGACAAAGACTGGAAACCAACCCAATCATCCTTAAACCCAGAGGGAGAATGGGCCTGTTGCTATCCCCCCTGCCTCAGTAGCCTTTGAAGCAGACATCCCTTTCTCACTTTCTACATAACATTTATGTCTGGAGGCCTGCAAGATGGCTCAGCAGGTGAGAGCTCTTATCACACAAAGCCGAAGATAGACTCCAGAGCTCATATGAAAGGAGAGAACTAACCATGATGTTTACGTACATGTGAATTGAACGGATGTTCAAGTCAGAAAAAAGAGAAAGAAGCAACAGTAGGGAGAACATGAAAGAGATAGGGAAGTTTATCCCCAAATCAGCATCACCAACCTCCAAACTTGATAACTAGATCAACTGTTAACAAGGAGAAAAATAAAGTAGACTTGGGAGTTTCCAGTCAACTGGCATGAAGATGCCATCATGTGAGATATGACTAACCTCTAGAGTTTTGTCATCATACCTATATTCAGCAATAAGATGCTGCATTCTTAACATTTTCCTGTGGGTAAATTTAATATATTCAGTGCAGTAAAATATAAATTTTAATAGTTCACATTATCAAATGGTAAAACTACATTAAACATGTACTATGGATTGAGAGGAAGCCCTGAGTGAGTGTGTGTCGTTGACATGGGGAAGGCCATGTCCAGGACCCAAATGCTTCAGACTCATGGAAGGGCAAAGCCTTTTCCTAGTCCACATACAGATTTTGACACTGTGTATAGAAATTACCAGCTGAACCTTTCTCGGGCTATTTACAGCCTTAGATTGCTCCCCTACAGAAAACTTCTACCTACAGTATCTAACCCTGTTATACACAATAAACCTACTTCTCAGTTCTGATGGATAAAATAAATGAGATGCTTTGGTGAATATCCAACGGAGTGCATGGCCAACTCCAGATTTTTGGCATGTGTGTCTATCATTTCTTTATTCCCTGTTGCCCTGGTTCATTTCTATTTCCACAGCTAGGTCAATTGTGCAGGTCTCAGAAATGTATGAAAATTGGAAAGAATAAAAAGAAAAAAATAAAATTCTAAAATATGCCACATCACTTTTATTATTGATTTTTGAGGCATACAGTCCTGTCTGGCTTTAAACTTAATGTGTAGCTGAGGCTGCCTTTGAACTCCTGCTGCTCCTTCTTCTACCTCCGAAGGTGGAAAAATACAGGCATGTACCACCACATCACATCATTAAAGACACGTTCACCCCATATTGTTTCCATATAAAAATGAAACAATCTGTATCTGGTAAGTCATTCTCTTCTTCAAACACGGAATGCATGGATGTATTTATATATAAATGTAAGGATTACACTGTAAAAAAAAAGGGGGGGTTTCTGTAAGGACCAGTACCAGCTCAGAACCGCCTAAGACTGAGTTTGCAGCATAAAGGAGATTTATTTGTCCCAAAGGGACAAAGATCAGGGAATACCAGACAAAGGCTGGAGACTGAGGGTGAGGGAGAAGAGGGGAAAGAAGAAGGAAAGGGGGAAGAGGTATTTGTCTCAATTATGAGGGTTAGGGGATGACAAAGAATTGCTTCTGCATAAAAAGACAGACATGGCCAATAGTAAAATGCGGGTTTATAAAGGGAAAAGGGGAAACCCTATGTTAGGATGAGCTGTTTAATCTTAATTGGTCATGATAATTAGGTGAGCCAAAGGGAGCTTTGGATTGCTGGACTTTAATACTTTGGTAGCTGGACCATGCTGGTCTCAGGAGAAGGAAGTGGCCAAATAAAGAAATCAGACTTGGTTGCTAGTTTTAGGAATGTAATCTAATGGTTTTTATCAGGGCAGAGGGAATGGGGCAGAAGGGCAGAGCCTGCTGGAGCCATGCTTGCCACTTTCAGGCTGGCTAGAGCCCCTTCAGTGTTGAGATACAACAATGGAAAGTGGTTTTAAAGATGCAAAGGGGCCATCAAGCTGGCTCAGTTTGTAAGGTGCCACCAAGCCTGATGACCTAAATTCAATCCTTAGGACTCATATGTTGGTAGGACAAAACTGACTTTCTTATGTTTCCTCTGACTTCCACACAGGCACCATGACAACACACACGTGCGAACACACACAGAGTATGACTCTCTCTAAACAAACAAAAAAAAAATTAAAGTAAAAAATTAAAAAAGAAGGTACAATTACACAATTACACAATTTATGGGATCAATTAATTTAGGTAGAAGATTATTGGAGTGGCCTGGGTTGTCACTAACTGTAAGGGTTTATGGGTATGGGAATGTTTCCAGAAGCCTGTGACTTAACAGCAGGTGCTGGCTTACTAAAAAAGGAATTAAAGTATCTATCACAGGTACATATTCATCACCATTGAAGTATCTACAGCTCTTCTCTTTCAGTCATTTATATCTATGCCTCACATAAAATTGCGTGTTTTTTTTAATTTCTTGACCATATTGACCATAAATACTGTGTGAACTTCATGACATCTTAGTCAAGAGCCTATAATATCAAATTGGAAATTGTGCTGATCTGGCATGCTATGAAAGAAATTCTCATCTCTCTACTATTATCGAAACCTGACAAGCTTTTAAATAATTGTTAGAATTAACTATGACAGTTGCTTTAGTATACACATTGCCTTACAATTTACAATGTATTTGCCGTGCTAAAAGATTGATTTTTGGATAGGTGTAGCTTGTCTGGCTGGGGAAAAATTGTCATTCTGTTTTATGGATAAAGCAAGATTCCACCAGACACATTCAGTTAAAATGAAGCAAAAACTGCAGTGTTTGAGAATGGTAATGCCCTGTGTTATCTGGATTTATTGATCAAAATAAAACCAGTGTTCCATTTCAAATCTGCCTGTAGCGGCATGCTTTTATTCAACAGCCTCAATGTTTGAAAGGCTTCCCACTTCACCACCCCCACTCTTTTGAGCATTAAAAATCTTTCAGAATTGCACGCTAACTGGGAGATTACTGAGTTGGTTTCTATAAAGTTGAGATGGAAGGTGAGCCAATAAATTAAAGATTCACAGTCTGAAGAACTATTAAAGAGAACTATTGAGCACCTGGAATCACAAGGTAGTTTCCATTTCACGCAACAGGTCAGATCTGAAAACCAAGTAATCTTACATTAGTTTCTCGTAGCAGAGGAGGATATGGAAAACTCCCAGGTGGCCTTAAAACATTGCCATTTTGAAAGGGAACTCTATAGCTAATACACTGATTATTAAAAATATTTTTTAGTATCTATTTACTGTGTATCTGTGTAGATGCTGTGTATGTAGATGAAAAGATAACTTGACAGAGTTGTTACTCTCATATCTCATCAGACTGGGTAGCAAGCACCTTCACCCACTTAGTCATTTCACTGGTCAAAAATACTGATTTCTAAAATTCAATTAATCAGAGGGAAAAATCAAGGAAATAAAATAAGTACCATTTATTCTGGCTAGCTGTTGTTTTATACATCTCTCCTTAAAATTATATGGGTTAGGAATCAGGGAAGGTTGGTTGATGACTATTCTTAGATGTCTTCATTGTTGGTGGAGATGGCTTGGTGGTATTCAGCTGACAGATGTAAGGATTTGGAGGGTCTCATTTCCACTTGCATTTATAGACTTATGATGTGGGTGTTTAAAAGGTTACCCCTGGTATTTCTACCTTTTATTAAGAAGAATTATACATTTCTCTGATAAGTAAGGATGTTGAACATTTCTTTAAGTGTTTCTCTGCCATTTGATACTCTATTGAGAATTCTTTGTTTAGCTCCATACCCCATTTCTTAATTGGTTTACTTGATTTGTTACTGTTTAACTTCTTGAGTTCTTTATATATTCTGGATATTAGCCCTCTGTCAGATACGGGGTTAGTGAAGAGCCTTTCCCAATCTGTAGGCTGTTGTTTTTTTCTGATGACAGTGTCCTTTGCTTTACAGAAGCTTTTCAGTTTCATGAGGTCCCATTTATTGATTGTTGATCTTCGAGCCTATGTTGGTGATGTTCTGTTCAGGGAGTTGTCTCCTATGCCAATGAGCTCAAGGATTTTCCCCACTTTTTCTTCTAACAGGTTTAGTGTGTCTGGTTTTATTATGAGGTCTTTGATCCACTTGGACTTTAGTTTTACGCAGGGTGGAAAGTATGGATCTATGCATTTTTTTTACATGTGGATATCCAGTTAGACCAGCACCATTTGTTGAAGATGCTATCTTTTTTCCATTGTATGATTTTGGCATCTTTGTCAAAGATCAGGTGTCCATAAGTGTGTGGGTTTATTTCTTGGTCTACTATTCGATTCCATTGATCCACCAGCCCGTTTCTATGCCAGTACCATGCAGTTTTTATTGCTGTTGTTCTGTAGTACAGCTTGAGATTAGGAATGGCGATCCCTCTAGAAGATCTTTTATTATAGAGGATTGTTTTAGCAATTCTGAGTTTCTTGTTATTCCATATAAAGTTGAGAATATTTCTTTCAAGGTCTGTAAAGAATTGTATTGGGAATTTGATGGGAATTGCATTGAATCTGTAGATTGCTTTTAGTAAGATGTCCATTTTTACCATGTTAATCCTGCCAAGCCATGAGCGTGAGATATCTTTCCATCTTCTGATTTCACCTTACACCCATTAGAATGGCTAAGATCAAGAACTAAAGTGACAACACATGCTGGAGAGGATGTGGAGAAAGGGGAACATTCCTCTATTGCTGGTGGGAATGTGAACTTGTACAACCACTTTGGAAATCAAATCTGGCGCTTTCTCAGACAATTAGGAATAGTACTACCTCAAGATCCAGCAATACCACTCTTAGGCATATATCCAAAATATGCTCAAGTATACAACAAGGACATTTGCTCAACTATGTTGTAATAGCTTTATTTGTAATAGCCAGAATCTGGAAACAACCCAGATGTCCCTCAGTTGAGGACTGGATACAGAAATTGTGGTACATTTACACAATGGAATACTACTCAGCAATTAAAAAAAAAGAAATCATGAAATTTGCAGGCAAATGGCAGGAAGTAGAAAAGATCTTCCTGAGTGAGCTATTCTAGAAGCAGAAAGACACACATACTCACTTATAAGTGAGTACATACTCACTTATAAATGGATATTAGACATAATACAGGATAATCATACTAAAATCTGTACACCTAAAGAAACTAAGCAAGAAGGAGGACCCTGGGTAAGATGCTCAATCTTCATTCAAAAAGGCAAATGGGACAGACATCCGAAGAAGGTGAAAATAAGGAACAAGACAGGAACTTACCACACAGGGCCTCTAAAAGACTCTACCCAGCAGGGTATTAAAGCAGATGCTAAAACCCATAACCAAACTTTGGGCAGAGTGCAGAGAATCTTATGAAAGAAGGGGGAGATAGAAAGACCTGGAATGATCTGGAGCTCCAGAAGGTGAAAAACAGAACAAACAAATCTGGGCCTAAGAGTCTTTTCTGAGACTGATACTCCAACCAAGGACCATTCACGGAGATAACCTACACCCCCTGCACAGAGGTAGCCCATGGCAGCTCAGTCTCCAAATGAGCTCCCTAATAAGGGGAGCAGGGGCTGTCTCTGACATGAATTCAGTTGCTGCCTCTTTGTTCACCTCCCCCTGAAAGGGGAGCAGCCTGAGCAGGCCACAAAGGAAGACTATGAAAGACAGTCCTCATGAGACCTACGGTCAGATGGAAGGGGAGGAGGTCCTCCACTATCAGTGGACTGGGGAAGGGGCATGGGAAGAGATGAGAAAGAGAAGGAGGGTGGAATTAGGAGGGAAAGATGGTGAGGCTACAGCTGGGATACAAAGTGAATAAATTATAATAAACAAAAATTATATTAAAGAAAAATTCAGGGCTGGAGAGATGGCTTAGAGGTTAAGAGTGCTGCCTGCTCTCCCAGAGGGTCCTGAGTTCAATCCTCAGAAACCACATGGTGGCTCACAACCATCTATAATGTGATCGGATGCTCTCTTCTGACATTCAGGTGTACATAAAATAAACAAGTAGCTAAAAGAAGAAAAACTACTATTAAATAAAAATTTATTTAAAAAAAAGAAAAATTATGATGAACATATAGTAATCTTTTGTTGCTTATTTGGGACATAATTTAAGGTGGCCTGAAACTCACTATGTAGCCCGTGTGACCTTGAAGTCGAGGACAACCCCCCTGGTGCAGCCTCCCTAAAGCTGGGGTTACAGGAGTGATCAGCCATACCTGACTGAATTTTCTTTAACACAGCAAAATGGGCCCTTCAGGAGGCTGATTCATTGAATATCCAAGTTATGTAGAGAAAGTATTTGTGAAGGCTAAAAGCCAAAGGAAGATGACTCAGAGGGCCCACCCATCACTATGGAGTTTGATGTATATGAACAGAAACAGTGGGGAGAAGAATTGGATAGGAAAACATTGAAAGTTCTATAAGACTCTGGCAAGTCTCATCTCTGTGCAGAACTTGACCCTTAGAGGTGGACATGAGTGCTGATTCATTGTCTGGGAGCAAGTAGACAGCTCAGCAAGACAGCAAGTATTCTTATCAATCAGCCACCTATTTGACAGAATTTCCCACTGAATCTCTATGCAAAGGAGACACTTTCATGGCTGGACATTTACAGAGGTAAGTAATATACAAATAAGACACGGAGCACAAAGGTAGAAAGAAGAACAAACTCATAAATAAATAAATAACAGTCTACAAAGAGAGAGGGAATCCAGGAGCTATGCTCACTCTCTTCTTGACCTAAGAGAAAATGTTGGCAGCAAGCACTCAAGTTTTGAGTAGGCTGATCTTCTGGGCCATTTCTGACTTAATACCCGGCCACCCCAATTTTGTCATTTCACAGGATATTAGACTGGGCCAGAGCTGTTGGGATTATTAGGGAATAGCGTGGTCAAGTCCATATGGAAATCTAAGGAAAACACTAGTGAACACAAGCCACAAATAGCATGCTAAGAGCCATTATGCAAAATCAGCAAAGCCAGAACAATTTTATTTGACTTATAAATTATTTATACCTTGAGGAAAAGTGAAAATATAGTTTCTTGACACTGGAATGCTAATTTTCTTGCCTTGGCATTTCTACTGGAACTGTCTAAAGGACTTCCAGGACCTCCTTTTATTTTCCACCTTTGAGTGCTTTTTCATTTCTTCTCCATCTTCTAGGGAAGCGTGCCAGTTGTGACCCAAGTTGATTGTCCTTTGCTGCCCTCAGTAGTAATGGACTTTCATGTCTATGCTCTCAAAGAGGAAACAAATAAGAATTTTTACTTGGTCTTTGTCCTGGGACAGAAAGTGGTTTCTGTTAAATCTTGAAACTACACTGCATTAGGGTCACGTGGGCAGCTTGTTAAAAATGTAGACATCAGGTCTTCAGCCCTGGAGATTCTGCCTCAGAGCCTGACTGTAGGCTTCAATACCCTAATTTTAAGAAACTTTACTGGTACGCCTGATGCACAATAAAACTTCTGAATAATTGGTGTCAAAATTAGGTAAGAATAGTTTTAAGGCTCATACTCAATTCTTTGTGAATATCCAGTATGTTGTTGTAAATTAACTGTGGGCCTATGCGTTTTCAAATAATTCCTTTGTTCTTTAAAATTAATTAATTAATTAATTAATTACAATTTTCCACTTTATATCCCCATTGTAGCCCCTCTCTCATCTCCTCCTAGTCCCACCCATCCTCCCTCTTCTCCTCCTATGTCCCTCCCCTAGTCCACTGATAGGGGAGGACCTCCTCTTCTTCCCTCTGACCCTAGCCTATCAGGTCTCATCAGGACTGACTGCATTGTTCTCTGTGGCCTGGGAAGACTGCTCCCCACAGAGGGTGGTGATTAAAGAGCAGGACACTGAGTTCATAACAGAGACAGCCCCTGCTCCCCTTATTAAGGAACCCACTTGGAAACTGAACAGCTTATGGGCTTCCTCTAAGCAGGGGATCTAGGTCCTCTCCATAGCCAAACTTTGGGCAGAGTGCTGGAAAACTTATGGAAGAAGGGAAAGATAAAAAGACCTGGAGGGGACAGGAATTCCACAAGGACACCAACAGAGACAAAAACCCTGGGCTCAGGGGGGCCCTGCAGAGACCAATACTCCAACCAAGGATCAGATGAATACATCTAAATACATCATGAACATACTCGGAGCTCTTCAGGAGATGGAGCTATTCCCAAAGAAGACCTCATCTTCCCTGTAGGCAGCTCAGAGTTTACTGAGGCAATAGGCAAACACACAGTGCAAATGTGCCGTAAGTACAAAAAAATATTTTTAGGTTGAAAGTTTACAAAAGAGTGATATGTTATGAGACCATGAAAGGAGTCTTATAGGGGGAGAGATATACAAGCTGCATATTTTAGGATGCATTGATAAGGGCTAAATATATTAGGACATGAATAATTATTTAGAAAGAAGTTCCGGTTAGCACACGTATAAAACACGGGTGTGCTTGAGTGACTGGAAGCAGTTTACTTTTTGTGCATCAAATACATTGAATGAGTCTGAGAGGCAGGTAGTAAATAGACTGTGAGAGGTCTTATGTTCTCCCTAAATACCCTTGTCTTTTTATTTCTTACTTCAGTAGTTTTTTTTTTTTTTTAAATAGAATTACTGGTTCAATGAGTTCTCTAGGATAACTGTCTGAGGGTCACATATTTACACAGTCAAACAATTTTGCATCTGGCTTCATGATGGGAGTCCTCAGCATAAGAACCTCTCTTCCAGACAAGGCAGCTTTGTGTTTTAGACCAACTGCTCTTGGCAGTTAGAGTTCAAAAACCGCCCTAGAGTGAGGGGAAAGCACTAGGAACAGTGGCACTAGAACGAAAGCATCAAAATGATCAGATTGAGATTGTTTACATTGAGAAAATAAGATGATGAATAACTTTCTCATGCTTTTGGCAAGTGTGTGTGTGTGTGTGTGTGTGTGTGTGTGCGCGCGCGCATGTGCACACAAGCACATATGTGCACATATATACAATATGTTTGTGCAAAGATATATTTGCTTATGCGTTCATGCGTAAATGCCAGTGGTCAATGTTCAGTGTCTCCCTCTACTTCTCTCCCATATCAGTTCTTGAGACAGGGCCTTTCACTGAGCTTATAGTTTACTGGCGTGACCTGAATGGCTGGCCAGTGGTACCCTAGGGCTAACCTGTCTCCAATCTCCTAGTAGTTGGGCTACAGATGTACACAACCATATTCAGCCTTTATGAAGGCATTGCACACAGGCCTTTATCCACCTGGTCATTGCCACGGCTCCTCACTCCCAACATGGGACTTCTAAATGCTTATATGGACTGTGATAAGACGCAACAGGGCACATAAGATTTCATGAAAGAGGGGAGTGGATAGCACTTTGCTGAGCTTGGCAAAGAGTGGACATAGTTGTACATGAGTCTAATGCTCATGGCATGCAGGAGTCCAGAAGAGACAATTGTCATGCATAAAGTCCTTACTGTGTTAATTTTTTTTTTCTTGCTGACAGAATCAACTTTGTGCCCTTATACCCCTGTGTAGCCAGATGTTCCATGAAGAGGAACTTGAAGCAGGAACTACCAAGCGAGCTCCACTGCTTGCTAACTTATTTAAGCTCATGCTTATCTAACTTCTTCACATAGCCCAGGACCACTTGCCTAGGGAAAGGCTCACAGTGGGCAGGGCCCTCCTCCGTTAATTAATAATGAAGATAGTTCCCCCACAGATCAATCTAAGACAGCCTCTCACATTAGACTGTTTTCAGGTGAGTCTAGGCTGTGTCAAGTTGATAGTTGATCCTAACCAGGGTACCACTTTTAAAAAGAGGCAATATTCCTGTTCCTACCATCTCATATTTCCCATTCTCAACTTTGTGCTATAGTGAGCATTTCCGGGCAGCCTGGACAGGACTAGGAGCCAGTGCTTCTGGTGTTTAGAGGTCCTGCTCAAGCATCTGCTTGAATGAGTAAATGGAGCTAAAGCCATTTGTGCCAGGTTAGCCTTATCCTGGTGAAATCTGTGATTCCCTTTGTTTCATGCTCACGTGAGCATCTTGAAAGAGATGCTGAATCTTTGAAAGAGCTGAGTTTATCTATCAACACCGTCCTCATCTCAGGGCTCTCTGTGATGGGAGATATATTTGGATCTTTCTACTGCTGCTTCTACAATATTTCATCTGCTTTACAATCAGAGCAGTTTCATCATTATTATCTATTTCTGCTTAAGTAAAAAAAAAGTATTAGTGCTAAGTAGCAACAAGGGCCTCTTTCTCTCCATTTTTTCTTTGTATCTACAACTGAACATTTTACCAAAGATTGCAGTCAGTTTAATTATAACCCCAAACGGCTATGACACCAGGTTAGTGGATTAATGCCATTCATCCCTGAAACTATAAATCTAGAGAATTTACAGAAGATCGTGTATATGTCCAGGGTAACTTTGAAAATAAATAGATTTTGAACTGCTGCAGGTAGGCCAGAGTAAACTGTTGCTTTCTCTTAAAGAGATTATTGGACAAAGATGATCTTAAATGCTTGGAAGAGGCCATAGGCATATTCAGATAAGAATCAACCCTAAAAAATTATGTTGAAAATGAAACAAGTATCCATGAACCTCTCACCTGATCATTAAAAATGTATGAAACGAAAAAAATCAAGAAACTTTAATGCATAAGACATTGAGGCCATGTATATATAAAATAGCCCCTGTGTGAAAAACCCAATGTTTGCAACCCTACTTTTCAGGGGGAAATAGAGTGGGAGCATCCGGGGGAGAGGAAAAGTATGTGGGGTGACTAGGAGGAAAAGGAGGAGAAGCTGAGTTTGGGGTGTGTTGCATGAGAGAACAATAAATAGCAACAACAACAATAATCAAACAGACACACAAAACAACCAACTTGATATGTTTTGACAACTTAATTGATACAATTTAACACAATTTAAGTGTATAGTACATACATACCATATACATAATAGTGTGTTTTAGGTTGTATGGCCATAATACTAGATGTGATTCTTCTCTGGTAGACAGTGTTTCCCTTTCAACTCTAAACCATCACACTAATTTACATACTCAAATGATTCTCTTGACTGCTGACTGAAGTTAAGAAGCTGAATCCAGAGGCTGGGTTATTAAGGTACTAAAATGTTCTGGAATTCTAAGTAGAGCTTAGAATGTGGGTAAACTACCTTTACATAGTGTGTTTAAAAAAAAACAACTTTGTTCACATGTAGATTGTTTTACAGAGTGTTTGTTGTTTTCAGTGAAGGAAATAAATTTTGAAGCAACTTGAGGCAGTAAATATCAATTATTTCCCACAAGGACAGACATATGTTTAGATAAAAAAAATATTTGGGAGAACAAATCATCTTGAGCTTCTGACTATCCAAATGAAAACATCTTACTGTTCTACCAAAATAATGGTGTTAAATAAAAGATAGCTACCGTGAGCAATTTTCTTTGTGTTTATATTGCTCCTGTGTAGTCAGGGTGTATGTTGGAATCCAAATCTGATGTCTGTTTATTCATTTGCCCCAACCTCCAAAAGTCTCAAACTTTCTTGTTGGCATTTAGGCTCTATGTGTTCTTCAGGTTTGAAGACTGAATCCTGTTTACTTTATTATGAAGTGGTCAGTCTATGAAGCCAGATCTAATCTGAATATCACTTAGGAGAACCTGCTAGCTCTTACCTTGATTATTTTAATTGTTATTGGTACCTCAGGAAATAGGAAGTCAATTTTAGGCTGTTGTTATTAAGAATTTTGGGCAGTGGGAAAGGTGAGGAATGCATTTCTGGGTTGGAGATGCCAACACAGAAAGGCAGTTTGTGCACAAATGAGTGAGTTAGTGGAGATGGCTGTAATTGGATACCTCTTCTGTTCATCCCACAAATTCCCAAGACAACCAATTTAGTCTGGGAAGGCATTTCCTGGAAGGGAGGAGGCATTATTCTCCAATTTTTAATGATGTCAACTTATGTTTTTAAAGAGAAACAAAACCAAAATGGGAAAGGAAAAAAATAAAATCTGTGAAGAGTTTCAAACTCAGTAGGCCTCTGGGATGATTTCTGCCCATGGGCCACTGATGTCCAGTTGGCTTTAAAATTCTCTCACTACATATGCAGAGGAAGTTTCTTCTCTTCTTAATTCATACATCAATTATTGTCTTCACAATTCATTTGGAAATTAGTTATGAAGTGCATAGTGGCATCTTTTCTATTATTCCCTGAGACATTGCTTAATTTTTCATGGGTCTAAAACTTTTCACTTATTTTGAAATTGTGATCAATTTTAACTCCTTTACTGAAAAATCTGTGCCTCATATCTCTTTATTTCCCCAAATTCCAGAGCAATGAAGCCTCAAGAAATTAATATTGCCTTCTTTTATTTCATATGGATGTCTAGTTTTACAAATCTACATTTACTTTTTTTCTTAAAGAATATTAAAGAAAAAGTAAAAGAAAATATTTATTGAATGGTGTTTATTTTTCCCCAGAAATTCAGATTTATTCATTTTTTTCTTTATTATTATTATTTATTACATTTCATTCACTTTGTGCCCTGGCTGTGGTCCCCTCCCTCATCTCCTCCCAGCCCTACCCACCCACCTCTTTCCTTCATCCCCATGTCCCTCCCCTAGTCCACTGATAGGGAAGGTCCTTCTCCCCTACCCTCTGACCTTAGCCTATCAGCTCTCATCAGGACTGTGTGGATCCTCTTTCTCTGTGGACTAGCAAGTCCACTTTGCCAGAGGGAGTTGAACAAAGAGTAGACAACCAAGTTTATGCCAGTGACTTCTCCTGCTCCCCTTACTAGGGACCCCCCCGATGAGAATTTGCTGTCCTTGGCTTACATCTGAGCAGGGGGTCTAGGTGCTCTCTGTGTATGGTCCCTTGTTGATTCACCAGTCTCTGCAGGCCCCCGCTGTCCCCAGATTTGTTTTTCTATGTTGGTCTTCTTGTGGAGCTGCTCTCCCTTCCAGGTCTTTCTATCTCCCCCATTTTCCATAAAATTTCTTGTGCTCTGCCCAAAGTTTGGCTTTGAGTCTCAGCATCTGCTTTGATACCCTACTGGGTAGAGTCTTTCAGAGGCCCTCTGTGGAAGGTTCTTGTCCTGTTCCCTGTCTTCTCCTACTTCCATTGTCTATCCCTTTTTGCCCTTCTAAGTGAAAATTAAGCCTCTCCCCTAGGAGAGGCTTGTTGTTTAGTTTCTTTAGGGCTATAGATTTTTATTATGTTTGTCCTATATTGTATGGCTAATATCCGCTCATAAGTGAATATATACCATGTGTGTCTTTCTGCTTCTGGGTTACCGCATTCAGGATGATCTTTTCTAGTTCCCACCATTTGCCTGCAAATTTCATGTTTTCCTTGTTTTTTTATTTTATTTTTCTTTATTAATTACACTTTACTCACTTTTTATCACCCCCCCCCCCCTGTGGTTCCTTCCCTCCTCCCATCCCAAGCCCTCCCTTCCTCCACCCTCTGCATGCATGCCTCTCCCCAAGTCCACTGATAGGGGAGGACTTCTTTTTCCTTCCTTCTGATCCTAGTCACTTAGGTCTCATCAGGAATGGCTGCCTTGTCCTCTTCTGTGGCCTGATAATGCTGCTTCCCCCTCAGGAGGAGGTAATTAAAGAGCAGGCCAATCAGTTCATGTCAGAGACAGTCCCTGTTCCTATCACAATGGAACCCACTTGGATACTGAACTGCCATGGGCTACATCTGTGCAGGGGTCTTAGGTTATCTCCATGCATAGTCCTTGGTTGGAATGGCAGTCTCAGGAAAGACCCCTGTGCTCAGATTTTTTGGTTCTGTTGCTCTCCTTATGGAGTTCCTGTCCTCTCCAGATCTTACTGTTTCCTACTTCTTTCCTAATCAAAAACTCAAGAGACAACACATGCTGGAGAGGTTGTGGAGAAAGGGGAACCCTCCTCCACTGCTGTTGGGAATGTAAACTTGTACAACCTCTCTGGAAAGCAATCTGGCACTTTCTCAGACAACTAGGAATAGCGCTTCCTCAAGATCCAGTATACCACTCCTAGGCATATATCCAAAAGATTCTCAAGAACACAATAAGGACATTTGCTCAACCATGTTTGTAGCAGCCTTATTTGTAATAGCCAGAAGCTGGAAACAGCCCAGATGCCCTTCTGTGGAGGAATGGATGCACAAATTGTGGTATATCTACACAATGGAATATTACTCAGAAATAAAAAACAAGGAAATCATGAAATTTGCAGGTAAATTGTGGGATCTGGAAAAGATCATCCTGAGTGAGCTATCCCAGAAGCAGAGGGATGCACACGGTATATACTCACTCATATAGACATATAATATAGTATAAACCTACTAAAATCTGTACACCTAAAGAAACTAATCAAGAGGGAGGACTCTTGCTAAAATGCTCAATTCCTATCCAGAAAAGCAAAGAGGCTGGACATCAGAAGAAGGAGAAAAGAGGGAACAGTCAGGAACCTGACACAGAGGACCACTGAAAAGCTCTGCCCTGTAGATACTGAGATACTGAGATACTGAGTATCTCAGATACTGATATCTCAGATGTAGATACTGAGACTTATGGGCAACCTTTGGGCAGAGTGCAGAGATTTCCTTGTTTTTAATGGCTGAGTATTATTTCATTGTGTAAATGTACCACAATTTCTTTATCCATTCTTCAGTTGAGGAACATTTAGGTTGTTTCCAGATTCTGGCTATTATGAATAAAGCGGCTATGAATATAGTTGAGCAAATGTCCTTGTTGTATGGTTGAGCATCTTTTGGATATATGCCCAAGAGTGGTATAGCTGGATCTTGAGGTACTTCTGCAAAGCAAAGGACACTGTCAACAGAATAAAATGACAACCTACAGACTAGGAAAAAAATCTTCACCAACCCTACATCTGACAGAAGGTTAATATCCAGAATATGCAAAGAACCCAAGAAGTTAAGCACCAATAAACCAAGTAATCCAATTTAAAAAATGGGACACAGAGTTAAATAGAATTCTCAAGAGAGGAATATTAAAAGCATAGAAACACGGATCCAAGTAGTCCTGATGAGATTTAACAAGCTATGGGCAGATGGCAATAGTGAGAACTCCCCCTTTTGGTGGAGTAAGGGAAGGGGATGAAGACAAGAGGTAAGGGGAGGGTGGAACTGGGGGAATTGGGGGAGGGGGCTTCAAGTGGGATATATAATGAATAAATTGTGAAGAAAAACTAAAAATAAAAAAGTGAACTGCTCAACGCTCTTAGTCATCTGGGAAATGCAAGACCCTAAGATTCCACCTTACACCCATCAGAATGGCCAAGATCAAAAACTCAAGTGACAACACATGCTGGAGAGGTTGTGGAGAAAGTGGAACCCTCTTTCATTGCTGATGGGAATGTAACTTGTACAACCACTTTGGAAATCAATGTGGCATGTTCTCAGAAATTCAGAACTTTTAGACACAAATATTTGAAGAAATTTAGTAACTGGTTCACAAATAGTTCCCGCTTTTCTCTTATTCACTACAGTGTGGGTAGATAGATGGATGAGGAAGAAGAAGACATGAATTCCCCTTTTAAAGCTGTACAGATGATGAGAGGTCATATGTAAGGCTGCACAGCCACCATTAGAAATTGCACTTTTATTTGAGTCTGTTTGCTGCACAAAAATTCAGCCATTTTCTCTTAGACAGTCAGCTTTTACTGCCTGCTCCAAAGACACAGATGCTTATGAATGTTCAAGGTGAAGGAGTCAACACAAGACCAAGATGATGATGACTTCAGTCTGGTGTTGCTTCAGCAGTCCTCTACACTTGTTCTCTTTTTTGCAACCCACTGGCTTAAGTTGCCAAGTTTTCCCTGTCTTGAATTCTCAGTTCTAGGACTTCACACAAATGTCTAGGTTTTTTGCTTTGCTACATTCTTTTTGTTTGTTGAGACATGGTTTCTTTGTGCAGCCTTGCCTGTCCTGGACTCACTTTTTAGACCAGGCTGGCCCCGAACTCACAGAGATCTTCTTACATGTGCCTCACCGAGTTCTGGGATTACAGGCATGCACCACCCAGCACTTTGCTACATTATTATTCAGCTTTATTTAGCTCCTAGTCCTTTAACTGTTTTCTATTAAGTCAATTTTTACATACTAACGGTTGTTCATGGGGAGAAGACAGGTCTCAATAGGAATTTTTAACGTGGTGAAAAACATGGTAGGAAAATATGTCCAACTCTTGATCGGGAGTTGTTGATTTACACCTAAAGTTAAGTTCTTTGATGGATCTACATAAAAAGATGATATACTTCCTTTATCAGTTGCTCATAAAAAATCTTATTTTCATAAATATATTTTTCCATAAATGAGGATTATTTAAACCATTTCGGAATCATATTTATTAACCCACCCATACAACTCCTGGTCATATATGCAAATGACTCTCTATGCTACCATCACTCTCTCTCCCACCCAATCCATGTTTGTCATTGCCCTGTTCTCAATAGCAAAGAAACAGAATCAGCTTAGATGTCCACCAGCTGATGGATGGGCCATGAAAATATGGCATTTACACATTGTATTTTTAATCAATGATAAGGTAAAATGGAATTATGAAATTTGTTTCAAAATGGCTAGAACTAGAAGATACTCTAGTTAATGAGATAACCCAGACTTAGAAAGACAAACACCGAAGATTCTCTCTCAGATGCAGATTTTCGTATGAACGTTTACATGAGAGTGAGTGTGTGTGAAGGAAAGGATCATGAAAGGAAAATGAGAGAGATACAAAGATTCCTTAAGTGGGGAAGGTAGGAGGGTACATGGGGTGTGATAGCAGAAGGCGGAGTAGGAGAGGTAAGGGGGGGGGCGAGGAGATGAGAGATACGTTTAAAATGGTTGAGCACAGATACCCTGTCCTATTAGTTGATTGTTGGAGAGGCCCGGAGGTCCTCCAACAATATAGGAAAGTGTTACTGATGCTGGTTGCCTTCAAGGACTAGGTGTTGTGCTGGCTGATATTATGTCAACTTGACCCAAGCCACAGTTATCTGAGGAGAGGGAATCATAATTTTAAAAATGCTTTCATAAGATTGTCCTGCAGGCAAGTCTGTGTGGCACTGTCTTGATTAATGATTGTTGTAGAAGGTCCATCATACAGGGGGTGGTGTCAATACTGGGCAGGTGGTTCTTAGTTGTATAAGAAAGCAAACTAAAGAGAACATAGCAAGCAAGCAAGCAAGCAAGCAAGCAAGCAAGCAAAAGTGTTCTTCCGTGGCCTCTGCTTCTGTTCTTGCCTCCAGGTTCCTGCCTCAAGTTCCTGCCCTGACTTCCCTTCAGGATGGACTATGACTGGCATTTAAGCTGGAATAAACCTCTTCCTCCACAAGTTTCCTGTCGTTTTATCAAAACAATAGAAACCCTAACTAAGACAGTGGGTAAGACATATTGTTGACAATCCCATACCCTCTGATCACAGGACATAGCGACCTGCACCTAAAACTGGGTTGGAAGCTTCTTATCTGCTGAAGAGTGTTCATAGTGAAGGAAGATGCTATGTCAGCTGCTGGGGTTGAAAATTAAGAATCTTTTGAAGATGTGAACCCTGCATTCAACACTAATAACTACTGTATAAGATGTACCCTTTGTTATAACAATGGGAAGTCTGTCAGAGAAGTAATCAACCATTTTTTGATTACATGTGGATTTACATCTGTTCCTGGATACCTCACCAAAAGTCCATACCTGTGGAGAACATAGGTTCTAGTTCTATTGTTTTCTTGAATGAACATGATGTTGCCATCAAATTAGCTTCAAAATGCTTACACTTGTTTCCATAGAATAGTGATACTTTCAGCTTTAATTAGAGAAACTGTTTGCTTTTATTGTTTTTATTTGTTTGCTTTTTGCATTTTCTGTTTGTTTTGTGAGACTGAGTTTCATTGCATAGACCTGTAACTCACAGAGATACAACTGCTTCTGCTTCCAAGCATTAGAATTAATTAGAAGTGAGTGCCACCACATTAGGCTTTGATAATTTTTTTATATTAAAAGGTGTGTGTGTGTGTGTGTGTGTGTGTGTGTGTGTATGTGTCCCTCCTCAATCTCCAAAGTTGTGATAATTAGGGAGTTCTCCAGACCTGGGTCAAACACCTTTTAGTAGACAAAAAGCCCCAGTTGAAAATTCATGGGCGAGAGTCAGAGTATGAGATTAGGTTCTCACTTCATTTTCCTCTAACAGCTACCTTCTGACAGCTTCCATTAAAGTAACACCAGTCAGGTGTAGTGGTTCATGCTATTGTGTTTGTCATAGGATTGGGGGAGGTGACTCAGAAGGACTGCAATGCATTTCAGGTCAGCATGGACTATATAGCAAATTGGAGACCAACCTGGCTTAGATAAAACAATAAAATAAAATAATGCAGGTGTCTGCATAGTATCCCAGTGAATAAATCTACCTTGGGTCCCAAATGGTAGAAGTAGATAAAGGACTCTCAAAAGTTATTCTTTGTTGCTACAAATTGTCCGTTCTGCTTAAGAGTGAGCTCATGATAGACTCAGATGTCAACAAGACTCAGTTATCCCTGAAATCCAAAGTTACTGTAAGCTTTGGATGCTTGGAAACTTATGGGGGTCTTTTAGGATCTGGAAAGGACATTGTAAAAGCTGATAACAAGAAGCTCCTTGTGCCTTAAGCCTTAAAAGTGTTATAGGTTTTTAGATGGACACTCTTTGAGTGATTAACATTTTTATGTGCAGCCTAAACCAGTGACTGACCTCAAGTAAAGGAGATAAGTAGAAAAGAAGGCTTAGATGCCCAGCTTTAATCTGGCTCTTAGTTACTCTGTAGGCCCAAACTGTGTGTGTGTGTGTGGGGTGGAGTCAATGCTTTTCTGTAAAAGAAGTTTCTAAGTGCTTGTTACAGCAACTTCTTAAATGATAATTGGAAACTGTCTTTGTAACAGATTATTTGTGATGATTAAGTTCATGTAAGTGAGCGATGATTGACTAACGCCACACAGGTTTAGCATGAAAGCATTGCAGAGGCATCTGTTTTGCTCTATTCTAAAGTGAGTGTCTTAAAATGAGGGCATGGGGAGGATTTCACAAGTTAGAATAACCTTACAGGAAGCCAGAGGCTCCGGTGGTTCCAAGCCCTGGGTTCTCATGCGCAAAGAATGAAGCTTAATCTCTGCCACCACGAAAGGCTGACTGAGCATTAGTCATATAATCAGGGATTATCCACTGGGATAATCCAAACAAGGCAAGTGCTCAACCTCTAACTAATCACAGAATTGCTTCCCTCTGCTTCCAAACGTACTCTCAAAACCTTCCCTCTAAACTCCTCCCTCATACCTTCAAACCACTTTTGGTTAAACACAAATTCTCATGCCCCACACAGACACACATAATTAACGATGGAAAAAAAAAAACCTTTTGAAATGTTGATACCCTGATTCAGTGAATCATAATTTCTATTCTTTTGAAGTATTATGGATGAGAAGAGGAGATAGAAGCTTCTTTTAGAGTTCCATGTTAGGAACTCTAACAGTAAGCAGTTCTAATTCGTGTCCTTGTCCAGAAACTGGTCATGTGTTTGTTTCGTCTTAGTCAGAGGTAAGAAATGTGTTTCGGGGCTTTAGTTTCTAGTCTGGTCTCTTGTTATCTTTTTTTTCTTTTCCATTACTGCCTGGGCCAGTTTTTATCTCCTGTTTTCAATGAACTAAGAGCCCCTAAAAAGAATCCCAAGTTCCTTGGTAATATTACATTAAATTGGTAAGATGTTGTTTTTATAACCTTACTAACTAATTTCACAATCTCACGTGAAAAGACACACTATTTTAAATTACTTCTGTTGTTTTCTAGTGCCCAATTTTAGGACAAAATAATTAACATGAAAGGGTATAGGACAAACAAAAACCACCGCCTGGTCATCATAGTTAAGGGGGCCCGCATAGTCTGTGTAGCATATTAAAAGCAGGTAGTGTGCACTGTACTGCTTATACACTGGATAAAACTATCAAAAGTGTCATTGCTTATCTTTTTTGTTTGGTTTTTATTTTTTTGAGACAGCGTTTCTCTGTAGGCCCTACTCTCCCAGAAAAATGTTAAATGTAGAGTCTATCTGTAGAAGAAATGAGCAAACCCCCCTAAACGTTTATTTATCCGTAAGTTGCACACACAAGCACAGACATCACCACATACACGAGCCATCTCTAATTAATATTGCAGGAGATAATATTCAGTTAGGAGGAAGCTGATTCATGGAAAAGTGGATGGAAACCTTTTGCGGATTCCAACTTTGAAGGACTGATGTAGAGCCATACATGTGACATCATTTTTATTTCTTTAATAGCAAAGAACTCATAATGGAAACATTGATTTTGACTTTTCTTTCCTGAACTTAAATCATTAATTTCAATTTCGGTCTGTATTTTTTTTTTTTTGTAGAGATTCCTGTAACACCCTTTGGCAATCCTGAGAAACTTTAGTATAAAAATGAATAGTTGGGCAAGGTTCTGGTTTCAATCCCTCATATTAAAAAGTAATCATCTATAAGTGTTTCTAGTGAGGCAGATCAGTCTAAAATCCACTGAGCTGAAAGCTATAGAGCTGGTGAAAATAATGAGTTGAGGAAATCCCACCTGCTATGACAATCCTGCCTCAGTTCTCCATTTGGCTCATCAGTCCTAGGGATTTCCCTGGAAACAGATTTTCAGAAGATATAGAGATGATAGTGCAGAAGGCTACAGGTAGAGGTCATTGTTGGGAGCTCAGAGGTCCTTGAGCTCACAGATAAGCCCTAGGGAAACCAGGAATGATAAACACATGGGTTGTCTCTTTAAAGGAAGAGGTGTGTAACCTCTTTTTTTTTTGCCAATAAGGCCAGGGATGTAGGTGGTTAAAACTCTAGGTGATCTCTGTGCTATCTGTAGGGTCAGGTTATACCTGCTTCTCCCAAGTTCCCCATCCAGGACTAGAAGTGGTTAATAGACTGAATGACCTCTACACTATCTGTATGGTCAGGGTTTTCCCCATGCTCCTATAGACAGGACTGGAAATGGTTAATAGCCTAGATGACTTCTGTGCTATCTGTATGACTGAGACCACACCAGATCCTCTCCAAGGCCCTTAATAATGCCCCAGGTCCCGCCTCTGAGAAAAAGGTATCGGACGGGTCTGATGCTCTTTGGGTGGATGACACCTAAATGAACATCTGTACAAAGTCCCAATTTATTTCTAATATCAGAGATCAGACCTCTACTCTTGCCTGATGCGTCTAAAACAAAAAGGGGGAACTGTAGAGAGCTGCGGCATGCTATGCCTTAAAGATGGAGCTGGTTTCCGCCTTCCACCTTCCCGATGGTGAGTGCTCTCTGTCACAACTCCACATTTGGCTAAGGCTGAGGATCTGGCTTGCTTCCATGTATGTGGACCTATCTGCATTGCCCCCGTGGCACGCCTGGGTTGGCTACCCAGAGGCTATTTAAGCTGTGGGCTGGCTTTCCCCGGGGTCCGAGGATTGTTCAATGTTCCTGAATAAACTGCATTGAAAAATAAAATAAAATAAAATAAAACACATTCAATATATATATAGAACTCCTTTCATGGAAAAAGTGGCATGTACTTTGAGGAAAGTTTCAATGTAATTAAGCCTCCTTGTGCACATGGGATTGTGTTATACCAGGAAATGCTTTGCAAATTGTCCTGTACTTACTTATGCCTAAAATGAACTGCCTGGGGTCAGACTGTAGACGTTTGAACCAACACTGGCTACTGAGTCATGTTCAACCTGATTTTCTTCTTGCCTCATATGGAGGATTGTTACTCTGCTAACCTTGGTGTTTGCAGAGACCCCACAGTTTATTACAAAGTGAAGTTGGGCACCCTTAAGGTTGAGAACAGAAAATGACCAGAGAGTTTGTAACAACCTCCTGATTTAGGTAGGCTTTGTACTATTCCTAAGTTTCAGTAACAGACAGTTTCCCCTAGGGAAATTTTCTTGACCATGTGATTCAAAAGACCATTTGGATTAACTCTTCAGGAGTTCTAATAATATATTTCTGCTCTTTACCAGAAAGACTTCAGCTAAATATCAACTTTAAGATCTTTCAGGCAATTCAGGATGACATGCATTCATCCAGGGACCCAGGTACACCTTAGATCCTATTACTCTGACCAGTATTCATAGTCTTGTAGTTTTAGTTGCTGTTTCACAAGCTGATCATGCGAGGGGGTTAGTTCTCAGTGACTGTCAAGCCTGCTTATACCTAACTCTACCTAACAACACTCGTGGTAGCCTTTTGGACCTTAACTGTATGATTTGGACATATGGGTGGGGGCCAAGATTCTTTTAACAGTTATTACTAAAGCTTAATTGCCTTTTTAAATTCTAGAACGAGATAATAGAAAGTTCAATATTTTCTTTCCAAGTTCTGCTTTCATCATTAGTTCATACCAGTATAATAACAGGGAGTACAAAGGAGAGGTCACTTTTTATAGTCACTATCAGTAACAACCATAAAACAATTATAAAACAGATACGTTTCTCCTTCCATCCTCTGATCTTCCAATAATCAAGCATGTGCTTGCTAGTAATAATTAAAGTGACATGAATTTCAGTAGGAAAAAAGAAAGGAGGAGTCTTTCTGCCATCGTTATTTCTCCCTAAACATAAGCTGGACTCTGAGTTTGCACCTCTATGCTGTTTGTCCTTCCTAGCCAGGGGTTCTTACTGCTGAGATAGTAATACTGAGATGTGTATTGATAAAGGCTCCAACACACAATTAGTTTAAGTGTAAATTATGTTTTCTGATAGGAATTATATTCCTTCCTACAGAGGAAAATCATTGAAACAGAATATGCTGCAAGGCTTTTAGATAACGATTAATATAGTTGCCCAACTGCTTGTGTTGACAGTTGGGAGCCATGCGTATTTTCCTTCTGTCTTTCTGAGTCTCAGCTAGTCTCAGGGGTATGTTGTGTCATATAGAAAGCTAACCTCTGAATGCTGATGGTAGTTTTGCCCTGAATAAACATGTACATTCTGCCTACATTTTTTTTTTGTCTCTGTGTAGATTGTCTTGGTACTCTCATGGCTGCCTTTTAATGCTATACTTTCCCTAGTGTGAAACATTCTGTCTTCAAATGCATTTGACACTTGCTGGTAGCAAGTGAAGATGGTGCTTTTTTTTTTTTTCAGGCAGTGATTTGCTTTGATCATGAAAGAACATTTCTTGGGATTGCTCTGTGATAGAATGAGAAGAAAAATGATTATCACAAATACAGTTTTGATATTCACCTTTAGATACACAGTCTCAAATGACTGCTGTATATTTAATATGTCAAAGGTACATAAACTCAGGAGAGAAGTTTATCTTATTTTTAGGACCTGGAAATTTTTAGAGCTAAATAATATAAAGGAAAAGTGAAGGAATTTGACATTTCATAACCATTCCATGCTGAAAATGAATACTTATATCCCACTATCCCGTAGTGTCACTTTCAGGAAGAGAACCGAGTAAAGCTGGCCATGACAAAACACTCTGCAGTGTTATCCGCTACAAGCCAAGAAGCACAGTTACAACCCGTGCTTTTACTTGGATGCATTTATTGAAAATTGATTTTAAATCAAAATTTTATAAGTGATACATTCTTCTATTAAAAAAATAAAAAGTAAAGTTCCTCCACTCTTCCCACAGACCATCTGTTTCCAAAATCCTACTTCCCAGCTTCAAGGAGAAGCCATTATTAACTATTATTAAACATTCCATACATGATTTCAGACATTTTGTGTGTATAATAGTACACATGGGAATGTATACACACACACACACACACACACACACACACACACGCACACACCCTATGATTTAGGTGTAGGTCAGCATTCCTGGAAGGAGGAGTTCTGCATGGATCAATACAAGTGCAGTGTGGATCATCATCCACATGGAAATATGTTCCTTGAACCATACATATGCAATTATGTTTCCATTTTCATTTAATCTCTCAGGATGATGTAATGCCTCTGGACAAAGTTTCTTTGATTTTTCAATTATTTATGCAACTGTTTCTGAATCTTTCCAGAGTGGATGTTAAAGCTAGCTTTCAGTTGCTGACTAAGGTCTTTCTTGATTTCTTTTTCTATTTACTTAAAAATCCCTTTGGGCAACCTCAAACTTGTGTTTAAATCAACAAGTATGTGTTTATTTTTGTAGAAGGTCTGGTAGTGTCACTAATAAACTGCTTGATTTAGATGTAAAATGTTCCCTATATGCTGAAGTGTTTGAACACTTGGTCTCTAGGTGGTGGCAGTATTTGGGAAGGTTGTAGATCCTTGGGGGTGAAGCATACTTAGAGACTGTGCTGCAATGTGACCAGCCACTCTATGTCCATTCCACTGTCCCTTCTCTAATGGTGATGAGCTGTGTTCCCTCGATCTAAGGCATCGCAAGTACTTCGCACTCTTAGGTGAATATGACCAGCCAATTAATGTCCATTTCATCATCCCTTCTCTAATGGTGATGGGCTATTCCCTCAACCAAAGGCATCACAAGTGCTCTGCCCCTTTAGGTCTCATGCTGTCATAAATTTGCTCATAGCAACAAGGCAAGTAAACAATAGACAAATCTTCATTAATCATTATTAATTTTAATTTGTTTCCCGGAAAATAAACACCCAGGAATAGAGATTATCATAATGCAAACAATAACATAAACATAAAGCCCACTCAGCTTGGAACATTAGTCCTCATTAACTGAGTTTCGACTAATTGGTAGGAAATTTATATTATGTATAATTCTTTTTAAAGAACACATTTGGAGAATAGAGAATCTTTGAATCACAGGGGAAAATCTGCATTCTTTTATACTTATCTATTGCTTACTATTTCTGTACTATGTAGCAACTGGCACAAATCATAATGGCATCAAACAATGTAGGTTGTATTAGAGCATGTCTGAGCACGTCTGTAAATGGGCCAGTAAAAAGAATACTTCCAAGTTTCTGCTTCAGTTCTTGCTCTAATTTCCCTCAGTGATGGATTGTGATCTGAAAGCATAAGCCAAATAACATTCCCAGAACCCCCTTACCAATAGTTTTTTTCTGAAAAGAGTATTTCACAACTTGACCAGATAGTGCCAGAAGTGGGATTGCTGCTGTGGTAAATGTCACTGTGTGGCTTTTAATGCCTTTGGATTGTGTCTTTTGTAGAGGATTTTGGAATTTTGAGCTGGAAAAGCCTAAGAGTACTTACAGACTGATATTGTGTGATGGTGGGAACTTGGAGGATATGAACCCTAAGAGAAATGAAAACAATGGAGGCTCAATCTGAAGTTTCAGAAAGAAGCAACAACTGTGTTGGAGCCATTTATGTGCTCTTTTGGATTAAGAATTCAGGACTTCTGGTAGTGATGGGAATAAATAATCAGCTGTGATTAACAAGAAATCAACACCACTGAGGGGAAACTTGTATTTTCCTGGGACAATGAATATAGTCAGCAAGGCTGAAGAATTGGCTGTGATAAATAAGAGATTAGCATTGCTGAGGTGAAATCTTTTGGAAAGTATTTTATCAGAGTTAGTCTACAGAAACTGTGGTACAAGAGTGTAAAGGTTACATCTCAAGGTAGCAGCTGAACTCGTCAGTGTGTGAGAGTTTTCTCTGTGGCACTATTGTTGAAGGCATAAGAGATTCAAGTCTGAGGAAGTCACTGAGAACAGCTGAGGCACGGTACCCATGGCAGAGTTGGAGGCCAGAAAACTGTTATTGAAGGCATAGCCTCAGGGACAATGTAGACTCCAGTATATTGGAGATGAAAAGACCATAGGATAATTGACAATGATGATGCCAGATGTGGAGTAGAACCAACCCAAGGCTATGAGAGCTAGAAAGGTAACGCAACCCAAACCCTTTGTATCCTAGAAGATTACAGTGAATCGCAAATGTCAAATATTGAGCTAGTTATATGGCTGGGGTTTTGCTTTGCTTTGATCTGATTGCAGCTATGCTTTGGTTCTTCCTTCTTAAAATAAGAAAGTACACATTTTTAAAAATTATTTATTTTTTTATTAATTATAATTTATTCACTTTGTGCCACAGCTGTAGCCCCCTCCTTTGTCCCCTCCCAATCTCACCCTCCCTCTTTTCTATTCCCATGCCCCTTCCCAAGTCCACTGATAGGGGAGGTCCTCCTCCCCTTTCCTCTGAAACTAGCCTATCAGGTCTCATCAGGACTGGCTGCATTGTCTTCCTATATGGCCTGGTAAGGCTGCTCCCCCCTTAGGGGGCGGGGGTCAAAGAGCCAGCCACTGAGTTCATGTTAGAGACAGTCCCTTTTCCCATTATTAGGGAACCCACTTGGAGACTGAGCTGCCATGGGCTACATCTGTGCAGGGGTTCTAGGTTAACTCCATGCATGGTCCTTATTTGAAGTATCAGTCTCAGAAAAGGCCCCTGGGCCCAGATTTTTTTTTTTTTCTGTTGCTCTGCTTGTGGAACTTCTGTCCCTTCCAGATCTTTCTGTCTCCCACTTCTTTCATAAGGTTCCCTGTGCTCTGCCCAAAGTTTGGCTATGAGTCTCAGTATCTGTTTTGATACCCTGCTGGGTAGAGTTTTTCAGAGGCCCTTTGTGGTAGGATCCTGGTCCTGTTCTCTGTTTTCTGCCTCTTCTGATGTCCATCCCGTTTGCCTTTCTGAGTGAGGATTGATCAGGGTCCTCTTTCTTGCTTAGCTTCTTTAGGTGTACAGAGTTTAGAATGTTTATCCTATATTGTATGTCTAATATCCACTTCTAATTGAGTATATACCGTGTGTGTCTTTCTGCTTCTGAGATACCTCACTCAGGATGATCTTTTCTAGTTCACACCATTTGCCTGCAAATATCATGATTTCCTTGTTTTTAATTGCTGAGTAGTATTACATTGTATAAATGTACCACAATTTCTATATCCAGTCCTCAATCAAGGGACATGTGAGTTGTTTCCAGATTCTGGCCATAATGAATAAAGCTGCTATGAACATGGTTGAGAAAATAAAATCCTTGTTGTATACTTGAGCATATTTTGGATATATGCCTAGGAGTGGTATAGCTGGATCTTGAGGAAGCACTATTCCCAATTGTCTGAGAAAGCACCAGATTGATTTCCAAATTGGTTGTACAAGTTTACATTCCCACCAGCAGTGGAGGAGGGTTCCCCTTTCTCCACATCTTCTCCAACATGTATTATCACTTGAGTTTTTTATTTTAGCCATTCTGATGGGTGTAAGATGAAATCTCAGGGTTGTTTTGATTTGCATTTCCCTGATGATTAAGGAAGTTGAGCATTTCTTTAAGTGTTTCTCTGCCATTCAATACTCCTCTATTGAGAATTCTCTGTTTAGCTCCGTACCCCATTTTTTATTTGGATAATTTGATTGTTGTTTTTTAACTTCTTGAGTTCTTTATATTTTCTGGATATTAGCCCTCTGTCAGATATAAGGTTGGTGAAGATCTTTTCCCAGTCTGTAGGTTGCCATTTTGTTCTGATGATAGTGTTGTTTGCTTTACAGAAGCTTTTTAGTTTCATGAGGTCCCATTTATTGTTTGTTGATCTTAGAGCCTATGCTGTTGGTGTTCTGTTCAGGAAGTTGTCACCTGTGTCAAGAATTTCAACACTCTTCTCCACTTTTTCTTCTAACAGATTTAGTGTGTCTGGTTTGTTTGTTTTTTGAGGCAGTGTTTCTCTGTGTAACAGTCCTGGCTATCCAGGAACTTACCTTGTAGACCAGGCTGGCTTCGAACTTACAGAGATCTATATCCTCTTGCCTCCTCATGCGTCTGCTGGGATTAAAGGTGGGCACCACCATGCCCTTCTTATAATTTATTTTTTATTTTTTAGTAGCGCAAATTTAACAGATTCTGAACTTTTAATGTGTTGGCATTTTTAAGAGTCTGTGGACTGTATTTTATATTATGATAATGACATATTATATCATACTGACATAATATATATTATGATAAGATCTTAGTGACAAAAATATCAAAGTTTATGGCTTAAAGTGGTATGTTTTTGTGTCAAGTTGAGAAGGGGTGGAGTTACCTTCAGCTGTCCACTTGAAAGAGCCTACAAGTATCTGAAGGGTTTTATTTGTGGTCTCACCTAGATTTCATTGACTATGGTCATGTCTGTGAGGGACTGCATGACTGATGATGTTTTGTGAAGGGGCCCAGTCCGCTCTGGACAGCGCCATTACTGTGCAGTACATCTCGGCCATGTCAGGGAGCTGGCTGAGCTGGCCAGTGAGTAAGTCAGTCAGTTGTGCTCTCCCACGGTTCCTGCTGAATTTCTTTTCCGAGACCTTTCAGTGATGGATTGTGATCTGGAAATGCAAGACAAATAAACCCTATTCTCCCCTAAGATGCTTTTTCAGAGTGTTTTAGCATAGAGACATAAAAGCAAGGCAAAAGAGATACCTAAGAAGAATAAAGAAACAACAGTAACAGAGAAAGAAAGAAAATGAAAGACAGATATATATGAGGAACATGATGTGAGAATCCTCAACAAAATATTCCAAAACCAGATTCAAGATCACATTAGAAGCATAAATTATAATAAAGTTAGTTTCATTCAAGGGATGCAAGGTGTGACAAATGAAATCTGTAAATTTAATACTTCAAATTAATAAGCTTAGAGATAGAAATCATGTGTTTATATTGATAGATTCAAAAAAGGCATTTTACAAAGTTCAACATTCCTTCATAACAAAAGCCATAAAAAACTAAGACTAGGCTAAAAATACCTTAATATGATAAAGGCTATATATGACAAATTTACAGAAAACATTATTCTAATGTTTTTTCTTAAATGTGGCATGAAATAAGGATGATCCCTCTCTTCACCTTTATTTAATATAATTCTTGGGGCATGAGGTAAAGCATCAAGGCAACAAGAAGTTAAAGAGATAAAGACTGGAAAGGAAGTAAATTATTTCTATTTGCAACCAAAAATCTTCTGCATCTGATAAATACTTTTAATAAAGTAGCAGAATACAAAAATCAATAGGCTTTATATGTGCCAACAATAAACTTTTAAGAAAGAAATCAGGAAAATATCCATTCTCAGTAGTGCCAAAACTCTCTAGGAATAAGGCAAGTAACCAAGGAGGTAAAGAACCTCTGTAAGGAGAACTTGACACAGAAAAAGGAAATTAAAGAAGATACTTGATTTCAATGCCCCCTAATTGGCAGAGTTAATCTTGTGATACTGCTATACAACCAAAAGCAATCCACTGAGTAAATGTGATCCTCAGTCAGCATGGCTGCCACCAAGAAAAAAAAAGACTAAACAAAACAAGAAAAACAAAACAAAAGGAATACAGCAAACTGTAGAGAGGATGTGGAGGAGGAGGAACTTTCATCCTCTGTTGACACTTGGAAATCAGTGCAGAGTCCTTTCTAAAAGCTAAAATACCAAATGCCACATGACCTGGCTATGCCACGTCTGGGCATGCACCCAAAAGGCTCATTATACTACTTTATACAGATACACTTGCACATCATATCCGTCTTTACGGCTGCTCTTGTCGCAATAGCAAAGAAAGTGGCACCAGCCTGAATGTGTGTCAGCAGATGAATGGGTGATGAAAATGTGGTACATAGGCACAACGGACTTTTGTTCAGCTACAAAAAGGCAACTGTGAAATCTACAGGAAAATAGATAAATTGGAAAATATTGATTAATTCACTGTAAATTTCCTACCTGTCTACAATGTATTTTGGATATATCCATCCCAACTCTTCCTTCAGTTCCTCCAGGGGCCTCCACCCCATCTCTACCAATGTCATGTCCTCTTAAGGAAATTAATGGCCCATGTAGTCTCATTGCCACTGCTCCACATACTCATAAATATGAGGTCTTCCACCCATTAGCCACCACCCAGAAAAAGTCACCGCTCTCAACCCCGGAAGCCATCAGTTGCCAATAGTTCCTCAGCAAAATTTGGGGTCTCCAGAATCAGCTGCCCCTCTGTGGTGGATATTTGATTGGTTGGGTCTTGGGCAGGTATCCACAGCTGTTGTGAGTTCATATATGCAATAGTCTTGTCATGTCCAGAGGACAATGTAATGTAGCTTCTGTAATTATAAAGCTGAGGCAGTAAAAGCAACATGAAAAAAAAAATTGTGGCAGAGAACAATAGAACAGTGACAACTGTAGGAACCAAGGTGTGCAGCTTCATAGGTTTTAAGTTAGATATAAGTAAACTCAAATGTGAACCTGTAGGCAGCTGTTTTTTTGGAGATGATGCTTCACACGCTTCTTTTTAAACAAAGGTGGCTCTAATTTAGCAATTAATCATAAATAGAAAAATACTGCTAAAATTTACACAGGAAGTCAAAGGAAGTAACTGGTTGGTTAAAAGAAAGGATCTGAACTCAAAAGTTTATAGTGTCACAGTTATCTTGCTTACAGCCTCTCCTGTACCTGTGACTAGAGGGAAATAGCAGGAATTTGGCCTTGAACATGAATAGACCCTGTTTTTCTTTGCCCGCTAATACCCTGATGAGCTTGAATTTGGCCGTTCAATGCTACTGTGCCACTTAACAGTTGCCATCTGTTTGTATGAATTTCCACGTTGATTTTATTCAGCAAAGATCAGTGGACTATTTGGATATCTAAAATTTCAATTTTTCTGTGTCTGCTGCTTTAGAGGAAGGTCCAGTTGTTTTCCTGGCTGTGAATCAGAAAACCTAACCCATAAGAAAACAGCCTGCCACTCACACGTGATTATTGCTACATCTAAGCCATGCGTGGGATTTATGAGACATTTCATCCCTCCGCCTCCTGGACTTTTAACTGCTAAGAACACAAACTGTGTGCCCTGCATATCTGTTCTGAGCTTCAAATTGCAGTATTCCCATTGTCTCAGAGTCTATGATTATTGCTAAATGGATAAAACCAATAAAATTGAAGAAGACAAGTCTAAAAATTATTATAATGATAACTCCTAAAATGTTTCCCAATGTAAAACATTTGGCCTTTTTACAATAGTATTGAAGAATATTAATATTCTCTATCTAAGAGCTTGCTAGTGGCCTTGAAAACTCTATAGCCATTTATGCAAAGCATAATTGTGCTGAATTTTCCTAAAGTCATTATACATTTCTTCAGAAGTAGCTATTTATATATAACTTACACAATTGTAAGTTTTACATAATTAAATAGCAAGTTACTATAAATCTATTTGGACCTTAACATCACTTACTATAATTTGATTCATGAAAATGATCTTTGCACTTCATTTGATTTTTGTTCCTTGGTTGGACGTGTTATGATGTGGTAGGCAGGCAGTTCTTTCAGTTTTATTAATATGTATGGTCTTTTCTGGGTAGGGTTACTGTCCTTAAATTTATAGTAGTTGCTGGCATTAGGAGTGGAATAAACAGGTCTGCTTAGCTCTGCAGAAAATAGGATAACATGTAATTCCATCAACCTTCTTTTTAGTTGTTAGCCCTAAATGCAAGTCTCTTGTTTTAAGGTTAGTAGGGCTGACTTTAACTCATCATCTGGGGCCTGAGCTGAAACACATTGGATTATGTATTTAAATGTGCTCACACATTATCTCCACACAGAATGAAACAAAGTAATCAGATTTCCACTTTACTTCTCTGCCAGAACCTGCAGTATAATTTTGCACTCACTGGAGGGAATTTGGCAATGTGTTATTCTCAATAGGCCTGTTTTCACACAATGGCAATTCGACTGAAGTACAGTGTAAAAGTATTTATTAAAAGCAATTCCCCTCTGGCACTTGGAAATTAAAGACAATAGGAGTATGCCATTTTCTCTCTGGGAAGGGTTCTCATTTTGTGAGTTGATGAAAAAGTTTAGTGTATCACACCTTAAATAAATAATATATACTTGTCCCAGAAGAGGAAAAGAAAGGCCTTTCAAAAGTTCTTGAAAAGCTCAAAGAACAATACCCAGCATCGTGGCGCAAAGATGAAGGCAGATTAATGTTCTAACTTCTCAGCCCTTTTAATTTTCAAACCTAATTCTCCTCAGCCGAAGGGTGAGTCTCTCCCGTTGGCCATTAGCATTCCCATCCATGCCTCCATTTCAATAACTATTGAAAATGTGCTTAGAGTCTCTGTCTATAAGCTTTTGGACCCTGGAGTTATTCTAACTAACAAAACACCAAGGCTACTTAAACAAACCAGGAGAATCAGTCTGCAATGTTGGTTCAGGTGATCTAGCCAGTCCAGTCAGAACTGGCAAATTCTCTGTATGTGTGGTTGTATTACCTGTCCTGGGGTGATGTGAATAAAAATATATTTACCCAAGGTTAGCTACCAATGGAAGATCAAAGAATTGATTCCACTCAAGTCAAAATCGATGGAGAAGTGAGTTTATGGGGTTACTAGGAACAGAGCTGATCAAATGCATCCTTATTGCTGAAAAGCCCATCCTAGCATGGGTGACAACCCCTGAGAGCTACATCCTTGAAATTACTTGCACAAAGTGTCAGCAGAGTATAACACAGAAAGTCTCTTTCTCTTTCTTACAAGAGACATCATAGGCAAGAACACTTATCAAAGGAAGCATTTAATTGGGCCTTGCTTACAGCTTGAGAGGATTAGTCCATGACCATCATGGCAAGAAGCGTGGCTGCAGGTATGGCACAAGAGCTATAGCTGAGACCTTGCATCTTATCTAAAAGTTGTAGAGAGGAGGGAGGGAGGGAGAAAGGAAGGCAGAGAGGAGGAAAGGGAGAGAGAGACAGAGACACACACAGAGAGACAGAGATAGAAACAGACAGACAGACTGGGAGACAGACTGGGACCCTGGGTCTTATGTGGGCTTTTGAAGCTTCCACCTCCAGTGATACACCTCCTCCAACAAGGTCACATCTCCTAATCCTTCCTAAAAACAATTCACCAACTAAGTAGCAAGTATTCAAATACATGTCTATGGCGGCCATTCTCATTCAAACCGCCACAATCGCTATCCATCACCACTGATTCTATAACAAGGTGAGGGGGCTTGTGAGTTGCACAACTTGCTGAGCTTCCTGAACCTTGTGAGTTGCACCAGCTTCTCTTTGCTCTACAGGAGGGAGTGTTCCAGGTCAGAATAGATAGCTACAGAATGTGTGTGTGTGTGTGTGTGTGTGTGTGTGTGGCATGTGGGTTTATGGGCATGTATATACACTCCTTTAAAGGTCTTACCTATCTTCTATTAAATCAGTTTTATTACTAATACTAAATCTATTGGGAAATTGTTTTCTCAAAGTTTATATAATGTTATATGAACAAGGTCCATGAAATTTACTATTGGCTGTATAAATATACTATTCTTTAAATACTAATGAATGAATTATGAAAAAATATAGTTGTCCCTGAAAGCATGTAATTAATGAACTAGTTTTATGAATGGCTTTGTAAGGAATGTTGATCCTAATTTGCAATCTTTCAGGTCCTGTGCCAGACAGACAGAATCCTTGGTAACTGGTTGTGTGAATACAGAGGAAATCTAGGTACTGCTGCTCTGCTCAGCGTCTCCTCCAGGAGGCCTTTGGGGAACAGCAGAGAACACACCGGTAATGACTTGCGTAGTTTCCCACTGCTCCTTTTTGGTAACACTGTCTGTGTGAATCTCATTCTTCATAGATTGTGCCTGGAATATAAAATACAGATAAATAATATGAAACAGTTGGAACTTATTATGGGAAGAAAACTGGAACATTATAAAATCCTGTTCAGTACTTGATTTGGTCATTACTTTTTCCTTATGCAGAGTATCATCCATTGGGGTCATCAAAGAATGAAATTTTCTGGAAGTCAATTGCTTTCTTTTACCAATTAGGATGCTTTATTTCTGATGAATGACCGCATGAATAACTAGTTATTAAGTTAATTTGCATTAGAAGCACTTCATGCATTTAATTGAAGAGGTGAAGCCTAAAGGAATTGCTCGTTTTTTGTGAAATAAAGAACTTATTATAAGATAATGCTAATTCCGTGTGGGCATGCATAGCTTCTGGTTGCTGAGTCTTACAGCATGTTGGTAAGTGTGCCACATGTGATTCTGTTACTTTCTTCTCAAGGCTTTGACTTCTTTCTTGTCCTCCCTTCATGTCCTTGCACTGAATCTAATTTTCATAGTGTGTGGTTAACATTTTTCCTCTTCATTTTCACTTCTGAGGTTCAGTTCCTATGTTTGCTTTTGATATAAACAATAATCATAGGCAGTTGGCTGAATATTTTCAGGTTTATTAATATGTATTTTGCTTTTGTTACTGTATTTTGGTTGTTCCTTGAAAGTCACCTTTGTGGCTGCTTTCTGGCAGGCGTGGACGATGGAGTAGTCACCCAAACTTTATACTGACCACAAGCCAGTAAGGAAGGCAGCCAGAAAAATACCGTGGCATTTGTGTCAGGTACTTCTCTTATTTTAATTTTCATACTTTAGTTCCATTTCCCTGCAGCATCAGATTATTAAAATTATGTTAAAATGTTAAAAATAACCCCACAAACAACAGTGTAAATTTAGCAGGAGTAGTGATCGCGAAATGAGTTTTGTGGTGAGGGTTTGTCTCAGCTGCTCCTGGAGGCTGAGAGCGCCCGTATGTTCTTGAAATGACGACTGTAAATAGTAGTTCATACATGAACACTGAGTCAAGCACCTGAGACCATGCTGCTGAGGAAGCTGTTCCCCACCTGTTCTGTGTGTGCATTTAAAGAATCACGAGTCAGTGAGAGAATTTCAGAAGACAGCTTCTGGAAACTTTTAGTTCCATAAGTTTGTCTGTTTTAGGAAATATCGATGAAGAGGGTTTAATTGGATATGTTTTTAAACTAATCCATGTTATACTTTTAGATGAAAAAAAAAAGGCTTGAGTATTATATCTTTTGTGTTTTCTCTGAACATTCCTTGATTTTCTCCATCAACTAGTCAGTGACTTGTTGAGTCCCTACTGTGTGCCAGGCATTGACACGAATGTTGCAAGACTGAGAAGTTGATAAAATGCTCACAGGCATTGGCAGTTTATCCCAGAATCTGACACTTTCTGAAGGCAAAATGCTTGTTGGTATTTCTAAAGCTAAGTTATTTGATCATAATCTCTAAATGTTTAGTGATGAAAACGAGATCACTGTCCCATCTAACCACATGCTACCTTGGTGGTTGTTTCTGTTAATTGGGCTGTAAATGTCTAGGAATAGGATCTCTAACCTGTGCACCATATGATTCTAATACGTAACACAATTTCTGGGACACAGTGAATTTGATGGCTCTTCACTAAATAAGCAAATTTCAGTCTAAGGTACATTGTTGGTTAAGAAACAAATTTTAGCTTACTCTCTTTGAGAGGAGTAGCGGTTATTGATTTGCCCTTTACCCACATCAATCAATAAAATTCTAGGGAATGTCAATGTATTCTACATTCTCTAACAGATTTCCTCTAACACTGCGCTATATGACCCAGGAGGCAGACTAAAGCACCAAGCTTTAGGAAGAAGAAGTCTCTCAAATTCATTTCGGTTAAATGTAATTATTGATTTTTATCTTGCAATTACTAGTCAGGAATGCTATCATATAAGCTAAAGGAGCTAAAAGTGAAAAATTTAAAACTGTTAACATACAATACTATACTGTTGTATGTTGAAGAGATGGGTATTTCTATGACATTTTATATGCTAAGCAGTATGTGCTGTAGTACTGCAAGTGTGTGAGATAATGAATACTGTTAATTAGGGAAAATAACATTTAAAACAATGCATAGACACTTATATCTTTATATTTCTATATTTTACAATTTTTTGAAATGTTTTTTCTCTAAGATTAATTCATGGGTTGGACAACAAGTGAATAGTTCTTAAAATGACATGCATAAAATTTTTAAGGTGATAATGGAATAGTCTCATTTTTGTTCCAGTTCAGAGATTCTTTGGCTGATAAAGGGGTGATTTACCATAAAATGATTTTCAGTCTCTATTAATTTATAGAACAAATGATGTGTCTCTTATAGCCATGCATCATTTCATTCATCAGCCAGGGTAGCTAATGAAAGTTTGCTTAAACTCTCTTGCATTAGATGAGCAGATTTCAACTTTTCTCATATTATTATAAATTAGATGACTTTTGTCCTTGCCTGGAGTGACAATGTCAGTGTCTGGAGCTTAACATCTTTCATGACTGTCAGTTAATTAGGATGCAGGGTCGCTTCAAAGTACTCACTTCTAATCTGCCCTTCTGGATTACAACCAGTGTGAGTCCTCCTGCTGGCTTCTGTGGGGCCCGGAGCTAAGTTTCCCCAGCCTGTGATAAGCAGACTCACCAGGAGAGATTTCTCAGCAGGAGGTAAAAAGCCACCATTTTATGCACCAGGATGTAAAAATAAATCTGATAATCATATTATTGCAAAGCCCTCAATCCACTGCTGCTGAGCAGATTCCATCTTTCTTCAAACTGAAAGACTGCCAGTCAAACCAGGCTCTTGCTGATTCTTGTTTACAGACAAATGTAGGACCAGAAGCTGTATACTTAAAAGAGAGGGAATCTTTGTGTTGGTGATTTCTTCTGCATCGTAGGATGATGTACACTATTTAAAGCCTCTCCAGCTTTTACTCCTCCTGTTTCTTTGGATTCTCTGGTCCTTCTATGCAGGGCAAGTGCCTTCCCTCTCTCTTTCTTGCCTCCTTCCTTCTCTCCATCTATCCTTCCCTTCTTTAATCCTTCCCTTTTCCTCCTTTCCTCTTCTGCTCCCATCTACCTTCTTTCCTTCCTTCCTTCATTCTGTTTTCTGAGACAAGGTCTCAAGTAGGCCACCCAAGTTGGCCTCTAAGTCATGATGTGGCCGAGGCTGGCTTGGAAATCTTGATTTTCCTGTCTCCACCTCCCAGGTGCTGGAACTTCCTGGGTGTCCAAGGTAACAAGCTGACAGTTTCTCTTCTACCCTCACCATTCCACCCCAACTTCCTTTGTTGACATCTTTCCAGAAATTTCACCCATAACCTTCACCTTTCTTTACAACTTTACATTCAATGGTTGATTTTGTCCCTGCCTTGTTATTTAACTGGAATTTTCTAGTAAACTCTGGTTTATGAAGAAGCTTGTTGGAAGCTGCCCTCTGGATGGCTTATGTCCTACTTTCTGTTGTCACTCATCTGTCCTAAAAAGCCATTGTTTTTGCCAGACAGATTCTTCCAAAATTTGAACAAATCTATATATACCTTCAGACTGCCTTGGCTGTATCATTTCCCAGTCTCTTCATTTTCTTCAGATGCATTAAAAACCAAAACCAAAACTGAAAACCTGACATTTGTCACATAACTTTTCTCTGTCCTCATCCTGTAGTATCGATGTCTGCAGAGGGCACTCTTGGGACCTTCCAATGTCTCTCCTCATGGTCTTTGCCCTTGAGGCTTGCTGTGCCTTCAGCTTTTGCCCCCTATTCCATTTCAGAAACCTAAATCCTCACAGCTTCTTTTCTTTCGGTCATTCTGAGCCTTTCTTAAATTTCATCTTGATATCTTTAAGATCTCAATGTTCTATACTTCCTTGCCACTCAGAATGGATTCTATAGACTAGAAGCAAGGGCCTTATTGGAGAGTTCCTTGGAGACATGGCATTCACTGCCTCTCTCTTACTTTACAGTGTCACAAAGTACTCAGAATATGCACCCTACAGGTAACTTAGATGGGGCTGTGCTCACATCACATCTCTTCTTTCTGTCCAGAGTGGATCTCAGTTAAAGTATTTCAGTGTTACCTATGGATACTTGATTTTTGACAAAGAAGCCAAAACCATTCAATGGAAAAAAGATAGCATCTTCAACAAATGGTGCTGGTCCAACTGGATGTCTACATGCAGAAAAATGAAAATAGATCCATATTTATCACCCTGCACAAAACTAAAGTCCAAGTGGATCAAAGACCTCAACATAAAACCAGATACGCTAAATCGGTTAGAAGAAAAAGTGGGGAACAGCATAGAACTCATTGGCACAGGAGACAACTTCCTGAACAGAACACCAACAGCACAGGCTCTAAAAGCAACAACCAATAAATGGGACCTCATGAAACTGAAAAGCTTCTGTAAAGCAAAAGACACTGTCGTCAAAACAAAACAACTGCCTACAGACTGGGAAAGGATCTTCACCAAACCTATATCTGTCAGAAGACTAATATCCAGTATATATAAAGAACTCAAGAAGTTAAAAGCAGCAAATCAAGTAATCCAATTAAAAAATGGGGTACAGAGCTAAACAGGGAACTCTCTATAGAGGAAAGTAGAATGGCAGAGAAACATTTAAAGACATGCTCAACATCCTTAGCCATCAGGGAGATACAAATAAAAATGACCCTGAGATTTCACCTTACACCCATCAGAATGGCCAAGATCAAAAACTCAAGTGACAACACATGCTGGAGAGGTTGTGAAGAAAGGGGAACCCTCCTCCACTGCTGGTAGGAATGTAAACTTGTACAACCACTTTGGAAATCAATCTGGCGCTTTCTCAGACAATTAGGAATAGTGTTTCCTCAAGATCCAGCTATACCACTCCTGGGCATATATCCAAAATATGCTCAAGTACACAACAAGGACATTTGTTTAACCATGTTTTTAACAGCTTTATTCATAATAGCCAGAACCTGGAAACAAGCCAGATGTCCATCAACGGAGGAATGGTTACAGAAATTGTGGTACATTTACACAATGTAATACTACTCAGCAATTAAAAAGAAGGAAATCATGAAATTTGCAGGAAAATGGTGGGACCTAGAAAAGATCATCCTGAGTGAAGTATCCTGGAAGGAGAAAGACACATGTGGTATATACTCACTTAAACTAGCTCTATAAAATAGGATAAACATACTAAAATCTATACACCTAAAGAAGCTAAACAAGAAGGAGGACCTTGGGTAAGATGATCAATCCTTACTTAGAAAGACAAATGGAATGAACATTGGAAGTAGGGGAAAATGAGAAGCAGGCTAGTAGCCTGCCATAGAGGGCCTCTGAAAGAGGCAGTTTATCAAAGCAGATGCTGAGACTCATGGCCAAACTTTGGGCAGAGTGCAGGGAATCATATGAAAGAAGAGAGTTAGTAAGACCTGGAGAGTACAGGAGCTCCACAAGGACCAAATATATCTGAGCACAGGAGCTTGTCTGAGACTGATTTTCTAACCAAGGACCATGCATGGATATAACCTAGAACTCCTGCTCAGATGTAGCCCATGGCAGTTCAGTATCCAAGTGCCTTCCCTAGTAATGGGAACAGGGACTGTCTCTGGCATGAAGTCTGTGGCTAGCTCTTTGATCTCCCCACCCCCGTGGGAGGAGGAGCCTAGCTAGGCCACAGAGGAGGACATTGCAACCAGTCCTGGTGAGACCTGATAAGCTAGGGTCAGATAGAAGGAGAGGAGGGCTTCCCCTATCAGTGGACTTAGAGAGGAGCAGGGAAGAGATGAGGGAGGGAGGGTGGGATTGGGAGGGAATGAATGAGGGGTCTACAGCTGGGATACAAAGTTAATAAACTGTAATTAATATAAAAAAATTAAAATTTAATTAAAAAAAGTGCTTCCATGTTCTCCCACCTGCATCCTCCCACCTCTGTGTGCTATCCAAGTACCTTCTGGGAGTGATCCAACCACTCTGCTTACATTGTGCTTAAGTGTCACAGGGCTCCTAGGAAATACCTGGACTGGAACCATTATTCACTTGTGGCTTGTGTCCCTGTCTGTGCCCAAAGCTGCTGCTGCTTGGTGCTGTTTGTGAGGTTCATTCTCCTGCTTTTCAAAACTACCGAGTCTCCTCTTCTCACAGGTCTTAACCTCACCCTCCCATTCTAGCTCCAGCCAGCATTGTCCACTCCCATTCTTTCCTAGTTTTGTTCTGTAACAGTGCCTCTTAATACCTAATGAGAACACATCTGTGATAATGATTTCACTTAAACACTGTCTGCTCTTATCTGTGGCTGAACTTTTTATTATGGAATATAGTCTTAGCTGTATGGTAGATTTGTATTGTGCAGAAACTTGGCGTTGTGGCTCTCACCTCTAAATCCCAGTAGTCTGAAGAGTAAGGCAGAAAAATCACTGTGGTTAACTTCATGGTAGGTTCAAGGCCAACCTGGGCCTTGTCACCATATTGCGTTAATTTTCCCTGACCTGTGACCCCTTCCTGGGCTTTGCTTTCCTATGGCTTTACCAGTTTTGAGGGGTCCTCCCTAGGTACTCTGTGGAAGTCTCTCAGTTCAGGTTTGTCTGATGCTTCTCCTATAGCTGAGAACATCAGGGAGGGGCACCCTTCTTCATGGTCAATTTGTGGGTATGAGAGATCAGCAAGGCCCCACCAGGGCCACAGAGATTGTGCACACACCAGCTTCCTCCGATGAAAAGTTACTGCTTCTTCTTTCTCGGGCTCCTGTTTAGAAGTTCTACTCCAGGCAGAAGCTCACTTGCATATGTACCTTATAATATTCCTGTAAGGAAGATGTATTGCTGTCCCCACTTGTTTGCTTATTCAATCATTTATTTATCTCCATATAGAATCATGCCCTATGAATTTATAACTTTTTCTGTTGCATTTTTCATTTCAAACAAAATTTCTTTTCTCTTGTTCTGTTTTTCCCTTAACACTCACAACCGGAATTCCTCCTCTTCAGCTTTTTTCTGTATTTCATTTGACAAAAACTGACTGGGAATTAAAAGATCCTTTTGAAAAGATGTGGTAATTTATGGTAGATATTGTAGTATCTCCAGAGGACACAGCCTAGAGATTCCACCATGGGCTGTTTACTGTGTGCCTGGCCTAACAGTGTAGAGGCCTTATGGGGCACCTGAAGGGTGTACTGCTCCTTTTCTATACAGTCACTGCTCGCTCTAATACTCCATGACTGATTGTGATATGCTGATTGTTTCATCTGTGTACTGGTTAGGGACAATTACATCATTTGCCTGTTTTCTACTTCTACCAATGATTATGATCCCCTGCTCCGTGTGTGTGTGTTGGTAGATGTGTGGCTGCTTATTCTCCTGCTGCTGCTACTGGGAATAGTTCAGAGATGCTTCAAATGCTGTCAAGGTGATAATCTTCTCCAAACTCTGACTTAATTAACTAATGACAGCATCATTTACTGCGAGTAACTCCTTCCTAGGACCTACTAAGTGCAGTCAGGTAAGCCTGGAGAAACGTTAGGGGAGTCTAAAGATCTTAGAGCAGCTTAGTGCTATATTCTCTCAGCATCTCTGCTCAGTTTTCACTGCATCATCTAGAATCAGCATTGCACAACAGAAGTATGCTCCCATCTCACCTAAGTGTTTGCAGCATCTCTTCTCTTCCATTGAAGACATACACATGCTAGGCCTGTAGGAAGATTTGATCTATTGTTCCATGGTTGAGCATTTTTGTGTGTACTGATACTGAGCCACATGCCAGATAGATAACTTTAATGTTTGTTGGACCTTTGCACACGTCTTTTCTTGTTTTTGAACATGGATGAGTTCTCCATCATTTTTTTCACATTCATGCTCTTTATTCATGACCAAAAAGAAGTATTTATTCTGTAAGTACCTTCCACACATAGAGTCATGGCTTCTCTATGCCTCTATAATCTTCCCATTGCAGATGCCTTTTATGTTATGCTTTTATTACCTAAGCATTTCAGCTCCCTCTAGAAGCTGAGCTGTGAGCAGACTGGAGTTCTGTTTTGTTTATCTCTGTGTTCATGCTGAACCACGCAGGAGCTGGTTTTCAGCGCACTTTCACTTAAAGAAAGAAGGAGTTCAAATCTGCACCTTCTTGCCAGCTCAAGAAGTTAGTTCTAGGATGGAATTTTCTATGTCATGTAAAATATACTAGGTAATTCTAGCTTCAAGCAATCTCCATTGTCAACCCACAAGAAAATGCAGCATATGGAGGAATGAAGTATAGACTGCAGATATCTGCCTTGGAGTTTCAAAGGCTGACTTGGAAGCTGCTTGTTGAGACATTTGTAGTAACAAATGTCATGGCACAGTTTAGTTGTGACGCAGCTATGTACCCAAGGAAAGGCATAGAATAAGCATGCCTGAGCTGTCTCTTTCTCCCGCTCTTAGGCTCTTTTCCTCTCTGTGCCATGTGCTTCAAATCTGTTCCCTCCTCCTGGCCAGCGGTCATCTAGTGCCAACCCTCTCCTTCATGCCTCAGTTCTTGCAAACACTCTTGCCGCTTTTTTGCTTTTCCTCCTTCCTACCCACACTCAGGTTCTTGATGGTGTGGTCAGCTGCGCAGGGTGTGGAAGCACTTAGGAAACAAGACTCCAGACAAATATGAGGGATTCTTTATCCTCTGGTCATGCCTGTGGGGATGATTTTTGACTGGGTTAATTGAGATGTAGAGATGTGCCGACTGTGGGTGGCACCATTTTCGGGAACGGGTTCTGCACTGTGTAAAAAGGGAAAAGCAGGCTGAGCTCAAGCATTGATTCTCCGTGCTTCCTGACTACAGATACATTGTAACCAGCCAGCTTCCTGCTTCTATGCTCTGATCCACCCACCATTCTGAGCAATACCCAAGGACTGTGAGCCAAAACAAACCGTCCTTCCTCACATTGCTTTTGTCAGGGTATTTTATCACAGCAACTAGAAAAGCCGCTAAGACACGCCACACTGTTGGGAAATGTGGAAAGAGTGTATGCTTTAGGATTCCAGTTAATAATCTACTGCAAACTTTCACTTGGTTCTATTTTAGAGGATTGTTATCTCTATTTTCAGACCATTAAGTTGAAATTCAGAGATCAAGCTTTCTCCACTTATTCCTCAATTAAAGGTTTGTATACAGAATCCTTTTTTCCCCTGTTTTGTGATTGTGTTTGTACATATGTTGTGTGTGTGTATGTGTGTGTGTGTGTATGTGTTTAAATCAGACAGTAGTGGTGTTCCTTAGGTGCTTGTCCCTTACTTTTGGAGGAAGAGTCTGTCATTGACATGGAACTCACTAGGTATGCTGTGCTGATCATTTACTGAGCGCCAAGGACCCCCCTATCTCCAATCCAGGATGACCAGACTGTATGTTTTTAATGTGGTTTCTGGGGCTAGAACTCAACCCCACATTCCTGCAAGGCAAGCAATTTACCAACCGAGCTAGCTGCACAGGTCTGCTTTCTAATTTTGGCTTATATATTAGTTTGTAAATATTGAGGGCATTAATGGGATAATATGAAATTTGATGTACTACATTGTTTCTAATGGGTTTACATATAACCATGTCACCCAACCCTAACCATTTTTCATTATGTAATACTCAGGTTTCCTTCTAGCTTTCTGAGAAGTTTAGTTCATGTCTGTAGTTATAGTCATCATGCAGGAGGACAGGAAAACTGCTTGCACCTATGTAGCTGGTCCAGTAACCATTACTTCCTAGTGCCTTTCTCTCTCAATTTCCCCTGGCTTCTCACAATTATAGTTCTTCCGTCAACTAATGTGACTTCAACTCTTGCAAATAAAACCTATGGATGAGATCATGTGAAATTTTTTAATCTATTTTATTTTGGTCTTCAGTTCCATCTGTGCTGTCACAAACGGCCATACGTTGTTATTTGTGGCTGTATTTTATTTCACTCTGTACATATACCATAGTTTCATTCTTTCATGCATCTGTAGCTTTTCTTCTTTGCACTAAGTTGACAGACACTCATTTTTTTTTGTTTTTTGTTTTTTTTTATCTTGGTTTCGCATAAAATCCAATTTGCTTTTCCATGTAGACAAAACATGCCTTGATGATATCATCTGAACACTGAGAAAGTGATATTTTAAATTACATGGGGCCATCTGAGAACTATGGCAGTAACTGAAATTTCATCAGGGATCTCAGGTATCAGAGCCAGGGCTTTGTCAGCAGTGCGTTACTTCTGCTTTTCTGTCTGCACAAAAGGTGATTGTGACAAAAATATTTGGGTCAGATGTAGCCTTTACAAGCTTTGACATTGAGCCTGTGAATATTCATAAGGATGTATGTGTCTCTGCTTATTGCAGAAGAGAAGAACATAAGAAATCTTGCCATCTATTTTATTGCCTTTGAAACAAAAAAAGTAAACCATAATGTGAAAATGTTCTTTTTTAACAGGAGTGCCTCTGCATTCATATTATTTATTTATTGTTTAATCAGTTTAAGAAGTTGAATATAAACTGGCATAGGAATGGATGAAAAATATGTGAAAAGTATGTATATATGTATAATTTTGCACCTCCTGACCACCACTAAACTTAGACTTTTTCCAGAGAGAGACAAGACAGACAATCCTACTTTTCTATAATTCAGTGTAGCTGACACTACTCCTAACAGTCACGTTTCATCCCTTAGAACAACAGATGGGATGTAAGCCAGGGTCCTGGCCTCATGTTAATAAGATGCATCAATGAGAGATGTTTGATTCCTAAGCAGCTTAACTAACTCTGAGCATTGTCCCTCTGCTCTCTACAGCAGCCTAGCTGAATCAACACTATAGCTGGTAGTTAATCCTGAGCTTTGGGCCCCAAATTTCTCCCAGCCTCATGGTTTATATGACTTGGCATAACCTAGGTAATTTGGAAATGATCTATCCTCTGGGTTTTACTGTGTTTACGTGTTTCATTTGTTTATTTTAAGGAGGGACTTTTAAGCAGGAGGAAAGGTGTATGTACACAGCCCTGGGTACCTTATTACCACACCTTATTCTAGCTCTGGGGAACAATGAGCAATGCGAGGAGGCCAGGCATCTGAGTCAGACTGCGGTTCTGAAGCCTCTCCTGTGCCCTCTTCTGAGGCTGCCATCCTCTCCAGCCATCCAGGACAGCCAGGTTTGCCTCTAACTGCTCATGTTCTTTCAATTCTGACTGGAAGATGAAGCCTGGTCATTTGTTCTGGAGAACACAATACAGAGTTGACATATATGTCATGTTAAAATCTTATCAGCTTTAAAAAAATGTCATTTCTGGTGAAGTGCCACAGGAACTAATGTCCCAAAGTATCATTTAAAAATGCTGCCACACTCATGGATTCCACAAAGTAAGCCCAAATAGCATCTTAAACATATGGAGTTTTCTTATTATCATTTAAAATTTATTTAATATTTTTTGTGTGCATATGATGTTGTTGTTGTGGTGGTGGTGGTGGTGGTGTGTGTGTGTGTGTGTGTGTTGCAATGCAAGAAGAATGGTACACATGTCAAGATCAGAGAAAAACTTTCAGGAATCAGTTGTTGTTCCAGGGAACAAACTCAGGTTATCAGGCATGGTTAACAAGTATCTATACTGGTTGAGGTACCATGCTTGCTTCAGCATCAACTAAATGTCATTGACCAAACAACGACTTAAACAAATTAAGTAAATGCTGCTCAGAAGGCAACGTAGTTTAGTGGAAAGTCCAACAGTCCTGAAGTCAAGTTTATCTGGTATTATTACTGCCTGGGTCTTTTTCCTTTATCTAATGTTTGTGAGTGAGTCCTTATTTGAAGAATGAAGATACTGATATGATCTAGAAAGGCTGGTGTGAGGCTAATGATGTGTGCCAAAGGTTGATACAAATTAGGACTTACTGGATGTAACTGTTGTTAAAATGATTTTATATACCTTCTTTGCAGAATTAGAACAAAAGGTGTTCAGGGGCCAGTAAAATGGCTCAGCAGGTAAATATGCCTGCTGCCAATCCTGGCAACTTTGAGTTCAAGTCCTGGGACCCAGAAGAAAAAAAGAGAGAACTTATTTCCCAAAATTGTCCTTTGACCTTCACCCACGCAATGTGGTATGTTTAAGTCCAGGTGCAAATATGCATTCAGATGCACACACCAAATAAATAAACAAAATGCATTAAGATTAAAAAATATTTATTTCTATTTTCATGTGTGAATGCATAATATGTGTGTGTGAACACATATGCCATGTGCGTGTATGGAGATCAGAGAAAACATTTTTTAGAATTGCTTTTCTCCTTCTACTTTTATGTGGGTTTCTGGGATTAAACTCAGGTTGCCAGGCTGTCATGGAAAACAACTTCCCCGTCCTCACCATCTCAAGAGCTCCTGTAAATTTAATCATGACTGAAATTGGGTTAATCGTTAAACTGGATAATTTAGTTCATTTACATAACATTAAGTGTGTTGTAACACCTTTACCCATTTTTCCTTAGTGTGTGTGTGTGTGTGTGTGTATGTGCGTAAGACACATGTGTGGGTACGTGGGGAAGCTAGAAGAAGGAATTGGGTTTTCTGGAGATGGGCTTCCAGGTTGTTGTGAGTCCCCTCACATGAGGACATGGGTCCTCTGGAAGAGCAGTAGGTGTCTGGACTGCTGAACCAGCTGCTTGGCTCCTGTGAGGCTTTTTGAACAGAGGTGCAGTAAGCATGAATGGACATCGTGGTTGCTGGGTAGTGGTATGGTCTGGAGGCTCCTGCAGACTGACAGCGCTAACTCCAAACTTGGCCTCTCTGCACTATAGAGAATTGGAGCTTTGTATAGATAGGTACTTAGTAAGCACAGTTGAAGTGGCACTCGGAACTCGTGATCTGTTCTCATAAGGAGCAGTTTCAGACTTTCATTTGTGAAGAGCAAAAGTAGGCAATGTATTTACCAACATGCCCAACAATCTCACTTATTTTCTCAGCAAACCCACAATAACTTCATTTCCATCCATCATTTTCAGTCTTTCCAGTCCAACCTTAGACTTCTTGGGATAGCTCTATAGATCCAGGCATTTAAATACCATTGTATAGTCAAAAGTTAAATATATTAGAAAAATTTACGATATGATCCCAGTTACTCTGTGTCAGTCTTTGTGTGGGCTGAGGTTTCTAGGTAATGTGACTCATTATCTTTTGTGCCTTTAACATATATTGACATTCCAATAATTTTTCTAACTTTATTGCCATCAACATAGGCTAATTAACATCTTATCTGGATGACAGAAGTTGTTCCTAATGTCACCTCAAATATGTTATGCCTCTTCTGCCATGAGTGTTCTCTACACAGAAGCCAATGTGACCATCAAAAGATTAGCTAGATTCTGATATTCCTCTGTTCTAAGCCTTCCAATGGTTTTCTCTTTAGGTGAGTAACTAGAGGTGTGTCAAAGTATTAGTATAAAACCATCTCTTACATGCAAAGAACATAGAACTTTTGCTGGAACTCAAAATCACAGTTAAGAATAAACATTGAAATCCCTTAAGACTTAAGAATGGTACCCTATTGTTTGTTTAACCTACTTTTAAGAGAACAATGTATCAAACAACCTTACTTGCCTTGGAATTTTCATGTAGTCAACTTTTACAAGCTAAGCTAATGCATAGCTGTAATTTTAAGTTATGTATTCTTCCATGCCCTTGACCCAGACAATGAATTGTGTATCATTTGCAAGCAGCAAATGTAGAGGTCAAAAGAAATCTTATGAAATGAATATCCACAGTATATGTTGAGTGCATTCATGGATAGTGTGGAACACAACACATGCTTATTGGTTCATAAGCAATAATGTTTGTAATATTGTTTGTTATCTGGGTCATTTGGGGTCAGTTGGAGTCAGTGACTTAATCCATTGTAAAATTCTTAAAGAAGAAAGTATCCCTCATTTCTTCTTCATGAGATGCTTTCTGTGCTGTTAAATAAAGTTGGAGCAAAGCCCTTTGTTAGAGACAAATACAGACAGACACAGACACAGGGAAAGATTCACAGGACAGCTTTCAGGCAGGCACAGATTCAAACTCAAAAACAGATAGATAGAGGACAGAAGGCCCACGGAGCCTGAGGCAGAGAATTCAAAATCTGGACTCACTCTTCCAAGGAGGAGTGCTTTTCTTTTTTTCCTTAAAGAGACACCAGTGCGTTATTGGTGATTTGAAGTTAATCTCTTATGTGTTTAATCCACACACTAGGAACACATATGATTGCTTACCAGGCCTGTCATCTCTGAGCTCCTTTCTGATACTGTCTAACATACACCCATGGGTTCTTTCACTCCAGCCACTCATTTTATTTATCTTAGTATTGTCCTATGCCAAGTTTGTGTAACTACCATTTGTCCTTTGCTATCTGTGGGATTTATGCCATCAGCCTTTGTTTAGCTTCTAGGCATGTATAGGTCTTTCTAGAAAAGCAAAATATAATGTTCCTTACATATCTTAGTGTCATGCTGGCCTCTTATTATTATTTTTGTCCCCCAAATTGAGGTGCTGAAAATTAGTGGTTAGTGCGTATGAGCCTTTCAGGTGTGGTTAAGTCATGTGAGTGGAGCCTTCAGGAGGAGGACTGGAGTCTTTGTTATATGGCTCATTATATTCGCTCTTATGCCACAGGAGGAAACCTTGTAAGAGGCATCATTTAACAGCAGGGTATTGGTATAATGTTCTTTTGAAATGTATACACCTTACCCTTGTTCATTCAAATGCTGATTTCTCTCCCTCACTCTCTGGTTTCAATCCAGACATTGCATTGTGATACTTATTCTAAGCATCACCTGTCTCAACTTTGTGTAAACATGCCAAAATAAAACAGCCAGCCACAATGTTGAGCAATGGAAAGGAAGCAGGAAGAGAGGGAGGAGCCAGAGGAGAGGAAGGTGTGGGAGGAGAGGAGGAGAGAAGGGCATGAGAGAGCTGGGAGAGCAAAGCTGGAGGAGAGGTCTTGGAACTACATGGAGAATGAACCAGACCTAAGCTCTCACTAAAAGCAAGAATAATGTGGGAAATCTAAATGTTAGGAAACTATGAGGGCTTGGAAGTTTAGGAAGTTTGCCCAGCATTGTGTTATAGGTTAACTAAATAAATCATAGTCTCTGTGTGGTGATTTGGTTATACAGCTGTTTAGGATTAACAGTGGCTTTAATAAAAGATAAACCAATAGTAAATATTAATCGCCACCTACAACATCAGGGCTAGATCTTGGCTGAATCCTAGATTTTATCATCCTCTCTTGATATATTATTCAGTCTTAGGTATTTCATTATAGCTGCTCTAGTGAGCAAAGGCTACCTTCATAGACTCTATCACCAAATGTCATACTGCATGTTGTCTACCCTTCCTTTAAATTACCCCACAGAATAAGAGTAGAAGATGTCCACCGCTACATGAATAGCACCTCACACAGAAGGACATTGAGCTAATTTTTATTAAGTACATATGGATTATATGAGGGCTCTATTATATAATGGCAAATACGTCTTTATGTAAAATGCATTGGGCAAGCTCATGGAGAACAATGAAGAGTTACTAATATTCTTTACAAAATTCTGAATGCAAAGTGCAAGTGGAAATTAGTCACAGTGTTCTAAAGTATAAACACATTTTGATTTTCTAAAACTAGATGAGTGATCTTAAGCATCCTAGTTATACAGTTTTGATTTATAGACAACCTGTAAAAACTAATTTTTTTTTACCAAAACTGCTAGTTACTAAAATAAGAACATTAAATGTTCCTCTGCTGAGGTATTAGAAAAATAAGCATACATGCTTTAGAAACTGGCTGAATTCAGTTTGCTAAGATGTCATTTATTTTCCCAAGCTTTTAACAAGAATAATAGTGGGCTTTAGAAAATTTTTAGGTGCTAGAGAGAGGGATTCCTTGGAAGCATAATTGCTGAGAGCCAAGAAGATATCTGAGTTGGACAGAGATGATGCTGATGCTAGTGACAAATATAACTATAACTATGATGTTGAAGCTACCACATTGATGTTGGACAGGTGCTGTTTACTGAATCTTTTGCCTCAGGCATTTAATCCTCACAGCTACCTCATAAACTAAGCATTCATTTCATTTGCAAGTGTGAAGACAGTGAGCAAATTACTAATTTTACACAGAAAACGCAGAGACAGCAAAGCTTGGTGTCAGTGGCCATCTATGCATATGGATCTCTCGCCTGGAATATAAGTCAATATTCAAAGATCATATGTGTGTATGTGCAAAAGTGAGCATGTGTGTGCGTGTATAAGAGAGTTGGTAATGATTGACTTCTCAATAATTAAAGCTATTGAGAGGAAAACAAATACCATTGTTAAAGTTTATACTCTCCCTTTACTTCATCAGCATAGCAACCTTGATAAAGGAATATTTTAATATATTAGATGAAATCATAGTATATCAGAGAAACAAGAACCTCTGACCTCATCCAAAATAGCTCGCCCAGATAGAGTGAGATATCTGTTGGAGCCACAGAAAATCATGGAGTCCTCCCTGTTGACATTCTCTGTACCAGAGACAGATTTTTTTTTATTGTGTACCTGGGAAGGGAACACTACCCAGGAGAAAACACTGGGTTGTTTTAGGAATATGTGCCCTGTTGGCTCTTAAATGATCAAATATTGTAGCAGACCTATTTATACTATAAAATATTTCTGAGTGTGATTCAAGTGCACTGAAGCATTTTTGTAATTGTATTTTTTGCAGAATCCTTGGCAATGTCCAAAATGCTGAGAAAACCACAGGAGCAGAGGGAAACCTGGTCTTGTACCTTGTGAATTACTGTATAGATCCTCAACTCTTCACATAGTCACTCCTAGAAATGCTGCCTACTCACCAGCACAGGCCAGGCAGCATGCAGAAATCTGAATAAGCCCCTCTTATGGCTTGTAGTCTACTTAATACAGTGATTTAAAAAAATTAGTGCATATTTGGGTCACCAAGAGGGCTAGTTAAAAAGCTAAAATGATTCCCACCCTTAGGGATCATGGTCTTAAAAGTTGAGCCCCCAATTTCTTTTAGTGTACACTCCAGGTAACCTTGAAGATAGGATTTAGGTCATTCCAAGAGCTCACTTCAACATTTCTTAGTCCTTTTATGTGGCCACAACAAAATAGCTTAGACTTGCGTAATGAAAATTCACCACACCCAATTCTGGATGTTAAGGAGTCCAAGATGAAGGCACCAGCATGTTTCATGTTGAGTCACAACTTTGCTTCTCATAGAGGGTTCTTTCTTACTGTGCAAATGGCAATGAAGCCACTTATGATATTGCTAATCCCATTTGTGACAGTGACACTTCATGGATTAGGTGTTCAGTGGCCTTACTTCTTAATAAATGGCATACTAGGTATAAGCTTCCTGAATATTTACATTTTGAAAAGCATCACTATATAACTGTAAGAGGTATATGCTGGTCTGGTGCATAGAAGGAGATATATCTCAGCAAGCCTTGAGACAGTGGCACATTGTGTGATTTGAGTTCTTCTAAGGCATTAATGTGGATTATGAAGTACTGTTGTGGTATATGTAATACATTTAATAGTAAATGAATATATGTTTTGCTCTAGTCGGTGTGTTAACAAGTAGGAATTGTCTGTGAGGATAGCAGGTTCCCCTGAAGACAGAGCTTTAAGCCTTAAGCCTTAAGCTAAGTGGAGTGAGGCATTCCTCAGAAGCAGCTTAGATTGCTTTAGCCATGTAGTCGCTTCTACAGCAGCATTATACATGAGAACTTTCTTTCGAGGAGGAAATGGCTCACTGTGTTTCACAGGGTTTAAAAGCAGAACAATTCTGTACCTACACATTTTCAAAGCAGTTCTGTATTTCAGGCTAGTGTTTGTAGGGCTGGGTGATATGCACAGACATTTCTGTTCGTTGTTGAACACCTCAGCTGTTGAATTTTCTCCAAAGTCAAGTCAAAGCAGTATGCATTCTGGGAGGGATGCCAGAAACAAATTGTAGTAATTCAGCCTTGTTGTTATATAGGCATGAATCAAAAGCTCAGTGTCTTGCTGAGACAGCAATCGTCTTAACCTTGTTATGCTCTCGAGATGGTAATATGAGGTCTTATCAGTGTGGCTGATATGGCTCTCAGAGGAAAGCTGAGGGTCAAAAACGGCTGGCATTCATCACAGAGAATATTGCTTTGTGGGATGTCCAGGCATAGAATTGTGACTACCTATTAAGCCTCCAGGGAAGCAAGACATATATGGCCCACTGCTTGTAGAATAAGGGAAGGGGAAGGTGGTAGAATCAAAACTGAAACAAAGTGGCCAAGTGTGACAGACGTCTGCCATTTTAATTTTCTACTGTAAGCATCAGTTAGGCCGCTTCTGATTAAGTCGAAATAGTTCTGTGTCATGAAGATTAAAAGCCTTTAGAGTGGCTGAATTTGAAGAGGTGGGATCTTTTGAAAGAGGTTTTGTTTTGAAATGGATTCTAGGCTGTGTTAATGTGAAAAGCAAGTTACAACAGACTCCCAGAATTAATAGCATTTAAATTAGTGTAAGAATAAGACTATAGGGATCTGTGCCTTCAGTGCTTTCCTCGAGCTGTAAGCCTCGTAACTTCCTTAGAAAGATTGTCAGGCCAAGATTGATGCCGGAAGACAGAACTTTCTGTGGGGCTGATCATTAGCATTCAGTTCCAAGTTAATGCCCTCCAGAAAGGTGACATGCAGAGTGTTCATGAACCCAGCCTTTGAAGCGACAAAGAGCTGGGCATGAATCATGGCTTTGTCATTCCAAAGCTGGGAGACCTTGAGGAAGTTACTTAACCTATTTGTGTCTTGGTTTTATTATCTATAGAACACAGGTGATGCCCATGCGTGCCTAGGAAGATTTTTTGTGATGATAAAATGAGATAGCTTACATAAAAACGCTTCTGTGGTGCTAGGTGCTAAAATTTGTGATGCTAAAATTTAGTCTCTCAATTTTAGAAATTGGGGTTTTGAAGTCTCCTCATATTGAGTCCCTTTTTACCTAGTTTCTGAGAAATTGGGGAATTAGAGAAAGTAAAGACAGAGGGAAAACTACCACCTTATTACTTACAGAGACATTTTAAGAGACAGATTAGCCTGCTCAGTGCATCATCAGATTGGGTAGACGTACCTTGTTGTGGCAGCTTTGCCTCAGGTCTTAGATAGTGAAAAGAAAATCCTACAAGATGCTGAGATTCAAGAGCTATAGCAGTCTGAGCAGAGTGTGAATACACACACACACACACACGCACACACACATACACACACAGACAGAGGAAACAGAGAGACATGCAAATACATTGACATACATACAAACATAGACACACACAAATACAGACATACAGACTGACATAGAGCCAACTCCACCCCCAAACCTCACTCCTTATGACAAGTATGTAAGTGACTCAGAGGTCAGAAGAGAAAGTGTCATACATTTCATTTTGGAAAGAAAGGCTGGGGAAGAGATGTTCTCATCAAAAATATCTAATTTTATCATACCTTATTCTATTAGTTAAGATTACCTTCTACCTTTACTTTTCTTTTTTAATTTTTATTTTATTTTTATTAATTACAGTTTATTCACTTTGTATCTGAGCTGTAGCCCCATTCCCTATCCTGCCCTCCCTTCCAGTCTTGCCCTCCCTCCCACACTCCCTCATCTTCTTCCATGCCCCTCTCCCAGTCCAATGATAGAGGAGGTCTTCCTCCCCTTCCATCTGACCCTAGTCTATCAGGTCTCATCAGGAGTAACTGCATTGTCTTCCTATGTGGACTGCTAAGGCTGCTCCCCCCTCATGGGGAGGTGATCAAAGAGCTAGTGTCAGAGACAGTCCCTGTTCCCATGACTGGGAAATCCTCTTGGACATTGAGCTATCATGGACTATATCTGTGCAGGGGATCTAGGTTGTCTCCATTCATGGTCCTTGTTTACTTTTCAAATCACACTGTTTCTGTGTTCATACCAGGTGCCACTATAACAAATTAGTGAAAAATCATATGAATTCATTCTATAGTTCTGGAGGTTAGAAATACAAAATTAGTTTCAGTGGACAAAGGTCAAGATATCGGCAAGGCTGATCCCTTCAGACACATTTGATGAGATCCTCTCTTTGCTTGTCAGTTTCAAGAGACCATCTGCTTGCACTTTCCCAAATCATTCCAGGAAACATCGGCTCAGACTCTTCGTCTACTGTCCAGCTTCTTCTTCATCATCACATCTCTTGCCTGTGACTTTCTTGCTTCTTTCTTACAAAGACTGTTGTGATTACATTGGACCTAATAAATCCAAAACAATCCCCCATTGTAAGATTTCAAATTAATCATACCTGCAGAGTTCGTTTTGCCATATAAGATAACACAGACATAGGCTGCAAGCATCAGAACATGGATATATTGGGGCCATTAATCAGATCCCCACAATGACATTTTGATTGCGTGAATCTACCTTGTAGTTGTTTTTCATGTCCTGTGTATGGCATTTTTTTTAAAAATATTTTCTGAACCTAGTTGTAAATTCCTCTAAGACAGACATCAAGTCTTTCATGTTTTCATATTTTTCCTACTTTGTTATCTCACTTTTGAAAAGCAAAACAACTGTTCATAAGACTCAGCAAAATGTATTGATTTAAGGCCATTTAAATTGGAATGTCTTTAGAAAGGAAGTGTGATCCAGATTCTCTGTGCTCCAGAACAATAAAATCTCAGCTCTGACTTTTGATTCTATAAACAGTGACTATGAATTAAAATATACTTGAGGTAAGGCATCAAAATCTTACATCTTTTAAACTCTTACCGTAGGAGAAGAGAGAGTATTTGGGACAAGGACATGATAATATACATGAGAAAATTATGAAACTATTCATAGTTTTACTTTTTCTTTTAAGAATAAAGAAATAGAGCCAGATGTGGTTGTGCACCACTGTAACCCCAGCACTCAGGTAGGCAGAGGCAGGCAGATCTCTGTGAGTTCGCGGACAGCTTGGTATATAAAGTGAGTCCAGGACAGCCAATGCTACACAGAGAAAACCTGTTTCAAAAGCAAAAACAAACCAGCAAAAAAAGAATAAAGAAATAGAAATATTCTGATGTTAATAAAAGAGATGTGAAAATTCACATTGCATAAATTCACTGGCTCACCCCATTAAACTTTGGGAAGAGGGTTATTACACAGTGAGGTTTAATCTGATTTATCTGCAGTGTTTGATAACACATATGTTGTGATTTAAAATGAACACATTAAAAAAAAGCATAAGTTTAGCTTCCAGACATAGGCACATTTCAAATGAACGATTGTTCATCATTTATGAATTGAATTAGAAAATTATGGAGACCAGTATATAATTTTAAGGTATTAAATTTACAGTAATATCTATCTAAATGATCCATAGAATTAGCTTTTAAATATACAGTTTTATTCTCTACCCATTATTCTAAAGTGTAGTGATGTTATGCAGATCTTTGCATATAATGCCTTGTTATGTTAAGACATAAGGATTATCTTTGTCATTTGCCCTGGAATTTTGTACTTGACCTGTGCCATTTTGACGTCTCCCTTTTCTCCCCTTTTGTTTAATTGCCTAGAAAACAAACTATAAATTTTAGAACAAAAGAGAGAAGCCATCTTGTCAATTTGGACATTTAGAATTAAAAAAAAAAAACAGATTTAAGAGGAATACTTAGTTAAGATTGACAGTGGGCAACATGAGTGAAAATACTCAAGGGGCCTTGGATACTTTTCCAGCTTTCCTTTATTAAGTTAAAGAGGAGGGGCTGGTTACTTAGTGATGTAATTTGAATGTAATTTGATTGATAGATTAAGTCAGATAACGCTTCCCCCAGAACATCTGATTTTAATCACATGCATGCCCACTTGGGGGCTATAGTCGGGATACAAAGTGAATAAACTAATTATTTAATAAATAAATAAATTTTAAAAAAGAATTAAAAAAAACAGGCCTAGAGATATACAGATATTAAGGGTGTTCCTAAAAAGTCAGACCTTCTGACTTTGGTGAGAGTTCTCCTCATTTAGGTATGACAGTTTAGGAGTTAGTCAAGAACAAAAGACAGCTAAGAAATGAAGCCAAGGTGGATGAGAAGATTCTGGAAACACCATCGATTAAAAGAGACATGATTTTCATTTAGTCATCTATTTTCTTTATGTTTTCAGCTATATCAGAAAGAGAAATGAAGGTGAACCCACTCTGGGAGATGAAAACAAGCCTCATGTCAAGGTCTAGATTCACTAGAGAGTGGTGTCATGGAATGCCTGACAACCAAGGACAGAGAGCCTGAGAAAGGATATAAAGCCAGAGTCAGCAAACACTGTGGAACTCACTGTTGAAGAGCTAGCATTGTTATGTTACTAACTAGAAAAGATGTATGCAGAGCTGAAAGGACTGAAGAGGACAAGAAAGGATATTTTGCAATTATAATGTGCCCAAATAACAATGTGTGAAGATAATGAAACTCTAGGCAAGAAAATTAACCAAACAGCCTACAATCTCTAAATATAAAAGCAATAGTTACATCTGCATGGATAAATTATAAAATATAAAGCAAAAACTTAGATACAACAAAATTATAGGGAAATTAAAAAAAAATTTATTGCTTGTTCCCATGTACAGAGAGCCAGGTAAAATATTGAGAAATGCATATCCCTGAGCTGACAATATATATTATCCTTTATATCCAAGGAAACGTTGTAAAGTAATCATGAAATTAATCACAAAGCAAATCATAATAAAAATTTTTATCTAAAAAGTCTACTTTTAAGTAAGATCAATAGATAGAGATAGATAGATGGATAGCAAGAGAAAAAACGAGAAAGAGAATATACATGTGCCATAGCCGATTTGAGGAGGTCACAGGGCAAGTTGAAGAAGCCAGTTTTTTCCTTCTACCATTTGGGCCATGGGAATTGAACTCAGGTCACCAGGCTTGGCAGCAAGTGCCTTTAACTGAGAGGATTTGAAAAGTAAAAAATTTACATACAAGTGGGTGCTAGTAAGGGGAACAGGGACTGTCTCTGACATGAACTCAGTGACTGGCTCTTTGATCACCTCCCCTTGAGTGGGGAGTAGCCTTTCCAGGCCACAGAGGAATACAATGCAATCAGTCCTGATAAGACCTGATAAGCTAGGGTCAGATGGAAGGGGAGGAGGACCTCTCCTATCAGTGGACTTGGAGAGGGGCATGGTAGGAGATGAGGGAGGGAGGATGGGATTGGGAGGGAATGAGGGAGGGGCTACAGTTGTGATACAAAATGAATAAACTGTAATTAATATATATATATAAAACATTTAAAAAACTTTACATGCTATCATTTTTATTGTATTAAAATAAAATTAGACAAATAAATGGCAATCTTCCCACCTCTCTAGCAGTAACTCTTTAGGAATTAACGATGTGCTCACAATCATCCTATGTGTCAAAGACCAAGGCAGAACTAAAATGGCAAACTATCAAGAAAACAGTAAATGGGAATGACTATCAAAGCATGAAGTAGTAGGAACTCAGAGAGAAAATTTACATCCTTAAATTTTTTGATAAGTAAAGGTATGAATGAAAATTGAAAAAACTTGATAACCCAAACACAATTGTCTATTCATTTTAAAAATAAACAGTTCTTTTGTTTTCTTATGCAACTGTTCATTTTTTTTTATTAAAAAGACATTTTTTCATATATTCTGATTATGGTTTCCCCACCTTCAACTCTTCCCAGATCCTCCCTCCCTACCTACCCACACAAATCCATATTGGCTTTTTGGTTTGTTTATTTGTTTGTTTTTGTTTGTTTGTTTTCTCTCACGTTAGGAAACAAAGAGGCTTCTAAAAATAAAGAGAAAAATAGTAAAATTAGCTAAAATAAAACAAGCCTAAATAGGACAAAACAAACAAATAGAGACAAGGAAAGAACGGCAAGAACATGTATAGATGTAGAGGTGGCCATATTGGCACACACAGAAATCTTCTAAAAATAGAAAATTAGAAACCATAATATATAAGCAAAATGCCTTTAGGGTAAGAAGAGAGAGAGAAACACCGGACAAAGCATGTTGGCCATCTATTGCTGGGCATGGCCCTGCCCTTAACAGTGATTTACATGCCCAGTGAAATGCTGCTGGAGAAAAGTGATTTTTTATTTGAGAGTGGTTATAAATTGGAGATGGCTTCTGTGTTAGGGATTGGGTGTGTGTTGTGTACTTCTCTATTCTCAGTGCTAGAACCCGTCAGGCCCAGGCTTGTCCAAGCCGTGTGTCTGTTGCTACTGTCTCTGTAGTTCATTGTTCATGTGTTTAAAAAGGCCTTATTTCCTTGCTGTTCTCCACTCCCTCTAGTCCTGAGGATCTTTCTGCCTCCTCTTCTGCAGGGCTCTCAGTGCTGCAAAGGAGGGGAACTGACAGAGGCATCACACTGAGGATCTATTATTTCAAGGTCCCTCACTTTCTGCACATTGTCCAGTTGTGGGTTTCTGTATTTATTCCCCCCCTACTGCAGGAAGAAGCTTCTCTGATGATAACTGAGCAAAATTTTGATCTATGAGTATAGCAGTATATCATTGGGAGTCACTTTGTTGCTAGGTTCCTTTAACAGAACAGTAGTATTGGTTTTCCTCTAGGTCCTTGGGCTTGACAGTCTCACGTTTTTGCCACCAAAACAATTTTGGGGGCAGATTTAATCTTACAGAGTGGGCCTTAAATCCATGCAGAATTTGACTGGTTACTCCCACATCTTTTTTGCCAGTACTGTACCAGCATTTCATGCAGACAGGTCACCATTATAGAGTTTGTAGCTGGATTGGTGTTTACCATTTTCTTTGGTAGTCTGCAGAATACCTGCCAGTACCATGAACATACGGGTGAAGGCTCTAGGTAGGCATCAGCTCAGCTTCTCCATGAATTCTCAGTGAATTGTTAGGTGTGCTTAGCAATAAGGCCTTAAATCAGTTTGTGGAGAGCAACAGAGAGTCTGGGTTTTTTGGGGATTTCCATGGGGTTCATATGATTAACAATTTGAATTAGATGTATCTCATTCCCAGAACTGGAAGATTCATTTGGTGATGAGAGATGTCCAGTTGGGGCTCCATCTCCCCTGTTATTTGGAAAATCTGTTTAGATTACCTCCATGTATGTGTTTAATTTAGGAAGCTTCTACTCTATTAGGTTTTCATGCGCCCATCAATTGGTCCCTAGTTTTAGATGTATTTCCACCTATATTCCTTCTTCCCTCCTTCCCAGTCCTCCTGTCTGGTCCCCTTATCCATCCATTCCAATACAATCTACATAACCACTGAATTTCAGCATAGGATAAAGACTGGGGGCGGGGCAGTATAGAAATTTCAAAAAAAAAATTGAGAATGAGAATAAAGCAATTACAGCTAAGGAAGGAAGAATCAGTGATTAAATACAGGCCTTGCAGAAGACATTGTTAATACTCTAGGATTACTGGTGGAACTGTAATATAGTGCATTTGTCAGAGGAGTTTGGTGACTTCTCAAAACAAACTTTAAAGAGGATTGCAGTATGATCCAGTAATACCATATTTAGGTATGTGGTGATATTTGCTCAACACCAAAATCAAGCTAGGAAGGTGGCAAATTTTATGCTATGCATGTTTTTGACAATACGAAGGTATCATGACCGAATATTTTCATGTGTTTTAGTTAATCAAAACATGGATATTTCTCTTGTTTATTCAGCTTATACAATGGCAAATAGCTAAGCTTCCTAAGTCTATTTTGTGATCAACAATATTTCACCACACTAATTTGTTCACATGTTTCAAACCCAAAAACTAAAGACTAATTTTTACATGTAAATATGGGTATGTTAATACCAATTAATTTTAAATAGAATCTGAAATTGTATCTAAAATTTATTAAAACTAACATGGAGCCAATGATAACTTACTGGATAAAAGAGATTAAATCATCTCTTTGATGAATGCAATTATGTATTTAAAATCCTAATACCTGTCACACAAGAACAGAATAAATAGAATATTTTTATAGACATAAAGATTAGAATGGGAATGAAAGAAATCCACTAAGATGTTAATGTTGCAAGACAATTCTTATAACTGTACTGTGCGAAAATGTTAGCCCCTGTGGCTAGTGAGCACAACACTTTGTCTTCCCAGTCAGACTCAGTGGCAGCACGGAAACTTCACGCTACTGCTTGGGGAAAACTTTAATTTTTTAAATAATTTTTTATTTTATTTTAAAAACATGGATTTTCTTTCTTGCTTTTATGCCTATGCACCATGCGCATGCCTGGTGTCCAAGAAGGTGTCATATTCCCTGGAACTGGAGCTATGGATGGTAGCCAGCCACTATGTGGGTACTCAGGTTGTCTGGAAGACCAACTTTTCAGTCACCTTTCAGCTCCAATTTACTTTTTTTTTTAATTATGTGTATTTAGCTCTGTGAGAATGTGTGTGGATATAAGTTTGTACACCCAAGTACAGATGTCTTCAGAGGGCATGGGAAACCCTGGAGATGGAGTTACAGGTGTTTGTGAGCTCTCGCACTAATGACTGTAACTCAACTCAGGTGCTTAGGAGAGAAGTCTGTGTTCTTAACTGCTGATCCAGCTCTTCTTGGAGCACAAACTGAACATCACAGATTTCATCCATTCCCTTTTCTATGTGCACCAGAAGAGTTTCCCAGTTATTCATTAGCTGAGAAAGCTAAAGGCAAATCTTATGGACACACGCCATTTTGAATTCACCCTTGGAAGATCTGAAGTCATTTTAAGTTCCTTGTGGCAGCTGGCTCTGCTTCAGTGAGGTGTTGCCATTTTTATACAACCCTGGCATATAAACTCAACTGCGCACGTCATTTTGAAACGATTTATTAATCTTTCTCTTTTAATCTTTTTGTCTCCTCTGGAAAGAATTTTGCCTATTGCCTGGTGCCTTGCTGAAGATCCCAAAATCTCACTTGATATGTTCACCCTTATTGAATTATTACTCGTCATATGACTGTGCTCAGCTGCACAGTACTGACAGCCTAATAAAACAGCATCTTTAGAATTCATAACAGTTGGGGTGAGAAAGAGTGTGTGTGGGCAGGAAAAGGGAAGGATCCCATTGGATCTACTCTGAAGGTCTATCAGATTTCTAGTAAATCTGCAAGGATTTCATGTTTGTAGCCCTTTCCATAACTTTGTCTATATCCTTAAGAATTGTATTAGACCTACAGATTCTCAGTATAACATGATATCCAGCTTCCAGTGTCATGGGCAGGTCCACAGTCTCTGCCATGCCTACACATATGTGTTACATACATATCTCCACACACATAGGTATCTATATATACGAACAGAACAAAAATGTGGTATTTCATTTGTTTGCTTGTTGGATCATCAGGGAAGGCAGAAATGCCATAGATCTCATATTTCTCTCTTCTTATCAGCTATACTGATATTTCTTTTCTTTTCTTTTTTTAAAGTATACTCTGAAAAGTTGAATTATTCACTGAAACTTTGGAATCAGTCTATTCTTAGGCCGTATGGTGGGAATATAGGAGGAAAGAGGACTAACCTTCTCTGAAAATTAGAACATTTTCCCCAAGAGAGAAGGGCCCTCCTGAGGAGGGATTCTGCCCCCCTCCGTGTAGGTAATGCGTTTCCTTCATCTTATTACATATTTATTATAAGTGTAAAAGCAAGTCTCCAAGAAAAGCTGGGTTCACATTGGAATGATCAGCGTGAATTCACATCCTTGAAAGACTTATTTTCTAGCTATGCCATTATTATAAGTATCCTAACAGCAGGTGCACCACTCTAATTTATTAGCATCCCACTTATACACCCCTAGCACACAAATTTTGAACCCTAATTGGCAGTTGTCTTTAGGTTTCAAACAGACAAAATGAGATGATTTGAAAGCAACTTGTCATTGACCAGAAATCGAGGCTGCTTCTTTAACTATTTGGGGCACAGTTTTAATGGAAAAAGACTTATCAGTTAATAACAGCAGTAACACTGCTAAAGGTTGACCTGAGCCAAGGTGTGAATAGCCCTGAGATCACAATAGCCATGAAAAGAGAAAACAAGATGTACAAAATGTACTGAAAACATGACAAAAATTTGGTACAATGCAATCTTCTGGACTTTACTCATTTATGCAGGTGGGAAAACACTGAAATACGATATTTTATTCTTTTTATTGACATATGTTTAGCGCATATACAGGGTTGTATTTGTGTTAGAATAAAGGAGTTGGGATATGTGGACAAGCCAAGACACACAGGATTTCTGCACCATAGTGTAGGCCTTCTTCCTTCAGAAAAGACCAGGAAAATAAGGATGTGTTTAAATGGCAAAAAAATCCACACGATTAATGGTCAAGTATGTTAATCATAGTTCATCATACCTGGTTACGGCAGTGCAAACAGGTGTACACAGGGGCAATTATAAAACAAACTGTTCCCAAATGAAAAATTGACCAGTACTCCACAGAGAAGCAAGCATGAAGATCCAATCCTCTATCTCCTATGAGGTGCAATATATGCTAATGATGAAAACCTTTTAAATTTTGTATTCGTTTTCTGAATAAAATACTATGGGAGATATTACTTACTCTCCAGGTCAACGTGTGTGTGTACACATATGTGTGCATGTCCTTATAGGTTATGAAAGTAGAAAGTGGACAATGGAGAAAAAAATAAAAGAAATGGAATATGTGTGCCATAAAAGCAAGAGGACACTTTGGGAGAAGGTGGGGGATCATCAAATGGAGATGCAGAGAGTATGGGAGAGTCATCAGTGAGGAAGACAGTTGAATAAAAACAATGCATAATTACACAAGTATATTAAAATTAATAATGAAATTTGTTACTTTGTATGCACACACATGCATATACACACACGTACAGTGAGGATTTGAAATTATAACCTGCACATAAGAAAACATATTTAACTCATTTGTTTATACAGTATTCTGCCTGCATGTGTGCCTACATGTCAGAAGAGGGCACCAGCTCTTATTCTAGATGGTTGTGAGCCACCATGTGGTTGCTGGGAATTGAACTCAGGACCTTTGGAAGAACAGCCAGTGTTCTTAACCTCTGAGCTATCTCTCCAGCCCCCAAGAAAATATATTTAACACTGACATATTTTTATAAACATAATGCTCTCCAGTTGCACCCATTTTTTTTTGTCCTGAAATGTCTTGATATTTCTTTCCCTTTTATCTGGATAAAATCCTTTTGTATATCTATATCGTATTTTTAAATTCATTCTAGTATCTTGTGTTTTGAGAAGATATTTTTAGTTTTTAGATCTGGAAAAGTATTTTCTAAAAAAAATGTAGGAAGGTTACAAACATTGGTTCTGACAAAATGTCATGAAGTTTAGGGAAATGTCAGAAAAATTCAAAGTCAGTGATACAAAAATAAAAATAAATTTAAGGTTTCTCTCATATTATTAAAATTTTTGCCACAAGTCTTATCTTTGGGCATTTGATCTGTTCTGAATTCTTGAATGACTATTTAGTTTGATAGCTAAAATTAACACGATGTTAAAATCTTCAAAAGAGTTGGTTACACAAATTACTAATTTCAGTTTATATTGTTTAAAGAACTTCAATGAATCAAATTTCTAGTCAGTAATTAAAAGTTCAGAAAAAGTAATTTTCCATGAGTTGTTATGTTCATATGTTGATTTAATGTAGTGAGCTGAATAAAATGAATCATTGTATTAAATCACAATGATTCTTGAAATGTTAACTGTAGTGGGGAAACTAATTTTATCTCTTACTCTTTTTGTGCTTTGTGTGGGGCTAAGTTTTCTCCTATCCATGTTGAAAGCTGGGACAGGTTCATAGTTCTTTTAATCATGGTTGCTTTCAGTTCAAACAACTAGTTAGCAATTAAAATGCCCAATCACTTATATGATCAGATCTCTCAACTTAAATTTGATATTTCTTTCAATTCCTAACTTGTGCCTACTGCTGGTAGAAAACTTAGAATGAGGGAAAGATGTGGGTGAGTTCTTCCAATTAACCTTCTTTCATTGATAAAATCATCATTTCTGACCACTTTATAGTCAAGGTTTTGGAAGGAGGTCACAAAAGTTTAACTGACTAATGCTGTCATTAGCTGGTGTCATGTACTCTAGGGTCCCAAGGAAATTTGAAGTTGAGTACTTTTAAAGGGCCTTTAGAAGTTGTCTCTTCGTCTACTTATGAGTTTCTTTGGCCCTGCTGAGTATATCTTTATTTTGAGTAACTTCTATTCAAGACCACTAACATTTATTGATATTGTTAAATTCTCTTTTTAGGATCAACAACTGTTATTGTTGTTCTTGGATAGAACTTAATGTGGTTGCATACTGTATCTTCTGAGATGTCTTCAATTCTGAGGAGTGGAGAGGACCTGCTTATTGTTTGTCTCAAGTCTGGATATCTAAGGTAACCGTGTATTTTTGGCTGCAGTGTGAAAATAGTGGGCCACCTCTCTCACTCTGTTGATTTCTTATGTATCACCCACTACTTGTGGTAGGGAAGAAACTACTTCCATGCTGGGTGTGGTATAGCTCTGCCCAAATAAATCTTCCCTTTCAAATTTTCTTAAAATTTAACTCTTAATCTATTAACATCTCAATTGGATTTGTTGTTAAAAACATATAACAGTTTTTAGAAACAACTTTTCTAAAAGTTGAACCACCGCTATGATTTAAACACTTGGGGAGCCTCAAGAGGCTATTTAAAGTGGGCTGGCTTTACCCAGGGTCAGATGATTGTTCAAGGTTCCTGAATAAACTGCATTGAAAAAAACAAACAAACATGAGTCCCCAAAAGGGATCCAGCAGATTATATTTATAAATCTATACACATGTAACAATAATAATTAAAGAATTAAATAAATAAATAATGATTAAAGAATAAATAAAGAATATACATTAAACAAAAAAAATGTGTAGAATAGTTAGTTCCCTATCTGAAAACATTCCAAAAACTCCAATGAGTATTTGTAATCCTTTATTTTTGTTTCATTAAAATCTTGTAGATGAATGTCAACATGACAAAGATTTAGAATCACCTGGCAGATAAGCCTCAAGACATGCCTTTGAGGGAATGTCCAGAGGTTTTACTGATGTGATAGACGTGATCTGAAGATAGCAGCACAATTCATGGTTTTGACTAAATAAAAGGGAGAAAGCAAATAAAGTTCTGGCCTGATAAATTGAATGAGATGTTCCTCCTACTCTCAGCCATTTGACCAACTTGGTTCCCAAATGATAGTGCTGTTTGGGAGATTTAGGGGTGTGGCCTTGTCTGAGGGAAGTATGTCACTTAAAGCAGGCTTTGGGAGTTTAAAAACTTGTACCATTTTTGAGTTTGCTATCTCATTTTTGTGCTTACAGTTCAAGAGGCGAGCCCTGGGCTTCCTGTTCCTGCTCCCATGCTTTCACTCTGCCATCATTGTATCTACCCTTCTGGAACTGTAAGCACAAATAAAATGTTTTTGTGCTTCCTTGATCATGTTATTGTATTACAGCAATAGAAAAGTAGCTGAGACAACTAGCATTCTTGTCTCTGTGCTTGCTGACTACTACTAAAACATTAAAGTTGACTCAAACATCTGCTAGAAGGCCCCCTCCTTATGGTGGACATTACCCTAAAATTGTCAACCAAAACAAACCATTTGTTGTAGTTAGATTCTACTCATCCAAGCATGATTGATAATCCCACTTAGTTTGGGGTGAAGTTAACTTTGTCTTGGTAGCCATGGCAACTAACTGAGCAGAACAGTGCAGACGTAGCTGCATCTATTTTAATGGTAACGAAGTTGACTATCTCTAGTAGAAGAAAGGAAGGGGAAAGGTCCCAGTACCCCAATTAGTGATACCATCTATTATTTCTTCTGTCCTTCCCTGGACGCTAGTGATCTCAGAGATGCTGGAGTACAGAAAAAGTGGAGGTTAGCTGAAGGAGGGAATCTATGATGGTTGTTTTGGAGTTGCCCATGCTTTTATAAGAAATTCTCACGTATGCTCTGTAAGTAAACCCAATAAGCTCATTTCTTCAGAAAGTGGGACTTTGATGGACTAGTATTTTAGTCTGTCGTTGGTGCTCTCTCTTGATATGTCTTCCCAAGAAAGTTAATGCAGCACTTTATTTAGGATGTTTTCGTCGTGAATTTAACAACAAATAACTAGTATACTACGCTTTTTCTTATACACATACACCTGTGATAAGGCTTAATTTGTGAGTCAGACACATAGCCTATTAACAACAATAAATAATAACAGAATAGTTATAGTGTTAGAGTAGACACAAAACCCACTCAGAAAACAGTTCTTGTGTCTCTGCATAGGTGGAGACCTAACATTCCAGTTGTGCCAAGTTAGTCACCTGGCCAAGACACCACCCCTAGGAAGGTAGGCTTACCTTGATTTATGCTATATAGGTAGGCAGAATAATTATTCCTTTAATGAGACACTCTACTTTTCCTCCCCCAAATTTCAACTCCCTAGTGAGTTTTCAAGAACCACATGAGGATCAACTGTGTCTGCCTACCATTATGAGGCCTGATTTACAAAGGTACAACTTTCCCTTTTTCTTGTTTCTTTTTGTGTGTGGGGGAATAATTTTTTTAATATTTTGAGGTTCCTTGTTTTTAATTTAAAGCTTTATTTTTCTGTCATATGACTGCCCTCAACACCAGCCTTAATGGTATGGCTCTTCTTCCTTTTCTCCTCCATTCCACCCTTCCATGCAGCTGATGAGATTTAGAGTTTGCCTGCCTGTGGGTTTTGCTTTAAACCCTAATAAAATTGTCCTTGGGCTTTCCTTTGAGACCATTTGTAAATCCTTTCATTAAGCAGACCAAGAACTCTAAGGATACACCCCAATTTATTCTGTGTCAGTAATAAAATTATAATTCAAGAGCTGTGTACTTTTTAAATTTTCCACTTTAGATGTATTGCCTAGTTGATCCTGGGCTACTCAGACCTCAGAATATGACTCTGAAGAAGGGAGGACATACAATGAAATCCCTGAATGAGATTTTTTTTTCTTAATGTTCCATTAGGGTGGTCTTTTATATTTGCAATTAAGTTATCACTGCTGGGTGATCAAGTCAGAACTACTTAAGAGCTTTTTATTGGTGGGAGGAATCATAGGTTGTGGTTGTTAATTAACAACATAGAAGCACTCTTGTCTTCTTAGGTCTGTAATGGAAATCTCGGCTTGAACCTTAGCACCTTTATTATTAGAAAGGATCCCTGAGGTATCAGGTGGTGTTTCTTTCATTTTCAGTGCTGTTCAAAGGCACCAAGTGGGCTGTTTTTCCTTGAAATGACTTTAAGGCAGTGTTTAATGTTCTTTACTTTGGAGTAATCTTTTTCCAATATTTTAATTGAGCATGACTATTTCCAGGCTGAAACACAAATAAAATACAGTAGGTCTGTGATGGTATTATGTGTTAACATCTTAAATAAAGAATAAAAGTTGGTCTAAAGAAGCACTCTGGACCTACAATTTTTCTTGCATGCCATGCCATGGACTTACAGAATGAAAAGAAATGATGGCCATACTCTCATAATAGCTCCATAAAGTTGGGTGAGAATATACTCCACTATAATTCCAACCAGAGGGTGAGTGACCACTAAAAGTATTCATTTCTTTCTTGATACATAAAGCAGAGCCCAACCCCAAGACTATAATTCCCAAAGTGTTCCTGCTTGAAATACTGCCTTAAATTATTTTTTTTCCTGGGAAGTTATATTAACTTTTGAAAAGCTGCTTATCTTCTTTTTTGTCTCATATTTCATTGATATTTCTATTTTGGTTGATGTTACATTTTGCACATGGACATATTCATAAAGCCAGTGCTGATAAACATAGATGCTACATATTGAGAGAAAATGACTCTGGATTTATTATTCATGATCCTGTTTGCCTCCAATGTGATAGGGGATTGATCATATGTGAACCTTACACATCTTTTCCTTTTGAAAATGATGCTTTGATTTATTTCTCATTTTCTTGACAATCTGTCATGGACAGTGGCAGACAGCCTTCAGGTCTAGGATAGAAAACCAAACCTGCCCGAGAGTTGGAATGTCTTAGTAGAATCTGGAAAGTCAAATAAAAATGTCTATGTGTTAAGTAATTCATTCATTTAAAGATGGATGTTTCCTTTACTTTGTTGCCATGCATTCCATTTTACCCTATTGCTTTGCCTCCCATACATGGAGACAGTGATTGTTTTCTTCAGTCTTCATTATTCCCCTGACTCAAACTTAAAGCTTCTGTTTGATTTTAGTCGCTTCTCAATGCAGCAAGGTGAGCCATGGTCCTCGGGACTGCAGGAGTCCCATACCATGTAACAAAGATGGTCATGATTTCCAATCAGACACCTGTGCCTTCCTGAATTTGTCTCCTCCACCCTTGGGAATTCTTCTAATGGATGCTGCGTGAGCGTCAGGAGGGAGGGAGCCAAGCAGACATAGTCCCTCAACTGCATCCCAAGACCCACTCAATTCACAGTTTTACTTTGCATTTTCTTCCAAATACTCATTTCTGTGGAGCCAGAGACCTTAAACATTTCACATTGTTTCATTTTCTGTCATGTAAAACAGTGGGCAAGACAAACGCTTCAGTGTGCAATAGCTTGTGCAATCTTCCCTCACTTCCCCTTTCTGACTCCTGTTGTGCTGTTTTGCACCTCCCAATCAGTTCTTGGGTGGTTTAATAAGCAACCTAAAGCTTCATTTTCTAGAAGATACAGATAATGGTCATTATCATAGCCTGTGTCTTTATTTCACTTACCGTCGAGGGTTTCTGAATTTATAGCCCACATATTAAGAAAAAGAAAAGCTTTTAATATCGTTAAATTGAAAAAAATAAAGATAAGAACAAAACAAAACCCAACCAATGACTTAGAACCAAACATAATATATACATGATCTATACTAAATGTGTAGATATATTCTACATAATATTTATATTTAACATGTATATGATATACATATGTGATATGCATATTTTCTCTAATCATGTGATTCAGTTATTAAAATACTCAATTTCCTGACTCTTGTTACCTGTAATGACAGAGGAATAGTGAAAGACCAGGCTCTTTACGCCTTCAAGAGTTCATTTCCAACCACTAATCTAGTGTATTCTATGATGTCTTGCTACTTCTTGCACTATAGAAAGATCCCAGCAGTGACTGCAGAGTTCTATTTTCTTCTGCTGACTGAAGCCTGACATGTTGTTTCTTCTTTTACCAGAAATAGGGCAATTGAGAAACCAACAAGTTATGGACCTAATTTTCTTCTTGAATAGAATTTTGGATTCTTTGTTTTTTAGGTCCAGGATCAAATCACAAATTATCTTAGGCTAGCTTAGTCTCCTTGGACATTTGCTATCAACTTCTGTATGCACCCTAACATCTTTATAACTATTAGGTAAGTCCATTTGAAATTACAAATGGACCTCCAGCTTCCACCAACCAAAAGGCTAAGTAAGTCATTAGATAGAATTTAAGGCTTATAGCAAAGATTTCCTTGCTTCTCTGCAGTCTGTCTACCTTCTCTGAGCGTATTTAAAAATTATTTTGATTTGTGACTTTCTTCCTCCTGTAATTATAAAAATTTCATGAAATTCTTGCCCCATTGAACACGGAATCTTGGGTAACTTGAGCTCATGTTCCTAGCCCATGGTTACTTATATTTGGCTTCAGAATAAACTATCTCTTAAATTTTCTTTGAGGCAAGCATTGTACTTTTGTGTTGTCAACAGAATTGCATAGTAGCTTTCACAAAAACAAGGTTTATTTCAGGAAGTGAGGCCTCAGACACTGCATGATCTTTTATCTCAGAAAAGGTAATTTCTAGGTGTAAAATCAGGGCTTTGGAGTGAAAAAGCAACTGCACTGGAGGGTCCACATGTATGATCTTGCAACGTCTGAACTTTGTCATTTTTACTTCTCCTGAACTCTTAGAATAGTTGTAATTTTAAGGGAATTTAGTCTCCACACTACTGAAAATCAATGAAGATGTGTCTTGATCAATCTAATGGCTCAGTTTGATCACTCTGTTATATTCCATTAATACTGTTCTTGGAAAAAGCAGTGAGTTAGCACTCATTTGCTTTTGATCTTGAGACTAGAACAAACTGACAGGAAAGTAGTGAGAAAATTCAACAGTCAGGACTGCTATGGTCCAACTTTTATGTGCTAGCAAGAGCAATGCCCAGCTTGATGTATACACACACACACACACACACACACACACACACACACACACACACAGGGTTGTTCATACAGAGAACTGTCAATTGTTGTTTTTATAGATCTTCCAGTATGAAAACTTAGTTGGAATGTCTAATTGGCTCCCCAGGTTGTTCCTACATCTCTTTTTGGAGTGTTGGTGGCTATATTCTCATTTATTTTCCCAAACCTGAAAACTCAGGTTAGTTTAGAGAAAATCTTGTTTAGTTTTTAAAACTTTAGTTGTTAGAAATATGGGCATCTTGCATGATTATCTTTTCTCTAGAAAGATAATTCAGTTCTCCATGACAAAAATATGTGCTGTAATCTAATTTTTTACATATCTGAAGTGGCTGTGAATCTCAAAGGAAATTCAACATTTAAATACACATTTTAAACAACTGGAGCACATGGAATAGAAACTGAAACTGCTAAATTTTTAAAATGTATGCATTGTCCATTTCAAGAAATAAATCTCAAGTCAAAAATGAATTTGGAGAAAGTGTTGTATTAAAATTAGTGAATCTTCTGTAATATGAAGGTAATATGTTTTCATAAGGCTCAAAGGATGTTGTGAACAGGCAGTAGCTCAGAAAGTGTGTAGGGAAGTAAGACACACCTTTCATTACTGGTTAACACTAGAAAGAACGTTAATAAAAGAGATATTTAGCCTCTGGAAAATGGGGTGACTATATGAAACTACCCCCCAAAATAAAATAAAGATTTTTTTCTTCTATGTTTCCTTTGGAAGTCAGAACATCATGGCTATTTTTAAGTAAAAGGCTTTGAAGTCTTGGGTACTGGGTACTATACCTTATTCAATGCTCTCCATTTCCTTTCTTTAGTAACCACTTAAAAAATGTTCAAGCAATCCTGAAATCCACCATGTCCCACATGATGGAGAGGATAAAAGGGATCGACTATATTTTGCTTCATACACACATATCTCATGAGTTATTTAGAAAAAAAATCTGAAATGTAGGTTAATAACTTAACAACTGATGTTAAGGTTAAAAACAAATGCCAAAGTGAAGCCAGAGTTGACAAATATATCAGCTTGTTATTGAGAATATTCACCTGATTTTATAATGCAAGACTGTCAGCCTGGGAGATGTCCTTTTAAAGCCTTAAGCATAATGTGCTACCATAAGGGTGTCTACATTGATTAATTGCTTACAATTACTGAAATTATCATTTAATTGAATAATTGAATGCCCTAATTACAGCTCCTTCACACTTAGCATCATGTTTACCAGTTAAACAGGACCTTCTGAAAATCCTTTACAAATCATTTTGATTCAAAATGATCAAGTAACATTAATTTTGTTTTGGTTTGCTGCTGATGTCTCTGAACTTAAATAATGAATGAAGTTTGTTGATTTAACATATTTGAAAAGGGGCCTTAATGTTAAATATCTACTAGTCAAATCTTTCCTTTTTGCTCATTTTTGCTTTATCAGCTGATTAAACAGTGGCATTATTGGGCATTGGGAGTAAAGTTTCACTGGAAAATCTTGTTCTGATCTGTTTGGTATCTATGAGTTTATTCAGTGTAGCTTCTACCTGTGTGTTTGTGTGGCTAAAGCTTCTGAACCTGCCAAAGAATTCAAGAGGGCAACAGTGCTGCCATAATGCAGAATTCTGTGGTGCTTGCCTTTGAAATATTTAAATCTCTAAAAAATAAATATTTTGTTGTTGTTTGCATTTCAGTTGTCTTCCTTTCTTTCTTATGCTGCAAGACACCGGCAAATATTTGGCAGCGGGGAACTGTTAAGCATTTAAAATGAGCACAGCTTTTGAAAATGTCTGCTATGAGGACACATGCTATTGTGTGAACTTCAGGTGTCAATATAGGTAAGCATATATGTAGTAAATTTAATGGCTAATGTACAGTACAAGGATAGAAAGTTAAATCAGTAAAAATGAACAAATAGTCTTGGAAAGACCTGCTGTATTTAGTAATAACATGACAAAACTGATAATTTCAATTACTTGAAAAGAAAAAGAATATTCAATTAATGGTAGTCTAATGATTAATTAACAACTTCATGAGCAATGATGGAGATATGTCTTTTCCTTATAGCCAATGCAGAAAACTAGTACTTAAATGTAAGAACAAATCCAAGAAAGTGAAGAAAATCAGTTGCACATATGCTGTGAATTCATTCTTTTTCTAAAAAAACCCATCATTATTATTAATTACAATTTATTAATTTTGTATCCCAGCTGTAGCCCCCTCCCTCATATCCTCTTGGTCTCACACTTCCTACTTCTTCCCCGCCTGACCCTCCCCTAGTCCATTGATAGGGAAGGTCCTCCTCCCCTACTCTCTGTCCCTAGCCTATCAGCTCTCATCAGGACAGTCATTCTTGAGAAGAGCATATCATTCAAGGGAAGCATTATGAATGCAGATAGTAGAGTTTACAGTAAAAGAAAACTTCACTAAAAACATTGGGAAATTAAAAATACAAAAATGTAAAGAAATTTAATAAAGCAGATCATGAGTAAAGGCTAAGTTTCATCAATTGATGAGCAATTCTTCAAAAGTTATAAAGTAGTTCACTAATAGGGGAGGTCCTCCTCCCCTTCCATCACTGATAGGGGAGGTCCTCCTCCCCTTCTATCTGATTCTACTCTATCAGCTCTCATCAGGAGTGGCTGCATTGTCTTCTTCTGTGACCTGGAAAGGCCGTACGCCCCCTCAGTGGGAAGTGATCAAAGAGCATGCCACTGGAGAGAGGCATGGGTGGGAAGAGGGAAGGCAGGTTCTAAGAGAACCCTCTTAGTTCTATGAGAACTAAGAGAAGCTAAAGTTCTCTTAGTGTATTTCTAATTGACTCATAATGCAAAAGGTACAAGGGGAAATCTTTGCTTATTTTTACTATGAAAATTTCTTTCATCTTTCCCATGCGGTACTGTTTCTATAGCTCCTGAAAAAAATTTCTTTCTGGATATTGGGAGGGGATGAGGGAGGGAGCAACAGTTGGGATACAAAGTGAATAAACAGTAATTAATAAAAAGAAGAAAGAAAGAAAGAAGGAAAGAAAGAAAAGAAAGAAAGAAAGAGAAAACTATATTGTTAGAAACTATATTGGAAAAGGGGCAAATGTTTAAAGAAGAAATTTCTATAAATAAGTAACTAAGTAAATTAAAAAATAAATAAAATGATCAAAGACTAATTATTCTAGGTGACAAGTCCAATTGCAGGCATAAGGTTATTGTGTAAATCAAATGCTGATTTCTGTATCCCCCCATATCTTGTTGCAATCCTTGTTCTGAGACTCCTGTCTCAGTGTTGTGTAAACACTGCTCCACAACCGTCCCCTGATATGCCAATAAGACAGTTTACAGCCAGTTGCTGAGAGGTGGAGAGAATAGGGTTGGACTTCCTGCCAGCCAGGGGAGGAGGAGTTAGAAGAGGAAGTAGGTGATTCAGCTGCTGCAGAGGACCAGGAAGCATGGAGTATGGAAGCCGCAAAGTACAAGTATCTCTGGGATTTTGGCTGGAAGGAAGGCAGGTTAGTTTAGAGAGTTAAGAATAGTTAATCCTGGTGGGTAGAGTCTTTCAGGGGTCCTCTGTGGAAGGCTCTGTCCTGTTACTTGTCTTCTCCTACTTCCAATGTTTATCCTGTTTGCCCTTCCGAATGAGGATTAAGCATCTTCCCTTTGGTCCTTTTTGGTGTTTAGCTTCTTTAGGACTATAGATTTTACTATGTTTATCCTATATTATATGGTTAATATCCACTTATGAGTGAGTATATCCCATATGTGTCTTTCTGCTTCTGGGTTACCTCAGAATGGTATTTTCTAGATCCCACCATTTGCCTGCAAATTTCATGATTTCCTTCTTTTTAATTGCTGAGTAATACTCCATTGTGTAAATGCACCACACTTTCTGTATCCATTCCTCCACTGAGGGACATTTGGGTTGTTTCCAGATTCTGGCTATTACAAATAAAGCTGCTATGAACATAGTTAAGCAAATGTCCTTATTGAATGGTGGGACATCTTTTGGATATATGCCTAGGAGTGGTATAGCTGGATCTTGAGGAAGCGCTATTCCTAATTTTCTGAGAAAGCACCAGATTGATTTCCAAAGTGGTTGAACAAGTTTACATTCCCACCAGCAAAGGAGGAAAGTTCCCTTTTTTCCATATCCTCTCCAGCATGCATCATCCCTTGAGTTTTTGCTCTTAGCCATTCTGATGGGTGTGAGGTGAAATCTCAGGGTCCTTTTGATTTGCATTTCCCTGATGACTAAGGAAGTTAAGTATTTCATTAAGTGTTTTTCTACCATTCAATATTCCTCTGTTGAGAATTCTCTGTTTAGCTCTGTACCCCATTTTTTTACTTGAAACTTTAAAAATTATTATTACCATTTATTTCAATTTATTCAATTTATAGCCTGGCTGTGGCCTCCTCTCTTGTCTCCTCCTAATCCCACCCTCTTTCCCTCTTCTCCCTCTGTGCCCCTCCCCTAATCCACAGATAGGAGAGGTCCTCCTCCCCTTCCATCTGACCCTAGCCTATCAGGTCTCATCAGGACTGGCTGCATTGCCTTTCTCTGTGGTCTCCCAAGGCTGCTCTCTCCAGCGGGAGGTGATCAGAGAGCCAGCCACTGAGTCTATGTGTTCTGGATATCAGCCCTCTATCATATGTAGGGTTGGTGAAGATCTTTTCCCAGTCTGTAGGTTATCATTTCAAGGAGATACTGAGGCTGAGAGCCAAACTCTGGGCAGAGTGCCAGAAACGTTATGGAAGAAGAGGGAGAAAGAAAGTTCCTGTTCCTGGAGGGGACAGGAACTCCACAAAGAGAACAACAGAGCCAAAAACCTGGATCCAGGGGATCCTGCAGAGACTGATATTCCAACAAAGGACCTTGCCTGGAGAGGACCTAGACCCCCTCCCTGTTCAGAGGAAGCCCATAGGCTCCTCATTTTCCAAGCGGGTTTCCCTAGTAAGAGGTACAGGGGCTGTTTCTGGAGAGCTTTTAGATCACCTCCTCCTAGGGGATGCAGCCTTGCTAGGCCACAGAGGAAAATGATACAGCCAGCCTTGATGAGACCTGATAGGCTAGGGTTAGATAGAAGGGGAGGAGGGCTTCCCCTATCAGGGGAGTAGGGAATGGGCATAAGGGAAGAAGAGGGAGGGTGGGTGAGGCTTGGAGGAGATGAGGGAGGGGGCTGTAGCAGGGATACAAAATGAGTAAGTTGAAAGAAAGAAACAAAGAAAGAAAGACACTTAATCCCTCCAGTGGAGGCCTGAAGCTTAGAGCCGGAACAACCATGGAGCACCTAGCATGTTTCTGATGTCTTCGAAGTAGGAAAGACACCTGTTTGATAGGCTAGGGAGACTCCATTCTGCAGCTAATCAGATCTGCCTCAGGAAAAAGTACTACCTTGTCCTTTTGTTCCTGGCTTTCTGTTTGTGAGATTACTCTAGTTTTAAAAAATAATTTTATTTCTTTCAATGAATTTAAAAATACAACATCTTTGGAACAATGAACAAAATAATAGAATAATAACTGCTTAGTTAATATGCTGTGAAGCTTGTTAAAATAATATAGTAGAGTCTCAGTTATTTTAATGCTAGCCAGGTAAGAGAGAAACAAACAAGTTTACAAAAAGATAACTCTAACGTCCAACTTTACTGCTGTCCAAAGAAATAAAAATTAAAATAATTTCAAACCATTTCCCCACCAAATTTACATCTTAAATACAAGAGTATGTTGGTGGCTTAAATTTTTTTTGTAATTGTCCTTGTGGGCAATTTGCTCTGATGGCTAAAACAAAGATTCATTTTAGTGAACATAAGTATCCATTTCATTCAGCATGCATATCAGTTAACATCATCTTATTTTTTCTTGATTGTGATAAATAGGTTCATAAGTAAATATTCCCTTTTAAAAAATAAACAGAATTATTATTTGTGTGTGTTTCTGTGCACGTGCATACCCCTACATATGTTAGAGTGGATGTGTGGAGGTCAGAGCTTTTGGAGTTGATTTTCTCCTTCCACCTTTACATGGGTTCTGGGGGTTGAGTCCAGGTCGACAGGCTTTTTCAGGAAGCGCATTTACCCCCAAGACATCTCGCTGGCACCCGAACCTTCTTGATTAAAACCACAGGGTGCTGTGGGGGCTAATTGCCTGATGCTGAGATGCTTATACACACATTGGGACATGTCTAACAGAGACCTGGGAGATGGAAATGGAAATGTCTTCATCTTTGAACTCCACAAGTTTGTTTCATTTGTTCAAATTAGATTGAAGTCTGATACTTTTTTGTTATTGTTGTTATTTTGCTTGTTTGCAGCTGTTGCTCTTTCTGACACATTCTAGATTACACTTGTCTGTTTTTCTTCTAGCAAACAAGCCCTTATCATTTATTGTCCAGTTCTGGGATCTTCTTGTCTAATGTACATGTTCTCCAGCAATGTGGAACTGACTGGCCATTTTCCTGATCTATTTTCATTCATAGAGGACTGGCAGTATCAAATTCACCCCAGCATCCAGGATAGCATCTGCCAGATGGCAAATGAATATTGGCTGAATGAGTCAATAAACTGAAAATATGTCAGCTTCACATTTAGGCATTTTGAAATTCATAGGAGGATCACTAAAATATAAGAAATAATGAGCAGGCAGCTTGCAAGTTGTTAGTGCTTTTCCTTTGGTACTTTCTCCTAGAATATCAGAAACATTATAGATCAGTTATAAATTCAAGATCATGAATAACTAGATAAATACACAAATAAATATAACGCTCTAAAAGAAGAAGCCCATAGAAAAATCCTACAGACATATACACTGCAGTTGATCATTACTGAAGCAATTACAATGAAAATACATCAAGCAGAGAACCATGTCAAGTGTAGAAAGATTCAGGAAACAAAATGAAAAGACAATGGTAGCTTTGTATCTACATTTTAGTTAGGCATAGACTGGTGGATACTGGTCTGATAGACTAAGGCACAATCCCAGCACCCCGAAGGCTCATGGTTTAAAGCGGCTCACCTTAAAGTGTAACGTTTAAAGGAATGAGAAAACAAAAGATTTACCACCTCCAACATTACTCTTGCCTACTAGCCTGACATGTTATGCATACATTACATTGTTAAACAAAGCAGCGGATTAGAGACCAGTACTATGGGTTAGGAAAAATCAATTATTCACGCTTTCACTACAGTTGGTTTCACATATTAGCATGTTTGTTTTTTTTTTGTTGTTGTTGTTGTTTGTTTTTTTTTAATGGTGCCTCTTGAGTACTCTTTGCTATTGTTGGTTTCTATATTATTTGAATTCCTTTTAAGTTTTTTTCTCCTAGTTCCTTGTGGGTTACACTGACTTCTAGTTTCCACCACTCCTACTGGCAAATCTCCTCCTGTGCTCCTGTGGCTCCTTTATTAGGGTTCTGTCGTTTCTGAATATTTCTAAGAACACCTTGTGCTTTTCAGCTTTCCTACAAGGTGCTGAGGTAGGAGTCTAAAATATGGCCTTTTACTCTTTATTCTTCTAGGGATACATTGGACTTCCATAGTTTGAAAACTGAGAGACTCTAACGATTCTCAAAATTCTCTATTTTCTCTTTCTTCATTGCCCTTGTCTATTCTATTATGTCATTCTGAAATGCTAAACTGGTTTAGTGTCAGGGGTTTTCACTGTCTTCTACCATTTTCATATCATTTTCCTCTTCTTTGTTTCTTTGGGAGGGGGTTTCTCTATTAGTCACAAGATCTAGTCAGGATAATAAAATCCACAGTGGGTGGGAAAATTGATGACATTGGTTACAAATACATTAGAAAGGCAAAAGAGACAGTGAGACAAATACCAGGCACACTGGAAAGTTGTAAGACATTGACTTGTAGTTACAAATATTTAAGAAAAATCATTTTCATTCCATCCAGCTCAGATTTGTCATGATTTAGATGAGAAGTGCCCCCCACCCCCGATCTCCAGTGTTTGAGCATTTGGTCAGTTGGTGGTACTGTTTGGGTCGGTTAAGGGGACATGGCCTTGCTAGAGTAAGAGTGTCACCAGGGGTGGGCTTAAAAAACCTAAAGCTTGCTCTGCCATTTGCTTTCTCTGCTTTTTGTTTATGATTGAAGATTCCAGCTTTCAGCTTCTTAATTCTGCCAGCCAAAATCCTGCCATGCTTGCCATGCTGCTATGCTTGCTGCTGGGCTTTCACGACAATGGACTCTTACTCCCCTGGGACCATAATACTAAATAATCTAGTCCTTTTATAGCTTCCTTCTGGTCATGTTGTTTTATCCCGGTAACCGGAAAGTAACTAGTAGAAGGAACAAAGCTGATAATAGTCCTTAAAGTCCACTTAGCCACAAGGAATTTATTTCTTGTTGCTTTTTATGTAACCCTTGCTATATAAATCCATGAGTTATAGCTGTACCGTTAAATAACACATAATTCTCCTTCATGGTAAATAGCTGGGAGCAACACTCACTGATTTTTTTTCTGTTATCATCAGATGTGATAATAATTGGGTGACCAAGATGTGTAAAAATGGATTGGTTTTTGGTTTTATGTTTCTTTTTATTTGTGTACATACGGGGTGTGGATACATGTCTATGTGCATGTATGTTGAGACTAGATGTCAAGGTTGGTGCCTTGTCTCTGCAACTCTATTTTAAATTTTATTTATTTGTTTGTTTTTAGGCAGACTTTCTCACTGAATCTGGAGCTTAGCAGCTGGTTAGAATGCCTGGCCAATGAGCTCTGAGCATCCATCTGTCTCTACCTCCTTAGACTTGGGGTTATAGCCATGCACTGTCCTGTGTGTCTTTTTTGCATGGGTGCTGAGCGTTTGGAGTCAGGTACTTGTGCTTGTATATCAGGCTCCCCAGCTTCAGACTTCTAATCTCATGGTAGCAGTAGGACTCCAGGCTTGTTTTCATGGTGGCTTTTAAAGAACCAGTAAGACTTTAGCCTGCATGACATTTTCTAATCTATTATTCGTCAAACTAAACCATTCAACTAAGCCTGATGTCAATATGGTTGCTAGCATTTGTTGAAGAATAATTCAAGTAATTGACGCTGACCGATTTCATTTAAGATTTTTGTTGTGCTGTTGACCATGTTTAATTATGCTTTTACTTCATTTTTTCCCCCGTATTGAGTGTCGTACAGTTGCCAATCAAAGTGAAAATGCGCAGGATTTACTAGAATCCCCCAGAAACTTAACTGTTACAGTCCTAATTTTGTTTAACGTTGGTTTCTGTGCTAGACAAGTGACATATCTAGAATATTTTTTAAGAGAGATTTAATCAGGTATTCTCAATATTTTCATTAGAAATCTGTTTACGTCTATGAAATACGACTTCCTAAAAGATACAGAAGTCAAGTTTCCTTCTTAGTGAGCCGCAGTGCCCATTTCATTTACCTCACATTAAAATACCTCGCTAACTTCCAGTTAGGTAAACGATGGCATTTGCTCATTGCTACACTGAGAACTCAACAGCTTGTGTTTAGTTCACAGATTGGTAAATCTTTTAGAGCAGTGTGTGGCCCTACAAGCTTGATATTAGTTTCCGTTCATAGCACTATGAAGGGTTACCTGACAGAATCAAACTAAAGGGAGGTTTGTTTTCTTCATGGTTCTGAGACATTTCAGTCTTTCATTATGGAGAAGGCATGGAGGACTGACTGCAGAAATTCCTATCTGTCATAGCGGGGAAGACATGGGAGGATGTCACAGAAGTGTCATAGTGGGGAAAACATAAGCAACCCAACTGTATTCCAATTTTGGGCCAGGGTAGTGTGCACGTTGATCCAGATCTGTGCAATTTTTTTAATCTTTCTTAAATGAACAATAAATGAATGGTTCCAGTCGTGGGTTACTCATTTCCAAAGCAGAATATTAAAAAAGAGAGAGAGAGAGAGAGAGAGAGAGAAAGAGAGAGAGAGAGAGAAAGAGAGAAAGAGAGAGATTTAATGAGTCGAAGCGCTTAGTGCTCATCTCCAGTTGCTTAAGCAGGGCCTGACACTCGGGCTTCATTTTACTCCTAGAATCATGGGAAACATGTACAGGAATTAGGACCTTCACTTTTACCAGTGACATAAGAAATGGTTGTCAAAATACATTATAATATTTGCTGTAAGCATATATTTTCAACTTCTGTTGAAGACCATGGTACTACTGATCAGTGATAAAATAAATGCTTAGCCCGGGTAAAGCCTTCATTTAAACCCCCAGTCCCCTCTCCATCAAAATGACAAAACCTTGAAAGTGTGTTTTTGCTGTTTTATCACTCAGGACCCTTATATAAAACTCTACATGAATATACTTTGTAGAAGGGAATTGAGAGAGGGCCTCCAGGACTGACTCTTTTCCATATCTATTTCCCTTTCTATTAGGAACTTCAGAAATAAACACAACAAAGGGCGCGATTACCCACTAGTGCTGATTCTTCTGGGTTCCATATTTGTATTATTGTTTTTCTGCCCTAACTTTTACCTGTGCTATTATTTAACTGGTTTTCAAATCTGCTTGTGTTGTTTTTTAATTTTTTTTTTTTTAAGTAAGTGACAGGCCCCAAAACAATTTGAGTGGTCTTTGGCTACTTGTAAAAATTTTCATATTTACCTTAACAACCCATTAGATTATATATTTGTTGTTATCTAATAATGGCACCCAACCCAGGTTTTTAGGGTCTTCCTTTTATACTTGAAAATCTGTCAGAAGACTAGTCAGGCAAAACCATAAGTATAACAATACTAAAAATTAAACATCCACAAACACTCATAAAATGAGGAATTAAATCAACAAGGAAGATTTTTTTCAAGGCTATTGATTTTTTTGTTCAAGGGCATGCTAAAATTCAGGTTAATTGCAACAGACAGAAGGTTTTAGGAAGAAGGAGGAAGAAGTCATAAGTATGGACACTGAAGTGACTGAACTTATCAACTCGGTTTACTTTAAAGCAAAATATCTTCATGGCAGTAGGTGGGCAGCTTCTCTTCTAAACAAACTAGAAGATGGTCTCTTCCTGATGGCAGATTTTCAAAGGAGTAGCTCCCGGGCAATTCACAAAGGTGTTATTTGATTTTTTTTTTTTTGAGACATCTTACTACAGAGTCTATGCTGACCTTAAACCCTGTAACACAGGCTAGCTCTGAACATCTGGTGCTCCTGCTTTGGTCTCTCAAATGCTGAGATTAGGGTGTATACCAGAATGCCAGCCACTAAAACTTGCAATAGCTTTAAAAAAATTACATATTAAGGGGGTATAGAAATAACTGAATTTTCTCAAGTAAACACTAGAAAATGAGAGGTAGTCTGGGAGATGCCTGTCTACAGACTAGCCAAGTAAAGAAAAATATCTAGTCCCTCCTGGTCACCTAATGCCAATGGAGCGAGTCTTGGAATAATAAAGAATTCTATGAATTTTCTCCTTTAACAAAAAGTCACAGTTGTGGTTCCATAGTGTGTCAAACTCTTTGCAGTTTGGGCTGCTTTCTTTATATTTCAGGATCATTCAACACTGGCACCACAATGAAAGATAGTTAACATGAATTTTGTAAAGATTTAGGGTATATTATGGTAGAAAGGAGTGCTTAGTAAATCTATTTAAAAAAAAAGTCAATGTTTGAAAATCCAACGTGACTCGTTCCTTGTACATAAGAAACTGTCAAAAATAAATTTCTCACTCAAACTGAGAGGAAATAAAAGGAAGCTGGCAAAAGGCAGCAGCACCAGGATTGAGGCTGATTTATATTTTCACGAGCAGTCACTTCAGTAGGGCATACAGGCTGGCCAGACTCCAATATACTGGGTGGATTTCACCCTGGTAGGTAAGCCAGAATAAAACCCACAAGGCGTCAGGGATATAAACTACACAAACCTCAATGTCTGTGTTCACCATTTGGTGACATTTTTCTAAGCAGAAATGATGGCTAGAATTGCTTAAACAAGAAGCCAGATGTGAATATTTCGGGAGGAGAAAAAAAATGTAACAAAATTCATTGATGTTGAATTTTCCCATTACAGAAATTCTAGACTCCAAGACCACAGCTGCTTTAGGGGGAACAGCAGCAAAAATGTCTGCACGAAACAAAGCTCTTCAGAGGGCCCACTGATGCTTGATACAGAGATGTCCTGTGCAGACTGGGTTAACACACAGAGCGGGTAGAAGACACTTTCCTCCGACATAAACGGTTGAATCTAGTGAAACCAGATTTGGAATTTATTATTATTGTTGTTGTTAATTTCTTCAGACAGCCCTAAGAAATACCAAACAACAACAAATGGACAGACTATATATATCACAGATGGGAACATTAAACTCCCTAACTATGTATCTGAGTTTATGTGACATAGGCTTATACTCATCTTTTAAAATGTGCCAAAACTACAAATTAGGAAGAGAATTTTGTGTCATTCTTTTGTGGGCAATATCTACTTTAAGTTGAAGAAAGGTTCCACTCTTCAGTAGTAGAACAGGGTTTCTCAAACTTCAAATTGTTCCACTGGGTTCTCTGTGAAAGCAAAAGCCCGTTTTATTGGTTTGGTATCTGAACAGATTACTCTCAAAAGAAATAAAAATCACTGAGAAATATCTTTTTAAAATAGTTTACCATCTCAGGTAAGAAAATTCAAATAAAAACAACTTTGAGGTTTCATTTTACCCTACACAATCAAAATGGCAAAAATCAACAAAACAGCGAACAACACATGATGGAAAAGATGTAGGGAATAGGAAACACTATTCTATGTTGCTGGATGGTAAACTGGCACAGACATTCTGTCAACCGCTATAGAGAACCCTCAAAAAGCTACAATTAAATCTACCATATAACCTAGCTATAACATAGCTTGGCATATATTCAGAGGACTTAACATCCTACTCAACAGATACTTACTCAGCCATATTCGTTATCATTCTGTTCTAAAAGACTAGAAAATGGAAACAACCTAAATGTCTTTCAACTTATAAGTGGATAATCAAAATGTGATACACACACACACACACACACACACACACACACACATATTACCTTGGAATAGGATTTAGCTGTAAATAAAATGAAATCATAAACTTTGTAGGTAAATGGATGATTAAGATCTTGTTGAAAAAGTAACTCAGAACCAGAAAGACAAACATCATTTGTTATCTCTCATGGAGCAGACTCCTAGCTCCAGATATTAAGATGTGAAGACATATATACTGTTGAAACCAAAGCAAGTATAAATGAATCACTATCAGGGTGTGGGGAAGGGAAGCAATATAGAGAGGAATAAAAGAGTACAATTGATTGGATAGGGGAAATGGGAAACATGGAAGGGAGGCTCCTCAAGGAAAGAGAGGAAGGTAAATATAGAAGATGTTAGGAAAGAAAGTAAGATGGTAGTAAGGAAGTCTGAAAAAGTGATAAGGAGCCATGTTATTATCTATCTACTTAAAGTTACATATAATACTAAGTCTGTGAATATGAATCCTTGCCTAGTTTAAATGAAATTTCCCCATCTGGGTTGACAATGCTCCCTATAAGAGCCACACGCTAGTTAACAAAAACCTTAATTCTAGACATGAGAAGTGCCCTTTTGGTTAGGATTTTCCAAAAATAGCTCAAACTAGACATTATTGCTGTTGCCTCCCAGAAGTAGAAAGTAAACCCCTACTGCAGAGGGTACATGTCCTTTAGACCCAGGATCCAGAAGACCGAAAATGAATCTTACTAGAAAGCCTTCCCTGAAAGGCCTCGCTTTCATGTCACCAGAAGGCAGCATGCAAGCTTACAAGGGAGGGCAGAAAACAGTCATCCTCCTACTTATGATGCCCATGAGCCGTAACAATGGCCAGCATAGCACAATAATCCTGAGAGTGCAGTAGTGGCATGCATAATGTGGTGCTAATCGACAGTACCCTTGATTGGACTTTTGGTCTGTTCAACAAGAGGGAAATCATGCCTCGTACAAAACACCTAGCTACCTGGAGCTGGAGAAGTCATAGGTCTGAGAGCAGAACTTACAACTGCCACTTTCTAAACCAGCCTGATCCTTAACTACATTATAACTACTTATTCTGATGCCTACAGATTACGATATTTCTCATTCCTCATTAAGGAAACTCCTCTTCGTAACAGAGAGAGGCCACCACAAACACCCCAAACAGATCAAAATGACAGAATAAGAGACTGTCTGGTGCCAAGTCACAACATCTATAACATAACTCCTGCACATCCAGCTTAAAGATAATTGGAGAAGAGAGGGCAGAAAAATTGTAAGAGCCTGAGGATCAAGAAGTTTCCTATGATAGATTATATCTAAGAAATATCAGAGAGGCCCCACCCTTGGAGTTTCATTAACATGGCGGCCCTGAATAAATTTGAACAATGAAGACACCAATAGATAAGCTAACATGGAAGGGGAAAGCTCAGGAGGCTCCAATCCTACAGGTAACTAAGAACTATAGGTAACTAAGGAATCTTGAGAGTTTGAGAAATAGCATTCCCAAGGAAGAGCACCCCAATGAGTTATCTAATACCAAATGGTCAGCCTTGAACACATACATACAAGTGACATTATACAGACTGAACAGGATATAAATATGTGTATATATATATTCATATGTCAAATAAAAATATATTTTAAATATGTAAAACATTTGAAGATTCAGAAGCCATTAATTTGAGAGATAGCAAGCAGGGGGAGTTACTGGAAGGGTTAGAGAGAGGAAAAGGAAGGAGGAAAATTATTTAGTTGTAATTTCAAAAATTATATTATAAAAAAAGCCCATTTCAGATCATCACTGGACTTTGAGAAGACAAAATTTCTGCTGTTCATGAGTCATGAGTGCAGGACTGGGATGAGTTTGTTCTTTAAGATTTACTCAACTTTGATTCTCAAATTATTTTAATGTTTTTATATTCTTATTGTTTTCCTGATATTTTTAATGAGCTTAGAATAATTTTAATCGTTATTGTGTTTAATTTACAGTACTCCCTATACAAAATAGAGTATTTGCCTCAGGCTTGCTGAGAAATTTCTTCTGATCTAATGTTTAGCGTTCTTCTCAAAGGGTCCTCAAGCTGTTAAACTTCATAATTAAAAAGCAGACTCATGCTATGGGAGGAAGCAACCACATCTTGGTTGGAAGTAAGCCCATTCCATGAGACAGAACACATATCTGTGATTGTTAACTGGACTGAGAAACTGTGGCTAGGAAGGTCATAGATCTGAAAGTAGAACCAACTATTATTCTGCTAAATAGACATCCATTAAACTGCCCTCTAAATACTCTTTTATACCCATACATTTGTGCAGATCTCAACCATCATTAGAGAAGTCTTTCTTTCTCTCTATCTTTCTCTCTTTCTCTCTCTCTTAATAGATAGGTTATAATATAGAGACTAGAAACTGGTCCAGGTGCAGAGAATAAGAGACTGTGGAGTTCTCAGCCCTAACTGGGAATCTGTATCACTCCTCCAAACTCAGGGATCATCATGGAAGTGAGGAGAAAGATTATCAAAACATCAGAGTTGTGGAGGACTGCTGGGAAACAGTGTTTTCCTGACATGGCAGGTTCACTGCACACAAGAATTCACAGCAGCTTTGACTGCAAATAAGTAGGCAATTTGCACAAGATCAGGTCAGTCAAAATTGCAGCATGGATGGGGGAAATCACAAGTCCTGCCACTAGCTCTTGGCAGCTAATGAGGGTAGGGAAAGGAGAGTCAGTTTCCTTCAGGGAAGTGGCCCTTGATATGCTCCCCATGTTCCAGTGGATGGCTGTACAACCGCGTGCATGCTGTCTACATTAATTGGATCCAGTGGGTTAAAAAACAAGAGTAAACATAAGTGGGAGGACGAAATAGTGGTGGAGGGAGGGAGGTGTTGAAGAGGAGGAAGTACGGGTGGAGTTGAGCAAAACACATTGTATATGCTAATGAAGTGTGCAATTTTAGATAAACTGTATTTTATAAAAGTGAGTAACCAATATAATCTTAAAAAAATAATATCTGAACATTAACAGTCACTGATTATGTACTTTATTAGGAAGAAACAGTATGATAATGTAGACTTAGTGTAAAAAAGAAATCTGTGGAACAAAATGTGAAAACCAAAACAGTTATGGCCAAGCAGTTTTTTACAAAGCTATGTGGACTATCAATGAAGGAATATAATTAGTTAAAAAAAAAGGAGATTCAGCCTTATGTGACAACTGCAAGACAATACTGCAACCAGAGAGCTTATCTCCTTCCAACCATCGTCACCAAGTTGGCCTTTTGTACGTCAACAAGGCTATTGAAGCATCTCTGTGTTTAGCACAAACTTCTCACACTCACCCACCCAGTCTATTATCTATTTCTCTAGGAGAAAGTTTTGCAATCACCCTTTTAATTGTAGAATCAGTAAAATCTAAGTGAGAATGTCAGAATTTCATTGAAAAATAATATAAGGTTAGGAATAGAGTCTATTTACTATACAGGAATGAATAAAAGGCTAGAAATAACTTGGCAAAAGCCTTTTTTCCTTTCTGTTTTTCATGCCATATATCTGCATTAAGAACCTACAAAGGGAAGCTAGGAACTAGGTCTGTGAGTGTATATCATAAACTCCTAATCTCGAGTCTACCCCCCTCTTAGAAAACAATCTTAGAACCCCTTAAAAGTTTCTGTTTATTTTTGTTTTTAGCTGATGGCTGAGTTCAAGGGAGCTGCAATAGTCATGTGATATTGCATCTAATTAGCATGTTTACTGATTTTTCTTTGAAATAAGGAAGTGAATATGAAGTCCTGACTAAAAGATGAAATTAGATTTATGATGTGTGGCATCAGAAGCTGTGTTTCTACTAGTTTTCAGGGGATTTGAGAAGGTGATAGATGGTGCATGTAAGTGACCTATATAGCTATAATGAAAGAGTAGTAAAAGACTAATATAAGTATATGTTTTCATCACATGGCCTGTGTTGAAGGAGGCCTCATGGCAACTCCTGTCCTTGTCTGGTAGTTTTAAATGTCCTGCAGTCAGACTCATAGACAAAGGGACTTGACCAGGTACTGTGAAGTCATGAAATGAGGGACTATTATGTGAAACAGAAATAAAGAAATAAGCAGGGCTTTCCTCTAAATCTCTAAAATCTGTTCTCAACTCTTCTCTCTGTAAGTAGGTGGATTTGGCCCGCTGAAGCTTAAATTCAACTGGCTGCGGGGCAGAGCATAGCATTGGCGCTATAAAATGGCACAGGGCCGTGAAGCAGCTCCCGATTTAACAGAGGACAGATGCAGAGAAGGCAATGACTAGAGACATCTGAGAATTTTGCACTTGCATTCCGAGTACAACAGGTAGGGAAGCACTTGCCCAACACAGCTTTCATTCATTTGCGCTTTCCGCCCATCAGCACATGCTTTTTTAAGCATCTTCTTCTGGTATCTTAGTACCAGCAACATAAAGGGTATGACTCCCTAATAAAATTGTCTTGTAGTTGGAAAGGGAAGGATTATATCAAACAATTTAATGGATAAAGATTAAATCCTAGGTATCAAGTAAGAGATTATAGTTATAAAAGGTCCTACGAAAGAAGAAGACTTAGAATTTGGTTTTATGGGAGTAAGTGCAAGTCACAGAAGTGTTCCCAACATTGCTTAGGGACTCCTGACTTCTCAGAAATCATACTCACAATTTAAGGGGTAATGCATAATTTTTGTGCATGTTTTTCTTGGGAAGAAGACTGATAATTATATTTTTTCTTTATTTATTTGACAAATAAAAACTATATCACTTACTATATACAACATGCGGTTTTGAAATATGCATAGATGTGGTATAGCTAAATCCAGATAATTTGTATAGGTTTCACTTCACAAACTTGTTGAGTTCCTCATGGTGATAATCCTCTAAGGCGCCTCAGCCTTTTTCAAGACTGCAATGCATTATTGTTAACTTTAGGTGCCATAGTGCACAGTAGTGCTGTAGAACCCAATTCTTCCTACACACGATTATTAAAATTTTCTTAAAGTGGTTTATATGAAAAAACTAAAAATCAATGACTACTTTAGAGTCATCGTTTTTAGTTAAAAAATTTAAAGAAATGATTGAGTAGAAAATTATTTTAATTTTATAGGCTAGGGTTAGATAGTAAGGGAGGAGGACCTCCCCTATCAGTGGACTAGGGGAGGGGCTTAAGGGGAAAAGAGACGGACGGTGGGACCACGAAAAGATGATGGAGGGGATACAGTTGGGATACAAAGTGAATAAATTGTAATAAATAATAAATAAATAAAAATAAAAAATTCATAGTAAGTTTTCCACATTTAAAAAAAAGAAAAAGAAAAAATTAAAAATCAATGACTGTTTTAGAGCCATTATTTTTAATGAAAAATTTTAAAGAAATCATTGCATAGAAAATTATTTTAATTTTACTACAAGCATTATCCAAGTGCTTCAAAAACCATCCATAAGGTCAGAGTGCAATGTAATCACCCGTATGTGTTTCTTTTGTACCAGTTTATCCTCTGTTTCTATGTATGTTTCTTTTATTTCAGTTAATGGCTTCTTATACAGAATAATTGATGCTTGTTTGAATTTGAATAGCAAGTTGATGGGTTGACTAAAAAAGCAATTGCATACCTGGGTTTGGCATATCATCTTATGCCTAAATCCCTTATGAAGACTGGTTGTTTCCCTGGCTGGGCTGGTGGTCATGTGGCTTGTCTCTGGGTAAGAGACAAAGAGAGTAAGTTTGTATTGAATCATGGTAAACGTTAAGCAGAGACATTTAGTTTCATTGTTCACAGTCTTCTTATTGATTCTCTTTTCTCCTAAATGTTACTCCATTGTTAATTGGTTTAAAGTGAAATCAACGGTATCTTGAAAGAGGAAAACAATTATCTTTCATAACCTGTGCTGTACATGAATGGACCTGGAAAGTTGTCCTACCTCTTTTCTCTCTCTCTCTCTCTCTCTCTCTCTCTCTCTCTCTCTCTCTCCTCTCTCTCTCCACACACACACACACACACACACACACACACACACACTACAATATAAATATATGTATACACATATATATCTGAGAGGATAGTGCTGTGGTTGCAATTCATAGGCTTTAGAAAGTTTTGTGTCTTTGTGTCTTTTACCATGATGGTCACCTTTCAAGACTAATGCCCAGGTTGTAAAATTTCTAAAAACATTTCCTTGGGAGAAATTGTGGCAGTGAGAACATTTATGTTGTGCTTTTATATACAATTGGCTTTATTTCTTTATCTATGAAAGGATTAACTAGCCCTGAGTGTCAGAGGAAAACATGTTCTTAAGAACGATAATTAAAAACAAACTAGAAGTTGCCTAAAAGTATGGGACAAAGCCTGCCAACACTTAGAATCAAATGTGTGGACTTATAAAATTAACTCTGCACCTTATCCGAGCTATGCTTTCACTTGACGTATTTCAAGTTACACACTTGTGGGTCATCTTTGACATGGTACTTGCAAACTTTATTTGTGTGGTGTTTTAAATTGTCTTGTCAATACAAGAGCTAGGCCAAAGAACATCCAGGTTCCAAAAAGTAAAACCAGATTCTGAGAGAAAAATCTAATTGTTGCTTTAGAAACTAGTCATCAGATCCAGTGGTGAGCATGCTTTGGCATAGATCAGTCAATTACTGTGACAAATTAAAAATGTGGAGTTATGGAAGCTCTGGGGAATGTACATGCTGCCCGTGTAATGGCGAGACAAATATAACAAATTTGGGTACAAAACAGTGCAATTTTTAAATTTTATTGATTTTGGTAGTTTCTCCAAATGAGAAGGGGTTAAATAATATACATGTATATTAATCACTTATATGTCAATGCATTATGTTCCAAACAGTGATAAATGAGAAACAGTTCTACAAATTTCACCCAGAGCTGAGGTGTGCCTTTTGTGAGGCTTCCTAGTAACCTTTCTACACGATAAATAGCTGAGGACGTAGATATTATTTAGTTTGGTGAGAAGATGCAATTCTGTCCTTGAAAACTCACTGGGTTACACAAGAACCCACAAATTAGAAGATGGTCTTATATAATTTGCATGATTCTCTATCTCCTCTGACTAGTAAGAACCATTTGGTGATGGAGTCCATGAAAATTAGGTTGCATTGATAGAAAACGTAGAGGTTTGAGTCACTGACATTTAATGTGGAACACAGATGAATATTAACTTGATTCTTGGAGGAGGTCAAAAGCAAGGTAGTAGCAACCTAGAAGATAACCGTGATAACAGGTGAAGTCATCACGGACATAGTTTTGTCTACATCGTAGCAGCCTCTGATGCATGGGGTATGTGCTGTACCGTATTAGATGCCTAATATGGTAGTGGGTTGTACCAAAGTCTGGGCACAGAACAGGATACTGCAGTAGGTGACTGCTAAGCAAGGAATGGATGAGTGGCACACACAGCACGGGGGAACTGGGCAGAGGCACGGAAACACAGAAGGCAGCACCAGGCGGCATCACATTATTCAGAATAGTGTAAAATTGAAAACTTGTGAATTACTGCTGGGGTTTTTCATTTAATATTTTTGAAACATGGTTTGCTACAGATAAATGAATCCACAGAAAGTGAAATCATGAATAAAAGGGGACAGCTCTATAAACAACATTTCCCTAACATTTTGGATAATAGGATAATAACTGTTTTTCTTTAGGTCAGGAAGATGCATTGTTATTATCAAATGATTTGGGAGAAACACTCTGCAGTGTGGGGTTGAGGAAATGGGGGAGCAGAGACCTTTTCAGTTACTGTGAGTGGTTCATTTAGAGCTCACCGCACATAGCAAGCATTACCTTCTGGATGGGAAGCATTGTCTTTCTTTCCTATCCCTGAATCTCATTTTTTGGAAGTTTGGTATGGAAACTGTAGGGGATGGAGCCTAGCTAGAGAAAGTAGTGAACTGGTGTGTCATATTCTGTCTGTCTGTCTGTCTGACTGAATCTATCTATCTATCTATCTATCTATCTATCTATCTATCTATCTATCTATCTATCTATCTATCTATCTCCTGTCCACCATAAACTAGGTCCCTCCATCATATTTTCCACCACCATATTCTGTTTTCTGGGCTCAGAAATCAAAGGGCCAAGAACCTTAGTCTGGTCTGAAATCTATGAAACCCTGAACTAAATCAAATCCTTCCTCTTTTAAATTGACTTTTTCAGGTATCTGATCACAGTGGTGAAGAGCTGACTCATATTGATAAATAGCTTTACTCTGGGGTGGAAAAGTCATTCCCTGTGTTTATTCAATCTAGGTATCTTAAAGTATTTTTAAGATATGTGTATTTTCATACAAGAATGATTGTCTGTGCATGAAAAATGCTGAGGCTCATGGGACCTTATCCGGCTGCGGGGAGGCGGGGGGTGGGGAAGGGATGTTTTGGAAAACAAGTGGAGAAAGCCATGGGGAGTAAGCCAGCAGCAGCCTTCCATGGCCTCTGCATCAGATCCTGCCTCCAGGTTCTTTCCCTGATTTCCCTGGATGACAGACTACAAGCTGTAAAATGAAATAAACCATTTTCTCTCCATGTTGTTTTCAGTTATGGTGTTTTCTCACAGCAAAAGACACCCTAGCTAAGGCAATTGTTAATGAGTTTCCATACAGAATATACACAGAGTGCCCCTTCCAGATTCTGCTACATAAAAAGGCTTCGTGGGTGGCCCTTCACCCACCTGTGCTGCTTTCAGTGTTTGAAATCACCTGTTTCCCGGAAGAGGGTTTTATGATTTAGTAGATTAACTATATTATATTTTATGTAATCCACTGGAAAACCCCTCTTTCAGCTGGGTGCAGTTGCTTACCCCTGTAATCCCAGCACTAGAGGAGGCAGAGGCAGGCGGGTCTCTGTGTGTTCGAGGCCAGCCTGGTCTACAAAGTGAGTCCAGGACAGCCAAGGCCACACAGAGAAATTGTCTCAAAAAAACAAAAAACAAAAACAAACAAACAGACAAAAAAAAAATCTGTCTAACTTGACCACGGCAGAACTCCTAGACGGTCATTCTCGACCTTCCCAATGCTGGAGCCCTTTAACACATTTCCTAATGTTGTCTGTCATCCTCAACCATAAAATTATTTTTGTTGCTACTTCATAACAGCGATTTTGCTACTGTTATCAATTGTAATGTAAATATTTTTGAAGATAGAGTATTGCCAAAGGGGTTGTGACCCACAAATTTAAGACTACTGCCCCAGAATGACATGTCATGGTGAAATTATAGTTAGCCATGGGTGATACTGGCCATCGCTAAAACACTAACCATATATCTCTTTAGTTTAGCAAATTTTGTTTTCTTTGTGTTGTCATTTTGACTTCATACACATAAAAAGATGGCTGGATTCCCGGATGATGACCAGCTGGCCTCGGTAGTGCTGCTGTGCTAAACAGGCCATCGTTGGCCTGTTACACCTGGAGCACCGTGCCGTAGTCGCTGATTGGCTGTGAGCTTATCGTTTCACAAACCACATCTTTCCCCTCACCGAAAACATTCATTTCTTTTTTCTAGAGACACATACACACACAGCATCACATAGCCAGACAGACTGACGCACATGCATAAAACGGGGAAGGGAGGGAGAGGAGAGAGAGTAAAATATGCTTCTTATGCATCTTGAGGGCCACATGGATTAAATGCATTAGTGATTAACTCCAAGTTGCCAATGACACTTTGATGTCCTAGTAAGGGAAGAAATAAAAGCGCTTCCCCTTTTAACAAAGAGCAGGCCCAGGTTTGAATTCTCTACTTCATGTTCCTGTGTATTCTGTGCTGTGTGTGTCTGTTGCATGAGTATGAATGTGTGCATGCCTGAAGGCTGGCTTGTGAATCTTTTGTTGTCCTGTGTGTGTCTGCCTGTTGTGTTGTGTGTGACTCTGTGTCTGTCCTTAGCAAAGGGCTTTGCTGTGTGTGCGGTTTATTCAACAGCACAGAAAGCATCACATGGGGAAGGAATGAGATAAGTCCTTGAAATATTTAACAGAGGTTTACAATGTATTAAGTCACTAACTCCAACTGATCCGGGTAACAAACAGTATTTTAAACACCATTATTTATCAAGCAATATCCATATGTTGTGTTCAACATTTATGCTGGATATTTATTTTATAAGATTGCTTTCAGCCTCTATTTTGCTGCTGTCAGCGAATGGTTATTAGAACACCCTGGGTCAAAGGCATGGGGAGTACATAATTTAAGATTACAGCTATGCATTAGCTTAGGTTGTAAAGCTGATTAGATAGGAAATCTAAGGTAAGGAAAGTTGGCTGTTACATTGTTCTCTTTAAAGCAGGTTAGAAAAATAGGCAGCGTACACAGTGGGATAGCATCTTAATTCTGAAGTGACCTCAAAATAGATTATTAACTCTAACTGTGGAGTCCAGCAAATATTCCAGTCTCTTAGAATCTAAGAGACATTTTCATAATATTGCGTTATCACAGAGCGCTACTTCACAATTAATAAGGAGCAAAATATTCTACCTCATGTGAACCAGAATTTAAACTTGTTGCAGCTTGTGCTATGCACATCATTCCAGCTTAAACAACCCATATATTACATGGTCATAACTAGAGTGTGGGAAGACAGTAACCTGATTTCAAAGATTTTTAAGCTCAAAATGGAAAAAAAAAAACTTCAAAGCACATTGCTTAACAAATATCATATGATTAAACTTCATGGCTATGCTGGGACACAAAACAGGGCAGAACACTATTTTCAACCAGTTTAAGTAACTTATTCAAAAAAACACTTGTTTCTTTTAAACGTATTATTTCCAGATGTCATAAAATGTGATGTTGAGAACATGTGAGTTGGAAATGGTATTTTTGTGTTTAACATCTTTCAATACGTAAAATATATGTGTATCTATTTGGTTTTTATCAATTTGCTATTAAAAGTTTTTCTGCACTAAACTATTAACATCAATAAAAGAGTATTTTTATTTAAGAAACGCATCAAAATTGAAATATTTTTATAAAACTCAGTAAAGCTATACAAATGTAGCCTCAAGTTCATTCTGAAAATAATGGTGGACCAGGTGGTTTATATCTGCAATCCAGTACTTATGTGGCAGAGGCAGCATTGCTATAAGTCATGGCTAACTTGGTCTATCAAGCAATTTAGAATGAACAGGACTGAATAGTAAGTAAATACCTTAAAAGAAAAAAATAAAGTAAAAGAAAATAACTGACACTATTTGATAATTTGAAAATAAATTGTGTGGTACATGTTTTTTTCATCTCAGTAGTCAGAGGACATTTTCCACAAAGAGACAAACCTCATTAACTTTTAAGAAAAGTGAGTGGCTCTGTTTGTCATCAGTGTTATCTAACCTGGTCTCTGTAATCTCGCCACTTTTTGAGTGGTCTGGAAGGTCAAGATCCTGTCTAATTTGCTATATAGACTGAAGCAAAACACATTGCTAACCAAATAGGCAGCCCAGAAACATCTGTGACACGGTGTTGGTGGTGAGTTTATTTTATGTTTTGCTTTTAGATAAAGATAGTGCTTCATAGTAAAGACACAGTTCCCTGTTCACCAAGCTGTGCCGAGAATGTACCGAGGCCTGTCTCTGACTGGACTAAAGTCCTGGGCATTTTAAAAAACTTTTTGCTATTATAATGATGTTTTGGAATATTACGGTTTTGAAATGCTATAAATCAAGATCAGCTAATTCGTAGCTGTCGGTAAAATCCCTTGCAAACATTTTTAATAACTTTGAAAACTCCCAGGAAGTGCCAGTTATATGTGCAGTTCTTTTGACGGCTCTTCAAATATTATTGAAACTTGATAAAAATGACAAGAAGATCCAGGCAGAACTGAGATTCATTTGAAAGTATAAAGCACTTTGTGCCAGGGGTTACTCATGTGTTGATGTGGAAAAGGTCTCCTGTGATGACACATGGCTCAGAGGCCCTTCCCTCCCTCAGCAAATGGAGCAGAAACCAGGGAGGCCCCAAGTGACAGTGATGAAAATGATTGCCAGGTGCCAGGGACAAAATAACAACTAAAGCAAACGCCACTGAGGATAACGCAGAAGAGAGCTGCCAGCCTAGGCTACTTGGCTGCAAGAACTGGAAAAATGGACTGAATTTAAATAAACACCTGTGCTCAATACTGCCTATATGCTGCATATTTGAATGTATGAGAAAGAATGGATGTCTGTTGCTGAGGTATTCACCTCTGTGGGAAAGAATGGAGAAGTAAAACAGGATGGAGAAAATCCTGCTGGCAGGACTGGGTGGGGAAGCTAATCATGAGCAGTCAGGAAGTTTTGGATGGCTGTGGTTCAGTCTTTAGCAAGGAGGGGGACTGATGAGAGACAGATAGTGAAGAAAGGAAGACAGTCAAAGACAAAAATGTCTTTTCTAAGAACTTTTAATTAAGCTGAGAAGAACAAATTAATCTTAAAATTCAAAGAACCACTTTCACACACAGAGACACACAGACACACAGTCGCATGCACACACACACACACCACTATTCCTTGTTTCTAAAGAGTTAACTTTGGACCACAAAACAACAATGTACTTCAGATTAAGAAGTATTTGTCCTTTTGTATTTGGCTTTTTTAGTTAGCATAATGTCCTCTAGTTTCATCTGTTGTCACCAACAGCAAGAGGTTTTTCCTTAAATAATACACATAGACACATAGACAGACCGACAGACACACACTTTTCCTTGTCCATTCATACACTGGTGAACAAGTAGATTGTTTTGGTATCTTGGCTGTAGTGAATAAGTCAGTGAGCACGGGAATGCAAATATCTCTGTGAGGTGACAATATTTTTTTCTGATACATAAACAGGAGTAGGGTTAGTGGATCGTTAAGTAGTTCTATGAATGTCTAATATTACTTGATGAAAATTAAACTTGAAAATGATAAGAAAGTTAGATGAATGGGTAAGAAAATCTATTAATATATAGACACATTAAGAAGGAAGACATTTTTTTGTTTTTGACTAGAAGGATGGCGAAAATGGAAACTTCTGGCTAAGAGATGATCTGGAGACCCAGAGAACAGTGGAATGGTTGTCTCCAATAAAGCACTGGGCTACGAGGAAGCAGTCCTTATCGCGTATACTTCTTACACACAGGCACTCTGCTGTGTCTCTTAAGCCTCATGACAAGCCCTGTCACCACGGAAGTCCCACACGTTTACATTGGTGAAGTTATGGCTCAGGGGGACTAAGGAGTGTGGCTGCCATTAAACAGATCCTGATTGAATCTGGATCCCATCCAGGTCTGCCTGCCCAAACCACCCCCCCCCCCCCAAATCTAAATATACTCTTCAGGATTTGAAGAAACACTTTTCTGCCTCAATTCATTTTTTTTTAATTTAATGTATGAATGTGAAAAAGCAGTTCTTTGATTTATTATGTGAGGATTTTCTTCTCAGTATAATTAACAGCTCTTTGGAAAAGAGCCTTGTTTGTATGAAGCAGACTTATTTTTTTGCAACTCTATAAGCTCTTCCTAGATAATTGTTGCTTAAGCAAGATCTTTTATGTTTATTTATTTTTTGCTAAATATTAATCAAAGTGGCATGTTTATGGTTTAAGTTATTTAAGAAATACCTTGTCCACTGTGCATTTTGGAGCAAGTGGAAGAAAGCCTAGCCACCCTACTGACGGTTTCTTTCTATGCCTTTCATGTTGTCATTGGGTTTAGAGGCGATTTCATGACTGTGAGCAGCATTCCCTGTATCCATTTCGAATAAGAGTTCGAGGTATCTTTTAACAACTATCTGAACGTCATTACATTAAATTCTCACAAGAAAGCAAAATCCACTTTGCTTTATTGAGAAGTAACCTATTTAGAATTTGTGAAGTGCGCTATACATAAATAACTAGGAGAAGCTAATCACAAAGGACTTTTCAAATACTTAAGAAAATTACTCTCTTCCTATACGACTCCAATGATTCCATATCTGTGTTGAAATGTGCTTAGGGATGTAATGTTCCCTTGACTAGCATCAAAGTCAAATCCCATTTTATAAGGGATATAAATCTATGAATTTGAAATAGCTTTTGAAAATGTTTGGAGTTTTAATTTCATACTTGCCTAATTTTAATGTGGGTCAAGGAAATGGAATAGGAAATGCAAATGATAGTTGGAATAATGGGTCAGCATCCACAGAAAGCACAAAGTAACATTAACAGAGGGCTTTGAGCCTGTATGTGTAGCAGAGAAATCAGCCTTTGAAATAAAACTGCATTACTTTGCAGTTAGGTGATAGTTATTAATTGAACCTCATGACTCTTAGGTATTGTTGAGTTAGGCTATCTTCCCTGCATTCGTTTACTTTTTCTACCAGAATTTGCTGCTCTAGCTCTCTCACATCCAGTTTCTTTGCTTTTCAGGGTTCCTGTACATTTGCTTCTCCAGGAGAATTGCTGGCAAGGCTCGCATGTATTTGTGCCCCGTCTCTTTCTGATCTTTAAATTACAGTATCCTTCTTCTGCCCCATCCAAGTCTCTCAAAGACATTGAAGCTAATTTATAGTGATGCTTTCATTGCACCAGTTATTAAGGAGTGATAGGTAACAGCGATGAGCATACTCTGCAACACATGAGGCTATTGCAGTCACAGCCTCATTTGCTGTTTATCCTCAGCTTAATAAAGCTGATTGACTTATAAAAAGTGCTTGCTAAGAAAAGTGATTTCCAAGTAAATTAATGGCTCAATTATCTCACTGTGATTTCCTTACACAAATCTTGTTATGGATTTCAAGGTGATCCTGCTTTTCAGTAACAGATGGGTGATCAGAAATTATGTATGCTCACACCTACAAGATATTCCCAACCCTTAGGATGCAGTTGCTGTCAGGCTGGATGATGTCAGGATAACAACAAGTACACAGTTCTATAAAAGGGAAATGCAGGCGGTATTTATTGATTCCATAACAATGTATCTCTGACCCCTCCTAGAGTTGAAGTGCTCCTGCTCACTGGCATTTTCTCCAGTGGGACTGTAGGAACAGTTTCATTTCTGCCTCGTGGGCACTGTGACTGCCTATCAGGATTAACTCTGGAAAGGGGCCTAACTCATCTATCTATGACAACAGAAAGGGCTGCCCTGGAATTTTCCTCTGTAAGCCCTTCACTAGATCCCCACTTCACATTTCTGTGAAAATATTTGCAGGACCAATTACAGAAGAGCTCTGAGTGGACCTGGCATGTTAGATCAGTGATAGCTGGGTGGGTGGCTGAGGCAGGAGCATCACAATTCAAGGTCTACCTGGGTTACTGAAGAGTGTGATTCAAAGCCAGTGTGGGTAACCTATGGAGCACTTATAAGAAGGTTAGCATTACAACTCAGCCATAGAGTGCTTACGCAGAGCAAGTGAGGCCATGGGCTCAACCTCCAAAATTAGGAAAAACAGAAAATAAGGAAGCAATCATAAACAAAAGAACAAACAAAATCATAAAAACAGTGCTGATGATTCTCGTCACACTGCTGTGTGTATGCCACGCTCCTGCTAATGGAGACTAAATGCAGCCAAGTGATGTTTTAATCCTATGTTGGTACCTCAAACAGCGGTCCATCTGTCAATCTGCAGTCCTAACGTCTATACCTCAAAGGAGTAAGTTTTTCTACCAAGTCAGTCAGCTAAATTTATAGGTACTTTTGGGTCAGGCTGAGATACTTAAACTACTGTCCATTGTCTTGGCTCTTCAGTACTATCATTGAAGTGCCCAAAAGAAGTCAAAACTATTCTATTTGGCAAGATAATCCCATCCTTCAAAGAAGCTGGTGTTCCAGGTAACTGCCTCCTATCTACCATTTGCACCTAATTTCTGAGGTAATGTTTTGTTACAATTTTCTTCTGGTTCCTTCAGGAGAGACACAGAAACTCTGTTTAGGGGCTTTTTGTCACCGTGACACCTGCGTGGTTTCTTCACTCTCTCCCTTTCTTCTTGAGCCACTGATCATTTAAGGTATTCTTGATGCTTGTTATTTTATGAGAAATTTTCATTGTGAAATATTTTCTGACAAGGTAGAGAAATTATGTGGGATCTTTTTTGTTGCTGTGTGTAACTGGCCAATTAGTAGGGAAAATATGTACTATTTCTCCTTAAGACAAAATCAGTAATCTCAAATTATCTGAATAGATTAATTTCTGAAGAGTCACGTGTTATGCTTGGTTGATACTTTATGAAGAAAAGATAAAAATGTTCCTAGTAATACAATATTTGAAAATTAATTTCAATCTTCACCAACACTACATCTGACAGAGAGGTAATATTCAAAGTATATAAAGAAATCAAGAAATTAAACACCAACAAGCCAATTAAAAATGGAGTACAGATCTAAACAGAATTCTTAACAAAGGAGTCTCTAATGGCCAAGAAGCACTAAAGATTCAATTCCTATCAAAATACCAACACAATCTTTATAGAACTTAAAAGAACAATTCTCATTTTCACATGGAAAAACAAAAACCCAGAATAGCTAAAACAATCCTATTCAATAACAGATCTTCTGGAGGTATCTCTATCTCTGATCTCAAGATGTACTATAGAGTAACAGTAATAAAAACTGCAAGGTACTGGCATAGACTGGTGGATCAATGGAATCAAGTAGAAGACCCAGAAATAAACCCACACACCTGCAGATACTTGATTTTTGACAAAGAAGCCAAATCCATACAAGGTAAAAAATACAGCATCTTCAGCAAATGATGCTGAAGGTCTAACTGGATGTCTACATGTAGAAAAATCAAATAGACCCGTGTTTATCACTCTGCATAAAACTAAAGTCCAAGTGGATTAAAGACCTCAACATAAATCCAGACACACTAAACATGTTAGAAGAAAAAGCAAGAAAAAGCATTGTACTCCCTGGCAGAGGAAACAACTTCCTGAACACCAACAGCACAAGCTCTAAGAGCAACAATCAATAAATGGGACCTCATGGAGCTGAAAGGCTTCTGTAAACCGAAGGACAATGTCATCAGAACAAAACGACAGCCTACTGACTGGAAAGGATCTTCACCAACCTATATCTATCAGAAGGCTAATATCCAAGATCTATGAAGAACTCAAGAAGTTAAAAAGCAACGAATCAAGTAACCCAACTAAAAATGGGGTACAGAGCTAAACAGAGATTTGTCAACAGATGAATGTAGAATGGCAGAGAAACACTAAGAAATATTCAACATCCTTAGTCATCAGGGAAATGCAAATCAAAACAACTCTGAGATTTCACCTTACACCTATCAGAATGGCTAAGATCAAAAACTCAAGTGACAATACATGCTGGAGAGGATGTGGAGAAAGGGGAACCTCCTGCACTGCTAGTGGGAATGTAATTATGTACAACCACTTTGGATATCAATCTGGCACTTCCTCAGAAAATTAAGAATAGTGCTACCTCAAGATCCAGTTATACCACTCCTAGGCATCTACCCGAAATAAACTCAACTATACAAGGACATTTGTTCAACTATGTTTATAGCAGCTTTATTCATAATAACCAGAATCTGGAAACAATCCAGATATCCCTCAACTGAGGAACAGATACAGAAAGTGTGGTACATTTACACAATGGAATACTACTCAGCAATTAAAAATAAGGAATCATGAAATTTGCAGGAAAATGGTTAGAACTAGAAAAGATCATCCTGAGTGAGGTACCCAGAGGTAGAATGGCAGAATGGTATATACTCACTTACAAGTGCATATTAGCCATATAATAAAGGATAAATATACTAAAATCTACAGTCCTAAGGAAGTTAAGGAACAAGAAAGACCCTAGGGAAGAGGCTTAATCCTCACCCAGAAGGGCAAACTAGATAGACATTGGATGTAGGAGAAGCTAGGGAACAGGACAAGTGCCTTCCACAGAGGGCCTCTGAAAGAATCTACCCAGCAGGGTATCAAAGCAGATGCTGAGACTCATAGCCAAACTTGGGGCAAAGTGTAGGGAGTCTTATAGAAGAGAGAATTAGAAAGACCTGGAGGGGACAGGAGCTCCACAAGGAGACCAACAGAAACACAAATAGTGGGCCTCTGGGGACCTACAGAGGCACATACTCCAACCAAGGACCATGCATGGTGAGGACCTAGACTCCCTGCTCAGTTGTAGTCCATAGGCAGCTCAGAAACCCTGGGTTCCCTAGTAAGGGGAACAGGGACTGTCTCTGATATGAACTCAGCAGACAGCTCTTTGCTCACCTCCCCCTGGGGGATGCAGCCTTGCCATGCCACAGAGGAAGACAATGCAGCCAGTCCTAATGAGACCTGAGAGGGTAGGGTCAGATAGAAGGGGAGGAGGACTTCTCCTATCAGTAGACTAGGGGAGGGGCATAGAGGGAGAAGAAGAAGGGTGAATAGGACTGGGAGGAAATGAAGGAGGGGCTACAGCTGGGCTCCAAAGTGAATAAACTGTAATAGATAATAAATAAAAAGAGTTGTTTAATGTCCTTAGTCATCAGGGAAATGCAAGTCAAATTGACTCTGAGATTCCATTGTATACCTGTCAGAATGCTGGAGAGGTTGTGGAGAAAGGGAACATTCCTTCATTGATGGTGGGAGTGCAAACTTGTACAACCGCTGTAGAAATAAACCTGGAGGTTTCTCAGAGAATTGGGATTAATGATACCCCAAGACCTGGGCTATACCACTTCTGGGCATATACCCTAAAGGTGCTCCACCATACCACAAGGACAATTAGGAAGAGTTTGGTTGGGGGAAAGACCTGGAGAGAGAACAGAAATTTGTTGGGGCATCTCTGAGACAGCAGAGGCTCCTAAGAGTCTATGAGGGTAACTTTAGCTGAGACTCCTAGCAGCAGGGGATATGGAGCCAAAAGTCACCACCTTCTTTAGCCAGGGGAAACTTCAAGTGGAGGGAGGGGGACACCAACCCACCCATAAAATTTGTCTCGCCTACAAAAAGTGTAGGGATAAAGATGAGCAGAGATTGAGGGAATTAATGGCATGCCAATGACTGGCCTAACCTGAGATCAACCCATGGAAGAGAGCCAAGCCCTGACACTATTAGTAATACTGTGTTATGCTTGCAGACAGGGATCTAACATAACTGTCTTCTGAGAAGCTTCATTCAGCATCTGATGAAAACAGATGCAGAGACCCACAGCCAGGCAATAGGCTGAGCATGGGGAGTCATATGGAAGAGTAGGAGGAAGGACAGAGGGAGCCACAGGGGTCAAGGACATCACAAGAAGACCTACAGAATCTAACCTGGGCCCATGGGGTCTCACAGAGACTGAATCACCAACCAAAGAGCATACATGGGCTGGACCTAGGCCCCCTACATATATGTGTAGTGTGACATCATTTGGGTCCCCTAACAATGAGAGTGGGGGCTGTCCCTGACTCTGTTGCCTGCCTTTGGATCACTTTCCCCTAGCTGGGCTGCCTTGTCTGGCCTCAGTGGGAGTGAATGCTTTTAGTCTTGCTGTGACTTGAGATACCAAGGTGGGTTGGTAGCCATGTGTGTGAGGGGGGAGGGGCTCTCCTGTTCTGAGAAGGAGAGGAGATAATGGGAAGGGGTTGTGAGGGTGGGACTGGGAGGAGAGGGGAAGGGGGCTGGTATCAGGCTGTAAAGTGATCAAATAAATGGGAAAAAGAAAATATGTAATGTCTAAGGATGGAAACTCATAGCCAAACTTTGGTCAGAGTGCAGGAAATCTTATGAAAGAATGGGGAGATAGAAAGATCTGGAGAGGACTGGAACTCTATAAGGTGAGCAACAGATCAAAAAATCTGGGCCAGGGGTCTTTTCTGAGACTGATATGCCAGCCAAGGACCATTCATGGAGATAACCTATAACCCCTGCACAGATGTAGCTGATGGCATCTCAGTGTCCAAATGGGATCCCTAGTAAGTGGAACAGGAGCTATCTCTGTCATGAACTCTTTGGTCACCACCTCCAGGTCAACCTTACCAGGCCACAGAGGAAGACAATGCAGCCAGTCTTGGTGAGACCTGATAGGCTAGGGTCAGAAAGAAGGGACCTTCACAATCACTGGACTGGGGAAGGGGCATGGGAAGAGAAGAAGGAGGGAGGGCATGACTGGGAGGGAGGAGGAAGGGTGCTACAGCTGGGATACAAAGTGAATAAATTGTAATAAATAAAAAAAATTAAAAAGACAAAAAAATGAAAAAAAAAACAAAACTAATTTCAAAATAGTTTACCTTGCTTCATAGGTTGAGAAATAATTATAATGATCCAATATAACAATGGTACTTACTCATAGTTTTCTCCTCATCTTCTGCTTGTCTAGACCTACATACATACATACACAATCAAAAGCAATTTTTAATTTATATTAGTCTAAACGCTTAGTTGTTTTTGTGGCTTATAAGATTGGTTCATGCTTATAAAGAGCAAAATTGACTAGAGCTAGAAATTATGTGTGACACGTATGTCTGTGATTTATTAACAACACAGCTTTTGGCAAGTCACTAATTTTCTCACCCAGAATTGAAAATTTGAGTGTTTTTCCAGTATAATATGACTGATCCAGATCTTTATGGGGATTTTCTTCCTACCATGGTATGACTTTCAAAGCTTGTGCTGAAAGATTGAGCTTTTATGGGGAAGCTAGTTTCAGTGTTTTCAAATGTCACTTCTTGGGCATGGAGAAGGCATGCAATTTCTTTCATGAGTTGAAAAGTAGGCTGATCTGCCTTGAAGCTATGAATCAAGTCCATAAGAGGAGGGCATTGCAGCCAGTCCTGATGAGACCTGATAAAGTAGGTTCAGATGGAAGGGGAGGAGGACCTCCTCTATCAGTGGACTGGGAGAGGAGCAAGGAGGAGATGAGGGAGGGAGGGTGGGATTGGGAGGGAATGAAGGAGGGTACTACAGCTGGGATACAAAGCAAATAAAATGTAATTAATGTAAAAAATAAAAAATTAATTAAAAAAGAGCCTGCAGGTTTTTCCTTAATTAGTAATTCTTTTCTAGACTTTCTAAAAGTTTTGCCAAAGTCCAAGCTCTTAAAGTTCCCAGTATCACTTGGAGGGTTTAAAGTGGAGCACTTCTTTTTCTAGCGTCATTCTTCTCTCCAGTGTCCAGTGTCTTCTTCAGTGCTCTGTGTTCTAAGCTGATTCCACCTGCTGTATCTCATCAGATGCTTTTCTTGTTCAAGCTGCAGTCTCAAGATCCAATGACATATTGTAGGAAAACAATAAACTATACACAGTTCCTAACATTAAGGGACTTGCAGTATAGTGGAAATCATGTACAAGTTCATTATTAAAAACATCCAACAAGCCCCAAGAAAGACCTACACAGGGTTTTCTTTAGCAGAAGAACATAGTGACTAGTCTAGTATAGATCCAATAAAGGACCAAATCTAGTAGGTGAGTAAATGACATTGAAAATTAATCTCAAAATTTAAGCTAATTTCACAGGGGAAGGAATGTGGCCACACTGTACTTAGGAAGGCATATTCCCAAAATTGCCAAACATATAGAGCCAAGGAACTTTAGGCCATTGGCGAAAACATAGATAGGCAAATACACCAAAGGGATGATTTGTTTAGGAATTAAAGGTGACCAGAGATGATATAATAGAAAGGGAGGAACAAGTTGGACAAGGCTATTGTAGGCCATTCCACTGGGCTCAGCTTTTATCATAAAGGTGATGAAAAGGACCTATTTGCTGAAGTTACATGTTGAAGATTTAAATAATAGCGTTTATTTTATGAAGAACTATCACTCTAGTAACACTGTGACAGATGATAGCTTTTGGGTGGAGTTCATCGAAGTCATAGTACTGATAACACATTCCTAAGGGCTAAAGGGGAAAATAGATGCATGTAATAGATTTTATGTGTGTCTCAAATAAATGAATTAAATCACTCTTGGAGATACACGATTCTGTGGAGGAAGAAAGAGCTTAGATTTATTACAGACTAAATGTGTACAGTAAGTGTTTTTTGCTTTAACAAAGTTAGTTTAGAGTTTTAATAAAAAATATTACTAATCAATAACCCATCAGGGTCATAGAACAGATATTATGGAAGAAGGCTTATTTGGATATCTGACGTCTGTCTGTCTCGGGGTGTGTACGTGTGCTTATGTGTGTGATTGATTGTTGTAAGTTTTAATTAAACTTTTTATTATTTATCTACATATTGATTTATTGTATGCGTGGGCACATGCAAATGTGGAAGTCTGAGGAAAACTTTCAGAAATCGGTTCTCTTCTTCTACCATGTGACCTCTAGGCATTGAAGTCATTATCTTGCAGTCAAGTCTTTTACCAACTGACTGAGCATCTCATGAGCCTCATGTACATATTGGTAATTGTGTGTGTGTGATGTGTATGTTTGTACACGCATATTCTAACATAAGGGAGGAAGGAAGGAATAGAAAATGTACTCAGGTAGAATGTGATCCTAGATAAGCTTTGTATTAATGATCAAAGTTCAAAGAAAAGTAAGTGACATCAGTGGATGGTGACTCAGTGAAGTGAGGATTTTCCTCTCTAGGTCATCTAATGAAATAAATACTGTTGTTCACAGCTAAGGGGTGAAGTCACACATTACCAATATTATTTCAATTGGGTTTTGTTGCTGTTTTATAGCAAAATACAAAGATATTTCACCACAAACACAGAAAAGTCTTTAAGATACTGTCTCAAAATAATTTCAGGTGAAAATGTATGGGTAAACCTGCATAAATTGGCAGGTGTCTTTTCTTCATAGTTTATAAGAAATGAGCTCATTAACATTAACAGTTTAATAGACTCTTTCTGAATATTATAATCACAATTTTTATAAAGAAAAATTTAATTTTCCTTAGTCTTACCCAGAAGGACTTGGACTTTGTTTAGGCTTGGAGTGGAACTGCTGATGAAGTAGATTTTTAAGGCTTGAGAGCTCAGAAAATAGAAGGCAGAAGACTGAGAGATCTCAGTGTGATTTATGATGGGAGACAAAAGGTAGAGTAGAAATTAAAATCTTCCAAGTTGTAGTGTATGATTTAAATAGAGTGCAATTTCCGTGAACCATAGTGGAAAATCGATACAACACGGGTTGGAAATGTAAAGAAATGCTTACCCAGCATGTGTGCCCTCCATTACCCTGACCCTCTCCTTTCTGAGGTTGAAAAAGTGATGGGAGTCATGAAGGAACAGTGATTTCTCCCAGGAAAATGCCATAAGGATTAAGAGCTGCCTAATAGTTCAAACTAATAGACTATTGTACATAAGCGTTCAATATCCCCAGACTTTGTAAATGAAAGGAAAATTTCGTATCAGCCTAAGGAAATTTTCTAGTCAAATTTTTAAAATTTGGAATATGTAGAATTCAATATGCATGCATTGACTAGAAGCACATGCCACTGTATTTTAAATGTAAGGAAGCAAAGAAGAGCAATATTTTCATGCCAGGGAGCCTTCCAGTTTATATTTCATCAAAGTTAAACTGCATTTGGCCATGGTGCCCTGTGCATTTGTCTTTAAACATTGTATTAGTGGAGCCTTTTTTTTTTTATTCCACTTTAAAATATAAGGTTCACTGTACAGGTTTTAAAGAATTAAAATTAAACTTGTCACATTTTTTAAGGCAAGTATTTGCTTCTTTTAAATCCCTAAAACTTACGTAACTATAGAATAGTATCTTGAAGCTTCTCGTTATTACATAAATAATCTTACTAATAGAAGAGGTACCCTTAATTCTTCTTTAATTACACAAGGACTATTCTGAGAACACTTGGAAAGATTGTTTCCTGGAGTGCCTGACAGTTTTCTTCAGAGCTACTGCTTTGTAAAGAAAGTAGTAATTGTTAGACCTTTCTGCGCAAAGCATACAATTTCTCAAATGTACCCTACATAGCTATATTTTGAGAAAGATTTCAGTTTGGTTGCATAATTTCAGCATAATTTTTCTGTGCCCGTGGTGTTGATAACATTGAAAAATAACTTGGTAAGCTGTTTGTTCTCCCACTGCTAAGATTTCATCACCAACTGCTAGTTTGCTAGAGATTATAGCTGCTAAAATGTTCTCCTGATTAATGTGCTAATTAATTAATACAGCTGCTAAATTGTGATCTTGATTAAAATACACCACACAGAGAATACTGGAAAATCTCCTCGAATTAGTCAATTATTCCAGGTGCATCCCTACCCTAGGAAATACTCAGATGCAGAATAAACAGACCTCTTGCTGCTCATTGGAGCAAGTGGAAGATCGTAGTCAAGACTGTTTGCATTTCTTTGTTTCCATCCTAACATGGGCTTCATGGTAAGAACTGCAAGAAGAAACAGACCTAAGAAGTTCTGGGTTTTATGTTCTCTCTAGCAGATTGGTTTTCCCTAGCAATAACATCAACTTTAACACACAGTAGTGCCCATTATGTACATTGTTCAGACTCAGCTTAGTTGGCTTTATGGATGTATGGAACACCAAAAATTCCTTCCAAGTGATTCCCCTTGTGATTTTGTTTTACTAAGATCCTGATTCTCAGCATAAGCTTTTGCCTAATAGATATCGAGTAGTTGTTTATCATATATTAGACACCATAGACAAAAGAAAGATATTTTATGTTCTCTTTAAAGCACTATCATATTCTTGAGTGAAGGAACACAGGATTGGCCACTACTAGGTAACAAATAAACAAATCAGTAAGACAGATACTAAGAACTCAGAGATATAGGAGGTGAATAAGAGCATGTGTCTGTATGTCATCCTTTCCAGTGGAAACTGAAATAGGCTTGGAGGAACTTAGTATGAATAGATAGACATGCAAGTCCCTGAGAGAGAACATTGGAAAATGAATCAAGTTTTGTTACAGAAATAAAATTGAGACAAAATTGATAAGACTTTAGAAAGAGTCTGAGAGTGAGAACCGATGTTGGCAAGTTAACATGGAACTTTGAATGGTGAGCAAACAGACCAAGGAATCACTAACCCTTTGGACAGAGACCATAGCATAAAATATCAGTCTGTCTAAAGTAACATACAGGATATCTGAGATAATGCTGGGGAGGAAAATGTACATGAGCAAGCTTTCCTGTCAGTCCAAGGATGCTCTTTGGGATTTAGAAGACAGTTACCCCAACATTCCAAGGTTGAGCAAGAAGATGTGTCAGTCAATTTCTAAATGTTGTGACAAAGCACCCAAGAAATGTGCTAAAAAATGAAAGACTTCCATCTTGATTTTAGTCCATGACTGGCCCTACTGTTACTGGCATGTGGTAGAGTATCATGCTGTCCAGGCAAAGCCCCCCCTTTCTTGGTGACCAGGAAGAGAGGGTGACCAATGGAGTAGACTGGGAATGAAGCATGTTCTCCACAGGTCTTCTCCCAGTGCTTTACTTCCTCAGTTTGGGTCCTGTCCTCTTCACAATAATGTCATCAGATCATAAATCTATCAACAGATCAGTAAATTTATTAGACCAGAACCCTTGCTACAGATTAAGCCTACAGTGTTTCCGATGGGCTCACACCTTGAATGCTTAGTTCTGAGGGCTGTGGAGCCTTTAGGAGGTAGGGACCTACCTGGAGGAGTAGGCCACCAGAGGCAGACCTTTGAAGAGTAGAGGTGCTTCTCTCCTGCTTTCTCTATTTCCTCATCTGCCATAAATTTCCAAGTCCTGGATTGAGGCATTCCAGCCATGGTGCCTTTTCTGCTAGGATGGACTAATATCATATGAAACCAAGAATCAAAATAACCCTTCTTGATCTTGGAACTACAGCCACCGTTGTTACTACCATCTCATTGGCGGCTGTTGGAGCTACCACCAAGGCATTAGCCATGAGTCATACTAGGCAGACTGCTCAGACCCTGAATAATCATTTAGCCAATGTAGCTCATGCCTTAGTTGTACATAAAGGAATTAATGCTCAACTAAAAGGAAGCTTGATGGTGGTCAATCAGAGGATTGACCTCTTGCAGGAGCAAATTGATACCCTATGGCAAATCGCTCAACCTGGCTGTCAATGAAAGTATGCTGGACTTTGTGTCACTAGCATACAACATGAGAATTTTTCCTGTGCTGCGAATCTGTCTAAACAATTGTCGAGCTATATTTTAGGTAATTGGACTGGAGAATTCGATACAACGATGGAGCAGCTGAGAGTGGCCATTGTCACAGTAAATTCTACTAGAGTGGACGCAGGACTAGCCACAGGATTATCAACATGGATTGCTGCAGCCATGAATCATCTGAAGGAATGGGCGGGCATGGGAGCGTTAGCAGGCCTTCTGGTGTTGGTCTCCTTGGTTTGCCTGTGGTATATATGCAAGATTAGAGTCTCACAACAGTGTGATGCAGCCATGATCATTCAGGCCTTTACAGCCATTGAAGCAGGACATTCTCCCCAAGCATGGTTGGATACCATAAAAAGCTAAAATGATACGCTCAGGATGCGAGGCTAAGCACTGCACTCAGGGTCAGCCGCTTTGGACCCAGAGAAGAGCATGTCTGATTGCATGCGGGTTGATGCCCCAGGTCCCGCCTCTGAGAAAAAGGTATCGGACGGGTCTGATGCTCTTTGGGTGGATGACACCTAAATGAACATCGGTACAAAGTCCCAATTTATTTCTAATATCAGAGATCAGACCTCTACTCTTGCCTGATGCATCTAAAACAAAAAGGGGGAACTGTAGAGAGCTGCGGAATGCTATGCCTTAAAGATGGAGCTGGTTTCTGCCTTCCACCTTCCCGATGGTGAGTGCTCTCTGTCACGAACAATTCCACATTTGGCTAAGGCTGAGGATCTGGCTTGCTTCCATGTATGTGGACCTATCTGCATTGCCCACGTGGCACGCCTGGGTTGGCTACCCAGAGGCTATTTAAGCTGTGGGCTGGCTTTCCCCAGGGTCCGAGGATTGTTCAAGGTTCCTGAATAAACTGCATTGAAAAAAAAAATAACCCTTCTTGCCCTTAGGAGGTATTTTTTCTGTCAGCAGTGCAAGACTCAGCAATACATCTTTCATTATCCCGAATACTTTCACAAAACCTTAAACATAGGATCCTTCTGCAGGACACATTATTTCCAAGCTATAATAGAAGATACCACCTCATTAACCAAGAAGACACCTGGTAAAATGGGACTATGGGCTATACAGACTCTTATTCTTTCATTTAGAGCCAAGAAAGAATCATAGTTATTATCTAATCTTGGGGAAATGTACATAAATTCTATAGAAAATGCCTAGAGAAGAATGGTCCCTTGAATCATTCTGTGAATATTTAGGCAGTAAGAGCTTCAGTTTTAGTCTCAGTGTGGGTTGAATTGTATCTCCAAAAAGATGTGTTTAAATCCTATCCACTGGGCCTATGAATATGGCTATTTTAGAAACAGGATTTTTGCAAAGGCCGCGAGGTTTCGATAAATTCCTTAAGATGTAGTGAGACACAGAGAAAAGTGCTGATGGGATATTGTATTACAATTTCCATCAATTGAAACATTCCCTCTTAGAGGTGTTATAGTGAAAATACATTTTTAAGTTAAAAATCGTGTTAGGTTTAAAACTGGGAGGATGGGAACACTTAGGGAAGTTGGTAAGCGGACTGCAGGTGGGTGTGACATACCCATGCTGACTAGACCTCTGGCTGAACAAAGCCAGTCTCAACAGACTCTGGCTGGCTCCGAGGAAGGATCCTCACTTATGCAACACACAGATTCTTGCATGTAATTGTAATAAACTGAAATGTGGGCAAGGGCCACAGTCTGAGAGTTGTTCATATTGTACAGGAAGGAGACCACCCTATAGACAGTGAACTAAACATGAGGTGACCGAGAAAAACCGTGGTTCAATCTTAGTAGCTGTGATAAGAAGTAATTTGCTGTAGACTCTAAGATAAGATTACATGGCAATCTACAAGCTGGTTACATACAAGAAAGAAGAAAGAGATCATGATTTAATTAATGAGTAGCTGAGGTCAGTGTGTGGCCAGCCAAGGTCAAAATGAAAGTGAGGAAGGTTGACCACAACCCATGACCACTTCCCCGAGGGAGCAGCACATGGTCATTAGACTGGTTGGGCCGGAAAGCAGCACAGGGCATATGAGCACCCCTTGGCTTGACTCACTATGTGCCCAAAGAATTAACCTACTCAAAAGAAATTACCTGAGTTTGTGTTCGTTTGGGGACCACTCCCACCCTGGGAAGTCGTCCTTCACTTTTTTAAGTTTCCTCACTCTTTTGGCTGCATCTTTCTTCCTCATGGATGTGAGACAACACACTTGAGATCCACTGACTTGCGGCAGCTTTCTTGCCTATTGAGCTTCCAGCAGCCTTTCTTAACCCCCGAGTTAAGTCCTGTCTCCCTCGACCCCCCCACCCCACCCCAGAGCCAAGAGAGGCTCTGTTGCTCTCAAAGATCTACATCAGAGGGAGGAGTGAAGTAATGAAACACACCTTGCTTGGCAATCTCCTGACTGTGACAATCACAAGGCCCCTCTGCAAGGTTATATGAACTGCTTTTGGGGAGGAGAAACTTCCACTGAGATGCTGGCAAGTTATTCATGGATCTACAGGGATGTAGCCTAATGAGTCACCACCCATGTTGGAGTGGGCATTTCAGTGCTGCTGCTGCTTTTGAGTCATCCATTTGCATTATAAATAACCTTCATTTGTAAACGTACAACTAACCATAACAAATGCTGGTTCACCAAGTTAGACTTGCACAGAATCATTTCTCCCATCTGTTGTTGGAACCCTATCTGAGGTAAAGAGACATCTGCTTATTTCTCCCCAGGAAAAATCACACTGCATAGAGGTAAAGATTGAAGTCACACATGCATAAGTTAAAGGATGCCAAAGATTTCCAGCAAATTTTAGAAGGTTAGAGAGCCAAGGAGAAATTCTCCCTTTCTGGTTTAAAAGAGAACGCAATCCTGCAAATACTTGATCTTAGACTTCTAGAACTGTGAAATAATATATATTTATTTTAAGATACCTAATTTGTGATATAGTGTTTCAATAGCTCTGGGAAACTAACACATCCAAACACTGAAATTAACAAATACTTTTTGACGAGCTTTTATTATGTGGCAAAGGCTAAGTAATGTGAGCCATTTGAATGCATTATCTCAATCTTGAAAGAAACCCTATATGATAAGTATTTGTATTCTATTTTCGTAGACATGCACATGTGTACGTATCTACATCAACATATACACTTTTATATGAGCAAGATTGAAAGACTGTCTAATAGTCTGCTTCTTAATAGTTCTGAGTTTGTATGCACCCTGCAAAAAGTTCTAAAATGTAGAATGAGGTCCTCTATAAATTTTCAGTCACAATTTCTGTATCCATTCCTCAACTGAGGGACATCTGGGCTGTTTCCAGCTTCTGGCTATTATGAATAAAGCTGCTACAAACATGGTTGAGCAGATGTCCTTGTTGTATACTTGAGCATCTTTTGGATGTATGCCTAGCAGTGGTATAGCTGGATCTTGAGGAAGCGCTATTCCTAATTGTCTGAGAAAGCTCCAGATTGATTTCCAAACTGGATGTATAAGTTTACATTCCCACCAGCAGTGGAGGAGGGTTCCCCTTTCTCCACATCCTCTCCAGCATGTGTTGTCAACTTGAGTTATTCATCTTAGCCATTCTGATAGGTGTAAGGTGAAATCTCAGGGTTGTTTTAATTTGCATTTCCCTGATGACTAAGGACATTGAACTAAGGACATTGAACTAAGGACATTGAACTAAGGACTAAGGACATTCTTTAAGTGTTTCTCTGCCATTCGATATTCCTCTATTGAGAATTCTCTGTTTAGCTCTGTACCCCATTTTTTAATTGGATTACTTGATTTGTTGCTGTTTAACTTCTTGAGTTCTTCATATATACTGGCTATTAGCCCTCTGTCAGATATAGGGTTGGTGAAGATTCTTTCCCAATCTATAGGCAGTTGTTTTGTTTTGATGACAGTATCCTTTGCTTTACAGAAGCTTTCAGCGATAAAAAACAAGGTAATCATGAAATTTGCAGGTAAATGGTGGGAACTGGAAAAGATCATCCTGAGTGTGGTATCCCAGAAGCAGAAAGACAAACAGGGTATATACTCACTCATAAGTGGATACTAGACATATAATATAGAATAAACATACTAAAATCTGTACACCTAAGGAAGCTAATCAGGAAGGAGGACTCTGGCTAAGATGCTCAATCCCCATTCAGAAAGGTAAAGAGGATGGATATCAAAGGAGGGAGAAAACAGGGAATAGGACAGGAGCCTACCACAGAGGGCCTCTGAAAGGCTCTACTCTGCAGGGTATCGAGGCAGATGTTGAGACTCATAGCCAAACTGGGCAGAGTACAGGGAATGTTATGAAAGAAGTGAGAGATAATAAGACCTGGAGAGGACAGGAGCTCCATAAAGACAGTGACCGATCCTAAAAGTCTGGGCACAGGGGTCTTCTCTGAAACTAATACTCCAGCCAAAGACCACTCATGGAGATGGCCTGGAACCCCTGTACAGAGGTAGCCTATGGCAGTTCAGTATCCAAGTAGCCTCCATAGTAATGGGGATAGGGACTGTCTCTGACGTGAACTGATTAGCCTGCTCTTTGATCATTTCCCCCTGAAGGAGGAGCAGCCTTACCAGGCCACAGAAGAAGACAATGCAGCCAGTCCTGATGAGACCTGATAGCCTAGGTTCAGAGGGAAGGAGAGGAGGAGCTCCTTTTTCAGTGGACTGGGAGAGGGACACAGGTGGGGAAGAGGGAGGGTGGGATTGGGAGGGGAGGAAGGAGGGAAGTATGGGGGGATACAAAGTGAATAAACTGTAATTAATAAAAATATAAATAAATAAATAACATTTTTAGTCTAGGTAACACAAACATGGACTCATCAGAACATGCCTCAGGAAGTAGCTTGAATCTGTCTTGTTGCCTTCTAGCCTATTATTTTAATAAACCAGGCTTGGGTCTGACATTTGATTAGGTGACATCTTGTGTACTAAGGCTATGCCTTTTTGTATTGACACAAATTATTTTGTAATCTACTTCTTGGATGTCTGGAGAAAAATATGTTAAAGGATGGTAAAATGGTCAATATAAGAGATTATGTAGGCATGACTAAAAAGCCGTTCTTTGATTTTGCGTATATTTAAACTGGGGAAGAGTTCCATGGATGTAGAAGAGGAGGGTTTCTAAATGAAATTAGAAAGTATCATGTCATTTTGACTAATATCCCTGTGTGTTGGATTTCAATCCTGTATTCATGATTTCTTTTTTAACTGAAGAATCAGTTCTTCATTTAACCTGTTCTCCACCTGATCCAGGTCTGGCTGTTGCAAGGATTTGAACACAGGTGAAGCTGTATCTGTATGACTCATGCTAATTTGATAAGCAGAATTTTTGATGCTGAAGTGGATCAAAAGACCTATGCGAATTAGAAAGGAACAGTTACTGGACATTGCCACCTGCAAATTTGATATTTGCTTTGTCTCAGTTTATGGCTGAGGTTTGTGTCGGAAAATGTGATTTATCAATAGACCTGTAAATCTCTATTGGGTCTGCACTAACTCAATCAGTACTCTCTGCTACTGAAAGGAATTTAAGCACCATTTTCCAAGGATACCCATGATAGTCACAGATCAATATAACAGGTTGTTTCAAAGTTAAAAAGTATTTTCAAAGCCAGTAGCCAACATTGTCTTATTTTAATATACAGTGTTACTTACTGTGTACCATAGAATACAAGTTGGAATTTGTTTATTAACTATTTTCTGTGATATAATTCATGTCATTGGTTTATTTTAATGAGAAGTTTCCTTTTTAACATTGTAAAATTTATTATTATTAGAGCTTCATGGCAAGGTCAGGGCTCCGTGTGAGGCAGAAAAGAACGGCGACCAAGATACCATCATCTATATGATAAAATAAATTTGTTGGATTTGTAGTTTCTTGACTTGCACTAGTTGTTACAGAAGAATGGCTGCTTTCTTGGACAGGGAAGAAAAAAACTGCTTTCTTAAGAAGTTAGAATTCATTTTAGCATCCCATTGGCCATGTGTTTGATCATTTTATAATTTTGTATTTGTGTAAATCTTCTTTTCTATTTCACAGTACTTCTCAATATGCCTTCCAGAAATTGTGTGAAACAAAGAGATCAAGGAAATGTTTTTATTACCATGTGGAGAGGAAAGGAGTCTTAGAAATCTTTTGAATGACTCTTTCTAGTAAAATAACCTGGGGGTTTGATGACTAGATTTGCATAATGGCTTCTAGGAAAAGGTCAAAGTCAAAACCGAGACAGCTCTTCTTGGCATAGAGAGAAAAGCTGGTTCTTCAAGATGATTCTCTTCATATGTCTTCTATTGGCTTATGGAGCAGTGAGGGGTTGTGCTTAGTGTAGTGACACGGAGCCCAGCCTTGTGAGCATGTGCATTAACGAAGATAAGCCAGAGCATTTTGTAATATTTACCATACCTAATTCCATGTCCCAAACAACTGTTCTGTGTTCTTGTCTAGTAGAATCTTTTATAATTTGTTTTTAATTTATTATAACTTATTTATTTTTTATCCCAGATGTAGCCCCCTCCCTCATTCCTTCATATTCCCACCCTTCCTCCTCCATCTCCTCCCATTCTCCTCCCAAGTCCACTGATAGGGTAGGTCTCCTCCCCTTCCATCTGAAAATAGTCTATCAGGTCTCATCCGGACTGGCATTGTCTTCCTCTGTGGCCTGGTAGGACTGCCCCATCCTCAGGGGGAGGTGATCAAAGAGCCAGCCACTGAGTTCATGTCAGAGACAGTCCCTGTTCCCCTTACTAGGGAACCCTCTTGGACACTGAGCTGTCATGTGCTACATCTGTGCAGGGGTCTATGTCCTCTCCATGCATGGTCCTTGGTTGGAGTATCAGTCACAAAATAGGCCCCTGGGCCAGATTTTTTGGGTTTGTGGCTCTCCTTGTGGAGCTCCTGTCCCCTCCAGGTCTTTCTATCTCCCCCTTCTTTCATAAGATTCCCTGAACTCTGCCCAAACTTTGTTTATGAGTCTCAGCATTTGCTTCAATACCCTGCTGGGTAGAGTCTTTCAGAGGCCCTCTGTGGTAGGCTCCTGTCCTGTTTCCTGTTTTCTCCCTCTTCCAAGGTCTATTCCATTTGCCTTTCTGAGTGAGGATTGATCATCTTACCCAGGGTCCCCCTACTTGATTAGTTTGTTTAGATATACAGATTTTAGTATGTTTATCCTATATTCTATGCCTAATATACACTTATAAGTGAGTTTATCCACTGTGTGTCTTTCTGCTTCTGGAACATTTCACTCAGGATCATCTTGTCTAGTTCCCACTATTTGCCTGCAAATTTCATGATTTCCTTCTTTTTTTATTTTTTATTAGTTGCATTTTATTAACTCTGTATTCTAGCTGTATCCCGCTCCCTCATTCCCTCCCAAAACGTCCCTCCCTCCCTCATCGCCTCCCTGCCCTTTTCCAAGTCCACTGATTGGGGAGGACCTCCTCCCCTTTCATCTGACCCTGTTTTACCAGGTATCTTCAGGACTGGCTGCAAAGTCCTCATCTGTGGCCCCTCCCTTGGAGGATGGGGAGGTCAAAGAGCCTGCCATTGAGTTCCTGTCAGAAATAGTCCCTGTTCCCCTTTTATGGGAAACCAATTGGTTACTGAGCTACCATGGGCTTCATCCGAACAGAGGTTCTAGGTTATAACCATACATGGTCCTTGGTGGAATGTCAGTCTCAGAAAAGACCCCAGTGCCAAGCTATATTTGGTCCTCGTGGAGCTCCTATTCTTCCCATGTCATACAAACTCCCCCTTCTTTCATATGGTTCCCTGCACTCTGCCGATGGTTTGGTTATGAGTCTTAGTATCTGCTTTCATACACTGCTAGGTAGAATCTTTCAGGGGCCCTCTGCAGTAGGATCCTGTCCTGTTACTTGTTTTCTCTTATGTCCAATGTACCTCCCTTTTGTCTTTCTAAGTGAGGATTGATCATCTTACCCCGGGTCCTCTTTCTTGTTTATCTTCTTTAGGTGCATAGATTTCATTATGTTTATCATATCTTATAGGACTATATGAGTGAGTCTATACCATGTGTGTCTTTCTCCTTCAGGGATATCTCATTCAGAACGATCTATTCTAGATCCCACCATTTGCCTGCAAATGTCATGATTTCCTCCTTTTTGATTGCTGAGTAGTATTCCATTGTGTAAAAATACTACAATTTCTGTATCCATTCTTCAGTTAAGGGGCATCCGGGTTGTTTCCAGCTTCTGGCTATTACAAATAAAGATGCTACAAACATGGTTGAGCAAATGTCCTTATTGTGTACTTGAGCAAATTTTGGGTATATGCCTAGGAGTGGTATAGCTGGGTCTTGAGGAAGCGCTATTCCGAATTGTCTGAGAAAGCGCCAGATTGACTTCCAAAGTGATTGTACCAGTTTACATTCCCACCAGCAATGGAGGAGGGTTCCCCTTTCTCCACAACCTCTCCAACATGTGTTGTCACTTGAGTTATTCATCTTAGCAATTCTGATGGTTGTAAGGTGAAATCTCAGGGTCGTTTTGATGGCTAAGGATGTTGAGCATCTCTTTAAGTGTTTTTCTGCTATTCTATATTTCTCTACAGAGAATTCTCTGTTTAGCTTCGTACCCCATTTTTAATTGGATTACTTGAGTTATTGCATTTTAACTTCTTTAGTTATTTATATATGCTGGATATCAGCCCTCTGTCAGATATAGGGTTGGTGAAGATCCTTTCCTAGTCTGTAGGCTGTTGTTTTGTTCTGAGGACAGTGTCCTTTGCTTTACAGAAGCTTTTCAGTTTCATGAGGTCCCATTTATTGATTGTTGCTCTTAGAGCCTGTGCTGTTGGTGTTCTGTTCAAGAAGTTGTCTCCTGTGCCACAACACCCTTCACAATAGCTACTAATAACATAAAATACCTTGGGGTGACTCTAACCAAGCAAGTGAAAGACATGTTTGAAAAAAACTTTAAGTCTCTGAAGAAAGAAATTGAAGAAGATATCAGAAGATGTAAAGATCTCCTGTGCTCATGGATTGGTAGGATTAACATTGTGAAAATGGCCATCCTCCCAAAAGCAATTTACAGATTCAACACAATTCTCATCAAAATACCAACTCAATTTCTTTACAGACCTTGAAAGAAAGATTCTCAGCTTCATATGGAGAAACAAAAAACCCAGAATCTCCAAAAGGATCCTGTATAACAACAAATCATCTGGAGGTATCTCTATCTCCGATCTCAAGCTGTACTACAGAGCAATAGTAACAAAAACTGCATGGTATTGGCATAGAAAGAGAACGGAGGATCAATGGAACCAAATAGAAGACACAGAAATAAACCCACACACCTATGAATACTTGATTTTTGACAAAGAAGCCAAAACCACTCAATGGAAAAAAGACAGCATCTTCAACAAATGGTGCTGGTCCAACTGGATGTCTACATGCAGAAAAATGGAAATAGATCCATATTTATCACCCTGCACAAAACTAAAGTCTAAGTGGATCAAAGACCTCAACATAAAACCAGATATTCTAAATCGGTTAGAAGAAAAAGTGGGGAAGAGCCTAGAATTCTTTGGCACAGGATTTCCTTCTTTTTAATTGCTGAGTAGTATTCCATTGTGTAAATGTACCACAACTTCTGTATCCATTCTTCAGTTGAGGTATATCTGTATTGTTTCCAGATTCTGGTTATTACAAATAAAGCTGCTATGAACATGGTTTAAGAAATATCTTTGTTGTATACTTGAGCAAATTTTGGATATATGTCTAGGAGTGGTAGAGCTGTAATTTGAGGTAACACTATTCCTAATTTTCTGAAAAAGCACCAGATTGATTTCCAAAGTGGTTGTATAAGTTTACATTCCCACCAGCAATGGAAGAGGCTTTCCCTTTTTCCACATCCTCTCCAGCATGTGTTGTCACTTGAATCTTGATCAGGGTCATTTTAAGCCACTTTAAATCTTTGCTGGAGGTACAGCCTGTATCTGAATTTCTGGTGGTTGTTTAGAAGAGAGGTCTTTAACCATCTCTTAAAAACTAATTGATTGGCCTGCTCTTTACCTCCCCCTGAGGGTTAAGCAGCATTACCAGGCCACAGAAGAAGACAATGCAGCCACTCCTGATGAGACCTAATTGACTAGGATCAGAAGGAAGGAAAAGAAGTCCTCCCCTATCAGTGGACTTGGGGAGGGACATGCATGCAGAGGGTGGAGGAAGGGAGTGATTGGGATGGGAGGAGGAAGGGAACCACAGGGGGGATACAAAGTGAATAAAGTGTAATTAATAAAGAATTAAAAAAACCCTAATTGAATGTGACCTAATTGATATCTATCCACACTTTATCTGATAAAGGCAACCATGTATCTGAGCTGTTATTGGAGAATATAGAATAAATTTGCTGATACAAAGAATGGAGAAATTATTATATATTCTAAAATCTATCAAAACCTTATACATTGGAAGCTATGTTTTATTATGTTTCAGTAAACAACATCTGACTTCTGCCTTTGCACATTATCATAAAATTGTGTTTTAGAAACAAGCTGTCCAATTTTGAAGAAGCTGGGTTTTCATAGCTTATGATCCAGTGGAATAGTTGGGACCATGCTGAGTTGGGCTAGCATTTGCTTTCTGGCAGAGAACAATTGCCAATTTGTAAGCTGCAAAGAAGAGGCCAAAAATATGATGGGTTAGTCAATGAGTATGAACAGCCGGGATTACAGAAGTCCAAGTGGACTGTAAGGCCCAAATTAGGCATGTGAGACAGAGTTGAAGTATTTAAAACTTGAAAGCATAAAATAATGAAGAAAAAGAAAGTGCAAAGAAAGGTTAAGAGTTCACATAGTTTCTTTTTTTGCAGTGGGACATTCTGTTCTCTAAGTGTTCAATTGTATAAGAGACTTAAAACCAAGAAGAGACAGTCTGCAAAGCTATCCAGATCTAAATTCCTAATAACACCCATAGAAATAAAAATAAAATGAAACAAGATCTTTAATATGGGGAACAAATTGCTACCAAATTAGATTTTTCCTGTTAATTAATTTGTGTAATCACTTCGCTGCCTGATCATAGCTTCCTCCCTCCTCTCCTCACAGCCCCACCTTTCCACCGCTTCTCCCCATTCTCTCCCCTTCTCCTCATAGAAGGGGACCCCCCCCATGGGCACCAACCCAACTGGCACATATGGTTGCAGTAGGACCAAGTACATTCTCTTCCACTGTGGGTGGACAAGGCAGGAAAGGATCCAAGGGGCAGCAACACAATCGTAGACAGCCTCTACTCCCATTGTTAGGGGACCCACAGGACGACCAAGCTGCACATCTGCTACACATGGGTAGAGGGCCTATATCCAGTTCATGCATGTTCTCGAGTTGGTGGTTCAGTCTCTGTGAGCCCTCATGGGCTCGGGTTAGTTGACTCTGTAGGTCTTCTTGTGGTGTTTTTGACTCCTCTAACTCCTTCAATTTTTTCCCCCACTCCTCCACAGGACTCCCTGAGCGCAGCCTATGCTACAGAGCTGAACTACAGAGTAATAGTAATGGAAACTGCATGGTATTGGCATCAAAACAGTCAGGAATCAAATGGAATAAAACCAAACACCCGTAAGTAAACCCACACACCTATAGACACTTGATTTTTGGCAAAGAAGCCAAAACCATCAATGAAAACAAGAAAGAATGTTCAACAAATGGTGCTGGTTTAACTGGATGTTTGCATGTAGAAAAAAATGCAAATAAATACATATTTATCACCCTGCACAAAACTTAAGTCCAAGGATATCAAAAGCCTCACATAAAACCAGATATACTAAATATAATTTAAGAGAAAGTGCTTCGAACACACTGGTATAGGAGATAACTTCTTGAACAGATCACCAACAGCTCAGGCTCTAAGATCAACAATTAATAAATGAGACCTTGTGAGACTGAAAACCTTCTGTAAGGCAGAGGACACTATCAATAGAACAAAAAGGCAGCTTACAGCGTGGGAAAAGATCTTCATCAACCCCACATCAACAGCAGAATAATATCCAAAATATATAAAGAACTCAAGAAATTAGACATCAACAAAACAAATAACCCAATTAAAAATGGGATATAGAGCTAAACCAAGAATTCTCAAGAGAAGAATCTCTAATAGCAGAGAAGCAGTAGAAGAAATACTCAACATATCACAAAATACACTAAATCTGCTAAAGGAGAAAGTGGGTAAAAGCCTTGAACACATTTGCACAGGAGACAGCTCTCTGAACAAAACACCAACAGCTCAGTCGCTAAGATCTACAATTAATAAATGGGACCTCTTGAAACTAAAAAGCTTCTGTAAAGCAAAGGACACTGTCAATAGTAGCAGTCTCCAGACTGGGAATAGATATTCACCAATCCTTCATCAGACAAAGGGCTAATATCCAGAATATGTAAAGAACTTAAGAAATTAAACACCAACAAACCAAATAATACAATTAAAAATGGGGTACAGAGCTAAACAGAAAATTCTCAACAATGGAGTCTTGAATGGCCGAGAAGCACTTAAAGAAATGCTCAACATCGTTAGTCATCAGGGATTCCATCTTACACCCATCAGAATCACAAAGATAAAAAAACTCAAGTGACAGTACATACTGGGGAGGATGTGGAGAAAGGAAGAGCTGGTGGGAGAGCAAACTTGTACAGCCACTTTGGAAATCAATCTGGCACTTTCTCAGAAAACTGGGAATAGCCATACCTCAAGACCCAGGTACACCACTCCTGAGCATACACCCAAAAGGTGCTCCATCATACAACAAGAAAATTTGCTCAACTATGTTCATAGAAGCTTTATTCATAATAGTCAGAAATTGGAAATAACCTAGATGTCCCTCAACTGAAGAATGGATACACAAATTGTGGTACATTTACACAATGGAATACTACTCAGCCATCAAAAACAAGGAAATAATGAAATTTGCAGGCAAATGGAGGAAACTAGAAAAGATCATCCTGAGTGAGGTAACACGGACCCAGAAAGACACACATGGTATATACTCACTTATAAGTGGATTTTAGTCATATAATACAGAATAGACATACTTCAATGCACAGACCCCAAAATAAGTCTGATTGACATCCTAGGCTTCATGTCAGCCCACAGGGAGGAAGATAAACTCGGTCTTCATGTGAATAGATGATCTGGGGTGCCTGGGTAGGTGGGTTCCTTCTTTTGAAGAATAGGGGAGAGGGGATAAGAGAGGGAGGGTGGGACTGGGAGGACACCCAGAGAAGTCCTGGAGACAGCTGCTCTGCTTCTGGTTTTCTTGCTGTAAATTTCTTGAACTGCTGCTGTAACCTGTGTGTCCCGTGGCTTGGTCAGTTTTGTTAGGGATAACTGGTTGCCCCTTGGAGCAGTATCTGGGAGTTGATCTCGGGGATTCGGGGCTTTTGTAGGTCTGAGGTTGGGGCTCTATGTCCCAGTACCCAAGCGGTAATCTTGGGTGAGTACCGCTCTCCTGGTAACAGCAGGCTATCTGGTGCACAGCAGGTCCCTGGGTTGGGCCGGTCTGTGGGACCTTTTCCCGGATATACTGGGTGGCCTAAATCCGTCCCCTTTGCTTTGTTTCCTGTGAGGATTTTTCCCGACAGTGACTCCAAGTCTCTGTGTCCTGGGCCACACAGTTCTGTCTGTGAGGAATAGCAGGTCTCTGGGCTGGCGGTGCGCACATCCACCCGCTGGTCTGCGGGACCTTTTCCAGGGATATACTGGATGACCTAATTCGGGTCCCTGTTTCCTTCCTTCCCTGTGGGGTTTTCTCCCAACAGGGACTCCCAGTCTCTGTTGCCCTGGGGCGCACAGCTCTGTCTGTGCTGGAGAGCTAGGCGCGCAACAACTCTCTGTGCTTGCAGCCTGGGTGGCCAATCCCATTGCCTTTCTTCCCTGGGGGTTTTTCTCATGACTGGGACTCCCAGTCTCTGGTGTTTTTGTGCCCACCGTTCAGCCTGGGAAGGTGATCAGTATACGCAGGCGTGTTGCTCTGGTCCGGTGACCTAGTGCCACGTGATCCAGGATCTCTTCTGGGTTCTGGCTGGGTGGCCTGAGAGTGGACCCGACTGATTCCCATGCTGTGGGGGTTTCCTCTCACCTGGGAAACACAATCGCTGTTGTTTTAGGGCTCAGAGTTCAGTCTCTTGGTCACTGTGTGGAAAATGTTGTCCTGCTCCTCAGACACAGTGTTCTCCTGGCGCCGCCATCTTGTCCCTCCTTCCATTGATATCTTAAAGGTGCACTATTTGTATATGATCCTTTTTTTTCTTACAACTATGGCATTACAGTGGCAGAGGAAAGTGTGTTTTTATAGAAGTAGAAAAACTCAGTAAGTTCATGTCAACATTAAAAATATTTTACCCAATTTCACAAATATATAAAGACAAATTCTTATTAAACGTAGGATAAAACCAGTAAGGCTCTTAGGAGAAAAGCTACAAGAATACTTTATAATTTTAACAGCATGCAAGAAACATACCCCAAAGGAAGGGTGATAATTTGGACTATATTAAGTTTAGGAAGAAATATGAAATTCAACCCAAGAATAAAAATGAAAGCCACAGAATCAGAATCAGAGCGTCTATTTTCAATACATATTTTATTCATAGCATCTAGAATATATGAAGGTTTTCTGAAAACAACTAAGATAAAGGAATGAAACCAAGTAAAAACATTAACAACACATTTTAGCAAACATTTCATAAAGAAAACATCCAAATAACCATAAACATCCAAAAACTGCTTCTGTCATGTTAGCAAAATAATAACAGTAATAAAAAACTACACAAGACGAGAGCATGCACATGCATCCATCAGCATTGCCGAATTCTGAAAGACAGGCAGCTATAATTCTGATGGAAACTTCGGGAGCTGCTGATGGAGCGTAAATTGGTGTAACTCACTTGGAAGACTTCTTGGCAGCATCTCTGTGTGGGCCATCTGAGCAGTAATTTTATTTTTATGCTCACAAAATTTAGATATATTCACTAAAAGATATACTCAGGAATATTTGATGCGACATTATTTAATTCCCAGCTAGAAACAACCTAAATGCCTAGCAGTAGTAGAGTGGGTTTCAAATGTGGCCTGTTTATGTCCACCAATGAGAAAGGCTGAGCATTCTACTCAACACTGTAGATCAATGGCATGAAGCTAAGGTGATGAAACAATCCAGACATAAAAAGAATTCCTCCCATGTGGTTCCACACACATGAAGAAGCCTGGAAGGGCTCTTTCTCTCTTTTGGGGAAGGAAGTGTGCTGATCAGGTGCTGCAATAGAGGCCATAGCTGGGAGTGTTGTATTTCCTTATATTTAAAAAAAATTGATATTATATTTACTTATGTATTTATGTGCTGGCCTATACATATGAGCTTAGGCTCTCTCAGAGCCCAGCACTGGGAAGCAGACTCCTGGATTGGAGCCTTCCCCCCTCCCCCCCCCTGCCTTGTGCATGCTGGAAAATGGACTTGATCACCTTATTTCTTGAGCTGTGAATTGGTTACTGAGATGTAAAAATAATTTACTGTGGGGTATATTTGTATATGTTTTACCCAGGTGAAGTCTTCAAATCAATGTTTTGATTTTAAAAAACCAGCATTTTGAAAGCCATTTGAGACCAATAAGCATCCATAGAATGTGATTCCGATTCCCCTCTTTATCTTACTATTCCCTTTTCCTCCTTAAACTGAGGCTTCTACTTTCTACTTCCATAAATTGACCAATCCAGAAAAAGGCACTCAATTTTTCTCTGGTGTAATGTGTTTTTCTAGTAAGCATCCAGCATCATGCTTCTGGGATGTGTACAGAAAGAAAAGTCAGTCGTCCAAGTGAAAAAGATGGCAAACTTCTTTTTACTTTGCAACTTTTAAGACAGTGGCTGTATGTCAAAGTTTTGAAGCAAGAGTTTTCTGAAAGTTGTGCAGAGGAAAACTAACAAGAGCAACAATACCAGGGTTTTAAGACAGTCTTGAGTAAGTTTAGGTAGAGCAAACAGATTATATGGGGAGCCGGGTGACAAGCACCAGGGTATTTTGAGGACGGCAGCACAGATAGCACAGGACTTCAAAGACAATTTTCTTCTAGGTTTATTGTTTTAGCCAGAGTGGTTTATAGAAGAAATGCCTATATGTGTGTGTGTGTGGGGGGGTGTGTGTGTGTGTGAAATTAATATCTAGCAGGGTTCTTAACTGCTGTTAGGGTCACTTAGTGAATGTTTTTCAGGACAGGGACAAAAGGCAGAGGCAAAGGGGCCACTGAGCAAGGGAGGAGTGAGCCCTAAGGACAGAATGTCCCAATTGTAGCCTTCTCCCTCATCTCCCCCCTCCCCATCCCCCTCCCTGCAATCAGGATACAAAGTGAATAAATCATAAAAGCTAAAAAAAAAAGAAAAGAAAAAGAAAGTGAAAGAAATATTAATTTAAAAAAAGTGCAGATAGAATGGAAGAACATTAAATTCCATACAATCATGGATATGGTTGCCATTTCTGCCTTTGTTATATCTTTGGGCTCTTTCTTCTAAGTGTTTAGAAAGGGGGAAGTGTGTCTTGAGTTGTGTGTCTCATTCTTTCAATGTAAAAGAAATGGAGACACCTGCTTTTCAGTTTGGGACACACCTGAGGTGGTCAGGAGCCCAGGTTTTACTGTCTGATTCACTATCAAGAGTGTGCAAGATTGGCTTAAGTGATAGTCACTCTGAAGTAAACCTTATTTACTCGAGACTGGTATGGAAGGAACAATAGGTGATCACTCTGCTCTGTTGAACCAAAAAGAAAATGAGCTGCATTTTAATGCTTTCCACAAGAGGAATATAAAAGATGCTTTACTTAGTTTATGCATCTCAGTGTGCTCTGACATATAATGACTGTAATACCAGGACTATATACATATGGACACATACACACAGGACTATGAATATATACATGTATATCGACATTAGTTATCAAAGGGAAGCCGCTTATATGTCAAATCCACGTAAGCTTTATAGCATGAAGGATATTTTAAAGTATAAAGACAGAAAATCTATGAAAATTGAATAGCAAGTTGAAACAGAAGGCTCCCAGTAGCCCAATATTATTGTATTAATTTATGAAACTCCACTTATTTGTCTTATCTGTTAACTTGTTTGATCCAATAAGCAATTTGTGTTACACCTCAATGGACTGAATCTTTCAAAAATATTGAGTGCTCTCAGATGAGATTTTCCTAGTATTGCATGAATTTGCTTTATCTACTTATTGATTTTTTCATCAGAAATAAACATAAAACGCCTCCTGTGTTGACTGTTTGTACAGAAACCAAATTGTTTGAGACCATGAGGTGCCTTCCCTCTCAAACTTTCATTCTCTCCTAATCCTCCCTGACCGTAGCAGCGCTCTGCATTTGGCTCTTCATGTACAGCTACTGAGTAACAGCGCACGTTCTTCAGCAGCGTGTATAGCACAGCGGCGTTATAGAAACTCGCTCACGGTGCGCATGCCCGCGCAGCGCGGCCTGCTGCCGTGCAGAAGGAAGGCAGCGGCCCTGGCTGACACCTGTGCTTTGGCTCCTCATAAAATTAGCTGACTGAACTTGAGCCTGAAGGAATTTTGTATTCGAGAACTTAGGAAGCTTCACTAGAACCGTAGTTCTCCAGTTCTGTTGTAAAGAGAAGGTCGCCAGAACACAGGCATCTTGAAAACAACTTCCATTTTGCTCCCCCGTTTTGTTAGCAGCGTTCAGCTGAGTTCCTGTTTCCAGGCTTGGGGATCAGTTCCTACCCTGCCCTTCCAGACGGTTTCTTAATTGTTTGTAAAGAATGTAGAGCTTCCTGTCATCTCCACTAAGGCGCCTAAGCATAACCAATCGCCGGCCACGCCCTCATTAACTGATGCAGCTGATCCGCTCCTTTGTCCCCTAATCACCTTGAGCTCTGGACCAAACATCTAGGAGGATGAGTTAAGGCCTTGGATTCCGGGCCAAATGTCTAGGGTAATGAGTAAAAGCCTTGAAGCTAGGTGCCCCGGATAAGGTCCAGTCTCCAACAGATAATCCATTACTTAACCCTCAATATCAAACTACGATTGGATGACCCCGAAGCTCCCCCACGCCTCCCTCGTTTATGGGGGTTTCACCCTTTAAACACAGCTTCCCCTCAGGGGTGCGTGGTTCAGATTAGTGTTTCCCAGACTGCTCAGAAAATAAAGGCTTTATTTATTTGTTTTCTCAGTTTCCACCCGGAACCCAGCACCTTGCAGAGGTGGATGGGAAAAAAAAAATCTCATTGCATAATAGGTACACACATGCATTAACACACAGAGACTCTAGATGTCTGCTTAGGAAAACACATGTAAAATGCCTTTGGGTGCATGATTCTTGGTGCTTCCGGAACTCCTTTGGTCTCTGCCTGAAGACACAGCGGGTATGTCACAGCAGCGGGAGCTTGTTTCACTTGTTAAAACAGTAACCACCCTGCAAAGGAAGGGCGGCAGCAGCTGGGCTCTCCCAGAGCTTCTCCCAGCCGCTCACCCCGTGCCAGGCCAGAGACCCCACCACGCGGGCCAGCATGTTCTGCGTGCCCTTGCAGTGAGCTCTCCTCAACTGTTGAGACTTACTACCTGTGTCTACCTTGCTACATCTTCAGATGAAATTGCCCCCTTTTTTAAAATTTTATTTTATTTTATTTTTTTAGCATTTCTTTCCCTGTTTCAGAGGTAAAATGTCTATCTTCCTGCTGACAGGAACATTTGCAAAAACTATCAATCTCACTTTATGAATTTCCTGTTTACGTTTTTGTTTTAATTAAAAAAAAAAAAAAGGCCCAAGCGCCATTTTAGATCTAACTACTTTATTCTTTTATTTCTGTCAGTAGCGTTCCTGTCGTCCTTCCTTCCTCCCATCTGTCTTCTCTCATCCCTTCCTTCTTTTTCCTAAGGTGAGAACATATCATTGGATACAGTTTTTCACAATAAGATTTGAAGAGCGTGCTTAAAGTTTGATAAGATTTTCTGCTGACTTTGACTTAAAATTTGGAGTACCGTGTGTTTATCTTTGTGTGTTTGTGAGTGTGGTATGTATGGATGCGTGCTAGGGCAAGTGCACACGCACATAGGCAGCGAGGTCTGAAGGAGGATGCTGACGATCTTGCTCTATCACTCCCCTAACTTGGAGCTAAACTGTCAGCAAATCCCGGTTTTCTTCTGCCTCGCACAGCGCTGGGTTTACAGCTTCACGAGAGGCCGTGCCTGGACACAAGGTTTCACACTTGTACAAGCACTCTTACTCACAGAACCATCTCTCCAGCCCCAATGCTTAAACTTCTTTAGTCACAAAGGATTTTCTTAATGTGTATAAAAAGAGAGAAGACAAAAAATAGTGAAGTGGTGTTTTCTGGGTTTCCTATTCCTGTATGGGTTTGGATGGCGCCTATAATAGCAGGTGCTTTTGCCATCTTTTAATGCTTTTTTTGTGTTGTTGTTGTTGTTTGTTTGTTTTTGAGACAGGGTTTTTCTGTGCAGCCATGGCTCTCTTGGAACTCATTCCATAGATCAGGCTGGCCTCAAACTCACGGAGCTACACCTGCCTCTGCCTCCCAAGTGCTGGGATTAAAGACGTGCACTACCACTGCAAACCAATCTTTTAATGCTTTAATTTATGCTGAATCAATCTAGCACACAGATTCATGATTCACGCTGTTAATGGATAAATTAAAAGTAATGTTTACATTCCACAGCATAAACTAGAACACAGAAAGACTAAGTGCAGACCATAGATTTCTTCTTGGATGCACTATCTGCCATAGTCTACTGTGGTTCCAATTTACTTATGAGTGAAAACAATGGGAAGAAACTCAGACTTCAACCCCTTGAGTTCAGTTTCTCAAGTGCAAAATGTAGTCTTTTTGCAAGGATTGTTTTTCCTTCTATGTTTTTAATTGGAGAGAATTGTGGAGTCATGTATGGTTGTTGTAGGTGGTTATTAATATTTACTCTTGGTTTATCTTCTAGTAAAGCTTGCTGTTAATCTTAAACAGCTGTATAACCAAATCACCACACAGAGACTGGGTTTTTAGTTAACCTAGAACGCAATGCTGGGCAATATTTACTCCCTCCAAGCCCTCAGTTTCCTAACATTTAGATTTCCCACATTATACTTGCTTTTTGTGAAATCTTAGGTCTGGTTCATGCTCCACATCCTCCAAGCTCTCTCCTCCTGCTCTGCTCTCCTCCTCTCTCTCCTCCCACTCCTTTCCTGCCTTCTGGCTCCTCCCCTCTTTCCTGTCCTCTGGCTCCTCCCATTGCACAAGATTGTGTCTAGTTGCTTTATTTTGTCCTGTTTACACAGAGTTGAGACAGGATGCTTATCACAATGCAATATCCAGATTGAAACCAGAGAGTTGGGCGTGGGGAAATCAGCATTTGAATTAACAAGGGTAAGGCATATACATTTTAAAAGTACATTATACCAACATATGGTAGTCAGAAATCATGATCCTGGATGCTCTTTACCATGTTTCCTCCAATAGCAACAACTTATTAACTATGATTCAGTATCATAGCTAGGAGGTTGATATCCATCCAATTTATGAACCTCTCTGAGCTCTTGTTTTGTAATTGCTCAGCATAATAAATGAGATGTTCAGTGAAGAAGAGCACAGCTTACACCTTACTGTACTCTCAGCCATTCTTGAGAAAATGCTCTAGGTGGCAAAGTTTGGGCTTGGCTCCCTCAGTCGTTGAACTCCTCCTATGATACCTGTGTTCCAGCTCATGGTTCTGCGGGAACCACTTGGGATTGCTTCTCACAGTCCCCTGGATATTCAAATATCAGTATTGTGGGGTGAGGTGGGGAGGTGGCAGATCTCACCAAAGAGGCAAGGTGGAGCCTGGAATCCTGCCTTCTTAAGCAGTTCTGGATGACATGGATGTTGCTGGTCCACAACAGCCATTGTACAAGGCAAACGTCTCAGACACACTTTAAAAAGTCTTGTTTTTTATTTCTTCACCCCAAGATTCTGGTTAAGGGGAGCTCTAGTGGGACTTAGAAACCTACTATTTTCTACTTAAAAATTATCCTTTATCTATTATGTAATCCCTTTACAATTTGGGGAACAAATTACTTTTACTAAATAGTAGGTATCTTTCATTCTAATTCCTTTTAAAAATACAGACACCATTTACCTTACTGTTATAATTAAACATTTGGTAACATCTGTTTTGTGTGTTTAAATATTTTTGTGAGACTGTCTGTTTTCTATTTTCTTTAAAATCAGTATTTAATTTTGCTTGGCTTTGTTTTTTTTGAAGGTCAAAAACCCAAAAGGAAATTGGGCACTTGCTGAAAGTTTAGCTCAACTCCCAGAGCTTTATAGTATTAGAATGATGTCAGTGCCATTCCACTGGACCTGCTGAGATTTCATCAATGTTTTGAAAAGTGTTCCTCAACAGCTCTTTCTCTGATCTAAATAAATAACACATTGGATTTGCAGCAGAAATTTCTTATCATCTCCAAATTTATTCTTCCAGGGTCTAGATAAAAAGTAGTGCTTAATCCCCTGAAGAGGCAGACAGTTATGTGAGCTGGCTGTATTGATAAAGAGAATCATGGCCAAGGAGAAATTGCAGGGATGAACTGTAAAAGCTGAAGCAATATGAATTGTCAAATCACATGGGAATTTGAAAATATCATTATAATCAACTTGTACAAATACATTGATGTCTTAAATAAACCATAAAAAGTGACTTATCTTGTAATATTTTGGGAATCCTAAAAATTTCATCTTTTAAATCAAACTTTTCCCATTTGGAAGGAACACAACAGTCCTTCAAAATAATTTATAACCATTTGCAGTGTCAGCTACATCTTTAATAAACCTGTGACAAAGGAAGAGGTTTATTAATTTCCATTTTGTATATGAGGGTACTGAGGTATTAAGATATTCAAAGTTCTGATTCTACCAACACTTGCAGTTTTCATTCTCCCAAAAGACTATCAATACTGTCATGTCTGCTCTTACTGTTTTGAGCTATTCTAAAGAACAATCATCCTTGTCCAGCCATTGGCTTAACTGTGTAGAATAGTTAGGGTGAACTTTCTAAGATTTGTGATCAAAGTTTCTATTTTGGGAGGCTACTATTCTATTTTTATTGACAGTTATACTTTTTGTTAATTTTCTTCAAAAATTCATATTTCAGGATTCTTGTTTCAAAGAGTGTATTTCAGTCCTTATCAAAAGCCAAGTCAAGTAGGAGATCCTGCAAGTCTAACCAGTGTATGCATTGCCTACTCTGAATTCATCTGGTGAATCATCTATTGCTTTGTTCTTTAGGAAAATAAGCAGCAAAATAGCAGTGCCCTATGCCTTAGGGCTATTATTTAGATACAGGCACATGTTTAAATGTCCTTATAGCCCTGCTCTTTCTGTGTAACCAGGCGAGGCTACTGTTTCTCACTTAGAAAGCAGATGTGTCTTGCTCTGCAGAGAGGTAGGGCAGATCTGGAAAGGCTTCTGTTCCCAGAAGGATCTTTTTACACAGAGGAAAACTCACAGTGAAACATGATCATCACCCTCTTCTTGTACTGAGCACAGGTTTCTCCAATGTCATAACTTACATAATTGTGTCTCAAAGTGTGAGGTTCAGTCAACATTGATGATAATATCACCTCAAGTTCCTGGCTTTAAAAATATTGGTATACCTGCCAGTAACTCAAAGAGAGTTTTGGGGTGTAGTCATGGATTCTGTGTCCTCAAGAGCTCTTCTAGTGGCTTTTGTGTTTGCTTAAACCTGAGACTCACAGCATATGGAGAAGAGCTTTGCTTTATATCTCATATGGAACTAATCTTTTGCTCATAGAAACTGAGGCCTGTGTGTAACTCCAAGATTGCTATTTCAGCACATAGTTACTTGTTTCTCAGCATGTTTTCAATTTCTTTCTTATTAAAATAGCTTATATCTAGCAAAACTATTTGAATAATATAAGCATCTAGATTTTCAAGATGGCTAGATGCCCTTCAAACCTTCTCACCTGACCTGCTGACCCAGGTGAGTGAGTGGCCATCCTTAAAGGAAACTTCAGTGCTCAAGTTAAACACCTGGAACTCCCCTTAGATTTATAGTGACTAATGGTGACAGAATACCTGAGTTTATTGTAGAGGCTGCTGTAATTTTTCTGGACCAGGCAATTTGCTCTAACTATCCACATCTTGACAACCTTTTTATTTCTTGTGCTAAATCTGGCATTAGCCTTAAATTGCTTCAACACTGTGGGGCCTAGAAAGCCCAGTTCTATGTGAACCCAGAGTTAATGCTAAGTAAGAAATGTTAGAGTTGCTCAGAAGTTTCCACTGCTTCCTTACATTCAGCTCTGTGTACCTTGCTCACATAACCTTGAAGACCCTGTTATAATTACCTAGAGAAGTCAAGGATATGAGTCAAACAAACAAACAAACAAACAAACAACTTTGAACATGAAACAGGCTACCAAGCAATGCTCTAAAGATTATTTATTTTATACACATGCATGCATATTTGTGGAAACTGATCTGCACCATGTGTGTAGGTGTCCATGGAGATCAGAATGAGACATCAGATCTTTTGGAACTGAAATTTCAGGCCATTGTGAGCAGCTTGCTGTAAATTCTGGAAATAAAACCTGGGTCCTTTGTAAGAGTACTATTCATTCCTAACCACTGAGCCATTTCTCCAGACCCTCACACAATACTTTACTTTCTTTGTTATGAAAAACAAGTGTTAAGGCAATTTCTCTTGTTTAGCTGTATTCAAAGATCAAAAGGAAGATTTTTTCATAACGAAAATTCTTTTTTAATTAAAATTTTATTTTTTATATTAACCACAGTTTATTAGTTTTGTATCCCAGCTATAGCCCCCTCCGTCTAGATTTCTTGTTTGTGAAATATACTAACCCAGTTTTCTGCTTCGCAGTTTCCCAAGCTCGTTTACACCCAGACTCCGGCCAACTCCATTACTATTACTACACACAAAACAAGGAGCAGGTGTCCCACAGAGGCCGCCTATGTACAGAATACTCATAACCTCACAGAGCTGAATGGATGCTGCTGCCTCAGCACAAAGAAGGGACGAGGGAGAGGAAAGCAGTATGAAAGTGAAGCTTTCAAACACTCTGAATTTTTCCTTTACAAAACAGGAAATGTATTAGCATGCCTTGTAGTTCTAAAGCTCTAAGTCCCAATGAAACTTGTAAGGTGGGTTTATAGGAAAGACAAAGAGATGAAGAAAATAAAAGGGAAGGAGACAAGAAAAGATGAAAAATTAAATGGGGAGATCAAAAGGGGAGAGAGGGAAAGGGAAGTGGAAGAAAGGAAAAGCAAAGAGGGAGAAGGATGAAGGAAGAGGGGATAAGGAAGAAGCACAGGAGTTGAGAGAAAACCTCACCAATGGTCTGGGAGTTGATCCTCTGTTGCTGAGAAGGGAATATTCTGTTTGTTATTCAGAGGGATTAAATAAACAAGCAAACAACTAAATAAATCACAAAAAAAATCATAACCTGTTGTCTCATAGTCAAAAGTGATTTAATATCCATTTGACACTTGGTTGGTTTCATGGATTATTCATGTGTCCCTTTGGGTACTACCTGTGGCTGATGGAGCTGTATAGCATCACTGATAACGGCAGAGTCGTGCTTGACTTGTGGAAGCCAGTAGGTGAAGACTGCAAAAGATAGCTCTGATAGACCACAAAGTTACTCCACTTCATTAAGAAAGCCTCTGAGATATAAATAACTCTCGTCGTTGTCACGTTCTCTGATAATAACCGTGACAACAAACTCTGGGCCTGCAGTCACACGTGTTTACACATAATCATAATGCCTGGACTTTGTCTCTGCTAAAATAAAAATCACTGGGTCGTGCTTTACAGAATCTGCACTCTAAATATCCTGCAAGAAGAAGACAATGTATATGGATAAGTAACAGGGTTTCATGAGAAATCGATATGCACATATATGCTGCCTGAACCTGACTTTTAAAAAGAAAAGCTGTTGCACTGGAAAGGCTGTAGCTCAGGTTTGTTTGTGTGTATTGAGGAATGACTGGGAAGAGCATTTTGACATTCAAGCAGCCAGACAGATTCCACTGGAGGGCACTCTAACTTCATGACAAAGGTGAAATGAAAACCTTCCTTTGTTCTTGGATTTCACCTACATTTGATGGACCCCTAGCCCCCATAAAAAAAAATCAATAATAAATACAAAAAGTGTCTAGGGAAGAAAAATGTCTTTTTTATGTTGCATGTGCTTACAAATAAGGCTAGCATCACTATTTAGAACTGGCGACATTTAAACAAGTAAAAAATGCAGCCTAATATACAGGGACAGTCTAGGTATTTGTAAAAAAATAAAATATTTTTGAAAACATATTTTATAACCTCTCCCCACTCCCAACCTTCAGGGATAACAATGTCTGCTCTGTTCTTGGTAACCTTGAGCTCCATCAGGCAGCCTGGAGCATTTGGATCTCATGTATAGAGTTGGAATTACACATTCCTGGGGGTGTAAGATTGGGTGGGGTCTCCACAGAGATGTCAGTGGCATTTTAGGGTCTGTCCTTTGCAACATCATGCCTGTACCTGTGTCTTACCAGCTTTGCTAGATCCAGTTAATTTTAACTGTAGAGTAGCATTTCCAGAGACCGAGCCTGAGAGTACTGGAACTTGAGTCCCAGCTGACTTCTGAACTACACATGAACCTTTGAACTTTCTTATCTCAAATTCCTAAAGCTGTAAGAAGTGTAACAGGGTGGAAGTGCATGACCTTCAAGCCTATTCTAATTTGTAAGCTACAGCTACTGAGTTAGATTTTTTTTATATTTGAATTAATTTTTAATTTTTGTTTGTTAGCATTCATTATCCTAGAAAATACTGGGTTCTCTCAGATTCTGGAAACAATCAGAGCCGGGGTGATTCTATATACCTCCTTTGTTTTGACATAGTGGGGAATGGGGAATCACACCCATACTTCTGTCCCAAGCAAGCCTTAACCACTGGGCTGCAGTGCTGTCTTGAACCTTTTTTTTTTTTTAATTTTTATTATTACATTTTATTAACTCCGTATCCCAGCTGTATCTGCTCCCTCATTCTCTCCCAACTCCATCCTCCCTCCTTCATCTCCTCCCTGCCCCTTTCCAAGTCCACTGATTGGGGAGAACCTCCTTCCCTTTCATCTGACCCTGTTTTATCAGTTATCTTCAGGACTGGCTGCAAAGTCCTCCTCTGTGGCCTAGCAGGACTGCTCTTCCCTTGGGAGGTAGGGAGGTCAATGAGCCTGCCATTGAGTTCTTGTCAGAAATAGTCCCTGTTCCCCTTACTATGGGAAACCAATTGGTTACTGAGCTACCACGGGCTACATCCGAGCAGAGGTTCTAGATTATATCCATACCTGGTCCTTGGTGGAGCGTCAGTCTCAGAAAAGACCCCTGTGCCCAGATATATTTGGTCCTTGTAGAGCTCCTATCCTTTCCACATCATACTAACTTAAAACAAGTAACAGGACAGGAGCCTACCGCGAAAGACTCTACCCAGCAGATACTCATTGCCAAACCTTCGGCAGAGTGCAGGGAATCATATGAAAGAAGGGGGAGTTAGATTATTTTTTTAGTGTTTTCCTCATAGGCCATAAAAGATTCTTATAGGTACTTTACACTCGGTCCTGTCACTTGCAGATACAAAAGTTAAGTTCAAAGTATGGTGTTCATGATAATGATGATAGAGACCTAAACCAAGCACAGAAATGCAAGACACTCTGGGGCTTGTGTGGTCCAGAGGTGCAGCCATGAAACTTAGACTCAACTGGTGAGAACCAGTTTTGACTCTGAAAGTCTTTTTTCTCTCCTCTTCCAAAAAGTGAATCAATATCATAAAATATAATAAAATTAAAAAAATATGTCACTTATGTCAGCTTTTTACTTTTTCCTCTTGGTGAGAAATTGTTTCAACAAGGACGCTGTGATTATGCCTGGGCCAAATCCTTGGAAGGATAATTAGTCAAATAGTTATGGAGACAAAAGTGCAAAGAGGAGAGGTGTGGAAATCAGATGATAATTGTGTTTATAGCAATTAAGATTTTTTTCTATGTGAGATGCAATGGTTTCTTTTGAACACTTTCAAGATACTGGAAAGCCATCTGGAGATACCAACAGTGGCTCAGTGTTGGACTAGAAATATCCTGTAGGAACTGCCAGTGCGTGGGGGGCACTGTCAAAAGGCTAGAGGCATTTAGTTACCTCTCCCACCCACAGCCTGAACATAACTCAAATACAATCTGCCAGAGCTCAGCTACGTAATTTCTTTGTGAGGAATTTTTTTTTTCCTCCAAGATTTTATTTCCATCTAATTCTAAATAAAGACATTGTTCTGGTGGGAGAAAGTTACCTTGGAAAATGGTGTTCCACATTTTAGCCTCCCATGGACTACCTTGTGGCTTTAGAACAGTTCTGAAGCTATTTGTCCCTTTAACAATAGGCATTTTTTCGCATTGATTGACTTTATGACAGTTCTCCTTGGCATTCATTTTTTTTTCTTGAGTTTAGAACTCCATATAATAGGTGTGAATATTTTAGATGACGTCTTTTGTCATCAACAGAAATCTGGAGCAAGTCAATTCGGTGCTGTGAATTTGCTTTTTCTTTTCTTCTTTTCTTTTCTTTTTCAGCACACAAAATGACTTCCTGGCATTCTGACTGGTGCCAAGAGCAGCTACCCTCTTCCATGGTGGATATCTCTGGCCATTTACCCACCCATGAGTTCCTCAGATTTCCTTCCTCTGCACAGAGGCTGCTTGTTTTGTTTTGGTTTTCCTCAGTTTTAAATTGGTACTTTGGGAATTTTATACAATGTATTTTGATCATATTCAAGCCCTTCCCCACTCCTTCCAAATCCATTGCAAGGCACGAGCCAGCTAACTTCGTGTCCTTTCAAAAATAGTTTTAACTTATAAACAGAGTTATTGCTCCTCATATACTTTTTGATGTGTAGCTTTTCATTTAAGTTTGATCAACCCACCAGGAGATGCACCCTTAAAGAAAACTGAATCTCCTCCCAGAAACTATCAATGGTCAATAGCTCCTTAGCTAGGGTGGGACTTTGTGCCTATCTTTCCCTTCCCAGGTGGGATTTTTTAATTTTAATTTTATTTTATTTTTAATTACACTTTATTTACTTTGTATCCCCCCTCTAGTTCCCTCCCTCCTCCCTTCCCAATCCCTCCCTTCCTCCTCCTTCTCCATGCATGTCCCTCCCCAAGTCTAATGGTAGGGGAGGGTTTCTTTTTCTTCCTTCTGATCCTAGTCTGTTAGGTCTCATCAGGAGTGGTTGCATTGTCTTCCTCTGTGGCCTGGTAATGCTGCTTCCCCCTCAGGGGGAGGTGATCAAAGAGCAGGCCAATCAGTTCATGTCAGAAGCAGTCCCTGTTCCCATTACTATGGAACCCACTTGGACACCGAACTGCCACAGGCTACATCTGTGCAGGGGTTCTAGGTTATCTCCATGCATGGTACTTGGTTGGAGTATGAGTCTCTGGAGAGACCCCTGTGTTCAAATTTTTTGGTTCTGTTGCTCTCCTTGTGGAGCTCCCGTCCTCTTCAGATCTTACTATTTCCCACTTCTTTCATAAGATTCCCTGCATTCTGCCCAAAGTTTGGCCATAAGTCTCAACATCTGCTTTGATAGTCTGCAGGGCAGAGCCTTTCAGAGGACCTCTGTGGGAGGCTCCTAACTTGTTTCCAGTTTTCTTCTTCTGAGATCTATCCTCTTTGCCTTTCACAATGGGGATTGAGCATTTTAGCCAGAGTCCTCCCTCTTGATTAGTTTCTTTAGGTGTACAGATTGTAATAGGTTTATCTTATATTGTATGTCTATATGAGTGAGTATATACCATGTATGTCTTTCTGCTTCTGGGATAGCTCACTCAGGATGATCCTTTCCAGTTCCCACCATTTACCTGCAAATTTCATGATTTCCTTGTTTTTCATTGCTGAGTAACATTCAATTGTGTAGATGTAACACAATTTCTGTATCCATTCTTCAGTTGAGGGGCATCTGGGCTGTTTCCAACTTCTAGCTATTACAAATAAAGCTGCTACAAACATGGTTGAGCAAATGTCCTTATTGTGTACTTGAGTCTCTTTTGGGTATATGCCTAGGAGTGGTATAGCTGGATCCTGAGGAAGGGCTTTTCTTAGTTTTTGGAGAAAGCGTTGGTGTTGCTACTTATCAGGTTATCCAGTGTTTAGCTGGATAATAAATTTCCACTTGTTTTGTCTTCACAATACCATAGTCAATGAACCTAGGATCTGTTTAACATCAATTACAGAGTTGCTATTTGTTCTCTCATGGGGACAAAGTGTAGACACACTGTCTTTACTAGGTTACATATATAAACTCCACATCCACTACAGTACCCTGCACAGACTTGGCTCTGGAAAATCCCAACTAGATACCACAGGCCAACAAATAAAAAGCCCGGTGGTGATTTTAGACTTTCAAAGACTGTCATATAATAATTTATTATATCTCCTGTTTTAAAATCTACATGACCTGACAAACTAGATCTCGTTTTGTTTATGAACAGACCAACTATGTACATAGGTATTCTAACTGACATGGCTGCTGTTCCTTCAAGTTGCTACTGCTAGACATAAGTGTCTCAGATACAATTAGTATCTGATGGGCAGAGTTTATATTTTGAGGCTGTGCAAATGGAGACTTGCCTTGAACAGGAGAAAAATATTGTGATCTTGCAATAGCAAAGTTAAGACAATCCCGTTTGTTTTGTTATTGTTTTGTTTTTAGATAGGAGGCTGTACTCATCCTTTCAGAGCCTGTGACATATTGGCTGACCAGGACAATTTGTAAAACTGAAATATTAGGGTTCTGAAGCCAGATGCTATTTCTGCATTCCAAACACAATGAAAAGGGACTGAAGTTACCACTTTTGGGAAAATTCTAAAATGCAAGTTTCAAGCTGAAATCATAGACATTTCTTTAAGAACTCCCATGGGTAAGACCCTGGTGGTCTATAGTTTCAGAATCTGATGCTTTTTACAATGTTACAACAAAGAGGAACACTGCAGAAACAAAAGTGTAAAAGCACCTAATATTTCAGACTCACAGGTGGTCATTGCCTAACAATACAGAGAATACCAGCTGCAATGAAATAGCTCTCATCATGAACATTACTGTTTCAGTTTTGTTTTGTTTTTAGAATTCAAAGTATTTGGTCCTTTTATTTGCAATAAACAGGAAAATAGTATTCATAACGTACATGAACAATTACTATAAAATGTAAAACAAATTAAAATTTTACAATTTAAATCTAAACATTTTCTGTCATCATTGGCAAAAAAATTTTATCTATCTATCTATCTATCTATCTATCTATCTATCTATCTATCTATCTATCTATCTATCTATTACAATTTATTCACTTTGTATCCCAGCTGTGGCCCCCTCCCTCATCTCCTCCCAAACCCAACCTCCCTTCCTCTTCTCCCTCTATGTCTCTCCCCCAGTCCGTTGATAGGAGAGGTCCTCTTCCCCTTCTGTCTGATCCTAGCCTATAAGGTATCATCAGGAATGGCTGCATTGTCTTCCACTGTGGCCTGGTAAGTCTTCACCTCCTCCCAGAGGTGACTCTCCAGACTGAGTCTATGGGCTTTTAGGTCCTCTTCAGGCATGGTCCTTGGTTGGGGTATCAGTCCCTGTAGGGCCCCCAGGGACCAGTTTTTTTAGTTCAGCTTTTGGAAATCATTAATTGCTAAATTTTCAAGTTTTTTTTTTTTAAACCAAGTTAAAACACATTTTTATTCATGCAAATGATGCTATCATACAAGTGTTCTGGGTAGAGGGAATTATTTTCCTCATTTTCACAAGATGCTCCCTTAGGCAGAGTTATTTTACTGATAGAAAATCTTACTCCCCTGCACAAAGAAGCAATAGGCACTGCTCCTCAGGGATTTGGTTCCAACTTTTAATTTTGAAATTATTTTCAAAAGAAGTTTTGTATGACTTCATGTGGTGAATTCTTGTATATCGTCCTGGGTGCTTCCCCTAAATTTATCATCCTTTAGAAATGCAGTATAATGATTTAGAAAAAAAAAGCAAGAAATTAATATTGGCATAGTGCTATTAGGTAAAGCACAGATGGAACTTGAATTTGAATAGTTTTTCTATCAACGTCATTTATTTTTTCTGTCACAAGCTCCGATTGAAAAATCCCATATTGCATTCAGATGTCAAGTCTTCTTCATCTCTGCTAATGTGTGGAAGTTCCTCAGTCTCCCCTTTTCTTTTACAATCAGGGTCATATTCTAAATAAAATTTATTTCTCTGAGTTGAATAATAATGGATGAATAATCAATTCTTTAACAATATTGTGGGAAATAATATACAGTTATTACTTAATACCTGCCAAAGATTTGTTCCTGGATCCCTGGGGACACTCCATTGATGTTCTATTTCTTTGTACAAAATGAGTGGTGTTTGCAAGATACCCACCTGTATACTCTTAGATGCTTTCAGTCATTCTCAGATTGCTTAAAATACCTAAAATGTTGTGAATTCTATGCACATAGCTGCTGTATTGTGTGTTTAAGGAAAGTTTAAACATGTTGGTACAGACCCATTCCATCTCATTCATAGCTGATTGAATCTCCAGATGTTAAAACTACAAAGTGAGTTAATTGCATTTTCTTAGAAATACTTCAACTCATTGAAGCATACTTCCTCCATTTTAAAATGGTGAATTAAATGTCATAATATTTATATATTTTCAAATATTTTTGGAAAAAATATACAGATTGATTATTAGTTTGTAATGATCTGTCTTGAGCAGTTTTTAAAAATGTAAAGTAAATGATTTTCTGAGTGGCCTTTGGATTTACAATTTAGATGAATATTTTTACAGGGAATAAAATTAGTACGATTGTGACACCTTCTAAAGCTAAAATGAGAAATCCCACCGTGTGATATAATTCATTTAACCATTAGATCTTTTAAATTGTTTAGGTTTCAAAATCGTTTGTTCAAATTTGGTATCTCAGTTCTTTTTTAACTTAAGTTCTTTAAAGTTGCTTTATAATCTTGAATACAGACACATATATGTATGCATATACATACATATACACATAGACACACATACATATTGCTCACTTAAGTCTTAAGAGTACCCTGCTGCTGGATTAGAACTCTTGCTTCAGATTATGTCTCTGCACATCTCTGTAAAAACAAGGAATCTTCCCCACATCCTGTCTCTACCACAGCTGGGTGATCAGACTCTGTTCCTAGGAATCACTTTAAGGTATATTTCTGTTTCCCTCTAGTAGAAAGACTTTGCATAACAGGAGGTAGAAGGCTTATGTCACAGACACATAGTATCACTTCTCCTATTATGTGCTGACTTAATATGTCAGTATATATGACATATACTGACTATATATGACTATATACTCTTAGCTTTTGGTCCTGTTTCCTCTTCTTCTTCTTCATGTTCTTCTTGTTCTTGTTCTCGTTCTCCTCCTCCTGCTCCTCCTCTTCCTCCTCCTCCTTCTTCTTGTTCCTCTTATTTCTTGAGACAGGATTTCTCTGTATAGTCCTGGTTGTCCTGGACTCACTTTGTAGACCAGGCTGGCCTTGAACTCAGAGAGATCCACCTGCCCTCTGCCTCCCTGAGTGCTGGGATTATGTGTGCTCCCATGCCCAGCTGTTGTTTCTTGCGGTGTATTGAGAGACAGCTGAGATGGGAACAAGCAGGTGTTTTCCTACAGTGTTAACACTGATGGTGATGACCCTGTTCCACTAGACCATGTAGAATCTCATGCTGTTACCGTCATCACTGAGATGCCGAGTAGACTGAACAGACAAAATGCAGCTTCAAGGTCACAGAAGGATCACAAAACCACAGGCTACAAAAATAAGATCTTCTTGAGGGAAAATAATCAGATCTTATCAGACATTGATAACTTTCTGGGATAACTTTAACCTTTAACTCTTTATTTTTTTCTCCAGAAAACCAACTCTGCCCTTTCCTAGAGAGATAGATCAGTTTTTAAGAGTACTTACCATTCTTACAGAGAACCCCAGTTTGGTTCCTAGAACTCACATAGTAGTTCACAACCATCTACAGGGACAGTGGAAACCCAACAACCTCTTCAGATCTCCACAGGCACCAGGCACACACATAAAAACATTCTGGTATTGTAGAGCTTTTATTCATATTTAAATTTAAATTGTTTTGCCTTTCATCCTCTTGAATTAAGAATGCCTCTCTTCCCTGCAACAAAACACTAGCTATCAGCAGAAGATGTAAAACCCGAATTCTCTCTCATCCTCTAGGACCATCAGCAGCTAATGGAGTTTTATGAAAGGATACATTTGCTCATCTCTGTATTGAATTTTTAGAATTGCTTCTTCAGTGCAGTTTTAAGGCTTTGGAAAGTTCCGTCTGTAGAGTTTGTGATTGGGTAACATATTTTGAGTGAAGGTATAAAAAAATCCATGAATAAAAGAGAAGGAAAAAAAACTACAAAAGCTGTAGATTGAATCTCAGGGTGTTAAAATGCAGTCTTAGCCTTTGCTCTGATAGCAAGCTCCGGTCATTGCGTTATTCTTTCCCTTCCCACTGCAACTGAACAAAGTGCATGAAAGACTGAGTTACTAGGAGGAAAAGTCTCCACTGTGTTCTTTTTCTTCTTCTTTTTTTTTAATATTTCTTTTTTTTCTTCTTACACTTCTTCTTCTAGTTAAGCTATGCAGACATTCTTTTCCAAAGGTGGAGGTCCTGAAGTAAATACCATGCTGCATTTTTTTCTTCATCTGGTTATTTTAGTCAATGTGTTATGCCCAGTGGGTGAGACCCCCAAAGACCATCAGGAATTGACTCTGCTGCAAATACATGAGGATCTTTTATTAAAAACTCCAGCCCAGGTCACAGCCTTCTCCCTGGATGAAGAGGAGGAGTGCAACCCCACGGTCTAGGGGAACAAGATTTTTAAAGGGAAAAAAACGCAAGCAAGGAGTTACATGCCTTGGCGTTACATCATTGGGTAAGAGAAACTGACTTTTGAAATGATTGGTTTACTTTAGGTGTTAAGATGACAAACAGTTCTGGCCTGGCCATCTGGGCCAGTTTCCTAGCAACTGTATCACTAGTAGACAAGGAAAAAAATGCAGTAAGGCTGGTTCTTCCCCTGCAGATGGCTGGACCTGGCTGGCCTTCGTTCAGGCTTGTGCTTTAAACTGTAAACCAATACCCCAAATTCTTTGGTCTCTCAAATGCTTCAAATAAGAAAAGAAAAAAAAAGTGTACTGAGTCTTCTTGCTGTTTGACAGCTTTCTTTGCATTAAAGGGACAGTTTATGTAAGGGGTGATGTTTTTATTGTCAATCTCAGGCACAGCTGCCAGGGCCATCTTGCAGGAGAGCTGTGCTCAACCTGAAATTTAATTAATATTTCATTCTATTACTATAGATTTCCAACACTGGTAGTAAACTCACCCTTTTCTGGAACTAACAGTAATACAATCCATGAAAATTTAGTTGCCCCATCACTTGCAGTCTGTGATTATTTTTTGTGAGTAAAATCGGGAAACTACAAACTTTGGGAGTTTGCTTGAAGGTATACTTGGCTGTTCACTTTGAAGAGTCTCTTCTCTATCTCTTTTTTTTTCTGTCTTCCTGTCTCTGTCTGTCTTTCTGTTTTTCTTTCTCTCTCTTTTTCTGTCTCTGAGTTATGTGTGTAGGAGTGTATGTGTGCATATATGGTATGCATGCTTGAATCCGTGTGGGCATAAATGTGTGTGCCAGTGTGTGTTTGCATGTGTAGGCTCATGATGGGTGATGATGGGTGTCTTCTTCAATCACTTCTGTTTATGTACATTACTGCAGAGTCTTTCACTTCGAGTTTACTAAGTCAGCTACTCTAGCTAGGTAGTTTACAGTAGAGATCCCAAGGAGATGGTCAGTGTTAATTGTTAACTTGATAAAATCTAGAGTTATTTTGGATATGGACTTCAGTCTTATTTTCTTACTGCTAGGAGAAGATACCAGGATCAAGGCAACTTATACAGTGAAGGATTTAATTAAGTTTATGGTTGTGTATTCTGTGTTCTCATGATGGCAGAAGTAAGGCATGGCATGGTGGCAGGCAGATGGTGGAGTAGCAGAAAGATTACATCTTGATCCACAAAAGGAAGCAGAAGTTTCACTTGGAATGGCACATCTTTTGAAACCTCAAGCCTGGTGACATATCCCTTTAACAAGGCCGCACCTCCTAACCCTTTCTAAACAGCTTCAACAACCTGAGGGCCAAGGATTACAGCATAAGAGCCAAATGGGGCCATTCTTATTCAAACCTCCATAGCACCTGAATATGCCCATGAGAGATTTTCTTTGTTGTGAAAATTGAAGTGGAAAGATTACCCTGAATATGGTTGGCACCATTTCATAAACTAGGCCCCATACTTGAATGACAAGGAGAGAGGTAGTAAAGCAGCAAGCACACACCCACTCCTTGCTCTCTACTTCTTTCCTGAAGAAGCAAAGTGATCAGCTTTTTCAGGCTCCTGTATCCATCCTTTGTTCTCTCTTTTTTTACTCAAAATGCAGTTTGATTAGTTAACTGAATCTCTTTCTTCAGTGACTTCTCTGAAATGAGTGATAAATCCTTTATTTCTTGAGTTACTTTTATCAGAGCACTTTGTCATAACAGAAAAGAAATTAAGACACCTTGCCTTTATCTCCTATATACTAGGGCTATAGGTGGACTTCCATGCCTACTGCCTACTTGGCTTTTGGAGTGCTAAGAATCCAAATGCAAATTCTTCTCATTTGCCTTGCAAGGGTTTCATCTATTGAGCTATCTCCCAGTAATTCACATACCATAATTCAGTTTAATAAATAAAATAATTGTCTTCACTTTTTAATTTCTTGTGTGTGTGTGTGTGTGTGTGTATGTGTGTGTGTGTGTCTATATCAGTATGCTGTTGCTCATGGAAGCCAGAAGAGGGTGTCAGATCTCCTAGAGCTAAAGTATAAGTGATTGTGAACTCAGTCCTCTGACAGAGCAGCTAGTGCTCTTAACTGCTGAGCCCTCTCTCCAACACCCAGCAGAAGTCATGGACATTTTCCATTTTCCACTAAACTTTTAAAAAGAAGACCTTTTCATAAACTGTGTGGTAATTTTGGCTCACTGTGGCTGTTGCATGAAATCTTCATTGGTGATAGCAGTGTCAGAATAAATAATGGGTACACGCTAGTGACTAATAACTAGTTTATTATTCCAAATAATGTCTCTCTTCATTAAAGATAATTACAGAACATTTCATATGCAAATATATGCTAGAAATGCCTGTATTACAGGTTGAATATCTCTTACCATAAATGTTCAGGACCAGAAACACCTCTGAAGCTTTGGACTTTTTCAGCTTCAAAAATATTTGCACAGAGTTTACTAGTAGACCACCTCCAATCTACAGATCTAAAATCTGATACTTTACAAAATCTGAATCTTCTTAAGCAGCTATCGTCATCCAAACTGTTTTAAATTTTGAAAGATTGAAGAATTTGGAGCTTTAGACTAGTAGTCTTAGACCTTTATCAGCTAAGATTATAGGCATTTTTAGAATCATGGTAATATCAATATTCTACAAATAATAGATTGTGTTTTTCTGTTATAGCAAAATTCACCATTGCTGTTACTGTTTCTGATGAATAGACACAATGCCTGAGAGGACAGTGTGGCTTTTCCATTTGCCATTCTACTCTGGTGTATAGACAAAAGTTTTAGCAAATGATTTTTGAAAATAATATCTTATCTTGGTGTTAGTTCTGGCTAAATGATTTGAAGCCAGTGATCTTTGTATTTAGGTGTTTATAGCTTAAAGATTTCATTAACGTTCACCAATAGTTTATGAATGAATTAAATGCCTACATATATACATGCATGACTTTTGCTCACTCTCAAATAGTCACACAATAAAAGAGACATCTTTTGGAAGAATTTTTTTCCTCTCCATTCTAACGAAGGTCTAAGTGGTATGTTAATTTTAGGAAGCTTAAATGGGATGTGCTATCATCTCCATAAACCTGTTTCTCATTCAGTTTTTAACAGAGAATAGACTGATGGACTCAATGATCTTCCTGAAAATATTTCAGGAGAACAAATGCACTCAGAATAGATAGATATGGAGTTAATGGTGGTACTCAGCTTCCTGCTGTGAGGGTCCTGGCCTTTCAATGGGACCTCTCAGTGCTGTAAGCAAATTCCATTGGTCTCACTGGGGATGTGCCTTGCTTACATATTCATAACATGACAAAATGTATCTTACTCCTTCTGGTATTAGACAGCTATACACCTGTGGACACTGTTTACATTAACTTTGGAAAGGATTTGTCATCCACACTGTTTAACTTTTATAAGCGCTATCATTCTTACCATTCTCCTCCTCCTCCTCCTTATTATTATTATTATTATTATTACATGTGTGAAGTATGCACACATATGTATCTGTGTGATGCTAGTGCAGATATGCTGTGCCACAGTAAATGTGTGGAGAACAGAAGACAAAGTTTGAAAGTTGGTTCACTCTTTCCACTGTGGGTTCTGGGGTTTGAACTTAGATCATCATGATTTTTGTAGCAAGAGATTTTACCTGTTGGACCATGCCCCTGCCAGCCCTACCTTCTGTTTTTTAATTACTTTCAATACCACATAATTTTGAATTTTGTGGATAATGTTTAATTGAGTTATAAAGGGCTAGAATTATGAAGTAATAAAAACAAATGAATCTACATCTTATTTTAATGATCTTTAATTTGTTCTTAGAGATGAAAGAAAATAAAGATGTGAGATGATGGTCACAGCTTAGAGAAGGGTGAGTTATTTGTTCGAGAATGCCTTTTCACTGTTCAGAAGTGGAAGGAACCACAGCAGACTCAACAACCATGACATTGTGTTTTTAGGACTTTGGTTGTCATTGAGAACACTTAGAAGTACTGACTTTCTGAGCGTGGTCCTGCTGATGAAGGCTGCAGGCACTACAGGAAGAGTGTGAAATGGTTCCTAAAGACTGACTGATGTTTCTCATTTTTATTTTATTTTTTGTATTTAGAAGACAGTTTTATTTTATTTTATTTATGGAATAAAATTTATTATGACATTTATCATCTATTAAAATAAAAACATTATTAAGTAACTGAATCAATATAAGTATTTCAGCTAGATCTGAAAACTCTGCAGACTTGTCTCTTAAGAAACTATTAGTAGTATAAATATCATAATGTAATGTACTCTATAATTAATATAGCTATCGCAGTTTACAGTACTAACAAACCTGTGCTAAAGTATATTATTTACATTATTTTCCTCATGTATTAAGTGAAACCATAATAGATTTGTTTGAGAATGAGCAAAATTTTACGTGTAAATTATTTACTGTTTCTCATTTTTGAAGACCATATAGCTCATCCAAGAAAAGAAAGAAACATTTGATAAAACCCTGAGCAACACCAGTTACCCAGTACTCATATGTGTTATGGTATTGGTAATAATAAAGTACTAAAGAAATCCATAAAAGAAATGAAAGAAATATTGGTGATAGGAGTTACTCAGAGTGATCATGTATAAGTTAATTCTTGCTTTGTGTTTGGAAATACTTGTTAAGAAACATCAGAGAAAAAAAATATTGTGTGACTTAGCTGTGTAGAAATAAAGATTCTGAATATTGAAAAATAACATGAAGATGAGCTTAATAAATAAGAAGATATTAGTGCTAATTGTAATAATGATGATGATGATGTTGATAAATATCTGATATTTATTGAATTCTTTAATATCTCAAAGTGTTGTGTTACATGAGTTGTAGGGATTAACTCTTGTAATCTGTTTCCTTTTTCCAGGTAGTAACACAATAGAAAACTTTATATTTGTATTATGTAATAGAAGTGATAGAAATCTTAAAACATTCAGTGTTGTAGTCAGTTGATTAATATTTACTAATAATTATCTTTTAGTAATGCTGCTGTTAGTCCTAAACAGCTGTATACCCAAATCACCACAGAGAGACTGGGTTTATTTAGTTAACCTAGAACACAATGTTGGGCAATAGCTACTCCATCCTAAACCTCCAAGCCCCAATAGTTTCCTAACATTTAGATTTCCCACATTATACTTGTTTTTTGTGAGATCTTAGGTCTGGTTCATGCTCCACGTCCTCCAAGATCTCTCCTCCAGCCCCGTCTCCAAGCTCTCCTCGTGCCCTTTCTCCTCCCACTCATTTCCTGCCCTCTAGCTCCTCTCCTCTTTCCTGTTCTTTGGCTCCTCCCAGCTGAACATTGTGTCTAGTTGCTTTATTTGGAAGTTTACACCAAGTTGAGACAGGATGCTTAGAAAAAGTATCGCAATGCAATGTCCGGATTGAAACCAGAGAGTTGGGGGTAGGGGGAGAAATCAGTATTAGAATGAACAAGGGTAAGGTGTATACATTTCAAAAGAACATTATACCAACAATTCAGTGATTATCTTTTGGAAGCATTGATATGAGATGCAGATATAAACAAAAGTAGGCCAAAGATAACTTGAAAATCCAAGTGCTAATGAATAGAATCTTTTGCAAGAAAATAGTGAACTTTTCGATGATTCTGTGTTTATACATGTCTGATAGTGTGCTCAGGCTAGGGGTGAAAGAGAAAATTGCTTTGAGAATTATTACATTCTGTAGTACAATGTCTTTCACAATGTCAGAATCCAAGTTACAAAACAAATTGTAAGCAACTGGTTCACAAAATCCCTGAAAAATTTAACAACTACTTTTTGGAAGCTGGTATAAGCTGGCTCCAGCCCAGCACTGAACTAACTCTAGACAGAGAGAATGAAGAATGACTGGTTTGTGTGGAGTAGGAGAGAGTTGCAAAGTAGTGTGGAGCTTGGAATAATATGGTCCTGGGTATCAGAAATGTATAGATATGGTAGCAGCTCTACCCGTGCCTAAGCAGAACACTAGCCCCACGGAGGCTACAATGCTATAGCTCCAGCAGGCAAACATTTTTATTATTTGACTTGCTTGGAGGAGAATGTGTTCCGCCCTGATGAAGATGATGTTCAGCTCAATGAAAAGATGATATGGTATAGAATCCAGGGCCTTGTAACAAATCCACTTTGAATCATTATTAGGACAGGGAGGCTTGACACTTACAGAGCCGCCTTGGAGGACTCATTTTCCTCAAGGAACCTGCTGTGTGACCTTTCTAGGACAAATATAAATATTTATTTACCCAGTATGAAGCAATGATGAAACAGGATTTTATTCAAGTCCAGTTTACCTCTGGAGTTATTGGTGTTACTTACAGGACTGAGAGACAGCTGCATCACAGAAAAGCCCAATCCAATATGCATGATGACACCTGAAAGCTTGTTCCTCAGAGCTCCCTGTACAGCTTGCAGGCAGGTCAGCTGGTCAGAATCCAGCAATCAATTTTCCAAGTATCCATGTAAATCTTGTAGCTTTCGGAACTATGTGAGCTTGCTTAGCTTTCCAAGCCTTATAAATGTCATTAGCTTACTAAGTATTATGAGTGATCTTCTGGCCTCCAGAAGGGAGGATTTTGGTTTTAATTCGGAGGTAATAGTGATACAACAGGGCCTTATGAAATATGCCATGAAAAATTGTTATCCTTTCAAGGTGGTATATTAGTTACGTTTCTATTGCTGTGAAAAACATAGCAACTGAGACAACTCATGGAAGAAAGAGTTTATGTGAAGCATACAGTTCCAGAGGGTTAGAGTCCATGATAGTGGAACTGAAGACCTGTCAGGCAGCAGCAAAAGAAAATTAGACCCATATCTGTCATACAAAGAACTTGAAAACCAAAGAGTCAGGGAAACAAATCAGCCAAATAAACAATGAGTTAGAGATCAAAACAGAGTTCTCAGCAAAAGAAATAAAAATGCTGGTAGGAATGTAAACTTGTACAACCACTTTGGAAATCAATTTGGAGCTTTCTTAGACAATTAGGAATAGTGCTTCTTCAAGATCCAGCTATATCCACTCCTAGGCATATATCCAAAAGATGCTCAAGTATACAACAAGGACATTTGCTCAACCATGTTTGTAGCAGCTTTATTCAGAATAGCCAGAACCTAGAAACAACCTAGATGGCCCTCACTGAGGAATGGATACAGAAATTGTGGTACATTTACACAATGGAATACTACTCAGCAATTTAAAAAAAGGAAATCATGAAACTTGCGGCAAGTGGTAGTATCTAGCATCTAAAAAAGATCATCCTGAGTGAGGTATCCCAGAAGCAGAAAGACATACCCCTTACATATATACCCTTTATAAGTGGATATTAGACATGTAATATAGGATAAACATACTAAAATATGTATGCCTAAAGAAGCTAAGCAGAAAGGAAGACCCTGGGTAATATGAACAGTCTTCACTTAGAAAGGCAAACAGGACAGAAATCAGAAGAGGGAGAAAACAGGAAACAGGACAGGAGCCTACCACAGAGGGCCTCTGAAACATTCTACCCAGTAGTATATCAAAGCAGATGCTGAGGCTCTTAACTAAACTTTGGGCAGAGAGAAGAGAATCTTATGAAAGAAGGGGGAGATAGAAAGACCTGGAGGGGAGAGGAACTCCACAAGGAGAACAACAAAACCAAAAAAATCAGGGCCCAGGGGCCTTTTTTGAGACTGATACTTCAACCAAGTACTATGCATGGAAATAACCTAGAACCCCTGCACAGATATAGCCCATGGCAGCTCAGTGTCCAAGAGGGTACCCTAGTAAGGGGAACAGGGATCATCTCTTACATGAACTCAGTGGCTGGCTCTTTCATCACCTCCCCCTGAGGGGGGAGCAGCCTTGTCAGGCCACAGAGGAGGACAGCACAGCCAGTCCTGATAGACTAGGGTCAGATGGAAGGGGAGAAGGACTTCCCCTATCAGTGGACTTGGAGAGGGGTATGGAAGGAGATGGGGGGGTAGGGTGGGACTGGAAAGGCAAGAGGGAGGGGGCTACAGCTGGGATACAAAGTGAATAAATTGTAATTAATATAAAAAAAGAAAAATTTAAATTAAAAAATAAGAAATAAAAATGCCTAAGAAATGCTTCAAGGAGTGTTCATTATTCTTAGCAATTAAGAAAATGTAATAGTTATAACTTTGAGGTTTCATCTCATCCCAGACAGGATGGCAATAATTGCTGGCAAGGTCTTAAAGAAAGAGGAACCCTCATTCACTGTTGGTGGAAATGTAAGTTGGTGTAGCCATTCTGGACATTAGTATGGAGAATCCTTAAAAATCTAAAAATAATTCTATCATATGATCCAGCTATACCATGCCTACGCATAGGACCAAAGGACACAACATCTCATTCCACAGATATTTGCTTAGCCATGTTCACTACTTTTCTATGCACAGTAGTGAGGAACTAGCAAAAGTCTAAAGGCTTTTCAATAGAAAGATAACGAAAATGTGATTCCCCAAACAATATTTATGTATGTGTGTATGTGTGCGTGCGTGCATGTGTGTGTAGCCCCAGGTGGCTTGTCATTGTTCAGATGTGGGTGCCTATTGCTGGAAATACCACACGCTTAGGAATCAAGACGTGAGCTGCACCTTATTTGAAAGCTCTTTCCTTCTGTCTAGCTTTCGTGGTTTCCAAAAATAAAATGCAAGCTTCCAATGGAGGGAAGCAGTAAAACAGTCTTACTCAACACTAATACCGATGAACCATGAAAGTGACCAGTGACCAGCATGGCAAGATTTCCACAAAATGGCAATGAGTGGCATGTACACGATGGTGGCAACCACATGTTAATTAAAATAACTGAGATTTCATCTCATCCAGAATGGCAACAAATGCTGGCAAAGTTGTAGCACTCGTTCACTCAACAAGAAGCAAAAACATCCTTGTTATTGAAAATCTAGCCAGCTTCCTAGTGATAGCGAAGTCATGAACGTTAGAAAAGAATCTAGCCTCTTTGAGAGATGAGCATAATTCCTTATACTCTATTCTAAACCTTATCCTTATGCCCACAGGTAAGTGTCGCTGCCACCCTTCATCCAAGAAGCCTGTCTTTACCACAGATGGAGATTGCCGCAGAAAACCACAACTCAACATACCGCAAGTAAAGGATTGTGGGGATCCCAGCCCTGACTGATACATCTACAATCATAACTCCTGTATCCATGGCTCAGGAGACATCAGGGAGAAGGTAACAGAAAGATTGTAAGAGCCCAGATAGCAAGAAGTCTGTGATGAAACATTTACTCATAGAAATGTCCGCATAAACAAGACAAGCACAATGGCAGGATCAATGGATATAGATAGTAACATAGAAGAGGAAAAATTTCACAAGGTTCCACCCATATACTGGGAATTACAGGTGGCTAATGTCTACAGGGTAAAGGAAAATTATCTTCTCTCAGAGTTTCCATGGTAAACCATACCAACTTTATGAGACTTGTTCTCTAATGGCCTCTGTGGATCAGTTTTTCTTTTGCTGCCTCCTGCCTCCTGACCATGATCCCAGGTGTCCTCTTTAAGTCTCATGTATTTCTTTGCCGATTCCCTCCTTTTCAGGTAAATAAATGCTCACTTAGATGAATAGTTACTGAGCATTTCCGAGCTGCAGCTCACCGGGGTGCTGGTAGGTGGCCAGAGCATGTACTCTTCTGTGGTCCTGTTGGAGAGACATGGGGAAAACATGGTGCTCAATGGAACTTTCAAAGGCATTTCTATGACCTTTCATTATGTGTAAAATTCTCATTATTCATTCTTTATTACTTTTGGCTCAGGAATTTATGATCCTTGTTGAAATGCAAAAAATGTTCTCCAGGAGGCTTCACACGTAGTGTCAAGCTACACCTTAAGTCAAAATAGAAAAAAAAAAAAAAGTCAAATTATCTAACAGAACACAGGCCAGGAGGCATAAAATTCAGAACAGATACATTGTAAAGAAGTAAGGGGCAGAGGTGAGAGAACACTGGGTTACGGGAAGCACTCTGTGGAAGAGGTGAGCCAATCATTTGCCCCTGTGGATTCCAAAGCAGAATTTCCAAGGTCTGCCTGTGTGCCTAAGATAGAAAGCCAGAAAATAATTCTGTAAAAAATTCCCATGACTGAATAAACTGAGAATTTTGAATATATGAGTGTAAACCCTCCCAGCTCTGCTGAGTAAGCGAATATGAGTCACTGGAGATCACTTTCCCGGAAGAGATCAGCCTAATTAAGAGTGATGATAAAGACTATCCCCATCAGGACTTTACTCTGGGAAAGCCCTCCCGGCCTGCTCCTGTGGCTGTGGATTCCCCTTCACCTCTACTGCGGTGATTTGAAGTCAACACTCTTTGATACTAGCTAGTTCTGCTGGCTATTGCTACGCTGAACTACACGCTGTATTCTAATGATGGGTTTTCTCTCAGCACAGAGGGAGTTCTTGCCTATGGTGAAAACAAACGCTAATTCAGCATCCTCCTATTTCTCATAAAATATTACTATTTTCACATGGGCTAGAATTTGGAGTTTGTAGGAGACAGTGTTTTTTAACTCTATGAATTTTAAAAAATTAGGGAACAATGGTGACAGAAACCCTCTGTTTATGGATCTGTTGAAAGCCCCAGCTCCATAGCACTGTCCTTATTTTAAACCTTCCTTCTGCTTAGGCTTTTCTGTCAACTTTGGATTTACCATTGGGTGCTGCCAAGTTAGTGAGTCTTCATTAGGTGCAATTCTTCCTATGATAGTTCTGTGGAGCTTTTAGGTCTACATATTCTAGCATTTGCCTTCTTTACCATGTGTCTATGAAATGAAATAGAAACTAGCCAGTGTTGTTTTTAAAGTGACAGCAATCCTGTCCTCAGTTTTCTATATTAAAGCATAGTGTATTTAGAGACTGTCAGTATGTAGGGTGTTTCTGAGCAACCATAAGGTCACTGGGTATGTAAAGTTGATTTCTGTGAGTATAGCAAAGGGATGTTTGGCCAGACAACAAGTAACAATGCACTTGTATATGATGCTGTTTGTTATATGTAGTTTGTAGATGACCACTGCTCTCATTTGCATTCTTTTCCAATCATGACACCCTCATCTTACTATGTGCCCAGAATTCCTTGCTGCAGACAGGGCAGTTTTCCTTCTACATGTTTGCCCCTCTCTGTAAGTCTCTCTGCGGTGACAATGAAGGCAATGCTCACCAGGTACTTAGAAAGGGTGATGATTGTTGGGAGTCTCGCCACCCCAGCAATAGTCATGGGTCTGGCTCCAACTAGTAAAAGACATTTCCCATGCCATCAAGTTAGCAAGAGAGATGTTTTCAGGTTGAAATCTCTCTTGCTTCTTTTGATGTCAGATTTCTAGGTTTTTAAAGGCAGCCAAAGTAATTTGTAAATAAAAGAGAATGTATTTTTTTTTAAACTTTCATGTAAGACAAATATACTTGAAGGGTAGGCTGCTTGAATCTGTGTTGTGTTGGACTAGCCAGCAGCTTCCCACCACTGTCAACAGTAATGGTGATTAGTACATTACAAAAGGTTTACTTAGTTACAGTTTCGGGAATCCCATGATTGTCAAGCTCTGTGGGTTTGTGCCAGTGGAGAGGGACCCTCCATGATGGGAGCACATAGCGGAACCGAACTGTTCATTACATGGTCACAAAGTCAAAGAAGAAGGAAAGCTCTGAGTCCTGCGATAAACTTCATTCCTCCAGTGACCTAAGGACCATGACCAAGTCCTCACCTCTCAGAAGTTATAACTCCTCCCATTACCCAGGGATCAAACTGTTAACTGTTAACCCTTGGGGGACTTTCAAGATTGAAAGAAACACAGCTCTCAGTAACTTTAGCAACTTATTAGTGAAAATAAATGACAAGGAAAAATAATTCTGTGCAAGTTGCAAGCAGAGACATGAAGCAGAAGCTTTCATCTCTTCTAACCCTCTCACACTGGAGCTGGAGAGCCCCGGTGAGCTGGCTCAGCAGTTAAAAACACTGATTGCTCTTCAAGAGACATAAAGTTCAGAGCCAACCACCTATATACCAGGAAAGTCAAAACCAGCTACTACAGGTCCAGATGATTTGACACTATCTTTTCCCCTTGTAGGTACCACATTCATGCACATATACCATATACATGCCCACAGGCTTGCTCACACGCATGCACACACATGATTAACAATGCAGCCAGTCCTGATGAGACCTCATAGGCTAGGGTCAGATAGAAGGAGAGGAGGTCCTCTCCTAAGGGAAGAAGAAGGAGAGAGGGTGATGGAGGAGACAAGGGAGGGGATTACATCCAGCAAACAAAGTAAACAAATTGTTATAAATAAATAATAAAAATAAAAATAAAAAGAATAAATGATTAAGAACAAAAACAACAAAATCCTCCATGTGTGCATCTGGGGCTACACATTAGAATTACTCAGTGAGCACTAAAAATATTGATGGCTGGTCCCATTTCAGCTCAGCTAAATCAAGATCTCCAGAAGGAGGCTGGATCTTGGGAATCGTTAGATATAAAAGCTCTCTGCTGGTTCTAAATGCAATGAGAGTTGAGGATCATCTTTCATAATTATTCTCATAATTAAGCATTCTTTTTTGAAGAACCAGCTTTAAGTTCCATTTAAAAAATGTTTTTATTTTTTATTTTAATGGACAGCAGCCAGAGTTGATCACTCTGTGCCACCCTTTTCTTCTAGGAGCTTGTCTTGCGCTGGTCAAGCAGTACCTCTCTAAATAAACGGTTGCTGCTTACACAGCTTGTGATTTAGCCTGTTCTCTTGAATAATCAGCATATTATAATCAGAGAATGCTGTGCTAGTTTTATTTGTTTGTTTCTTTCGTTTTAAAAGATCAGCTTTGTCTTTCATTTACCATTTTCTATTCCAGACCACATAAGAGGCTTGAAAAAAAGCAGTAATGCTTCATATTGAGCTGCTTTTTTTTTTTTTCTTGGTTGTTCTGTTCCCTTTCTAATTTCTCCTGGTCCTGAACCCTTTCATGAACGTCATTTGTATCTTCTCTGTATCTCCCTTCTCTTTCAACCACATCCTATGTCTACTTTCTGGGACATGTTCTGTCTACTTTTTCCTTTCCTTTCCTCTTTCCTTTCCTCTTTCCTTTCCTCTTTCCTTTCCTCTTTCCTTTCCTCTTTCCTTTCCTCTTTCCTTTCCTCTTTCCTTTCCTCTTTCCTTTCCTCTTTCCTTTCCTCTTTCCTTTCCTCTTTCCTTTCCTCTTTCCTTTCCTCTTTCCTTTCCTCTTTCCTTTCCTCTTTCCTTTCCTCTTTCCTTTCCTCTTTCCTTTCCTCTTTCCTTTCCTCTTTCCTTTCCTCTTTCCTTTCCTCTTTCCTTTCCTCTTTCCTTTCCTCTTTCCTTTCCTCTTTCTTTCCTTTCCTTTCCTTTCCTTTCCTTTCCTTTCCTTTCCTTTCCTTTCCTTTCCTTTCCTTTCCTTTCCTTTCCTTTCCTTTCCTTTCCTTTCCTTTCCTTTCCTTTCCTCTTTCTTTCCTCTTTCTTTCCTCTTTCTTTTCCTTCTTTTCCATTCCCTTTTCTTTCTTTCTTTCTTTCTTTCTTTCTTTCTTTCTTTCTTTCTATCTTTCTTTCTTTTTGGAATTGTTGCAAAGTTACATATTTGCAGATCATTATGTTGTTTTTGTTGTTTGAAATTTTTCTCTCTGCGTGTGTGTGTGTGTGTGTGTGTGTGTGTGTGTGTGTGCGCGTGCGCGCTGAGATATTGAGACAGGGTCTCAAGTATTTTAGGTTGGTCAGAACACCATATGTATCAAAAGATGACCTTGAAGTTCTGATACTCCCACCTTGTTTTTCAAATGCTGGCAGTATAGCTGTGAGTCACCTTTCCTGGCGTATGCTGTGCTAGGGATCAAACCCAGGGCTTCACTCATGATAGTCAGCTTATGTCTCCACCCCTTTCTGTCTTATTTTTCATAGGTATTTGTTAAAATAACTCTTTTATAATGCATACATTTGTAAAGGATTTAAATGAGCAGTGGAAATTTCTTATTTTGTTTCAAAGTCATGGGAGAAGAATTTAGGGGCAGATTTGCCACTCCTTAAGAGTATTTTCCTCGACCCTGAAAGAGAGCTCTGCTGGCAGAATAGGCTTTCTAGGCAGCCAGGAAACACTTTCCTGCATCAGAGACCCCAGATACATCTAAGTGATCACGCAGTAGTGACACTTTGCTGGGAATTAGTGGCCCGGTGTTATTTTTCAGATGCTTTCTCCATCTGAGTCACAGTAAGAGAACATTGCTATGATGTGGCCCATAAGCCAAGCTCCCATATGTGAGGCAGCTGAAGGTTCAGAAGACTGGGCTTTATGTTATAGACATAGGAATTGGCTTTTTTTCAGAAGAATCCCAGACTTTTCTCCTCTCCTATCCTTATTAGGTTCAGATATTTGTTAAACAAATAAGCAGGATAGTATGTCATGAAAAAAATTCAATAAGGATTCATAAGGTTTTGTTTTATTGTCCACACTATATAATTCATTTCTAAAAGCGAAAACCGCATTTAATATCATCTAGCAAAATGCGGCTACAACATTCTATGTTTATGAGTCAGGGGTTGGTCTTTTATATTTGCTTTTTTTTTTTAGAAGTATTTTATTAGCACACATAAAAGTAGCTAAGAGGTAAAATACTTTCTTTTTGTTTAGGTGTAACTTGGGAAACATATTTTATGGCTGACCATAAATTGAAAAATAGTGGTAGCTGTGAGTAAGTCAGTCCAACATGGAAACATTTGTTAGGCACCTGATACAAATACACCATGTTGATGGGGATATGGGAATACACTCTATTACGTATAATTGTGATGATTAAGAATATTTAAATGTATTGTGGGAAATGTGGGCATTGCTATAAAGACAAGTGATATCTGTTACAACAGTGGAACTGATATATTTTTACCATATTTGACATCAGTAAAAATTTTTCAAATTTGAGTAATAGAGGAAGCTTTCAAAATGCCCAGCTTGTCAGCAGGGATAAAAGAAGTAACAGCAGAATAAAGATGGTATAAAAGTTTAGATAGAGAGGTGAGTTGATAACTGCAAATGAGCAATACTTTTATGATTCCTCTCAGCCAAGAGCCTCGTGTTTTTTTATTTCTGACAAAAGAGCTGATTTATCTGCAGAGACCAAGATATTTTTATAGCAGTGCACTCAGACAGGAATATATCTCAAAGGTTTTTGTATGGTGAATATCATGCCGCATAATAAAATCAACTATGGTTTTACAAATAACAGGAAAAGTAAATCCACAGAGAAGAGTCTAGATGTGGCCATCTGTGAGATGAACAGCATGTCTTAAATGAAAGCAAAGTTTTATAAGAGGAATTGAGCTAATAAAATATCGAGACACATGCTTTATCTTCCAAAATTATATCTTATAAAATTCGTATGTCTTATAAAACATTACATGAATTTGAAATAAATTTAGACAGTCAATAATAGAAAATTAATGTGAGCCACTCTTTTCCTCTTTCTTCTAAAGCACTGAGCTGCATCCCAGAGCCAGCTATTTCTTCATGTGGTCATTTGAATGAAGTCTAATATTTCATTACCAGAACATAAAAGAATTACTACACCTTTTTCTCTTTTTATTTTCTTCCAAAGTACATTATAATTTTTTATTTTTTATTTCATAATTAGAAAAATGAATCTCTACTTATTTAAATAAATGCCATTTTACTTGAATCTCAGTGTTACCAAGTAGGATGTTTGGAATTTCTTCTGATTTGTTAAATTGCACTCTAATCATTGGACATAGTATTAATTGTACATTACCAACATATTTTTTTTACCACTTGTATAGCAATTTCATTTGTGATTAAAACCTTCTTTTGGAGGGAAACGTCTTAAAATGGGATATTTAACAGTAAAGAGAAGTCATGGGATGTTAAAAGAGAGGATGAAACACTCCAACCTGGAGGAAGGCTGGTTAATACCAGTAGTAAACAACTCAGACAGCTTCAGGAAGTCCCTGAAACTGACCATATTCACTAGGCAACCCCTGTTCCTCAAGAATATAAATAGAAAAGACTGAAGAGACTCACTCTGAGACCAGCACAACTGCCTAACTGAGCCACCTGGAAAACCAGGCTGTGCAGTGTGTTCCAGATATCCCGCTCTTGGGAGCTTCCACCCATGCTGGGATGACTTTGATGATGCAGCTGCATTTGTTTCTGCTCCTATATGTAACCTCTCACCCATAGTTTTGTAACTCCAACAAAGCTAATTGCTTCACCAAGTTGTGCTTTTGTAGTGTCTGTATTTTTTTCCCCTTGTTTATTCACTCACTATCTGAGGTGAGCGAGTAGACATATGTTCACATTTCCCCAGGAATAGTGTCACACAACTCCATTAAACCAGCGGTGATAAAAGATTATCCCAAGTAACAGGTTAAAATTAACTGTTGGGCAAAACTATGCCATGTTTTGCTTTGGTTGAATCATGAGTTCAATGCACAGTTTTTTTTTTTTTTTTGCCTTTCAGTATCTTTTTTTTGCAAAGCAGTATGTCATGTTATCATTAAAGATGCTTGGCTTTTATAGCCCATGTTCTTAAAGATGGTCTCTGCACTTCTTTTTTAGGAAAGGGCTTTCTGGAACAATTGCTTCATTAGGTTTACTGTGCTTTGACTTTTGGAAAATTATTTTGGCTTCCAATGCTTCATTTCTGTTGGATCCTCTTTTCATTTTGCTGATTTGTTCTTTCTCTTTTTTTTCTTCTTTGTAAAGAAAAAGTATTTCAGCAATAAATTTTTCTATTTTGATTGCCTAAAAACGATTACTTTGCCTTTAAGTTTGTTGAACTACGTATGAAAATCTGGGCTTAAATGACTTTATCTTAACACACTGAAAGCATCACTTAGCCATGACTCTTCTCTCATCTGATGAACTAGCATGTACATAATTTCTGGGCCATGAAAGTAACTTCACCTCTGACCTTGGAAATGTTTTTCAATGAAATTAAGTGATGACAAATTGTCAAAGGACTGTGGAGTTAGATTTTTTTCATTTTTCAATCTTTTAGGTGTTTTAATTTTGTGGGGTACAGGTTTTTGAAGTAGGACCTAATGTTTTCTGTGTTTGTTTTCCGATTTCCTCAGTGTCTGCTGTTATGTCCTCTTTTTCATTCCTGATTTTGTTAGTTTGGATATTCTCTTTCTGCCTTTTAGTTAGTTTGGCTAAGGTTTGCTTATCTTGTTGAGTTTCTCAAAAAACTAACTCTTTGTTTCATTGATTCTTTGTATTATTCTCTTTGTTTTTATTTAATCGATTTCATCCCTGAATTTGATTCTTTCCTGCTATCTACAGCTCTTGGTTGTGTTTGCTTCTTTTTCTTCTACAGTTTTCTGGTGATCTGTTAAATCCATGGTATAAGATCTCACTAATTACTTTATGAAGGCATTTATTGCTATGAACTTTCCTTTTAACGCTGCTTTCCTTGTGTCCCATAAGTTTGGGTATGTTGTTCATTCATTTTTATTGAGTTCTAGAAAGTCCTTAATTTCTTTATTTTTTTTCTTGACCTAGTGATCATTGAATAAAGAGTTTTTCAATTTCTGTGAGTTTGTATGTTTTCTGTTGTCTCTATTGTTGTTGAAGTCCAGCTGTAATCCATGGGGGTTATTTAGATTTTATTGTATCTGTTGAGACTTGTTTTGTGACTGAGCATATGGTCAGTTTTGGAGAAGGTTTTGTGAGGTGCCGAGAAGAAATATTCTCTCGTGTTTGGGTGATATGCTTTGTAAATATCTGTTAGGTCCATGTGAATCATAACATCTGTTAGTTCTTTTATTCTGTTTAGTTTCTGTCTGAATGACCTGCTGATTGGTGAGAGTGGGGTTGAACTTCCACTAATAATGTGTGGGTTTGATGTGTGATTTAAGCTTTAGTAATGTTTCTTTTATGAATATTGATGCCCTTGCATTTGGGGCATAGATGTTCAGAATGAGACATCATCTTGGTGTATTATTTTCTTTGATGGGTATGAAGTATTCTTCCCCATCTATTTTGATTAATGTTGGTTGGGAAGTTTACTTTGTTACATATTAGAGTGGATACACAGCTTGCTTCTTGGATCTATTGGCTTGGAAAAATATTTTTCAGGCCTTTACTCAGAGTTAACACCTATCTTTAAGGTTGAAGTATATTTCTTGTATTGCAGCAGAATAAAGGATTCTGTTTTGGCACCAATTCTTTTAGTCTATGTCTTTTTACTAAGGAATTGAGTACCTTGATGTTGAGAAATATCAATCACTAATGACTTATTTTTTAATAATTTGATGTTGGTAGTGGAAAGTGTCTTTCTTTTTGTTTTGCTGGTGTGAAATTATTTCTTGTGTTTTTTTTGGGGGGTTGCAATTATTTTCCTTGGGTTGGAGTTTTCCTTCTAGTATCTCCTGTAGGGCTGAATTTATGAGCAGACATTGTTTAAATTTGTTTTGTCATGGAATACCTCCTTTTCTCCATCTACGGTGATTGAAAGTTTTTCTGGGTAGTAATGTGGGATGCCACCTGTTGTCTCTTAGAGTCTGCAAAACATCTGCCCAGGCCTTTCTGGCTTTTAGAGTCCCTGTTGAGAAGCCAGGTGTGATTCTGCTAGGTCTGCATGTACATGTTACTTGGCTTTTTTCCTTTGCAGCTTTTAATATTCTTTGCTGTTGTTATTGTTCTGTACATTTAGTGTTTTGATTATGTGGTGGTGGTAGGGGGGAGATTTTCTTTTCTGGTCCAATCTATTTGGTATTCTTTAAGCTTCTTGTACATTCATAGGTATCTCTTTCTTTGGGTTAGAGAGGCTTTTTTATGAGTATGTTGAAACTATTTTCTGGGTTTTTGAACTGATAATCTCCTATTCCTATGAATCTTAGGTTTGGTCTTTTCATAGTATCCCAGATTTTTTAGATGTTTCATGTCACAAACTTTTTGATTTAATATTTTTTGAACTATGTATCATTTTCTTTTATTTTATCTTCTATCTCTGAGATATTTTTTCTTCCATCTTTTGTATTCTGTTGGTGATGCTTGCATCTCTAATTCCTGTTTGTTTGCTTAGATTTTTCATCTCCAGGATTCCCTCATTTTGTGTTTTCTTTATTGCTTCTATTTTCATTGTCAGGTCTTGAAAAGTTTTATTCATTTTCTTCACCTGTTATATATCCCTCATTCATTTCCTCTTTAAATGCCTCTGTCATCTTCATAAAATTGTATTTTTAGTCACTTTCATGAGCTTCAGCTGTTTTGGAACATTCAGGATTTGTTGTAGCAGTATACATCTGGGGTTTGGTGGTGCCATATTGCCGTGGCTTTTGTCGATTGTTTTCTTACACTGGCCTCAGGCCATCTGGGTTTGGGGGGTTATTATAGGTGTAAGTGTTAATTTCTGAGTTTCTCTTTGTTAGATGGGTGTTTTATGGATGTTTCCCTCTTGTGTTCTGTGTTCTCTCTTATCTTCTGGGTCTGGATGTTCTGGGGTTCTGGTAACTAGTAAGTCTTCATGTCCAGTAGGGTATCTTCACTGGGGCTTTTGTGGTCTGCTTGGCCTCGGTGACTTTTGGTGCCAACCTTGCCTCTGGGGTCCCTAGAACCAGTGTGGCCTCCAGGAAAGCTGTTTGGTATGCTTTAAGGGGAGTTGGTGGGCATAGGGCAGAGAATTGGTTTTACCTGCTGTCCCTGGTGCTAGAGTGGCCTCTGGGGAAATAGGTATATTGTGAGGAATATGGAGCCCAAGGTATAGGGTCTTCTTCTATATTTTAAACTTTCAAAATTACTTTTTAAAAAGTTTTCTTTTCTTCAACATTGTTCTATTCTTACAAACAAAAGTGAGATGTTGTTCTACTGTGCAGGAATAAGGAAATAGTCTCATACACCTGTATTTTAGAAAATCTATAATTATAAAATACAGTTCTGTCTCGGAAATAGATGCAAATACTTTCAAATTAATTATGCTTCTTTGCTAGGTTTAAGCCTCAGAGATGTTTTTATGAGGGACCTGGGAGCTTGAAATAATATCATACAGGAAACTGGATTTCACACCTCCCATTTTCTCTGAGAGCTCAGGAGCCTGACTTACACTGGGTTCTTGCATCAAGTTACAACCTCCTGTTGTAGAGATGTGGGGAATTTATTTCTCCTTTGATCAAGCTAATTAGCAAACCTAGATTGCTTGATATCTGGTCAGTCAGGTGTGAGCTGCTTCTACACAGGGGTTGTCCCAGCCTATTGCTTAAGGACTTGCGGATTATTTGCGGCTATAATCTGCCTATCTGCAATGGGCTACCCTAAAGGGGCTCATTCCTTCTAGTCTTCAGATTACCTGTGTTGTGAATCACATGCTTTTTAGTATTCATCTTATCACTAAGTTTTCTTCTTCTTCATATCACTTTTGCAAGGGTTTTCTGAGTTTACTGGGGACTTGTTTCTATTTGCCCTTCTCCGAAATCACCATTCCATCTTCTCCGGAAGTTTTGCATTTTTTTTTCCTTTCTTCATGTTTAACTGTTTTTCATTTTTCTTAACTGCTCTTCCATGTTACCTTGCTTATTCTCTCTCTCTTTCTTTTTAATAAAGAATTACACTGAGCAGCGAGGCACTTGCCATGGATTTCTGCCACTCTAGTATAGGTTAGTGTTTTTCTAAGCAATACTGACAGTGGCTTGTCCCAAAGGAAAGGGCATGTCAGTTTAGGGTGCTGTGGGCTAGCTTAACACCTCCTGAAGGCTGAATAATTGGATCTTTGTATTCAGTTGCTGCATTCATAACACAATCTTGGGTTCTCCCTGATCCTGCCATTATTTTGTTTCTGATGTGCTTTCCTGGTTTGAGCCAGGTAAAATGTACTTGCCAGGAAGTCTACATCTGGCTCTGGCTCTGCATACCAAGCAGACAACTCCTCTTCAGCAACCCTCTCTCCCAGATCTGCGTTTAACCAGTTTGGAACTTCTCCAAGACTCTTCTGGGAAAGAGGAGTGTGCGTCTGCTTAGCTGTGGTCAGAGTCAGGGGTAGACAGAGCCAGCCAAGGGGCAAGCAGCAGGCAAGAGCCTTGAACTTCATCCTTAGCCTGACTAGCTTGCTCTCCAGTCTCTCCAGTTTCTTACTCAGCCTTTCTCCTAACACTTGGGGGAAGAAAAAGGACATCTTTCATATATAAAAAAAACTGTCTCACATTCTTGTGAATTTCACAAAGCCACTTCTGATTAGGTGGAAAAGGTGTGTGAAAAAAACCAAACCAAAACAAAACAAAAAACAAACCAAAAATACATCCAGCAAAGTATTGCTGTTGGAGATTCAGTAGAAAGTACATTCTTGGTGACAAAAGTATCTAATTTCTATTTTTCATATCTCAAATTCATGTTAGGCCACATTAAGTCATGCACTGAGGTTCATTGCTGCAGAGAAATAAAAATTTTATACCACAGTTTGACTTCATGCTGAGATCAGAGTTCTAGAATAACATTTGACCATTTGTATGAGGACTCTGCAAGTTCAATTTTTGAAAGGATTATGAAGAGCTCTGTCTCCTATACTTATGGCAGCCTCTTAAAAGTTTGAAAAGTTATTTGTTTGTTTTGAGGACTTATGTTTGGCAATTGAATGCATTTTTATCTGAAAGTCACCTATTGAAAAATGTTTAATTTTTTTAGAAGAGAAATGATTTGATTACAACCACCTTTTCATTCTTAGTTCATCCACAAATGTTAGATAATTATACTCTCAAGGACCCTGAATTGGGCAAACAGAAATAGTTGCTTATTTGTTTATTTGCATAAAAGAAAAAGATTACCCAGTGGCAGAGAAGCAGTCCACATGATCTTGTATTGACCCAGAGTAAAGGTCTCAATGCTAATACGTGTCTTTAAGGTGCATATTTTCAACAGGATATAAAAACAGCAAGCAAAAAACAGGCCCACTTGTAACAACAACAAAAACTTGTGTGCTTTCAGGGAAAGGTAGTCTTAAATCTAAAACTTCTAAGCACAGGTTTAAGATTTTCTGCCTGCCAGCTCTGTATGGTGCAACACCCTCTCTTCTCAATTGAGGGCAACCACTGAATTAGCCTCCTTTTATGTTCTGTGGGTTTAAAGCTCTTTTTTATTTCAGAAGGCCTTTGGCATGGTACAATGGTTTTATGTTTGATTTTTATTACAGATTTTAATTGCTTCTGCAGTTGTGTGTATTTTGGGTACTCTAACTATACTGTTCCTTGTAAAATACCTGGAGTATTTCCTAAGAGGCAGAATATTTTATGGATCATGTTTTTGTATAATTAAATAATATATAATCTTTATGATACTGGCTTAAATGTATTACATTATTTTAGATAGAATGCAAGATGGAATTTATTGATTTAAGCAGAAACTTAAATAACAAATTTCTTCCTCACTTATTGTCTTCTACACATATGATGAAATTTAAAAGAATAAAATCATGCTTTATGAACCACATTTATTATTTCCATTTGCCTTTTGGGGACATCTTTTTTTTTGTTTAAAATGGTTTACATCTATTCTTTATGATGAGTCAGATATTACAACCAGTTTTTGTGTATAGCATATAAATAGACACTTATAATTTCTTGTTAAAGATAAAATTTAGCAAGGAACTTTTAAGTGTAGTTGATCAAGGTGTAAAGACAAAGGCATTAATTTACTTCTGATGGAGTTTTAGAAACTTAGTTTGTAGCTGCTATAAATCATGCTAAATGAATTTTAGAAAGCAAACTTCTTCTATAAAATGAATATGGTCCTAATGAGCAGGGATTTCCATGAAATTGACTGCTGTGCCAAACCTGAGATGATTGCCTGGGTTCTCTATGAGAGTAGCTGCATTTTATGTAAATTCATTTGTATTATGGACAGGAATCCATATTCTTTACCTACTGGGTGAACAAGTTGGTAGCCCTCTCACTTATTTCCACCTGTTCTGAGTTTTATTAGAAAGTTTGTATAAAAACTCAACAGCACTAGTTTTGTGTAGCTCAATTTGTTTAATGATTTGAAGTTATTACTCCCTCTCCTGTGCAAATGAACAGCCTGTCTGGTCTCTGGGATGTGGTACTCAGGTAGTGGGAAAGAAACAAAAATTCAGCTCGTGGGACTTTGAAGCTTAAGGAAAACTGTCCATGACAGGCATTCCTGAGCCTTCCTACAATTGGCTGTCATTAGTCATTTCAACCTGTGTATTGACTAGTTTATGTTAAGAAGTATCCTTGCTTGCAATGTGAAAATAAATCATTCTACCAAAGGTGATATATGATTTCAGCTTGTATAATCCAGAAGACTATTTAAAATTGCATAGATTATTTACATAAACTAATCTTATTTTCATAAGTCAGGGTACACAAAATTAAGAATATATATATACTTTAATAATAATAATAAAAAATCTATGTGTGGCAGCCAATTTGTATCCCTAGAGCTTGAGGTGTTACAATTAAGAGCTAAGTTTTCTATATCACCATTAGGAACAAATTGTAAATGCTTTCCAAATTTACAGAGGACATTTATGCAACATTACTCAGTGTATTCACTTAACACTAGCATGTACTGAGGTCCATTTGCATATTTTTCATTAGCTAAAACTCATACATTTTTCTTACGCTGTCTTATCACCATGCACAGTTTGCTCACCTTCCTATTCCCAGAAATGTTGATAATGGACTTTGGGAAATCATTCTGCCATCTACCCAAGTTGTCTGATTATCTGGATTGTCAAAGCATTTGTAAGTTCAAGCAAGATCTTTAAATTTTAAATTCAGACAGTCTCCAAAGAAACAATAAAAGAAGCTCAAAAAGCCTCTGCAATACTTGGCTCCTCATATGACATAATTCCTCGTGAAGTCCTTTTGCGCTGACATCCAGGCCCACTTCTAGTTTCATCCAGTAGACTGTCCTCACCCTTACTCCTCTAGAGATACTTTTTAATTAGTGTGTATTAATTGTACAAAGTTTCGATATAATACTTTCATACCCTATTACCCTCACTTACCTATTTTACCCTCACTTACCTATCTCTCCCTTCATCTTCTTCACCAACTGTTTCTCTCTTCCACTCTGATCTGTTTTATTTTAGAATATATATGCATATATCTGTCTTTCTAAGTCTGGTTAATTTTACTTAATATAATGGTGTGTGATGCCATATTTTTCACGTAAGTGAGTTAATTGCAATCTTTATGGACAAATAATATTCTATGATAACTATGTCACATTTTCTTTCTCCATTCATCTAGTAATGGTCAGCTGACTTAGTTTAATGCCCTGGCTACTGTGACTAGTGCTGTAATGAGCATCTCTGCTGTGTGCTGCCTTTGATCTGCTGTATGATATGGTGTGATATGGTTTGATGAGACAGTTGTTCTGTTTAAAATATTTTTGGCTCTGTTTTTTGAAAAGCAAACCTTTGTGTGTGTATGTTTGAATGTATATGCACATGTGTATGTGTGTGAATTAAGGCCGCATGTACCACATCTTACCTTGTTTGATGCATGTCTCTTATTGTTGACTACTGCGTGTGTAGCTTTGATGGCCATGAGCTCTTAATGATTCTCCTCTTACCATCTTCTCCTCTCCATTGTGGTTCTGGGACTTTAGACATGTGCTACCATGTCCACCCTCACATGGATACTAGGATTCTGAACTCAAGTCTGCACACTTAAACAGCAAGTTCCAGCAGGCCATTTCCTTCACAAGTTTCTAGTTTCATGAAGATCGCTTTCACTGATTTCCTTGGTTACTCTGACAGCTTATGTTCACAGAAACGTGTTACTTTTCTCTGCATGTTTGCCAATGTTTGCTGCTTTCTGTTGCCTTGACAGCCAGTCCAGTAGAGATGAGATGGAATTGCCACATATTTTCTTATTTGATTTCACAGATTAACAATTACCTAAAAGAATTATTATTTTTTATTGTTGTGGCTGGGGATGCATGCTCCACAGATGAATGTGGAGGTCAGAGGACAATTTTGTGAATTCAGTTTTCTCTTCCACATTTAAATAGGTCCTGGGGATTGAACTCAGGTCACAAGGCTTGCACAGCCAGCACCTCTACCTGTTGACCCATCTTTTTTTTATTAATTACACTTTATTCATTTTGTATCCCCCCATAAGCCCCTCCCTCCTCCCCTGCTGATCCCACCCTCCCTCCCCTTTCTGCATGCATGCCACTCCCCAAGTCCACTGATAGGGGAGGTTCTCCTTTCCTTTCTGATCTTAGTCTATCAGTTCTCATCAAAAGTGGCTGAATTGTCCTCTACTGTGGCCTGGTAAGGCTGCTCCCTCCTCAGGGGGAGGTGATCAAAGAGCAGGCCAATCAGATTATGTCAGAGGCAGTCCCTCTTCCCATTACTATGTAACCCACTTGGATACTGAACTGCCATGGGCTACATCTGTGCAGGGGTTCTAGGTTATCTCCATGAATAGTCCTTGGTTGGAGCATGAGTTTCTGGGAAGTTCTCTGTGTTCAAATTTTCTTGTTCTGTTGCTCTCCTTGTGGAGACCTTGTACTCTCCAGCTCTTACTATTTCCCACTTCTTACATAAAATTTCATTCACTCTGCCCAACAGTTGCCCATCAGGCTCAGCATCTGCTTTGATAGTCTGCAGGGCAGAGGCTTTCAGAGGCCCTCTGTGGCAGGTTCCTAGTTTTTTTCCTGTTTTCTTCTTCTGATTTTAGAAGCCCTCTGTAGCAGGTTCCTAGGTTGTTTCCTGTTTTCTTCTTCTTCTGATGTCCATCCTCTTTTCCTTTCCGGATGGGGATTGGACATTTTAGTTAGGGTCCTCTCTCTTGCTTAGTTTCTTTAGATGCACAGGTTTTAGTGGGTTTGTCTTATGTTTTATGTCTATATGAGTGAGTATATACCATGTATGTCTTTTTGCTTCTGGGACAACTCACTCAGGATGATCCTTTCCAGGTCCCACCATTTACCTGCAAATTTCATGATTTCCTTATTTTTCATTGCTGAGTAATATTCCATTGTATAGATGTACCACAATTTCTGCATCCATTCTTCAGTTGAGAGGCATCTGGGCCATCTTAATGTCCCTAGCCATCATTATATTTTTGTAAAATTTCTACAATGAATCTCCTTTTGTTTCCAGGTAGTTGAGGCTCATGTCACAGTTCTATAATTCTTTGTTCTTGATGGCTATGTCAAAATTCTTCTCAACTTAGAAATTACTGACCATCACTTCATCCCCTGATGTAATTCCTGCCTGAACACAATTCTTCTCTGTAGCAGATGTTGAGGCCCACAGATCTAGCCACTCATTCTTTCCCTGCTATCCTTTGTCTTCTTTTTCTCTCAATGGTCTGCTTATTCTTTTAGTCTTTAGGCTTAAAGTTGTAGATTATTGTTCTGTCTTTATTCTTGGTCCACAAATTTAATTCTTCATACTTGTTGAGCCTCTCCAATCAAATGCTCCAATCAAAGTTCCTCCTCTTCTTATGGTAGACCAAGATTTCAGTATTGCCTAAGACCTTGCCATGGCCATGCCTTCAATGTAGTTCTTTCTTCTGTTCTATGCATTGTGAGAAACAATGAAAAACACCTGATCCTCAAACAAAACTAGCTTATCTAACAAACCAACTTTGTTCACATTACAAAATGTTAATGGGTACTTAGAACTTTTGGGGGCATTTAACACATCTCTACTTCCTTAACCATATCCATGCACTCTGTCATCATATACCTATTTGGAATTAAAAAATGGGGAAAATTGGACTTTGATCCAAAAGTTGTGTAGCAGACACTAGAAAAATTAAAAAAAAAATGTTGACATTAAGTTCAATTGATCTAAATCCAGGAAAAAGGTTAATGGTCACTGATAACTTTATATATTAGAGCCAAGTTAACAATGGGATAAAATGCTCAAGTCAGGCACCTTTAATCAGAGACACTTTCTGATTTGCTGACTGAGAGCTGGGTAAGAAAGTGCAGACCTGGGTCCTGGGTGCTGGGTGCTGGGTGCTGGGTCCTGGGTGCTGGGTGCTGGGTGCTGGGTCCTGGGTCCTGGGTCCTGGGTCCTGGGTGCTGGGTCCTGGGTCCTGGGTCCTGGGTCCTGGGTCCTGGGTCCTGGGTCCTGCATCCATGTACTTCACTGTGGTTTACAAGGAATATAAAAGGCTGGGTTAGAAGACTGAAGGATACATGTGATTCACTGCTGCGCTGAGAAGGAACAAGGCAGGGCTTCCTCAGTTCACATTTCCCACAGTCATCTCTATCAATTTAAATGATGGTGATGTCTCAACTGTTAAAGCAACTCAGCTGAGTTCTGAACAACAACAACAACAACAAAAAGATCGTAGGGAATCAAAAAGGCACACAGCTCACTTTTTGTGCATTGGATAGTTTGTTACTTGCTTCAGTCTGTGTGTCTAAACTATTCCATTTCTTTTTACCGATTTTCATAAGCTAAGACACCTGGGTCTTTTCAGATGGCTCTTCCTCAAGTCCTGGGAATTAGCTTCCAGGTCTGGATCTACTAAAAGGCTGCTGTAGAGTAGCCTGTGGCTGATGGGTGGGAGTCTGAGACCCAAGTTCAGATCTCACTGCTGTCACTTCTGTGAAACACTTTATTTGACTTTGTTAAAATGTAACAATGTAGAAATGTAACCTGTAGAAACAAGGTAAAGTTAAGTATAATGATAATGAATTTGTCTTTATTCTTTCTATTTTCTTCATCCCACCTTTTACAGAGGAATTTCCTGTATAGTATTTTAGTATAGTTGTTCATAGAATAAGGACTCTCCTTATAAAATTGTAAATTTTTCCTCATTATTTGTGTGTATGTGAAAATGTATGTGCATAGATTGTGTGTGTGTGTGTGTGTGTTTGTGTGTGGTGTGTGTATGCTGTATGCTACCACCCATGTGTGGAGGTCAGAAGACTTGGAGTCCTTTCCTCCTTTTACCTTTACATGGATTCTGAGGCTCAAATTAGGTCCCCAAATTTGCACATCAAAAGTCTTTACTGCTGATTCATCTCACCAGCCAAATTATTTACTCTTGAAAGAATTTGGAGATTTGTTTAAATTGTAGTCTTTCTATGACACAGAATTAGTTACTCCTTAGGAGAATAACAAGAATAAGAACATACCAACTTCAGCAGAACAATTGCCAATAGCAAATTGATCAAAAGCAGAGACAATACATGTCTTCTTTGACAATTCAGGTGTGTGAAAACTTATGCTGTTACTTACAAATGTCTAATTGACATGTGATTTTTAGGAATATATATTGTTTAAAGCGAGGTGACTCCATATCAAGAATTCAAGCATGATTAACTTTCATGAGCTCTCTGCAAACTTTACTGGGATTTGCTAATTGGCCATTGTCAAAATTATGATAATTATCAATTAATCACCAGCAAAAGTTCTTATCTTTCTATATTTCTTTAGACTCCACACCATCTGGTTCTGAGCTCTGTCATTATAAAATGCCTGAAAAGGTTTATGAACCTTAGTTATAAATTATAAAATTTTGTTATAGGAAGAAGTAGGTTCCAATTTAAATAACCTTATAAAAGGGTAAATCCTTGGCATTATCATCTTTATTTTTATTGGCTAAATACATAAATGGAATTTATTATATAGTTATATGGAAGAGAAAATGAAATGATTGAGAATTAAATGTATGTCTTTGAGAAAATGATTCTTCGTACATGATCAGTTTAAAATGAAAACAAATAGAAATTTCTGAAGAGTCTCTTTAAATTACATTCAAATTGTTCTTACATTGGCGGATTAATTAAAATAAAATCAGGAAGTTTACGCTTTTACCTCTTGTCTTCTTTCTAGTATAAAATACATGATATAGGAAACAAGCTTCTAACAGTCTGTACAACTTTATATAACAAACCCTGGAATACTTTGACCACAGCACTAAAACTTCAAAACTTAAAACTCACATCTGATTTTCATAATAAAGCCATGAAATGAGCAAGCATGGGTGTGGAGAGACAGGTTTGCAGTTAAGAACACTGGTTGCAGTCCACAGAGGAAGACAATGAAGCCAGTCCTGATGAGACCTGATAAACGAGGGTCAGATGGAAGGGGAGAAGGACCTCCCCTATCACTGGACTGGGAGAGAGGCATAGGTGAAGAAGAGGGAGGGAGGGTGGGATTGGGAGGGGCTGGGGGAGGAGGCTACAGCTGGGATACAAAGTGAATAAACTGGAATTAATAAAAATAAAATTAAAGTTAAAAAATATTTGTAAAACTGAAAAAAAAAAGGGAAACGTGAATGTTTCTTTTGTCAAACTCAAAGACTTTAACAGAGGACTTGATAATACAGTTTATCTTTGCTATGTAAATAAAATTGAGATTTAAAAATTAAAAAACAAACAAACAAAAAATAAAAAAACAAACAAACAAAACATGCACACTGGTTGCTCTTGCAGACCTTGTGTTTCCAGAACCCACATGCAGGCTCGAAACCTCTGGGACCCCGATTCCAGGGTATCCAGGATCTGCACCTATCCTTTGAATACACTAGACATGTGTGCAGTGTACATACATACATGCAGGCAAAACCTTCATACACATAGAGTAAAAATAAATAAGTCTTTAAAGAAAGAATTGACAAATACTATGTCAAGATGAAAATAGCAATGATTTTTTTTTTTAATGGAAAGACAAAAACAGGAAGTGAGCAAGTAAAGGAGAGAGAGCACATACTTTATCTTTTCTAAAATGAAAAACTGAGTTCCTACAGAAACAATCTCAGGAAACAATTAAAATATTTATCCATGTGTTCATATGTGTACTCCAGAAAGCTCCTTGATGTTGAAGATAACATTACAAAATATATCTTTATGATATTGTTGAGAATTTGCAAAAAGGGCTGTTCCTGGTTCTAAGTGCTTCAAAGGGTATAAAAGGATCATTTTCAACTATGCAAATCATTTAACTATGGAAATCACTGCACACACACACACTTGAATAGGTATTGGTAGGAATGCTCGAAATATTGGCTATGTCATGTTACTTCAAGAGTCTTTCCCTCCCTTGAATGATTTATTTGGATTTTATATATCTGTATTCGTATGTGAGTCTATCAGACACTCTAGAACAGAGTTATGGGCAGTTGTGAGCTGCCTCGCCTGGGTTCTAGGAACACAACATGGGCCCCTGAAATAACAGCAGGAGTTCTTAACTTCGCACCAATCTCTCCAGCACCTGACATCGCCTCTTTTACATGTAGAAAACATCTGAGTATGTAGAAGGTGAGGTTTAGCTCAAGAATTTGATTTAGACTTACTCCTTCTTGTCTTCTCTAACAATGGAGTTATTACTTGCCTTCTGGTTGCATTCATAGTTTTGACCTCGGAGTACTTACTGATGAGCTGTTGTGTTGTCCTTACTGTTTTTTTTAATGTTTAATATTTTTTATTTTAATTTTTATTAATTACACTTCATTCAGTTTGTATCCCCCCCTGTAAGCCCCTCTCACCTCCCCTCTCAATCCCACTCTCCCTCCCTTTTTTCCTCCCATGCCCCTCCCCAAGTCCACTGATAGGGGAGGTCTTCCTCTTCTTCCTTCTGATTCTAGTCTATCAGGTCTCATCAGGACTGGCTGCATTGTCTTCCTCTGTGGCCTGGTAAGGCTGCTGTCTCTTCAGGGGGAGGTGATCAAAGGGCAGGCCAGTCAGTTCATGTCAGACACAGTCCCTGTCCAAACCTTCGGCAGAGTGCAGGGAATCATGTGAAAGAAGGGGAGTTAGTATGACGTGGAGAGGGTAGGAGCTCCACAAGGACCAAATATATCTGGGCACAGGGGTCTTTTCTGAGACTGATATTCCACCAAGGACCATGTTTGGATGTAACCTAGAACCTCTGCTCGGCTGTAGCCCATGATAGCTCAGTAACCAATTGGTTTACCCTAGTAAAGGGAATAGTCCCTTTACTGTTCCCTTTACTAGTTCCTTGACAGGAACTCAAAGGCAGGCTCTTTGACTTCCCTACCCGCCAAGGGAGGAGCAGTCCTGTTAGGCCACAGAGGAGGACTTTGCAGCCAGTCCTAAAAATACCTGACAAAATGGAGTCATATGAAAGGGGAGGAGGTCCTCCCCAATCAGTGGACTTGAAAAGGGGCAGGGAGGAGATGAGGGAGGGAGGGTGGGATTGGGAGGAAATGAGGGAGCAGGATACAGCTGGGATACAGAGTTAGTAAAATGTAACTAATAATAAAAATGAAAAAAATTACTCTCAGTAAAACACTCAATCCCCATTCAGAAAGGCAAAGAGGATGGACATCAGAAAAAGGAGAAAACAGGGAAGTGTTTTGTGTAGGAACAAATGGAGACAGCTCGAGCCGAAAACCTTGCTTCCCGAGGCAGTCTTCCGCAGCAGTGTCAGCACAATGACAAAGGCAGAAAACTTGTCAAAGTTGGAAATTTAAATGCTGCGATTAAAAGATGTTTCAATAAGATTTAATATTACAGTGATATCTCAGCCATGCTAAAATTTTCAGACTTACACTTGCAAATGAAAGGATGCAGAATAATGTGTAACTGGGGATCCTGTAATATTTGAAGATATACATTTTCATACTGCCTCCAACATGGATTATATTTTATCTCATTTGTTCTTTAGGATATGATAGAGAAAATTTCCAAAATCAAATATAATTTTGCTTTTCTTGGAATCCTAGACAAACTATATAAGCAGAACTTATTAATACCATAAACTTTGTTTTGTGTATATCAACTGTTAAGACTTAGACATTTGCATATGTACTTGAGTTGAAACGTAGCTTATTGCAGTATATGATGAGGATATAACAGTTTTTTATACTTCTTTTGAAATGTGTGTTTGATAAACGCAATAAAGCAGACATTAATCTCGACGAGCTTTGTACTTGGCTACGTGCCCACCCGAAAGAATATTGGCTCATACCCTCTTACTGCTGATGAGTTTTGATGGATTTTGTGTAATTAGGATTTTTGGAAAAGCAGTACCAATTTTCACCAAAAGAACATAAAGTGGCTCATGACCCAAAAAGCTCTGGATAGCTGTGCTTTGTTACTTACTTTTCATTTAAAGGTGATAATTTTCGGTAATGGTGTTTGTCTGGTGCAAAGAGAAGTTTCCTTTATGAGTACTGAGGACTAGATTCATCTGTAGATATAAGGGGAGATATTTAAAATGTAGTTAGAGATTATGTTAGCTTAATAAATTGGTTGGTATATGTTTCCTCCAATATCCATAATTTCACCTGCCTTCGTTTGTTGACCTCCTTCTTGTTGGGAGAGGAAAGGGAAGGGGAATGGTGCCATTATAAAGTGCCCCCCCCCAAAAAAAAATAATTTAAAAAAATTAAGCCAATTAGAACAGAAAACAAAAGTGCTTACAATTTTATTCTATGTTCAGCCTCAAAAATCTCCTAAAGCAATGAAATCCAGCTGGAAGCAATAACAAAGCAGAGAGCAAAGTGCTAGAGGTGATATATTCAGTGAAATGGACACATTTTGGGTCATAGCCAAAGCAAATCTAAATATAGGAGCTGACCCTAGTCTCCTCAAACCTCAAATATACGGCAACTGATGCAAAGTTGGTGTCCCAGAGCTCCTATAAGGCCTGTCCCTCCAGTCTGGAAGGTTTGTTTGCAGAGGGTTTGGGGGGATTGTGCCTTTTCTTTGCTTCCTCCACCAAGATGTCAGCCACCTGCCCCACTTTTTCTATATTAGTATGCAGCTGTAGTTTCTCCAATCTGAACATGGGCTTAGAGATTCCTTACACGTGTTCTAAGGTAAGTTTGGTTTCAAGACAGGCATTACTTTGGTGGCTGCTACACTATTGCTCTTTTCATTGCAGAGCTAGCTATGTTCTTCCTTTTTCTACCTTGAGAAAACTCCCATGTTTATAAAAGTTATTCTAAAGCATCAGTCGTTTATCACAAAATATGTTAAAAGTGCCACTGAGAAAATGAAATTAATTCATCTATCTTCTTACACGTTACAGATACACAGGTGTACAGATTGATAACTAAGCAAAAATAGACCAGTAATTAATAATTGCTAACTAAGTAATAGACTTTAACGAAAGGCACCTGATTGTGTACTTGCTTCCTCGTGTTGTGAGATGCTTCTCAGAAGAGAATACAGATATTGGTGGGAATCTTTGTCACAAAATGATACTTAATCACCTCGGCCTGAGGTGGGAGCAGCCTTACCAGGCCACAGAGGAAGACAATGCAGCCAGTCCTGATGAAACTGAGAGGCTAGGGTCAGACAGAAGGGGAGGAGGACATCACCTATTAGTGGACTTGGAGAGGGGCATGGGAGGAGAAGAGTGAGGAAGGGTGGAATTGGGAGGAGATGAGGGCTACGGGGGGGGATACAAAGTGAATAAACTATAATTAATAAATAAAAATAAAAATTATAAAAATAAAAATGACAGCCATTGAAGCAGGACAGTCTCTCCAAGCATGGTTGGCTACCATAAAAAGCTAAAATGTTACGCTCAGGATGCGAGGCTAAGCACTGCACTCAGGGTCAGCCGCTTTCGACCCAGAGAAGAGCATGTTTGATTGCATGTGGGTTGATGCCCAGGTCCCGCCTCTGAGAAAAAGGTATCGGACGGGTCTGATGCTCTTTGGGTGGATGACACCTAAATGAACATCAGTACAAAGTCCCAATTTATTTCTAATATCAGAGATCAGACCTCTACTCTTGCCTGATGCGTCTAAAACAAAAAGGGGGAACTGTAGAGAGCTGCATAATGCCGCGCCTTAAAGATGGAGCTGGTTTCCACCTTCCACCTTCCCGATGGTGAGTGCTCTCTGTCACGAACAACTCCACATTTGGCTAAGGCTGAGGATCTGGCTTGCTTCCATGTATTGTATGTGGACCTATCTACATTGCCCCGTGGCATGCTGGGGTTGGCTACCCAGAGGCTATTTAAGCTGTGGGCTGGCTTTCCCCAGGGTCAGATGATTGTTCAAGGTTCCTGAATAAACTGCATTGAAAATAAAAATGATACTTAATCTCACTGAACAGTCTCAAAACATCCATTTCCTGAAATAAAAAGGATGCTGCCTACCGGACTGAAACCCACATTCAGAGCTCTGTGTACCAGTTGAGCTTGCTTTCTCACCATACATCTGTTGTGTCTATGTGACTAGCTTCAGTTCTGGCAGGTTTTTCATGATTTAAACAGAGACCGCCCCTGGGTGGCTGCTTTGTAATAGGCCCTGGGGTAGGTTTTAGGGAAGCAAAGAGATGAGTAAGCTTCAGTGTCTGTCATTGAAGGTGTCCCGGCTAGTGGGAAAGACAAACATGCAGCTAATGATAATTACAATGTGTTAAATGATAAAAAAAGAAAAAAAAGAAGAAAAAAAGAATAAGGTGCTGTGGGTGATGTGACAGTAATTAATTCTGCCCAGAGGTTGTGAGGTGCAGATAGAACTGGAAATGAAATAGAAAGATCTGTAAATTCGGTGTAATGAGGACAATATTTTTAGATCTTCTATTTATAGCCGAAATATCTTATCCACCTTTACTCCATGTGACAAGTGAATGGGGAAAAGATAAACTGACTTGGGAAGAAGAAAAATAAAAGAGAATTCTAGTTTCTTCCCTCTTCCAGTGGAGGGGTAAAACAGAAGGCAGGCAGCGAGACAGATGTAATTTGCTCCCAATTCAGAACTGATCTAGAGGATCGGGGCACCAAGACTTTTAGCTCAGTATAGGATTTCCTGGGAACATCAGGTTCCTGAAGTACTTAGAAGGTGTAGTCTCCAACCACCTGTCAGTGGAAAGCCTAGGGTTTGGCTTAGTGCCATTCCCAACATCATGCAGAGAAGCAGAGAACCTTTAGCAAAGATAGCAAAATACACCACCTAAGGGAGATATCTAGGTCCGTTATATTCTGTGCATAGAATAGAGGAGCTCTGTATGTTTCAAGTGGCAACTACCAGGGAGTGAGGATCGGCAAGTATCTGTGGACAGAGAGCAGTTCAGTGTCAGAATCCAGAACGCAGAGCTCTTGGCTACACAAAAGACGAAGTTTGGTGTGGGAAAGGTACAAGCTGGTGTATGAGAGAAAGGATATGACTCCTTCCTTGAGCTGTATCTGCTTCTGTTATGAGATTACCATATAAGTACAGGGCAGTATGACAAACAGCATGGGTTTTTATTAAGATTCTTGAAATGTATTCAATTGAAAATGAGAGCTCTGGAAACACCTTGCTTGAGGACCTGGCAGATTTGCGCTGTAGGACGGACTCCCTCTGTGCTGAAGGGGCCAGGGCGAACAATAAAGGCAGAATAGCTGGTAGGATTATAATTAGCTTTTATTGGAAATAAAAGTGCACAAGAGAAGACTGATAGAAACAAAATCTGTTCTTTTTGAGGCATGCTTAAAGTACCTGGAAGGTATTTAATTAGAAGCAGTCAAGATGTAATATATGTGAGGAGCCATTAATTAATTATCAAATTAATTATTTACATGAATATTTTGCTCCTAACTGCTCCATAATATAGAATATTTTGTACAGATTTGCATATATACACACATACAAACACAGGGATTTTGTAAGTTTTCACATACTTAACATTTTAGCCTTTTTATTTCATGCTAATATAGAACAGAAGAGTACAATTGGGGTCATTTTGCTTTTTCCAAACAACTTTTAACTGTTATCACTCTTTAAAAAAAATTTCTTATTCTATTTTTGCTTTCAGGTCTTGAGTAGTTTTATTCATTTTCTTCCACTGTTTGTGTTTTTATAGATTTCCTTAAGGGATTTATTAATTTCCTAGTTAAGGACCTCTATCATAGTCATAAAATCTACTTTAAAGTTTCACTTGAGTTTCAGCTGTGCTGAACTATTGAGGGCCTGCTGTGGTAGGGTTGCTGGGCTCTGGTGAGGACATATCCAGTGAAACAAGGCCCTCTAAATCAGCATGGGCAAAGCTCATATGAACTGAAGCAGCACGCACAGGGCTTGTATGGGTCTACAAGGCCTTCTATGTTCCTCCCCACCCCCAACAGGGTTTCTCTGTGTAACACAGCCCTAGTTGTCCTGGAGTCCCTTTGTAGACCAGGCTGGTCTTGAACTCACAGAGATCTGCCTAATTCTGTCTCCTGAGTGCTGGGATCAAAGGCATGCACCACCATGCCTGGCAACTGGGTATTTTTTATTATGGCTTCCAGTTTATTGTTTTTATGGGATTCCTGAGTGTGCAAAAGAATGGGTCTCTTTTTTTTTTTTTGCCTTCTCTTGGGCTGTTTTCATTTTGTTGTCTTGTCTAACTTTAATGTGATAGTTTTTATTTTATCTTATATTTTATTTTGTTATATTTAAAAAATAAATGAATGTAAATCTAACCACAGGGGCAAAGATTAACGATTGCTCTGTCATTTATACCTGCTGGAAGGGGGAAAAGCTTGTTTTTTTCAATGGAGTGATACTGGGTACATCAACCACTCCCAGGCAGGCCTCATGTTCAGAGTTGATCAACATTTAATGGACTACACAGGCTTTTGTTTTGTTTTGTTCTGTGTGTGTGTGTGTGTGTGTGTGTGTGTGTGTTTATTTAGTTTTTCATTTCATGTTTTTTTTTTTTTTTCTATTTGAGTGTTTTATTGGGTTGGAGGAGTTTTGTTGTTTTTTGGAGGGTTTGTTTGTTTGTTGGGGGAAAAACAGGGTGGGTAGGGAGAGAAGGAGATCTGGAAGGACTTAGGAAGAGAAAGAATATAATCAAAATATACTTAAATTTAAAATACCTAAAATTATATTTATTAAAATGTAATAAAAATAAATAATTCATTATTACATTTAATTACAGTGTGTATGTTTGTCTATGTGTGTGTGTGTGTAAATGTACAAAAATGCTGGAATGTCGAGGACCAAACCATTATTCCTGATTTCTAACTGGGAGAGCAACATGCAGATGGGGAGGAGTACACAGCAGTGAACTTTTGACATGGAACTCCATAGGTTATTAAATCATGTACATACAGTCAAGCATTTCTTGTGTGAAAAAATAGGCTTTAAAATTTGAAAATGTACATTGTTCTAGAGAATGTTAATTAACAGATTAATGGCTGCAGGGACATGGGGTTTCCAGCACTTACTTAATGACCTCTCTCCAAAGACCCATTTTTAGCACTAATTAGCTCTGCCTGTTTCTTACTGTTGAATCCCATGCTTCTTTAATTTATTACTGTGGTTTTAATTTTTTCATGTCTCCATACATACATTTTTACAATCATTTTGAGGCAAAGAAACAGTTCTCATCATATAGTTTATCTACCTGTTCTCTACAGGCTCCTTCACACCCTTAGCAGGTCTTCATGAAAGCCTGGTACGTGAAAGACACGAAATATTCATTAAATGGAAAACCATGTTTGGCAATCCCACATTATCTTTCCATCACTGTACAGCTTTATTCTTTAAAATTCATCTGGTTTATGCTACCTCACTTAACCCCGAATTTACCTTGAGTCACCCAGTGTAGCCAGTACAGGCACTGGTGCTATTTTCCTAGCTTTCAGAAGAAGAAAACGAAGCTAAAAATCACCTGACCAGCGAAGCATCAGCCCTTCCTAAACTGAGGCTTATAGACCTTCATCAAGCAATTCTGTCACCATAGCACACAGACACAGCACAGTCACACAGATCAGCCTGTGTGAAATAAAGACAGATAAGAATGAATTAATAGAATTGTTCCATTTCTCTGAAAAAAAAAATGCACTTGGACATTGATAGCATTTCAACAAGGGTTGGGACTCAATGAATGGAATTGTTAAATTTACAAAGCAGAAGTATTTGCCCAACTTAGAAACAGAGAGTTTCAGAGCCCTTTGAAATGGCAAAGGCAGAATGTTAGTGTCCATTGTGGGACACACATATTGATGTTCAGAGATTGTTCTGTTTTATATACACGTTACAGGTCCCTGTCTGGGGTGCTCATCTGACCTATTATTGTTTCCAATTCAATCTTGTCTGGTTAGTAGACCCAGTGGTTGGACTGCATCATGCTTGTGGCTCCTTTGGTTCTGTATAGTGACCCTTTCTGAAGCTCTTTCTGATATTTTTATCCGTAAGTGCTCAGCCTTTACCTAGGAGTTGAACTTTGCCCTTGAGCTTAGCCAAAGGGTGAAAAGCCACAGCACTGAAGTCTTCCTTCCATTGAAGTGAGCTATAGAGAATCTCTAGCTCTGCTCCAGAGAGGGGTAAGGGTGGCATATTATTGGACAAAACTCTGATAGACCTTCTTGGCTGAGTGTCATCGCTTCTGGGCAAATCTTCAGTGCATCTATGTTGCCTCTTTTTCTTCTTTGAAATTCTATTTCACAAAAAAAGCTGGTTCCAAGTCAGAGAGCAGAAGGACAGGCTAGTGAAAACATTCTTTTTTAATTAAAATTTTATTTTTTATATTAATTACAGTTTATTCACTTTGTATCCCAGATGTAGCTCCCTCTCTCATTCCCTCCCAATCCCATCCTCTCTCCCTCATCTCCTCCCATGCCCCTTTCTGAGCCCCCTGATAGCAGAGGTCCTCCTCCCCTTCCATCTGACCCTAGCCTATCAGGTCTCATCAGGACTGGCTGCAATGTCCTCCTCTGTGGCCTGGCAAGGCTGCTCCCCCCTTACAGGGGGTGGCAGTCAAAGAGTCAGCCACTGAGTTCATGTCAGAGACATTCCCTGTTCCCTTTACTAGGGAACCCACTTAGATACTGAACTTCCATGAGCTACATCTGAGCAGAGGTTCTAGGTTATATCCATGAATGGTCCTTGGTTGGAGTAGTCTCAGAAAAGACCTCTGTGCCCAGATATTTTGATTCTGTCGCTCTCCTTATGGAGCTTCTGTCCTCTCAAGGTCTTACTATTGCCTCCTTCTTTTATAATATTCCTTGCACTCTGCCCAAATTTTGGTAATGAGTCTCAGCATCTGCTTTGATATACTGCTGGGTAGAGTCTTTCAGAGGCCCTCTGGGAGATGCAAACCAAAATGACCCTGAGATTTCACCTTACACCTATCAGAATGGCTAAGATAAAAACCTCAAGTGACAATACATGCAGGAGAGGATGTGGAGAAAGGGGAACCTTCCTCCATTGCTCGTGGGAATGTAAACTTGTACAACCACTTTGGAACTCAATGTGTCACTTTCTCAGACAATTATGAATAGTGCTTCCTCAAGATCCAGCCATTCCACTCCTAGGCATATATCCAAAATATGTTCAAGTATACAACAAGGACATTTGTTCAACCATGTTTGTAGCAGCTTTATTTGTAATAGCCAGAACCTGGAAACAACCCAGATATCCCTCAATGGAGGAATGGATACAGAAATTGTGGTACTTTTACACAATGGAATACTACTCAGCAATCAAAAACAAGGAAATCATGAAATTTGCAGGAAAATGGTGGGATCTAGAAAAGATCAATCTGAGTGAGGTATCCCAGAAGCAAAAAGATACATACAGTATATACTCACTTATAAGTGGGTAGTAGACATGTAATATAGGATAACCATACTAAAATATGTTCACCTAAAAAAGCTGACAATGCAGCCACTCCTGATGAGATCTGATAGACTAAGATCAGAAGGAAGGAGAGGAGGACCTCCCCATCAGTGGACTTGGGGAGGGGCATTCGTGAAGAAGGGGAAGGGAAGGTGGGATCAGGAGGGGAGGAGGAAGGGGTTTATGGGGGGATACAAAGTGCATAAAGTGTAATTAATGAAAGTTTAAAAAAAGTCAAGCAAAATAAAGCACAACAGTGAAAAAAAAAAAGAAGAAGCTAAGCAAGAGGGAGGACCCTGGGTAAGATTATAAATCCTCACTCAGAAAGACAAATGGGATGGCCATTGGAAGAAGGGGCAAGAATTCTTAAAAGTTTATATTTTGATATCTAGTTTGTTTTCACCAGTGTCCTGCTTGAAACTGAAGATATGAATGATAGTCTTTAAAATGGCATTGTCACTTATGAACCACAAAATTTCATAATATTTATTTTAAATATTCCACTGTTTTTTTCATGTTATTTATTTTACATCCCAAGGGTACCCCCTTCCTCTTCTCCTCCCAGTTCTCCCTTCTCCCTTTTCTTCTTTCCCCTCCCCCTCTCCCTTTGCCTCCAGAAAAGAGGAGTCCTCCTCCCGTGTATCAATACTCCCTAACACATGAAGTCACATCAGGACTGAGCTTATCCTCATTCCCTGAGGCCAGGCAAGGCAGTGCTGCTGGGAGGTGGGGGGGTTGATCCAAAATCAGGCAATAGAGTCCATGTCAGAAAGAGCCTCCACACTCATCTACTTGCCAGGCGCCCTATATGAAGACCAAGCCCCCCACCAACTATCTGTGTAGGGGGCCTAGGTCCAGACCATGCGTGCTCCTAAATTAATGTTTCAGTCTCTGTAAGCCCCCATGGGACTGGGTTAGTTGTCTCTTTTGGTCTTCTTGTAAGGTTTCTGTACCCTACAGGTCTTTCTATTTTCTCCCAACACTTCCGCAGGACCCCCACACCTCGGTTCCATGCTTGGTTGCAAGTTCTAACATCTGTCTCCATCCGCCGATGGATGGACCCTCCCAGACAATAGCCAAGTTAGGCTCCTGTCTGCAAGCATAGCATAGCATCATTAATAGTGTCTGGTTCTGGCTCTCTATCATGGGGCAGGTTTCAGGTCGGGCCAATCATTGGTTGGACATTCCCTCAATCTTTTTTCCCTCTTTATCCCTCCACTTCTTGCAGGCAGAGTAATTTTTGGATGAAAGGTTTTGACAGTGGGTTGTTCCCCTCCTTCCACTAGTCCTGCCTGGCCAGGAGGTGGTCACTTCAGTCTTCATGTCCTCCCCTGTTAGGAGTCTCAGCTGGAGTCACACCCGTGACCTTCCAGGAGCCCACCCTGATGTAGGCCTCCAGCTTGACAAAACGATGTCCCCGCTCAGTTTCCCAGCCCTCTCACCTATATCCCTCTCCACCCTGTTCTCCCAACATCTGATCCCCACCTTTGTTTCCCTCCCCATTCCATCTCCTGCCCAGTTCCTTCTCTTCAACCACTTCTTCTATTTCCCCTTCTGAGCGACATTCCGGCACCTTCCCTTGAGCCCCCCTTTTTGCTTAGCTTTCCTTCTTTCTTTGGGTCTGTGGATTGTAATATTATGGTTAGCCTCTATTATAGGTCTAAAATCTGCGTATAAGTAAGTACATATCATGTGTCTGTCTGGATCTGGGACACCTCACTTAGGATGATCTTTTCTAGTCCCATCCATTTGATTGTAAATTTCATGATTTTCTTGTTTTTAATGTCTGAGTAGTATTCCATCGTGTAAATGGACCACAATTTCTGTATCCATTCTTTGGTTGAGGGACATCTGGGTTGTTTCCAGTTTCTGTGAATAAAGCCATTATGAGTACATAATTGAGCTTATGCCACATAATTGAGCAAATGTCCTTGTTTTTTTAATTTTTTTTTAAATTTTATGTGCATTAGGGTAAAGGTGTCAGATCCATTATAGACAGTTGTGAGCTGCCGTGTGGGTGCTGGGAGTTGAACCTGAGTCCTTTGGAAGAGCAGTCGGCACTCTTAACCACTGAGCCATCTCTCCAACCCAGAGCAAATGTCCTTGTATGGTGGAGCTTCTTTTCGGTATATGCCCAGAAGTGGTATAGCTGGGTCTTGAGGTAGAAATGTCCCCAATATTCTGAGAAAGTGCCAGATATATTTTCAGAGAGGTTGTATAAGTTTGAATTCAGTGGAGGAGTGTTCTCCTTTCTCCACATCCTCTCCAGCATGTGTTGTCATTTGGGTTTTTGATCTTAGTCATTCTGACTGGTGTTAAGATGAAGTTTTAGAGTCATTTTGATTTGCATTTCTCTTATAGCTAAGGACACTGAGCATTTCTTTAAATGCTTCTCAGCCATTTGAGATTTCTCTGTTGTGAATTCGTGATTTAGCTCTGCACCTCATACTTTAATTGGATTCTTTGATTTGTTGACTTTTAATTTCTCAAGTTCTTTGTATATTTTAGATATTAGCCTTCTGTCTGATGTAGGATTGGTAAAGAGCTTTTCCCAATCTGTAGGCAGCCTATTTCACTGTTTTTAAGAGGACTCCTTTTTTTCCAATGTAAGCACATTTTGATGGTTTTATCAATTAGCTACTTTTTTAATCTATAAAAGATTTCTAACCACAGAGCTTATGAGAGCAGATAATTAAATCCACTTGTGTATGACTCTGTGCTAAGTAGAAGAAATGCAGCTCTTCTCTCCAGGTGCAATATAAATTTGTGATGCGTTCATGTTGGACTTCTAAAAGGCTCCTTTCCTAAGGACAGCTGATACTATAGCTTGTGAGACAGATAAAAATGATTAGATATATTCATCATAGACAACAATCTAGAGTATGTTACTTTATTCTTTTAGTTTTTTCTGTATTATTTTCTTGATACGTTTTCAGTGCTATATTTTAAAAGAAGAAGTTAATTCTTCTTTTGTTTTGTTCATTTGAGTCACCAAGAGCCAACTTGCTAAATAACTGTGGAAAATATTAGTGAGCAACATTTTATGTGATACCATGATACATTGTATTAATTTCAGGATTATTGAACCAAGAAACTTAAATGTCTCAAAACAGGATTTGAAAACTTTTTCAGCATTTGTCTCAGTGCCTATGTTCCTGAAAATACCTATTATGCTGTTGTAGTCACATAGGGTCCTCAGTTGCTTGAGCTCCAGTCTCTGTGCCAGCAGGAGAGGATGGTGGAATCCGTCAGCTTCTAGTGATGTCCAACAAGGCGAAGTATCACCTAATGATGTCCTGCTATCTCGGGGTTTCCAAAGTGACACTTCTAAGGTCAAAAACATTCAGTGACAAATACTGAATAAATAAATACTGGATGGAGGCTCACACAATCAGGATCGCTCGCTGTGCAGGGGACGGTATTCATCCCTGTGCTTGTTGCAGTCACTCTAAAATGGTTCCACCTTCAAAAATATGGTTTGGTAATTTGAGAGAAGAAATGAACCGAAAGAAGGGTAAGAATGCTAGGGAATACTAGAAGAGAAGGTGACTATGCAAATGTCTGAGTCTACTGCATGATGAATATTGACATCTGAGACTATGGCTATTCAAACCACAGGGCTTCAGGTGTAATTTTGTAATTGCTTGGTAAGTGATCAGCAGAAAAGTATCTTACAACACTGCATTTCAGCCATACCATATTTTTTTTTCCTGAAAACCTTTCCACTAAGGAAAAATTATCTCTGTTTCTTATATAATATTCATTTGTTTTTCTTTGTAGATCAATGCATAAAAATGAACTTTTAAGCAATGTGTTTTCACATATAAATTTATTTTTATAATTTATGCACTTTATATTCTGATTGTAGCCCCCCTCCCTTGTCTCTTCCCATTCTCATCCTCCCAAATGCCCCCTCTCCTCCTGCCATATTCCGCGGAAAGGTGAACTTCTCCCCTACCATCTGACCCTAGCCTATCAATTCTCATCAAGATTGCCTGCATCCCCTTCTTCTGTGGCCCAGCAAGGCTGCCCCACCAGCTAAAGGACAGGCAACAGAGCCCTTTTTAATTTATCTAAGCAATGAACTTCTGTTTTGTGTTGTCATCTATGTGAAATATTGTCTATTTATTTCTATGACTTGTGTATTCACCCAGTCTACTGTGTCCATTTTATTTGTGGTAGTTTTGTTTTGCATTGTCAATGTTATATCGTTGGAATATGGTCAAGAGAATGACCGATGGTGAACAATACCTTGGGAAACTGTGAGAGAGGCTCCAGGAAAAAAAGTAGAAAAAAAAGTGAGCTTTTTACCTCAAGTGCATTTTGTTCCCTGGATTGTTCTTGGACATGATTTCCTGTCTCCTGTGACAAACATTTACATTCAATTTATAAGACATACTTATTCTTGTTGGATGTCAGAACACAACTATAGAACCTCTGGTCAGGGTACCCTGAACCTGGATATGGCCTTCTGCCTTGCTTTTATGATTTTTCAGATATAATCAATAACATGTGCCAGGCAATTGTGTTTAAATTGGTCTTTCCTGAAAAAGTTCTGGGAAAAGATCTGTTTTGTTACTAGTATGTGCTTACTGATGTTTTATCTACATGTTTTTCTGATCATATTTTTCTAAACTAAAACAAAGTTCATTAGATCATATATTTCTTTGTTCCATTCATGTTTTTTAATTTAATATTATTATTATTAATTACACTTTATTCATTTTGTATCCCCCATAAGCCCCTCCCTCCTCCCCTCCCGTTCCCACCCTTCCTCCCCTTTCTGCATGCATGCCCCTCCCCAAGTCCACTGATAGGGGAGGTCTTCCTCTCCTTCTTTCTGATCTTAGACTATCAGTTCTCATCAGGAGTGGCTGCATTGTCATCTTCTGTGGCCTGGTAAGGCTGCTCCCCCCTCAGGGGGAGGTGATCAAAGAGCAGGCCAATCAGATTATGTCAGAGGCAATCCCTCTTCCCATTACTATGTAACCCACTTGGACACTGAACTGCCATGGGCTACATCTGTGCAGGGGTTCTAGGTTATCTCTATGAATAGTCCTTGGTTGGAGTATGAGTCTCTGGGAAGTTCTCTGTGTTCAAATTTTCTTGTTCTGTTGCTCTCCTTGTGGAGTTCCTGTCCTCTCCAGCTCTTGCTATTTCCCACTTCTTACATAAAATTCCATTCACTCTGCCCAACAGTTGGCCATCAGGCTCAGCATCTGCTTTGATAATCTGTAGGGCAGAGGCTTTCAGAGGCCCTCTGTGGCAGGTTCCTAGGTTGTTTCCTGTTTTCTTCTTCTGGCTTTCAGAGGCCCTCTGTAGCAGGTTCCTAGGTTGTTTCCTGCTTTCTTCTTCTTCTGATCTCCATCCTCTTTGCCTTTCAGGATGGGGATTGACCTTTTTAGTTAGGGTCCTCTCTTTTGCTTAGTTTGTTTAGGTGTACTGATTTTAGCGGGTTTATCTTATGTTGTATGTTTATATGAGTGAATATATACCGTCTGTGTCTTTTTGCTTCTGGGACAACTCACTAAGGATGATCCTTTTCAGGTCCCACCATTTACCTGCAAATTTCATGACTTCCTTATTTTTCATTGCTGAGTAATACTCCATTGTGTAGATGTACCACAATTTCTGCATCCATTCTTCAGTTGAGGGGCATCTGGGCTGTTTCCAGCTTCTGGCTATTACAAATAAAGCTGCTACAAACATGGTTGAGCAAATGTCCTTTTTGTGTACTTGAGCCTCTTTTGGAGATATGCCTAGGAGTGGTATGGCTGGATCTTGAGGAAGTGCTATTCCTAGTTATCTGAGAAAGTGCCAGATTGATTTCCAGAGTGGTTGTACAAGTTTACTTTCCCACCAGCAGTGGAGAAGGGTTCCCCTTTCTCCACAACCTCTCCAGCATGTGTTGTCACTTGAGTTTTTGATCTTGGCCATTCTTATGGGTGTAAGGTGAAATCTTAGGGTTGTTTTGATTTGCATTTCCCTGATGGCTAATGAGGATGAGCATTTCTTTAAATGCTTCTCTGCCATTCGATATTCCTCTACAGAGAGTTCTCTGTTTAGCTCTGTTCCCCATTTTTTAAGTGGATTACTTGGTTTGCTGCTTTTCAGCTTCTTTAGTTCTTTATATATACTGGATATGAGTCCTCTGTCAGATAAAGGGTTGGTGAAGGTTCTTTCCCAATCTGTAGGCAGTCGCTTTGTTTTGATGACAGTGTCCTTTGCTTTACAGAAGCTTTTCAGTTTCATGAGGTCCCATTTATTGATTGTTGCTCTTAGAGCCTGTGCTGTTGGTGTTCTTTTCAGGAAGTTCTCTCCTGTGCCAATGAGTTCTAGGGTATTCCCCACTTTTTTCTAGCCAATTTAATGTGTCTGGTTTTATGTTGAGGTCTTTGATCCACTTGGACTTCAGTTTTGTGGAGGGTGATAAGTACAGTTCTATTTTCATTTTTCTACATGTTCCATTCATATTTAAAAGTTCACTAAAATAGCAACAACAACAAAAAGGATCAGACTGCATTCTGCCCCATTCTTTCAGGTCCTCAGATCCAAGACCAGCAGACAAGATCTGCATAAGGTGGCTGAAAAGTTGACATTATACGGCATGGTATTTCATGCTACTATTTCTATTTCCATTCTCTTTTAATGGATATTTTGTCTGTTTCCATTTGTAGCTATTACAAAAATATGTCTTACTGAGCACTCATTTTCATGTCTTAGGTGCAAATGTTCCTCTGTGGTTATACAAAGATGAGGACTGTAAGGTTATATCTATATACATTTCCATCTCTAGTAGGTGACGGCAAATGAATTCCTAGAGGAAAGCACCCAGTGGCATTCATATATGAAGCTTATACGAATCTGAAATGTTAGACTTTTAACTTGTTCAGTGGATGACTATGAAACTGGATTAATTCCAATTCCTCCAATAATTTGAGGCATAAAATATTTCTTGGTATATTTCCTCTTTACCAAAACATTTATTAAAGGAATTTACCCCTTTTCCATTTGTCCTTACACATAAAATATCTTTTGATACCTAGACACCAAACATTTCTACCCCACCTCTTTTCTCTCTTTCCTTCTTTCTCTCTCTCCCTCTCTTTTTCCTACTGAGAGGTGGAAAATTGGCCTTTTATATGCATGAGCCCTCTAATTATCCAATCACAAATGGTCAGCTCTAAAATATGTATACATACAAGGGACTCTAAATTGTTCAGCAGTTTGTGTTTACATATTTTTCACACACATATATATTCAAAACAATAATAAAAAGGGAGGCCATCAATTTGAGATCTAACAGGAGGAGGGCAGGAGCAGTTAAGGGAGAGGAGGGAGAACAATGTGGACACAGTACACAAATATGAAATTTAAAATGATGAAAGCCTTGAGGATCTTTATTCAGATTCCAGAAAACTGGAGAGTTACACGTAGCTGACAAAAGCCACTTGAAGGCCTTAGTTTGTTTACAGTTGAAGAAGGCACAACTTATCATGGCAAGAAAGAAACAGCAGGGAAGATGAGTCTCCTGGCACATTGCATTCATTCGGGAATCAGAGGGAATAGAAGCTGGTATTCATCTCACTTCAGTTAGGATCACCAACCTACACAGGAAGGTTGGTGCTGCCCTCCTTTAGGATCATGCATGGGATTTACGAGAGTGGCTTCCAGGCTGTCATGTGAGCAGTCCAACAATGGCTGCATCCTGATGCAATGGCCAAAGCTTTTCCATTGTTCAGTCCATGAGAATTCATGTCTCAACAGTACCATTTCCCAAACAGGGAATTCCCAGATGCTGTCAATTTTCAGTCTGTGTAAAGGAATGGCTGAGGATGAGTGATCTTGCCCGTGAGATTGAAGGCAAGCAGTCAGAAAGCAAAAGCTTTCTTCTTTCATATCTTTTTATGTGGGCCGCCACCAGAAAGTGTAGCCCAGGTTTATAGTGGTTCTTGCAATCTCAAATGATCCATATTTAGAGTGGGTCTTCCCACCTCAAATAAATATTTCCCACAGGTGTGCCCAGCTGCTTGGATTTTACTTGATTTCATATACAGTCAAGTTGACAACAAAGATTAACCTTTAGAAGCATATAACCTGAAGGTGATGTCATGCATTTCTAATACTCCTAGGACCTACCACGTGAGGTTATGTGTAAAGCTTTCTACTTGTGTCATTATGTGTATGCTCAAAATTGTTGGATTTTTGAAGCAGAGTAGGTTCAGATTATTTTGATTGAAATATGTTTACCACTACTAGAAGGTACATGGACTTTGACATTCCATCTATGCCGTTTAGCCCAGTCATCTAGTTGCTGTCTGTCAAGAACAATGCATCCAATCTCCTTGTGCCTTACTTCATCTATAGAATACATATGGCAGTGACTGGCTCTGTGCTCTATTTCAAGATGATATAAACACCTCTGGCATGAAAGCTAGACCACAGAAGAGTTTCAATTAGGATAATAGGTAATCTTTAAAAGTAAAATGGAAACCAAACAGAAATTCAGTAAGGCCACATATCCCAAAATGTAACATTAAAATTTCATTAACTTTAAATTAAATAGAAGTGTTCACTGTCTTTGTCTAGGCAAATTCTCATTTTCTTCCATACCAAAATTGTGAAATTTATTATGTGCCCATTTGATGGGTCCAATGGAGGTTTCATAGAGAAGAATAGTGCTACCTCAAGATCCAGCTATACCACTCCTAGGCATATATCCAAAATATGCTCAAGTATACAACAAAGACATTTGTTCAACCATGTTTATAGCAGCTTTATTCATGATATCCAGAATCTGGAAACAACCCAGTTGTCCCTCAATTGAGGAATGGATACAGAAATGATGGTTACACAACAGAATACTACTCAGCAATTAAAAACAAAGAAATCATGAAATTTGCAGGCAAATAGTGGAAACTAGAAAAGATCATCCTGAGTGAGGTATCCCAGAATCAGAAAGACACACATGGTATATACTCATTTATAAGTGGGTAAGAGGCATATAATATAGGATAATTATACAAAAATCTGTACACCTAAAGAAGGTAATCAAGAAGGAGGACCCTGGGTAAGATGATCAATCCTCATTCAAAATGGCAAATGGGATAGACATTGGAGGAAGGAGAAAACAGGGAACAGGACAGGAGCCTACACAGAGGGCTTCTGAAAGACTCTATCCATCAGGGTATTAAAGCAAATGCTGAGACTCATAGTTAAACTTTGGGCAGAGTGTGGGGACTCTTATGAAAGAAGGGGGAGATAGAAAGTCCTGGAGGGGACAGGAGCTCTACAAGAAGAACAACAGAACCAAAAAAATCTGAGCTGGGGTCTTTTCTGAGACTGATACTCCATCCAAGGACCATGCATGGAAATAACCTAGAACCCCTGCACAGTTGTAGCTCATGGCAACTCAGTCTCCAAGTGGGTACCCTAGTAAGGGGAATAGGGGCTGTCTCTGACATGAACTCAGTGGCTGGGTCTTTGATCACCTTCCCCTGAGGAGGGTTGGGGAGGTGTCAGCTTTACAAGGCCACAGAGGAAGACAATGCAGCCAGTTCTGATGAGACCTGATACGATAGGGTCAGATGGAAGGGGAGGAGGATCTCCCCTATCAGTAGACTAGGGGAAGGGACATGGGAGGAGAAGAAAAAGGGAGGGCGGGATTGGGAGTGCACAAGGGAGGGGGCTACAGTCTGTATACAAAATGAATACATTTTGATGACTAAAAAATTTTTAAATGATTCCATAAAAATATTTTGAAATGTAAATAATATTTAAAATATTCTTCTTAAAATATTTATTTCTTGTGTTTTAGATAGAAGAGCAACCAAATAGAAAGAAATTCTTTACTCTTTTTATAGATTTAACACTGAGAAAAGTTGCTTATCAGCCTTAAAATTTCTCTTTTAATGTATGTTTTCCCTATTTGAGGGAAAAGCACTATAATGAAGGGCAAGCTGCTGTCTACATGAATTAATACAGCCTTAGCTTTGTAGAAGCTTGTACAGCAATGTTTGCTTATGTGGCAATTTTGTTTTCAAGGCTGAATACTTACAATCAATTAACTGCAAAGCGAAAATCGAAAGAATTAACTGTATAAAGCAAAATGGCTGCCATGAAAATGACATTTGAGACTCGGATGTGAAGTTAATTGTTGAGAAAATGAGCAATTATACATTCTTAGTTAGCGTACATGGAATGACATTGGGAATATTTAATAGTACTGAACACAGTTGTTATATTTCTTTACTGGAAAAGACCTTTGTTCAATTTTCTTCAGCCTATAATAGAGTATGAACAGTGGGTTGAAGATTTTGCCACCTCATCTCTTGCCAACCACTGCTTCAATAATTGTTGAAATTTCCAACATGAGCAAACCAAACTTTCTACTACCCAATTTGCTAGTGGTTTTCCAGGTTGATTTTTCTTAATGGAAAAATTATAAAATGTCAATCTTTATGTTCACCTAACTTAAATCGAAACTTAAGTTGCTAAATTTGACAGATTCATTATAATGGCACATTGTTTGTCACTAATGAGATATGTTAAATGGTTTGAGCCTATTACCTTTCCAATTGCATTTTACTTTTATTAAACAGATATTTTTAGGCTATCTCATAGTACTTGGTCAAAGTCGCAGAATCCAACAAATAATATATCCTCATAGCCATCAAAAGTAAACACACATATAAAATGATCAGCACTGCCAAAATTGCATGAGTTTTAACCACTAATATATTTTCAAAAAATTTTTATGACATTTTTAGTGACAAATGTTTATTTGTCACTATTTCATACCTTTTTCTATACCTCCAAGTAGGCCACCTACATTGTCATTATTCCACGTCATTATTCTAAATAAATCCAGTGTGAGTTACTTTCCTATTGCTGTAATAAAATGGCTAAGCTGAGTGCTTTATAAAAAATATATTTATTTGGCTCCAAATCTAGAAATTCAAAAGTATAATGCTCAGTGCCCAGTGAAAGGTTTGTGGCCACATCACAGCCTGACTGAGGGCATCACAATAGAGGAACAGTAAGAGAGGGAGGTTGTGTTGTGAAACAGGAGACCTGAGGGACTCCAGACTCAAGCATGCTTTATGCCTCTCATGCGAAGTAATGAGGAACCCAAGGGAGCAACATGAATTCTTCACCTCCTGATCACCTCCTCCTACACACCTACCCCTGACAGTTCACTTTCTCAGCGCTGTTATGTGGGGACCCAGTTTCCATCGCTGAACCTGCAGGAGTCAGACCCAAACATTATCCAGACTCTCTCATCCTCTGAAGAGTACCGCACAGAGAAACCTTACTTTTCTGTTATTTATTACTTCATGCTATTTGAATAGAGTATTCCCTCAGCCTGTGCCTTTTCAATTACCCAACAAATACAAAGTCCTGCCTACGTCATCCTCTTCATTCCTTACCCCCAGCTCTTACCAAGGAGCATCTTGTCACTCTTAACAGCATCTTAATTAAAGTACTGTGTTTATACAAGCCACTTTTAAAGACTATTTTTAAAATGTGTTTTTTGAGATTATAATATAGTCACATCACACAAAAGCCATTTTTAATGCCCTGCCTTTTTTTTTGTCATGACCATCCTTGCCTTAGGGTTCAATAAAAGTGCACTAAACTAGTGCTGAGCTTAGAGTTAGCTTTGGTCAGTGTAATCACACATTCAATGTCCTTCCTTAAACATTGTTGTTGAATGAGAAAAACATATTTCCTGCTGTCAGAGGTGTTAAAAATTATGAACAGACAAACCAGATAAAAACTCCCATCCCTCATTGCCTCCCAGTCCTTCCCTCTCACTTTCCCTCCCCTCCCCCTCCCTTTCTTCTCAGAGAAAAGGAGACTTCCTGTGGGTATCAACCCACCTTGGCATATCAAGTAGGACTAGTTCATCTTCTGAGGTTCGACAAGGCTGCCCAGTTAGGGGAAAGGGATCCAAAGGCAGACAGCAGGGTCAGAGGCAGCTCCTGCTCCTGCTGTTAGAGGTCCCACGTGAGGACCAAGCTGTACATCTGTTATATGTGTGTGTGTGTGTGTGGGGGTGTAGACCATCTCATGGATGCTCTCTGGTTGGTAGTTCAGTCTCTATGACCCCGTATGGGTTCCGGTTACTTGCTTTTGTAGGTTTTCTTGTGGTGTTCTTGACCTCTCTGGATCTTTCAGTCCTTTTTTCTGCTCTTCCACGAGATTCCCCAAGCTTCACCTAATGTTTGCTTGTGGCTCTCTATGTCTGTTTTCATCAGCTGCTGTGTGAAGCTTCTGAGATGCCCCGCACTGACTTCCGTCTCTTTCCCAGCCTTTTCCCCACTTTCCTCACACCTAATCCCTACCTCTGTTCCCCTCCCCACCCCTTCTCTCACCCAGTTCCCTCCCTCTATGTACTTCATGTGTGATTTAAGGATCCTCACTTGGCTTCCTTGTTACTTAGCTTCTCTGGGCTATGGACTGCAGCATGGTTATCCTGTACTTTATGGCTAACATACTTAATACTGAGTATATACCATGCATGTCTTTCTGGGTCTGTGTCTCAGTGAAGGACACATAAGACTTTTTCTGCTCATAGATTCTTCACCCAGAATTTATGTTAATTTTCTTTAAATATATGTGTATGCTTACATGTACAGATACATATATTCAACATTAAAGTATTTAAACTGGAATACAAATTCTCTTTAACTATGTATAATGTCAATTATAAATATAGTTGTTTTACATTTACTACAGGTAAGATCTGTTGTCCATAGATGTCGTTCATGATTTGGTTTTCTAATGAGTTCAGGAACTCTAGGCGGGGAAGTCTATGCTTTAGGTCAGAGCAGATGCCTCTTAATGTGTAATGCATTCTGAGGGATTTTCAGAGGCAAATGTTTATGTACCTCATTTCGTATGGTTACCTCATCCCTCTGAAGTCAAAAGCAAACAACAGCACTGACTCTGAAGTAAGAGCCATCATCATGGAATGCAGGAAAACACCAATTTGCAAGAAAAGTCACTGTGCATGTCCACGTGGGGACAGGAAGCCTCTCTTCAGGGGCCATAAAGGGGACACAGCTTGTTTACCCCATGTGATTTCAGAACAAAGCTGGTTTGAGTAGCCTTGGATTTGCTACAGTGAATTTTATAATTCACTGTGAATAAAAAAATCAGTTAGATTCAAGGTCTCCCATTGTTCTCAGTGTGCAATTAAATTGAAACATGGTGTTTCACAAGTTGTCTAAAACAAGCGAGGGCTAAGAACAGTTCCAAAGAGACCATCTATGTGTGAGAGTGTACAGGTGAGGTTCTTGAGAGGAGTGGTGCTTGTCTCAGGTCCAGAACCTGGAGATTGTGTCAGGGAAGATGACCCCATCTCTTCTTCCATGTGTACACCAGAGAAGACTTCCTGGATACGGACTTAAGTGGATAGGAAGTCCGTTAGCACAGCCAGTGACTACACTGGCTATTAAGAATCCCAATGTAGCTTCAACCTCTCTCAGGAGGGATGCTTAATCACAAAATGTTGTCCTGGCTTGACAAGCTCCAGTCTAACAAGAACAGTTAGACCACCTCAGAACTGTGGACTTTGAAAGAAGAGGTCTTTGTTTTTATTTTGGCAGGTGGTGCTATCTATATGCCGACTTTTATGATCTGAATAGTTCTTCCAACTAGAGTCATGTGTGCTAAGGTCTGGAACCCTGCTGTACGTGCAAAAGCATAGATGAAGAAGCAAGACAGATGCTGATTGCATATTAGCCAGAGTAAAAGGTCCACAATTAGCTTGTAATTACGTTGACCTAAATTATGCTGGTTCATCCAGTGCTGTGCTATGTAACTGCACACACATTCCACAATCTCAGCAATGTACAGCTTAGCCTTAAACATTTATATTCAACAAACTCTTCAAAAATGCAATCTCAAAGTGTTATTATAAATGTTAATTATACAACTACTAAACAAATTAGGTAAGAAACAAATTATCCTTTTTTTGTTGTTTAGTTTTCTAATTTAATTACAATATTTCCTCTCTTCCCGCTCCTCCCTCCAAACATTCTCTTTAGCCCTCTCCACTCTTCCTGAAATGTATGGACTCTTTTTTCCACTGATTATTTTGCATGCATATATGCATTCATTTGAATGGATCAATTTACAGGTTCTTTGCTACTTACAGTTAAAGGAAGAAAACACAGAGGTAGATGAACTTATTTTGCTTTTCAATGTGAGTTGCACGTGTTCAAGCTTATTTATGTGGACTTACCTTAATATTTGCAGTTTAAAAATGCAGGATTATGTGATACTTAGACATATCTTACCTATCGGAACAGGTGGGAACTAGTCAGTAATTGTTCCCTGTAGCTAACAGCCCTTGACCAGACTTCCTTGCATTTCCTGCTTTTAAAGATCAGATCAGGAGAGGCTTGTATGAAAGACCCGTTGCTCAGCATTTGGGCCTGTTCTCTGGTCTCTATTCCATGCACTGTGGAGATGGTTGAGATAGGGTATGTATCATGGGAGCCTGCATAGCAAATGTTGAGAGCATAGCACAGATGATGAGGAATGCAAGAAAGACTCAGCAGCCAGCTTGGAGGAATTTCCACTGGGTAAATTTAAGAGGTTTCTGAACTCAACATACAGAAATTAAAAATAAAACTTGAAAAATATGTATTAGCCTATATTTATAATAGGCAAATTAAAAGTTAGGGAGAGAGTGAACCTTTGTATGCAGTAGAATTGTCAATTTCAAAGTAATCACATCAAAGGAGAGTTCACTGCTTATTAGCTGGAGGAGGGCAGTACTGGTATACAATAGTGACTCAAAGACACTGTGATTAGATGATATAATTTAATATGTCCAACAGAGGAGAGATGGATATAGTGTGTCTCCCATTAGGCAGGTATCCTGTTGGCTCTGCGTCTTCTGGCTGACAGAGCATAACCCAGACTAACCAGGAGGAAACATCAGACAGGCCCAAATGTAGAACATTCTAATTTTAGGAAGAAAAGAGGATTCTATTTTTAAAGAACATCAATGTTATCAATGATAAAGAATGTCACATATTTGAGAGTAAAGAAGGCTAGTCATGCATACTATATAAATGCAGTAGCCAGTAGCCCACCATGTCAGACACTGCACTTAGGAGAAGAAAACCTAAAAGAACGTTAATAGATAAAATTAACTGATAAAATTAAAATACAAATGGTTACTTAGTGTTATATGTCAGTATTTAACGTTACTGAATTTTTAAAATGATGCATATTTGTGCAAGTATATGCACATTAAAGCAAGTGTCCAAGAGATCAGAATTCAATTCCAGTGATTGATCCCTGGAATTGATGTTTCAGGCAGTTGTGAGGCACTTCACCTGGATACTAGGAACTGGAGCAATCCATACTGCATACTTTTAGCCACTGAGTCCTCTCTCTAACCTGAGTTACTGAATTTTACAACTTCTCTGAGTTGTTTGTGGGCTAGTTTTCCTATATTTATAATATATAAGAAACTCAATGTAAAAGACCTGGGAGGATCTTTGGAACCACTCACAGATAATTCCAAAAAAAATAAAAATAAAAATAAAAACATAAATACGTGTGTGTGTGTATGTGTGTGTGTGTAAGTGTGTGGAAGGAGAAAGAAAAAAAACAATGATAGAATGAAAGACAGAGGAAGAAATGATAAATATTTAAAATGTTAAAAACAGGTGTATCTAAGAAAGAAAATCCCAATTCAATGGTCACGTGAGGTGTTCTCTCTTCCATTTTTGCTCTTGTAACATTTTTATAAATTATTTTCAGAGTAAATGTTTTTTTTTTTTTTTTCAGTTTTCAAGACAGGGTTTCTCTGTGTAGACTTGCTGTCCTGGAACTGTCTCTGTAAGTCAGGCTGGTCTCGAACTCACAGAGATCCATCTTCCTCTACTTCCCAAGGGATTAAAGGCATGCATCACCACTGCCCAGCAGCTTAATTTTTTTTTAAATCATCACAAATAGGACTTTTTATTTGTCACTATCAGTGGACTGGGGGAGGGGCATTGGAGAAGAGGGAGGGAGGGTGGGGTTGGGGAAGTAGGACGGAGGGAGCTACAGGTGGGATGCAAAATGAATAAACTGTAATTAATAAAAAGAGCAATAATAAAAAATCTGGCTTTTAAACAGATTCTTGGACTGGTGGTTCACATCCATCAGCTCCTTCAACTTTAGCACCCGTCTCGTCACCAGTCGCTTTTCCAGAACTGCCACCTTCTCCATGGAGCTCCATCAGTTTTCCCAACTCAGACTTGGGTTTCTTCAGCATTTTTACTTTCCTCACGAAGACATCATGAAGAGGATAAACGGACTGGCAAGCCTTTTCTATGTCTTTTCCAATGCTGTCTGGAATTAACTTATTAACCACTTCCTTCAGGTCGTTTGTTTGTGCTTCTCGGGTCATGATTTTCATCATCTTCTTCAGGATCTGGCGGACCTGCTGGTGCTGAGTGTAGGATGTCTTGTGTATTTGATTGTTGCAGTTTTTTTTTTTAGTGAAACCAACACAAAAAAGACAGAGCAAATAACCATCAGTCATCTTGACATCAACATGCTCTTCAGTCATGGTCTGCCACTTTTTGACCGTGGAACACATCTTGCCCCAGGTAAGATCCATGCAGTGGAAGTTGGTCAGACAGTTTTTGCCCTGAACATCCTCAGTAATTAGCTTGAATTTTCTAAATGCTACTTCATCATTCTGCAGATTGGCAAGGCTCAGCTCAAACACACGGTCCTTGAGGCCATCAGAGGCAATTTTGGTTCCTTGAGTCCTCGTGACTAGTGTTTTCCCAATGTTCCTAATATTGAACATAGCCGGGGCTTTCACACCGTACGAGTCTTTTTTAGAAAATGGATCGACCACTTTCTTCTTGGCTCCCATCTTGTTGCCTTTTGTCAGGCACTTATTCTTGCCAATAGCCAATTGTAAAATTGAAACAAAATTGTTGCTTCTCCTAGTTTCTTTTGTTTGGTACGGTTTCATTGGCTCAAGAAGACACTACTCCTAGGCTCTGCGGAAGAGTGGGATGAAGAGCTAAGCTGAAAAACAGCCAACCAAGTAATGTTATGCCAGGTTCACGGGACCCTCAGAGACCACCAGAAGACGACTTGATGCAATTGCAAGAGAGCTTTATTACGAGAGCGATCGAACTTGGGACCCAAGTCTCACTGATGCAGCAGTAGAGAAGTGGGACTTCAAGCTCTGAGTGAGCAGGATTTTAAAGGGAAAGTCCGTTAGCAAGGGGTTTCCGTGGCAGCAAGCAGGGGGGCACAAGTCTTGGCATTACAGAATTGGGTGAAGTTTAGCAGGGCGGGGTGACCTTTTCTGAGGCACACAATCACAATGGCTGAGGCATATAATCACAATGGCTATTTTTCTAAACCATATCTGAAACATTGGGGAGAATTTTCCTATCCAATTCTCAACTGATTCCCATTGATTATTGCCAGGGAATTTGTCTCTATTTTCTATGAAGCATTTATTCTGTTATATTTCCTGGAGGCTGTTGGTAGGAGAGTTAACTTTGTTTTCTGCCAGGTGTATATTCTGTGATATTTCCTGGTACCTGAATTCAGTTCCCAGTCAAGATCTTTATTTCAAAATGGAATTATATTCAGGCTATCTTAAACTCTTCAGTAACAACATCTGAACTATTTTTCAAAATGATTCCCAGATTTTTGTAATTCAGTTCATATTCTCAGGCTTTATGATAGGTTTTTGCTTTTTTGTTTGTTTGTTTTTATTAATATTATGTATGCTAGACTCATCTGGGAGGTTGGAATTGCAATAGAGAAAATTTCTTCATCAGTTAGCCCTGTAGGCGAGCCTGTGGTGCCCTTTCTTAGTTAATGATTGTGGTATGAGGACTCAGCCCATGGTGGCCAGTGGCAGCCCTTGACCTTGATGGATGGTCTTGGAGAAGGAGCAAGGCAGGAAGCACTCCTCTGTAAACTCTAGCTCAGTTCTTCTCTATAGTTTCCAGCCCTGCTTGAACTCCTGCCTTGGCTTGCCTCAATGATCATTTAATTGATGACATTTAAGCCAAATAAATCTTTTCTTCCAAGTTGCTTTTGGTCATGTTGTTTATCTCTACAGTAGGAAACAAACTGTCACAAAGGGAAAACTGCTTCAAAGTATGCTTTTAAAGAAATTGTCAGATGAAACTATCACACAGGTAGAGTATGCTCAGTAGCATACCTGTCTATGCATTTAATCTTTCAAATGTGTGTTTCATGACTTTAGCCTAAGTGTGTGCTGAAATACACCTGCTGCCTTTGTTTCATACATGATATTCTCACTTACAGTGGGAATCTGGGAATGCTTAGGATGCTTAATCACAATGTGTCTTTTTGTATGAAGGCGTAAAGGATTTGCAAAATAGAGTTCACACTTTACTTTTTGTTTAGGGAAAACACTGCTTCAGAAATAACTCCATAAATCTTTCACCAGTCTTTCATTTCTCTGTCATGCTGCTTTCTAATTTGTACTTAGTAATATGTGAGCCCATTATGTATGGCTAAAATACTTGTCAAAAATTATAAGGCTTATGTAGCAAACATGTCACCACTTAGATTTAAGCTATATAAACTTTCTTCTATGTTTTCGTTAAATTAAAAAAGCAAAACAAAATTATAAAATGAAATGAAATTAAAAAAAACAAAAGAAAACAAAAACCTCTTTTTATGACAGTGTGGTTAGAAACTGAGAAAGTAGATGATTGTTTTCTTTTACTCCCTCCTGCCTCTTCTTCCTCTCCCTCTTTTTCTCTTCTACTGTACAGGAATTTTAATCCAGCAACATGGCTGCTCTAGCAAGGAATCACATCTTAAGACCTTCTAGGTCATTGTGATCTGGCTGGGATGCAGACACAACTTTAGTTCACACTTTTAATCCTAAACAATGAAGGTAAGATTAATTTATAGAAGGAAGTGGTCATGTTTGAAACTGACATCTAATTAAGGGACAGACAAAATGACAAATCAGAGAAAGGTTTGACGGAATGAGTCAGAGTTAGGATGTGTCCAATTCTCATGAGAACAATACAGGAAAGAGAGGCTATGGCACAGGGAGAGAAAGGAGTTTTGGATTTTGTTTTTTTGACTGAGTTTTATCACCAGGACAGTTTAACAGAGACAAGTTGCAGAGAGACCAGGCTAGACACAAGTGAAGGCAGAATGACCCAGAGAATGAAAAGAAGCCGGAAGATTAAAACATATTGCTAGAATTAGTTTGAGGCCAAGCAGAGCAATTCAGTCAGAAATGAGAGAAGCCAGTTTGTATCAGTCAGCTTAGAGAGGAGTTTGAGCCAGAACAGCTGAGTTGAACCAGCCAGGGAGTCCAGACAGAGCTAGAAAGGCTTGGAATCTGCTCTTCTCCCATCCCCTCATGTGAGGAAATAAAAACAACATTTACATTCTACTACCAGGAAAATAAATGTGGAAAAACACTAATGGTCTGGGAGAGTAGCTACAGTGATATGGCCTTATTTTTACTATTCTACCATTTTTTTATTTAGAAACTTTCAGAGTTAGAATTTGGTGGTGTCACAGACAAATAGTATCCATCACCTCACAACACTTTCATGCCCTAATTTTAGTTTGTATAGGAAAAACATGATGTGTGTGTAGGATCCATGATACATGTTTGTGCTGCGTCACAGTACAGTTATCAGAGTTCCATTCAAATTGCTAATGAGTTTCAGCTTTGGTTTTGTTACTATTTTGAGCATAATTATGTACTCATAAGTTTGTATATCCAATTTATTCCAATTAAAATTTCATTTGCTATAGAGGTATCAAGGAACCACCTGTAAAAGACCAACATGGACTTCTTATCTCTGTTCTCACATTCAGCTCAGACATTTTACTTGAATAAATTTTCTCAATTTTTCTTTACTTTGTTATATTTATAAAGTCCTTAAATATTTGTAGAGTACTCCCCTCCACCCAGTTTGGCCTAAGTTTTACATTAGGTTTTTTTTTTTTTTTTTTTTTTTTTTTTTTTTTTTCTGTGTGACAGCACAGGGGAGGGGTCCAGGCTTCCCAAGCTCTTAAATCTGTCACTGGCCACCAAGCTCAGATTCTTCTAACTTTAGTAAGGATTAAGAACAAAACTGAGAATATCTATTCAGTATTGTGAGTCTTTTATGTCTACTTATACATGTATATATTTTCTTTGTGAATCATTTAGTGTGCTGAATTACTGCAATAATTTTTATACTGTGTCAGCCTTGCTTTAAGTATTTATTTTTATGTATTTATATTTCAAGTTTTTTGTACATTGTTATGAATAAAAATACCATTTATTCCTTTCTTGGCTGATATTTCTCCAGTGTTGGTTCTGCTACAGTAGAAAAAAAGGATCTGTCTCTCCCTCATGAGAAGTCATTGTCCCCTCCTTTTAGAGTTAATAAGTTTGAGTAGGTCAATCATGTGGTCAGGAAGGTAGGTTCACATTAAGCCATGCTAAGTAAGTGGGAGGAATAATTAGCTCTTTCATAAGAAAATGTGCTTACCTTTCTGGATTCAGCACCTCAGTGTGGTCACTACAGGGCTGCCATGAGGACTGGTGAGTTCTTTGCCTCCTAAGTCCTGATTATTCCTTTGTTTTCTCTTCTTTCTTTCAGTTGCTGGCCAAAGCCCAAGTATACTTTTTTTGGTACATTGACTTTCCTTACTCTTTCTCTTAAGCTCCTCTCCTTCTTTTCCATGTGCATGCTTGTCTGCCATGTGCCTAACTTCCATGACTAATGATTTCTCACCTTTCTTCTCCCTCATCTTCTTTGGGTAGCAGCCTAAATTTACAAATTGCCACATGAGACTTTGCTCTCAAACTCTGATTAAAGATATTTTATGTTATTTGTCAAACTCTGATTAAAGATATTTTATGTTATTTGTCACTATTGTGAAGGGTGTTGCTTCTCTAAATATCTTTCTCAGCCCATTTGTCTTTGGTATACAAGAAGAGTATTGATTTTTTTTTTTACATTTTTAAATTTAACTTTTATTAATTACACTTTATTCACTTTATATCCCCCCATAATAGGGATATCCCCATAAGCCCCTCCTTCCTCCCCTCCCGATCCCACCCTCCCTCCCCCTTCTTCACACATGCCCCTCCCAAGTCCACTGATAGAGGAGGTCCTCCTCTCCTTTCTGATCTTACTTTATCAGTTCTCATCAGAAGTGGCTGCATTGTCATCTTCTGTGGCCTGGTAAGGCTGCTCTTTAAAAAATTTATTTATTATTTATTACAATTTATTCACTTTGTATACCGGCTATGGCCCCCTAGTTCTTTTCTGCATAATCCTTCCCTTCCTCCCTCTTTTTCTGCTCTGCCCCTCCCCTAGTCCACTGACAGGGGAGGAACTCCTTTCCTTCCCTCTGACCCTAGCCTATCAGGTCTCATCAGGACTAGCTGCATTGTCTTCCTCTGTGGCCTGGCAAGGCTGCAACCCCGCAGAGGAGGTGATCAGAGAGTCTGTCACTGAGTTCATGCCAGAGACAGCTTCTGCCTTTCTTACCAGGGAACCCTCTTGGAGACTGATTCTGTGGGCTACATCTGAGCAGAAATTTTAGGTCCTCTCCATGCATGGTCCTTGGTTGGGATATCAGTCTCTGAACAACCTCAAGGGCCTATTTTTTTTTGGCTCTATTGGTCTTTTTTTTGTAGCTGAGTATTAATTTTTTTGAGTTAATTTTGTATCCAGCTATTTTGCTGAAGATGTTTATCATCTGTAGGAGTTACCTGATAGACTTTTTGGGGTCACTTTTGTATACTATATCATCTGCGAAGAGTGATACTTTGACTTCTTCCTTTCTAGTTTATGTCCCCTTGATCTTCTTTAGTTGTTCTATTGCTCTGGCTAGGACTGCCAATACTATATTGAAAAGATAAGCAGAGAGTGGGTAGCTTTTTCTTGTCCTTGATATCAGTGGAATTGATTTAAGTTTCTTTCTGTTCAGTTTGATGTTGACTATAAGTGTGCTGTATATTGCCTTTACTAATGCTTAGGTATGTACCTGAATTCTCCAAGACTTTAAATATGAAGTAGTGTTGGATTTTGTCAAATGATTTTTCAGCGTCTAAGGAGATGATCATGTAATTTATTTTTAATTTTGTCTATATAGTGGATTTGTTTACATTGATAGATTTCTGTATATTGAACCACTCCTGCCTGCCTGGGATGAAATCTACTTGGCTGGATAATATCTTTAATGTGTTCTTGGATTTGATTACAAGTACTTTACTGATTATTTTTTCACCAAAGTTCATTAGAAAGAGTGGTCTGAAATTCTCTTTTGTTGTGGGTCTTTGTGTGGTTTAGGTATCAAGGTGATTGTGGATTCATAGAATAGGTTTGGTAATGTTCCTTCTGATTCTATTTTGTGGATTCATTTGAAGAGTATTGATAGCTCTTCTTTGAAGGTCTGGAAGAATTCTGTGCTGAAACCATCTGGCTCTTGGCTTTTTTTTTGGTTGGGAGACTTTTGATGACTGCTTCTATTTCCTTAGGGGATATAGGACTATTTAATTTGTTTACCTGATCTTGATTCAACTTTGGTAAGAGGCATATATCAAGAAAATTGTCACAGTGGGGTTTCCTCTTACCTGGGAAACACAGTCACTGGTGTTCTGGGGTCCACAGTTTGGTCTGTTGGTAGCTCTACAGTCACTGTGCCCCTGCTGTTCAGACACAGTGTGCAATTGGTGTCCCCCTCACCATCCTTGACTTTCTTACCTCCTTTTAAAAAAGATATAATTTTGCTGTTGACCTAGGATTTTTACTGTGGTGGTTCTGTTTTGGCTTTTTTTTTTTATTATCTAGTCCACTTTGCACATATCTTTCTTAGAATTACTGTATTACAGTTTAAAATTTGATTTCCAAAGTTTGAAATTTTAAGGCTTATGCTCTATTTAGTTAATGTCCCCTTTAACTTTTCAAAATTTAAAGCATATTTAACTCTGTTTAATTTTAACCAACCTTGTCTTCTGTATTCTATAGTAAGCACTTTTAAAGTTTTAAGTTTTTTATTTTGTTGTTTTGTGAACTGTTTTTATATGTATTTTTATTTATTTTTGAGACTAGGTCTCACTTTGTAGCTCTGGCTGACATGTCATTATGTAGACCAAGCTGGCCTTGAACTCACAGAGGCCTCCCTGCCTTTCCTTCCAAGAGCGCTGGGATTGAACATGTTCCACCAAGTCTGACAAGTTTTAAATGTTTTTTAGTTTCTGTTCTTAATTATTTTAATATTCTTTTTTCTTTCAATTTTCCTTATTGTTCTTATTGAAAAATTGTCCAATTTTTCTTTTCAAATTTTCTTATTTAACATTTTACTTTGAACAGTTAGCTTATCAATTTTGATATTGATTTATGATATATACATCACATGGAAAACATCTACTAAGTATTGTTTTATAAGCATGATGCACTTTTTGATCTACTATTTTCATTGTCACAGCCTATATTTGTTTTTCTTCTCCTTTTATCACAAATATTAATTGAAGACACTTTGCATATATACTGAAATATACACAGAAATATTTTGACAAAACAAATAAACACGCACTGACTTAATAAATAGTTGAATTATATTAATCCAGAAAGTTGTAATTATTCTGCCAAAATGGGAAAGAAGGTCCACGGCAAGATGGGTTGCATTTTAGAGGAAGAAATTGGTAATGACCTCACTGAAAGCAGCTCTTTAAGTTAATGCTTGAGGATCCTGAGGCAATCGGACATGCACATGGGGAAAAGAGCATTGTAGGCAGAGGGAAACAACTAATGGAAACATCCCTCCATGGGTTCTAACCCTAATAGTTAAGCCACAGGTGAGAGGAAGGCAGAGGCAGCTGGAACAGAGAGAGAGGAGGTGGCCAGAGAAGGAGTGACTCAGACCACCCAGGGTTTATCATCACCCAGGGTTTATCATCACCCAGGATTTATCATCACCCAGGGTTTATCATCACCCAGGGTTTATCATCATGGACAGGATGTTGACCTACATGTGATGGAAAGTCATTGTAGGGTCAACACTGCATTTCCATCATTGAAATGGCGGCTCCTTGATACTCTGTGGAAAACTATTTTAGGTAAACATGACAGCAACAGGAACACTAGCAAAAAGACCACTGTTAGTATTTCAGTAGGGAAAGATGAGTGGGTTAAGGTTAAAGTTTGGTGAAATAGAGAAAATTTGGGGCAAATATTTAAGGGAAAAAATCAGCAAACTAATTCTCCCTTTAATAAAGAAGTCACTATGGATACTGGTACTAACCAGCATGTGCAATTACTTATAATAATTGAAGATTTTTTTGTGTGTGTGTGTTGAGATGGGATTGTGTTTTGGATGCTATTTTGGAAGGTGTGATCTTTCTGCCTCAGCCACTGAACTCCTGAGATTGTCTGCATGGATTACCATGACTTTCTAAAATTTTGAAGGGTAATTTTGTTGCCAAATAAAATCACAATTATAGTTACACACACACACACACACACACACACACACACACACACACATTGGATTTTGAAGAAGACACGGCTTCTTTGTGTAGCTTTTGCTGTCCTAGACTCACTTTGTAGACCAGGCTGGCCTTGAACTCACAGAGATACACCTATCTCTGATTCCTTGAGTGCTGTGATTAAAGGGGTAGTCCATCAGGCCTAGCTATATAAATATATTTTATTGAAACATCTACTTTATCAAGCAAATGTCAGAGTTGAAACTGACTCATAATTTTTTACTTGTTTGAGAATGATGAAATTTTTATTTGTTATTATTACCAAGTAGAAATGACCACATGATACTTTATGGGAATGACAGATAATAATGAAAGCAAAAAAAAAAAAAAAGAATATGAAAATTAGGGCAAGATAAAGCAACTACAATGAATACTTTTATAAATAAAGTATTTTAAAATTTATGTTTGAGCTTCTTTGTGCTTTGTATTTTATGTGTTTATTGACTCCACAAGAGATAAAGTTTCTAAAATTAAGGAAGTTTGCTGTAATGCACAGAAGAAAAAGTAGGCTTTTAGATTTAATTGTTATATATATCACATGAAAAGCCATGAGTGTGGCTAATACTGTTGCAGTATTAAAAATATAACTATAATGCCAAGGCTTTAAATAAGGGCAATTGCTTTCTTGTGGCACACATTTTGAAAAAAAAAAAGAAAACAGGCATGCATCTTTTTCAAAGATTACCATGACACAGTAATTGCTAGAGTGTACAAACCTGAATTTCATTAACAGTATGTTTGACTGTATATAACTCCTCAGGAATCATTATGTACGAAATTCAGGCCTGGAAGAGTGGATAGAACACTGCATAAAATAATGAGTCAAACAGTTTTAGCCTTAACAGTAAAGTGGACCTAGAAATACTGGAATTTAAAAGGCTGCATTCCAAACAAGGACAGTGGCACACACCTATATCCCACCTCTTAAGAGGCTGAGGTAGAAGGAGTGTGAGTTCAAGGCCAGCCTGGAGCACAAAGTAGAATTCTGCCTCAGAATTAAAAACAAAATGTAAATTAAAAGCCTGAATTATAATCAGAATTTGGCGTTACACTTGTGAATGTTAAACAATTGGCTCATTGGAAAAACAAAATGTTTAATTATAATGTTGTCTGATTTCCACGATGTGAATATTCCATATAGCTAATTCTGAGCTAAAAACATGATGTCGCTAAAAATATTATTTGAGGTGTTATGTGCACAGTCCTCCATTGCAATCAGTCCTTGCCAGTTCTAGTGTGTCATCATTGTCCCAGATGAAGCATAAAATGATGAGAAGAAAGTTCTAGACTTTGGTTTTAGTAACTCTTAAGTCATGTCTTAGTTATTGTCCTATTGCTGTGAGGAAACACCACGATTAAGACAATTCGTACAAAGGATGTTTAACTGATGGCTTACTTACAGATTCAGGGTCTTACTCCCTTATCGTTATTGAGAGGGGCGTGGTGGCAGGCGAGCGGACATGGTGTTGGAGAAGTGGCTGCGAGCTTTACATTCTGACCCGAAGGCACCCGGCAGAGGGAGTACGGCTGGATCTAACTGGCTTCTGAGATCTCAAAACCTGCCTTCAGTGACGCAGCTTTCTATTTCAGTAAGGCCGCATCTACCCCACCCAGCCCAAGCATCCTGTCCTTCCCGGTCGGTTCCGCTCCCTGGTCACTAAGCGTTCAAATAGATGAATGCATGGGGCCGTTCTCACTCCGGTCACTACGAGTCAAGTAGCTGCAGAGTCCACTCTGATCCTCGTAGAATTATCATTCTCTTCAACAATAATAGTAAAGTGATTTCATTTTCTTAAATAAAATTATGATCTACTTATGTCTATAGTATACTATATATACTGGTATATATATATATATATATATATCACATTCATATGGACATATGTTTTAATTTGTATATACATCTGTAAATGGAAACAAACTACTTTTAACTGTTATTTAATATACATATTTTTGACATAATTTTGAATGTATGAATAGCTTTGAGAAGATCACAAAGTAGTGCTCCTCACTTGATCTAATTATTATATCATCAAAAACAGTAATGAATTGAATGCCTTCTGAAATGGAGAAAGACACATTTTCTGTTGCAGTTTTCACACAGCTTAACTCTATGCAGTGCCGTGGAACACCAAGTAGTTTCTTCCCCAAAGACTTCACCTTTGGGATTCTGACCATGTAAAGCTGCTCTTTGAGAGAGGCATGACACTTGTACCTTATTTCTGATTGATAGCATTAAGCAAAAGTGCTGGGCATTCTTTCCATGCTCGTTGCATGATTAGGTAACAGGACGTAATGCCTTTCATTCCCCCATCTCTGGTCTTCTCTGATGGTTCATTGTCAGCACTGTTGGCTGAAACTTACCACAGGTTCTGACACAGTTACCCTGCCTAGCGGCATCATACTGTGATACAGAGAAACTATGAGGTAATAAGAGCTTGAAGAAGCTACATTTTGAGATAATTTAGCAAAAAGCAATAAATGATTAATACAGGGAACACATATGAATATGTCTGAAATTGAATTGAAGTACTCTTCCTAGAATTTTTTTTGGGGGGGTGGTTAAGAGTCCATCATTTATATGTTAAGGAATGAAATTCAAAAGAACCAATTTATTTATATAAGTTTCTTTGCCCAAATTTTAAGGAAACCTGAATTTTTAAAACGTTCATCCTTCTTCCATGACATCAAGGAAAAAATTATCCTCTTTCCCCCCCAGCATTTAAAAAAAATATTACAATTTATTCATGTTATATTCCAGGTATAGTCCCCTCCCTCATCCCCTCCCAATCCTGCCCTCCCTCCCTCTTCTCCTCCCCTGTCCTTCTATCAGTCTGCTGATAGGGGAGGTCCTCCTCCCTTTTCATCTGACCCTCACCTATCAGGTCTCATCAGGACTGGCTGCATTATCTTCCTCTGTGGCCTGTTAAGACTATACCCCCCTCTTCACAGGGAGGTGATCAAAGATCTGAGGCATATAATATAGGATACTCATACTAAAATCTGTACACCTAAATAAGCTAAGCAAGAGGGAGGACTCTGGGTAAGATGATCAATCCTCATTCAGAAAGGCAAATGGGACGAACATTGGAAGAGGGAGAAAACAGGGAACAGGACAGGAGCCTAGCATAGAGGGCCTCTGAAAGACTCTACCCATCAGGATATCAAAGCAGATGCTGAGGTTCATAGCCAGACTTTGGGCAGAGTGCAGGGATAAACTCTATTTTGTTCTGTATGTCATCTGAGTCCCTAAGGGGGCACTAACATCAAAGAGAAAGATACACATTTCACACTTCCCAACGTCTCCTCCTTCTTTCAAGGCTATAGTTGTTGAATTTTGGAGATAATGTTGTGAGTGAAAGGATGATTGCACACATGCGTATGCACATGCACACACACACACACACACAGAGGGGGAAGGAGAGGGAGAGGAAGAGAGAGAGAGACAGGAGGGAGAATGTGAAAGACAGAGGAAGAGGAGAGAGAAGGAAGACCTGACTTATTTCAAGGTGTCAGATTCTCTGTCAGAACCACTGCATACCAGCCCTGGCATTAACTATTAATATAACATACCTAGAAGTTATTCCCTAAAGCACTTAATAAGAGCATTGGTATTAATAAGAACTAAAAGGAAAGTTTCAAAATTAAAATGCATCTATGCAGTTTTTGCATACAACTTGGCAGTAAGTTAAAAAAGAAAATTCCAAGTCAATACATTAATAAAAAGTAAACATGTTTGTAGTTAACCTGGACCCTCTCTGGGTGGGTATTGTGGGAGCAAGCAAGTAGGTGGTGGATTGGAGAGAAAGAGGCAAACAAGTAGGTGGTGGAGAGATTGGAGAAGGGGGGCACTAAGCAGTCTGTGTACTATGAAGAGACACAGAACTGGAGACAAGAAGGTGGTAAGGATCAGCCTGAGGTGAGGGTCCCGAGCAGCCATCTGAGGCCATGGTGATGTCCAGGCTTCTGCCACTGCTGAGGACCATGTCTATGTCCATGTTCTTGATGCAACCCAGGTCTGTGTTGGTGTCAGGAGCCCATACTACCACCAAAAGCTATGAGGATAACCAGGGTCTATACTTCAGCCTGAAGCCATGTTGATGTCGGAGGGCCGCACTGGGCTGGGCATGCCCCAACCAGCCTCCACGTGTTGACACCAGCAGTGAAGTGGGTGTGGGAGAGCTGGTAGTGTGGATTTGGCAGAGCAGGAGAGCTGGCCCAGGGGCATGGACATGGGAGAGTGGAAGAGCCATTCCCATCCCTCCCCTGGCCAGAAGGAGAGTTGGCTCTGGTGCCATCAGTGCCAGAATGCTGTCAGGCTGACCAACTCAACTACCACCCAGGCCCAGATACAGGCCTTTGAGTTAGCCCACCCCAACATCTTCTCCTTGTATGAGCTGTTGGAGTATGTGAAGGAACTGGTCCTGCAGATTCATAGCCACAGGATCCCCATGACTCAGGGCACCAGTAGAGAGTCTCTGGCACCATCTGAGAGTCTCTATGAGGGTCCAGTATTGATGCTGTAACAGAAACAGGGACTTGAACTATCCTAACAACTCAATGCAATAAACATTTGCAAGTGAGCTCTTTGGGCTGTTTGGGAAAAGGGCTATACTGTGTGACACATTACAACTTGCAATGTGTCAAATGAATATGTCAAATGAATATGCAGGGGAGATGTGGAAAAGACAGAGGAGCAGAGTGGTACATGCACAGAACTCCGTGGTTATATAGTTCTTTTCTATTATTTATTTAATTTACTTTTGCAAGGCAGGTTACAAGGATGGAGGATGGATTTGGAAGGACTGGGAAATTAGTGGAATTGGGGCACTTCTTAGGGCTTTATTGCTATGAAGAGATACCACGACCATAGCAACTTTTATAAAGAAAATATTTAATTGGGGCTGGCTTGCAGTTTCAGAGCTGGAGTCAATTATCATGGCTAGAAGCATGGCAGCCTCCAGGCAGACATGGTGATGGAGTTCTACATCTTGAGCATCAGGAAGCAGAAAGAGACTGTGTGCCACACTGGGTGTAGCTTGAGCGTAGGAGATCTCAAAGACCGCCCTTACCACAGGGCATAGGATGCAAGATTCCTAAAGATTCATAAAAAAAACTGTGTTAAAAAGTTAACATTTCTGTGTTAATTTATAGAAACAATAAAGTTAGCAAAAGGAGATAAGAGACTTCAAAAGAGATGCTGCTTAGATATTTATTACTAATAACTCAGTAGGTAGCTAAGGTCCTTGGAGTTTACCAGTCATCAGTTAATGACTTAAGAATACTCTGTGGAATCAGAAGTCATTTGTAGATCACATTCCACCAAGAAATTTTATCTTGTGTAAATATAATAATATATACTGATTGAAAGTAAAATGCATTTTAAAGTTATTTTATTACTCTCAATTCCTTTTGTATTTTTTTTTTTACCTTAGTATACTCTATCATAAGGATTTTATACCTCATCAATCCACGTTGTATATTACCATGAATCCTTCATTTTGTTTCATTTATATAAGTTTGTATATAGGCATTTTAACCACAGCAATAGAATTATACACATGGTTTTTGTCATTGCTGCACAAACCATGGTTTCAGGTTATGCAATTCCTGTATACCATACTATTTTCACAAAATAGCTCAAGGTCAAAAGTATATTTCTATAGCTACAACTATAGAACAAAGGGCCATGAAAATTATGAATGTCATTGGTAAAAATTTTACCAACAGCTAGAACATTTACACAGAGGCAAAAAAGAGTTCTAGGAAAATCAGACGCATGGAACACAGTGCACATTCTCTTTGTATTAGGATATTTATTAGTTTTGGACTAATGGATGGGTTTCTTTCTGAGGAGCACACATTGCTTAGTGGTAAATAGGACCATTATAGCTCAGCCACATCTCCTTTTCATGCTTCATTGATTCAGAGATGATTTGGTTGATTTCTGTTTCCATGGAGTTACTCTTGCCAACCAACCACTAATCCCAAGTTTACAGAGAACAGCAAGCACAGAGTAGGTGTGGCTTTCAGGTTGATCATGAATGATGCCCTCAGCAAAGGGTTTTTGTTGTTTGACACACTTAACAGGATACTTGATTAGACCATTCCTTCCTGTCAGGAGTATCAAGTAGAAAGCCTTTTTATTTTTATTTTTCCCAGAACTGCTGCTAACCCTCTCCTTAAATCATCATTATCATAATAGTTACATTTTAGACACTATATGCTTTATAGCAAAAATAGCTTTAGCATTTTGGCAGAGTAATAGTGCTTTGAAGCTTTGGAATGAGAGGGTTGTTGATGTATCAGCACCTACATACTCTTAGTATTAGCTTCCCAATGTCACAGTAACACACTGCAAAATATAGGACAGTTTAAAAGACAAGAAATATTGTTACAGGTAGCTCACATGATAGGACCACTCAGACATAATTTATAGCCAATTGAAAGTCTTTATTCCAGCCAGTTGGGGCCACGCTCAATTATTTCCACACCTAGGCGTGACTACGCGTGTCCAAAGCGCAGGACTTTGAAGGCAACAACCACACCCTGGCATCGTCTCTGCAGGCTGCAAGGAGGCTTTAAACTGTTTAACAAGAGCTAAGATAAACTGTTAGCTGTAGTGCGTTCTTCACAAGCAGCCTAAGTTAACATATCATGACCTTGGGTTACTAGAATTCCATGGGATTCTCCAAAATTCTAGTTAAACTTGAAATAACCTCAGCAAGAATGCAAGGTAGAGGAATCTTTCCATTGTCTTTCTCTGTCACAATATCTCTTCATATTTCTATGACTAGCAATTTGTAATAAAAGGCTTCCCTGGAGGTACTAGAGAAGTTTTTATTGTTTATTCTAGCTTCCACTGGCTGTCAGCTTTTCTGTGTCTTTGTCAGTCTCGTCTGTCCCTCTTCTCACGGCATTACCTTCTCCTCTGTGTATGCCCTGTGTATGTTCCTATGGAACACTGCTTCTAAGGTTGAAGTCTGGCATTTCCGGATAGCAAACTGAGCTCCATCTATTAGGAGGAACTCCCTTTCTCAGCTGGGTTCTAAGGAGTGTCCCATATCACTCAGGGAAGGTCACAGGCCTGTTTCTTTCCTGGTAAGGAAGGCTGCTCAGAAAGCATCTGGGAATTTCTGGAAATACCTCACCCTGCTAAGGAGATCTTAGTTTTCAGGAATGACCTTCAATTATACTTGGATATTTTTCTTCACCCATAGGATAATTAAGTGCTATGCTCTCCTTCTTGTGACAAGACCATGCCACTGCATGTAAATGAGGCACTGCACCACTACATGTAGAGCTAGTATCCCTAGCACCCCTGACCCCAACAAATCAAACACATTCACACTCAAACCCCCTCCCACTGCCCGAGTTTTATAAATCCCTGATTTCACATGCAATAAAGGTACATCCTCCTCCCTGGAGATTCCATGCTGAATGCCCAGGGCCTGGCTGCCAGCTAGGCTGGCTGGAGCCTGCCTGCCTTGTTGAAGCTTCTGAAACATCCGGGGCTTGACTGCTGCTCAGCTGGCCACATTGACCTGCATCTGAGACCTGCCTTCTGGCTGGTTTTGGGCCTCTGCATGCTTAGCACAGCAACTTAACCAAGACCTGTAGCACTTTGATATCATCATAGGCTTTGGAATGCTGGAGCTACCATTGCCACCAGCCGTCTTATTCTGAAAGAGCTAAGTTGTAATTCTCTGTGGAAAACTCTTTCCATACCCCTGCCTAGTGAAGAGGCCTTGCCTTAAATGCTCTAGCCCTCCTGGGAGATTTGGAACCTCTTTCCTATCTGGAAGTCCGAGCCTCCAGCTTGGCATTCAGCCCATTGGCACCCATCAGCTCCTGTACCATGCCCAGCGACAGTAGCTTGGGGGAATATCAGATGACTGTGGCATCCTGCAGGGACTACCCACACCCACAGTGGCCCTGCTAAAGAAGGAACAAACACCCAGGTTCCCTCTGAATGCAGAACAACACCATCCTCTTTGATTTCAACAAAAATTTGGTTTTGGAGTAAAGGCCTTTAAGGGTACTCCAGGATGATCTCATCTAGACAACTTTAATTTATTATATTTGCAAAGACCATTATTTCAAACAAGGTCTCACCTGTTCTGGAAGTGAAGATGGATTGAGGGGTTGGGCAAGGGTGGGGAAGGACAGTGATGGGATGGGGTTTATTCAACCCAAATGCAGTAAGGGTCTGGTAATTTTGAGTTCAAGGACAATGAGGTCATTTTTCCTTTTGTGTAGAGATTTATTAGGAGAGCACAGAACACCACAGAAAGAAAACATGACTGGAGCACCAACCTCCTCAGTGTGCCGTCTGTAGCCCCTGGTTGTTTAAGGTCTCCTGTAGACTGGGGTTGGTAAACTGCTTTGGGGGGAAAACATGTTTGCTTACATGTTTACAGGAAGACTCTCAGTAGGGTACTTGATATTTTCCAGCAGCTGTGGGTACAGAGAGAGGCTCCTGCAGATGAAGATGGGCTCAGTGGACCCCATCTTAAGGGAAAAAGAACATGTTGCATTCTTAAATGAATTCTCTGAACTCATGATGTGCTGTTCATTGATGTATAGTTGATATTAGCTTATGCACTGATGCAGCATATAGTTCTATGTGGTTTTCCTAATTCTGTTTGTCCTGCTCTGAAAAAGTTAAGGTTGTGCTGACTTCTAAAATTAATTAGGGCAATTTCCCTCTTCCATCTGAGCATCAAATAAGCTTAGAATTCAATGTTTTAAAATGGATTCAATGTGATCCAATTTAGTCTAGTTCCCATTGGCTCTCAGTCAATATTTTTCTTTAATTACTTTCCAATTTATTCTATAATGATTGTGTTATTTACATTTTGATTTCTTCTTGAGAGAAAATTGGTAATTTGGAACTTGATAGAAAAAATTTTTTTGGAGGCTAGAAGGTCTTCCTCCTAGCATTGCATGCAAGATGCTGTCATTGTTACTCTGCTTGTCTCAGTTAGATCTTTTTTCCATTCTCAATCTTCTCTGTTCTGCAAAAATGAGAATCTAGACATATGCTTAGTATGTGAAGAATAATAATAATAATAATAATAATAATAATAATAATAAAGGAGGGTGTAACTGCTCCTGGGTATGGTGGAGGAGAAAGTTTATTTTAGATAGCAGGGTAAGCTAGCCAGAGGCTGAGACATTGGGGTGAGTTCAGAGTGAACATGATGAGCAGAGCAGACTGAGCTGGCTCATGTAAGGAGAGGGGAGGGGAGAGAATAAGAAAGGAGATCTAGGAGATCAAGAAGCCAGGAGACCTAGGGACCAAAAGGACTGTAACCAAAATGGCTGTGCTGTATAGGAATCAGAGAAGCTGGGGAAGGGAAAGCCCAGCCCATACATGTAGCTGGAGAAGTTTAGGATACGGGTGGAATATGCCAACCTGTAACAGGTGGGGACTAAGGGATGCTTGCAGACTCTGGTGGTTAACCTTGAAGACCACAGGGTTCCTGCTAGGAGCTTACATTTCTGACTGTATGGGAAGCTTTTTGATTAAACATTTTATATGTCACATTCAGTAGATCTCTGAAGAGTTCGATGGCCACGAATTAAATATACCTGAGTTAGTTAGTTACTTTAGACTTAACCTTGAAAACACATACAGGAGGCTAAAAAAAGTTTGTCACTAAATGAATTAGATAACAGTTTACAAGTTAGTAGCTTTTCTAAGAATAGGATTTTATAGCTTTATCCTTGTTAGGTTTGAGACTTAAAAATTTGAGTTGAAGGTTCTTCAGCATCAAAATAAATCTTTAAACCACAAATGTAGTCCATCAGAGAGACTGAGAACTTTATCCTTTTATGATTTACCATTTAAAAATATCATTTTCTTGAATGACATCAGCTTTTTCAATAGCTGAAGCTTAACAAAGTCAAAGAGGTGAGACCATATATTATTAATTCAGATTGCCCTCAGAAATTTATAATCTTTATTTATCAAATATATTTATTGATCAAACATATGTTGTTTCTTATTCAAAGTTTTAGAAGACTGATTGTGAACACAGTTGGGAAAGATGTAAGTAGTTAGTTACATCTCTAGGTTAGCTTTCGTTAACCTGATCATATCTTTATAACCTTAGGAATTTATCACATTCATCACACAAAAATCCATACCAATTCAAAATGATTTGCGTTGGTTCTCCTCCCATGGGTTCAGCCGAGGACAATGAGGACAGGGTGTCCAAGCCGAGGGGGTGAGAGATGCTAGAGTCACTAGGAAGACATCAGGAGTCTGGTAAATGCAGTCTGAGGGCTAGAGGATGTAGACTCCTTTATTCCCTGAAGAGAGAGCAAATTGTATAGCTTTGCGACCAATCAGATTCCTCCACACCATCTACAGTTCTATTTGTCTCTAGAAGGCTCCCCAAAGTCAGGCCACACACCCTCCACCCAACTACTTCCACAGTCATGTCAGCAGAAGACCCAGGCCATGAGCCCCAATGGTTCCTTGCCAGGAATGCCCACAAATTTGGAGATCAGCTGTTGTCTCCTTAGTCTAAGTAGGTACAGTGATAAACCAAGGGCTCAGTAGGACTAAGAAGTTTTATAAGTGCTGCCTTAGTTGGTTTTTACTATTTGGTCATCTTAAGATGATGGTGAAGTCACATGACTTGTACCCTTTAACCTTAGTAAAAGTGGCTACCAACCATGTGGTTGATATTTAAAATAACTGGGTTTTTTTTTTTTTTTTTGGTAGACTTACTTTATAAACAAGAGTTGAATCCCAGTTTCATGTATAGTATATTCTAAAAATCTGGGCATAGGGATCTTTTCTGAGAGTGATACTCCAACCAAAGACCATGCATGGGATTAACCTAGAACCCCTGCACAGATCCAGCCCATGGTAGTTCAGTATCCAAGTGGGTTCCCTAGTAATGGGAACAGGAGCTGTCTCTGACATGAACTCAGTGGCTGGCTCTTTGATCACCTTTCCCTGAGGGGGAAGAGCCTTACCAGGTTACAGAGGAAGACAATGAGTCATTGTCCAGTCCTAATGAGACCTGATAGACTAGGATCAGATGGAAGGGAGGATGACCAGTGGGCTGGGGGAGGGGCAAGGGAGGAGAAAAGGGATGGAGGGTGGGATTGGGAGGGCATGAGGGAGGGGGATCCAGTGGGGATACAATGTGAATAAATTCTAATTAATAATAAAAATAAATTAATTTTAAAAAGTCAAAAAAGTGAATCACATATATATTTTGTTGTAGCAAATTAAGGTGGTCTATCTAATTATAATTCTTTTTTATAAATTTTAAGCCAAATTTTTGTTACATATTTTTAACCATATCCAATGAACATACAAATCCTAAGATAGAGTTTAAAGAATATTTTAAGATACTTTTTTTTTTGAGAGCAGATCACAGAGAAATCATAGAGATAAAAGATTTTTAAGAGTGGGAAGTAGAGAAATCTTAAAAATAAGAGACTTTTGGGAGCATAGAACAGAGAAAGTTTAGATATACAAGATTTGGGGTTATTTGTTTGTTCAGTTACAGAAGGTGTTGCCATATGAGAGATTTTGAAAACTAAATGTGCCCAACATTAGCCATTAATCTGTGTTGAGGCCAAGCTGTTTATAGTCTGAGGAGGAGATGAGATTTCTATAAGTTCCAAGAGAGAACTGAGAAAGCACAGGTGACCTGTGTGGGGCTTAGAGAAGCTGCAGAATAGCAGGACAGAGCCCAGAGACAGAGAACAGAGTTGCAGATGATAGCTCTGCTGGCAGAGGAGAGGCCTAAGAGTTGTCTCTTGTCCTTAAGAAAGAGAAAGAGCAGGCAGCACTGAGGAAGGAAGTGAAAACTGTAGGACGGAGCTGAGAGAGGGCAGGACTGCAAAGTATCATAGAAACGTTGAGCTTTGGGATTGCGCGCAGTTTCTGGAAGGAGGAGACAAGGAAAATGGCACAGGAATTGTTGCAGTCCGGATTGCTGCTCCTAGCAGTGGTGACAAAGAGAGAGAAGCTTAGGCAGGTAAAGGGTCCTCATGGTAGGAATTTCCATCCAGGGCATCTCCAAGTGGAACGGAAAACTTGTCAAAGAGTGATGTTCTAAATCACAGAGGAAGTTGTCCCTTATCCTTGTGATTGGTGCCTAGTGGGGGCTGAGGGGCTTCCTGACAAATCCATGTGGCTTTTGTAGTAAGAGTAGACAAAACAGAAGCTCAAGATGACATTTATTCAGTAGAAAACTAAAGGGGGGGCAGGTGAGGCTTTTGTGAAAAGGGAGGGTGTAAGTATCTTTAGTAGGGCAGGCCAGAGCCCAGAGCCTAGAGTGTGAGACAGCTGCCCACGAGGTGACCTGGGAGGGCTTAGAAGGCTCTAGGAGCCAGTAGAGAGTGGACAAGAAGTGAGTGCAGGGAGGAAGCTCAACGTTTCTATGATACTTTGCAGCCAGTGTGGACTAGCTTGATCTGGTGCAGGTATGATGCAAGAACCATAGCTGCTATGAGCCTGTGAGGGCACTAGATTTGTAATGTCCAGAAGACATTAATTTGTAGCAATATTCCCCAATCTCCAGGTCTTAACATCTTTCTACTCACGTTTCACTGATGCACCTTAGACGTGTGGTACCGATCTCTCTTCGGAGCTGAACCCTCCCCAGCCACCTGTTCTCTGCTCTTTAACCAGTAGTGTGTTTGTGTATTAGCTGCCATCTGCTGCACAAGGAAACATCTCTGATGAGGGGTGAGGAAGTTGCACTAGTTTATGAGCATAAGGGTAAATATTTAGGCAGTTTGAAACTATGCTCCTTTGGGAAAATAATATTACTAGAGTTGATGACCTCTCTAGTCATGAGTTCTTGGTGGGTTTGCAGTACCAGGCACAGATTTCCTCTTGTGGAGTGAGCCTTAAGTCCAGTTAGAAACTTTTAGTTACCTCAGAACATCCATGGCAGCCTTGCAGCAATGGGCACACCTCTCCAGACCAGGCATCAGTGCAGTTCATAGGGGTTACAACTGGTAAGAGTGCTGATAACTTTCCCTCAGCAGCCTGTATAGCCCCTTCTGGCACTGTGAACACTAGCCAGCAAGGAGGATTACTAGTCAGTATCAGATGGATTTCTCCTAGTTCTCCAATCAATGTGTGTGGTGTTTTTAATAACAGGACCTTTCTTACCATCAAAGTCCAGTGGGCAAGAGGGGTTGTGATAGCCATATTGTTTTGGGGACTCTCTGGGACCCACTCTGTTGAACAACTCTGTGGGAATTATCTCATATCTAACACTAGGCTTTTTAGTTTGTAAACCTTTTCTTCTAGGAGGAGCATCATCTATCCTTGTGGGGTAACTTCAGTCAAATCACTTTTCTATGTATCTCTTTGCAGTTTATAAGGTAGTAGGTTTCCACATGTCAATTCCAAAAATCCTTAGTGTTATTTATCTTTCATGGTCACATTTCTCTGCTCCAGCCTCTCATCTGCCTATTCTCCCAACCATACTATCTGCGTTCTATTATTGTATCTCCACTCCTTTAAACTCCTCAGCACCCTCAAGGGTCCTTCTCTAGTTTCCTGGGATGCATGGGTACTTCAAGGAAAACACATCTAAATATATGAAACTATGAGGTACATGTGAAAGAGACCACTCTGTGCTTCTTGTCTGATTGCTGTAGCTAAGACTTCAGGCACTACATTGAATAAGACTGGAAAGACTGAGCACTCTTGTTTCATTCCAGATTTTAAAGGAAATTCTGTCAGTTTTCCTCCTTGAGTATAATGTTAGCTATAGGCTGTTTGTGAATGTAAACAAACGAACAAACAAAAAAGCAAAAGGAAATGAAAGAAGGACATGGCTGCTCCTAGGTATGGTGAAAGAGAAGGTTTATTGTAGATATGAGGTAGAGCATAGCCAGAGACATTTGGAAGCTTCCAGACTTAAAGCGACTGAGAAATTGAACAGGGCTATGTAAGAAGAAGGGAGAGGGCGGAGGGAGAGAGGCAAGCCAAGAGCAGAGGGTCCATATAACCAAAATGACTGGGTTGTATAGGGAAGAGAAGCTGGGAAAAGGGTCACTCACGTCAGTCCCTGGCTGAAGAAGTTTAGGATAGGGGTGGGGTATGCTAGCCAGGAGGACCCCTGTAACAGATAGGGACTGAGGAATGCTGGGAGGACCTGGTGGCCAGCAGCAGCTTTGATATATTAATAAGCACCTCAGTTAGCTATTTTTCCTGGATTTGAGACATAACAACTTCTAACTGGGAAAATGAAAGTAAGCCAGCAAGAATGCCTAGCCTCAGAATGCAAACACGTATTCAAATCCTGAAGGGAATGCATTAATTGGACACAGGGATGAACAGAAGAAAGATGAAGAAGATGACATCTACTAAAGAGAGATAATAGGACATCAAGAGATAACCATGACCATTGCTCTAAGCACACTCTTTGGAAAAGAATGAGCCTACACATTCATGGATATTTTATGAAAGATGAAAAGCTGTGAGGAAAACACAAAACTTCTTTACAGAATAAAGGAAACAGAAAAACTCACTGTTTCCAGCTGTCATCATAATAATTAAATTTCATTAATTTCATCAATAAATACCAAAATCAGACCCCAAAGAAGAGATAGATTTACATTTAGTAATGTCTATATTCTGGTCTCTAACTATTGAACAATTAAGGGGAAAAAGCAGATGAAGACAGAAAATAGTCAAAACAGTGTCGACTAATTACAAAGCACAGGAAACACCTGAGTAGTACACTTCAGTTTCAAGTGCTTATGTAGCACTGAGAGACCATATGCTCAGTCAGAAAGTACGTCTCCATTTTCAAATAATGTTATTTTGTAAGATTCATTAGCAACAAGATATCCAGAAAAGTCTTAAAATTTCCCCAGTCAACAAACACACGCATCACAGGACAATCTGCAGCACCCATTAGAAAATATACTTGTTAATATTGAAAATAACGCACACATGTGTGCAGTAGAGGAAAGACTGTGTAATCTGAAATTCTTATGTTAGAAAAGCAAAAATGTACACACCTAAGCTTCTACCTTGAGTCAAGCCGTAGGGAGAGAAAATGAAAATTAAGCTCAAAGAATACAAAAGTGGAATAATAAAGACAAAACAAAAATTATTGAAAAAAAGATACGTAATATTTCCATGCGTAAGATACCGCTGGTCATATAACTGAGCTTCAATAACAACATTGAATTAAACAGTCATCATTCTATAGCAGAAGAAGCTGAGTGAGATAAGAATCACAGATGAGCGTAAGAACTCCTCTCAGGAGGACCATCTAAGAAGGTCTGCTTTGAAAAGTCGACAAAAACTTGGATGTATTTTTTCCAGTAGGTATATATTTCCATCTCTAAGATATGGGACAAGCAGCAGAGAGAATTATCAAAAGTTATATTTTTTCAAAACAAATTTTACGGTGTCTTAAAAGACAGATTATCAATATCAGAAAGAAAAATTGAGCTATCTAAAGATACCAATGCATAGATGTTTAGCGATCTAATGAACTTTATATAATTGCAGTGAACAGAGTGCTTAAAAACAATAAATTAAAAAACAGACACAATAAGAATGTAATTTTACCTCTATAAACTAAAGAAATTAATTTTTTTTTTTTTTTTACTTAGACTCCTCCCTAAGGAACACTCTCAAATCTGCCTACTTTCTTTGGTGAGTTTCATCAAATATGGAAGAGAGAAATATGACCAAAATTAGCTACCCCATGGAGAAAAAAAATTAATAAGGAAAGAACATTTTCTATCAAATGTTGTAAGCCTAATACAATCTTGATGCTAATGGTTGGTGGATATTATCAAAAAAGGAAACCATACGAAGACAGGAAAGCTAAAACTCAGCACAGTACTGTTAGTTTGAATTCAAAGATTTAATTTTTCAGAGTTAAGTTGACTTATTTCAGTAAAATGATGCTTCTTCTATATTTGAAAATCAAATCATGTGATTCTCATAAATGTCAAAAATTCAGCATCTCAACACCAAAAACTGGTAACAAATTAACAGGATAAAGAATCAATTCAGTAATGAGCCCTAAGGAAAAATAACTATAAAAATTAACACCTATTATTGCAAGTGTTGGGCATTAACTGGGAAACATGCAGCACTTCTAAGAACAGCAGCCAGACAAAAATGCGCCACCCACACCGTCAAAAGCCCGCATGGTTTTAGGTGGCTGTTCTTTTCTTTTTTTGAAATGTTGCAGAGATTATGAAACAACTCCCTCTGTAAGAGGCCATTCATTCTTTTTATCTCCTTTTTTTAAAAGACAAAGTGATTGGATTATTTAAGCTTGTGTAGTTAAGTAGCAAGTTTACAAAATAATTGTGAGAACTACCGAGTGAATTTTAAGCCTAAGCCATTCAGGTTTGGTGTTTGTAGCTTTTTAATGGCTATCAGCAATTCCTCTATCTGGTGTTCAAGCTTCTGTATAACAGCCTGTGTGTCTTCATACTTTTTCTCCTTTGGCTGTGGTTGGAGTTAGTGAATTTGCTTTTTATTTAATTTTTTTGAAAGTAGCTCTTCATCGGTTTTCTAATGCATTACCATAGTGGAGATTTACTATCTACCAGCTCTGAAGTTTATGGTCCAAACTTGGTTTTAGTAGTCAATTCAAAGTGAAGGCAGGGCAACTGTTTTCCTACAGGTACTAGGCAGAATCCTTTTCTTGCTTTTTGTAGCTTCTAGATGAGGTCTGCATTCCTGGTTTTAGAATTGCATCCTTCAGCTTCAAAGTAGAGCCAGATGCTTTCTTTCTATATCACACACATGTGCATGTGCACGCACACACACACACATGATAGGCAAAGATATATGACATGATATATTAGATAAAGATATAGACATAAATATCAAGAGCTTTGTAATCAGTTTAGGAACACTCAGACAACCTCTCTATTTCACAGTCTTTGATACAAATGTTAAAAGTCCTTTTGTAAAGTCACTCATACAGAGGTTCCAGTGCTGGGGACAGGTCTTTCGGCACAAGGGCAGAAGTGGTGATACTGTCCTGCCACAAAGGCAAAAGTCATGGCTTTTCATTTCTGAGACGTAGTTACAAAGAAACTAGCATTAAGCCAGGGTTCTCTCTCACAACACCCTTAAGCAAAACTATTTGAGGTTTTCTGTCTTGTGGGAAGAAAGAAAGAAACAAATGCCTCTAACCGGTACTCAGCAAGGGCCTAAGAAAGAGAAATCCAGTGAGTCATTCTTGCAAAGTGGCTCCCTGCTCCTACTACTCTGTTCTAGGAGCCAGTACCCAGTAACCCTGGCCACTGCATTGATGGCAACTTTGTAAAAACAAAACGAAACAAAACAACAACAACAAAACACCGCCTTCCAACCGAGTCTCCCATGCAATTCCATGGCATAGGTAATGTGAAATAAAACGTGTTTTAACTGGATAAATTTGGGAAAATTGATTATGAAAAAAATAGACATCTAATAAAAATTCAACATACTAAAATTTATTCCTATAGTTGAGAAAAAAAACATGTTTTAAAAATTCAACTTACCATAGCTTTAAAAATGTTAGTCCTATATATAAAAATTACATATATGAACTTTATAGTAAAATTATTTAAATGCCACAACCAAATAATAATACATATTGATACAGACAAATCAAGTAATAAAGGCAAGACAACAGATTATGATATCTGCAATGATAAACTTGTGCTTTGCTGGTAAAATTATTTCGCAAGATTTTAAATATATAAAATTTGTATGTAATTTCTAATGAGAAAAATTTTAAATTATTACCAAGATTTTTTGAGTTTTCTTACTCAAACTTGACCAGTGATTAGATGGTTTAGCAAGTTCTCTGTACTGATTTCGTTGTCTCCTTCATAAAATGTAATCTCAATGAGAATGACAGCTCAGCTGCTTTTTCCATGGTTCTGTCCCGTCTTCTGGGATACCACTGGTGATATAATTGACCTTCAGTAACACAATTAAATTAAACAACTGTCAGTCTATAAGAGAAGAAACTGAGTGAAATAAGAACCACTCATGAGTGTACGGAGGTCTGCTTACATAAATCAACCAAGCTCTTCAGTAGTTTCTGAAGGTCCTTAACTGCAGCCTGAGTTTGGGACCTAAAACTCACTCTTTCCTTATGTTGTATAATAGACAATGCAGATGTATATTGAGGAGTGTACCTCTGAACATTTCCAAAGATATTCCTTCAAGAGAAAATGCAGTCAATTTTGAACCCCAGATTAGAAAGCAGTCATGTCTCACGATCATCACAATCAATTAACATCACCCAAACAACTGCAATGAGAGAAACCATAGTGCACCATCCAGCAAATATATGTCTGATGGTCTCCACATGTCTCTCCCACAGCACCCTGTGATTATGGAGTTCATTAATTCATAAACACATTTATGTAGAAGGGAAACCTTTAAAGAGGTGATAAATTTATGTTCTATGAGGGTAGACATGTGTCTTCCCACCTTCACGAGTGCTGTTCCAAGTATAGGATAGGATGAACAGAATTAGAATTTTCATAGTTTGAAATAAAGCTGTTATTCAGATAAATAATGCAGTAAGCATTAGTTGTGATTCTCTGACTCTAGGTTTTAGGTTTAGACAAATTCCACAGTCTCTGCTAGGTTTGTATGCTGCTCTGTTTGCTAGAACATTTTATTGAAATAATATTAACTTCTGTACCTCTACCTCAAATAGGACAGAATTTACATAGCTCTGGACTTTTCATCCTCTATTAGCTATGAGTATTTTCACAAAGTTACTGTTACTAACAGAGGCTACAAAAGTATCTTATAACCTCTTAGCCTGGGTTTGTTGACCTCAGAATCCTTGAGTCATTATCAACCTCACTAGGTGGGCCATGGTCTCATGGCCATCCTCCTGCCTCAGCGTTCTGAGTTCTAAGATTACCATTACTTCTTGTCCTCCATAAGGTGACAGTGCTATCTTCTCCATAATCTCCAACAGTCCCCTTCTATTATATTGGAATTTTGTCTGTTTTTTTTTCTTCATTCATCTGTGCACACGGCACATTTATTTTTCAACTAAGATGACAACAAGTAAGATGTCATGAAAAATTTGTGATTACAGTCCATTTCCTCATTCTCATACAGAAATTGTTCGTTTGTTTGTTTGGTGTGTGTGTGCGCGCCTATGCCACTGCACAGATGTAGATGTCAGATAATAATCAAATTTGGGGACTTAATTCTCTCTCTTAACCATGTGTTTTTAAGGGATGGAACTTGGGTTGTCAGGCTTGGTCACAAGTGTCTTCACTTTCTGAGACAACACATCATCCTAAACTCACTTTTTATATTAACCAAGGTGTCATTCGGGATGTGGTAAGATTCTAGGAGGAGAAAGAACATCATGTTCTCACATGGACTGCAGGTTAAATAGGACAGAAAGACTATATACTACCCAGGATGTCCTGTTAGTTTCGCCCAATACTGCTAAAGTTTATACATTAGTTACTCTTCTAATTGAGATGACAAAGTGCCTAATAAAAGTAATGCAAAGCAGGAAAATTTTATTTTGGGTCACAGTTTATGGGGGTAGAGTCATTAAACAGAGGTAGATGAATGCTGGTTCTCTATTCTGTTACTTCATTTTATTCAGTCTCAAACCCCATGGAATCATGCCACCCACATTCATAGCAAATATTCTTCATCAGTCAGTTTTCTGTGGACATACCCTCCCAGACATACACAGAGATTCATTTCCTATGTAATCTTAAATCCTGCTCATTTGACAAGCAAGATTAACTATCATAGACTCATGGATAAGGTGAGGTGGCCACATAGAATTTTGGGAGACTTGCTCCATTTCTTCATCATTCCACTGAAGCCCTTGTACATAGGTGTCATGACACAGGGGCACAGATATTTTGATCTTGATGCTTGCATATGGCAAGATTGTGTTTCTAGAGGAAATGTGTGTGTGCTTCAGTGTCAACTTCTTTCCCACAAGGATGAAACCGAAGGCTCTATTTGAGATGTAGGAAGCAATTAGTGTGGAAATTTACAGAGACACGGCATGTAGAATAGAGAACATAGCCAGCTTGCAGGAAACATGGGCACAAGCAAGACTAGCATCTCTACCATTTTAAGACAACAAAGCCTTCGGATTATTTGTTAGTACAACAACACATGACTCGACAGGGTCAGGAAGCTTCTGATGCCCATAAATATCAATGTTCTGTGATGCTGTCCATAAGAGATGATACCACTGGTTAAATTTTCATCAGCATCATTCTTCCAGAGAAGGTGGACACTCAGCAGTTGGGTGATCCTGATCCATTCCTCTGCCTCAAATTAATCACAAACCCTTAAAGCTAATTCCCACTTAGAGGTGTAACCTGCTCTTCTTGGATAAAGGATGGTGTCAGTGAAGCTCAGGAAAATCCCCAGAAAAAGTGGATACAATTCTAATGTTTTTGGATATCTGCTTTTTTCACTATTAAAAAGAAAGCTTTTTCCCACAGCTTCTGGCTATTACAAATAAAGCTTCTACGAACATGGTTGAGCAAATGTCCTTGTTGTATACTTGAGCATATTTTGGATATGTGCCTAGAAGTGGTATAGCTGGATCTTGACATAGCACTATTTCTAATTGTCTGAGAAAGCACCAGATTGATAGCACCAGATTGATTTCCAAAGTGGTTGTACAAGTTTATATTCCCACCAGCAATGAAGTAAGGTTCCCCTTTTTCCACATCCTTTCCAGCATGTGTTGTCACTTGAGTTTTTGATTTTAGCCATTCTGATGGGTGTAAGGTAATATCTCAGGGTTGTATTGATTTGCATTCCCCTGATGACTAAGGATGTTGAACATTTTAAGTGTTTCTCTACCATTCAATGTTCCTCTATTGAGAATTCTCTGTTTAGTTCTGTACCCCATTTTTTAATTGGATTACTTGATTTGTTGCTGTTTAACTTCTTAAGTTCTTTATAAATTCTGGATATTAGCCTTCTGTTAGATACAGGGTTGGTAAATATCCTTTTCCAATCTGCAGGCTGTCATTTTGTTCTGATGACGGTGTCCTTTGCTTTACAGAAGCTTTTCAGTTTCATGAGGTCCCATTTATTGATTGCTGAACTTAGAGCCTGTGCTGTTTGTGCTGTTGGTGTTCTTTTCAGGAAGTCGTCTTCTGTGCCAATGAGTTCAAGACTCTTTCCCACTTTTTCTTCTAACAGGTTCAGTGTGTTTCAGATGTCCCTCAGTTGAGAAATGGATACAGAATTGTGGTACATTTACACAATGGAATACTACTCAACAATTAAAAACAAGGAAATCATGAAATTTGCAGGCAAATGGTGGGAAGTAGAAAAGATCATCCTGAGTGAGGTATCCCAGAAGCAGAAAGACACACATGGTATACACTCACTTATCAGTGGATATTAGACATATAATATAGGATAAACATACTAAAGTCTGTACACCTAAAGAAGCTAAGCAAGAAGGAGGACCCTGGGTAAGATGCTCAAGCTACATTCAGAAAAGCAAATGGGATGGACATCTGAAGAGGGAGAAAACAGGGAACAGGACAGGAGCCTACCACAGAGGGCCTCTGAAAGACTCTACCCAGCAGGGTATCGAGCATATGCTGAGACTCATAGCCAAACTTTTTGCAGAGTCCAGGGAATCTTATGAAAGAAAGGGGGAGATAGAAAGACCTGGAGAGGACAGAATCTTTACAAGGAGAGCAACAGAACCAAAGTATCTGGGCACAGGGGACTTTTCTGAGACTGATACTCCATCCAAGGATCATGGTTGGTCCTTGCACAGAAAGAACTTAGAACCACTGCACAGAAATAGCCCATGGCAGCTCAGTGTCCAAGAGGGTTCCCCAATAATAGAAATAGGGACCATATCTGACATGAACTCATGGGCTGGCTATTTGATCATCTCTACATGGGGGGGGGCAGCCTTACCACTCCACAGAGAAAGACAAACAAGCCAGTAGTGATGAGACCTGATAGAATAGAGTCAGATGGAAGAGGAGGAGGACCTCCCAAAGCATTGGACTGGGGGAGGGGTACAAGAAAAGAAGAGGGAGGAAGATGGGATTGGGAGGGCATGGAGAGTCGGCTACAGCTGGGATACAAAGTGAATAAACTGTAATTAATAAAAATAAAATAAAATTATGTGTAACAAAAAAACAAGTGAAAAAAAAAGGTCAGCTTTTCTTTATAAAACTGCACAAGCCCTTACATCACAGGAGTTTAATGAATGACTCTGGTTCCTATTTTATGAGATCATCATGTTTTTACTAACTCATAGAAAATAATAAAGTGAAGTATAAGTACACATTAAAAGGTTATAGAAAATGTTCCTCCCCCCCAAGAAGGCTAAAATGTATTAGTAATGGAGGGCTAGATATTGGTCAATGGACTTAACTAATTAAAACACATGGATAATTAGATGTCCCTAGTGAGCTGAAACTAATGACTGAATTTAAAGTTCTAATAGAGTACAATGAAGAATAATTCTTGCTTATGTAGTGCTAGCCTGGTGTCAGTGACATAATTTAACTTTCTAATGACCTTTTCATTCAGATTTGATTAATTCCATATCAAGGCATTAGCTCATGCAATGAGTCTTAATGCCACGTTAGATATTATAATTATCCAGCGGAATCAAGGCCTATAAGCACTCAGAATTACAATAGAAAATGTCATCATCTAGAAGTGCTTTGGCATTGGGAGACAGATATAGGGCAGAATTATCTATTATCCATGCAGCTATCAAATGTGTAGATAACAGGGGATATGAAAATGTGCTTATAGTTGCCAACGACTTCAAATTATCCAAAGTTATTAGTACCAACACTCTAATGAAAACAGCTTGATTGCTTTTCAAAATAAATTTGTTTTCTTTTCTTTCATTTACATATTGTTTTCTAGCTGTTGGATATTTCCTTGGCATCCACTGGCCTTATACCTTTTTCAGGGATACTTTAGGCTGACAAAAACTCAGCTTGTGAAGTTGCCCACACTTTAGTTCTGGAAAAAAGAAATAACAGTGTTAAGCAAAAAAGTGTTGGAGGTTTCCACTGAAGCTGAGAACAAGGATATTGAGCAGTTTATAATGGAGTACATTTCCAGAGAGAAAATGAAATATATATTCTATTTTCCAGGTATGAGCTGGTAAGCCTCATTTTTAAGAGGGCTGAGCCAGGCTCAGCATTTTTAAAATCTCTGACCAAAGAACTGAGTCAAACGTCTAACTCTTCTTTCATTTAGTATAGGTTACTTCAATTACGCAGAGTTTATCGTTTATTGTTGCATTTGGTGCAACAACTGTTCAGAGGAGGACGATTTTGTTAGTATAATTCTCCATTCTCCTTTTACAGGGGGAGATACTGAGACGAGGACGCAGCAGCCCAAGTGACTTAACTAAGACGAGTATCTAATAAAAGTCACTGCTAGTGTAGTGTCAGTGTAAAACACTAGGCCTGGTTACGCCAGCTACCAGGAGGCTGAGGGTGGGAGGACTCCTGAGATGTGGTCAGGCCTGATAACAGAAAAGATCCATTTCAAAAGAAAAGCATTAGGGTCCCGGCATTGCTCAGAACACCCACGACTCCATTCTAACTAAATTCCGTGTCAGCTGGGTGTTGCTACTGTTGTTACCGGACTTTTCTAGGCCCCATTTTCCACACATAGTCTGAGGAGTTATGTTATGACTGAATGAGGTAATAAAAAGAAATGTTCATAAAAGAATCCCAAGTACCCAGGAGACTGAGGCAAGAGGATGACAAATTTGAAGCAGCCCTGGACTATATGAGTTCTGGAACTTTAAGTCATTCTGAGCTATGTAGCAAGACCAGGGCTCAGAAAACATAGATAAACAGGTAGACAGACAGACAGACAGACAGACAGACAGATAGATAGATAGATAGATAGACTGTGATAGATGGGTAGGTAAGTAGGTAGACAGATAGATGAGACACACACATAGAGACAGAAATAGAACAAGAGAGAGGTTTATTTCTTCTTTATAAATATAATATTTTAATTATTCCTCAGAGAATTTAATACCTGTATACAAAGTATTTTGATCAATTCAACCCTATTTTGTCTCCTCATTTCTCATAAATCCATCCTCTAACACCAACCCCCATTCCTGAATTTCATATTCTCTCTCTCTCTTTTGTAAACCAATAATTACTATTTGAGCTTATTCACATAAGCATGAGACCATCCACTTATTATAGTCTGTTACCCAGGGGCACACATTTACAGAAAAACGACCCTCTCTCCTCCAGCAGCCATTACCTGTCAATAGCTTTTTTGTCAGAAGTGGAGACCAGTGGGCCCCTGCACCCTTCGTGATGGAATGCTGACTGTCTTGCTCTTGTGCAGATGATCAGAGCTGCTGTGAGTTCACAAGTACAGCAGTTCTGTCATGTATTCAGTGTTGTTTTGCTCCAGTCCTTCCCAATTTCCTGTTTTTAATTTTTTTCCACCCCTCCCTTATGCAATGGTCTCTAAATCTTGCAGAGATGTCCCGTTCGTGACTGAACACCCTACAGGCACTTACTTGCCACAGTTGTGAGTTTTGTATTAACCGTTGCCCATGCATAAAGCAACCCTTATGATGATTGCTGAAAGCTATATTAATATATGGATATGTGGATTTTGAAGACTATGCTAATTTAGTGAAATAATAGTTACTTCCTGGGTCCCGTGTGCTCCCATTTTAAGGGTTCTTGACCATATTTACAGCACCAGAGGTTAAGGTTTTTATTGCTGTGAAGAAACAACATGATAAAAATAATTTGGGGAGAAAAGAGTTTATTTTTATTATACTTCCATATCACAGTTCATCTCCAAAGGAAGGAAGTACAGGACCTCAAATAGGGCAGGAACTTGGAGGCAGCAGCTGATACGAAGGCTCTGGAGGAGTGTTGCTTACTGGCTTGCTCTTTATGACTTCCTCAGTTTTGCTGTCTTATAAAACCCAAGATCACCAACCCAGGGATGGCAATGCCCACAATGAGCTGGACCCTCCCAGCCTTGTAGAAGAACAGATCCAGTGTCTCTGTAGGTACTTACATTGGCATGCACATACAGTCATAATAAATATAGTAAAAGTAAATCTTTACAGCACTTACATAGATCACTGATCATGAGAAGTTGAGCACCAAGCCAGCTACAAACTCTTGAATCCACAACGTGTGCCTGATATGCTGGTGCAGCTGCGGCACAGAAGTTGTGGATTTAACAGACCATCACCTGACTGGATGTAAGGCCCACTTCATGAAGTAGAACCCACGTCTGATACTGTTTAGGTGACCAAGAACCTGAGACTTAATATGTTATGGCCCTAAGGGAAAACCAAATACTATTGTCTGCTAAAGAAATATAGCAGTAAAATGACTAATAATGACATTCTGTCAGACTGCTAGATCAGTGTCTTCCTCGGCTCTCATCAGAGAAGTTTACTGTGGCAGTAGGTGGAAACAAACACAGAGACCCACAACTGGGCAATGAACAGAGAGTGAGAGATCTCGGAACGCTCAGTCCTAAATCAAATTCCTCCCTCCAGGGCTCAGTATGAGTCAATGGGGATGGAAGAAACTAAAGCGTGCCTTCCAAATACAATAGGACTGACGTCCAGAAGAACTCGCAGAGACTGTGGCGGCCTGTACAGGCCGGCTCAGGTCCTAGCCAGGGCTGGTATGGGAACCGAACTTGACTTCCATCCATAACCCAGATGCTATCTCCAATCGACAACGGCCAACAAGTGAAAAATTAGCATTTCTCCAGTGCAGTCTCACTGGGTACACAAGCCCAACAAGGAAGGCACTGCCATAGATGGGCCCAGCACAAAATGAATTCAATACTATATTTGGAGATGTTTTTCTCATATTGCTTGGTTTGGGTTCTTTTCAACCTCACTTGTCTTTTACTTATCTATTATGGTTTCTCATTTTGTAGTTACAAGGTGTGTGTGTCTTATGCCTCCTCTGTTTCTCTTTTCTGTGTTTATCTGCTTGCTTTGCTTTAATTCTAGCTTGATTGTCTTTTATTTGCATGGTTATTTTCTAATGATGGAGTGAAAGAAGGAATGGAGTTGGATTTTGGGGAAAGTGGGGAGGATTTGGAAGGAGAGGAAGAAGGAAAAGCTATGATGAGAATATGTTGTATGAAAAAATATTTTCAATTATAGAAAGAAAAAAGAAGAGGTGAATTTGAAAGAGACCAAGGGAAATTGTTATGTGGGAGGTGCTAGAGGGATAAAAGGGAAGGAAGATAATGATGTAATTATATTTTAAGCTAAACAAAATATTAATTTTAAAAGTTCCCATGTACATTCAGTCAACTAGGTTTTTCTCTATACTTTAAGGAATCACATTGTATTAGCAGAGGTTAGACTGCTCAAGCTCAGCACCGAAAACACCAAACCTACACAGTTCTTTACACTATATTGAATTACACATTTATAATTGTCAATGGAAATAATAAATTCACACGAACTAATTATTTAGAATATAACTCATAATTAAATGAATTGAAAAGGAAACTTTGGGAAAAAAATCTTTAAAACTACTTACCATTATGTCTTTTATATAGCAAAATGATAATAACATAATGCTTTTTTACCAAAATTTACTTTGGTTTGCCAAATCCTATTGGCAGATAAACTGATATTTGATAAATGCACGTATTTTTTTTTTTTTTTGGGAGGAGGGTTCTTGGGTTTAGGAGATAACTGCGTAAAATCTTCCCCCACAAGCAGGAGGACCCAGAGCCCACCTAACGGTGTATCTGGCAGCACACAGCTATGGTCCCAAGGGCTCCTGCAGCATGTTGGAAGACAGAGATAGGAAAATACCCCGAATCTGTGAGCCAGCTAGCCTGCCCACACTGCAGTGACCAAGAAATAAAGTGTCAACGAAGAACTGACATGAGAGGTTCTTCTCCTTTACCCGCGTGTTGAGGCAGCCACAAAGCTACACATACACACATATCATACACACATAAACACAGAGATTAAAAGGAGTCTCTTTAATAACTGTCTCATCAATAGTTATAGCATGTAACGTGAATGTTGGTTGATATTTATGTTTAATATATTGGCAAGAAACAGCACAGATGTGTGTATGTCCCTTGCCTTGATCTTAAAAAGCACAAACAATGTCCTTCCTAAGTCAGATGATAACTTTAAATGAGAATGACTATTTCTTCACTTTTATATAATAATATTATTCACAACATGGTTACCTGACACACTTTTAACTGTAAGTAGCATTCTGGACATTTCATGAGATCAGATAATGAACAAACTAGTAATTTAAAACCCAAGTTGTAGCATTTGCTAGCCATAACTGCTGCTGCTTAAAATTGTTCCGAGTTCACTGACTCCTAAGGGAGATCCACAAGGCAGGAACAGCGGATAAGTGGTCTCATTAAAAGCACAGGGGATAATGAAGGATAAAAAAATAATTGGATGTTAGTAGTCTGACTTTTTATTTGTTTCTTTGGCATGTTCTTATTGTACATGGCATATATATATTATATCAATTTTTCATAATTCTTTTAGAATAGCTTTAAAACCTCTTGAAAATTTAACAGTGGGCTCTCTCCTATGAACCAGTACTCACTGGCTGGAGCCACCTAGTTTTTGATATTCATTTTTAATATCTAAAAATGTCCATTTTAGTGGGCATTTTAAGAATTAATATTATAAATAAATATCTATTTAGATATTTAGATATCACTTTCTTCCCTCTTTCCAGTCTTTCCACTTGCCTACTGTACTTACATAAAACCCCCACCAGGGCAGCAGGGCAGCAGGTGAGCTGGTGTGCTGAGGAGCCTTGGGGAGGTGGCTGATAGCTACCAGTCAGTTTCAGAAGCTTCAAACAACACCTCCCCGGAAACCATTATATAGTGCATACACCAACTTGACTGAAAGTTTTCAATCTGTTTTCAATCTACCCATCTAGCGTAAAATAGTAAAACCCTGAAATCAAAGGGAAGAGGTCCTCCCCTATCAGTGGGCTAGGGAAGAGGCATAGGGGGAGAAGAAGGAGGGTGGGTGGGAAGGGAGGAGATGAGGGAGGGGTCTTCTGCAGGGATACAAAGTGAATAAATTGTAATAAGCAAAAAAATTGATTAAAAAAATAGGTAACTTCTCAGTTCAAAGCTACTCTCTTACAGAGACAAATCCACTGAAGACACAAGAGCACACACTGGTGGCCTCTCTGTTTTCAGAATTCCCAGTCCCGTGGCCAGAAGAGCTCGCATGCTAATAGAAACTCAGAGCCTCTTCTGAGCACTGTGTCCTGTTAGTGGCAGCATTCCCTCTAGATAAAAACTTCCTGTATCCCTCTTCGTCACACCTATTCTTCCTAGGGATCAAGGAAACATACTTAGCTCCTGCTGCCTGGTTTTATAGGATAATCATGCAGCCTCTAGTGTCTATTAGTCCTGATTATTTTGACTGCCTCAACTGAGGTGGGAATGAGCCTTGAGTAAAGCTAATACTGTTCATGACTAACCATATTAAAGATGAAATTACCAACTATGCATTTTCCTTTCACCTTTCAGTATTTTCTTTATTCCTTTTCCCCCTCCATCTTTCTTTTTTCTTCCTGTTTTTTCCCCATAAAATATCGTAAAGGAGCTTTCTTTCTTAGCCACTATTTTATCATATACAAACTTCTCTTTTTATTTTCTTTCTTGATCCCCCCAATCAAGAGCATTTACGGGTTTGCTCAGAAGTTCATGTTTTTCAACCCTATAACAGGAAAGAGTGTTTTCCAAATTCAAGGAAATTAGAATGACATTTCCTTCTGTTTTCTGTTCTCCCCCAAGCCTCATAAACAGCCCCCAACCCCATCCATCTGTGACTCTGATCAAGCAGCTCTTTCCATTTGAGTCTCTTGGATTCAAGAGCACCATAGCCTTCCTGCTTCATTGGAGCTGTGTCTCTTTCTTGGTAAATAACTATGAGATATTTTAACAGTGCCATTTAATGATAAGGCTACTTTGTCTTGTCTAGAAAACATCTAAAATCTTTTTATATTACCAAGCAAAGACCATGATTTGCCCCACTCTCAGTCCTTTCATCAACCCACTGACACAACATTGGAGAGAAATATCAGTGTCAGGGAGGGAGAGTTGAGCACACTGGTTTTCTAGTTAAACATGCTGGTTGATCACGCTCCTTTACAATTCATCCGGCTGTTTCCCACGGCTGAAGAACCTCGAAATATATCCCCTATCACTTTGCATGAACCAAGATTTTTTCTTTTGTTTCTTTTTTCTTTAACCAGGACTATTATAAATCCCCAAATTTCCAATTCCAGTATTTTATTATTTTTTTTTTTAAATAATGGAATTTTCCTATTGTTCTTATGTTGTTTATTCTCAGCCCCTACAAGTTTAAATTCTAGGATGGACTTAAAATGGTAGAATAAAAAATGCCTTATATTTCTCATGAGTTTGTTGTTAGGTTCTAGTTTGTATTATAAAATAATATCAAGATTTAGCACCAAAGTCAGATTTTTCTGCGTAGTAGTTTTAAGACCTTAGGCTTACCTTAATACCCAAATCACCTGGAAGCAGTAGTAAAGAGTGATTTTTCTGCTTAACTAATCAAGTGATTGGGTGGATCAGTTAAAAAAAATGTGTTTTTTTAAATAGAAAAATACTGTGCTAAGCAAAACATGATTATGCTTTTTAAACAACTCTTCAGCTCTTGTTATCCAGAGTTAGACATAATGAGGGATATTTGAAGGTAACTGATAGCATCCCGGAACAGGTACATTATTGTGTTATCCAAGCATTCACTTGTAAGGGACTCTAAGAAGGAAAGAGGGTTAGATGGGGGGCAGCAAAGCAGAAATGTAGCATTCTTGCTCCCTGAGATCACAGACTCAACCAAAGCAACCCTCAGCATCCCCAGTAGTTTCTAAGTATAGGCACAAATTCTTTTTACTGAAATATAGCATCAGCTTCTTGAGATACATTGTATGTAATTGTGCCCAAATGAACTGGCCAGAAGATGCAGTGAACAGCAACCCATGCTGTCCATTGCTTCATCATCACTATCTGGAACCACCAACCCAATGTGCTCTGGTCAACCACCTGAAAAGCTGGCCACAGAGGGTTCTGAGACGTAAAGACAACAGACCTAAGCCAATTTGAAAAAGATGAGAGAAGAAACTCTCCTCAAAATAGTTTTTGAGGAAATGAAAGTTTTAAGGATTTTCTTGATTTTTTCTCCTTCTCTATCTGTAAGATTGACCTAGTCTATAGCTGTGAATGTAAAAATGTCAAGATGCACATAGATGATGTACAGCTGAATAACAGTTTCCTCATCTGAAATGCTTCCATTCTTTTTGAACAGGGTCCCAGCGCTTTCCTCAGCACTCCCAGGAAGCAGATAAGTTGATCAAAGGATTAGGTGTCTTATCAACACAAAATCAGAGGCTAGAGAAATGGGGACCGGCAGAGGACTCAGCTTTGATTAAAATAGTTCATGGTGGCTTACAACCACCTGTAACTCCAATTTCAGTTTCAGGGGATCCAGCGCTCTCTTTTGGCCTCCATTGGTACAAAGCACACATATGGTGCATAGACATACATTCAGACAAAATCCATATAGACATAAAACAAAATGTATTTCTTAAAAACCACAAGAAAATAATGGTGAGTTAAGAGACATTAATGGTGTGGCTAGCTCTATATACTACAGAAATAAAAAAAATTACAGAATGCATGGAAACCATTGCTATAGGAAGTGAGATTTTAGCAGATGTTCCTCATTGTGTGTGATTTCCACCCTGCTGTTAGTTCATAGAAAGTAAGGGTTTAGATTTGAAATTATAGTATGGAGACTTTGTAGAGCTTTTGGCTTCATATAACATATATATGGTGACCGAGAGAAACTAAATATGTTTTATTGTAAGTCATGGGGAGAAATGGATTCACAGTATGAGAAACTATGCACAAAAAGCCGGAGTTCATCTAGAGAACACAATAACCGTTGTTGGGAGTGGAAAGCAGGCAATCATAATAAACAGTTACTGCCTTGAAAGATGTACCCGAACCATGACCTTCCACTTCAGTGGCTCTCAAGCTTCTTAATGCTGAAGCCATTTAATTCATTTCCAAATGCTATGGTGATCCCCCCAAATTAAATTATTTTTATTGCTACTTATAACTAATTTTGCTCCTGTAATGAACTGTAATGTAAATATCTGCGTTTTTTGCTGGGTTGCTGGACTTGGGCAACCCATGTGAAAAGGTCATTTAACCACAAAGGAGTCACATCTCACAGGTTAAAAACTACTGTTCTACTGGATGGATAATATGTAAAGTGTGGAGTGCGCTCATGTACGAAACTTCTTACATGTGATACAATACACGTGTTTTAAGACGTAGAAGACCTTATTCTCAAAATTAGAGAACTTGAAAAGTCAAGAAGAATGTTAGCAAAAACGAATGAAAGGCTCTAGTCTAGGCATTGTGATCCTTCAGAATATCTTAACCATAAGACATGTTAAAAGACCTTAGATTTTCTTCAGCAGCAAAGCAAAGCCTTATTGAGCAACCGCTAGTTACCTCAACTTTGACATTGCAAGCTTTGCATTCCTGGATGATGGGTGGTAAAAATTAAAGGAAAAAAAAATTAAAGTTATAGTAACTAAATACCAATATATGAGAAAAGAGATTTCTGGGGATGGAAATTCCAGAAGAGAAACTGCAGTTCAACCTCCTACAAGGGAATAGGGAAGACTTCCTCGTCCACACTGCCTTCCTTTCTTAGGGAAAAGTGACTCTCTGCCAACAGTAGTGTACTTATTTTTTCGGTTCAGCAGTGGTTCCAGGACATGGAACAAAGGTAGAACATTATTCTACTCCTCTGAATAGAACCTGGCAATTTTAACAGTAGGAGCCCGAGCCTTTTATCAGTAGCATGCTTCAATCTATGCAAAAAAGAAAAATAATAATAAATCCTCTGAAAAAGCCCCTTAAGAAATGAGTGTGAATGTTCCCTAAACTGTGGATGTAGAGTGTAAAATGTATTACAATAGACAAGATGACAGTCATTTCTAATAGCAGTCAAATTGCCTTATATTTTTTTGAGCTGCCAAATAGGCCCTTTACTTAAATCCCTTTCCTGTAAAATGCTGGAGAATGTATACTTTAGAAATTAACAGCTTCTATAGGTGGCCTAGGTTAAATCTTGTGATTTCACCCCAGGTTATCACTTAGGAGAATCATGATTCATGTTTTAGTTTTATCATGGCACAAACCCGGGCAATTTGTCACATCATCAACCAATTAACTCTTTGTTCAATATAACCCTACCATTTCTGGTGAACCAGATAAGGTTCTTGTCAAATGTTCTGCATTTCAGAGAAAATTCAGTGCTCACCTTGTCTTCCAAACTTCATATAGATTAGAATAATAAAACAGAGAAAAATTTAAGACCCAGGTGAATACTTCAAGCACTTGACTCAATACCTTGTTAAATATGCTTTGATGCAAGGCATAGTGGAACATGCATATAAACCTAGGGAGCGGTGGAAATAGGAAGGTCAAGAGTTCAAGACCATCCTGAGCTACATAAGATTATCTGAAGGAACAAAACAATAACAATCCTTGACTGTTCAATCTAAGATAATGCTTGTATTTCATTCTGTTGGTTCATTTATTATTTTATGAATGCTGTGTCTTGAATGCAGGCTGTAAAATCGAAGACATTGTTGGTAGATTCCACACAAAACCTAAATGTTCATTTAAATAAATTTACTGACATTTTTATGTGCATATAATATTTTATAATCAAACATAACATCCATTTACTCCTCTCCAAATTCTCTTCAATGCCCATATACTATTCTTTTACAATTTCATGTGTTCTTCCATTTTTAATATACAATGAGCCCATTCAGTCTTAGCTGTGTTTGGGTATAAAACCATTTCCTGGAGTATGAGTAGCCTCTCAGGTCCCATCCGTGGAGAAAATTGACTCTCTCTCTCCTGGTAGCTATCAAATTCTAGTAGATCATAGACTAATGGTTGGGCCTTCATAAGTCCCATCTGTGCTGGGATTTGAGCTGGCCTAGTGTTGTGCATGCTGTCTCAGCCTCTGTGGTTTCATGTGTACAAGGGTCCTGTCATGTCTGACAAAATACTGTTTTGCTTCAGACATCCACTACCCCTGGCTTTTTACGGCTTTTAGAATAATACTGTTAGGGCTCTGACCTAGAGACCTAGATTGCCACAAAATCTGCTTACTGTCTGTTATATGTGCATGCTTTTAATACTTGGTTATAATGCTTAGATTGGCGTATCAGTGGAAGTAGGGAAACTAGTAAGAACCCTGAAGGTGGATTTCAAGGGGAATGGTATATACCACAGGCAATATGAAGTAGGAAGGGAGAATAATGGAACAGGAAAGGTTAAGTGAGATGGATGATGGGAAAGCAGGTTAGAAGAGGACATATGAAAAACAAATAACTAACATAAAAGATCCAGGTGGAAATCCATGTAGAAACTTCATAAAATATATACAGATATAAAGGGAGTCTAAATGGAGTTACTATGCAACAAAGGTAAATGCGTCTCCTATGAGATAAGCTATCAAATAAATGTCCAGTGCTATGTCTGAGTTTCCCCCTTTTTAAAAAATATTCGTCAGTGGGGTCCAACGGACACTTCTATCACAAAACATTATAGGTTATTATCGTTACTCTTGGCTACCCTCTAGAACTTGAAAGTAAGACCCTATTGCTGAAAACACATACATAAGTCATACAACATGAGGGAATCAAGCTATAGCAGCCTGGAAGCGTCATCCTTACCTGTTAATTTTCATATTGTTTTAAGAGTCTATGCCTACAATGTGGGGAGACAAGTAAAGATTAGTCTTACTTACCTGTGAACTTTCCAAATGATAATAAAACCTGGTCTGGCAAGATACGCCCCTGGTGCAATGTTGAGTGAATGCTACTGGCACCATCCAGCACCTTCTGGCTGTATTCAAAGCCCACTCCACAGAACAGAGCTCACGCCTCTGCTTGGTTCTGCCACTTTGAAGAAGTCATCGCCAGCCTCCAAACTCCCACATTTGATATTTAACGTAGTAAAAAAGTAAATGGCATATGAAATAATGCAGAATCAATCAGTAGGCAGCACAAAGTCAAGATCAAGATGGTACTAACATGAATAAATATCACAGATACAGAAACAAGAAAAGCGTTCAGATGAAGTATAATGAAAACTGGGTTTTGAAGGACAAGTTAGCATTTGGCTTGGGAGAAGTGAAACAAGGTGGCAGTCTGCTCTGGTCAGAAATAAAATGAACCTGACTTGTACGGGGACATGAATGATTGTAGGCAGTGGTGCATGTGGGAGAAATTAAAGTTTGAAAAGTAAGTTAGATTTTGGTTGCAAAGTATCTTGAAAATCCTTTCCACTAAGGGTTTGACATGTTTCTTTTTATGCCTTCTTGGAGTATTTATTTTACATACATTTATTATCTCTGTTGATATTTATTCATTTCTAATTTATATTTTTCTGTTGTTAAGTATTTTTTTAATTTTATTATTTATTTTATTTTATTTTATTTTATTTTATTTTATTTTATTTTATTTTATTTTATTTTATTTTATTTTATCAGTTACATTTTATTAACTCTGTATCCCAGCCATGTCCCGATCCCTCATTCCCTCCCAGTCCCTCCCTCCCTCATCTCCACCGTGCCCCTTTCCAAGTCCACTGATAGGGGGGACCTCCTCCCCATTCATCTGATCCTGTTTTATCAGGTATCTTCAGGACTGGCTGCAAAGCCCTCCTCTGTGGCCTAACAGGACTGCTCCTCCCTTCGGGGGTGGGGAGACCAAAGAGCCAGTCATTGAGTTCCTGTTAGAAATAGTCCCTGTTCCCCTCACTTTGGGAAACCAATTGGTTACTGAGCTACCACAGGCTACATCTGAGTGGAGGTTCTAGGTTATATCCATACATGGTCCTTGGTTGAATGTCAGTCTCAGAAAAGACCCTGTGCCCAGATATATTTGGTCCTTGTGGAGCTCCTATCCTTTCCCCATTAGACTAACTCCCCTTCTTTCTTATGATTCCCTGTATTCTGCCAAAGGATTGGTCATGAGTCTTTGCTTTGAAAACACTGCTAGTTAGTCTTTCAGATGCGCTCAGTAGACTCCTGTCATACGTTCAATGCACATCCCATCTGTCTTTCTAAATGAAGATTGATCATCTTACCCCATGTCCGCTCAATTGATTATCTTTTTTAGGTGTATAGATTTCATTATGTTTATCATATCTTATAGGTCTATATAAGTGAGTATATCCCATGTTTGTCTTTCTCCTTCTGGGATATTTCACTCAGAATGATCTTTTCTAGATCCCACCATTTGCCTGCAAATTTCATGATTTCCTCCTTTTTGATTGCTGAGTAGTATTCCATTGTATAAAAATACCACAATTTCTGTACCCATTCCACCGTTGATGGACATCTGGGTTGTTTCCAGGTTCTGGCTATTACAAATAGAGCTGCTATAAACATGGTTGAGCAAGTGTCCTTTTTGTGTACTTGAACAAACTTTGGGTATATACCTAGCAGTGGTATAGCTGGGTCTGGAGGAAGCACTATTCCTATTTGTCTTAGAAAGCGCCAGATAGCTTTCCAGAGTGGTTGTACCAGTTTACATTCCCACCAGCAGTGGAGCAGGGTTCCCCTTTCTCCACAACCTCTCCAGCATGTGTTATCGCTTGAGTTTTTCATCTTGGCCATTCTGATGGGTGTAAGGTGATATATCAGGGTCGTTTTGATTTGCATTTCCCTGATGGCTAATGAGGATAAGCATTTCTTTAAGTGTTTTTCTGCCATTCGATATTCCTCTGTCGAGAATTCTCTGATTAGCTCTGTTCCCCATTTTTTAATTGGATTACTTGGTTTGCTGCTTTTCAGCTTCTTTAGTTCTTTATATATACTGGATATTAGTCCTCTGTCAGATAAAGGGTTAGTGAAGATTCTTTCCCAATCTGTAGGCAGTCGTTTTGTTTTGATGACGGTATCCTTTGCTTTACAGACACTTTTCAGTTTCATGAGGTCCCATTTATTGATTGTTGCTCTTAGAGCCTGTGCTGTTGGTGTTCTGTTCAGGAAGTTGTCTCCTGTGCCAATGAGTTTTAGGCTGCTCCCCACTTTTTTTCCAATTGATTTAGGGTATCTGGTTTTATGTTGAGGTCCTTGATCCACTTTGACTTTAGTTTTGTGCAGGGTGATAAATATGGATCTATTTTCATTTTTCTGCATGTAGACATCCAGTTGGTCCAGCACCATTTGTTGAAGATGCTGTCTTTTTTCCATTGAATGGATTTGGCTTCTTTGTCGAATATCGAGTATTCATAGGTGTGTGGATTTAGTTCTGGGTCTTCTATGCGGTTCCATTGATCCTCCTTTCTGTTTCTATGCCAGTACCATGCAGTTTTTATTACTGTTGCCCTGTAGTACAGCTTGAGATCAGGAATGGAGATACCTCCAGATGATCTGTTGTTGTACAGGATCGTTTTGGAGATTCTGGGTTTTTTGTTTCTCCATATGAAGCTGAGAATCTTTTTTTCAAGGTCTGTAAAGAATTGAGTTGGTATTTTGATGGGAATTGCATTGAATCTGTAGATTGCTTTTGGCAGTATGGCCATTTTCACAATGTTAATCCTACCAATCCATGAGCACGGGAGATCTTTCCATCTTCTGATATCTTCTTCGATTTCTTTCTTCAGAGACTTGAAGTTTTTCTCAAACAGGTCTTTCACTTGCTTGGTTAGGGTCACACCAAGGTACTTTATGTTATTAGTGGCTATTGTGAAGGGTGTTGTTTCCCTAATTTCTTTCTCAGCCTTTTTGTCTTTGGTATATAGGAGGGCTTCTGATTTTTTTGAGTTGATTTTGTATCCTGCCACTTTGCTGAAGGTGTTTATCAGCTGAAGGAGTTCTCTGCTTGAATTTTTGGGGTCGCTCATGTATACTATCATATCATCTGCAAATAGTGACACTTTGACCTCTTCCTTTCCAATTTGTATCCCCTTGATCTCCTTTAGTTGTCTTATTGCTCTGGCTAGGACTTCAAGTACTATGTTGAAGAGATATGGGGACAATGGACAGCCTTGTCTTGTCCCTGATTTCAGTGGGATTGATTTAAGTTTCTCTCCATTGAGTTTGATGTTAGCTATCGGCTTGCTATATATTGCCTTTACTATGTTTAGGTATGTGCCTTGTATCCCTGATCTCTCCAAGACTTTAAACATGAATGGGTGTTGGACTTTGTCAAATGCTTTTTCGGCGTCTAAGGAGATGATCATGTGGTTTTTCTCCTTCAGTTTGTTTATGTAGTGGATTACATTGATGGATTTCCGTATGTTGAACCACCCTTGCATGCCTGGGATGAAGCCTACTTGGTCATGGTGGATGATATCTTTGATGTGTTCTTGGATTCGGTTTGCAAGTATTTTATTGAGTATTTTTGCGTCAATGTTCATAAGAGAGATAGGCCTAAAGTTCTCTTTTTTTGTTGGGTCTTTGTGTGGTTTAGGTATCAAGGTGACTGTGGCTTCATAGAATGAGTTTGGTAGTGTTCCTTCTGTTTCTATTTTGTGGAATAGCTTGAGGAGAATTGGAGTTAGCACTTCTTTGAAGGTCTTGTAGAATTCTGCGCTGAAGCCATCTGGTCCAGGGCTTTTTTTGGAGGGGAGACTGTTAATGACTGCTTCGATTTCCTTGGGAGATATAGGGCTGATCTTGACTTAGTTTTGGTAGATGGAATCTTTCAAGAAAATTATCCATTTCATTTAGATTCTCAAATTTTGTGGCATATAGGCTTTTGTAGTATGACCTAATAATTGTTTGGATTTCCTCAATGTCTGTGGTTATGTCCCCATTTTCATTTCTGATTTTGCTGATCTGGATAGTTTCTCTCTGCTTTTTAGTTAGTTTGGCTAAGGGTTTGTCTATCTTGTTGATTTTCTCAAAGAACCAGCTTTTTGTTTCATTGATTCTTTGGATAGTTTTATTTGTTTCTAGTTGATTGATTTCAGCCCTTAGTTTGATTATTTCCAGCCGTCTGCTCCTCTTAGGTGTATCTGCTTCTTTTTTTTCTAGGGTTTTCAGTTGGGCCATTAAGTTGTTTGTATGTGATGTTACGAATTTCTTCTTGCAGGCACTTAGTGCTATAAATTTTCCTCTGAGCACTGCTTTCAGTGTGTCCCATAAATTTGGGTATGTTGTGCCTTCCTTTTCATTGAATTCTAGGAAGTCTTTAATTTCTTTCTTTATTTCTTCCTTAACCCAGCTGTCATTGAGTAGTAAGTTGTTTAGTTTCCATGTGCGTGTCGGCTTTTTGTTGTTTCTGTTGTTGTTGAAGTCAAGCTTTAGTCCATGGTGGTCAGATAGTATACAAGGGATTATTTCAATCCTTTTGTATCTGTTGAGGCTTGCTTTGTGGCCCACTATATGGTCTATTTTGGAAAAGGTTCCATGTGGTGCTGAAAAGAAGGTGTACTCTTTTGAGTTTGGGTGAAATGATCTGTAGACGTCTATTAGGTCCATTTGATTTAGGGATTCTGTGAGTGCTTTTATTTCCCTATTTGGTGTCTGTCTAGTTGATCTGTCCCTTGGTGAGAGTGGAGTGTTGAAGTCTCCCACTATTAAGGTATTAGGATCAATGTATGATTTAAGCTTTAATAATGTTTCATTTACGAATGTCGGTGCTCTTGTATTTGGGGCATAGATATTCAAGATTGTGATGTCCTCTTGGTGGATTTTTCCTTTGATGAGAATATAGTGGCCCTCCTTATCTTTTTTGATTAACTTGGGTTGAAAGTCTATTTTATTAGATATTAGGATGGCTACTCCAGCTTGTTTTCTGGAACCGTTTGCTTGAAAAACAGTTTTCCAGCCCTTTACTCTGAGGTAGTGTTTGTCTTTGTTGCATAGGTGTGTTTCTTGGATGCAACAGAATGTTGGATCCTGTTTCCTTAACCATTCTGTTAGCCTGTGTCTTTTTATTGGTGAGTTGAGTCCATTGATATTGATAGATAATAGTGACCAATGCATGTTAGTTCCTTTTGTAATGGAGTCGATGATCTAACCCTGTTTCATTGCTTGTTTTCTTTTCATTTTTGTTGGGACATTATCTGTATGCCCTGTTTTCTTGGGTGAATTTGTTTTCATTGGATTGGAGTTTTCCTTCTAGTATCTTCTGTAGGGATGGTTTGCTGTGTAGATATTGTATAAATTTAGTTTTGTCATGGAATATTTTGTTTTCTCCATCTATGTTGATTGAAAGCTTTGCAGGGTATAGTAGTCTGGGTTGACATTTGTGATCTCTTAGAGTCTCCATGATACTTGCCCAGGCCCTTCTGGCTTTCATAGTTTCTGATGAGAAGTCCGGCGTGATTCTGATAGCTCTACCTTCATATGTTACTTGGCCTTTTTCCCTTGCTGCTTTTAATATCTTTTCTTTGTTCTTTAGATTTAGTGTTTTGACGATGATGTGACGTGATGTGTTTCTTTTCTGGTCTAGTCTATTTGGAGTTCTGTAGGCCTCTTGTATATTTATGGACATCTCTTTCTTTAAGTTGGGAAAATTTTCTTCTATGATTTTCTTGAAAATATTTTCTGGACCTTGGAGTCTGGAGTCTTCTTTTTCGTGAATTCCTATTATTCTTAGATTTTGTCTTTTCATAGCATCCTTGATTTCTTGGATATTTTGTGATTGGAACTTTTCTGATTTTACTTTTTCTTTGAGAGAAGTATCCATTTCTGCAAGTGTGTCTTCAGCTCCAGAGATTCTCTTCCATCTCTTGTATTCTGTTGGTGATGCTTACTTTTGTGGTTCCTGATCTTTTCTCCAAGTTCTCCAGCTCAAGGGTTTTCTCATTTTGTGTTTTCTTTATTGATTCTAATTCTAATTTTCATGCCTTGCACCATTTCTTTCATGTGTTTGAATTTGGATTCCTGTCTCTCTACGATGGCCTCTATTTCTTTTTTCATTTCCTTCTTATATGCCACTAATTTTTCCTCTACTTGTGTATCTATTTGTTTGGCTATGTTTGCCTGTGTTTCTTTAAGGATATTGTCTATTTCTTCTTTCTTTGCCTCCAATTGACTGGCCATCTCTTTGAAAGACTTGTTCATTTCCTCCTTATGTGCCTCAAATAATTGGGCAAGCATGGCTTTAAAATCATTTTCCTGTGCTTCTGCTGAATTGGTGTATCCATCGATTTTGGGGTTTGCTGGTGAAGTCATGATGTCCTGATTTATGTTGGAAGTGTTCTTTCGCCTACCTCTGGCCATTGGCTTATCTGAAACCTTCCCTATTTGTTTTTGGATTCTGCAGATCAGACTGGTACTGTCTCTCTCTGGTGTCTGGAGAGTTCTTCAGGAAGCTGAGCACTCTCAGCGTGTGCTGAGGACTAGCTGTACCTGTGGGAGGAAAGTACGCAGGCGCAAACGGGGCAAATGCAAGCGTGTGTGTGCGCGCGCGTGCGTGTGTGTCTGTGTGTGTAAGTGTGTGTGGATGAGTTTCTCGAGGGACAGAGTGATGGCTAATGTTGAACCCTTGAGTGTGTGGGAGGGGCTCTGCACTGTATATGTCGCAGGCGCTAATGATGATCGCAGCGCAATTTCTGGCATTAACTGTCTTAGCTCCTCAATCAGGCCCACAGGGCAGGAACTTCAATGTCCCTAGTGCCCCTCTGTTTCCCAAAGTGGGTATGTGGGTGGGAGGGGGGTTCGATGCCTGGCTTCTGATTTAGAAGGACCCAGGATCTGGGGAACTGCAGATTCTCAAGGGTGCACTCACTTACAGGCAGGTCTCTTGGCAGAGATCGTGGTATCCGGGGCTCTCTGCTCTCTGGTTTGGCCCTGCTTCTTTGATGTGTTCCGCCAGTTCTGTGCTGCTGTCACTGCCAGGTTCTGAGGTCTTGCTGCAGCTGGAGATTTCAGGGTGGTCACTTCAGCAGGGAAGGGGTAACCAGGCTCTCTGTTCTCTGGTTTGGCCCTGGTTAGTCTTAAACTGGAGGGCTGTGGTGCCCCGCCAGTTCAGTACTGCTCCGCTGCCACATCCCGCTGTAACTGGAGACTGGCTTGCTAGTCCCAATGCTTTCTGGGAAGTCCTGGGATCTCTTCGTTGTGCTCTCCAAGCTTGGGAGGCCCAGTGCCTGGTGTTTCCAGGTTGTATGACCTTTCTGCCTGGTTTTGGTGAGTATATAGCGTATTCTCTGTCACTGTGGGATTGGGCGGGCCGTACCGTCAGTGATGGCGATCCTGCGGAGCTAGTATGGTGTCTAGCAGATTCGCGCCCTGGGAGGATGGTGCAGCCGCTGCGCGAATCTGGGACTCCGGGGTACGTACTGCTGGCTTTTGTCTGCCGCTAAAGTGGTTGGGGCTCCGTCTCAGCGGTTGTATACCCCAGGCAGTTAGGTCTGCGCTGAGAAAGATGAGTCCGCTGTGCCTCTGTGCCGAGGAGGAAGGAGGTCTGGGGGAAGGGAGTGCAGCAAGAACAAAGGATCTTTTCTCTCCCTCCCCAAGCAAGTCTCCGGGTGACCGGAGGCCAAAGTTTTCACCTCCTGCGATGTTCTCTAGTGTTCAGAAAGCCTCGCTGTGGTTTTCCTGGGTTGGGGGTCCTTCCATTCTCCAACTCAGAAGATCAGGTATCCCACCGCTCAGAAACTGTGTCTGCTAGTCGAAGTATTTTTTATTTGTAGAATTCTCTATTGTTATCAGAGCCCATTTTCCATGTTAAAATTATTTTTTCTAGTTGCTTTAAAGTGATCAATATTTACTTTTTAAAATATAATTATGATGTAAGTTGATATGCCTTTTCTGTTTGGTGCTTTTTTAATTTCTTGAATTTGTTTTTTTATGTTTTCCATCATTTTTAGAAAAAATGTATATGACTTTTTAAAGTGTTCCTTGTAGTTCTGCTCTCTTCTCTCTTGGAATACACAGACAAGAATGCAAATCAAAACGACCCTAAGATTTCACCTTACACCCATCAGAATGGCCAAGAGGAAAAACACAAATGACAACACATGTTGGAGAGGGGTTGTGGAGAAAGGGGAACCCTCCTCCACTGCTGGTGGGAATGTAAACTGGTACAACCACTCTGGAAAGCTATCTGGCGCTTCCTAAGACAAATAGGAATAGTGCTTCCTCCAGACCCAGCTATACCACTGCTAGGTATATACCCAAAGTTTGTTCAAGTACACAAAAAGGACACTTGCTCAACCATGTTTATAGCAGCTCTATTTGTAATAGCCAGAACCTGGAAACAACCCAGATGTCCATCAACGCTGGAATGGGTACAGAAATTGTGGTATTTTTATACAATGGAATACTACTCAGCAATCAAAAAGGAGGAAATCATGAAATTTGCAGGCAAATGGTGGGATCTAGAAAAGATCATTCTGAGTGAAATATCCCAGAAGGAGAAAGACAAACATGGGATATACTCACTTATATAGACCTATAAGATATGATAAACATAATGAAATCTATACACCTAAAAAAGATAATCAATTGAGCGGACATGGGGTAAGATGATCAATCCTCGTTTAGAAAGACAGATGGGATGTTCATTGAACATATGACAGGAGTCTACTGAGCGCATCTGAAAGACTAACTAGCAGTGTTTTCAAAGCAAAGACTCATGACCAAACCTTTGGCAGAGTACAGGGAATCATAAGAAAGAAGGGGAGTTAGTCTAATGGGGAAAGGATAGGAGCTCCACAAGGACCAAATATATCTGGGCACAGGGTCTTTTCTGAGACTGACATTCAACCAAGGACCATGTATGGATATAACCTAGAACCTCCACTCAGATGTAGCCTGTGGTAGCTCAGTAACCAACTGGTTTCCCAAAGTGAGGGGAACAGGGACCATTTCTAACAGGAACTCAATGACTGGCTCTTTGGTCTCCCCACCCCCGAAGGGAGGAGCAGTCCTGTTAGGCCACAGAGGAGGGCTTTGCAGCCAGTCCTGAAGATACCTGATAAGACAGGATCAGATGAATGGGGAGGAGGTCCCCCCTATCAGTGGACTTGGAAAGGGGCACGGTGGAGATGAGGGAGGGAGGGAGGGACTGGGAGGGAATGAGGGATCGGGACACGGCTGGGATACAGAGTTAATAAAATGTAACTGATAAAAAAAAGTGACTGTGTATCAATAAAATAACGTTAATTAATATTATGTATTTATTATAAACATTTATGCAACATTGCTGGAACACTCAATTTCATCAGGAAGTACTAAAAGGCATGAAAGATCAGCTTAAGTCCTGGTATGAACAGTAAGAGGCATCAATAACCCACTCTCACATTTAGATGGGACTCACAAATGAAGAATTATCAAGGAAACTTCATAGCAAACTCTTCCATAGGTAAATTGGATTTAATAAGTATGCATAATATTCCATCCAAAGGAAAAAGAATCATATTCTCAGCAACTTCTCTAAAATAAATCACATTATTGGACATAAAGGAAATAGTACCAAATACAAATGAATCAATATACTCTCTTGTATTTGATCATAGCATAGAGGAATAAAAGTAGAAATCATCAGCAAAAAATCACATAAATGATATGAACACTTTAAGGAGATACAATAAACTTTTGAATCAATGTAGATCACTGAAAAAAATTAAAAAAAACTTATTTTAGAATCAAAGAAAATTTACATCATAGCTCACCAGGACATAGCTGCATAGAATATACCTAAGGCAGCTAGCTCTAAATGGAAAGTTTATAGCTCTAAGCACTTACATTGAAAATCAGAGATACCTCAAATATGAAAGTTAATGATAAATTTCAAGGTCCTAGAAAAAGATAAACAAATCAAACTCTAAAGCAACAGCCGTCAAAATTAATGAGGTAGACATTAAAAGAATAATGTGTAGAAAAAAATCACACCTTTAGTTCTTTGAAAGCATAAGCAAAACAGACAAATCTCTAATCAAAGTAAAAAACAAAACAAAACAACAAACAAACAAAAAACATAGTGAAGACCCAACTGAAATAAAGTAAAATACGGAAAGAGAGATTTTACAAGAGGCTGCAATGAAATCAGAGAAAATTAGTAAATACTTTGAAGACTGATATTCCAAAAAGGTAGAAAATAAATGACATTAATAAATTCCTGGAGACATATGAATTGCCAAAAGTAAATCCAGTTTATATACATAAGTAAAATTTATGCATAACAAATAGTAAGTTTGAAGTACTATTTTAGTCTTGCCAGAAAGAAAATCCTAGAACTGGATGGATTCTCTATTAGAATGTACCAAACTCTTCAGGAAAAACCTACACCAATACTCCTCAAAACAGAAGATAGAATTTTGTCAAACTCATTCTATAGAGTCAGTATTACCCTGATAACAAAACTAGTAGGGACACATCAGCAATGTAAACCAATCTCCTTGATGAACATGGATACAAAACTTCTCAGAACACTTGAAAACTGTCTTCAAGAACACATTAAGAACACAACAACCAAATTAATTTCATCCTAGAGATTCAAAGTTATCTCATCATATACAAATCATGAACATAATGTTTCATATTAATGTGCTTAGAAATCACATTATACTCTCAATGGATACAAAAAACGCATTTGACAAATTTTACCACCGTTTTACAATAAAGTCCTGAAAAAGCTAGGGAATAGAAGAAACTTATCTAACACAATCAAGGCATACGCAAACTGTTAGGTCTCAAACCTGGGACAAAGGGCCAAAAGGGGTACCTATTATCATAGCAAAGCTGATGCAGTGAATGTGTGGACTCATACTTCCAGACAGTGAGCTTGGAGAAATTATCACTGTTATTTGCTTGTATCTTATTAGCTGTCTTCAGTAGATGTCATGTTCTTCGTCTTTCTTCAGTTTGACCCTGAGTCCTTTTAATGTGTTGTTCCCTTCAGGATTGGAATACATGTTTGCATTCTGAGGCAAGGCGTTCTTTATGGCTTCCCTTTCATGTTCCAACTTAGAAGTTGTTAGGTCTCAAACCCAGGACAAATGGCTAACTGAGATGCTTATTAACATTAAAACTGCCACTGGCCACCAGGTTCTGCCAGCATCCCTCAGTCCCTACCTGTTACCAGGTCCTTCTGGCTGGCATACCTCGTCTTTACCCTAAACTCTTAGACCCAGGGACTGGGCTGGGTTACTTTGCCCCCAGTTTCTCTTCCATATATAATCCAGTCATTTTGGATATGGTATCCTTTTTGCTTCTTGCTCTCTTGCTCTCATGGCCTCTGGTTTCCTTCTCTCACTTCACTCTCCCGACTCTCCTCACATGGCCCTGTTAAGTTGCTCGGTCATGTTCAGTATGGACTCTTTAGATGCTTCTGTCTATGTTCTCGCTCATGTATACAATAAACCTTTTCTTCCACCGTATCTAAGAGCAGTTATGTTCTCAATTTGTTTGTTTTCATTCGGAAGTGATATTTAAAAAACCAAAATCTAGCCATTACATCATACATACTGATAATTTTGGGCTGGGCAATTCTTCTTCAAGTTCTTTAATAGAATAATTTGGAAGTATGTTTTTATTTAGTCATTAACTCATATATTTCTTCTCATTAAGATTCTGTAGTATAGGGATTATGGTTATATTTAACCAATACATATTTGCATATTAGTGTTTCCACAATCAATACAGAAGAACTAAATGGGCTACTGACTAGTATTTGAATAAATTGAAAGAGGAAGGGAAAGGAAGAAAAAAATCTAATACTATGTCATAAATAGAAAACAACAAAATGTTAAACATAAATCCAGATTGCAAGTACTTATTTAAATGTAAGTGAGGTAACACTGAAAATAGAAAATGAAGACTGTCAGCATAGATAATGAAGGTATGGTCAAGTTGTATGCTGTCCAGGCTAAATATGCATCAAGTGTATACAAGACAGTTTGATAAGAAAAGAAAGACAAATTACATACTGGGTGAGCAAATATAATAAATCTGGTGTGTTTCTATTCATAACAGAGGATATTACAACAAAAGTACTCATATGAACAAAGTTATATTTCAAAATAGTAAAAGTAATTTTATCAGGAAGACAGCATGCAAATGTTTTTAGTCACAGGGCTTCAAAGCCATGAAGCAGAAAACCAGCAGAACTGAAGGGAAACAGAAAATCATATCTAGAGATTTATTACCTCTCTTTAAGGTAGTTGAGAGAGCAAACAGACCAACAAATTAGTAAATATTCAAATTATAAAATTATATATATATGTGTGTGTGTGTGTGAATCTAATATTTTGTGGAAAAGAACAGAATCTATGCTTAACATTCCAATGTCAAAAAGAAAAGAAAATATTGGAAAGTGAATAAGAAAAGCAGTGCAGTGTGTCAACCTTTGCATGTGCCGTAGAATAGATGGCATAAAAGCAAAGAGTCATGCGGCAGAGAGGGGGACAAAAAGTAAGCGTGGCTGGGCTCAGTAGAAACTGCTGCCGCACTATCCCTTCTGATCCCGTTTACTGACAGACGTTTACTGAGATCAGCTTTACTGAGAAAAAACAAAAAACAAACAAACTAACTAACAAACAAACAGAAAACAGGCTGCCATTGGAGCAACACTCAACATGAAAGTGAATTAAGACGTTTAACATGTAATACTTTGAGAAAATTTCAAGCAGATATACATTACAAGGAAATCTGAAAGCAAAGCGATATAAAATAAAGGGAAATAGTGCCAGACAGATATATTGGAGGCATTTAAAGAAGAAATGAAAATTCCTCTCAAGATTCATGTAATTCAAATAAATTCTTCTAATGAATCCCGCTTTAAAAAACTTAGGTGAAAACACAGACAATGCAGAACAGGCACAACTGTTGTTAAAAAAGAGCAATCTTAGAGTACCTTCACTACCTGCTTTCAGCATTTCCTACAAAGCTATTGTTGTCAAACGGTGTGCTGTTGGCACAGTGGAAAGATAAACACAAAGACAGGCAAAAGAGATGCTCCACAAGTCGACCCTCTCACAAAGGAGCAACTTAATTTTTTGAAGGTTTTTCGAAGTTGTATTGGTGTTGAAGCAAATAGATGAATGTGTTAAAAAGTTGGCTTTGGTATCAGTCTGATTATGTCTATAAAACCAATTTGAGATCAGGCATGTGTACCAGATGAAGCCTAAAACAACAAAGTATTTAAAAAATATGTAAAGAAAAAGAATACCTTCAAGATTTTGGAGCAGAAAATGACTTCTGGATAAGAACACAGACTCAACTTAGAAAATAACAAACAAAAGTCAACTTTTATTGTAAGATCAGTAGAAAACTCTAAGAAAATGAGTCTACAGCATGTAGCTCTGCAAATAAATGTAAGAATTTATGCAATAAGAAAACTATTATGATTAAAACTGACTAGCTAGACATGGTCTATGGTGTATGCTTGTAATCCTAACTCTTGGGAAGCTGAGTCAGGAAGAGCACATTAAGGCCCACACAGTGAGTTCCAGGCCAGGCCAGGCCAGGTCAGGCTAGGACACACACACACACACACACACACACACACACACACACACCCCTGTTATACAACTCCTAACTAAAAAAAAAAAAATAACAAAATTGACAGACAGTTAACTTTCCAAAAATAAATGAGAGGTGCTAAAAAGCAAAGGCAAATCTCTGCTGAACCCACAGGGGCATGCTAGTTCAAAACATAAGGAAGAGCAAGTGGAGTGCCAAGAGAAAGTGCTTCTACCTGCTTGGAGGAATGTCCCTCTCCACCATGCATGACAAAAGTGAAAAATGCTTCATCTGGTTTGGAAAATCATACAGCCACCTATAATGTAGTCTGAATACAAAAAGATACATATTGTAATTATTGAAGCGAATTCATCCAGTGTGTGTTCCCATATTCTACTACATCTTGACTCAAAAATTTATACATGTCTACAAAGAATTTCACAAGGCCCTGTATAGCAGCTTTGCCTGTGACATCTTAGGACTTGAAATAAGGCAATGCTGTTATTAGAAGAATGGGCAAAGGAGTAAACTTAACAAAGTCTAAACAAAGGAGTAAGGCAGAATCGTAGTGTTGGAGGCAATTAGCATGGATGAACTTTAACATTCACTCATCATGTGGAAAAAAAAAACCGAGGCCCAGAGAAAGCTAGTCTTTTTTTTTCTTAATTTTATTTTTCTCATTAGTTACATTTTGTTAATTCTGTATCCCAGCTGTATCCCTCATTCCCTCCCCAATCCTACCCTCCCTCCCTCATCTCCTCCCTGCCCCTTTCCAAGTCCACTGATGGGGAGGACCTCCTCCCCTTTCATATGACTCGCTTTTGTCAGGTATTTTCAGGACTGGCTGCAAAGTCCTCCTTTGTGGCCTAACAGTACTGTTCCTCCCTTGGGAGGTGGGGAGGTCAAAGAGCCAGTCATTGAGTTCCTGTTAGAAATAGTCCTTGTTCCCCTTACTATGGGAAACCAATTGATTACTGAGCTATCACGGGTCACATCCAAGCAGAGGTTCTAGGTTTTATCCTCTCATGGTCTTTGGTTGAGTGTCCATCTCAGAAAAGGCCCAGATATGTTTGGTCCTTATGGAGCTCCTATCCTTTCCACATCAAACTCCCCTTCTTTCATATGATTCCCTGCACTCTGCTGAAGGTTTGGTTATGAGTCTTAGTATCTACTTTGGAGCACTGCTAGGTAGAGTCTTTCAGATGCTTTCTACGGTAGACTCCTGTCATACGTTCAATGCATATCCCATTTGTCTTTCTAAATGAGGATAGATCCTCATACCCCATGGCCGCTTTCTTGATTATCTTCTTTAGGTGTATAGATTTCATTATGTTTATCCTATCTTTTAGGTCTATATAAGCGAGTATATTCCATGTTTGTCTTTCTCCTTCTGGGATACTTCACTCAGAATGATCTTTTCTAGATCCCACCATTTGCCTGCAAATTTCATGATTTCCTCTAAAGAAGCTGAAAAGCAGCAAACCAAGTAATCCAATTAAAAAATGGGGAACGGGGTTAAACAGAGAATTCTCTGTAGAGGAATATAGAATGGCAGAGAAACACTTAAAGATATGCTCAATGTCATTAGCCATTAGGGAAATGCAAATGAAAATGACCCTGAGATTTCACCTTACACCCATCAGAATGGCCAAGACGAAAAACACAAATGACAACACATGTTGGAGAGGTTGTGGAGAAAGGGGAACCCTCCTCCATTGCTGGTGGGAATGTAAACTGGTACAACCACTTTGGAAGTCAATCTGGCGCTTTCTCAGACAAGTAGGAATAGCGCTTCCTCAAGACCCAGCTATACCACTGCTAGGCATATACCCAAAATTTGCTCAAGTACACAATAAGGACATTTGCTCAACCATGTTTGTAGCAGCTTTATTTGTAATAGCCAGAACCTGGAAACAACCCAGATGTCCATCAACGGAGGAATGGATACAGAAATTGTGGTATTTTTGCACAATGGAATACTACTCAGCAAGCTAGAGTCTTTTAAATTCCATTTTTATGATATCTGAAGAGTCGGTTGCTTTGATACAGAAATGCAGATGCTTTGTGTTGAGTATGATTTTGGTGCGAGAGGAGAGGAAAGGTTTCTGTGAAGATGTCTAAATGGTGGCTTGACAGCAGACGTGGGTTAAGTTATCAGCCTGGATACATAAAATTGATACGTTTTCAGATGTCAGTCATTCTTCAGCATAAAGCAGACAAAGACAAATAAGCCAATAAAAGCTGGAGAGCCAAAGAGTTGGTAGTTTTCAAAAGAAGGGACAAGAATGGACAAAAGACCCATGAAAGATGTACAAAACCACTAAACATCAAGTGAGTGAAAATTAAAATTAAAATAAATACCATTTTACACCAAAGAAGCAACATTTAAAGTGTTTCATGAAAATGTTCTTAAATGTTGGTGTCTTTACGGTGGCCATGTTGATAAATATGTCAAAGATCATCAAATGTTATATTTAAGGTATATTTTTACTGTATGCAGATTTTATCTGAATAATGAAAAGCTAGAAATCTAACATAAGGATGAGTTTATAAAACTGTTATGTAGAACTAGTCTCTAGGGTGGGTTTAGAGGAATGATCCTACAAATATTACCTAGCTGTCCTGTTATGGTAGCTTCTACTGCCAAAATTCGATGACAACCAGCAACCTGCCAGTTAAAGGAAAATGAAGCATCGGGGCCACAGCTATACTCCATCTGCTGGGACAGTAATATCAACCACCAGTAAAGCTACTCTCCCACGACAGGTGTGAGGTTAGTGATTGATTTTGCAAGCACTGTCCTGTCAGCCCTCCCACACTGGTCAGTGGACTTCATTAGCTGGGGCTGCCTACCTGAGACTGACTGCAGAGAAAAATAAAACCAGCTTCTCTGCATGTGCCTTATAAAAAGGATCAATAAGGTTGTCTTTGTTCTTCTTCTGCTTTCATCAAATATAAGTAGCTTGCACAGCTTGTCTTAAATGTAGCACTGTAGCTGTGGGAGGACATGGGGGGACACTACTTTCATCTAACAATGTTGCGATGAAACCAAGCCCTTGTCAGCCATCTTCAGCAGAGGTGCAGTCACGATTACAGTCCACAGGCACTGAGCCCAGCAATGCTTAAGGCTGGAAACTGAGTGGAATGTTTAGCTTTCTAAGCACCAAGCACAAGTCTGTAAGTTACAGTCTATTTTTACTTGCATCTTGATTATACCAGCTCAATATTCTGGGATAATCTTGGGTGCATGATCTGTGATCCAGAGAATAATAACACTGGAAATCTTGTTTGGAATATTAAGAAAGAGGGTTGGAGAAAACTTTCATCATCTGAAGTATATTTTTTTTTTCATGCAAACATTTTTAGCTAGTCATTTTCACTTAAATGGAATGTAATTATATGATTAGACTGAGATGAGCTACAGGGAAATTTACCAATCTAATTGAAACCAAAAAATAATTGGAAAGCCTATCTATGATGCTCCAAACTGCAAAATATATGTATATTAGCTTTATCACTGACTTTGCACTGAAAATTATTCTGGGTCTTGCAAAGGCAAAGCTTGAGGTAAGGGAGGGTATTGAAGAATTTTCTACATATTCTAAGTCCATATGGCAAATTAATAAAGGACATCATTCTGATCTCTTGAAAGTTATACTTCACATTTTACTCTACAAATTACTTTGAAATTTATTCTTCTATCTTGGCACGACATTAGTCCAGTCATCTAAAGGCTACCAGTAGTGTCTTGAGTGACAGGCTCCATATTGAAAGTTAAGATTTAATTTGCACTTCAAAGCATTAGTTCCTCAGCCAAAGATGCTCCTGAGACCATTCTACCCCGAGAAAGATGGTTCCTGGACATTTCAGTGTTGGAGTCATTTCACAGATCTCCATGCCCTTTGACCTGTTTCAGCCTTTTAGGTGATGAGAGGGAAATAAAGAGAGCTCTTTTCCGTTATGCCACGCTCATGTCTACAGGGATCTAGTAGGCACAGGTTATGGCTACACAGCAATGTAGTTTCTCAGAACAGCAAAAACTGATACGTTCTGAGAGGGAGCGTCCTGCTACCAACATCTTTCACTTTGTAGTTCAGAATCTCTCTCTCCCAACATCTATCACAGTCTTCTTTTCCAAAGAGAACTATGGTTTTCTATTATAAGATTTGAAATTACAGTCAAGCCATTATTTAGTTCACAAACTACTTGATAAATACCTAAATCAGTGATGAGATAGGGATGTTGCTGAGAAGGTAATCAGCACTATAACTATGGCTAGTAAAATTGTATTAATTATGTATAGATAACTGTGCATAGATAAAAGCTGAAAGATAACAGAATAATTATTTCACTGGTCTTATGAAAAAAATTATAACAAGAGGATATAAGTAATTTGTTGATTTGAAAATCATGAAAGGGGTGTGGAGTTTTGTGTTATCTTTACTTCCTATATGTTTCTCTTTAAAGCATAAATGTCTGGTTTATTTTTAAACATTTGTATCTATGATGTAGCTATCAATGGCTAGAGAGACATAAGAGTGAGCCAAGACATGGAAGAAAGTCTGGGAATTATAGTGCTACAAGACCATACTAGAAGAACGGGACACGTGTGGTATCAAAGATTGGCAGTCGGTTCAGAAAGGAAAGCTTAGTAGTCCGACTCAGGCTCCTACCTTCTGCATAGACCTAGTAGATGAAGCAGAATATCAAGAAGGGAATAATATAAAAATAATAATAGAAAGAAGCCTAAGAAGTTAGTAAGGAAGGACTTAGCATGTGTTTTTCTACTAACTGTGCCGTGTGATCAACTAGAAACAGAAGAATAGAGAGAAAAAGTAGAATGTCTGCATGCATGCATTCATTCATTAGTTTATTTTTGTGTGAGATAAAATTTGACTATGCTTTTGAGTTAACATGGTCTACTGAGTTATTTAACTGTGAGTTTCAACATATTTTCATATTTTCTAAAAACTTCAATCAATTAATTTCATTACTCTATGGGGGATCAGATGTGAAGATATTGATAATCAAGTACTGTGCCTGCACTGGACTTCGGAACATAACTTCTCTGCATGCACAAAGCTCCCAATAAGGATGCTTCAGTGTTAGCCAGGGGTCTCTAAGTCCATAGCTAAAAGCTGACCTGACATCTAACATCATGCCAATTCTGTGTGATGACAATTAAATAGCCAGTGTCTATATGTCTGAGGTACAAAGTAGAGCCCCATTACAGAGGACAGTCAATTCCCAGACTTGAAGAATTTGAGGTCACTTTAAATTAGGTAGAGACTGGCTTAAAATAAAAGATTTGAGACAAAGTTGATTCAGCTGACAGTCTTTAACACCCTTTACATTTTAAAAATCATTTCTCAAAACTTCAAATATTCTTTTTCAGGAGCTTTAAAATATGTTGTAAATGAGGAATCCATGCAGAGCAGACATTGGACTCAAAGACAGCCTTGGTGTAGCTGTTCCTCGCCTCAGCCCTGAGGCCAGAGGGCCTTTATTTGCCTGTGATCCCATGCAGAGCCATGTGAGGTGACAGAGGCTGTGCTGAGAGGTGCCTCTCTGTGTTCAAAATGAGCAAATAAGAACCTCTTCTCAAAAGATGGATCTGAGTGAAAACAGACTGAAGAAACAAAAAGCAGATGTTCACACGTTGGAAAGAAACTACCCAGATATCCACTCAAATGGTGTGGCTGGCTGAAGAGGGTCTGAAGAACTCAAGGAGGAACTAAGGGAGTCTGCGACAAAACTGGAGTGAGGTGGAGTTTTGCCCTGAAAGGATTTACTTGCTAAGACTTAACTTCTTACAGCTGTGAGACAATTGCAGCATGACTACCAATACAGATAGTGCATATATTGATCCAGTTTCCTCTGAGCTATATGTTACATAATGGAGCCATAAGTATAGGGAGTTTTGAATCAATGGCTTGTGGAAACTGAAGATAATCATGATCAAGGATGTGCAAATGTGAAAGCATTGTCTCAAACTTCAGGTTTAAACCATTTGAAGCACTGTAAGTATTCATTTTACTACTAAATTTAATAAGATGTTGGCTGTGATGAAATTCACTCTGTTATTCAATAAGCCTTCAGGTCCTTCAGCAGGCACATGTTAAATAATATTACCATTTGTATTAAAAGGAAGAGAGTATTTCTTTTTTATATTTGGGGATTTTGTATAGAATTCTTGATGTTAAATTACATTTTCCTTGAAAAAAATTAAATGTCATAAGTAATCACAACTGCTTTCAGAATGGATTTTTGTTACTACAAATACAGATGTCCATAGAATGTGTGTGTGTGTGTGTGTGTGTGTGTGTGTGTGTGTGTGCAAGAGCTCATAGCATACAGCTATATTATTGAGTGTACTCACTTGAGGTCACATAACACTTAACCAGTCCCTTAAGATGACTGGTTGTTGGGGAAAGCTTGCTTTGAGGATTTGCATAACAGAGAGAAGCAGCCCAATTGGAAACATGTCTAGTATTTATGTGTGTGTGTGGGGGGGTCTGAACTGCTTCTAGTTCACACTAATGCATGGCAACAGGCTTCTTTCTCTTTCTCCTCTTCCCTCCTTGTGGTCCTTCTCTACCCCTAAAGCCTGAGAACCTCAGCACCCCCTACTTCTCTTCTGCCTAGCCCAGGTGTAGGCAACTTTATTTACCAATCAGCGACGATTTGGGAAGCAAGGTTGATGCCATGTCATTTTGGATCTGAGAATTTACTTGTAGGGGTCTTGGGGAATGAACAATTAATATCTGAGTACCTAGTAGCTCCAATCAATCCCAACAATCTATAATATTAAGTTTGTTCTGGCACAAGCAACTGACAAGAGTTCGTGAGATAGATTTTGAATTGCTATGGAAGTTGCAATTGCAAGTTGGGAGATTCAAGCTAGAATCTATGAAATCAGGGCAATTGTGAGTGAGGCACACTCCATCCAAGACACTGATAACAATGGGCGGGTGGATAATATCATGATGCTTCTTCTGGTTCTCTGCCTGGACCTAGGTGCTGAAACCTGACAGGTCAAAACCTACTGAAGAGAACTATGACAAAGCTCACAATCAAAACCTAGAAGGAGAGCAAAGGAGACTTTGACTGGAACACTCTCTTTAAGTTTTAGAATTCTCTGGAATGTGATTTTGATTATCTCTTTTCAAGTCTATTTTATTCATTTTACAGTTATACATTTGACTTACATCCAGAGGCAAAATTATTCTTATTCTATAACTGTAATTTGAAAAACAACAACAGAAAAACCAGTCATGTCACAGAGAACAAAACTAAACTAGATTCATAATTCATTGGAAGCAAAACAGTATCCTCTATGAATCCTTTCTCAGACAATTAGGAGTAGTGCTACCCCAAGATCCAGCAATACCACTCCTAGGCACATATCCAAAATATGCTCAAGTATAGAAGGACATATGTTCAACCATGTTTGTAGAAGCTTTATTTGTAATAGCCAGAATCTGGAAACAACCCAGATGCCCCTTAGTTGAGAAATGGATACAGAAAGTGTGGTATATTTACACAATGGGATACTACTCAGCATTTAAGAATGAGGAAATCATGAAATTTGAAGGCAAATGCTGGGATCTAGAAAAGATCATCCTGAGTGAGGTATCCCAGGATCAGAAAGGAACACATGGTATATACTCATAAGTGGATATTAGACATATAATATAGGATAATCATACTAAAATCTGTACACCTAAGGAGGTGTACATATAATCATACTAATATCATAATCATACTAAAATCTGTACACCTAATCTAGAAGGAGGACTCAGGGTAAGATGTCCAATTTTCATTCAGAAACGCAGACAGGATGGACATCGGAAGAGGGAGAAAACAGGGAATAGGACAGGAGCCTAACACACAGGGTAGAGTCTTTCAGAAGACTCTAGCCAACAGGGTATCAAAGCAGATGCTGAGTCTCATAGCCAAACTCTGGGCAGAGTGCAGGGAATTTTATGAAAGAAGGGGGAGCTAGAAAGACCTGGAGAGGACAGGAGCTTCACAAGGAGAGCAACAGAACCAAAAACTCTGGGCACAGGGGTCATTTGTGAGACTGACACTCCAACCAAGGACCATTCATGGATATAATCTAGAACCCCTGCACAGATGTAGCCCATGGCAACTCAAGTGTCCTAGAGGGTTCCCCAGTAATAGGAACAGGGACTGTCTCTGACATGAACTCATAGGCTGGCTCTTTGATCACCTTCACCTGAGAGGAGAGAAGCCTTACCTTAAAGTCCAAAGAAGAAGACAATGAAGCTAGTCCTGATGAGACCTGATAGACTAGGGTCAGATGGAAAGGGAATAGGACCTCTCCTATCATTGGACTGGGGGAGATGCATAGGAGAAGAAGAGGGAGGGAGAGTGGGACTGGGAGGGGATGGGAAGGGGGCTACAGCTGGGATACAAAGTGATTAAACTGTAATTAATAAAAATAAATTAAAAATTAAAAAAAGAGTAGATCTGAAAAACAACTAAACAGTTTATTCACTTTGTATCCCTGCCGCAGCCCTCTCCCTCCTCTCCTCCCAGTCCTACCCTCTGTGCTCCTCCTCTAGTCCACTGATGGGGAGGTCCTCCTCCCTTTCCATCTGACCTTAGTTTATCAGGTCTCATCAAGGCTGCCTGCATCATCTTCCTCTGTGGCCTGTAAGGCTGCACCCCACAGCGGGAGGCGATCAAAAACCTGGCCACTAAATTGTAATAAAAAATATATATAAATGAAATTAAATTTAAAAAGAAGTATATAAACAATGTTCTATTCATTAGCATCTAACTATTTATATTAGTCATTATTTTTTTAGAATCTAAATTTACATATTTTAATTTGTATATCAATTAAGTTTAAGTTATACATTTTATCTTAAAAATGTGAGTTCAAGCCTGGCCCTGTGTTGCAAGCCCAGGAGGCAGAGGCAGGTGGCTCTCTGTGAGTTCGAGGCCAGTCTAGTCTACAAAGAGAGTTCAGGACAGCTAAGGCTACATGGAGAAACCCTGTCTCAAAAAAAACAAAAATGGCAGGCTCTCTAATCACCTCCCCCTGGTGGGTTGCAGCCTTGCTAGGCCAGAAAGGAAGACAATGAAACCTGTCCTGATGAGACCTGACAGGCTAGGGTCAAATAGAAAAGGAGGAGGACCTCCCCTACTGGTGGAGAAGGGGAGGGGCATGGGAGAGAAGAGGGAAGCAGGGTGAGATTTGGAGGAAATGAGGGAGGGGGCCACAGCCAGGATACAAGTTGAATAAATTGTAATGAATGATAATAATAAAAGAGGAAAAAACCCAAAACCAACAAAAAGAAAAAAACCTAAAATGTGAATTAAGTGAAGTGTAGAATATATGAATCTTTTAATAAATAGATTCAAGTAAGAAAAAACAACTAAACAAGTAAAATACTACTCATATCTTGTATTTATATAAATCACATATAAATCTTCATTGCTATATAAAATGTATTTTATGACATAGCTCATAAACATACAGCTTGAATTTCTCAAGAGTAATTACAGCTATGTCATCAGTTTTGTATCGTCACTGTCAGCTTTTCTTTACTGTGATAACAATTTCTGATAGTAACAACATAAGGAAGGAAGGAAGGAAGGGTTGAACTTTGTCTAATCATTTCAGAGGGTTGCTTAACCCCATACTCTTGAAGAGAACAAATGCATAGCATCCTGAATTTAGGAGTGTCAAGCCAATGTCCCTTTAAATATTCGTGATGGACAAAAGAATAAAGACAAGAAATAGGCTAGAGACAAGATATCTCCAAAGATCCATCCCAGTGACTGATTTCCTCTTGTTGGGTCCTGTTCTCGACTTTCCAGAACCTCCCAAAATATTACCACCATCTGAGGACCTAATGTCCAACATATGAGCCCATTCAGTACATTTAGTATTTTATTCATAAGACATGCCTAGAATACAAAAAAATAATAATAGTATTAGGAAAGTCAGTTTTGTACCCCCATTCAATCATTAACCTCTTAATTTTCTATCCTAATATTCAGTGGAGGTTACCTTTGGTACTTGGTGTAAAATGGAACTTTATAGCATTTGTCCATCTTTACCCATGAGATCACCTGTGTTATTTTCAGTTAGAAACTGCTTGTTTGCACTGTGATATAACTTTCCACTGTGTAACTATGTCATGATTTATTTAGCCATTCTGTTTTTGATGGTTGGATACCAGCTGGTTTGAAGTTATTGTGAATACTGCTTTCATAGGATGTTTTAGTAGATATATTTAGTAAATATATGTAAGCATTTTTGTTGGGTATAACCAAAGAGTAGAATTTCAGGTCATAAAGGATATTATGTTTATGCTAGCATTTAGAAGACATTGACAAATTTATTCCTTCTAGAGGGTATGAAATTTACACCTCATGTAGCTAAAATGAGAATGATACAGCCTTAAAGCTTGTTATTCTCTGTCCTACTCATTTTAGACTTTCTGTGATACGTATTATGGTGGTTTAAATTTGATGTCCCTTAAAATGTGTGAAATTCAACTTTTCACTGCCTCATTCATGTAAATTTGTGTTAATGTTTACTTCTCTAAGTTTGTCAACTCCTTAGTCAAATGCATGTTTTCCACATTGCTTACTAAGTATTAAAATACATTATTTTTAGAATGAAATTTGGGATATTTGGGTTGTTTATAATATTTTTTCCTTTGAAAAATGTGATTGTATTTTTTTGTAGATTATCCTCATATTGAAATAGTGTTAAGAATGAATAGTGTTTCTGGAAGCATGTAGGTCAGGGTATGGTGCCACATGCTTGTCTTCATTCTTAGGGGGCTGAGACAGAAAGAACCCAAGTTCAAGGTTAGCCTCTCTACACCGTGTAGCTGGCATTTAGTTCCTTTTTTCTCTTCTACCCTTCACTTTTTAACCCCCTAACACTAGATAGGGGAGAAAAAGGGATAGGGGTAAATGAAGGGCATCATTAAACTACTTCCTGCTGATTAGGGAAGGCGCATCCTTTGGGGCAAATTTAATCTTTAAGGTCAGGTCAGATAATTTCTTCTCGTTTCTTTGCACACAACTACTTCACAGACTGCAACCCAAAGCATCCGCTCACCAACCAGCCCCTATAAGGGCCCCGGCACTTATGTTTTCTTTGAACATTTCCTGGAATTCTAAATGTCACACAATTGCAAAACTATATCTGGCTGATAAAACCTTGCCTCTGCCAGAGCACAAAGCAAATTGTAGTCAGCGGCTGTAAAGCAGCCTTAGATCCCCACACCTGAGACTAAAACAAACACATATTCCCATAATATTTCTGTGTTTTTCTAAAGAAACCAAAAATTTTCACTACAACACAGTAAGACCCTATCTCAGAAAAAAAGACAACAAACCAAAACCAAACATGTAAGTCAAACTGAGGAACACTGCTGCTAAAAACGTGGAAATATTATTTAGTAGAAAATAAAAACAATTTTAAAAGTACCTTGAAGTATTTGGATATTAAATTAAGAGATATAGGAGGGCAATTGATACATACATATGTCACGCACAAACAAACACACGCATACACACACACACAAAAAAAAAAAAAACAACTGCAAGCAGAAAGAAAAATGATATGAAAATTCACTAATAAGTCTCAGAAATGAAAATACACACTTGAAATAAAAACTTGTTATCCTGGCTAAACTAATCTGAACATAGTTAAATAGCAAATTCAAGGCCTCTAGAAATGGTTGTGGGTTGCGTAGAAATGGGTTGCATAAGAGACACCTAGGTAGATTTTGAGATAGAAACTACTAATAAAAAAATCAAATATCAGGGCAGATAAAGTAACAGTAGCAGGCTACATTACATGCATGCTATCAAGGAAAGGCGTAGGGGAGACAGAGAATGAAAAAGTAATTATTATTTTCATTTGGAAGCAAAAAAGAAAAAAAAAAGCTTGTATATTGAAAGAGGAAGTACACACTCATGCACCAGGGATAATAAATACATACTTCCATGCTCTCTTGAAACTAAAATGTGTTCAGAATAAAAATGAATTTTTACATATCAGTGACAAAAGAAGGCGGAGTCATTTACTCAGTGACCAAAATCACTACAGATCTTCTCTGCAGTGCTAAATACTGGTGTTCAAGAGAAGACATCTTAAAATGCTGAAGAAATGCCACGATTGAAACTATCACCCAAGAACAAGTGTTGCATCCCTGCAATCTCAGTGCATGGGAGGTGCAGGGAGGAGGGCCTAGAGTTCACCACCTACTTGAAGGCCTCTTGTGAAGAGTAAAATGGGGTTTGGCGGAACACAAAAACAGAGCTGTTTTTCCCTACTGCAAACATTTCTCACAGAGTCATTCACGGGTATTTCACAGAATCCTCATCACATTTCCTACCGATGAGGCTCTGTTTTACTCACAGCATCTGACAAGGCCTAGGTCTCCCCTACCAGAATCATAAACAAGGTCCAAAATATCTAATAAATGTAACGAAGTAGTTACATCTTCCCGAGTCCCTCCTGGCCTAGTCTTAAAGCGCATCCACATCAATATAGAAATGACAACTTCTCTGTTTGCAGTCCTGTGTGGGCTTTACATTACAGGCTCCCCCCAGGTCTACAGCTCAGCACCAGTATTCACGTGTGAATCATCTGCTCTCTTTCTATGGTTATCACACACTTACACAGCCCTTCCCTTGCAGACAGGCTGTTATTAACAGGATGTGGATAGTGTCTTCGTGCCCCAAAATGCTGCTGTCAGGAATCTTCATAGATTTTTGCATCTTTGGAGAAAACAATTACATCTTCCGAGCCATTTGGAAGCTTTGTGTGGCTACTCAGATTCTCTGCCTTGACTTTTGTTTCTATCTCGCGTATTTCAGAGAAACCTTGTCTTCTTGTTAGATCCAGCAGTCCAGGTTTGCTCCCTTCATTTGTTAAGGCACCTTGGAAAAAGGCTCCATTCAGATCACTGGCTATTGGCGGGGTTAGCAATTTTTTAAGTTAATTGATTCCTTGGCACTGAAGATTACACTTTGAGAAACTCTTTTCTCAGAGGAAATATGAAGCACAGGTGGAACCCAATACCCTTGATCTCTCTGCTAGCTGTTCATTCATGGAGTTTCAGATGAAGCCTGGGCCCAGGCAGGTGCTGCATGTCAGCTAGTGTTGACAGAACACTCTAAAGAAAGTCATTACTCAGCTTATTCCTATATACTCCTTCCTGAGAAAAGCCTATTTCCTTTAATTATTTGTTGAATTTCATCTTCCAATAACAGTAATATGTAATGTTAAATATTAGAGTTGTACAGTATAGTTTTTACATAGAAAGAAAAAGAAATGTAAATCTGTATGACAAAGATGATATTTAGGTTGGTGACTGGATAATTATAAGTTCACAATTTTGGATCATTAATACAGTAAATATTTGCTTATGTGCTTCTTCACTCCAAAACTGATTCAGAAAGCTTCAGACCTCGATTATTAAAACAAGATCAAAATTGAAATAAATAAAAATAAAATTGAAATGATTAAAAATGTTGACCAAAAGATTGGAAACAATGCTAACTAGAATTTATGTTAACTATAAATTTGTGGTATCAGATACTTCCTGGGTGTTTAAAAGTGCTGTAAATTTGGGTGGGCCTTAGTGACTAAATAACCATAGAGAGAGAGGAATCAGATCATTACAGTGAAGGATCTATAATAAATATACTAACAGAAATCTTCAATTACATTTCAGGAACAACTTGTGTTCCGGGGCATATCTACATGGCAGCCACCATTTCCGTCTTTCTTTAGCAACCAGAATCTGTGTTTCACAAGGTCTTGACAGACATATTTTGTAGTGTATTACTTGGAGTTAACAAAATTGTTTGGGAGATCTTATTAACACATTTTGTTTGGTGAAGGCGTAGGCCTCTTTTTATAAGGTTTTTGTAAAATTGCCTGTGTTCATTCATTAAACTTAGTGATCAGGAAGATAAAGGTTTCTCTGGGCGGGGTACAAATCTCTTCCAATATAGAATTTTCAATGAAACTTACCCTATACAACCAATTACCCAGGCAGCAACTTTGTTTCATACTGTATTAATGTAGTTCATTGACTTTTAGTATTCTTCTCTTTTGGAAATTGATTCTTTTTAGGATGCCTCGGGGAGACAATGTTTTTCATAATTGTATGAATATGAACAGGATGAGAGACAAAGGCTGCTCAGTAAGAATGCAGCCAATGGGGCCAAGCAAGGCAACAGATATAGTTTTCCTTCTGGCGACTTCAAGATGTGCTGGTGCAAAGCAGACATCATGCTGTTTGCTTGAGTGGCTTAGGTGAAGAAAATGCATAGTTTAGCTCTTCTATAATCTGGTATTTGCCTTTTTACAAACAGATGCCCAAATACTGTGTCATGCTTATGTTCCCAATAGCAGCAATAACAGAGCAAAAATTCTTCCTTTTCTCTAACTTTCACATTCACTGTTAGGTTGTTGGAGTCAAACACTGGAGAAGGCCAGCACATTGACCAGAACTGCAAAGCTGAAGTGTGCTCTTTCTGCTATTTTCCAGGTTAATTCTATGTTGGTTCTGGAAATAAAGAGGTGAATAATGACAGCTGCGATCTAAAGAGTTCATATTTAATGCTCACCCCTCGTCAGACTTTCCACTAGAATAGTTCATCTCAATCCACCAGACAAAATTTCTCTTTGTGAGCAGGTTACCAGGTCAGCGTTTTACTTGGCTCTTTACCTCTCTCTCTCATTTTTTTTTAGCATTGGTTCACAAAATCTTTTATTTGATATATTACATTGTTTGACTATTTCTGTAGTTATTGGGACAGGGCTTCATGTAGCTGTAGGGGTTTTAAAATATTATGTTTTGGCATTAAATGTTATTGTGTTTCTTTATTCAGATAATAAAAATGAGGAACTAAATCAGTTTTTGCTTAGGAAAATATGAGGGGGAAGAAAAAGAAAAACACTGAATAAGTATTGAGGCCATTATAATTTTTTCTCTGTCTTGGAAAACCAGTCACAGGGGTTTCCTGTTGCTTACGTTTGTGTTCTGTCCTTTCAACAAGGAGATTCTACCAAAAAAATATCCAAATGATGAGAAAATTCAATTCAGTGAGATCATATCTTGCCTTGGTTAGTAGCAAGACATGCCTGCCTGTCAGTGTGTCCTCAAAGAAATGCATTTGCAGTGGTGTTAAATTTGGCCTAGGTTACAACTTTTGCAGAAAAATCTGTTTCAAAAAATCAGATAATCAAAATAACCAAATTTAAAAGGGGTGTTCTATTCTACCTGGGTGACAGAAAGTAAAGTTCAGCCAAGTAGCAGTTGAAAGCTGGTGATTTAAGCAGATGAATGAGAAAATTAGTTAAACAGTCTCTGAATAATCAATTGTGTTCTGTAATTTAAATATTGTTTGCCTTAATATTTCTTTCCCATAGTAGTTGGGTATATACTTATTTTCATGTTATTAAAACTCATCCAAACTGATAGAACCATGAGTTTTCACATGTATTAACTGTTAATTATAGCTGTGAGTTGTTTTTGCTATTTAAATAACTGGTCAAGGCCTCTGATTTAAGTAGGTAAAGAATGCATGAACACACACTTTATAGCAGAGAAATTACACCAAACACAATGATAATGATTTGAATCTTCAGTGTCTTCCCAAAGCTCATCATTTTAAATGTTTTATTGGTATATATTAATTATATATAATAAAGAGTTCCAGTAAGACACTTTCATACACACAACTGCTATATTTTACTATTTTATTATATACTACAAACCTTCTACCTTTTATGGTTCCCCTTTCTCTTCTACACACACTCTCTCACGCTCCTTCTTCCTTTCTCTGTTTCTGTCTCTGTCTCTGTCTCTGTCTCTGTCTCTCTCAATAATCTAATGAATTTTATTAGGGTGCTTAGAGGAATTTGAGTGCATGTTTGTTTGCGGGAACATGGAAACATTATCAGTGGCTACACTACTGAAAAAAGCATCTGTCCTACCTTATGAACCATTATTTGCACATCTATCCACTGGGAGTGATGGAACCCCATAAGCTTTTCTTGCTGACACGACAGGATGTTGAATAGACTTACTCTTATGAAGGTCCTATGTAGATCATCACAGCTGTGTCAATCCAAGAGTGCAACAGCCATGCCATGCCCCCAAATCAGCATTTCTCCAGCATCCCTTCCTTTCTCTTCCAGATGTTACTTTTTTTTTCTTTCCCTGTTTCTGATGTTTCCTGAGCCAAAGACTGAAGTGAAAGTTTCTGGTTTCTATGTGTCATGGGAATATGTTTTTTTTTTTGTTTGTTTGTTTGTTTTGTTTTGTTCCCAAGTGTGGGATGTGGGAATGTTTTTCCCAATGGAAAACAGCCCCTGGGAAAAGGCTCAAGATGTTTGTCAGCTGAATGCTACCTCATTCGAGGGGCATGATTTTTGTGAGCTGGAAAACATCCTTGTGTGGACTCTGAAGAGGGTTAAGTAGGAGCCCTTAGACACTGAGACAACACTTTTGCATTTCTACGCTTTGCAGTGATTCATATCCTTCCCTGTTCTTCACAGAGAGAAATACTCCAGAGAACTGCCCTGGCTGCTTTGATGGAGTTTTGCTGATTCGACAGACTTGTGCCCTCCGGGCAGAGTGTTGCTGCTTCTCTCGAATCATTCCGCTGCTACTGATGCGTGTTGCTGCTTTGCTGTTTGACTGGATTGCTTGTATCCTGACAACTGAGAGCACAGGGATCCTTATTCGCAGGAAGTAGCTCAAAGAGGTCTACAGCCCCTTTCCTTACTAATTTCCTATGTCAATTTGGGGTGTTGGAGGGAGGTAGAAGCATTTAAAAGCCTTAAAGTAGGTGTTTCAAAAAGCTGAGCCTACAAAAGGAGCATCTTTAAAAGTCTTGGCCCCAGCTGAGGGCCCTATGGGAGGTAGTGTTAACTTGGGAAAGTAGGGCCTTGGTGGAGAAAGCATGTTATAGGAGATGCCTCTTTGAAGAGTATTTGAGGCTCTGACCACTCTTCTCCCGCTTCTTCCTAGAAGCCATGAGTGAGCAGCTTTACTTCACGACAGGGTCCCTGCCATGAGGTTCTAACTCACTACAGCTGAAACTCTTTAAAAAGGGTTTTGTGTGAGTTATGTACTTATTGAATATATGAACGGAGGTACCGTTGTGTGTCTGCATGTATGCATGTATCAATGTAGAAGTTGGAGGTTGACAATGGTTGTCTTCTTCAGTCCTTATTATTATTATTATTATTATTACTGATGGTGATTATTAAACCACCTCTCCTACTAAACCTAGAACTCATCAGTTTGGGTGGATTGGCTATTCAATAAGCCTCAGGAGTCCACATGTATCTACCTTTCAGACACAGGTGCAAGCTTCTGCACACAGCTTTGTATGTTACTATTAGAGATGAAACTCAGGTTTCCATGCTCTCGTGGTAAGCTCTTTACTGACTGAGCCCTATTCCCTTGTCATTTTAACTCAGATATTTCAGGTATTTCTTTCTCTTTTTTTTTTTTTGTCATAAGGAGAGATGTCTAGTACATATGGTATCTTTAGTGGACACAGTTATCATAGGTTTCAAGTTGTGACCTCTCTGGTCTGACATCAGGCTTTCCTTACTTACAGAGTTTTTGTTTTGTTTTTGTTTGTTTCTTTTGTTTTAAATTTACTTGGAGAGGACTATTTGCCCCACATGATATTGCTTCTACTCAATATTTAAATCAGGTCCCATAGGGAGACTACAATGAATCATTCTGGTCAGCCTGGTTCTGTTAGTTTTGGCACTATCATCTTAGTTTCACTGTAAGTGTCTGGATTTTTGCTGTGTCTAGAGTTTTATGGAAAACTTACACAGAGGAAAAAATCTGTAATCTGTTCTTCTGCAGGTTGTCGTTTCTTTTAAGAGCAAGAAGGTGACATGACTGAACGCTGGTATAGAGACTGCGGTGCTTGGCCTCTAGTCTGTCTTAGTCCCCTGCTAACCACAAAATTTGGCCTAGTTGAGTATCTTCTAGTACGTAAAGGATAACTCTGCCTCATGCACATGTGGCACTATTGTGTTATTCAAGTTAGATGAAAGGTGAGAATGTGGCCTATGCAATAAAGTCTTGAGCTTAAGTGCTTTGCTGTCACTATATTGAAATTCTTAAAATAAAGCAAACAACCCCCCATAACAACACCCTATCTTTTGATTTGTGATTTAGAAGGTAAGTCCAAGGGGAAAATATATGACAGGAACAGATATACTCAATGTCCGTAGTTCCTTGCCAACTTACTCACATATTCTAGAAAATAGTTTTCATGACAGATGAGTAATACTGTAAGCTTTTAGAAGGCAAATGTTATGCCTGTGACTAAGAGGAGGTGAAGGGATCCTGACCCCATTGCCCACAGTTTCCTCTTGAGCCCAAAATATGTTTTCAATACAGAAGCAGTGGTGTCCTGAAAATCAACCCACGGACTCCATCTTCCCTTCTCTTACTTGTGTTACTATCAGTGGCCAATAATTTATGCTTCAATTATTGAGATAAAAGGAAAGAGAAAAACTATAACTAGCAGTGTCCTTTCCTTTCTGTTTTTCTTCATCGCTGCTTGAACAAAGACAGTGCATCAGTAACTTTCAAGAGATAAGAAATAGGTGGTATGATAGTTGTGTCACAAATTGAAAGTACCTAACATCACTGAACAGTATACTGAAAAGTTCTTCTCAGAGTAAATTTTGTATTATCTTTATTCAATCACAATAAGAAAGGTAAACGTTATTTGATAGTTTTATTTTTCTGATGGATGAGGATGTTGAATAGATATTAGGCCTTCCTCCATCTAATAATTCATCGTGGCGCTGGAGAGATGGCTCAGAGGTTAAGAACACTGGGTGTTCTTCCAGAGGTCCTGAGTTCAATTCCCAGCAACCACATGGTGGCTCATAACCATCTATAATGAGATCTGGTGTGCAGGCAAAATGTCGTATAAATAATAAATAAATCTTTAAAAAAAAAGAAAAAAGTAGGTTAGCTCTAGATCCCATTTTAAAACGCATCATTTTGTTTGATGATGTCTAGTTTCTTGAGTTCTTTATGTATTTTGGATATCAACCCTTTGTCTGATGTGGGGTTGGAGAAGATTTTTCCCATTTTCTAGGCTGCTATTTTGTCCTTTTGACAGTGTCCTTCGTCTTACAGAAGCTTTTTAGTTTCAGCAGGTTCCATTTATTAATTATTGATCTTAGTGCCTGAGCTGTTGATATTCTGTTTGGGAAGTTGCCTCCTGCGCCAATATTTTTAAGGCTATTCCCCACTCTTTCTTCTATCAGGTTCAGTATATCTGCTTTTCTGTTGAGGTCCTTGAACCATTTGTACTTGAGTTTTGTGCAGAGTGACAGATCTGGATCTATCTGCATTCTTCTACATGCCAATCTCCAGTTAGATCAGCACTATTTGTTGAAGAGGCCTCTTGTTTTTTGGCTTCTATATATAAAAAAAATCAGGTCTCTATAGGTGTATGGATTTACTTCTGGGTCTTTGAGTCAATTCTATTGATCAACCTGTTTGTTTTAATGTCTTCTTTTTTATTACTATTGCTCTGTAGTACAGTTTGAAATCAGGGATGGTGATTGTTCTTTTAGGGTTTTTTTTTTTTTCAGCTGTCCTAGGCTTTTTTCATATGAAGTTGAGTATTGTTCTTTTAATATCTGTAAGAAATTATGTTGGAAGTTTGATGGACATTACGTTGAATTTGTAGATTGCTTTTGGTAAGATGGCAGTTTTTACTATGCTAATCCTAGTGATTCATGAGCATAGGAAATCTTTCCATCTTCTGATATCTTCTTCAGAGACTTTAAGTTCTTGTCATACAGGTCTTTCACTTACTTGGTTGTAGTTATACCAAGATATTTTATATTGTTTGTGTCTTTTGTGAAATGTGTTGTTTCCCTGATTTTTTTTGTAGGCCATTTACCGTTTGTATATAGGAGGACTGTTGATTTTTTGAGTTAATTTAATATCAAGACACTTTGCTGATAGTGTTTATCAGCTGTAGAAGTTCCCTGGTAGAATTTTTGGGATCACTTATGTATATTATTATTATATCATCTGCAAATAGTGATATTTTGACTTCTTTCTTTCCAATTTGTATCACATAAATCTCATTTAGCTCTCTTATGGCTCTAGCTAGAACTTCAAGTACTATATTGAATAGGTCTCTCAGATTCCATTTTACACCCGTCTGAATGGCTAAAATCAAAGACACAAGCAACAGCTTATGGTGGTAAGAATATAGTGCAAAAAAAAATCTCCAAAAAAAAAAAAAACAAAAGAAAAAGAAAACAAAAGCATTCCTCCATTTCCGGTATGAGTGCAAACTTCTACAGCCATGTTGGAAATCAAGCCTCAGTTATACTAGTCCTGGGCATATACCCAAAAGATGGTTCACCATACCACAAGGACATTTGCACAACTATAGTAACAGCAGGTGTATTCACAATAGCCCCAAACTAGAAATAAACTAGATGTCCTTCAGTGGAAAGATGGATAAAGAAAATGTGGTACATTTGCACAATAGAGTACTATTCCTACATTAAAAACAATGACATCATGAAAATTGCCAGCAAATGGATGGAGCTAGAAAAGATCATCCTGAGTGAGGTGGACCCAGACTGTGAAAGACATAGTATGTGCTCACTCACAAGTGGATAAACATGTTACTGTCTACAGACCCAGATAAGCTGAGTAACAGGTGGGGCTAAACGAGAGAGGAAACTGAGAATGGGAAACAGAAGAGACATTGTGGGTGGTTGGGGAGAGGGGACTGGTGGGAGGGTGGACATGGGGATGGGAACAGGAGAGATCAGGTATGGGGAGGATGGAGGGAGAGAATGCTGGGAGGGACAACTGGAATGGGAGGCACATCTCTTGGATAAGCTAGAAACCTAAGGCAATGGGCACTCCTAGGAATGGATGAGGTTGATTCCATGTAAGACTCCTAGCAATGGGGGATATGAATCCTGAACCCCAGGCAAGGGACTGGGACACAGATACAGCCACAAAACTATCAATCAATCTACGATATGTCCTCCATACAAGATGAGCTTGGATCAAGGGTGGTGCAGAAAACAATGGCAAGTTCAGCCTGAGACATGTGCCTTGAGAGACATTACCTGAAGAGTCAAGTGCCAGAGGCTAGACAGTCCAGAGACCCATGATAGAATCAAATACAAATGGCAAAAAAGGTTAATGAAATGGTTCCTAATGACTGGAGTTTATCCCAATTGTCATCAGAGATGATTCATCCAGCACCTGATGGAAGCAGATGCAGAGACCCACAGCCCAATACTGGGTTGAGCTTGGGTGGTCTCTTGGAAGAGGGGGAGGAAGAATTGTAGGAGCCAGAGGGGTCACACACACCATAAGAAAACCAACCCTTTTCTGAAGAGAGATACAGGAAGAGTGGATAAGGTGGGCAGAGAGGAGGTAGTAGGAAGGGACTGGGAGGAGAGGTGAGACTGAGGTCATGATAAAAAATAAATAAAATACTGTTGCTCTATAGTACAGCTTAAGATCAGGGATGGAGATACCCCCAGAAGATCTTTTATTGTAGAGGATTGTTTTAGCAGTTCTGGGTTTCCTGTTATTCCATATGAAGTTGAGAATTTTTCTTTCCAGGTCTGTAAAGAATTGTATTGGTAATTTGATGGGAATTGCATTAAATCTGTAGATTGCTTTTGGTAAGATGGCCATTTTTACTATATTAATCCTGCCAAGCCATGAGCATGGGAGATCTTTCCATCTTCTGATATCTTCTTGTAGTTCTTTCTTCAGAGACTTGAAATTTTTTTCATACAAGTATTTGACTTGCTTGGTGTGGGTTACACCAAGGTACTTTATGTCATTTGTGGCTATTGTGAAGGGTGTTGTTTCCCTAATTTCTTTCTCATTCCTTTTGTCTTTTGTATATAGGAGGGCTACTGATTTTTTTGTTAATTTTGTATCTGGCCATTTTGCTGAAGGTGTTTATCAGCTGTAGGAGTTCCCTGGTAGAGTTTTTGGGGTCACTCACATATACTATCAGATCATCTGCAAACAGTGATAATTTGACTTCTTACTTTCCAATCTGTATCCCCTTGATCTCCTTCAACTGTCTTATTGCTCTAGCAAGGACTTCCAGAACTATGTTGAAGAGATATGGAGAGAGTGGGCAGCCTTGTCTTGTCCCTGATTTCAGTGGGATTGCTTTAAGTTTCTCTCTGTTCAGTTTGATGTTGGCTATAGGCTTGCTGTATATTGCCTTTATTATGTTTAGATATGTGCCTTGTATCCCTGATCTCTCCAATACTTTAAACATGAATGGATGTTGGATTTTGTCAAATGCTTTTTCAGCATCTAAGGAGATTATCATGTTTTTTTTTTCTTTCAGTTTGTTTATATAGTGGATCACATTGATGGATTTCTGCATATTGAACCACCCCTGCATACCTGGGATAAAGCCTACTTGATCATAGTGTATGATATCTTTGATGTGTTCTTGAATTCGGTTTGCAAGGATTTTGCTGAGTATTTTTGCATCAATGTTCATAAGGGAGATTGGCCTGACAGTCTCTTTCTTTGTTGGGTGACTGTGGCTTCATAGAATGAGTTTGGTAAAGTTCCTTCTGTTTCTATTTTGTGGAATAGTTTGAAGAGAACTGGAGTTAGCTCTTCTTTGAAGGTCCAGTAGAATTCTGTGCTGAAACCATCTGGTCCTGGGCTTTTTTTGGATGGGAGACTTTCAATGACGACTTCTATTAGGCATATATCCAAAAGAGGCTCAACTATACAATAAGGACATTTGCTCACGCGTTGTTTGTAGCAGCTTTATTTGTAATAGCCAGAAGCTGGAAACAGCCCAGATGCCCCTCAACTGAAGAATGGATGCAGAAATTGTGGTACATCTACACAATGGAGTATTACTCAGCAATGAAAAATAAGGAAATCATGATATTTGCAGGTAAATGGTGGGAACTGGAATGGATCATCCTGAGTGAGCTGTTCCTGAATCAGAAAGACAAACATGGTATATACTCACTCATATAGACATATAATATAGGATAAACCTACTAAAATCTGTACATCTAAAGAAACTAATCAAGAGAGAGGACACTGACTAAAATGCTCATTCCCCATCCCAAAAGGCAAAGAGGATGGACATCAGAAGAGGAAGAAAACAAGAAACAAGCTAGGAACCTGCCAGAGAGGGTCTCCGAAAGGGTCTGCCCTGCAGACTATCAAAGCAGACGCTGAGACTTATGGCCAACTGTTGGGCAGAGTGCATGGAATCTTATATAAGAACTGGGAAATAGTAAGATCTGGAGTGGACAGGAACCCCACAAGGAGAGCAACAGAACCAGAAAATTTGAACATAGGGAACTTCCCAGAGACTCATACTCCAACCAAGTACAATGCATGGAGATAACCTACAACCCTTGCACCGATGTAGCCCATGGCAGTTTAGTGTCCAAGTGGGTTAAATAGTAATGGGCAGAGGGACTGCCTCTGACATAATCTGATTGGCCTGCTCTTTGATCACCTCCCCTTGAGAAGGGAGCAGCCTTACCAGGACACAGAAGATGACAATGCAGCTACTCCTGATGAGATCTGATAGACTAAGATCAGATCTTAGGAAGGAAGATCTATCAGATCAATCAGAAGGAAGGAGAGGAAGACCTCCCCTATCAGTGGACTTGGGGAGGGGCATTCGTAAAGAAGGGGGAGGGAGGGTGGGATTGGGAGGGCAGTCGGGGGGATACAAAGTTAATAAGGTGTAATTAATAAAATAAAATACAATCTAAATAAATAAATAAATAAAATAAAAATAAAAACTTAAAGAAAATTAGTGTTATGGGGTTTTTTTGGTCAGAGCAAATGGACAAAGGCAGTTAAGAAAAGGAGAAGGATTGGGGTTGTTGCAGCTAGGCCAACTCTTGCTGATCTTCCTGAGCATTATTTGCTGCAAACATTAGCAATGTTTTTTTGTGAAGTCTTTAGTGTCACCTCTACTGTGTCCACCACTGCTGTTCTCGCTAAGTCTACAAACACAACAACCACCCCATTGTCATTAACTGACTGTATCAGTTGCTATCAGGAACAAGCTAGGAAGTTGAGAGGGAATGTCCCACCTACGGAAAGCAAACATGGAAAAAACTAGTACAGTAGCTTGTTAGTATACACAGCAGAACTGTGACCAGGAAAGCCGAACCTGAGTACTGCAGCCTAAGAAAACTCTTCTTTACTCACCATTGTTGAGATGAGCTACCGAGGATCCGTAACTGTGCTATGGCCTGCAGCACACTTCTCTTACAATACACGAGACATTAAGGTATACAGGCATCATAGGCATTCCATCGGTAAACTTTTATATGCGGTTTGCACTTCTCAAGAGCTGCTTCTGAGAACGAGAGTCAGGTCTCTGTCTCATACTCTAGCATGCTTATTTCAAGTGTCCTCCACGACTCCTTGTTTTGTCAAACTAGACTCCTGATTCTGTAATGGAGAAAGGAGCATGACAAACAGCTAAGGATTCTGAAAATTTTGTGCCCTTGAGAACAGCTAGAATATAAATCAGGTCCTACAGAAGTTACTTTGTGACCCACCACAACAAAATCACAAATTCATGTCATTCCCATAATACCAAGCAGACATTGAGACAGATAAAATTCTGAAAAAGAATTCAGAGCCCCACTTTTAGAAAGGATTAATAAGTATGTAAAATACTCTCATGAGCTGATAAATAAAATGAGGATCTAGAGAAAAAAACAAAATAAAAAAGTAAAATTATTTAAGCAGTCAGCAACTTGAAGAAATTTTAAAAAATATGGAGAAAAATTCAGCAAAGAAATTTAAATACTATAAAAGAATCAAATTAGAATTTTGGAAATAAGAGAATCAATCAGTCAATCAGTTTAATAACACAGCATTAGCATGAGACAAAAATGGATGAATGATTTCTTCTTCTTCTGATGTACATCCTCTTTGCCTTTTGAGATGGGATTGAGCATTTTAGCCAGTCTTCCCTCTAGATTAGTTTCTTTAGGTGTACAGATTGTACTAGGTTTATCTTATATTACATGTCTATATGAGTGAGTATATACCATGTGTGTCTTTCTGCTTCTGGGATAGCTCACTCAGGATGATCCTTTCCAGTTCCCACCATTTACCTGCAAATTTCATGATTTCCTTATTTTTCATTGCTGAGTAATGCTCCATTGTGTAGATGCACCACAATTTCTGTATCCATTTTTCAGCTGAGGGGCATCTGGGCTGTTTCCAGCATCTGCCTATTACAAAGAAAGCTGCTACAAACATGGTTGAGCAAATGTCCTTATTGTATAGTAGAGCCTCTTTTGGATATATGCCTAAGAGTGGTATAGCTGGATCTTGAGGAAGCGCTACTCCTAGTTGTCTGAGAAAGCACCAGATTGATTTCCAGAGTGGTTGTACAAGTTTACATTCCCACCAGCAGTGGAGGAGGGTTCCCCTTTCTCCACAACCTCTCCAGCATGTGTTGTCACTTGAGTTTTTCATCTTGGCCATTCTGATGGGTGTAAGGTGAAATCTCAGGGTCATTTTGATTTGCATATCCCTGATGGCTAATGATGTTGAGCATTTCTTTAAGTGTTTCTCTGCCATTCGATATTCCTCTACAGAGAATTCTCTGTTTATCTCTGTTCCCCCTTTTTTAATTGGATTACTTGATTTGTTGCTTTTCAACGTCTTTAGTTTTTTATATATACTGGATATTAGCCCTCTGTCAGATGTAGGGTTGGTGAAGATTCTTTCCCAATCTGTAGGCATTCGTTTTGTTTTGATGATGGTAGCCTCCCACAGAGGGTCTCTGAAAGGCTCTGCCCTGCAGACTATCAAAGCAGATGTTGTGACTTATGGCCAAACTTTGGGCAGAATGCAGGGAATCTTATGAAAGAAGTGGGAAATAGTAAGATTTGTAGAGGACAGGAACTCTACAAGGAGAACAACAGAACCAAAAATTTGAACACAGGGGTCTTTTCTGAGACTCATACTCCAACCAAGTACCATGCATGGAGATAACCTAGAACCCCTGCACAGATGTAGCCCATATAGTTCAGTGTCCAAGTGGTTCCATAGTAATGGGAACAGGGACTGTTTCTAACATGAACTGATTGGCCTGCTCTTTGATCACCTCCCCCTGACGGGGGAGCAGCCTTACCAGGCCACAGAGGAAGACAATGCAGCCACTCCTGATGAGACCTAACAGACTAGGATCAGAAGGAAGAAAAAGAAACCCTCCCCTACCAGTGGACATGGGGAAGGGCATGCATGGAGAAGAGGGAGCAAGGGAAGGATTGGGAGGGGAGGAGAGGGGGAACTAGAGGGAGGATACAAAGTAAATAAAATGTAATTAAAACTAAAAATAAAAATAATTTAAAAAAATGATACAATGATAAAAAATGGGTGAATGAATTTCATGGATGGAGAGTAAAGTACAGACAATAATATATCCAGACATAAATAAAGAAAAAAATATTTCTAAGAAGCTTACCTAGCTAGAAAACTTATATAAAACGGGAGAGTCGAAGGTGAAAATAAACCTATTGAGCAAATAAGCAAGCTGCTGTTAACATTTCATGGATCCAACAAAATAAATTTCTGATGAAACTAGTCAGAAGAGATAAAGAGGACCAGCACTCATAAATAAAGAGACTATTCACCAGAAAGACAGCATGTAAATGATTATGCACTATTCACTAATCACAAGTGCTGTAAGGCACCAAAGGCCAACATGTCCCCAGAGAACAATAGTGGGAGACTTTAACACTGCACCTTCACAGTACATTCCAAGCTAAAAACCAATACATTTAGAGCTGAATGATACCATGGATCAACTGGTTGTAACAGGTGGCTCAATAACAGTTCAGGCCATAGACTGGGAATACACATTTTTCTTAGTGGCACATGGAACCTTTTCTGAAATCGATCATGTTGTAGATTGCAAAGCAAGCTTTAAAAATACCAACAAAACTCATGTAATTTGTTGTAACTTAGTAGACCACAGTAGGATAAAATTAGATATCAACAAGAAGTGAAAATTTGAAACTAGGCTTAGATACAAGTCAATGTAGTTTTGAATGAACAGAAGAAACTGGAAGGAAAATAAAAAATATGTACTAAAATCAAATGAAAATAGTAGCACCATTTTGTAGAACCTCAGATATGGCCAAGTTATTCCTATGTGAAAACTTTGTAGTTTAATCATCATATTACAAACAGCAATCTGAAATAAATAATCTAATGATGCAACTCAAAAATTGAGAAAAAGAAAAGGTCGGCAAAGTGAAATTCAGTAGCTGAAACAAAGTAAAAAATCATCTGGGCTGAATAAATTAACCAAAGAGCTAGTTTATTCCAATGATTTAAAATACTGAGAGACCCTTTACCAAACTAATAAAAAAATAAAACAAAATCTAGATTAGTAAAATAGAGGAATTCAGAGAATCTTTAGGAACTTTGAAAACTAATACTTTAAAATCTGAAAAAAATCATAAAAAATTAATGAATGTCTTAATGCACATGACCCACCCTAATTAAATCCAGAAAATACAAAGAAGTTAAAGAGATCCACAACAGAAAGTCAGATTGATGCAGTTGTGCTTAATTAACTCTCTTTGCTCAGGATTAATTAACTCAGGATTCAGGATTGGGCAAATCTGTGTTGTCTCACAATTATTTGCAGATAGTTAGGTAGTGAGACATGTTTGGGACAACAAATAACGAGTATGAATTTGAAAGAGAGCAAGGAGAGGCATATGGGTGGGTTTGGAGGAAGAAAAGATAAGAGGGAATTTTGTAATTATCTCAAACATTAAAATAAGTAGTTAAAAACTATTTATAACTTTGTGGTTTTGCCACCACACAGTGCCAGTAAATAATACTTTTAATGTGATGATTTTGCTCCTGGGTGGCAAGGCAATATTACGATAAAAATATCACTTACATGCCAAGAGACTGGAACTTTTGCAGGACTTCGGAGCCAGATTTAAGAATATATACTGAGTTTGCTTAAGACTTCCATCCCACTGTGTGCTCAGCCTGTTTGTTTAATCTGACTTTAAGAGAACAATGTAATAGCCAACCTCACATACCTTGGATTTCTCGCGTTATCACCCTTTACCCAGAGAGCAATGCATGTTGGACTGAATGTTATGGTAATCATTTGGTGAAAACAGCAAGTATAAATTGAAACCAACCTTATAAAATGGATTTCCACCATAAATATTGAATTCAAAAAAATGTATATTACTTGATGAACAATGATGTTTTCAGCGCTGTTTGTTATCCCTGTCAGCTGGAGTCGGTGACTCAATCCTCTGTAAAACTCTGTGAAAGATTTCTGCAAAGCATCACCCATTCCTTCCCCATATAAAGCTTTCTATGATGTTCAAAAGAAGGCAAATCTCTTTGTCAGAAACAGACACATTCAGATAATCAGACACAGGCACAAGGGCAGATGGACCAGACAGCACTGAGTCAGGCACAGATACAGATTCACAACAGAAAAACAGGGATGATGGAAAACATGGGGAAACAAATCAGAGAATTTAAATCTGGGCCCCTCCTGCCAAATGACATCCAGTGCTTTATGGATTTCTATCTTTAATGTGGCACTGATATTTTATTGACAACTTGAGTTTATTATTAATGCATTCAAGCTGATGTATCTGTGCTATTATTAATAACATTATTTTGTGGATTTTCTTCTGTTATTCCCTCTCTGCTCTCAATTCCCTATTCAGTGTGTGTGCTATTTGAGAGACATATTCAACATCTCAGCCTTGCATTAATCAGTGACAACATTTAACAATGAAAAACCTAATGAATCAGAAAGGATTTAAATTGGTCATAACCATCATTTCATTTTTCACTAATTACTTTGTGGGTTTTCCATACATTTTGTTAGTTTAAAGGATTCTCAAAAGGAAAAGAAGAAATACTTTTAAATTCCCACAGGCCCTTTCAAGTTATTCTTGCCAATTCCATAAGCAATAGAAAGAAAAAAGGATGCCTCCTGCAGATCTGAAGACCCCTTAGTGCTAAGTTAGGCTTTGAAGATTGGTCTGCCTCTCTTTTAATCATCCTTTACATCCATGCTTCCTTTCTCTACACTGACATTTCCTATAACATGTGTGTCTTTAAAAGTTTCTTCAGCCAATATTTTTATATCAGAAAGAGTAAAAACACTTTAGTGAGTTCCCTTCTTCACTGTGTTTCCTGTTTACATTGTTTCCTCTTCTTTACATATGCATGTGTCACTGACTTAGTGCCTGGCATCTTCAAATCACACATGCTTATGTTTAGTTGCAGGGAATTAAGCGGACACTAAACATTGGGATCTGCTTTTCTTTTAAATGTGAAATCACATCAGTTCTATTGCTTGGTTATTCCAGACCTAAGCATTAGTGTCATTTATTTATTTATTTACTCACATTACATCTCAATTGTAGCCCCTGTCCCTCTCCTCCCAACACCTTCCCTCTGTCTGTCTCTCATTCCCCTTATCCCCCCTCCCCTGACCCTTAGAAAAGGGGAGACACCACCACCACCCACCTGCAAACCCGCCCCAGCACATCCTGTACACATCTTGTGTACGTCCTCATTCACAGTGTCCTGGAAGGCAGCCATACCAGGGTGGAGTGATCAAGAAAGGCATGCAGCAGAGACCGTGTCAGAGAAGCCTCATTCCCGTTCTGGAGGACCCACATGAAGGCTAAGCTGCCCATTTGGGTATAAATGTGTAGATGGTCTAGGTCTTGTCCATGTCTGGTCCCTGGTTAGTGCTTCACTCTCTGTTAGCTCCTCTAGGCCCAGGTTAGTTGGGACTGTTAGTCTTCTGACTGAGTCTCCACAGGACTGTGGAGCTGCTGTCAGCTCCAGGTGGTTCTGTTCTTCCCTCCGCTCTTCTATGAGGCTCGCTCTGCTCTGCTCAATGTTTGGCTGTGAGACTAGGTTTCTGTCTTGACCCATTGCTGGGCAAAGCCGCTCAGAGGATAGCCCTGCAAAGCTCCCATTTGCAAACACAGTCGAGCATCAACTATAGTGTCAGGGATTGGCTCTTCCCCATGGCGCGGGTCTCACGTTGACAGGCATTAGTTGCCCATTCCCTTGATTTCCGCTCTATCTTAATCCTGATATATCCTGAGGCAGGGTAAATTCTGGATGGAAGTTTTTGTAGGTGGGTTGGTGTTTCCCTCTCCCCGTCAGAAGTCCTGTCTGGTCAGAGGGTGACCTCTCCAGTCTCCATGACCCCTACCGCCAGGGGATTCAGCTAGAGTCACCCCATATCCTCCTGGGAACCTACCCTGTTGCAGTCTTGTCTAAGAGGTCCCTCCACCCATGGTTGCTCTTCCTTCTGCATTAGTGTTATTGTTAAGGGATAAAAAATAGTTGTCTTTCATATTAAGAAGTACTTTACTTACTTTCTATCAATAAGGTGAAAAATTCGAGTTGTACTTTCAGATGACCAAAGATCCACCAAGAGTCCTTCTGGGACCAATAACATTCCATGAAAGATGAATAGAGGTACTTTTGGTGAGTATGGAAATCAATTTTGTGCTATGAGATTTGTGAGGAAAAAAAAGGTTTCTATGAGGGAAGTGTCTTAAAAAGAAATAGGTGATAAGATTGAATCTTTGATCAATTGTATGTAAGTTGGTGGAGGTGAGGGGTTCTGGTGGTATATAGAAAAGGAGAGTAAGAAGTTGCTTGTGGAATTTCCTGTTTGTTTTGTCTCATTCTGGTTTGATTGTTTAAACTTATTTATTATTATTATTACTATTATTATTATTTAATCAATTAGATGCCAGTTTATATTCTAATGAGAGAGAGAGAGAGAGAGGAACAATGTGGATTTGGGTGAATGGGCAATTGGGTCGGATATGGGAGGATTTGAGTGAGGGGAAACTGTAGTTAGAGTATATCATACAAAAATCTATCTTCAATTACAGAAAAAAGAATATTAAGTATATCTCAACATAATAAAGACTGACTATGATGAAACTGTATTTAATATTATGTTAAATGGAGAAAAATCTAATTGCATTTCCTCCAAAATCAGGAATGGACAAGGCTGTACACTTTCTACACCCTTGTTCAATATAGTATTTGAAGTCATAGCTAGAGCAATTAATCAAGCTAAAAACAGAAAAAGTAAAATTTTCTGTTTGCAAATGATTAAAATTACAAAAGTTAATTTTGTCTGTATGTGTTTGTAACAAGACAATGTGGAATAAAATTTGAAATTATTTTCATTTACAAGAGTGACAACAATGTAGGCATCAGAAAGGAAGACCGTAGAAAATTTATGAGATAAGATCATAAGATTTAAGTGAAAACAGGGACAGGACATATTTTTATTGAAAAGTTCAATTTTTTAAGAAAATGAAATTTATTATTATTTTATAAGGTCTGTGGAGAACATGATGTTTCATTGCTTAGATTTCTTTTCTGGGAGAAGAGTATTTCCTTGAGCTTCCCTGGGTACATTTCCTGCTCAGCCTCTAACCTTCATCTCTTACAGGCTTAGGATTTTAGTAACACGGTAAGGAGGGAAAGGGAACATCCAGTCTCTTCCCTAGGTCTTGTAGCTGGCCCAAGAATGCAATGGTCTCACTTGAGCAGAAGGGCATTGCCTGAATAGTGGGTGGGCAGATGGTGCTGGGAAGGGTTTAGCAGTCTCATGGAGGAGAGCACTTAAAGACATATTGAGACTCATAGCCAAACTTTGGTCAGAGTGCCGGAATTCTTATGAAAGAAGAGGGGGCAGGAACTCCACAAAGAGAACAACAGAACCAAAATACCTGGGCTTAGGGGGCCTGCAGAGACCAATACTCCAAGGAAGGACTATCCATGGAGAGAACCTAGACCCCCCTGTTCAAAAGAAGCCCATTGGCTGCTCAGTTTCCAAGTGCGTTCCCTAGTAAGGGATACAAGGGTTGTCTCTGACATGAACTCAGTGGCTGGCTCTTTGAACACCTCCCCCCTGAGGGGTGCAGCCTTATCCTGGCCACACAGGAAGATGATGCAGCCAGTCTTGATGATACCTGATAAGCTAGGGTCAGACAGAAGGGGAGGAGGTCTTCCCTATCAGTGGACTAGGGAAAGGGCATATGGGGAGAAGAGGGAGGGTGGGTGGGAATGTGAGGAGATAAGGGAGGGAGCTACAGTGGGGATACGAAGTGAATCAATTGTAATAAATAAATACATAAATAAAATAAAATTTAAAAATACTATTATACAACACTAGAAGTAGGGAACCACAAGTTTGGCTATATTTGTGTTGTCAATCATAACATTTTCTTGAGAAAATTAACATTACTACATGTTTATGATTTAGCCTCCATTCTGATCAGCAAGAAGAAATATCACTAGTTCATGTGAAGAATTTAACAGATGAAAGCCACAGGTATCATTATGCCCTACAGTTATAGTAGGTCTTTTTTGAGATTTTAAAAGAGAAGTCAACATAAATGCGTTGTTAAAATTACAAACTGGGTTTAGTGAGATGGCTAAGTAGATAAAGGCATCTGTTGCTAATCCTGATAATCTGAGTTAGAAACCCAGGGGCCCACATGGTAGAAAAAAAAAAGAAGCAAGTCCTGTACATTGTCTTCTTTCCTCCACAGTAGTCCTGTGACACACATACATTAAAATATAATAAGATAAAAAATAAGACCCATGTTTTCAAAAACATACTATTAAAAAACAATAGCCATTATGTAAATGGAGAAAAACAGAGCAATATATTTGAGAAAAACATTATTTTCAGTTTCTGTACAGATTACTATAGAAATATTAAACTAAACACCCATGAAAAATTGCCTAAAAATACTGAACTCAAGAAAAAGGATCCATAAATGGGCACCTAACCCCCAGGACAACATGATCCTTCATCATTGTTATTCATCATGGGCATTCTCTTGTGAACCACTGTTGGAGACCACCACAGGATTCCTGGGTACATGACAGTGCTCGCACTGATGATGATGTAGCTCATTCACTCTTGCACATGATGACGGAAACAGAAAATCACGAGGCCCCCTTGAACTGCTTGCAGTGTCTTAAGGTGGTGAGCAATGACTTCTCACATGAGTCTGATAGTCCTAGGGGTTTTACTGAGACAATGAGAACATACCTTTCATTCAACCTTGTTCTGGAAGCCCACAGAGATTTCTTTACTCATCTTCTCATCAGACTGGGAATAGCTACTTGTCTGATGACTGAAAACCAAAATGAGTTCCAGCTGAGCTGGGAGAGAGGCACAGATTATGAAAGGGGTTAAGGAGTTTGGGTGGGTGACAGGTGGATGGGTTCTGTTCTTAATTATAGTAGCTGTTACATGGTTTTAGACATCCATTAAGACTCTTTGATTTATACCTTTTACTACATAATAAATTCGTTTGAAAATAAAACTTCTTAATTTCCAATATGCAGTTTATTTTGCATAAAGACCCAACTTGCTCATTAGTCTAAAAATGCTTTCTTAATTCAGCCCTCCAGCTGACTGCTCTTGTTTCAACGCTGGCATGCCCACACAAAACACACAGGTGCTTGTTTTCCTAGCACTTCACGCTGTTTCTAATTCGGTGTGTTTTAACTTCCTGTTCCTGCTGTCTGATGCCGCTGTCTTTTTTCCTTCCCTATAATAAGATTTTTTTTCTCATTCATTAAGAATCATCTTGTGCAGTCTTCTCCAGATACTCTTCCCTGGTTTGCTAGCATGAGCTGCCATGAACGCCCTGTGTTTCCATGGAGCCCTGCTACAATCTCTCATGTGACACACTACTGTCACTGCTGTCTGGCATCACAATTCTGTGACACTGTAATCACCTTTTCATCCTTAGTGTCTAACACAGACACATTCAGGTGTTCAATCAATATTTGCGGAATAAACTATTACATGTAAAGATTAAACCTTTTTGGAATTTACATTGTTATTTGGAAGTTTAAGGAAATGGGATAATGTTATAAACTTATGGAGGGAGAGGTTCATAGTGAATATCCTGGAATTTTTGTAGGTTGTATTATAGATTTTGCATAGTTATCCAGTTTTCTTTTTTTTTTTTCATTCTATAAAACTACTCTAACCAGAATGGAAAACACATATGACTTGATTGCAGGCCGTTTTGTAGCTATTGTTTCCTTCAGCTCACTTTACTGGTGAATGCCTTTACTCTGCTCTCACAAGCCTAAGCTCTGCAGTCTCCTCTGAAATCCTCACCTCAGGGTGATGATTGCTCCTCAAGCTTCTTGTTTACCAACATTTCCATTGTTGTTTGAAACTGCATGATTTGTTAATAATAAGTATGCTTAATAAAAATAATGTTGAAACTTTTGACATGGTATTTGGAAGGAGCACCACCTTCTTAGTTTCATATAGCATATTGCTGACCTCTTTTAGGGACTTGAGAGCTGTAAGTGCCTTGTCTCTGCATTAAACAGTATTTTTTTTTCCTATTGTCACTCCTGCACCTGAGAAGCTGTAGGGTCCTAGAAGAGACAATAAATGGGTGGAGAAAGAAAAGGTGTTAGATTCTATTTTCCTTGGACTTCATGACCCTAAATTGAAAACGATCTTCTTTTTGTTTCACACACTTGTCATTCTTCACCAGCCTCTCTCTTACCTCTCTTTACACTTCTATCTTTGTATCGTTTGTATTCTCTCTCCAGCTTCTTCACATTGACAGGTTCCTAAAGATTCTGGTGTCTACCGCAAGCTGATGTGTGACTCATTTTAAATAGTGTTTTCTGAAGGTTGAAAAGAAGTAGCAGTGATTATAGTTGTTAAGAATAATAAGGCTTCTGATTGTTGATAATTTTGATAATAATAAGTGCTGGATTATTTGTCCTTTTGAAAGGATGTTGTCCATTCTGTAGTCCATTACTTTAAAAAGTGTTTCTCTGAGGGAACACTGTGATTTACAAAAATTATCTCTAACATTTTGATTACTACTGGGATAATGCAATATTTGAAACAAACATTGAGGTTCATTTACTTTCATTTTTATTGAAAACACAATCTATAAAAAATGATTGCAGACTCTGATTGTGTTGCAATTGTATCAATCCTTCCTTTGAAAATTATTTTAGATGAAAAGCTTAAAGCCTCCTCTTTTCAAAGGTTGTTTGAAAGTTTCTAAAAGGAACTCTCCTTCCTGTCTGTGAATGCACCTGGAAGGGGCTCCGTGGTGGTGTTCTCCAGTACTGGCAGCAAAAGCACAGTCCATCACTGCCACCTGTGACAGAACAGGGAAAGGTCATTTCTATGGCAAACTTGAACAATGCTCTTGCACCAATTAAATGTAGACTCCCCTCTGACAGCTAAAAGCAAACGTTTAAAGCAAGGGTGCAACACACAGCAGAAACTTCCCTTACAGTGTGCATTTTCCGGGATATTTAAAGTATATAAATATGCTTTATAGAAGAATGCTGTGTTCTTGAAACAACAATTGAGTTTATTAGAGAAATTGTGGAGATAAAGAATAGCTATCTAACACCCCAGTGCTCAGACACATGTGAGGTCTGATTACAGAAGTATGATTATCTGTAAACTAACCAAGGAGAACATGAATGCTGTAAAAATGAATGCACCTCCCTTGCCACCTTGATTTTGGAAGCGGAAAAATTCCTCATGCAGACGCTCAAGAAGAAAAGGGAATGGGCTTTACTTGAACCATTGGTTACTCAGTTCACCCAAGGATGAAAGTAGGGATCTAATTTGAAGGTGAAAAGGCATCTCAATGGCTAGATCAGCTGAAAAGGTTTTAGGAGGCCAGTGAGATGATGTGAGTTAAGCCATGGTCAAATTGACAGGCTGTTTGGCTGTGAGTGCATGAAGATCTGAGCTCCTCTAGGACAAGGAGGAAGAAATGCAGTCAAAGACTCAACTGTATCATCAGTAACATGAGAAATAAATCCATTCATTAGTGGCAGAGAAGCACATGGAGGTGACAATTTAATACCAAAGGTTACCGACACACTTGTTAAGTCTCCATCAAGTGTGCATATTTAAAGGCAAGGTATTTCTAGATGGAGGTTAAACTTTATGATACATTACCAGCGTTAGTTTGCATTTAATGAAAATAACATGTACGTGCTTATTTACTGTGGAGGAGGTACTAAGCTTAACTCTCATTCTGTTTTTTTTTTTTTCCTGTTTCTGTTCTTAAACATGGGTCTGAGAAAAGCAGGAAGATTCTAGGGTCTGGAGGTTTGCATGAGTAAAGGTGAAATTGGAGTGTCCTTGAATGAGCCTCCATCACTTGTGGAAGGTAGGGGAAGGTAGTTTCCTATGGAACACTGACAAGACCATTGAACAGCCTATCTTTCCCCGCTGAGTTCTAAATGATGAAACAAGATCAACTTAGCATTTGTTGCTCAGGTGAGATTTTTCCTTTGAACTGCAAGTGACATTGTGAGAAATGCCATATAAGACATTAAATTCAATAAAGACAATGTTTTTTATATACTACAGCATAGTTATTTCTTTAGGGAAAATATCTTTAGTTAGGATAAGAACAGAGGGAAACATGAGCATTTCATGCTCCTGATCCATTCATTAGCGAAGACCGCTTGCTTGGGGTTTCCTTGTATCCTCTCCATGACAACACTGCATCTCAGCTATCAAAAATAGGTCTGTTAACAGACATGACCATGCTTTCAGTTCAACAGCTTGGTTCTGCCCTGTGACAAATGCCCATGGCTTTTTAAAAAGCACACTTTCCCATATTCAATTTCACACATGATGGAGCACTAGATTCTTTCTTCTGAAGGGTAATCAAAGACAATGATGTTTTGGGGAGATTGCTTTAAAATGAATCCCCATGTGCGTGTGGCACTTCCGTTGCTATGACAAACTAGCTGATAATATCAACTTAAAAGAGGATAGATTTATTTTGGCTCCCAGGGCCGGTTTTCAGTACATGGTCAGCTGGCTTCATTGCAATGCTCCTAGTGGTGAGGCAGAGAAAGCCTTGTGACAGTGAACGACCTGACACAGGACAGACTTTACTTGTCCTGAAAAGCCGAAAGAGATAGCCAGGAATAGACGTACAGAGCAAGGCAGGGGAGAGGTATAACACTTGATGTGTTCTCCAAAACTTGCCTCATCTAATCAGACTCCACCTTCGGTAGTTTCTACCACCTCCAAGTAGTTTGTTCGAATCCGCCAGGCCAGTGGATAATTCACTCGCTGTGTCAGGTCCATCATTTTCCAAGCCCCACGTCCAAACATTGAATTGGGAACCGAGACTTCAACTCTGGATCTTTTGAGGCAATACATTATAGCTAAAAACAATACTGTGCGTCTCTGAATTTATTTGGTCCTCTTGCCATATTTCAGATGAGTGGTCTTATGTTTTATGAGCCAAGCTCAAAGGAGCAACAAATTCAACTATGATAGTTCCAGACATGGTTCAAAAGTGAGAACTGCACCAGTACATCAAATGGGTAAGCATAGTTGTGAGGAAGCATGCTAGGTACCACGGTGAAGTAAGGTCTTGGTGAGACTACCAATACACTTAAAGAATTACAAACCATATTGCTAAATATTAATTTAAAATATATAATACTTAAGATTTTCATTAGTTAAATAATGTAATAAGATAAAACAAAAAGTAGCACATTTTAGCTGACAAACAAACAGAAGGAAAATACCCCAAGAGAAAGCACAAGAGTTAGAGACCCACTTGTTCACACCTCCAGGAATCCCATAAAAAAAATCTAAACTGCAGGTCATAATATATACACAGAGGACTTTTTGCAGATTTGTGCAGGCCCTGTGCATGGTGTGCTAGTCTTCATGAGTTCATATGAGCTTTGATCATGTTAACTTAGAGGGCCTCTTTCTCCTAGTGTGCTTCCTCCCTTCTGGTCTTATACTCTTTCCATAATATTTCTAGAAGTGTTTGGGGGAGATTCAGGGTCCTTAGAGATGGTGAACAGAGAGCAAGAGGCACACACTTACAATTCCAGGACTTGGGAGGTAGAGGCATCATAACTGTGAGTTGGAGGCCGGTCTCAGCTACACATGGAGTCTCTGTCTACAAAAACCAAGTCTACATCAACACTGTAAAGATGCTAGACAGATTCGCTTTGAAACCACAGCATTTTTTCCAGGGTTGTAAAAGATCCATGTTCTTGTCTCAGAAAAACGTGGCAAAGACAACTGGCGAATTAGTGATCCGTAAGAATCTAAAAATGCTAGCCACCCCAGCTTAATTATTAGGGAAAGAATCATGGAAAATCCTGCGGGAAAATTGGAAGATAAAGTCCCTACTCTATTGGAAAAATCACTAATACTGAAGTGTAACCTAAGTCTCTTCATAAACTTAGATAATAAGCAGAGGTATTCCATTAACCTTTTCTAGGGTCACAGTTGGTTCACATAAACAAACAGTTGGCAGAAAGCTGGAAGAATGTCAAGGTCAAAGGAGTCAGAGCAATAGTCAACACCAAATTTCTGTGTCATAAAGGTAATGCTATCTAGAATAACATCTTAGCATTCTGCCTTTCTTATTTTGCCACTCATTCATATTCTAAATTCTCCTTTAAAATAGTTAATTCTTTACACAATTAAAAAGAATTAAAAACAATTTTAGCTTGTGGCTCTATGAGGTACAAGTAGTACTGTATTTCAAGATGAAAAGAATAATTATTTCAAATTGTACTACACCAAGTACATTTGTTTGCAGTTTTTCTTTGGGCCTACTACAAATGATTTTCTTTTCTTTGCGGCTTCTTGAGGGTTTTGTAGTCAATAATAGGGAATGGAGTGACGAGGCAGTCAGCTCATTCTGCATCAGAATGAACATGTTTCATGTGGTCTCTCAGGAAGGATTTTTAAATTACTCTTTTTGTTGTTGATTTTTAAATTTTTGTTATATTATCCCAGAGTGTGGGGAGGTAAGTTGCATCAAATCTTCCTATCCATGCAGATCTAGAGATTGGAAACAATTCCACACATTCTAGGCAAAAATTCTAACAACTGAGTTACCCAGGACTCTCTTCCAGAGATTTGTTTTATTTTTTTATTTGAAAAGACATTGACTAATCTGTATTTATTCTTTCCACATTAATAATACAAAGCTATATATTGACACAGTTTAAGCAAAATAGTTATTTTCTGATGAAAACCAACTACACAATTATTGCCAGTATTCTGGAAACAGAAGTTTTAATTAATATTCAAAATTACTCCTGGTTTCCATATTCTAAGAAAAAAAATAAATGTTCCTTGACATTAACATGAGTATCAGGGAAGCTACATTTTAAGAGGAACAATTTATTCATGATTATTTACAATTTTCTGAAAGCACACATTGTTACAAAAATGTTTAAAAAACAACAAGACAGTGTAAAAACACATAAAAAAAATAACTAGTTGATAGGGATTCTTCATACTTGGTTTCACTTGGGTGAAACCAAAATGAAATACTTCACTTTAAGAGCATTGAGAATATTTTCTGAAAGAAACATAAAAAAAAAAAGAGAGATGACTTGATTAATCTGTATGTCTTTATGGGAGAAAATACAGAAATGTTTGATTTGGTTTATTGCTAAGTAGTTACATTGGTATACGTTGATACAATTGTATCCTATCCTTTTCTTTAATCTAGAAAAACTTTTTTGTCTTTTAATAAATAAAATGTATTTAATAAAACACGTTATTAAACACACACACACACACACACACACACACACACACGCATTTACACACACATATATGGTGGCCGGTGAGATGGCTGGCTCAATCAGTAAAGTTACTTGCCACCAATCCTGAAGACCTAAGTTCAATTCCCAGAGCCAACATGGTGAAGACAAACAAACAAACAAACAAACAATTCCTGAAAGTTGTCCTCTTGTTTCCACATGTATTTCATGGTATATGCACACCCAAACACTAAACAAACAAAGAAACAAACAATAAAGGTCAAAGTGAAATATCAGCAAATATTAAGCCTTTTTTGAAAAGCAAGGTTACACATTTACTTGAGTGTGACCTCTCCTGAAGGAGTTGTGAAGCAGTTTAGAAGTGGAATGAATCATGAATAAAAGAAATATGACTTTAGAAAAAACATGGCATCATTTAGTATATGCACAAAATCACTGTTATTTCAACAAAGAAAATAGAAATTACTATAAAAAACACAATTTGTCTGTCAATCAATAAAATCTTTTTGCCTTTCCTTTTGAAGACATATAATACCCTTCCTGCAATTTTTTTTTCTCTCATGCTCTGCTATCCTTAACTTCATGTTCTCTCTGCTCAGATATTAGTACAAATAAGCAATGAGAGTGAAATAGGAGGAAAACTCTCACATACTAATCAGAGTAATTCTGATCGTATCCTAGCTGTTCTCCAAGGACAATTTTGTGCTCAACAAAAGCTAACACTCCACAATTTTGCACTCTTTGAAGAGATCTCACTTGAGAAATGTCTGGATGAGAGCTGATTACCATTGGTTCAAGCATGAGTCAAGATTTGAAGTAGATGTAGTAGCTGACAATTAAAACATATTTAAAGTGAGCAACTGTTTTAAGCCATACACACCCACTTAGCATAAACAGCATTCTGGTTAGGTACTCATAGTAGCCCTACTTTACAGATGACAGAACTGAGCATTTCTAGATTGAGTACATCACTCTTATTAATTCAGGGACTGAATAGCAGGGATTGAAATGAAATCCAGCCCGACAGCTAGCCAGGATGTTGACAGGATGCTACTGATGCCTCTGGCCTGTGTGCCACTCTGACGTTGCAGGGAAGCTCCTCAGTTCCTGTCTCTGAGACTGTAAAACTATGATACATGTGTTATCCTCCATGGACTCAGTGAAGAAGCATTTCTCAACAATAAAAAGCTCTATCATTGGGAACATGGTTTTACGCCCACATACCTGGAAACCTGCCTCGCTTACTAAGACCTTGAAAAGTAGAAAAGAGATAATGCTATGAATTACTTTACCGCATTACTTAAGGAAGTATAGGTTTTTAAGAACATAATGTAAGGATGACTCATTACCAGAAAAAGACAACCCTAGGTAAGAGAACATTGGCATGTTTGTTGGTATCTGATATGAATCAAAACATTTATAAAATTAAAGAGATGCTTTAGGATAAACGCCTGCCTTTGCATTTAAGACTAGAAGTCAAATTTACTATTATGAGCATTACCAAATGCCAATTATATAATGAGACTATAGATTAAAAATATTTGCAAGCTGCCACTGCCGTTAACAATTGCTTTTCCTGGAGCTTCTCAAACACATCCTCCAAGCCTTTAAACAGCAAATGGCAAAAGCTTGGAGATCTAACATTCCATACGGTCCAAGACAAACATACTGATACGGGAGGTAGAGCACCATCATCGAAATGAGACTAAGCAGATCACAGTGAAAACCTATTGCATAACTGTGTTACAGGAAGCTTAATTTACCTTCTTAGCTGTGCGAGTGCAACCTTGTAACTAAAAATTCCACATCTTAAAAAACTCAGCCTCATTTACATCGTAGTCACAGTGGTAAACAAGAGAAGAAGATAACAGCAAGAAAGATGTCACACAGATTACCGTCGTTGTTCATCTAAGAAATTGCACTTTTATCAGTGGTATTTAGGTTTCATATGTGTTTGGGACTGAGCTTCATATAGGATTTGAATTAAATATTCCACTTTCTGTTTTACATATTCACAGAATTTACCAAAGAGACCATTTTTCCTGACTTTCCTATATTTTGGAAAACTTGAGAAATAATGGCATTAGTTCTTCATTAAATATTTGAAATGGAAATAATTTTTCTTGATATTCTTTGCTGGGAAATTTTGAATCCTCATTAAAGATAGTTGCCTTTATTAAGTCCACTTATGTTTTTTTGTTTTTTGTTTTTTTTAAATTCTCTTTCTTTTTACTTTTTGGGCTTCCTTTCTGTGCATGTTCATCAACTTTATGGTATCCCACAAGTGAATTAAACCCTGTCATTTATTTTCTTATTTTTTTAAATTTTCCTTTCATTCCTGAGATTGGGAATTTTTAATAGAATAACTTCCATTTTGCCCATTCTTGATTCTTCCTGTTCAAGTTTTATTTTGAGCATGTCTATGGAATGTTTTGTTTCTGTTATTTTACTCTCCAAATCCTGTTTTTTTCTTTATTTCTATATTTTATTTATTGGTAGTATATAATTCACACAACATATTTCTATGATTCCTTTTGGTTATTTGTATGTGATTTCTTTTGGTTTTGAACAAAGAATATACAAATTTAAATCTTTGTCAAATGTATTCAGTTTTTACATTTCATGTGTAATAGTTAATTTAAATTTTTTATTTTATTGTATACATCACAATTTCTTTTGAAAATTAGACATTTAAATATTTATTTTAATGTGATGATTTGAAAATAAAGATTTCTTGCTTTTGTAGTTGTTTATGCTGCTTCGTGGTTTCTGAACTGGTTTCTGCACTCCGTAGAGTTTGTCATGAGTCTGTTGAATTCTTTGTTCCGTAGTGGGCAACTACACAGCTCATCACAGATTCCCCCTGCACCCTGAAAATAACTAAAAAGCCTAAATCCCCTAGTCTTTTCAGGCTGGTACTATGAACTGTACAGCTTGCCTTCAATTCTCAGCCAATAGTTTACAATTGTCTTAGCTTCATTTCTGTTGAAAAGAGCCTGCAGTGCACACTGAAATTAGAATTTAGGGCCTTTTTGGAGTAGTTTGCTACTCACATCAGGACATACACATGCCTTCACAAGAATATGCAGGAACTTTTCAGAGACCTAGGACCCATATTCCCTTCATTGCAATCATTTTTTTTTCCCCAACATTTTTGGTTGTTTCTTATTTTGTTACTTCTTGTTCTTTGAGTATGAATTCAGCCCTGGTAAAGTCCTGAGTTAGACAAAATAAAAAAGGAAGCTCTCTTAACAGATTCACCATAGAGCCACAAAGTATTTAACCAAACCAAACCAAACCAAACCAAACCAAACCAAACCAAACCAAACCAAACCAAACCAAATCAAACCAAACCAAACCAGAAAGAGAAACAGAAAGAGGACTGGTGAGATTGCTCAGTGGTTAAGAATATTCCTTGCCAGGCCACAGAAGAGGATGCAGGCAGTCCTGATGAGACTTGATAGGCTCTGGTGAGATGATAAGGGAGGGCTAGGGGAAGAGGATGGGGAGGAAGAGGGAGGGAGGGAGGGAGGGAGGGAGGGAGGGAGGGAGGGAGGGAGGATAAGACTGGAAAGAGACAAGGGAGGGGGCTACAGTCAGAATATAAAGTGACCAAATTATAAAAATAAATTTATATATTAAAGAACATTGCTTAGAAGTGTATTGTTTTGCATTGATCTACAAGAGCAAGACCTGGAGAAACAGCTGAAACAATAGGTCACTGTCCTTAGCAACCTGAATACCAAAGCTTCTACCTGTCAACTATAACACATGCCTGTGAAAACCCAAAGCTCCCAAGCTAACAACAATCTGTGCTTCAGTTTGCTCACCTGCTCACCCCACCTTGTGGCTTAGAGTATAAAATGAAGATGCAAACTGGACGTTCAGGAATTATCATGGCTTTGGTCTATCATCTCCTGTCTTCCACTCTCATTGGGTTGGACGGCCTTTCCAGAAAGAGTCTTGTAAGATAAACTTATTCATTATATGTTCATTAGTTGCTTTTGATTAATTTTCATCAACAAAGTTTATAAACCTGATGCTGACTTTTTATGTGAATAGAAAAATGTGATTTTGGGATTTTCTTATAACATTTTCATTGCCATGTTTTTTTTTCTTCATTTGAATAATGTTCTATTATATAATATTCTTTAGTTCTCATTCTTATTATAGACATGTTGGCTGTTTCATTTGTTATAGGGAAAATATTCTATAAAAGTTATATGATATGAGTATGTATAGCTATAATTTTGTTTCTTTTGGGTAAATACCTAGGTCATAAATTTCTAGGTCATAAAATAAATGCATTATTAATGTTTAAGAATAGAAAAAATCTTTCTTTCAATGTCTGTAAAGAACTGAGTTGGTATTTTGATGGGAATTGCATTGAATCTGTAGATTGCTGTTGGCAAGATGGCCATTTTCACAATGTTAATCCTATCAATCCATGAGCATGGGAGATCTTTCCATCTTCTGATATCTTCTTCAATTTCTTTCTTCAGAGACTTAAAGTTTTTTTTCAAACAGGTCTTTCATTTGCTTGGTTAGAGTCACTCCAAGGTATTTTATGTTATTAGTGGTTATTGTGAAGGGTGTTGTTTCCCTGATTTCTTTGGTATACAGGAGGGCTTCTGATTTTTTTGAGTTGATTTTGTATCCTGCCACTTTGCTGAAGGTATTTATCAGCTGAAGGAGTTCTCTGGTTGAATTTTTGGGGGTCGCTCATGTAGACTATCATATCATCTGCAAATAGTGACACTTTTACCTCTTCCTTTCCAATTTGTATCCCTTTAATCTCCTTTAGTTGTCTTATTGCTTGAGCTAGGACTTCCAGAACTATGTTGAAGAGATATGGAGAGAGTGGGCAGCCTTGTCTTGTTCCTGATTTCAGTGGGATTGATTTAAATTTCTCTCCATTGAGTTTGATGTTGGCCATAAGCTTGCTGTATATTGCCTTTACTATGTTTAAGTATGTGCCTTGTATCCCTGATCTCTCCAGGACTTTAAACATGAATGGGTGTTGGACTTCGTCAAATGCTTTTTCAACATCTAGGGTTTTCAACATCATGTGTTTTTTTTTTTTTCTTTCAATTTGTTTATGTGGTGGATTACACTGATGGATTTCCGTAAGTTGAACCACCCTTGCATGCCTGGGTTGAAACCTACTTGGTCATGGTGGATGATATCTTTGATGTGTTCTTATATTCGGTTTGCAAGTATTTTATTGAGTATTTTTGCAACAATGTTCATAAGAGAGATAGGTCAGAAGTTCTCTTTTTTTGTTGGGTCTTTGTGTGGTTTAGGTATTAAGGTGACTGTGGCTTCATAGAATGAGTTTGATAATGTTCCTTCTGTTTCTATTTTGTGTAATAGTTTGGAGAGAATTAGAGTTAGCACTTCTTTGAAGGTCTGGTAGAATTCTGCACTGAATCCATCTGGCCCAGGGCTTTTTTTGGAAGGGAGACTGTTGATGACTGCTTCTATTTCCTTGGGGGATATAAGACTACTCAGTCTTTCTTCCTGATCTTGACTTATTTTTGTTAGATTGACTCTATCTAGAAAATTGTCCATTTCTTTTAGTTTTTCGAATTTTGTGGCATATAGGCTTTTGTAGTAAGACCTAATGATTGTTTGGATTTCCTCACTGTCTGTAGTTATGTCCTCCTTTTCATTTCTGATTTGCTGATTTGGATAGTTTCTCTCTGCCTTTTAGTTAGTTTTGCTAAAGGTATTTGTAATAGCCAGAACCTGGAAACAACCCAGATGTCCATCAATGGAGGAATGGATACAGAAATTGTGGTATTTTTACACAATGGAATACTACTCAGCAATAAAAAACGAGGAAATCATGAAATTTGTAGGCAAATGGTGGGATCTAGAAAAGATCATTCCAAGTGAGCTATCCCAGAAGGAGAAAGACACACATGGTATATACTCACTTATATAGACCTATAAGATATGATAAACATAATGATATCTATACACCTAAAGAAGATAAACAAGAAAGAGGAGCCGGGGTAAGATGATCAATCCTCACTTAGAAAGACAAATGGGTTGTGCATTGGACGTAGGAGAAAACAAGTTACAGGATAGGAGCCTACCGCAGAAGGCCCCTGAAAGACTCTACCTAGCAGGGTATCAAAGCAGATACTAAGACTCATAACCAAACCTTCAGCAGAGTACAGGGAACCATATGAAAGAAGGGGGAGTTTGTATGACGTGGAAAGGATAGGAGCTCCACAAGGACCAAATATAGCTGGGCACAGGGGTCTTTTTTGAGACTGACGCTCCACCAAGGACCATGTATGGATATAACACAGAACCTCTGCTTGGATGAAGACTGTGGTAGCTCAGTAACCAATTGGTTTCCCATAGTAAGGGTAACAGGGATTATTTCTGACAGTAACTCAATGGCAGGCTCTTTGACACCCCCACCCCAAGGGAGGAGCAGTCCTGGTAGGCCACAGAGGAGGACTTTGCAGCCAGTTCTGATGATACCTGATAAAACAGGGTCAGATGAAAGGCGAGGGGTGCTCCCCAATCAGTGGACTTGGAAAGGGGCAGGGAGGAGATGAGGGAGGGAGGGAGGGTTGGGGGGGATGAGGGAGCAGATACAGATGGGATAGAGTTAATAAAATGTAACTAATAAAAGAAAGAAAGAAAGAAAGAAAGAAAGAAAAAAAGAAAGAAAGAAAGAAAGAAAGAACGAAAGAAAGATTAAGAAGAATAAGAAAAGAACTTGCTCTCTGAAGTGGGTATACCTAATACATATCCATTGCATCTTTTCTATATCTATCTTGATATTAAATGTTTTCTTTTTTAAATTCATTTTTATATTATGAAAATCAAATGTTTATACCATGAGAAAATGTGACATTTTGACACATATATAAATTGTGTAATATTTAAATGACTAAACATGTATAACTCGTCAAGCATTATTTATAATACTTCAAAATTCCTTTCTTCTAACTTTTAAAATATATAGAAAAATATTTTTATTCGTAGTCACTACATTGTAACTAACACTAGGCGATTTTCCTCGTTAGTTGCACATTGGTATGTAGTAGCTAAATAAAGATTCACACTTGATTGAACTGCAAGCATAACCTATTTAATAGTAGCCAAAGCCAGACTTTAATGTCATCCACTTATATCTGTCACCTTAGAGATCTAGAAAAGTAAGTTTCCAGGCAATGCTGGCTTTTCTGAGATGTGGCTCATCTGCCCAGGAAATGAACTCCCCTTTCTTTGTCATTGGAGGGTCTTTAAAGTATATGATAACACTGACAAAGGTTTAGATTCACCTGCCATGCATTTAAATTTTCTTGAGCATTTTCAAACCTACAACATGTCTTTTAATTATAGAACTGAAATAGCTAGGTCTCAGTATTTTGGTATACAGATGATGTATACTTAAGATGTTGAGAGAATGTTGTCAAATAGTGGTAGAACTTTAACACCTTCAGCAAGCTATTCTTCAAACATCATTTTGAATAATCCAATAGAAAATGTATTTATATCTTTATTTATCTTCTACCATCAATATTGCAAGTGGTATTGCCTTGATTTATGCCATGGGAGCTATGTCAGACTGTTCAATGGGTGTGAATATAACATGCAAATGAATCCCAAAATCAATAAAAGTGAAAAATTAGACATCAGAGTTTAAAGAGGTTCTTGTTCATCATTGAATAAAAGTTTGCAGTTTTCAACAAAGCCATTGGTGATTTTCACAAATTGAACAATTAAAAATATATTTCAGTTGGGTTTTGATTGATGGAAACATTTTTGAAGAGCTCTAATACAAGAGAAACATTGAAGTTATTTTAAAAATATTTTTGAAATCTTTCTAAGGGAAACTTTATCATGTATTGTTCACATGCATGTAACATTTTGAGAAAAATGAGAGCAGCATAAGATCAATTCTCTTCTGAGTGATAGACTTTTAGGTTGTTAAAAATTACTTAATGACTTACTTTTGTAAAGCAAGAAAAATGAGTATCTTTGAACTTGAGATAGCCTGTGATACATGTCTTCTTGTACGATAATTTCATAGAACATCATTGAATTAGTAAAGACTGTTCAACTGAAAATATAAGAAAATCAAATGAAACAAAATATCAAAAAAAATGTTCCTAAGCAATCAATGTTGCTCAAAAAATATACTAAAGCTTATTTTCAAGTTATTCTGTATGGGTGATTTTTTACTTCAGAGTAGGATATTATGATTAATGACATTTTGTCTTTTAATTTTAATGTAATTATTTTGTCATTACATATGCAATTAACCACAATGCAAATAGGTGGAATTTTTCTTTGTCCTGATTGCTTAACATGAAAAGAGCCTGCATAGTCAAGATGTATTCGTACTGTTATTTAATAACTGGTAAAAAGATAATAGTGATGCATAAACCTGGAAACCCATACATCAACCTAATAACAAAAATCAATGTTTTCTTGCATTTTCTTTTTCTGTCACTGATTTGTGATGCCACAAGACCATTTTAAAAATGATCAGGATAGACCTTATCTGTCATGGAAAAACAGATTTGTTCCTTGGGTGGCTGAGCAACATGAAAGGAATAAATTTCTTAGAATTGTATCCCCTGAAGGAAGCTATCCATTATTGTTACAAGTTTGCAATGGAAATAGCTTAATCATTATATACAGAATATGATAAAATTTAAAGCTGTGTAAGATGATTAAGAAACAAGTAAAATATATTTCTAATATGTTAGCAACAATATATTGCTATATATAATACATTTATTTATTTAGACAATGTTTGAGTCCATCAAAGCAAATGTGGTACAACTTAAATCTGAATGTTAATCCAAGGAGTAATAAAAATGAAATACTAATGCCTGCGGTGTACTGGGCATTAAATATTCTTGCTTCTCCAATACTGAGCATTTACATTTTCTGTTTGGGTGACAGGTGTGAACACTGTAACTCAGATTTCATCATATAAAACTGTTTCACTTAACTTTACTTCTTCCATACCATCCCTAGTCCAAACTTCAGCAAGTCATCAAGTCTTTTTCAAGAGCACCTTGGAGAAAAAGTAAAGTGAATGTCATTGGGACAGATTCTACAGGGTAAGCTTTGCCGTTCTCTGTAGCTCTTCTATATGACGTTCAGTGTGTAGGTTATAAAATATCACTGTTATGTAGCTGGGTTCATTCTTATCCATCCCTAAACTGGTAAATATATTTTTAAGTAATTGTACTTGTTTGAAGCTATGTGTAAATCTATTAACAAGATTACTAGCAAGGTTTTTCAACAGCAGATGTTAACTGGAATAAATTTAATGTTTTACCAAATGTGCTGATATTGAGGTTCTCCATAATTTTTGTTTGTTTTCATACATAGTTGTTTTCCTAAACAGCTTTGATTTTCTTATGTGATTAATAAAGATAAGTAACCTCATCTATCATACTTACTACCTACAGTTATTTCACTACCTTTTATCTTCAGTTTTGGACAGGGTTTCTCAATGAACCTTGAACTTCAGCTGTGTTCATGAGGCAGCTAGAGTCTCATCTCTCCATGACTCTACAGTACTGAGCTGTCAGAGAAGGGCTATTGTGCCCAGTTTATGTGGGTGTTGGTGATTGGCTGCAGATCCTTCTGCTTTCCAGACAAGCACTGTACCAACTAAGCCATCTCCCCAGAGAGTAATATGACTTTAGTCTTTGTCATAAAAATACTATTCCTAGAAGAACATAAGACGAAACATCAAGATATGATGACTTTTCTGTTGGAAAGGATGTTATCAACATTCCTGCTGTTTCTTTTTTTTTTTAACTCAGGAATGAATGACCTCTAGAAATGACATATAGATGGTATTTTGCTGTGTTTATTAAAATTTGTCTACCATGGAGGAAATGATTTTTGATAATTAAATTTTACTTGTGTTGATAGGTACATGTGTAATCATTACTCTTTTCTGCATTCAGTATCACGTGTGAGGCCTACTAGAGCAGACTCCTTATCTTTTCAGAATGAACCCAGGTCTTTGCATATTCATAATTTTTGATGGTAGATTGTTCATCTCACAATCTCTTTCGACATTAGCTAGTGAAATATAGAGATCTAATTAATTTATATTTCTGTGTATACACACGAGCTCCTTCATTGACAAACACCACACATAATTTTCTGCACTTAAAAATATTAATTGATAAAGAAAAATTAAAACATATTGCTTGTTCATAGAAATCCAGTACTTTGGAATCTTGGAGAAAATGCATCATTAAGAAATACTTGTCGAATCCATGAATGAAAGTTTAATAGTGCAACAGAAACCACAGAATCAGGAGAGGGAGAGGGCTGATGCTCAAGCAGGAACAAGGTTCTGGTTGCTGAAGAAAACTATGAATAAACAAGAGAAGAGAGAAGTGAAATTGTTCCACAAGGCTCAAATTATTTGAGTCAGGACTTTAAAAAGATTGGGGCAGTTGGAGAAGAAAATTAAATAGCAGTAAAGGCAGTTTTAATCTATCAGTTCTAAATATATATTGAGAAATTATGTGCTTGACTATCCCAGCATGAAGCAAAATTTAATCATTTGGCATCAAAAGTAAGGCAGAACCTACTAATTACTAAATAATTAATTACAGCTCACCAAGTCAAAGCAATTTAGAAAAGAAAAATGAAAATCAATATAAAACGCAATAAGAATGATTAAAATGGGCATGAAGAAATCCAAGATGTCAACCATTATGTTATAAGAAAATTTAGGTTTTCAAAACAACTATTTTTCTACAAGAAAAAATATTAATAAAACTAATAGATAAAATATCAAAATAAAGCATATACAAAGACTTCCAGAAAATTACAAAATAATAGATTGTGTATGGTTATATCAATAAAGAATTAGGGTAGTAAAGAAAGGATATGAGGAATTTAAAAAATGCAAGATGTAAAATTCATGGTAAAGAGAGAATATGGATGTTCATGCCTCTCCTTCACTCAAAAGACAGCAAGTGATGCTAGACAGATAGCTCAGTAGTTAACTCTTTGGTGTTTTTACATTGTACCAGGGCTCAGTTTCCAGAGCCCGTATCAGGTGGCTCACAGACACCTGTAACTCCATCTCCAAGGGAGCTGGCACTCTTCTGGCCTCCACAGGGGGCTGGGAATGCTTATAAAGTGACACATACACACACACACACACACACACACACAGAGAGAGAGAGAGAGAGAGAGAGAGAGAGAGAGAGAGAGATTTTTTATGTTATCAAAACACTTGCAGACATTTCCTTAAGGAATATGTGATTTATAAAAATAAATTATTAATTTACTAAACCAACAAATTCCTAATAGGAATCTATTAAAATTTGTTTTTATACTCACAGACAAGTAGAGTGTTAAGCCCTCATCAAGGACATTTCTCTTTGAAACAGACAAAGACCATTAGAGGAAATCACAGCAGAAGAAAATACAGAGCTGTAGATCCTACTCCCAGTGGACACATTTACAAAACACTCCAGCACCTAAGACTCAGGGAACATTGTAGAACAGGTGAGTAGATTGAGGTCTTTAAATAATTTATCATTTACTTGAGTATTAAGACACCACAGACAGCCTCTGAAAGACTCCACTGATCAAGATATCAAAGCAGAGACTGAGAACCACAGCCAAACATTGGGCAGAATGTTTGGAATTTTATGAAAGAAGTGGAAGATAGAAAGACCTGGAGGGGACAGGAGCTCCAAAAGGAGACCAACAGAACCAAAAAAAAAAAAAAAAAATTGCAGATTCAATGCAATTCCCATCAAATTACCAACACAATTCTTTACAGACCTGGAAAGAAAAATTCTCAACTTCATATGGAATAACAAGAAAACCAGAATTGCTGAAACAATCCTCTACAATAAAAGATCTTCTGGAGGTATCTCCATCCCTGATCTTAAGCTGTACTATAGAGCAACAGTAATAAAAACTGCATGGTACTGGCATAGAAACAGAATGGTGGATCAAGGGAACCAAACAGAAGACCCAGAAATAAACCCACACACTTATGGACACCTGATCTTTGACAAAGATGCCAAAACCATTCAATGGAAAAAAGATAGCATCTTCAACAAATGGTGCTGGTCTAACTGGATGTCTACATGTAGAAAAATGCAAGTAGATCCATACTTATCACCCTGCATAAAACTAACATCCAAGTGGATCAAAGACCTCAATATAAAACCAGACACATTAAACCGCTTAAAAGAAAAAGTTGGAAAGAGCCTTGAACTCATTGGTACAGGAGAAAACTTCCTGAACAGAACACCAACAGCACAGGCTCTAAGAGCAACAATAAATAAATGGGACCTCATGAAACTGAAAAGCTTCTGTAAAGCAAAAAACACCATCCTCAAAACAAAATGACTGCCTACAGATTGGGAAAGAATCTTCACCAACCCTTTATCTGACAGAGGGCTAATATCCAGTATATATAAAGAACTAAGGAAGCTGAAAATCAGCAAACCAAGTAATCCAATTAAAACATGGGGAACAAAGCTAAACAGAGAACTATCTGTAGAAGAATATCGAATGGCAGAGAAACACTTAAAGAAATGCTCAACATCATTAGCCATTAGGGAAATGCAAATCAAAACAACCCTGAGATTTCACCTTACACCCATCAGAATGGCCAAGATCAAAACCTCATGTGACAACACATGCTGAAGAGGTTGTGGAGAAAGGGGAACCCTCCTCCACTGCTGGTGGGAATGTAAACTTGTACAACCACTCTGGAAATCAATCTGGTGCTTTCTCAGACAACTAGGAATAGCACTTCCCCAAGATCCAGCCATACCACTCCTAGGCATATATCCAAAAGAGGCTCAAGTACCCAATAAAGACTTTTGTTCAACCATGTTTGTAGCAGCTTTATTTGTAATAGCCAGAAGCTGGAAACAGCCCAGAGGCCCCTCAACTGAAGAATGGATGCAGAAATTGTGGTACATCTACACAATGGAATATTACTCAGCAATGAAAAATAAGGAAATCATGAAATTTGCAGGTAAATGGTGAGAACTGGAAAGGATCATCCTGAGTGAGCTGTCCCAGAAGCAGAAAGACACACACAGTATATACTCACTCCTATAGACATACAACATAGGATAAACCTATTAAAATCTGTATATTTAAAGGAACTGATTAAGAGAGAGGACGCTGACTAAAATGCTCAATCCCCATCCTGAAAGGCAAAGAGGATAGTCACCCGAAGAAGAAGAAAACAGGAAACAAGTTAGGAACCTGCCACAGAGGGCCTCTGAAAGGCTCTGCCCTGCAGACTATCAAAGCAGATGCTGAGACTTATGGCCAACTGTTGGGCAGAGTGCAGGAAACCTTATGAAAGAAGTGGGAAATAGTAAAATCTGGAAAGGACAGGAACTCCCCAAGGAGAGCAACAGAATCAGAAAATTTGAATACAGGGGTCTTCCCAGAGACTCATACTCCAACCAAGTAGCAGGCATGGAGATAACCTAGAACCCTTGCACAGATGTAGCCCATGGCAGTTTAGTGTCCAAGTGGGTTACATAGTAATGCGAAGAGGGACTGCCTCTGACATAATCTGATTGGCTTCTTCTTTGATCACCTCCCCTTGAGCGGGGAGCAGCCTTACCAGGCCACAGAAGATGACACTTAGCCACTCTGGATGAGATCTGACTGACTAAGGTCAGAAGAAAGGAGAAGAGGACCTCCCCTATCAGTGGACTTGGGGAGGGGCATGCATGAAGAAGGGGGAGGCAGGGTGGGATTGGGAGGAGAGGAAGGAGGGGCTCAAGGGGGGATACAAAGTGAATAAAGTGTAATTAATAAAAGTTAAAACAAAACAAAACAAACAAACAGCAACAACAACAAAAAAAACCTGAGCCCTGGGGATCCTGCAGAGACTGATATCCCAATCAAGAACCATGCATGGAGAGGACCTAAAACTCCTGCTCAGATGTAGCACATAGAACATTCTCCAAGTGGGTTTCTTAAGTAGGGGAACAAGAGTTGTCTCTGGCATGAACTCAGTGGCAGGCTCTCTGATCACCTCTGCCTAGGGGTTGCAGCCTTGCCAGCCCACAGAGAAAGACAATGCAGCTAGTCCTTATGAGACCTGATAGACTAGAGTCAGATAGAAGGGGAAGAGGTCTTCCCCTATTAGTAGGCTAAGGAAGGGGCAGGGAGGAGAAGAAGGAGGAAGGGTGGGATTGGGAGGAGATGAGGGAGAGGGGTCACAGCCAGAATACAAAGTGAATAAATTGTAATAATAATAATTAATAAAAAATGCGAAAAAGAAATACATATTTAAAAAGTAGAGCTGGAGTTTTTTTTTGTGGATCACACTTTTATTCTTGTTAATGCTGATCTAGCTTTTTTTTTCAATGCAGTTTATTCAGGAACCTTGAACAATCATCTGACCCTGGGGAAAGCCAGCCCACAGCTTAAATAGCCTCTGGGTAGCCAACCCCAACATGCCACGTGAGCAATGCAGATAGGTCTACATACATGGAAGCAAGCCAGATCCTAGGCCTTAGCCAAATGTGAAGTTGTTCTTGACAGAGAGCACTCACCATCGGGAAGGTGGAAGGCGGAAACCAGCTCCATCTTTAAGGCACAGCATTCCGCAGCTCTCTACAGTTCCCCCTTTTTGTTTTAGACACATCAGGCAAGAGTAGAGGTCTGATCTCTGATATTAGAAATAAATTGGGACTTTGTACTGATGTTCATTTAGGTGTCATCCACCCAAAGAGCATCAGACCCGTCTGATACCTTTTTCTCAGAGGCGGGACCTGGGGCATCAACCCGCATGCAATCAGACATGCTCTTCTCTGGGTTCAAATCGGCTGACCCTGAGTGCAGTGCTTAGCCTCGCATCCTGAGCGTAACATTTTAGCTTTTTATGGTAGCCAACCATGCTTGGGGAGACTGTCCTGCTTCAATGGCTGTAAAGGCCTGAATGGTCATGGCTGCATTACGCTGTTGTGAGACTCTAATCTTGCATATATACCACAGGCAAGGAGACCAACACCAGAAGGCCTGCTAACGCTCCCATGCCCGCCCATTCCTTCAGATGATTCATGGCTGTAGCAATCCATGATGATAATCCTGTGGCTAGTCCTGCGTCCACTCTGGTAGAATTTACCATGACAATGGTCACTCTCAGCTGCTCCATCGTAGTATCGAATTCTCCAGTCCAATTACCTAAAATATAGCTAGACAATTGTTTAGACAGATTTGCAGCACAGGGAAAATTTTCATGTTGTGTGCTAGTGACTCAAAGTCCAGCAGACTTTCATTGACAGCCAAGTCGAGCGATTTGCCATAGGGTATCAATTTGCTCCTGCACGAGGTCAATCCTCTGATTGAACACCATCAAACCTCCTTTTAGTTGAGCATTAATTCCTTTTTGTACATCTAAGGCATGAGCTACATTGGCTAAAACGTTATTCACGGTCTGAGCAGTCTGCATAGTATGACTCCTGGCTAATGCCGCGGTGGTAGCTCCAACAGCCGCCAATGAGATGGCAGTAACAATGGTGGCTGTAATTCCAAGATCCCTTTTCCATCTGAAGAGAGTCATAGCGTGAGGGCATCAACGGGCACAGGCACCCAGCGAGGCATGCGAGTAATCAGCTAGTAAATTTACTAGCATTGCAGCATTGGGCAAAAAAGCAAGTATCATTACCACAATTACTTGGCTCTATCTGGCTAATAATGAATAAAAATGGGGGATATAAACAAACAGGTGTGAGCTTATAGGAAATATTATGAGAAGCCTTAACCCCCTCGTTGTAACATCCTGCATCAGTTCTAGAACTAGCAGTGGTGGTGTCCGAGGTCTGAGTAGGTTCAGGAGACCATTGCCCCCAGGGGCGAGATGTGCCCCATGTAAATTGACTAACTCCATGTTTTCCTCCACTTTTGAAAGTCATTTAAGGTTCTTAAATTATTTTTTTCCCTTTTTTTTTTAAAAATTTTTCATCAATTACACTTTATTCATTCTGCATCCCCCCATAAGCCCCTCCCTCCCCTCCCAATCCCACCCTCCCTCCTCCCTCTGCATGCATGCCACTCCCCAAGTCCACTGATAGGGGGGCTCTCCTCACCTTTCTGATCTTAGTCCATCATTTCACATCAAAAGTGGCTGCATTGTCCTCTACTATGGCCTGGTAAGGCTGCTCCCCCTCAGGAGGAGGTGACTAAAGAGCAGGCCAACCAGTTCATGTCAGAGGCAGTCCCTCTTCCCATTACTATGGGACCCACATGGACACTGAGCTGCCATGGGTTACATCTGTGCAGGGGTCTTAGGTTGTCTCCATGCATGGTCCTTGGTTGGAGTATGAGTCTCAGGAAAGACCCCTGTGCTCAGATTTTTGGTTCTGTTGATCTCCTTGTGGAGTTCCTGTCCTCTCCAGATCTTACTGTTTCCCACTTCAGGGTATCTTAGGAAAGGAGTGGGGAACCCTTGCATTTTTAAAATATCTATGATTTGATCAGTTTGGACACACTTAGGCATCTCCAAAACTATTATTATAATCTTTATATATGTTCTTCACTTCCAAAAGCTATGTCTCCTTCACATTTTTGGATGCAGGAAGAACATTCAACATGAGATCTACCTCCTACAAAATTTAACTATTAAAGTGTTAACTATTTAAAATATAAACTATTTAATTTAACTATTAAAGTCATAACAAATTGTAAATGAAAATGAAAATCAGTATGGAAAGTAAAAGGAGTGAATTATACCCATGCAACAAAAAGCAAGATTTATATATAAATGTAAAGATTTTGAACAAAAAAAAGAATAAACAAACAATGAAAAGTAAATAACTTAGAGACTAATCATAAAAATTGTGTAAATCATGACAAAAGAGGAAATAGAATCTAATAAAAATGGTATAGAAAGCTAATGATAAACCAGCAAGTACTATAAAAAAAACCCAAAATTCATCGGTGTCAATTTACTTTGTGAAATTAATCATGACTAAGAGCATAGAGGATGCTAACTTGAATGCTTTTAATTTATTCTGTATTTGTTCTCTTTTCTCAATATAGGTAGTTTAACCCAAAAGGATTCCAATCAGCCAAAGAGAGTATGCTATAGTAAGATATTGTTTCTCAGAAAATGTTGTCAGAATCTTGAGGGTGCCTGACTTGCCATCCCTTTACCCTCTTCACTGCAGCCATCCTTGTGACAAGCCTTCTGAGAACTGACCTGAATTCTATCACCAGTCCACACCAGGAAAATCCACTTCCTCTGTGCGCTGCCTACATGGACCGGCTCAACTTTCTGTAACAAGTGTGATCCCAGAAGAGTAAAGGCATTAACATCCCACCCAGAAGCCCTTGGCATTCACGATACAGAAGCTGGAAGGCTTTTTTAATCCTCTCTTCTTTCCTGCCTTGGAGCAGGACCTAGGTCTCCAGGTGGTCCCTCAGTGGAACCAACATTTAGCTGACCATAGCGCGGAGCAGTTCATGGCTCACATTCCTGAATCCTTCATTTTTCCCTTCTCCACTCTTCATGGAAAACACTGCCTTTTCTTGAAAAGATTTCTTCATAAGCCCCTTCAGTTTTTAGCAGCTGAAGCCAAGACGATTGGGTTAGAAATCAAATAACACTTTCTGTTTTTTTTTTTTTTTTTTTTTTTTGTGTGTGTGTGTGTGTGTGATCATCTAAGAAAATATTGATGTAGTTGTTTCTCTGTGACAAGCTCAGAGATTGAGTCCGAGAAAGGAGCTTTGTGGATCTGATGCATCAGTCCAAAGGATGAGTCTCAGTGAATAAGGTCGGCATGCAAGTGAAATGACTGGTCATTTTCATAGGAAATTCTTAGCAGTAATAACTATTCTTCATTACTATGTTTTATTGATGACTATCTAGTTATATTAATTCTGTGAAGCCAGAATTATGTTTAAATGTAATAGACACAGCTGCTTCTCTCAGTTTGAATCTACATTTCCTGTCTCTTTTTTCATTTATTATAAATGATAAACTCATTTTTATTTATTTATTGTAAATTATAAACTCAAAGGAAAGTCAACACAACAAAAGCTAATAAATAATATACAGCCACAAACTCAACTTTGTTTATTTTTAATTTTTATTCTGGTTCTGAGACTCTCTCAGAGCCTCTTATGTTATTCTTTGGTTGGGTCCTTATTTTAGATGCTACAAGAGTTGCAGTTCTCCAAGTTGTTGAATATTACTGTGGTCCTGAATGAGGAATAGTTTATGTAGGTTAATTGTTGTGAGTCAACAAAAATTAAATTTCATTGATATTTTTCTACATTCAATTGAATGATGTAATAGCAAAGAAAGTTTTATAATCAAGATTTAAAATTCCGTGGAAGAACATGGGTTTCTGCCATTACTTAAAAGTAGTTTAAAATTACTTTTAAGTCCTAACATCATTGGAAAGAAAAGTCATGTGTTCATAAACTTATTGCTGCAAGCTTTCTATTGTTGAACTACCACCTTCAACAGTAACCATTAAAGAGAAGAGGATTATATTTATATTATCTTTATACAACATAAAATCACTCTGAATTAGTATTTATTTAAAAGCTCCTTCACATTTGAACAATATATACATCATTAATGCCATTCCATTCATCAGAATTTTTTTTCATCAGTAATTATTTGCGATATTCTAGTTTAGTTGGTGATAATGTGTTGCCAGTGGAAGTTTGGTTGAATACTTAGCTTCTTTTGAGAAAGTTTCATAGCAGTGAGGTCAAATGCCTCAGAATAAATATAGCATCCTGAACATGGGACTCATGTTTCACCCTTGCTATGTGAAGGGTCAGGTCTGTGACCTAGACTTCACTTTTGAGAAATACAAAACAGTATAATAATTTTACACAGTGTGTTGCATATGTTTATATGTGTGTGTGTGTGTGTGTGTGTGTTTAAGAAAACAGTACATGGTAAGGGTAGACTTCAGACTGTGGAACAGTAAGAAAAAGTGAGATTTCAATTAATTTGGGAGAGGGTAATTCTGGAGAACCTCTTAGCTAATATAGACTTAAATTTTATTCACTAACTACTGAGCCCCAAGAAGAAAAATGAGGTACAACGAAAAGACCATGCAGTGTATGAGTGTATGAGATTAAAAAAAAAAAAAAAAAAAAAGGAAGTTCAGCAGGCCTAGGCCTGTACTCAAAGCAACATGAGAGGTTGAAGAAGGAGGATCTTGAGTGATAGTAGTAGACATAAGAGGCTTTCTTCTCCACTGTCAGCTCTCCCCTCAGCATTTGGAGTTGCTAAGAGTATGACCATAAGCAAGGACTCAGAAAAGAAATTTCCATCTTAATCTTTAATATTATTTAGTAGAGGGTGAATGGATGTATAGTATCGGGTTCTATTTTGCAGATAAACTTCCAAAAGACATATCTGAGGATAAATTTTTATTTTCAAAAGCCGGTCTGAGATGAAAAAGAACACAGTATATATAATTATGTAAATATTAACATGCATGTGTTTGTATAATAATTCCTCATCCTGCTTAGTTTTTGTTAGCTTGATAAGAAATAGATTTATCTTGGAGGAGAGAACCTCAGCTAAGAAATTCCCTTAGATTCCCCTGTAGGCAAATCTGTGGGGCATTTTCTTAATTAATGATTGAAGTGGGAGGGCCCAGCCTAGCCAGCCCACTGACGGTGGCTTATCCCTGTGCAGATGGTTGTGTGATAAGAAAGCATCCTGAGTAATACTCCATTGTGTAGATGTACCACAATTTCTGCATCCATTCTTCAGTTGAGGGGCATCTGGGCTGTTTCCAGCTTCTGGCTATTACAAATAAAGCTGCTACAAACATGGCTGAGCAAATGTCCTTATTGTGTACTTGAGCTTCTTTTGGATATATGCCTAGGAGTGGTATGGCTGGATCTTGAGGAAGCACTATTCCTAGTTGTCTGAAAAAGCACCAGATTGATTTCTAGAGTGGTTGTACATGTTTACATTCCCACCAGCAGTGGAGGAGGGTTCCCCTTTCTCCACAACCTCTCCAGCATGTTTTGTCACTTGAGTTTTTCATCTTGGCCATTCTGATAGGTGTAAGGTGAAATCTCAGGGTTGTTTTGATTTGCATTTTCCTTATGGCTAATAACGTTGAGCATTTCTTTAAGTGTTTCTCTGACATTCGATATTCCTCTACAGATAGTTCTCTGTTTAGCTCTGTTCCCCACTTTAGGAAATCATGAAATTTGCAGGTAATTGGTGGGACCTGGAAAAGATCATCTTGAGTGAGCTGTCCTAGAAACAGAAAGATACACATGGTATATACTCACTCACATAGACATATAACATAGGATAAACCTAGTAAAATCTACATCTAAAGACACTAATCAAGAGAGAGGACCCTGACTAAAACACTCAATTGCCATCCTGAAAGGCAAAGAGGATGGACATCAGAAGAAGAAAACAGGAAACAACCTAGGAACCTGCCACAGAGGGCCTCTGAAAGCCTCTGCCCTGCAGACTATCAAAGCAGATGCTGAGCCTGATGGCCAATTGTTGGGCAAAATGCATGGAATCTTATGTAAGATGTGGGAAATAGTACGAGCAGGAGAGGACAGGAACCCCACAAGGAGAGCAACAGAACCAGAAAATTTGAACACAGGGAACTTCCCAGAGACCCATACTCCAACCAAGGACTATTCATGGAGATAACCTAGAACCCCTGCACAGATGTAGCATATGGCAGTTCAGTGCCCAAGTGGGTTCCATAATAATGGGAAGAGGGACTGCCTCTGACATGAACTGATTGGCCTGCTCTTTGATCACCTCCCCCTGAGGGGGGAGCAACAGTCTTACCAGGCCACAGAAGATGACAATGCAGCCACTTTTGATGTGATCTGATAGACTAAGATCAGAAGAAAGGAGAAGAGGACCTCCCCTATCAGTGGACTTGGGGAGGGGCATGCGTGAAGTAGGGGAGAGAGAGTGGGCTCGGGAGGGGAGGAGGGAGGGGCTAATGGGGGATACAAAGTGAATAAAGTATAATTAATAAAAAAAAGAAAGCATCCTGAGCAGGCCTTAAAGAGCAAGCCAGTAAGCAGGGTTCTTTATCCCCTCCAAGCTTCTGCTTCAGCGCTTCCCTTCAGTATTTGCCTTGACCTCTTATCTTGGCTTGGGTCAATAATAGACTGTGATCAGTAAGAGGTAATATGCCCTTTCCTGCCCTGTGTTGCTCCTGGTCATGGTCTTCATCACAGCTACAGAGGAGTAAACCAGGAAACACCCACTACGTGATATTACAGATAAACAATGTAGAAGCGAAGTTCTGGAGTTCTTGGGGAAAGTTGCACACATAATTAAAAATAATCTGATTTTCACTATTCTGGAGAAGGACAGAGATATTGTCCAACTTTATGTTTAAATATGAAAGCTAAACATTCCGTGGAGAGTGAGTATAACTAAAGAGAGAATGCAAAATTTATTCAGATCAGTGAAAAAGTATTTGGACAAAAGAAAGATAAAATCATACTATTGTATAAAAACACAAATAAGATAGTTTTAATTTCTGTTTGCATTATGAAGGCATTATCAGATAAACCAATAATAAAATACATGAATAAGAATCAAAGTCATATCCTAGTTATCTGACACTATGTCAGATTGAAGCACTGACGGAAAAGCTAGAAGATAAAACGAATATCATTATACATAATAAATTATCATTATATTATAATTACTTACTAAAGTAAATGATGTAACTATATTATTATTACTAGACAAATTTAGCATAATGTATAAAAAAGCCTTCAGTTCTCCAGAAATATTTATGGTGTCGCGCTTCAGCTCATGTTTTGAGACAGGCTCTCACTAAACATGGCCCCATCTCTTCAGTTAGAATGCCTGGCCATCAAGGAGCAGGAGTCTCCTTCTCCTGCTAACTAGTGCTGGGGTTAAAAACATAAGCCACCCTCCATATGCAGCCTGGAGATCTGAACTCAGGTCTTAATAGTTCTGGGGCAGCCTCTTTGCCCAGTAGACCTGAAGATGGTTTATCAGAAACTCAGATGGTTTCTGAAGATCTCTGAGATGTAAAATCTTTAGACACAAAACTTAAGATTCTTCCTTTTTCTAATCAGAAAAAAAATACACACTGTGTGCTTCATCACATTAAATATAATAGTATTGATTTTAAAATTAAACTTTTTAAAATCATATTTGGAAAATGCTATGGAAACATTTAATTTGAAATACTGAGAAATGAGGTCCCATTTATTGATTGTTGCTCTTAGAGCCTGTGCTGTTGGTGTTCTGTTCAGGAAGTTGTCTCCTGTGCCAATGAGTTCTATGCTCTTCCCGACTTTTTCTTCTAACAGGTTTAATGTGTCTGGTTTTATATTGAGGTCTTTGATCCACTTGGACTTTAGTTTTGAAAAGATCATCCTGACACACATGGTATATACTCACTCATAAGTGGATATTAGACATATAGTATAGGATAAACATACTAAAATCTTACACCTAAGGGAGCTAACCAAGAAGGAGGTCTCTGGCTAAGATGCTCAATCCCCATTCAGAATGGCAAAGAGGATGAACATTGGAGGAGGGAGAAAACAAGGAACAATATAGGAGCCTGCCACAGAGGCTCTACCCTGCAGTGTATCAAAGCAGATGCTGAGACTCACAGCCAAACTTTGGGCAGAGTGCAAGGAATCTTATGAAAGAAGTGGGAGATAGTAAGACCCGGAGAGGACAGGGGCTCCACAAGGAGAGCAATAGATACAAAAAGTCTGGGCACAGGGGTCTTTTCTGACACTGATACTCCAACCAAGGACCACTCATGGAGATGGCCTGGAACTCCTGGAACTCCTACAGAGGTAGCCCATGGCAGTTCAGTGTCCAAGTGGGTTCATATTAATGGGGAGAGGGGCTGTCTTGATTGGCTTGCTCTTTGATCACCTCCACCTGAGGGAGGAGCAGCCTTACCAGGCCACAGAGAAAGACAATGCAGCCACTCCTGATGAGACCTGATAGACTAGGGTCAGAGGGAATAGGAGGAGGACCTCCCCTATCAGTGGACAGGAGGAGGGGCACAGGTGGGGAAGAGGAAGGGAGGGTGGGATTGGTAGGGGAGGAGGGAGGGAGCTACAGGGGGGATACAAAGTCAATAAATCATAATTAAAAATAAAAATAATTAAAAAAGAAATACTAAGAAATAAAATGAAATAAAGAAAATTACCTTCTTCCTTGGAAAAGTTGTACCTAACTCTAAACAAGTAGCATATGAATATATTTTCCTGTATAAAAATATGCACAGAAATAAAGAAATTATAACCACCATTTTTCAGCCTTGGACTTTGTGTACGGCAGCAGGAAAAATACACAAGATTCCAAGCTGTCAGTGTACAAAGAGATAAGGAACCGTTTGTTAGGTTCTCAGAACCACATCTGTTTTGATACAGAACGAATTTAAAACCCTACTCTTTGATTTGTAAGTTAATGAAAAGAACAGCAGACAGAGAAACAAGGATGTGGTTAGAAAATTTAAGGGAAATTTGTAGACATTTGTACGGCGACAGAACAGTGGTCATATAGAGGTTATTAATTTTAAAGTTTACAACTATAGTGTGGTTACAGTCTTGAAAACAACGATCTCTTTTGGATATATAGTTAAGTATTTACAGATGAGACCCCAAGAGAGCTAAGATTCATTTCACAATTATCACAAGTGGGAAAAATAAAACAGTACTGGTGTCTGTTCAGGATATGGATAGAAATATTATCTGTTTTATGAGTCTCTCTTTTTTGTCTTGTGCTTAAAAATACCAATAATGCAAAGGTTAAAATAAAATGATAATTATATTAATATTCTTCTAAAATGTAATTTCTATAATGAAAAACCCTTTGGCTATATTTCTAATTTCAAGGAAATTTGCATATATAGTCATAAATAGAATATAATGTTGAGAAAAAGCAATAAAGAAAAAATATTTGATTCTCATTTTATGTGACTATTTCATTGAAGAGAGTTCTTTTATGCTTATATCTTTGATGATAATATAGTGAAAAATGACAAATGCATGGTAAAATATTAATCTAAACTTAGTAATGGGCAACTTTTGTGAGGAACGATGTGCTGAGCTCCTTAGACGCTGTGAATTCCAGTTAGTTGGTGGAATTACATAGTCCTGTGTTTTTCTGTGAAGGGACACGTGTACTTAAATATCTTTCACAATCTGACAAATGTGCATCTATGTATAAATGAATCATATGGCGTTGGTACTTTTTCGGCTTTCTTTCACATGGGTCTGAGTTTCTAGTGTGTTTGTATGTGTGCGTGTGTGTTCTCAGAGAATACCTGTTTCATTGAGGCAATCTCTCAGTTGAATACAGAACTCATCGTTATGATGAGGCTACCTAGTCAGCTTGCTTATAGAATGCACTGTCTCCACATTCCAAGTGCTGGAATTATAGTTTGCTGAGGCATTTTTCCAGCTCCTGATTTGTCGTGTGTTCAGTTTCATTAAATGATTTATTTTAGTACATTTGAATATTGTATAGTATCAATTGCATTTCAAATAATAGGTCAGTATTTGCAGGTATTAACTCTGTACTGCAAGAAAATCAGTAAGTTAAATGAATAGACAATTATGCTTCCTAAAGAGTCTTTACAATCTTAAAGTCATTTTATTAAGTTAGTGAGGATTTTAGTTATGTGTCTTATATAACTTAGCACATTCTAAATATTTATATGTTATAGGACAGACAAATTCAATCTATTTGTTTAAAATCGATTGTTTGGGTCCCCAACCTCCACACCCCACCAGAAAAGAAGAGAAGGGGCAGACTTGACTGCAGGTCTGGAAGACTTCTGGCAACCATGAGTGAGCAGCAGCTCCTGGCCTGCTGGAGCCCAGCTGCAGAGGCTGCAGGTGAAGTGTGGAGGCCACCTGTGCCCAACCTCCCTCAGCTTGCTGTGCTCCGACCTCCACCTACAAGGCTGCTTCATTTCCCAGGACCAGAAACCACTGGGGAGCAGCAGAATGCTCTAAGCTCCATCTTCTGGGCCTGCTTCTTTGTTTTACAACTACCAGGGAATAGAGGGTAGGGACCCTTCCCCCAGCCCCTGACCTGCTAGAGACCAGCTGTGAGGCCTGCAAGTGAGGTCTGCCTCAGGCCATTTGGGCCCAACCCTCCCCAGCATGTTCCATTATCCAGAATGACAGCTATTAGATAATAGCAGGTACCAGTACCACTGAGGAACAGCAGTGTGATCCTAGCAACTCTTCTGGGCCCATTCCATTTCCCCATCTATACTTCTACCTGCAAACCCAGAGACTGGCAACCAATGGGGTACAAAAGCCATCAGGAAGCAGCAGAAGCCATCAGGGAGGAGCAGAGACCAACACCCATCATGGAACAATAGCATCCAGTATGCCCCATTTCCTAATCCCCATCATTCTTTCAATCCCAATCTCCCTGTATCCCAAGAGATCTGCTATCACCTGAGAGCCAGAGGACTGCTGCCACATGGGACCGCCAGCAATTCCTACAATCCTAGAGTCAAACTACCATCAGACAGCACCAGGTTAGATAACACTAGGGAAAACCAAATAGCTAGAGGCCAGCATAAGAACACATGGAACAAGTTTACATTCCCACCAGCAGTGGAGGAGGGTTCCCCTTTCTCCACAACCTCTCCAGCATGTGTTGTCACTTGAGATTTTGATCTTAGCCTTGATGGGTATAAGGTGAAACAGTAAGATCTGGAGAGGACAGGAACTCCACAAGGAGAGCAACAGAACCAAAAAATCTGAGCACAGGGGTCTTTCCTGAGACTGATACTCCAATCAAGGACTATGCATGGAGATAACCTAAGACCCCTGCACAGATGTAGCCCATGATAGTTCAGTATCCAAGTGGGTTCCATTGTAGTAGGAACAGGGACTGTCTCTGACATGAACTGATTGGCCTGCTCTTTAATTACCTCCCCCTGAAAGGGAAGCAGCATTACCAGGCCACAGAAGAGGACACTGCAGCCACTCCTGATGAGACCTCACTGACTAGGATCAGAAGGAAGGAAAAGGAGTCCTCCCCTATCAGTGGACTTGGGGAGGGGCATGCATGCAGAGGGTGGAGGAAGGGAGGGATTGGGACAGGAGGAGGGAGGGAACCACAGGGGGGATACAAAATGAATGAAGTGTAATTAATAATAATAAAAAAGAACACACACAAAAAAACTCAAGGCCATATGACACCACTAGAAACCAACTATTCTACCACAGCAAACCCAGGTGATCCTATCACACCTGAAGCACAGGAAAACAGAAACAGAAGGAACATTTCCAAACTCATTCTATGGAGCCACAGTCACCCGGTACCTAAACTACACAAAGACTCAACAAAGAAAAATAATTTTAGACCAATCTCCCTCATGAACATTTATACAAAAATATTCAATAAAATACTCACAAACCAAATCCAAGAACACATCAAATACATATCCATCATAATCAAGTAGACTTCATCACAGAATGCAGGGATGGGTCAATATATGAAAATCCATCAATGTAATCCACCATGTAAAAAAAAAAACTGAAAGAAAAAAAGTCATATGATCATCTCTTAGAAGCAGAAAAAGTCTTTGACAAAATCCAACGCTCCTTCATGATAAAAGCCTTGGAAAGATGAGCGATATAAGGCACATACCTAAACATAATAAAAACAATATACAGCAAGCCTATAGCCAACATCAAACTAAATGGAGAGAAACTCAAAGCAATTCCACTAAAATCAGGTTCAAGACAAGGCTGCCCATTCTCTCTGTATCTCTTCAACATAGTACTTGAGTCCTAGCAAGAGTAATAAGGCAACTAAAAGAGATCAAGAAGGTACATTTTAGAAAGGAAGAAGGCAACGTATCACTATTCATGGATGATATGATAGTATATGTAAGTGACCCCCAAAATTCTACCAGTGAACTGCTACAGCTGATAAACATCTTCAGCAAAGTAGTTGGATAAAAAAATTAAGTTAAAAAGAAAACAGTAGCCCTCCTGTATATAAATAACAAATGAGCTAAGGGGATGAGGAAGGGGTCTACAGCTGGGATACAAAGTGAATAAACTATAATAAATTTAAAAATAAAAAATAGATAAGATAGAAAACAGAAATTAGGGAAACAATACCTTTCACAGTAGCCACAAAAATAATATGAAATATAGTGGTGTAGCTGTAAGTAAGCAAGTGAAAGACCTGTATGACAAGAACTTCAAGTCTCTGAAGAAGGAAACTGAAGAAGATATCAGAAGATGGAAAGATCCCCCATGCTCATGGATCGGCAGGATTAACATAATAAAAATGGCCATCCTACCAAAAGCAATTTAGAGATTCAATGCATTTCCCATCAAAATACCAACAATACTTCTTTACAGACCTTGAAAGAAGAATTATCAGCTTCATATGGAAAACCAAAAACAAGCAAACAAACAAAAAACAAAACAAAACAAAAAACCCCAGAATGCTAAAAGAATCTTGTACAATAAAAGATCTTCCAGAGGTATTTCCATTCCATTCCTGATCTCAAGCTGTACTATAAAGCAGCAGTAATAAACTACATGGTACTGACATAGAAACAAACTGGTAGATCAATGGAATTAAATAGAGGACAAAAACATAAACCCACATACTTACAGGCACTTGATTTTTGACAAAAGAGCCAGAACCACACAATAGGGAAAAGACAGCATCGTCAACAAATGGTGCTGGAATTACTAGATGTCAACATGTAGAAAAGTGTAAATAGATTTATATTCATCATCCTGCATAAAACTCAAGTGGACCAGAGACCTCAACATAAAACCAGACAAACAAAATCTACAGGAAGAAAAAGTGGGAGAGAGCCTTGAACTCATGGGCAAAGGAGAAAACTTCCTGAACAGAACACCAACAGCACAGGCTCCAAGATCAACAATTAAAAAATGGGACCCCGTGAAACTGAAAATCTTCTATAAAGCAAAAGGCACTGTCTCTAGAACAAAATGACAGCCTACAGACTGGGGAAAGATATTCATGAACCCCAAATCTGACAGCTGGCTAAAATCTAGAATATATAAAGAACTCAAGAAATCAAACAGCAACAAACCAAATAATCCAATGAAATTATGGGGTACAGTGTTAAATAGAGAATTCTTTTTTTTTAAATTTTTCATCAATTACACTTTATTCATTCTGCATCCCCCCATAAACCCCTCCCTCCTCCCCTCCCAATCCCACGCTCCCTCCTCCCTCTGCTTGCATGCCACTCCCCAAGTCCACTGATAGGGGAGGTTCTCCTCTCCTTTCTGATCTTAGTCTATCAGTTCACATCAAAAGTGGCTGCATTGTCCTCTACTATGGCCTGGTAAGGCTGCTCCCCCCAGGGGGAGGTGATCAAAGAGCAGGCCAATCAGATTATGTCAGAGGCAGTCCCTCTTCACATTACTATGTAACCCAATTGGACTCTGAACTGCCCTGGGCTACATCTGTGCAGGGGTTCTGGGTTATCTCCATGAATAATCCTTGGTTGGAGTATGGGTCTCTGGGAAGTTCCCTGTGTTCAAATTTTCTTGTTCTGTTGCTCTCCTTGTGGAGACCCTGTCCTCTCTAGCTCTTACTATTTCCCAGTTCTTACCTAAAATTCCATTCACTCTGCCCAACAGTTGCCCATCAGGCTTAGTATCTGCTTTGATAGTCTGAGGGGCAGAGGCTTTCAGAGGCCCTCTGTGGTAAATAGAGAATTCTTAACAGAGGAATAACAAGTGGCTAAGAAATACTTACATGCTCAACATTATCAGGCATCAGGGAAATGCAAATTAAAATGACTCTGAGATTCCATCTTACAACCATCAGAATGGCTAGGATTAAAAACTCAGGTGACAGCATATGCTGGCGAGGTTGTGGAGAAAAGGAAACACTCTTTCTTTCTTTTTTTTTTTTTTTTTAAGATTTCCATGTCTTTTTAATAATTTCATCATAGGGTTCACCTTTATAATATAATAACACCCAAATAATGTCACATCAGAGAATAGAATCTCAAATCCAAGAAAAAAATATATGTTATACTAGCTCATGTGCATACATGTAACTATAAATATTTGGGATATAGCCACCCAAATCTATGTGAGTCCATACTGATATTTACAACTCTATTTTATCAACACATCTATCACAATAGCCTCCTACCTTGTTCGCCTGCAACTTCTATATCTCACTTCAAACATTAAACATGTTTACATCACTCACAACTGAGTGATGGAAACACTCTTTCATTTGCTGGTGGGAGTGGAAATTTGTAGTACCACTTTGGAAATCAATCAGGCCCTTTCTCAGAAAATAAGGAACAGTTCTGCCTCAGGACCCAGCAGTACCACTCCTGGACATATACATGAAAGGTGTTTCACCATACAAGGACATTTGCTCAACTATGTTCATAGCAGCTTTTATTCATAACAGAAACTGGAAACAAACTAAATGTTCCTCAACTAAGGACTGGATAAAGAAACTGTGGTACATCTACACAATGGAATACTACTCAGCCATTAAAAACAAAGAAATCATGAAATTTGCAGGCAAATGAACAGAACTAGAAAATATCTTTCCTGAGTGAGATAATGTAGAAGCAGAAAGAGACACATAGCACATACTCATTTATAAGTGGATATTAGCCATATAATACAGGAAAGCAGCACTACAATCCACAAACCTAAAGTAGCTAAATAACAAGACCCTAGGGAGGATGCTTAATGCTCATTCTGAAAGGGAAATAGAGACAGAAGTTGAAGAGACTGAAAAGGGTGGGAGCCTGCCATAGATGCCTTCTGAAAGACTCCACCCACCAGGGAATCAAAGCAAATGCTGAGACTCACAGCCAAACTTTGGGCAGAGCACAAGGTGTCTTATGCAAGAGTGGAGGATAGAAGGAACTGGAGGGGACAGAAGCTCCACAAGAAGATCAACAGAGGTAACAAATCTGGGCCCAGGGGCACCTGCAGAGACTGATGCATCAACCAAGGACCATGCAGGATATGGGGCCCCTGCTCATAGGTAGCCGATGGGCAGCTCAGTCTCAAGTGGGTTTCCTAGTTAAGGGTGCAGGGACTGTTGCTGACATGGACTCTGTTGCCTGCTCCACAATCACTTCCACCTGGGGGCATGGATTTGTCAGGCCACAGAGGAAGAGGTTGTAAACAGTCCTGATGAGACTTTATCTTGATAGGCTGGGGTCATTTGATAGGAGAGGAGGCCTCCCTCTTTCTGAGGACTAGGGGAAAGGATAAGGGGAAGAGTGAAGGAGGGTGGGATAGGGAGTGGCCTAAGATCAGGATGTAAAATGAATCCATTAAAAAAACAAAACCAAACCAACACCACAAACAACAAAACCATTGTTTGGGTACATTGACTGAATTGTCTTTTGATATTTACTGTCTTCTGGAACTTTCTTAGAAAAAGCCTTAGAATCTTCCTTAGGAAACAATAACATACAACTGAATTTTGGCACCAAACACAGACTTAAGCTGGAAAAGTTAACTTGACAAATGTTCAGTATTTTTCTGACTTAAAGTTAGGAGAGCCCAAAGACAGAATTAAAAAAAAATTAATCAAAATCTTCAAATAAACAACTCTCCTCAGAAGAGGTTCCTGGAGGCATTTGTATAGCTAAAAGAAGAGACTAAATTATAGTAAATATTAAACTGAAACTGGAATTATTTGGCATATCTTTTTTCTGACACAAATGGTTATCTAATTTCTGTTTTATCTGTTCTACTACAAAGACTTTCTTTAATCTTCTTAAGTTTCCCTTAAGAACATTTTACTGCGAGGCAGAGATTCATGTTCAAGGTCTACCTCCAACAATTCAAACCATTGTATTTACTCAAATACTTCAGCTGAAGTTTTATTTTCCATTGTGAATAAAATAACCATTATAATAATTATTTTCCTTTCCTTAGGACTACTGTGAGTTAAAATATTTATTTGCATGAAAAATGTTCTTGAAAAGCTTAAGAGTAGGTTTTTCTGGAAGGTTCTTGGAGGAGGCAGCCAGAGACTCCACAGGGGGCTAGAATTGGTGTCCATCAGTCCTTCTGAACCCACACAGACATTGTCAAAGTTGCCATGCTCGAGGAATGAAGCTCAACCAAGACAAGCCAGCCCAGTACTACTTCAGGAGCTGACACCATTAAGACAAGCCTCGAACCTAAGAAAATAAACAAAATATTCAAAATGGAAAAGGCAATGTGGCACTTATAACCATTATAAGTGATAGTGTTACTATTCTGAAACAAATGCAAGTATTGTATCTAGCACCCAGAATGCTAGTGAGGCTGTCTAAAGCTCAAGATGTAGAAGCAGCGGATGGCACCACATGCACAGTCAACATTGCTGGCTCTCTTTGACTCCTACACCAAGCCTCTGCAGAAAGATGTACATCAAACCATCATTTTCTAGTCATTCCAAAAGCTTTGGAAAAGGGTCTTGAAATCCTTGCTGACATGACTCTACCTGTGTAACTGAGCAAGAAAGAAACTTGGTTAAATAGGTCAACCACTTTGAATTAAAAGATTATCTCTCAATAGCGGTCTTTTCTCTCTAGTGAGTGCCAATGAAGTGATGAAAGCGGTTGAATCAGCCACATGTACCACTGTAGAGCTTAGAGATATTAAAATAGTTAAGAAGCTTGGTGGGACAATATATGGTTGTGAGCTGGTGAAAGATCTCCTTCTTGCCCAGACAGTGACAAATTCTGGTAAATCAAGAGTTGAAAAACTAAAATTAGACTTACCAGTTCTGCTTATCTGTTCCTAAAACAGATAGGATAATTGAATAATAGAACCTGATTAAACTTTGAGAAGAGAGTTTAGGTTTTAAATTTGGTAAAGATCAAATTTAAGATAAAGAAAATGGGGTGTAATGTCTTCATACATAAATATATCCTAAGGGATGCACTTAGAGATATTTCATTACAGTCTCTGAATAACATAAAGATAAAGGTGGTTAAAGATATTGATGACATTGAGTTCATTTGCAAAACAAATGTAACCAAACCATGGCTAGTTCACTGCTGACTTGTTGGGTTCTGCTGAGTTAGTAAAGGAAGTCAGTTTAAATGGCTCTGGAAAACTAGTCAAGATTACAGGTTGTAGAAGCCCAGCAAAACAGTTGCAATTCTTGTACTGGTTCTAACAAACAGGTGATTGAAGAAGATGAGGGCTCCATTAATGATGCTCTCTGTGTAACTCACTGCTTATTAAAAAAGGGGTGCTCTTATTGCAGAAGATGGTGTTCCAGAAATGGTGTTGGCCTTGAGAGACTGACTGAGTACTTGCGAACACCGAGTGGTATGAAATTCTACTGTGTCTGTGCTTTTGCAGCTGCTATAAAAGGCATCCTATCTATGCTAGATAAAAATACTGGCCTGAATCCTATTTCTACAGTAATGGAACTAAGAAACCACTATGTCCAAGAAGAAAAAAACCATAAATGTTGGAAAAAATTTCCAACATTTTTGAAAAATGTTGGAGTGGTCAATGCTTTGACCCTAGCAACTTAAATTGTTTGTAACATTCCGAAAATTAGTTATGTGGTAAATACTTGCTTATCTGGATAAGGCTGGCCAATTGGCACCATTATGGACAGCAAAACTGTGGTTGGAATGGAAGATGATCACTTGGATGTCACTTCTTGCCTGGAAGCTTGCTGCTTCAAAGATTTTGGACAATGTCTTTCAGTTGGCATTTGTTTGAAATTGTATTAAAAATGTAAGGAAAATATTAAATTGATTTTAAAAGAGAGAGAGATAGAATTATTTGAGAATGGCAACCTAAGTTTCCAACAAAGGAAGGTCATATTGAGCATATGAACAAAGGAGTAGCCTGATGATAACATCAGACAGTTGTAACTCCATGGAAAACAATGCTGCCACCACTTTCAGGTCAACATGTTCAGGGTAGAACTTTCAGTGTGCAGTGTTCAGCTTGCTGCACCTCTTGCTGTGTGTCCCCTGGCAACTTAAACATTTTATTCACAAATTAAGTTTTCTTAATTCTTCAGCTTCAAGGCATCAACACTAAACACAAGGATATTCTCTTACTCTTACGCATTTTTTTATCTTTTGTATTTTTTTATTAATTGCAGTTTATTTACTTTGTATCCCCCTGTAGCTCCCCCCTCCCCTCCCAATCCCACCCTCCCTCCCCCTTTTCTATGCATGCCCCTCCCCAAGTCCACTGATAGGGGAGGTCTTCCTCTCCTTCCTTTTGATCCTTCTCTATCAGGTCTCATCAGGAGTGGCTGCATTGTCTTCCTCTGTGGCCTGGTAAGGCTGCTCCTCCCTCAGGGGAAAGTGATCAAAGAGCAGGCCAATCAGTACCTGTCAGAGACAGTCCCTGTTCCCATTACTATGGAACCCCCTTGGACACTGAGCTGCCTTGGGCTACATCTGTGTAGGGGTTCTAGGCTATCTCCATGAATGGTCCTTGGTTGGAGTATCAGTTTCAGAAAACACCCCTGTGTCCAGATTTTTTGGTTCTGTTGCTCTCCTTGTGGAGCTCCTGTCCACTCCAGGTCTTACTATCTCCTCCCTCTTTCATAAGATTCCCTGCACTCTGCCCAAAGTTTGGCTATAAGTCTCAGCATCTGTTTTGATACCCTGCAGGGTCTGTACACCTAAAGAAACTAATCAAGAAGGAGGACTCTGGCTAAGATGCTCAATCCCCATTCTGAAAGGCAAAGAGGATAGACATCAGAAGTGGGAGAAAACAGGGAACAGGACAGGATTCTTCTGTATTTTCAAGTCAGCCATCTATTGTGAAGAACAAAATAACTCTGAGGTCTTTTTTTATTTTTAAATTTAACTTTATTTTTTATAATTTATTTACTTTACATCCTGATTATAGCCTCCTCCCTTGTTTCTTCCAGTTCTACCTGCTCTCTCTTCCCCCATATCCCTTCTCCTATTGCTCAGAAAGAGGGAAACTTCCTCTCCTACCATCTGACCCCAGCCTATCAAGTCTCATTATGACTGCCTGTATCCTCTTCCTCTATGGTCTGGCAAGCACTCCCCCCACCCCGAAGGGAGAAATGATCAAAGAGCAGGCAACAGATTCCATGTCAGACACAGCCCCTGCTCCCCTTACTAGGGAACCCGCCTGGAGACTGAGCTGCCCATCAGCTACATCTGAGCAGGGTGTCTAGGTTCTCTCCATGCATGGTCCTTGGTTGGTGCATTAGTCTCTGCAGGCCTCCTTGGGTACAGATTTGTTGGTTTTGTTGGTCTTCTTATGGAGCTCCTGTCTAGCAAAGAGGACCCTAGGTAGGATGCTTAATTCTCATTCAGAAGGGCAAATAGAATAGACACCAGAAGTGGCTGAAGAGAGAAACAGGATGGGGGCCTGCCATAAATGTCCTCTAAAAGACTCTACCCATCAGGGAGTAAAACACATTCTGTTAAATCTTTTAAATAGTATGTTTTGGAGCAGCAGCCTTACCAGGCCACAGAGGAAGACAGTTGCAGCCAGTCTTGATGAGACCTGATAGGCTACGGTAAGATGGAAGGGGAGGAGGACCTCCCCTATCAGTGGACTTTGGGAGGGACATGGGAGGAGATGAGGAAGGGAGAGTCTGGTTTGAGATGGTATACTGTCACAAATGCTGAGTTCATATGTGCATCTGTCCTTTTGTGTCCAGAAAACATTGTTTCTTTTAGCAATCCCTAGGCCTCTTGCTCTGATAGTCTTTCTTTACACTTTCCTGCAATGATACCTGAGTCTTGAGAGGAGAAGAAGGTGAGATACATATTCCATTTTGGGCTGGGCATTCAGCAGTTTCTTATTCTCTGTACTTTGATTAGCCACAAATCTCTGTGCTAATCACCATCTATTGCAAATAAAACTTCTCTGCTTAGGGCTGAGAGATACTTTAATCTGTGGGTATAGTGGTAGCTTATTAGAGGTAGAGTTAATACTAGGTTGATTTAGAATGAAAACAGTCATAGATTTTTTACTCTAGGTCCATGGCCTGTATAGCATAGTGTCTTGGCCCTGTGATAATACATAGTGATTCCATGTACTAGGTTTATTTGTGTTGTGCATTCGGTTTCATTGTGTGTGTGTGTGTGTGTGTGTGTGTGTGTGTCTGTGTGTGTAAAAATTCTCTCTCTTTGGCTTACAGTGAGTAGGTAAGTAGTACTTATATCCTCACTAAGATGGATTCCTCAGCTTTTATTACCCCCCTTGTGAGAAATTCTCCAAATTTCCTCCCACCCTCCTTCTTATTGAACTTCAGAATTGCTGACATGTCCACTGGGCTTACACTTGCAAGGCAGAGTGGCAGCCCGTTCTCTAGTCAGGCCATTTTCTTCAGCCACTTGCTTTGCTCTCTACCATCAGAGCCACAGTTTAGACCAGAGAAGTTCTGTGTTGACGTCCTTTTACATTTACCCTGAACAGCGTCTGTTAAGTGTGATAATGAGGTAAAGAAAATTAATCTTTTAACAAAATGTTTTTCATAAAATAAATTTATTTCTTCTTCAATTCTCTTCCTTGAATCCATTCATTAATGTTCCCACTAAAATAATAGCTAGCTAGCACATACCAAGACCATGGATGCATTTCTTTGAAAAGTTTTGAATTTATAAAAAACAAAATAATAAAATTTTGAAAATACAAACAAGAGAAAAATAAGTAATAAAAGGAAGATCATCATAAATATTTCACATGTAAGTTAAAGTTACAGTATATATTTTTTCTGATGAGAATATATCATCCTATGCTACTAATTTTTAAATTTAGCCTTAGATTTGCAAACGAAGCAATTTTAAGTTGTCAGAGTTCCATAAATTACTGACTTACTTTAATAGCAGAGGCTATTTTCTGGTATACAGTGATTAGGTCTGAAATATGTTTTATAGCAAAGAGTGAGATTAAATAGGTTCACCTCTAACAGTCTTACAGATGTATCCTCCTTAAAAATTAACTATTCATGTTCTGTAGAGAGTGAAATTCATCAGGGACAGAAATTGGAGGTGAGCTCATTCTCTAGTTACCTTGATGTATGAACTTATTCCCTTGGGTCTAAATCTAATCAAACGTGACCACAATTCATCTAACACTTTCATCTGGATCTATGCAACTTGAATGGCATACTAGCTAATGAAATTACTCTACAGAGCCATTTATAGGAAAGTCCTTCTATAACCAAGTAATTATTGAGGAAATTTTATTGTATTTGGGACCTATAACTTTCTTTATTTGAATTATTATTACCCCAGGAACTTGGTAGACAACCCAGGTATAGCATGTTGTAATGAACTCATTTAAACATTTCTCAAATGCATAAGTATTTACAAGACATTGCACTAGGTGATATATATTAGAACAGAGGTTTATATGTGCGTGTCAGTTGGAGATAGAGGATCGAGAACACAGCATGATTTTGCAAAAAGCATTACTCCTGAGTTAAATTCTAACTTTTATTATGTAGTCTAGAGTTTTTTCTTTTTTTTAAGAATTACTTTATTTATTTGTTTGTTACAATTTATTCATTTTCTATCATGGCTGTAGCCCCCTCCCTCATCATCTCCCAGTCCCTCTTCTCCCCCTATGCCTTTTCTCTAGCCCACTGATAAGGGACCTCCTTCCCTTCTCTCTGACCTTAGCCTATCAGGTCTCATCAGGAGTGGCTGTATCATCTTCCTCTGTGGCCTGAAAAGGCTGCACCATCCAAGGGGAGGTGATCAAAGATCTGCCACTGCATTCATGACACAGAGAGGCTCTGCTCCCCTTACTAGGAAACACACTTGGAAATTGAGAAGCTTATGGGCTTCCTGTGAGCAGGGGTTCTAGGTATTCTCCATGCATGGTCCTTGGATGGACTATTGGTCTCTGCAGGCCCCCTGGGTACATTTCTTTTTTTCTTTTTTTCTTTTTTTTTTTTTTGCTATGATGGTCTCTCTGTGAAATTCCTGTCCCCTCCAGGTCAATCTCCCTCTTCTTCCATAAGGATTCTGGCACTCTGCCCAAAGTTTGGCTATGAGTCTCAGTATCTTCTTTGATAACTCCAATGAAATACTACTCAACAATTAAAAACAAGGAAATCATGAAATTTTCAGGCAGATTGTGGGAACTAGAAAAGATCATCCTGAGTAAGGTAACCCAGAAGCAGAAAGACACACAGGTTATATACTCACTTATAAGTGGATATTAGCCATATAATATAGGATAAACACACTAAAATCTATAGTCTTAAAGAAGTTAAAGAACAAGAAGGACCCTAGGGAAGATGCTTTTTTTAAACCTCAACTTTATTTTTTAAATTTTTTATTTATTACCATTAATTCACTTTTTAATCCAGCTGTAGCCCGTTCCTCATCTCCTCCTAATCCCTCCCTCCCTCCCTCATTTCCTCCCATGCCCCTTCCCCAGTCCACTGATAGGGGCGGTCCTCCTCTCCTTCCATCTGACCCTAACCATCAGGTCTCATCAGGACCGTCTGCCATTGTCTTCTTCTGTGGACTGTAAGGCTACTCCCCCCAACCCCCCGCTCACCTCAGGGATGAGTGATCAAAGAGCCAGCCACTGAGTTCATGTCAGAGACAGCCCCTGTTCCTTTTACTAGGAACCCATTTGGAGACTGAGCTGCCATGGGTCACATCTGTGCAGGGGTTCTAGGTTATCTCCATGAATGGTCCTTGGTTGGAATTTCAGTCTCAGAAAAGACCAAGTGGATCAAAGACCTCAACATAAAAGCAGACACACTAAACCTCTTAGAAGAAAAAGTGAGGAAGAGCCTTAAACTCATTGGTACAGGAGACAACTTTCTGAACAGAACCCCAACAGCACAGACTCTAAGTTCAACAATCAATAAATGGGACGTCATGAAACGGAAAAGCTTCTGTAAAGCAAAGGACACTGTTGTCAGAACAAAATGATAGCCTACAGATTGGGAAAGGATCTTTACCAGCCTTATATCTGGCAGAATATATAAAGAACTCAAGAAACATCAACAAACCAAATAACCCAATTAAAAAATGGGGTACAGAGCTAAACAGAATTATCAATAGAGGAATATCAAATGGCAGAGAAGATTCTTAATCCTCATTCAGAAAGGCACAAGGAATAGACGTAGGAAGTGGAAAAAAAAAACAAGAATGTGGACAAGAGCCTTCCCCAGAGGACCTCTATAGCCTAGAGTTTTGAGGACTATCATCATGATACAAATATAGTGCTCAGTAGTTTAAAATTAAACATACATATTAAATATGACTCCCATTGCACAGGGAGATCATATTGGCATAATTTTGACCCAGCTTGGCACTGGTTTTTCAAATAAATACATTTAAATTATAAATATTGGATTTTATATTGTCTTTAGAAAAATAGTGTTTTCGGGTAATGATAAAAGAAAGTATTGCATGGTTCACACAGAAATGCTCTATGTTTGTTTGTTTGTTTGTTTTTACCCTGGTATTTTTTCCTAAATGTTTTCATTTATATATGTATGTTTGTGCAGAAGTAATAGCTTGTGTATTGTATGGATGTGGCACCTATCAATAATAAATCTGATAGTCTATAGCTTAGACAGAAAATGGAAGGTAGAATATCCCACAGGCAGAAAGAATCCCGGGAGAGAACCGGAGAGAGAGCCAGCAAGATGTGAGGAGGACAAGATACATGGTACCTGAGCCTTGGTATCCAGCTATGTGGTGGAGGGATGAAAATTAATATAAATGGGTTATTTTAAGTTATGGGCTAGTCAAAGAGCTTATCTATATGGATTAGGTGTTTGTAAAATAATAATTGAGGCTCATGATTCATTAGTCTGGAAGCCTGGGGAAGAAAAGAAAAACCTCATATGTTTTTGTGTTAATAAAATGTATATGTGTATATATATATGTAATTAATATTTAACAGTGTTGTAGAGCCATCAATAATATTTAATTAACTACCATTTCCATGGCTACTGAAAGAAACCCATAGGCTTGGCAGTAACTCTTCAATTATCTCTCCTTTTTTTCTGTTTCTTTGACATTACCTGCTACTAGTATTTTTATTCACTCATCAATTTATGGGTACTTTACTTTTCCATCTTTTGGTAATTATAGATAGTACTGTTCTCAACATTTTTGTTCAAGATTTGTTTGAACAACTCATGTTTCTAGATTATATAGGAATTCTATATTTAACTTATCAAGAAAGTATCAAAGAGTTTTGTTTTTAAATAGGAGCTGCACCCTTCTATATTTACAGTAGCCATTCATGTGGGCTCTAATTTCTCCACATTCTTCACACCACCTTGTTCTTTTTTTTTCTTCTATTTTTCAACTTATGTGTTTATAATTAAGGCCAAATCAGTGGATGTGAAATGATACAACACTTTAGTTTTTGCTGGAAATAATCAAACTCAGGGCTGACATCAGTAAATTATTTTATTTACAGTATGAGTGATGTTGAACTTGTTGGACATTTGCTTTTTGTACTTGAAGAAATGATTAGTTAAGAGTTTGTATTTTTCTTAAAAAAGATTGTCTTTTTGTTGTGGAGTTGCAAGTGCTTTTTATATGTTATGAATATTAGACCTTTATCAGATACATGCCATGATTTCTTCTCACTCTGTGAAATGTCGTTTGCGTTCTTGGACAAGTTCCTTGATCCTTGGCCTTGTGCTTTTCTCCTGCCTCCACTCCTTCCCCGAAATAGCTGTGCTCTTCCTTTATGTCTTAACAAGCTTCCCTTCTCTTTCCCACAACACACCGTCCAAGCACTATCAAACATTGGCTGTCAGATTTCAATGGGAACAATTTATTTTCTGAATAAAGTCAGGTTTCTAAAATACTTCAAACCAGAATCTAGGAAAATAAAAATATTCTCCGTTATTTAGTTCTTTTTTTTTTTTTTTTTTTGAGGGTATGAATTTCCCATATTGAGCAGTGACAATTTTTTTTTTTTTCAAATTTTGGACAACAGAGTTCTTACTTTTATAATACAGTTATTTCAAAGAAAGAGGTGGATGCAAGGGTGCCTTTTAGGTTTTAAGAAGTAAGTAACCTATTAGCCTATTATGGGAGAATAAATACCTTGACATCAGCACAATAAACAAACACAATTGCTACAAGTGTGAATTTGGGATTAAACCTTTCTGCAGATGCACTAGGCTGGTATTCAACATGAGTCCTTAAGCCCTTTGTGTGGTAAAATTAGGTCACGGTCATGTGTAAATGTTGTTTTTATTTCCTCGTAACAGAGGTTGAAATCAAAGCAGTACCCAAGCTTTATGGATGTGTGGTTTGGGTCGAGCCCAGAGCACTTTTACCTAAGGCCACCTGAGGCCTCTGCTGGAAGCTTCCAGCCTCCATACAGTCTAATCTTCTGCAAGCCTGGACCTTGAAGACTTCAACTTCCAGCTCTGTCTTTTAACCTAGACCCAGAATGTTTCTTGCCTCCAAAACTTACTTCTGAATAAGGTCACCCTTTCTAGTTCTTTCTGAACTCTGGCTTGCTGGTTCAACACACCTGCTCTACCTCAAAACTACTCTTCAAGCTAACTGATTAAAAGTGGTTTCTCTCTACTTCTCCCTGAATTCATCTTCTTAGAAAAACTGCCTCTGAACTCCATGAACTGAACTGTGCAAACTCAAGTGTTTAGTGTTAAAGTATTAAATTGTTTAGTACTAAAGATGTGTAGTAAATTCCAGCAACAGGGGTTAAAGGTGTGTCATGTCTGTATTCCAACCAGAGGTATTAAGGATGTGTACTAAGGTGTGTCTGTTTTCTAGCTGGATCACCCAGACCTAGGTCTTTGGATGTGATTCCTTGCTGGAACAACCATGTTGCAGGATTAAAAATTCTTCTACAGCCACTAGTGAAAAGCTGCTATTTGAGTGAATTAAAATGTGAGAGTATCTTTTGTGTTTCAACACTCAAGCATAATGAAACAAATAAATGTTGATATTTTGATTCTTAATTTTTTTCTTTTTTTAACCTATGAAGACATTTCCTTTACTTTCAGAATATGTTTAGTTATGTCTTTGTCCCTGTGCAAAGAAAATTTATTTTCACTTTGACATGTATTTTTCGCTATCTTCCTCTCAAAAATGGTATTCTAGTACCTATAGAACAAATATTTACTGCCTATTAGGAACAGAATAGAGTGGTGATTATAAACACATACTCAGTACAATCATGATGGCACATTCATGATTGGTTTCACTTCTGGTTGGCTTCACTTATGTCTTCAGTTTGACACCCTCCACCTAATTGGGGATGGGAATTTTCTCTATTCATATAAATATTTTATCAATGCAGTGTTTATATCAATTGTAAATTTATGGCTGGAACATATACTAAGTCCCTATATAGGCTGAACTTTAACACCATCAATGAGCTTATCTCATATTCAATTTGTTTCAATCTTGTAGAATTATAATCAGATCTATTTAGCCTCATTTATTCACATATATATTCCTTAATTATATATATCTATCTACATAGAACATTGTATTAAGGGGAGTGGACACCTCCAAGAACAGACGTATAAGTCACACCTGTTGGTAACTTTGAATGTGATCTTATCTGAGGGAAAAAAGACTTTTCAGATATAATTAATTGTGAAATGAGACCAGGCAGAACTGCTCGGGTCAACCCCAAACCTCATAACTCACAGATGCTTTTGCAGGAGTGGCCCAAGGGTTCCCTTTATACAAAAGGCTAGAGGTCACAGGATGCACCGTGTTCCCTTGACATCTGCAAAGGATTGCTTCCAGATTTTCCTGCCCCACAGCTAGCAAACCCTACCAGAGTACAAGTTCCCCATGGAAAATGCTCAGAATTCCTTTTATGATCTCTGAAAACCTTCTTGTACACTTTAATCAACCCAGCTGAAGCATTCAGAATATTGCCAACAGAGACTGGAAATTAAAAAAAAAAAAAAAAAGAACAGATTTCTTTGTGGGGAATGTAGCCCTGCTCCCACCTTTATTTCAGACTCCTTGCCTCTAGGTTTGAGAGAACAAATTTTTGTGACTTTATCCCAGTGGGTTTGTAGGAGTTGTTATGGCAATTCTGGGAGTGCAATATGGACTTTTGTACTGGAAGTGAGATGCTGCTGCAGAAATGCTGCGAATGTGGAAATGTCCTGAAATGAAGTCATGACTAGAGGCTGGAGGTACTCTGAGGTGCTACAGAAAACAGCCTACGTTTCCTTGAGGAGAAGTAGAAGAAATGTGGACATTATTACATTATTATGCTTCTTCTGCAGTCTTAGAAAGAAATGAGAAATGTGATATTGAAAACAGGAGGAAGACTTTTTTTTTTTTTTTTTGCTATAGGGTGGTAAGAAACCTGGCATAACTATTTTCTACTGTTGTTTGTTAGAGAAGCAGAACTTGCAAGCAGTGAGCTCGGGTACTTAGCTGAGTAAAGTAAGAGACACGGTTTGGTTTCTACTTATTTCATACAACAAAAAGAGAGGGCAAAGCAGATAAATTCAGATGAAGCTTGTAAGCAAAGTGAAATTAGCATTTGATTATTTGAAGGGGTTTCTGGCCTACCTAGATTCTAAAAATGGGGACCCATGACTTGATGGAAAAGTTCTGCTGTGTGATTCCCGATGAAGACAATGGAGACACTCTTACCCAGGAGGGACTGTAGAGGGCTCTCTTTCCTTCCTTCTCCTCAGCACCTTATACTTCGATTCCCTGTGCTCCTTTCACTTCCCCTTTTTATCTCCTGTATGACTTTTTTGACAGTCTTACTATATTTCATAGGCTGGCGTGAAATTCACTATGCAGCCACGTTTTCCACTGGTGTGTGTTCCCACTACATCGGTACATCTTGATGAACTGCTGTATTATAAACACTGGTAACAGGGGCTTTAAAAAACAGGACAAAGCTAGGATGACTGGTGGATGGTTTGGGGGATTCTGAGGTTCTACAGGCAGAAAGTGGGTCAAAAGGGTCATTGACTACAAACATATGCTACCCCTCAACCAAAGGAGACTGTTTCTAGGGCAGAACCACAGATGCAGAGATCAAGGCCAGAGGTGTGACTGGAGAGAGAAATACAGCAAACTCTGTCAAGCCTCTGAAAGCATTTCTGATGGTTTGAGTTTCTGAGTCAGTAGTAATTTGCTACAGCAGCCTCAGGAAACAAACACATCCTCATTTCCTGAAATCTCCGGTTATAATTGGCGTTCTATTTTAGGTAAAAACTTAACCATCTTCTTCAACAGCATGCGTGACTGTCAGTTTCTTTCTCTCCCTTGCTTCTCTCTCTCTCCCTTCCTCTCCCCTTCCTTTTGTATATCGAAAAGCTACTTAAATGCAAAATAGACTAGAAGATAGGGTGACATAATGAGAATCATATTCAAATGGCTCAAATTACCTTTAAAGTACACAGCACAACTGTATATAAACTTAAGGAAACGAAATAGCCATGGAACCAATTTTTCTCTGCTCTAATATTTTCAGGGGTAAAGTGCTTGCTCTGTAAGCATAAGGACTTGCGTTTGAGTCCCCAGCATCCATATATATGCTAGGCCTGGCAACTTTCACCTGTAACCCTAGTAACAGAGAAACTGACACAGACAGATTGGGGAGGCCCAGAGCGAGCCCTAGAATCAGTAAGAGACCACGTCTTAGAAAAACAAAGTGGGGAGCAAGAAAGAAAGAGATGCAAAATTGACTCCTGGCTTCTCTGAGTGCAAGAGCAGGCACGTGTGTGAGTACACACACACTCACACACACACACACACACACACACACATACACACAGAGAGACACAAACAGACACACACACACACACATACATACACACAGAGAGACACAAACAGACACACACACACACACATACATACACATACACACACACACACATACATACACACACACACACACATACATACACATACATACACATACATACACAGACACATAGAGAGACACAAACAGACACAAACACACACACACACATACATACACATACATACACATACATACACAGACACATAGAGAGACACAAACAGACACAAACACACACACACACATACACACACAGACACACAGAGAGACACAAACAGACAAAAACACACACACACACACACACATACACACACAGACACACAGAGAGACACAAACAGACACAAACACACACACACACATACACATACACACACATACACACACACACACATACATACACAGACACACAGAGAGACACAAACAGACACAAACACACACACATACATACACACAGACACAGACACACAGAGACAAACACACAGACACAAACACACAGACACATACACACAGACAAACACACACACACACTCATACACACAGACACAAACACAGACACACACAGAGACACACACACTTTTAAAAATATAAGCTAGAGATAGTAATAAAATAGTTGATACCATTTTGAGTTATGAAATATTGTAATGATTTCAGCATAATCTTTAGTAATTTCTATTCTGCCCTTTACCCAGCGACAAAAATCATAAAGAAGTAAAAGAAAGAAAGGTATAGTCATGGGCTTAGTGACTAAAAAGTTTAATTGTTTAAACTGGTTTAAGTTCACAAAGCAGTTTTGAGACACTGGTCAGAAACATTTTATCTGGTAGAATCTTTGTTTTTTCTGTTGTCTTATAAATCTCACCTGCTCCATCTGATTATAATTATTAACACATAATGACACACTCTAAGGGTTCTCCAAAAGATCTTTATGGTAAGAAAATGTCTGCTCAAGTGGAAACTTCGTTTTGCACACACAGTAGACAAACTATACTCTACTTTACCCCAAGTGGGGTGTGTGAAGAGTACCTTGACAGGAAGTGTGTTTTTGTACCAGTTGCTTCAGTGTGGGCTCATGTACATATTCAAAATGCTAATTGATCCATCGATGTTTTCATAAAATGTGAAATAATTTTTGAGTAAACTCTTCCATAGAATAAAAAAGAGTTCTCTTTTACTTTACATAATGTCTTTTAAATATTTCCATTCCCAACATAGAACTTTTTCTAAAAAGTTGACTATGTTCTTTCTTTTTCTTCTGGTATCTTAGCTCTAGTTATTCATTACAGTCTGGATATCTGGGGTTTAAATAGGATACTAAAGAAATAAAGTGAGTGCTGGATTTCAACATACTCAAGAGAAATAAACATGTTGCTATAGGTCCATCACAGTTTTTTTTTAATATTTTATTTTCATATTCATCACAGGTTGTTTACTTTGTATCCCAGCTGTATCCTGCTCCCTCTTTTCCTCCCAATCCCACCCTCCCTCCCTCATCTCCTCCCTGCCCCTTTCCAAGTTCACTGCTAGGGGAGGTCCTCCTCCCCTTCTATCTGACCCTAGCTTATCAGGTATCTCCAGGACTGGCTGCCATGTCCTCCTTTGTGGCCTAGCAAGACTGTTCCTCCTTCAGGGAGGTGAGGTAAAGGAGCCAGTCCTTGAGTTCATGTCAGAAATAATTCCTGTTCCCCTTACTATGGTACCCACTTGGTTACTGAGCTACCATGGCTACATCTGAGCAGGGGTTCTAGGTTATATCCATACATGGTCCTTGGTTGGAGAAACAGTCTCATAGAGGGCCCCCATGCCCTGATATATTTTGCGGATCTCCTGTCCTTTCTAGGTCATACTATCTCCCCCTTCTTTCATATAATTCTCTGCATTCTGCCCAAGGTTTGGTTATGTCTCCGCATCCGCTTTGATACAGTGCTAGGTAGACTCTTTCAGAGGCCCTCTTTGGTAGGCTTCTGTCCTGTTACTTGTTTTCTCCTACTTCCCCTGTTCATCCCATTTGTCTTTCTAAGTGGGGATTGATCATCTTACTCCGGGTCCTCTTTCTTGTTTATCTTCTTTAGGTGCACATATCTTAGTATGTTTATCCTATCTTTTAGGTCTATATAAGAACAAAACAAAAGCCTACAGACTGGAAAAGGAACTTTACCAACCCTATATCTGACAGAGGGCTGATGTCCAGAATATATTAAGAACTAAAGAAATTAAAAAGCAATAAATCAAGCAATCCATTTAAAAAAATGGGGTAAGGAGCTAAATAGAGAATTCCCTGTAGAGGAATATAGAATGGCAGAGAAACACCTAAAGAGATGCTCAATGTCCTTAGGCATCAGAGAGATGCAAATCAAAATGACCCTGAGATTTCACCTTACACCCATCAGAATGGCAAAGGTTAAAAACTCAAGTAACAACACATGCTGGAGAGGTTGTGGAGAAAGAGGACCCCTCCTCCATTGCTGGTGGGAATGTAAACTTGTACAACCACTTTGGAAATCAATCTGGTGCTTTCTCAGACAATCAGGAATACTTCTTCCTCAAGATCCAGCTACACCACTCCTAGGCATATATCCAAAAGAAGCTCAAGTGCACAAATAAGGACATTTGCTCAACCATGTTTGTAGCAGCCTTATTCGTAATAGCCAGAACCTGGAAACAACCCAGATGTCCCTCAACGGAGGAATGGATACAGAAATTGTGGTACTTTTATACAATGGAATATTACTCAGCAATTAAAAACAAGGAAATCACAAATTTTGAAGGTAAATGGTGGGACCTAGAAACAATCATCCTGAGTGAGGTATCCCAGGAGCAGAAAGACACACACAGTATATACTCACTTATACAGACCTATGCGATAGGATAAACATACTAAAATATGTGCACCATCACAGTTTTAACAATGAAAATGCCGCACATTTGTTTCATCTCTCCTTGCTTTGTCTGGACATTTATTTCACACTGAATTTAAGTCATCTTACAAGTCATGTTATGGATATTTTATATAAATGTTTCATATCGAATATTAAGTGTAACCACACAGCCTTATCATGTGAAAAATAATTATTATTATTTAATATTATTAAGTATAGATGATTTCTCTTGCCCAAATGTTCAGCAACATAGTGTTTTACAACTTTATATGTTTCTGTTTAGCTGCTGTGTAATGTTTAGTTTAATTTTTTTTAATAGGGTGTCCTTCCCTCTCCTCATTCATGTGCTGTTTACCTGTTGACGAAATGGGTGAAAGAACATTGTGGTCCAATATATTTGTTCTTAATCTCGTGTTGATATTTACATTTAGATTAATTAAAAATTGAAGAAAGTTAGCATAGAAGAAAAACTTGAAAATGCTGCAGGAGGTATATTCCTCTCTATTGCCTGCTGTATCCAAGTATTGACTATATTTTTGTTCAATACTTTGCTAAGTCTACTAAGTGGTTTTGCTGATTGCCTCCATCAGATGGCACACGATACCTTCTTTGTTGTCCCTTTGTGACAATCATAGCCACTGACCTGTATTTTCAGTAGGGTGGTACATTTTTGTTCTATAACGTCCTCAATCTCCTCTTATTTTGATATTACTTTTATCTGCAGAATCACTGTAGATTTATGGGAGATACAGCAGATATTCTTTAGACTTTCATCTTAGTTCCTGATACTTGATTCCTATCTTTTTTGGGGAGAATAAAAGAAAATCATACAACAATTTACTTTTGCTATAAATTTTAGCTCAAATTTTTTTGGAGATAATAGGATCTTACCTTTCTGGGTGGCAATTACTTTCCTTATTACTTTCTGTAATAAACTACATTTTTTCCAGTGGTGTTCTATAAGAGAATATATTTTATTATTGATATTTAATAAAAATACATCTACAATTTACTCTTTAGGAATATGCTAAGATCATAATTAAGTTTTTTTTTGAGATCTAGATTCATAATGACAGAGCAAACAATTGTGGTGGCATTTCGCAAGCTAGAAAGCAGATGGGCATGGGCCACCCACTTAGCCATTCTAACCTGGAAATAGAAAACGCTGTGAAAGAACCAAAATTAAACTAACATTTCCAAAAATTTTAGGAACTAGTAGTTTATATGGAAAAAGGAGTGCAATTTGTTGTTAAAGACGATCTGACCATCTATAAAAATAAACCACAGGTAAGCATTTGTGCACTGGAGACATTGCTGTCTCTAGAAGACAATGCTCTGGGCGTCAGTTTTCTAGTAAGTAAATGAATATTATTATTTTGAGAGGAAGAAATAACAATTTACATGTAAATACTGTTTTGTTTTGTTTTGTTTCTCTTTTGCTCCATTTAGCTTTTAATACATGGACAACCAGGCTTTTATCCCTTAGCAGGAAACTAGATTTATCTCTATGATATTTGCCTTCTCAGATAAGAAGGAAGAAACAGTTCATCATTGTACTTGTATGCACCTCACTTTAGTGAGCTTCACGTTAAGCACAGTGGCATATATTTATAATCAGCCGGCAAGAAGATCAGGAATCAAAGGCCAGCCTGAGCTACACAGCAAGATTATATGTAATCTTAGAACGGAAAGAGATGACTAAACTAAACAGACAATACACATTAATACACAGAGAGATACAAAGAGAGATTTATGTGACAAGAACAAATTTATATAAAAATTCAGAAACTATTAAAAGATTTTAAACAAACTATGAGAGTATTATAACAGAGGTGACGAACTCTTTTCGAATCTGGTTTACTTTATAAGAATATTTATTAAATGACACAAATTTTAGTTACATTAAATGTGATGTGGAGGGTGGTCCCCATGTGGAAGCCAGTCTGCTCGTGATTATTTTGTTGGCTCTTTTCCTGCCCTACACTACATCAATATGACAAGGATAGCCTAAGGATACTCTGCTCTTTGGCCTTTCTTTCAGAAATACATGTGTAATCATTTTCCCCATCTTTAGGAACACTAGGTGCCTTCCAAGGGTGATGTTCCATGAATTCCAAATGGCTCAAGGAGTTTCTGGCAAGAATAAAGACATGCTTTGCCAGTTTGGAATCAACCAAATGCCATGATTAGTATCTAAAGATGATGTGCAGGAACGGACTTTCCTTGTCTGTGGTGGGATTTAGATGTGACTCGTTTTACCCGTGGAGACTGTTTAACAGTGTATAATCCAGACATAGGTGGAACTGTGTGAGCTAAAATAATGATTCTGTAGGGGACTCTGAACATTCCCTTGTAGTCATTCCTTGCATTTCCCTGTAGTCAGAGCAGACATCTTTGGCAACATATAGGGTGTTCTCAATACCCAGAAAAATGTGAACCTTTACAGCGTTTTGCCAACCATTTTTTTTTCTAGAGGCAGATAAACAAGCACACGTGTTGTTCAGAAGAGATATAAAAAAAAGATGTCATTGGTGAAGTCTGCGGATCAGCAAGACAGGCAGTAGACAGGAGCAACCTGGTCATGGTCTTTAGGGCTAGATGGGCCCAGCAGATGCTGTCTTGACGTGGTATGCTCAATGGAGTGAGAGCATAAGTGAATACAGAAACATAATAGTACAGAATTCCAAAGACTCAAACTATCCATAAACCTAGAGTCTATAATTTTTACCTGCCCATAAAAATGAGGTCATAAATATGAAAGAAAAATTAGATGAAATACAGTTGTTTTCAGAAAATAGTATAACTGACAACCAATAAACATTACAGAATATCCAATCTCGTTAGTTCTCTGGAAAAAAAAAAAAAGTTAAATCTTCACCTAAATATGGCTGTTGAGCAACCACAATAGTTAGAATGAAGTGAATTATTGGTGAGGTTAGGGAAAATTGGTGAGCTTATATATCACCAATGAAAACTGTAAATTGTACTATCTCTTTTGAAAACTCTTTAATGTTAAGTGCTATAACAGAATATATAGAACCCCTGTAACCAACCATTCTATTCTTAAATATATGCTGAAGAAAATACAACCAAATGGCATGCACAGTAAAGTTTACATTAAAAATCAACTGCCTGGAACTCCAGCTCTTCTGGCTTCTGACTCTGTTTTCAGGCCTCCATGGACAGCTGTTCTCACATGTACATACACCCACAAAGGCATATACGTAATAATAAATCTTTAAAAAGCAATGCAGTTACCTATTCAGATTAAGCAAAATTTGAAAAAAAAAAATGAATCTTCTACATGCACTGATAAACCAATTCCAGAAAAACTGAAAATCTAATCAGACACACTGCACACCTGCTTCACAACATAATAAAAGTGTTGAAAAAGTGTCAGTAGAGATAATCTTTCTCAATTAAAAGTAAATGTACACAAAGGAAAAGCTGGGAATTTCTAAAAGACCACATTTAAAATAAGTAAAGTGAGAGGTTTAAGATTTAAGTCCAAATTGTGGACTATATGAATGGCTAGCAGTAGTAAGTAGATTATATTAACATTATACCAAAATTTGAAACTAAAATGCACAAAATATATAAACAGTTGATGGGTAAAAGATAAAATGGTATTTATGTATCTGTTATTAAATAACACAGGCTGGAAATAATATCAAAAGAAAACTTTCATCTTACCTGACTTCTCAAGACATGAAGCGACTCTATTACAAATGTTATCTCACTGCATATTTTATTATAAATATAAGTTCATGTTGATAAAATTGAATGCTAAAAGTCACCAATTGACTCCCGGTGCAGAGACTATCTCAGTCACCGTTGAATTTCCAGATCCTTGCATTGCGTACATTCAAATAATTTGTTCCTCTAAGACTGCGATATTTAATGGCTATATGAAATACTATTTATAAAAAAGAAAAAAGGAGGGTCTGGGTAGCAGGGGACTGTATACTCCAAGTAAACATTTGAAACAAACAAACAAACAAACAGCTTGGCACTCTGGAGACACAGATCTGAGTCTGGGGTCCTCCAGGAGTGCACAGTCATCTTGGCCACTGTTTGCTGGGCACTTGCACCAGCGAGGATATGGGCAACACAAACTGGATATTTTCTTTTCCTTCATTTTTTTTTTTTTTGTATGTGGAGTGGTGGGCGGAATGGAGGGTCTCAAGGGTAGCGTGGCAGACCTGGGAGGCCTGGGAAGTGGGAGAGCTAAAGGTTCGTGATGACAAATTGCCAAATAACCAATTAAAATACTTGGAAAAAACAAAAAAGAAATTGCAGCAAAATATTTGAATTAATAAGAAATTAATAAGAAATTAATATTTCTTATTAATTGAGAGGTGGAGTCCTTTCCACACCCTTTGAGCCTGTTGGCCTGAGAATGCACTGTGACCTCCTGTCAGTGACTGCACTCATCTTCCAGCATGCTAACAGCTCCTCCTGCAACAGAGGCACTCTTTGAAGCCAGCCAACGATTATGAAATGAAGCAACAGTCTCAAGTCCAAGATAACAAACAGGGCAGTAAAACAAGGGAATGGGGCATACGGATGAGGGCACACACTCTTAGGAAGAAGGCTGAAGTTGTAAATTTCTTCAGAGAGGGGTTTATATAGAAATACTGTGGGTGGCGGAAGAGGGACTACCGTATGATGAATTCAGACCTTACACAGAGTGGAAGATGCTTGTTGTGTGTTCTACTTCTGGGAGGGCGGTTGCTCACTGTCTTTCTCTGCACTCTTTACCACTATATGTCGTGTACGGGACATTTAACTCATTTTTAACCTAATCTAGACACACTTGTTTTAAAGGAAACTGGAAGCTGTACTTGGGGAATGTTATCCACATCTATTTTAGATAATTAAACCTAAAATGTCAAATCACTGTTAAGTGGAATAAAACATTGGGGAAAGAGTAGAGAACTTACGGAGTTTCTTGTGGGAGAAATTTAAATAATTTTAGCCCAAGAAAAGATTCTCTCTTACATATTAAAAGTGACAAAATTTGTTGACAATCATTCCTCTGAGTGAGTGGTCAGGTTGATTTCTTCACTACGAATCTTGGCTAATGTAAGCTTGATTTGAATAGCAAAATGCACACATTTATACATATGTTCTGGGCCCTGCCTGTCTTTTTTTTATTCTTTATTAATTACACTTTATTAACTTTGTATCCCCCCTGTGGGTCCCTATCTCCTCCCGTCCCAATCCCTCCCTTCCTTCACCCTTTGCATGCATGCCCCTCCCCAAGTCCACTGATAGGGGAGGTCTTCTTTTCCTTTCTTCTGATCCTAGTCAATTAGGTCTCCTCAGGAGTGGCTGCAGTGTCTTCTGTGGCTTTTAATTACCTCAGGGGGAGGTAATTAAAGAGCAGGTCAATCAGGTCATGTCAGAAACAGTTCTATTACAATGGAACCCACTTGGATATTGAACTACCATGGGCTACATCTGTGCAGGGGTCTTAGGTTATCTCCATGCATAGTCCTTGGTTGGAGCATCAGTCTCAGGAAAGACCTCTCTGCTCATATTTTTTGGTTCTGTTGCTCTCCTTGTGGAGTTCCTGTCCTCTCCAGATCTTACTGTTTCCCACTTCTTTCCTAAGATTCCCTGCACCAACATAAAACCAGACACATTAAGTTGGTTAGAAGAAAAAGTGGGGAAGACTCTAGAACTCATTGGTACAGGAGACAACTTCCTGAACAGAACACCAACAGCACAGGCTCTAAGAGCAGCAATCAATAAATGGGACCTCATGAAACTGAAAAGCTTCTGTAAAGCAAAGAACACTGTTATCAGAACAAAATGACAGCCTACAGATTGGGAAAGGATCTTCACCAACCTTATATCTGACAGAGGACTAATATCCAGTATATATAAAGAACTATAGAAGTTAAACAACAACAAATCAAGTAATCCAATTAAAAAATGGATTACAGAGCTAAACAGAGAATTCTCAATAGAGGAATATGGAATGGCAGAGAAACACTTAAAGAAATGCTCAACCTCATTAGCCATTAGGGAAATGCAAATCAAAACGACCCTGTCTGTCTTCAATGAAAAGAAACTTCCTTCAATCTGAAGTCCTGGGCATCATGTAGTAGTCCAGTTACCTACTGGGAAGACCCTGTTGAGAGGACCTGAGGATACTAGAGCAAGTTGGTGTTGCATTTAATAAGAAGCTAAGCAAGAAGGAGGACCCTGGGTAAGATGTCAGTCCTAATTCAGAAAGGCAAATGGGGTAAACATCGGAAGAGGGAGAAAACGGAACAGGACAGGTGCCTACCACAGGAGCCTCTGAAAGACACTGTTTAGCAGGGTATTGAAATAGACGCTGAGACTCATAGCCAAATTTTGCGCAGAGTGCAGGGAATCTTATGAAAGAATAGGAAGAAGAAAGACCTGGAGGGTAGAGTAGCTCCACAAGGAGAGCAACAGAACCAAAAAATCTGGGCACAGGGGTCTTTTCTGAGACTGATACTCCAACCAAGGACCATGCATGGAGATAACCTAGAACCCCTGCACAGATGAAGCCCGTGACAGCTCAGTGTCCAAGTGGGTTCCCTAGTAAGGGAAACAGGGGTTGTCTCTAACCTGAACTCATTGGCTGCTTCTTTGATCACCTTCCCCCTAAGGGGAGAGCTGCCTTACCAGGTCACAGATGAAGACAATGGAGCCAGTACTGATGAGACCTATGCTAGGCTCAGATGGAAGGGGAGGAGGACTGTCTTTATCAGTGGAACTGAGGCAGGGCAAGGGAGGAGAAAAGGGAGGAAGGGTAGGTTGGGAGGGGCAGATGGAGGGGGCTACAGCTTGGATAAAGTGAATAAATTGTAATTAATAAAAAATAATTAATAAAAAATAGCCATACTCAGTTCCCAAACCAGATCAGCCACCAGTTTAACAGCAGAGTGACACCAGTCAATCCTTGTGAGAAGTGAACAGCTGAGCCCTTGCCTCATCACTTGACCCACAAAGCCCTGTAATACAAGTTGGTTATTAAACACACATATTTATAGGTAAATAACTGCATATAAATAAATAACTACATATGTAGGAAAATAAATTGTTGGGTGGGCAATTACATAAAAACAGAATCCTCTGGGTCTCTATAAAAAGAGATATCTGAAGAATATTACTTTTAGATCTAAGCTCTGTAACTTTAAGACAGAGGTGTTAATATGATTTATCCCAATCACTTTGAAACACCTTTTTTTGTGTGTTCCAATTAAATATACAAGTCAACTAATACAGAATAGAACAAATACCTAAATCTCTGCTAGGCATTAACCATTGCAGAGATATTTGAGAACTACACCTCAGTTTATAGTATGTGGGATGTGATAATGTCCCACACTTTTAGAGAGATTGTCATCACAGCCATTGCTTATCTTCAAAATACATACCATTTGTCTCCTGATGCCTTTAAAGAATAATCCTTGTGAAACAGAGACCAAGATGATGGGATGAGTTTTAATTTCCCTTCACTGGTCAGTATAGGCAACAGAAGCTAAGATTCCACTGTGATGAGAGAAAAAGTGTGAATGTTGGTAGATAAGTTAGAAAACAGTCTTTCCTAGAGACAACTCTACCTGTGTCTTGGCATTGTTAATTCAGCAGCCTGAAAGGGCTAATCAAAATAGCAAATCATCCAACAGATATGATTCTCTTCAAGTAACTCCTCCTCATTCTTTTTTTTCCTGAGAACCTTTTTTGTTAAAATGTCTTCTTTGTACATATTTCTCTGTGAACTTGAAAGAACATGTTAAGTAAATGGTAATGGTCTATATGAGTTTTCTTAATGCCTATCACGGCCTACTGCATGTGTGGGGTAGGGTTTATTGGTATCTGTGACTTTCCATAAACTCCCAGGAAAGCACTTTGAAATACAGAAACAAACTCAAGCTCATCTCATTTGCTTTCTTTATAAATAATGAAAGTATCAACATTGCCATCACTTCCTTCAGCTTGTAAATTTTGAACAGTTGATATAAAAGTGATGCCAAAACAGAAACAAAGAAATGTGACTTATGAAATGTGAATCTCAATTGCAGAGTCTATGGGAACAAATGTATTCACTGAGTCGGAATTATAAGTGTGAGACTGTGAAGGACTCATTGCATCCTCTGCTAGATTAGGTGACAGGCTGCTAATGTGAGCAACAGCAATTGTTAGCTTAGCGTTTTGCATTTGCACTTGAATGATTTTCTTAAACTCAGAGTGAACTCAGATGAAGTTGTTTCATTCTTTCTTAAGAATGTATCTGTTCTGAATAGCAACAGCACATCCTTTTCATTTACAGGAACCCTAAACAACACTTATAGACTAGTTGCCAGATAGTTAAAACAGGGAGCTATTGTTAGACAATACATATGGGTAACCTTCATGAGCAGTTTCGATCATGATTTACACATGGAGGCAGAAATGTATATTCTCATTTTTTACTTTTAAAAATACAGAATGGGCTACGTAGAATGTTTTAAAATGTTTTAATTTCAGATGCTCATTGTTATTATTTGCTTAGTTTTGAGATTGTACCTCAATTATATTTTTCTTCCTTTTTCACCCGCTAAACCCCATAAACCTTTTCAATTTTCTTCAGATTCATAGCTCTTCTTAATCAATTATTATTGAACACATGTACATGTGTGTGTGTATTCCTAAATATAAGCTGTTGACTGCATATAGGTTACATATATGTACATTTTAAGGGCTGACCACTCAGCACTGAACAAATTGGTGTGCTCTTGGGAGGAGGAAACTCCAGCTCAGCTTTACTCAGTTACCTGTAGTTCTTTGTGTGTGTGGACACAAAAATTATTACTACATACAAGTTTCATAGCATGAAGAAACCCATTTATAGTATGGAAGAACCCTATAAAGAAGTGGCTCTCAGCTTGTGGGTCTTGACCCCGTGGGGTCAAATGACCCTTTTACAGGGGTCACCTAAGACCATCAGAAAGCACAGATATTTACAATGTGATCAATAAATATAGCAAAATTACAGTTATGAAGTAGCAGCGAAAATAATCTTATCACCGAAACGTGAGGAACGGTATTAAAGGGTCACACTTTAGGACGGTTGAGAACACTGCAACAGAAGAACGTGAATTAAAATATAATCCAGCAATATAACAACGGAGAAGCTTTCAGTTGCAGAGATTGTGTCATGGGAGATCACAGAAGGAAAATACACCCTCCTCCCCGACCTCCCAGCGCGCACACAGCCATCCCCGTGCTCGTAAGCTTCTGTTTAGTTTGTGATGTTTTGGCCAATGGCTGCTAAGGAGCATTGAAATCGCTGAAGGAAGACCAGACCTGCTCTGCTGTGGAGAATCCTACCCCAGGGTGCAGAAAGCTGAAGTCCAAGATCCTATCAAAGAGGAGCACAGCTGACAACTGGAGATGGAGCAAACTCCTGAGTCCCATGGTGGCCAATGGCTGCACACAGTAGTGTGTTCATGAGAGCCACAGATGCTCTTGGCTATGATGTCTGCACTCATTCAGCAATAAGGACAAGGCATTGCTCTTCTCAAAATTTGGAAGTCAATTTTATGAAGTTAACTGACACAGAGCGACACTGCAATCTATGATGCAAGAGTGTTTGGATGGCCCTGTACTCCATTTAGGTTCTTCCTTATCATATATTAAGAATAAGCCAACTATTTACCATATCTTGAATTTCCTATGAACAAAATCACATGGTCCATCTTTTTACCCTTGTTCTGTTAGAGACTTAATGTTTGTCAGCAGCTGGCTACTTTTGATTGGTTTCTTTTCCGTTGACTGTCACATGGCTTTATTACAATCCATTTACCAACTCATGGTAGACTTTGGGATGTTCGAGTTTTAACCTACTATGTATAAAGCTGCTGTAAACATTAGAGCACCCATTTTTGCTTGGACAAACGCATTTATCCCTTCTAGAAGTGAACTAGCTTGCTCATGTGGCCAGTATCTATTGAATTTGCAACACACTGCCAAAGCACGCTTGCAAGAGCACACTCCTGCAAGCAGTGGCTTAGCACTTCTGGTACTCATAGTCAGTTCCAAACTAATAATTTTACTCTTTTTAATCTCACATTTCAAACATGTAGGGGCTGCATATCTCTAATGGCTGATGGTTTTGACATTCTCATTTGGTTATTCACCTTTGGCCCGCCTTCTATGGTCTCTGGCAATTTTGTTGTTGTTGTTGTTGTTGTGATTACTTCTAAGTGGAACGCTTTTCAATGCTTTAGTAAATACTTGCTTAATTTTCACTCTGCACTTTTATTAGTCTATAGAAATGAGTTTTAGATAAGACACCCTTAAATGTGTGATGCCCCTCTAATTAACTTTTAATTGTTTTTCATTTGTATGTTATTTACCAATAATCTGTGAACTTAATTGTATTTTTTTTCCTTTGAGCATTTTGAGATTTCTCTTCTCTTACTTTTCTGTCCTTTTTTTTTTTCTTTTACTTACAGCACTGGTTACATCTTTCTTTAGTAGGATAGACAGGAATGATGGAAAAAAGTGTCCTTTCACATCTCCTGACATTACATGCATTCGCTCTCCGGACAGCAAGCTTAATCTCATTGATTGCCTTGACTAGGTTGAGAAACCTTCCCTCCTCTGCTGCTTTGATGGTAGACATAACTGTAGGGTTGGATGCTCAGTGGTTGAGTGTTCCATTATTATTTATTGTGATACTTACATTTTTCTTTTTTAAATTAAAAATACAGTGAGTTACACTGACTGCTCCTTGAATCTTAAATTAACATATATTTCTAAAATTAAATTTAACATGATCAAGGTAGCTAATATTCTAACATATTGTGAGATCTAATTTTTTAGCATTTTATTATGAATTTGTATATCTGTGTTCATAAAAAAATATCTGTAGTTTCTTCCCAAGTATTTTTGTTTGTTTGTTTTTTGCTGGTTTTGAAATGAATCTAATGCTTCACACAGTTAGAAGATAAAGCTTCCTGACTTCATTCTTTTCTGTGAGAGTTTGTGTGTGTGTATGTGTGTGTGTATCTTTGTTCCATTTTATTTTACCACATTCTTATATTCTTTTCCTTTGATTCAATAGTACCTACCCCACATTAGACAGACAACCTAGTCCTCCCTAAACAAGAAGTACATCCCACTGTTAGTTTATTGATCTGTGTGATTGATAAGTATTGATATGTATGATTCCTTAGGCACTGTAAGAATCACACTGTTGACTTCTCTGTAGGTGACAGGAAGGATGTCTAGACCCTCTTTGGTAGCAAGACTCTTCACAGTGCTTGACTTCAGGATTGGGAGCTATTCAAGGTACAGTTCTAGCTTTCTAAAACTCCCCATCAGGGAGCCTGTGTGTCCAGGCAATGAGAATTCACAAAAGCACTCTTCTGTGAAGGGGCTCTGGTCATCCCAAGCACGACCACATGGCTTTGGCAGGTCTTGCCTTTCTCCCCCATTCCTTCTGCCTTGCTAAAAATCATTAGTATACATTCCTAAAGTTAGCCCCCATGGTTCATTCCTTATTTGGCTACTTCCTCCTCCTGAGGCTGACTACTAATATCTAGCTATCAAAGTATTGAGGTCCAGCAATTAAGAGCCCCCCCTTATGTTATCTTAATTAACATTCCTAATTAAAATTAATCAACCCATTTCAACTTGGGATTTCTCCTTTTATCATTATAAACTCCCCTTTGCCTATGGCTCAATTCTATCTCATCTCTATTCATAGACCATCCTTTTCTCTCCAAAACAAATATCCCTTCAGCCTCTTCCTTGTTTACTTCTTCTTCTGACTCTCCCTCTATCTTCTCTCTTTGATCCTTAACCCTGCCCTCTGTCCTAGTGGGACAAAGGAATCTTCTTTGTGTTGAGAACTCCGTCTTGGGTGTCTAGAGCTGACTTAGAGGTCCTTATACTCTCTGTTGCTAATCATCCATGCAAGCATCTTGCAGACAGTCAGTGCTCACTGGTTGCCAGGTGGTATTTTTATTGTATTAAAAAAATAATAAAGCAAACAAAAAGACAAAAATGAAACAGTTTAAAAGTGATGAATAACAAATGAAACAAACTTAATAATGAATTAAGGTTAAAACTGGTGAGGAGCTTTCAAAGGAGGAAACTAATGACAAGGCAAGAAGATCCCATCTGCCATAGAAGAGAGACAAGTATTGTGTTAAAACACTTGGGTGCTTCTCATTGAGAAGCTGAAATCTGAGAAAACTGTAGATAAGTGACTGAGCTCAGTGACCAGGAAGAAACAACTTTAGGAGAAGGAATTGGAGCTACTGCTTGGTGTCAAGGCTAATGAAGAAAGAGGTCCATCCCTGAAGACCTGGGCTCACCTAGAATTCTGCATGGTATTTTAGTTCCTGTGGAGAAATAGAAAAAGACAGGTGAGAACTGAAACCAGAAGCTGCCTCGCTTCTCATTCTCCTCCTAAATATATATTTGAATATTATTTGATAATGAATATTGGGACAGCTAGATGCTGTTTGCAGTTCACAAAGGTCTAAAATGAGACACAGAGATAATCAGTTAACCTCACCGAGAGGTTATTTTATAGCATTGATGGAAAAAGTACATCACAGGAATGATGACTGCTTGATTTGTGGCTGAAAGCACACATACAGAATTGCTCTTGCTTCCTTGTAGTTTCTGTTAAAGTTCAAAACAGCAAAGCATAATATCTTATTTAAATGCAAAAATGCATGATTTCATATTGACCTTTGCATATTTAAGGATTCAGAATCTAGATTCCTGCAGTATTTGTGGGCTCTGTCAACAACGTTAGGAAATAAGACAAAATTGAAGGCATTATTACTTAGAAAAGAAACATACCATCAAGGCTTCGAATGTTCAATTATTTATTTATAAGGGTTTTTCATTATATATAAATGTAGTGTTTATATCTATCAACACATCACAGTGCACTCTATAAAGATGTTTGATCATCACTGGTTAAATAAAAGTAAGCAAACATGTTTTACAGAAGCATTCTTCTAGTCTCTATTACACTGCCTGATTAAAGCAAAAGCCTAAGGCTGGCAGGTTGAACTTCTCTTTTGTTGGAAACACAGTGCAAGAATTTCTGTTTTTAAAATCTATAATATGCTTTATAAATTGGATTACATAATAACTAATATGGTTCTTGGCTGAACACTTTATTTTTATACATTAAATAATATTTCCTTGTTTGTTTTCATTTTTTTCTTCTGCTTGTTCTTGGAGATAGTGTCTTACTATGTAGTTTGGGTTGGCCTTGAACTCAATATGTATCCTAGGCTGACCTTAAACTTGTAGCAATCTTCCTGCTCCAACCTTCTGAGTGCTAGGATTGTAAGAACAACCCACTAATTTTGGTTCCCCTTTCTGAATTGTATTAATATATATACATATATGTATATATGTATGTATACATGTATGTATATGAATACATTCATATATACGAACACATATATACATACATATACATAAGAATATATTCATATATATATACATATATATTTATGTATACATATTTTATGTACATGAATTTCCAAGTGAAAGTGTTCATGTTTGGTCTTTTTTGGTCCAAGGTTTGGGATGTGGGACTGATTTCAGATGGTGCACAGCAGCAGACTATTTGCCTCATGTGGGTTCTGAGAGGAGCTCTTTGATAGCTGAAGATAGTTTAATTTTGAGGACTCTGGAGATAGAATAAATGCCAGAGCTGAGAGAGTGTGGGATCAGAGAAAGAACAATGCTGCTCCTGCTTCCTTCCCCCTTGCTTCTCCTAGTGGCTGTTGTGAGAAAAGAAGATGGAGATCTCCTGAAAAGAGGAATGGACTGGCTCCAGCGAAGCGGATGACCCTGACCAGCAGGAAGCCGCTAAGAAAGAACTGAGCCCCCTCTCCCACTAACCCTTTCTCTCCCCTACCTGGCATTGGGGTTATGGAAGAGATTGGGGTGAAGTAGGGAGAAAAGATAAAAAAAGTAAACAAAAGAGTTTTCTAAAGAAAAGTACACCAACAGTTTGGTTCAGTAGAAAAGTCAGTTATATTATTTATGCTTGGAAACTTTTACTCACCATAGATTTATGTATATATGTGCATACATGTATGCATATGTATATGCCTAGGAGGTATGTATGTGTGTTTATGTATGTGAATATGCATAATTAATGACCTTGTTATATCTAAGGTTTATTTATAAAAAGGTCTAAGAATCACAAGTTTTATGTTCAGATGTCAAATTTTAATAAGAAGCAAGGCAGTGGTGGCAAGTGTCTTTAATCCCAACACTTGGGGTGCAGAGGCAAGCAGATTTCTATGAGTTCAAGGTCACCACAGTCTACAGGCAAGTTCCAGGACATCCAGGGCTACATAGAGAAACCCCGTCTCAAAAAACAAAATCAACAAAAAAGTTTTAATAGAAAATAATTTTGTTACACTAAAAGCCTTCTGCAAAGAAGGAGAACCTTTTTTGGAAACCTACTACTGTAGAAGATTCCTGATACATATACAAATATAAAAGGAATTTAAATGGAATTAAATTGGGGGAGACAATACAAATAGACATCATGGTCTCCTAAATGAATTTAAGAAGTAATAAAGTCTGCATAGCCCAGATACCCAGGATACAACCAAACATCATTGGAAAAAAAAAAAGTCAACGAAATGCTAAATGATGCTTGAGATATTCTGCTATCCTCATAAACTGGAGCACGGCCCAATTGTCAAAACAAGGCTTCTCGCAGTACCTGACGGAAACAGATCCAGAGACACACAGCCAAACATTAAGCAGAGCTCAGGGAATCCTGTGGAAAAGGGGGAGGAAGGATTGTAGGAGCCAGAGAAGTCAAAGACACCATAAGAAAACCCACAGAATCAACCAACCTGGGCTCATAGGGGCTCACAGAGACTGAACCGACAACCATTGAGTCTGCATGGGACTGACCTAAGGCCTCTGTATATATGTCACAGTTGTGTAGCTTGGTCTTCTTGTGAGATTCCTAACAGTGGGAGCAGGGGCTGTTTCTGGCTGATTTCGCCTGCTTGTGGGACCCTTTTCCTCTTACTGGGTTGCTTCTTTCAGCCTTAATATGAAGGAGGTGGTTGGTCTTACACCAACTCGATGTGCCGTGATTGATTGATATCCATGGGAGCCCAGCCTTTCCTGAAGAGAAAGGGAGGAGGAGAGAATGAAAGGGGCTGAAAGGAGATATTGAGGAGGGACTAGAAAAAGAGAGGGGAAACTGCGGTTGGGATGTCAAAAAATGATAACAATAACCCAAAACAAATAAAAATAAAACAAAAAGTTAGTGTTGTACAGTGTCACTTAGTGTCAGGCTGTTTTCCTCAAGCGGGACTTGCTGGTTGCGGCACCCGCAGTTTCCGCACGGAAGGCTGAGCGCGTTTGTCCGACTGAGTGGTTTACTTCTCTGTCAGTCTCGCAGTTGAGGTCACCTATGCTCACTTAGAGCAGAGACAGGATGCTCATGGTTAAAGTATGAAAATTCACTCCAATAATTAGAAAATATCATGTCAAATAATTTTCAGCTTCATAGGCACAGGGAAAAATTATTTCTCTGCTTGAATGCACTTACTAGAACATCTCAGAATCTTGCTTAGATTTGAAGTCTTTCAAGGTGAATTAACACACTGAAAATTGAGGAACCGTTATTCTTTTGCTGGCATTTACATTTTTCCTTACAGAAAAAATGATTTTATTTATTTTACACTCTTAATGCAGTTAAATACACAAATGATGGCTACAGTCTATACAACCAGAAATCTCTAGTCAAGCTATTTATATTGCTTTCAGTCTTTATTTCATAATTTTTAATGAAGACATTTTTAGTATTCTCTTTGGTTTAACTATATTTAGCCTATATGACTTTGATCTCCTATTTCTCAGAGATTTTACTTTAGAAACTTAATTGTGAAATGTTTTTTTCTGTTTTTTAAAAAATACTCATATTTCACATGTCTATGTATGTGTCTTTTGGGGGTGTGTGTTGGGGTGATATTTCCCCACATTGTATGCACTTGTGGATGGCAGAGAACAACCTGTGTGAACTTCTTGTCTTCTAAATGGTTTCTGGAGACTAAACATCAGTGGGGGAGTATTAGCAAAACCACTGAGCCACCTCACAGCACCTCTTGACATACAAAACTACAGTCCAGAAATGACTGTAAGGGCCTGAAGATCACCCTTTAAAATACCCTTTGAAAACTATGGATCTATTTGCATTTTTCTACATGCAGATATCTAGTTAGACCAGCACCATTGTTGAAGGTGCTCACTTTTTTCCATTGTATGGTTTTTGCTTCCTTGTCAAAAAACAAGTGCTGGTGGGAATGTGTGTTTATTTCTGAGTCTTTAGTTTGGTTGCATTGATCTACCCGTCTGTTTCTATGCCAATACCATGAAGTTTTTATTACTTTTCCTCTGTAGTATAGCTTGAAATCAGGGATGTTGTTACCGCCCAAAGTTTTTTTATTATAAGGAACTGTTTTGGCTATCCTTGATCCTTTATTTTTCCATATGAAGTTGATTGGTTACTCTCTCCAGATGTGTAAAGAATTGTGTTGGAATTTTGATAGGATTTACATTGAATCTGTAGATTGCTTTTGGTAGGATAGCCATTTTTTTTTATTAATTACACTTTATTCACTTTGTATCCCCCCATAAGTCCCTCCCTCCAGGATAGCCATTTTTAAAATGCTAATCCTACCTATCCATGAGCATGGGAGATATTTCCATTTTCTAAAATCTGCCTCAGTTTCTTTGTTCAAAGACTTGAAGTTCTTGCCATGAAGGTCTTTCACTTTCTAGGTTAGAGTTACACCAAGAAATTTTGTATTATTTTTGGCTATTATGATAGGTTTTGTTTCCCTAAATTTGTTCTTAGTCCTTTTGTCATTTGAATAAAGAAGGCCTACTGATTTTTTGAGTTAATTTTTTACCCAGACACTTTGCTGAAGGTGTTTATCAATTGTTCAAGTTCTTTGAAAGACTTTTTGGGGAAAGTCACTTTTATTTACTATTATATTATGTCAACTGTAAATAGGGATACTTTGATTTCTTCTCTTCTAATTTGTATCCCCTTTATCTCCTTTACTTATCTTATTGCTCTAATGTCTCTCAACCAAAGAATGGATTCAGAAATCATGGTACACTTACACAGTGGAATACTACTCAGTTATTAAAAGCAAAAAAATCAAGAAATTTGCAAGCAAATGGATGAGAAAATCTGTGGAAGGCTCTTGTCCTGTTCTGTCTTTTCTACCACTTCTGATATCTATTCTGTTTTCTCTTCTGAATGAGAATTAAGTACTTTCCCTAGGGTCCTCCTTGTTGTTTAGCTTCTTTAGGTCTGTAGATTTTAGTATGTTTATTCTATATTATATGGCTAATATCCACTTATAAGTGAGTTTTTACCATGAGTGTCATTTTGCTTCTGGGTTACCTTACTCAGGATGATCTTTTCTGGTTCCATCCATTTGCCTGCAAATTTCATGATTTTCTTGTTTTTAATAGCTGAGTAGTATTTAATTTTGTAAATGTACTACAATTTTTTATTCATTCTTCAGATGAAATTATAAAAGATCATCCTGAGTAAGGTAGGCCAGACTCAGAAAGACACACATGGTATGTACTCACTTATAAGCAGATATTATACCTATAGTACAGGATAAATATACTACAATCCACAGACCCAAATAAGCTAAGTAACAAAAAAGGTTCAAGGGAAGGTGCCAGAATGCCACTCAGAAGGAGAAATAGAATATATAGCAGAAGTGGATGAAGAAGGAATTGGTCAGGAGACAGAATGGGAAGGGAAACAAGGGTGGGAATTAGATGTGGGGAGAATGGGGTGGAAGGTGAGAAAAATGGGAACATGAAAATAAACTGACGGGGGTATCTCTTTGTCAATCTGGAGTCCTGCATTAGGCTCCTGGAAGGATATGGCTGTGACTCTAGCTGAGACTCCTAACATGGGTGGGGATGGGGCACATGAAGACTGAAGTGTCCACCTCTTAGCCAGGCAGGACTAGTGGAACAACCCACTGACAAAGTATGTGAACCAAAAATTACCCTGCATACTAGAAGTACAGGGGTGAGGAGGGAACAGAGATTAAGGGGATGTCCAACCAATGATTGGCCCAACCTGAGACTCACCCCATGGTAGAGAGCCAACCCCTGACTCTATTAATGATGCTCTGCTATGCTTAGAGACAGGAGCCTCGCCTGACTGTTGTCTGGGAAGGTTCAACCAGCAGTGGATGGAGACAGATGCTGGGACTTGTAGCCAAGCATAGGGCAGAGATCCAGGGGTCCTTTGGAAGTGTTGGGGAAAGGATGGAAGGACATAGAAAGGACAGAAGTCTCACAAGAATATCAACAGAGACAACTAATCCAGACCCATGGGGGCTTACAAAGACTGATACATCAACTAAGGAGTATGCATGATCTGGACCTCAAAACTGTGCACTATGTTCTGATGGGCAGCTTAGTCTTCATGTGTGAGGCCAGGTGAGTGAAGCAGAGGGGTGTTTCTAAAATAGACTCTATTGCCTGTTTTTTGGATCACTTCTCCATGGCAGGGCTGCCTTGCCTAGCCTCAGGACATGAGGATATGCTCAGTCCTTCTTATGTGACTTAAGATGCTGGGGAAGGTTGATATGGGAAGGAGGAGGGCTTTCCTTTTCTGGGGGAAAGGGAGTGAGGAAGGTTGAAAAAGGGGATGGGGGATTAGGAGTAGAGGCAGAAAGGGCATCCTTGGATATAAAGTAAATAAAGTGAAATTCAAAAAATAAAAAAATAAAATAAAATACCCTTCGAAAATCCTCAAGCTAGATGTGGTCCTTGCTCCACATCTCTTTTGGCGGTTTAGGAGCTTCCTTCCCTAAATGACAATTAGAAACTAAGAGAGTCACACACTAGTATTCACTCTATTTCCCCTGGTCTTTGATTACTCACCTTAGTATGCAGAAACTTCCTGACTTTGGTGTTAGAAGAGTTATAGTCAATTTTAATTCTTTGTCCTTTGCAGTAATAGCCTTGAATGACATCTTTCTTATTATTTAAAATCAGTGTTTAGTGCAATGTGTTTCAACAGTTTTTCCTGATTCAATGGGTACATGCATGAATAAGAGAAACTGTATTATAATACTTTAGTTGGTATATTAATTGAACATAATAGCTTTCTTCACCATGTTGCTAAAATTATACTGGAAAAGTGGGCTGACATAATGGCTTGGCAGGTTAGAGGCACTTGCTGACAAGCCTTAGGAACTGTTTTAACCCCAGAATGCCCATGGTGGGAGGAGAGAACCAACTCCCCATGCATTGTCTTCAAATTTTTACACCTATGCTTGATATTCCTGAGCTTGTCTGTGTATCACAGACACGATCACACACAGACACATGCAAACGCACACACACACACACACACACACAAAAATCAAAGTGAATGCATACATACATAAATGAATAAATGTCATAAAAATGAAAGAAAAGTGGAATATCTCTGAGTTACTAGGAGCTTTTATTTTAGATAGGCTTTAACTCAAGATTTAGAGTGCAAGATACTTTCAGTCACAAAAAATGTTCCACTGAGTCAGTTTCCTTTGGCTCTTGTGAGTTTAAGGAATGATATTTGTAGAACAGAGGGCGAGGTTTAGAGAGAATTATTTCATTATAGAGAGGACATGCTCAGACATGTTACTTTACATGCCAAGACTGACCAGTTTCTATCTCTTGTTCTCACCCAAGCTATGGAAAATGTGAACTTATTTGGTGTCAAATATACAACATCTGACTCCTAATTTATTCTCATTTTTATGTGCTGTACTTAGTAGTATAATTAATTATAGTTCATTAGAAAATAAATACAATACAGCTGGAGAGACTGACAGGCGGTTAAGGGTACTTGCTTCTCTTGTAGAAGACCAGAGTTTGGTTCCCAGAATTTGATGTTAGCTTCAATAATAAAGATGCTTGCAGCAATGTGTAATTCCTATCCATTCGTCACATATATACTCCTTGTATTGTTGACCTATTACTATTGTTATAAAACTTACACTAGCTTTGGTTGGAGTAAAATATTTTCCTTGAATAAGTATTTCTGACTAATCCAGCAACATGGCTGCTCTGATCTTATCCAAAGACCTTGTAGGTAGATCTCTGTGATCTGGCCAGAATACAGACAATCCATACATTTTAATTCCTTTGGTTGGAACTAGAAGAGTAAAACAAATTGCCAGAGTTAGTTTGAGTCCAAGCAGAGCAATTCAGTGAGAATTCCAGAGAAGCCAGATTGAATTAATCAGTTTGGAGAGGAGCTTGAGCCAGAACCATTGAGTTGAACAAGACAGCCAGTGTTCAGATAAGCTAGAAAAGGTGAGTTTATTCAGCAGTAAGGGTCCAAGATGACAATTACATCTGGTGAATGAAACTTACTTTTATATCCCACCTAACTTCAAACACTTTTTAGCATTGTGATTTTTGCAAAAGTAGAAATCAGAATACGTAACTGTCAGGGCACCTGCTATACTATATGGTAGTTTTATGAATGAAAGAATTTTCTTGTTCAAGTAAAATATAACTTAATATTCTACTTTAAAGTGTAACAATTGTGTGTGTACTGAATTTGCAGAAAGAGGAACTTGGCATTTCTGTTTCCAAGGGCACTGATGAAAGATGAGGACAAGGCAGATTGCTTTGTAGACTTCCAGGAAAATAAAAAAGAAAAGTTTATCAGAGCATTGCCTAACCTTGGCAATTATAGAATCACTAATAAGAAGCCTATTGTCCTTAAGTACTTTCTGATATGATGCCTCCAAAAATAAATAATACTGTCATCTATGAAGTATTCTACTCAAATTAATTTCTAATCAATAATTATATTTATGTCTAATTTCCAGTGTTCATAAAATATAGAAAACAAAGTATCAGTAAATTTCTCTACTCAAATACTAGCAGGAAAATTAAAAGTGTGTGACATTATATACACAGCTAGCATTCAATCTTCAACAATAAATGTGGTGAGGAAAAGAAATTCTCTTCTAGAATAAAATTTACTTAAAAATTATAATAACTAAACACAAGGTCTTTCTTGTGATTGTTAATTCTTTTTAAACCAATGGTTAGCATTAGTTTGGCCTTTTGGTATGGAGATGATTTTGGGGGGTTATTTATAATACTAGTTTTTGACACTAGAATTTCTAGCATATAAGGAAACAACATTTAGAAGAGAAATGTAACAATAACTATGACTTTTTAATAGCACATATATTAAAATAGTTGAAGTAAACATATCTACACATAGGAAATTGTTAAATTTACTTGGTATTGACCACATGCAAAAAATATATAGTCTTTTGTATTTCTGTGTGTTTGAACGTTTTTTTTTATTTTTTTAACCATTTTTTTTTTATTTTTTGTATCAGTTACATTTTATTAACTCTGTATCCCAGCCGTGTCCCGATCCCTCATTCCCTCCCAGTCCAGCATATTTTCTTTTTTTTTTTTTTTCCATTTTTATCTATTTATTTTGGAGATTTTTTTTTTCAATGCAGTTTATTCAGGAACATTGAACAATCCTCGGACCCCGGGGAAAGCCAGCCCACAGCTTAAATAGCCTCTGGGTAGCCAACCCAGGCGTGCCACAGGGGCAATGCAGATAGGTCCACATACATGGAAGCAAGCCAGATCCTCGGCCTTAGCCAAATGTGGAGTTGTTCGTGACAGAGAGCACTCACCATCGGGAAGGTGGAAGGCGGAAACCAGCTCCATCTTTAAGGCATAGCATTCCGCAGCTCTCTACAGTTCCCCCTTTTTGTTTTAGACGCATCAGGCAAGAGTAGAGGTCTGATCTCTGATATTAGAAATAAATTGGGACTTTGTACAGATGTTCATTTAGGTGTCATCCACCCAAAGAGCATCAGACCCGTCCGATACCTTTTTCTCAGAGGCGGGACCTGGGGCATCAACCCGCATGCAATCAGACATGCTCTTCTCTGGGTCCAAAGCGGCTGACCCTTAGTGCAGTGCTTAGCCTTGCATCCTGAGCGTATCATTTTAGCTTTTTATGGTATCCAACCATGCTTGGGGAGAATGTCCTGCTTCAATGGCTGTAAAGGCCTGAATGATCATGGCTGCATCACACTGTTGTGAGACTCTAATCTTGCATATATACCACAGGCAAACCAAGGAGACCAACACCAGAAGGCCTGCTAATGCTCCCATGCCCGCCCATTCCTTCAGATGATTCATGGCTGCAGCAATCCATGTTGATAATCCTGTGGCTAGTCCTGCGTCCACTCCGGTAGAATTTACTGTGACAATGGCCACTCTCAGCTGCTCCATCGTAGTATCGAATTCTCCAGTCCAATTACCTAAAATATAGCTCGACAATTGTTTAGACAGATTTGCAGCACAGGAAAAATTCTCATGTTGTATGCTAGTGACACAGTCCAGCATACTTTCATTGACAGCCAGGTTGAGCGATTTGCCATAGGGTATCAATTTGTTCCTGCACGAGGTCAGTCCTCTGATTGAACACCATCAAGCTTCCTTTTAGTTGAGCATTAATTCCTTTATGTACAACTAAGGCATGAGCTACATTGGCTAAATGATTATTCAGGGTCTGAGCAGTCTGCCCAGTATGACTCATGGCTAATGCCCTGGTGGTAGCTCCAACAGCCGCCAATGAGATGGTAGTAACAATGGTGGCTGTAGTTCCAAGATCCCTTTTCTGTCTGAAGAGAGTCATAGCGTGAGGGGCATCAACGGGCACAGGCACCCAGTGAGGCATGCGAGTAACCAAGGCATACCTAAATTTACTAGCATTCCAGCATTGGGCAAAAAAGCAAGTATCATTACCACAATTACTTGGCTCTATCTGGCTAATAATGAATACAAATGGGGGATATAGACAAACAGGTGTGGGCTTATAGGAAATATTCTGAGAAGCCTTAACCCCTCGTTGGAACATCCTGCGTCAGTTCTAGAACTAGCAGTGGTGGTGTCCGAGGTCTGAGTAGGTTCAGGAGACCATTGCCCCCAGGGGTGAGACGTGCTCCATGCCAATTGACTAACTCCATGTTTTCCTCCAATTTTGAAAGTCATTTAAGGTTCTTAAATTATTTTTTCCCTTTTTTCTTAAATTTTTCATCAATTACACTTTATTCATTCTGCATCCCCCCATAAGCCCCTCCCTCCTCTCCTCCCAATCCCACCCTCCCTCCTCCCTCTGCTTGCAGGCCACTCCCCAAGTCCACTAATAGGGGAAGTTCTCCTCTCCTTTCTGATCTTAGTCTGTCAGTTCACATCAAAAGTGGCTGCATTGTCCTCTACTGTGGCCTGGTAAGGCTGCTCCCCCCCCAAGAGGGAGGTGATCAAAGAGCAGGCCAATCAGATTATGTCAGAGGCAGTCCCTCTTCCCATTACTATGTAACCCAATTGGACTCTGAACTGCCCTGGGCTACATCTGTGCAGGGGTTCTAGGTTATCTCCATGAATAGTCTTTGGTTGGAGTATGAGTCTCTGGGAAGTTCCCTATGTTCAAATTTTCTTGTTCTGTTGCTCTCCTTGTGGAGACCCTGTCCTCTCCAGCTCTTACTATTTCCCAGTTCTTACCTAAAATTCCGTTCTCCTGCCCAACAGTTGCCCATCCGGCTCAGCATCTGCTTTGATAGTCTGAAGGGCAGAGGCTTTCAGAGGCCCTCTGTGGTAGGTTCCTAGGTTGTTTCCTGTTTTCTTCTTCTTCTGATGTCCATCCTCTTTGCCTTTCCGGATGGGGACTGGACATTTTAGTTAGGGTCCTCTTTAATAGAAGAAAGTTCGACAGTATATTTAAAAATTGTTTTCAAAAGTTGGCCCTCAGCCAAAATTTTGGTACGTAATGAAATTAGAAGTTATCATTCTCTATATCCTTCTAGCATGAAACAGATGGAAAAGCTGAGAACCAAAGATTTGTTGGAGGCATGAGAGAATTGAGTGTGTATAGAAATAGTTGTCCAAATTAAGATTTGTAGGTGCTGTTCAGTGACACAGTGATTTCTGGAGTTCTACTCTTTTGTAAGTGGAAGTATTTTTTTTTTCTTCAATGCAGTTTATTCAGGAACCTTGAACAATCATCTGACCCTGGGGAAAGCCAGCCCACAGCTTAAATAGCCTCTGGGTAGCCAACCCAGGAGTGCCACGTGGGCAATGCAGATAGGTCCACATACATGGAAGCAAGCCAGATCCTCAGCCTTAGCCAAATGTGGAATTGTTCGTGACAGAGAGCACTCACCATCGGGAAGGTGGAAGGCAGAAACCAGCTCCATCTTTAAGGCATAGCATTCCGCAGCTCTCTACAGTTCCCCCTTTTTGTTTTAGACGCATCAGGCAAGAGTAGAGGTCTGATCTCTGATATTAGAAATAAATTGGGACTTTGTACCGATGTTCATTTAGGTGTCATCCACCCAAAGAGCATCAGACCCGTCCAATACCTTTTTCTCAGAGGCGGGACCTGGGGTATCAACCCGCATGCAATCAGACATGCTCTTCTCTGGGTCCAAAGCGGCTGACCCTGAGTGCAGTGCTTAGCCTCGCATCCTGAGCGTAACATTTTAGCTTTTTATGGTATCCAACCATGCTTGGGGAGAATGTCCTGCTTCAATGGCTGTAAAGGCCTGAATGATCATGGCTGCATCACACTGTTGTGAGACTCTAATCTTGCATATATACCACAGGCAAACCAAGGAGACCAACACCAGAAGGCCTGCTAACACTCCCATGCCCGCCCATTCCTTCAGATGATTCATGGCTGCAGCAATCCATGATGATAATCCTGTGTAAGTGGAAGTATTGATGGACATATTTTTGTAAACTTTACTTCTAGAAACCCATAGATTCTCAAAATTAAGATCTAGAAAAATTCCTTCAGGATTCTGGTGATAGTAAAGATAGGATAAACACTGAAGAAAAATGACAACTGTCTTGAGTTAAGGTATACACACTAGAGAATGGATTCACCCAGATCTATAACCCAGAAGAAGTAAATTCAGCCCACTATCCATCTTTCTTAGTAATATAAGGGAAGGAATCATCAGGAAAGGAAGACAAACAAAGCAATAGATTCACAAGGCAAGGGAAAAAATGATAGGAAGTGAATCGGAGTTAACACACAAAATAATTTCTTCTATATATCTCAGTTCTAAGATCTGGGTACACAAAATACTTGCAGTTAACCAGAAAATGGTAGAGCTTCTTCCTCTGTCTATTGTAACCACATCTTCAAGATTCCAGTATGAGCTAGAGTTAAAAAACCTCTAAAACCTATTCTTTATGCATGAAGTTCTAGAAGGAAACTTGAAGATGACAGAGGAGGGAAAATACAGGTCATTAGAGAAATTAAAAACTATAGGCTTCTACAGAGTTATTGTTATAACCATACATTGATGCCTCTCTTAAACCCCATCAGAAAAATTTCCTTTTACATTAGATGGCAATTAACAGAGAGACCCACAACTAGTCAAGGTATAGAGAAGGGATGAGATACTGTGTAATGCTCAGTCTTAAATAGAATATGTATAACCCAACCCATCCTCCCAAGGCTTAAGAAACATTAAGGAAGTAGCAACCGAGAGACTATAAGATCCAAAGGGAGCCATAGTTACAAGGAAATAGTGTATTTCAGATCCATCAGGACAGGTGCACACACAAACTTACAGAGTTCACAAGATCTGAGCAAGATGAACTCAGAAAAAAATCTCAGCATGAAGAGAAGAGGTGGGCATGAAGTTCCATATCTAACTGAGAAATCTGGCAATAGTTAGATGCTGGGAGAAGGAGGGTAAGTTTTTATTTAATGATGTGACCCTCTGGTAAGCTGACCATCCTACAGGACAGGCCCTCACCGAATAGTACTTGGGCAATACAAATTGGACTTAAAGGGTTTAAAAAAGAGAGCAAACACAAAGTTGGGTGGATAGAGAAGGGTGGGTGACTATGGGAAGGCTGGGAATGGAATTAAATATGCTCAAATGCATTGCTTGGAATTCTTGAAGAACTAATAAAACAAACAGTCTCAGGAGTGGGAGACTTGGACTGAGGAAATAGGAAGTAGAAATGATCATATTTCATTGTAGACATGTCTGAAAGTCTCAAAGAATACATTTCAAAAGAAAAGAAAAACTGCAGGCATCTAGAATCATAGCAAGCATCCCCAATAACCCATCTTTTGTAAAGACAAATTAACATGAATCCTTACTCTAAAGACCCATTGACTTTATTTTCTGTTACCTAATGTAATTAATTCCTCTCAATAAAGAATATGAAGCAGACAAGAGTAAAGAAAAACTTAGTCTGAAGATATAAAGCATTAATCAGAACCATACTCAAGTGTGACAACAATACTGTAGTTATCAGTGAGGGAATTAAAAAATAATAACTATGACTAATGTGATTAAGGCCATGTTGCAAAAAAGTTAAACATGTAAGAACAGCTAAGTAGTTTAAGCAGATAATCCACAAAAGAATCAAAATGAATGTTAAGAATAACACTAACTTAAAAATAAATAAGAGAAAGATATTTTTAGTGGTTTATTGGAAGATTCAAACAATCAAAGAAAGAATAAGCTCATCATTGCTCATTTAGATTTTAGTCATACCTAAAAATCCTGGGTTTTTGACTTTTTTCTGTCTACATTTTCTTACTTCATTGACTGTTGTCTATTAGAACACTTTTTTTAAATGTATAAGTGCTCAGTCTGCATGTACACCTGCATGCCAGAAAAGGGCATTATCCCATTATAGAGGGTCCTATGCTACTGTGTAGTAGCTGGGGATTGAACTCAGGACCTCTGGAAGAGTAGCCAGTATTCTTAACTGCTGAGCCATTTCATCAGTCCACATCAGAGCACTCTAAGTCATCATTCTGGGCACTAGTCTTTTCCAATAGGCTGTACTCAGATATATTTACTTTATTATTATCAACATATGTGAGTCAACATAAAATTATCGTAAGGAATTATCTGTAAATTGCACATTTTATTTGACTATTTCTCTAAAAGTCCAAACATTTTATAAGTCCAAACATTTGAAGTATATTACTAATTTTCTAAATAAAATAATTATTTAAGATATTACTAACTGGAAAAAATTCTTCTAAAAATTCTAGATTTGTAATAGCATAGGAAATGTGGTATGTATGATTACAAAATGCAAAGAGTTTATAAAGTGTTCTCAACTGTTGAGCCATCTTTCTAGCTTCAATTTTTTGTAATACAGTTTTATGAAAACATGCAGATATCACAGTTTTATAGACTGGAAGAAAACTTGCAAATGAAAATTTCAGGCTAGTATGCTAAGGGGGTGGGGGATCTTCACACCTGGCCTGCATTTGTGAGACCAAGAAAAGGGATATAGGTTGGCCACTAGAAAGAACAATTGATCTAGTTGCAGCCTATCTACACAAGAGGATTCTGAGAGAATCTGAAAATTCAGCACTTGAATGACTGGTAAATGAGTTTTCTGCCTAAAGCTTTCTAGTATGCATCAGAGAAGATGATTCTTTCTTTATGGTAGAAAACAACAACATAATCTTTAGAGACGTGAAAAGTCAATGAGACACGGCACAACTAAAGAAATAATTTTCCTATAAGTAGCTCAAAGGAATTGGAAATAAAATTGCCTAACAAAGAATTCAGAGTAGCTGCCTAAAGGGAGCTCAGAAAATTATAAAAGAATAGCACATTTATGTGTGCCCTTAAAATGGCTCAAACAAATACATGAAACAAAACATTAAAAAAGAGAATGATTCAAGAGAATGATACAGAAATCTTTATAGACCACATAAATTTTAGAGTAGAAGAGTATAATCCAAAAGAAAGAAAAATCTCAGAGTATCAAGTTTCAACAGTAGACATTGCTTTGAAAAATAAATATAAATAAATTTACAAGTCAAAGAGAATTTTATTAAAATTCTTCAGTCAGTAAAGCAAAAGGATCAATAGAAATAAGCTGACTTTGAGTAAACACAAGATAACTAATACACAAATCATGGAGGCTTCGGAAAATGAGAAGAGATTTCGGAGCAGAAATCTTAGAGAAAAAATTGTGAAAGTTTAAAAATCTGGGAAGAGGAAAATATTTGCAGCTTCATGAAGCTAAAAAGTTCCTAAGGATAAATCTAATAAAAATTTACTAGTTTTTATTATAAAAAAAGGCCAAAAAACCAAAGAACACATTTTGAAAGCTTCAAGAGACTTGTCTTATATGCTTTTGGCATCTTTGTCAAAAATCAGGTGTCCATAAGTGTGTGGGTTTAATTCTGGGTCTTCTATTCGGTTCCATTGATCCACCATTATGTTTTTATGCCAGCACCATGCAGTTTTCATTACTGTTGCTCTATAATACAGCTTAAGATCAGGGATGGAGATACCTCCAGAAGATCTGTTACTATAGAGAATTGTTTTTGCAATTCTGGGTTACTTGTTATTCCATATGAAGTTGAGAATTTTTCATTCCAGGTCTGTAAAGAATTGTGTTGGTAATTTGATGGGAATTGCATTGAATCTGTAGATTGCTTTCAGTAAGATGGCCATTTTTACTATATTAATCGTGCCAAGCCATGAGCATGGGAGATCTTTCCATCTTCAGATATCTTCTAATTCTTTCTTCAGAAACTTGAAATTTTTTTCATACAAGTCTTTGACTTGCTTGGTTAGGGTTACACCAAGATACATCTTCAACAAATGGTGCTGGTCTAACTGGATGTTTACATGTAGAAAAATGCAAATAGATCCATACTTATCATCCTGCACAAAACTAAAGTCCAAGTGGATAAAAAACCTCAACATGAAATCAGACACATTAAATCGGTTAGAAAAAAAAGTGGAGAAGACCCTAGAACTCATTGGTACAGGAAACAACATCCTGAAGAGAACACCAACAATACAGGCTCTAAGAGCAACAATCAATAAATGGGACCTCATGAAACTTCTCATGAAAAGCTTCTGTAAAGCAAAGGACACTGTCATCAAAACAAAACGACTGCCTACTGATTGGGAAAGGATCTTCACCAACCCTCTATCTGACAGAGGGCTGATAGTATATATAAAGAACTCAAGAAGTTGAAAAGCCGCAAACCTAGTAATCCAATTAAACACTGGGGAACAAAGCTAAACAGAGAATTCTCGATAGAGGAATATTGAATAGCAGAGAAACACTCAAAGAAATGCTCCACATCATTAACCATTAGGGAAATGCAAATCAAAACGACCCTGAGATTTCACTTTACAATCATCAGAATGGCCAAGATGAAAAACTTAAGTGACAAAACATGCAGGAGAGGTTGTGGAGAAAGGGGAATCCTCCTCCACTGCTGGTGGGAATGTAAACTTGTATAACCACTCTGGAAATCAATCTGGTGCTTTCTCATACAAGTAGGAATAGCGCTTCCTCAAGATTCAGCTATACCATTCCTAGGCTCAAGTACCCAATAAAGTCATTTACTCAACCATGTTTGTAACAGCTTTATTTGTAATAGCCAGAAGCTGGAAACAACCCAGATGAACCTCAACTGAAGAATGGATACAGAAATTTTGGCACATCTACACAATGGAATATTACTCAGGAGTGAACAACAAGGAAATCATGAAATTTGTAGGTAAATGGTGGGAACTGGAAAGGCTCATCCTGACTGAGCTATCGCAGAAGCAGAAAGACACACACAGTATATAATCACTCATATAGACATATAATATAGGATAAACCTACTATAATCTGTACACCTAAAGAAAGTAATCAAGAGAGAGGACTCTGGTTAAAATGCTCAATCCCCATTGTGAAAGGCAAAGAGGATGGACATCAGAAGAAGAAGAAAACAGGAAACAAGTTAGGAGCTTTCCACAGAGGGCCTCTGAAAGGGTCTGCCCTGCAGACGATCAAAGCAGATGCTGAGATTTATGGCCAAACTTTGGGCAGAATGCAGGGAATCTTATGAAAAAAGTGGGAAATAGTAAGATCTGTAGAGGACAGGAACTCTGCAAGGAGAACAACAGAACAAAAAAAATTGAACACAGGGAAATTCCCAGAGACTCATACTCCAACCAAGTACCATGCATGGAGATAACCTAGAACCCTTGCACAGATGTAGCCCATGGCAGTTCAGTGTCCAAGTGGGTTCCATAGTAATGGAAACAGGGACTGCTTCTGACATGAACTGATTGGCCTGCTCTTTGATCACCTCCCCCTGAGGGGGGAGCAGCCTTACCAGGCCACAGAGGAAGACAATGCAGCCATTCCTGATGAGACCTAACAGACTAGGATCAGAAGGAAGAAAAAGAAACCCTCCCTTACCAGTGGACTTGGGGAGGGGCATGTGTGGAGAAGGGGGAGAAAGGAGGGATTGGGAAGGGAGGAGGGAGGGAACTAGAGGGGGGATTCAAAGTAAATAAAGTTTAATTGAAAATGATAAAAATAAATAGTAAAAAAATAAAGAGTCTTGTCATATAAAATAAACTATCATAATATTATCATTGAATTTCTCAGTGCAAACTTTATCTAAAAAAGAGAAGGCTAATATATTATGAGAAAATGGAGGGGTAGGAAGGAATGGGAAGGAAGAGAGAAAGAGAGAAAAGGAAAGGGAAAGAGGAGGAGTAAGAGAAAATGGTGTTGTTGAAAAGAAGAAAAGGAGAAGAGCAAGGAGGAGAAGGAAAAGGAGAGGAGAAAGAAGAGGCAAAAGAAGAGAAGGGTGAGACAGAGAAGAAAGAGCAGAGGAAGAAGACCAGAGGAAGGAGGAAAAAGTCAACGAGCAAGAAAAATGGAGGTAGTGGATGATGGTGAGGAGAAGAAGGAAAAACAGCTCTCAAACAAAGTACTATTTAACAGTATGGTAAACTACTCTTCATAAACGAAGTTCATCACCATTAGACATGTCTTATAAAATGATGAGTGGAGTTATTTCAGGGGAGAATAAACCAGAGTAGTTAAAAAGGATAAAGTAGAAAAGACCACAGATAATAAAGTCCAAGAACTGATAAAAATGATTATCATTTAGTTGTATTTCTATAAAAGATAACTTTAATTTACTGATAGCTAACAAAACATACCCATGGGACTACAACAGACAATGAAAGGCTAACACAAGAGCAGCAATGTGCATTTGCTCACCACCAATTATTTCCAACTTTACACCAGAAGATTTGCTGGAGAATTCAAACAAGAGAAAGAAATTAAAGGGAATCTAAGTCACAACTGTGAAATTATATCTGCTTATAGATGTCATGAACCTTAAATAAGCCACCAAAACTGTTCGAATAAACAAGGAGCAATGTTGCAATATGCCAAACATCATGCAGCATTAGACTGGGCTTCAAAGAAATCTTTGAGACAGAGCTCTGGAAAATAATCTCATTTATAATGTCAGCAAATGAATAAACTATCTAGGAATAAGTATAAACTTGACATAAATGGTTTGTTTGCTGAAAATCATAAACCATTAATCAAAAAATGAAAACACAAATGGATGAAAAGCCATCTTGTGTTCCAATGAAAGAATTAGTACTTTTATGATATCAAAATGATAAAAGTAGACATTTTAATCAAATACTGAAAACACAAATGGATGAAAAGCCATCTTGTGTTCCAATGAAAGAATTAGTACTTTTATGATATCAAAATGATAAAAGTAGACATTTTAATCAAATACTGATGAAATTTCTTAAGAAGTTGAAAAAAAAATCATAAAATGCATATGGAAATACAAAAGACCTCTAAAAATTAAAGTCATTTTGAGCAAGAGCAAAGCTTACAACAGCATGCTTTTTAGTTTCACATTAGGTTACTAAGGTTAATGTGGCCAACTGTTGGGCAGTGTGCATGGAATCTTATGTAAGAAGTGGGAAATAGTAAGATCTGGAGAGGACAGGAACTCCACAAGGAGAGCAACAGAACCAAAAAATTTGAACAGAGGGGTCTTTCCAGAGACTCATACTCTAACCAAGTACCATGCATGGAGATAACCTAGAACCCCTGCACAGATGTAGCACTTGGCAGTTTAGTGTCCAAGTGGATTTCATAGTAATGGAAAGAGGGACTGCCTCTGACATAATCTGATTGGCCTGCTTTTTGATCACCTCCCCCTGAGGGGGGAGCATCCTTACCAGGCCACAGAAGATGACAATCTCCTGATGAGATCTGATAGAGAAGATCAGAAGGAAGGAGAGGAGGACCTTCCCTATCAGTGGACTTGGGGAGGGGCATGCGTGAAGAAGAGGAGGGAGGGAGGGTGGAATTGGGAGGGGAAGAGGGAGGGGCTTAATGAGGGATACAAAGTGAATAAGGCGTAATTAATAAAAAATAAACTAAAAAAAGATAGACATTAGACCAATGAAAAAGAATGGATGATTTAGAATAAATCCACATTTAAGCAAGTCAATCAATTGTTTCTTGTATTCAAAATGCATGTTGGAAAAGGATAGTCTCTTCAATAATATGGGACAACTGGATGACCACATGCCAATGAATCAAATTCAAACTTTATAGCATGCACAGAAATCAACTCAAAATAAACTCATGACCCTTCTCTAAAACCTGAATTTGTGAAATTTCTATAAGCAATTGTCCGAGACAATGTGTTCTTGGATGTGAAACCAAAGCTTACGCAATGAAAGCAAAACTTAAAAAGTGAAATTACATGAAACTAAAACCTTTCTGCTTAGGAAAAACTATCAACAGGTAAGAAGAAAATAGCTAAAATATCTGCAAACCATATAACCAAAAGAAACGTCACATTTCAAATATATAAAGAATTCATACAACTCAGGAGTAAAATATAACAATTAACAAGCCAAATCCCCATGACTATACCTCTCAGTAATATTTTCTATATGGTGAAATATTCCTTTCTGGGCATGGGCCTGAGCTGTCTCAATGCTGGTTTACCTGTGGGTTGTATTTCATACTGGACTAATGAATGTAGGATATTGCTTTGATGATCTCTCTGTATTTAGCTCACAACAATACTGAATATTTGCTACTTTCAAGAGAAAAGTTATTTATCTTAAGGAACACTGGTACACACTTATTTAAAAAAAAACAAACACCTACTTTTTATTCTCACACAGGTTAACTTTGATAAAGGTAATTTTTGGATAGTAAAGATGCAAGTGTAATTATGGATCAGTCTTATTAAAAGCAGAAGTTTGTAGAAATAAAAACAAAACAAAACAAAACTTACTATGAGTAGTCAGTCATCTGCTGAGAGATATATTCAAATGGCCAATGGACCTATGAAAAAAAATTTTCCATGTGACGAGCCAGCAGGAAACAATTCAAAACCATGGGAATATAGCACTTCCTCTGAGTAACGATGCCTATTACTGAAAGTCAAAGAATACGTGTTTAGGAGGATGTGGAAAAAAGGAAACTCCTGTGTACTGGGGACAGTAGGGAAAAGCAGCCACTGTGAAAACCCTAAGCGAGTGCCTATTTTAAAATAGACCCACTGTGTGCTCCAGCAGTCCTAGTTATGAAAATGTGTCCAAAATAAATGAAATCACTATCTTAAAGAAATATTTTTATTGGTATGTTCATTTCTGTCTTATTCACAATAGTTAAAGTATAGGGAAAGATCCTGCTGTTGCTATAGAAACAAATGAATAGCTACAGGAAATATAAAAGTATCTCTCAGCCACTAAAACAAGAAAATCTTTCCATTTGCAAAACATGGGTGGAACTCAGGGAAATTTTACTAACAGAAATATACCGAGCACAAAATGACAGGTACTATATGATATCACTTACAAAATTATCTTAAAAATTTGTCCTGAAAGTGACAAAGGAATATTGGTGATCTGTGCCTGCACAATGGGGGAGAGACAGTCTTTTTTTTTTTTTTTTTCTATATGAACTTTTTTTTTGTACAATTTTTGATTATGTGTTTTATTTTTTTTTCAATTACACTTTATTCATTCTGCATCCCCCCATAAGCCGCTCCCTCCTCTCCTCCCAATCCCACCCTCCCTCCTCCCTCTGCATGCATGCCACTCCCCAAGTCCACTGATAGGGGAGGTTCTCCTCTCCTTTCTGATCTTAGTCTATCAGTTCACATCAAAAGTGGCTGCATTGTCCTCTACTATGGCCTGGTAAGGCTGCTCCCCCCCAGAGGGAGGTGATCAAAGAGCAGGCCAATCAGATTATGTCAGAGGCAGTCCCTCTTCACATTACTATGTAACCCCATTGGACTCTGAACTGCCCTGGGCTACATCTGTGCAGGGGTTCTGGGTTATCTCTATGAATAGTCCTTGGTTGGAGTATGAGTCTCTGGGAAGTTCCCTGTGTTCAAATTTTCTTGTTCTGTTGCTCTCCTTGTGGAGACCCTGTCCTCTCCAGCTCTTACTATTTCCCAGTTCTTACCTAAAATTCCCTTCACTCTGCCCAACAGTTGCCCATCAGGCTCAGCATCTGCTTTGATAGTCTGTAGGGCAGAGGCTTTCAGAGGCCCTCTGTGGTAGGTTCCTAGGTTGTTTCCTGTTTTCTTCTTCTTCTGATGTCCATCCTCTTTGCCTTTCCGGATGGGGACTGGACATTTTAGTTAGGGTCCTCTCTCGCTTAGTTTCTTTAGATGCACAGGTTTTAGTGGGTTTGTCCTATGTTGTATGTCTACATGAGTGAGTATATACCATGTATGTCTTTTTGCTTCTGGGACAACTCACTCAGGATGATCCTTTCCAGACCCCACCATTTACCTGCAAATTTCATGATTTCCTTATTTTTCATTGCTGAGTAATATTCCATTGTGTAGATATACCAAAATTTCAGCATCCATTCTTCAGTTGAGGGGCATCTGGGTTGTTTCCAGCTTCTGGCTATTACAAATAAATAAAGCTGCTACAAACAATCGAAAGGTAGACATTTAAGTTAGAAAATTAATCAAACTGCAGTATGATGAACAGCTTAATTAATATAGCTAGTAACAATGGATTGTCTCCTTGTGAAAAGTAAATATCAAATGTTCTCAGGTGTGCTAGCAACAACACACACGTAACTATGTGAAATGGTGGGTATGTTAATCAGCCTGATTGAGACATTATGGAATAAAATCTGTGTATATCAAGTCATCACACTGTAACACATACAATTTTTATTTTTACTTATCAATCAAAGCTCAGTAAATTTGGAGTGGAGAAAAAAGGTTCATCACAACTGACAGTCAATCTCATTCAGCTACCCGGGTAAGTGATTCAAGGAAAAGGATTATGAGGCATTCCAAAGCAGACTTCCAAGTCAAACTTCTGGTGTGGTGAGCTTAATGACAGCCAAAGTGATACCAGTGTCCTCTGTTGGACATCTTGGCCACATTTAAAATTTATTCCATTGTGTAGATGTACCACAATTTCTATATCCATTCCTCAGTTGAGGGGCATCTGGGTTGTTTACAGCTCCTGGCTATTACAAATAAAGCTGCAACAAACATGGTTGAGCAAATGTCCTTCTTGTATACTTGAGCATATTTGGATATATGCCTAGGAGTGGTATGGCTGGATCTTGAGGGAGCGCTATTCCTAATTGTCTGAGAAAGTACCAGACTGATTTCCAAAGTGGTTATACGGGTTTACATTTCCACCAGCAGTGGAGGAGGGTTCCCCTTTCTCCACAACCTCTCCAGAATGTGCTGGGAATTTAATGAAAGAAGTGGGAAATAGAAAGACATGAAGAGGACAGAAGCTCCACAAGGAGAGCAACAGAACCAAATAATCTGAACACAGGTTTTTTCTTTCTGAGACTGATACTCCAACCAAGGACCATGCATGGAGATATCCTAGAACCCCTGCACAGATGTAGCCCATGGCAGTTCAGTGTCCAAGTGGGTTCCATAGTAATGGGAACAGGGACTGCTTCTGACATGAACTGATTGGCCTGCTCTTTGGTCACCTCACCCTGAGGAGGGAGCAGCCTTACCAGGCCACAGAAGAAGACAATGCAGCCACTCCTGATAAGACCTGATAGACTTGGATCAGAAGGAGAGGAAGTCTTCCCCTATCAATGGACTTGGGGAGGAACATTCGTGGAGAATGAGGAGGGAGGGTGTGATTGGGAGGGGGGAGGGATGGAGCTATAAGGGATACAAAGTGACTAAAGTGTAATTAATAAAAATTAAAATAATGTATATTTAAAAAATAAAATCTAAAAAAGTTAGCTATGAATATCGGCATACCAATTTACTGATGAAGATTAACAAAAGCTCAGAAGAAATAGAACAACTGAGCTGGAAAACAGTGATTGATGCCAAGATGGTGATAAAAGTTCCGTTGAGGAAACTCATCTTTCATCACTCTTCAATAGGGATAGAAAGCTGAAATAAATGTAGAACACAAGATCTTCCACTTGACTTAACAGCAGATTGAAAGTGGTTTTCAGCAGAAGTGGAAGATATATTACCAAAGGACATTATCAATGTCAGTAATTATTAATATCACTGCTCATTGGTTGTCTGTATTGAGTGCTTGCCACTTATCTACCCATTCCACTGCAGAACAGCTACTCATATTTTATTAACTAGAAGTCAAGGCAAAGTAGGTGAATATAAGGCTTAAGGTTAGTGTTGTAATAGAAACTCATACTAAATTCTGCTATTGTATATGATATAAGATAAAAATTATCATTTTTTTTCAATTTACTACATTGTCTATCAACATTCGTGAGGGCAGATGTATTCTCTCAGTTCACCCATCAAATACTAATCCCCTCCCAAATTCTTCATAGATACATTTTTTAAAATGTGCTTATCTGTTTTCTCCTACGTCCAATGCACATCCCATTTGTCTTTCTAAGTGAGGATTGATCATCTTACCCCGATTCCTCTTTCTTGTTTATCTTCTTTAGCTGTATAGATTTCATTATGTTTATCATATCATATAGGTCTATATAAGTGAGTACATACCATGTTTGTCTTTCTCCTTTTGGGATACTCAGAATGATCTTTTCTAGATCCCACCATTTGCCTGCAAATTTCATGATTTCCTCATTTTTGATTGCTGAGTAATATTCCATTGTGTAAAAATACTATAATTTCTATATCCATTCCTCCATTGATGAACAGCTGGCTTGTTTCCAGGTTCTGGATATTATGAATAAAGCTGCTAAAAACATGGTTGAGCAAATGTCCTTATTGTGTACTTGAGCATATTTTAGGTATATGCCTAGGAGTGGTATAGCTGGGTCTTGAGGAAGCAGTATTCCTGATTGTCTGAGAAAGCACCAGATTGATTTCCAAAGTGATTGTACCAGTTTACATTCCCACCAGCAATGGAGGAGGGTTCGCCTTTCTCCACAACCTCTCCAGCATGTGTTGTCACTTGAGTTTTTGATCTTAGCTACATTCTGATGGGTGTAAGGTGAAATGTCAGGGTCATTTTGATTTGTGTGTCTCTGATGACTAAGGACGTTGAGCATTTCTTTAAATGTTTCTCTGCCATTCTATATTCCTCTACAGAGAATTCTCTGTTTAGATCCATAGCCCAGTTTTTTTTGTCAGTGTCAGTACATATTTTTTCTGCTTTTATTATTATTATTATTAATTACACTTTATTCATTTTGTATCCCACCATAAGCTCCTCCCTCCTCCCCTCCTGATCCCACCCTTCCTCCCCTTTCTTCATGCATGCCCCTCCCCAAGTCCACTGATAGGGGAGGTCTTCCTCTCCTTCTTTTTGATCTTAGACTATCAGTTCTCATCAGAAATGGCTGCATTGTTATCTTCTGTGGCCTGGTAAGGCTGCTCCCCCCTCAGGGGGAGGTGATCAAAGAGCAGGCCAATCAGATTATGTCAGAGGCAGTCCCTCTTCACATTACTATGTAACCCACTTGGACACTTTACTGCCATGGACTATATCTGTGCAGGGGTTCTAGGTTACCTCTATGAATAGTCCTTGGTTGGAGTATGAGTCTCTGCGAAGTTCCCTGTGTTCAAATTTTCTTGTTCTGTTGCTCTCCTTGTGGAGTTCCTGTCCTCTCTAGCTCTTGCTATTTCCCACTTCTTATATAAAATTCCCCATTTTTTATTTAGATTACTTGGTTTATTGCTTTTTCACTTCTTTAGTTTTTTATATATTCTGGATATTAGCCCTCTGTCAGATATAGAGTTGGTGAAGATCTTTTCCCAGCCTGTAGGCTGTCATTTTGTTTTGACGACAGTGTCTTTTGCTTTTCAGTTTCATGAAGTTCCCTTTATTGATTGTTGCTCTTAGAGCCTGTGCTGTTGGTGTTCTGTTCAGGAAGTTGTCTCCTGTGCCAATGAGTTCTAGGCTCTTCCCCACTTTTTCTTCTAACCATGTCTGGTTTTATGTTAAGTTCTTTGATCCAATTGGACTTTAGTTTTGTGCAGGGTGATAAATATGGATCTATTTGTATTTTTCTGCATGTAGACATCCAGTTGGACCAGCACCATTTGTTGAAGATGCTGTCTTTTTTTCCATTGAATGGTTTTGGCTCTTTTGTCAAAAATCAAGTATTCATAGGTGTAACAGGACAGGAGCTTACTGCAGAGGGCCTCGAAAAGACTCTACCTAGCAGAGTATCGAAGCAGATACTAAGACTCATAACCAAATTTCGGCAGAGTGCAGGGAATCATATGAAAGAAGGGGAAGTTAGTATGATGTGGAAAGGATAGGAGCTCCACAGGGACCAAATATATCTGGGCACAGGGTCTTTTCTGAGATTGATACTCCACCAAGGACCACGTATGGATATAACCTAGAACCTCTGCTCGGATATAGCCTGTGGTAGCTCAGTAACCAATTGGTTTCCCATAGTAAGGGGAACAGGGACTATTTCTGACAGGAACTCATTGGCAGGCTCTTTGACCTCCCCACTCCCAAAGGGAGGAGCAGTCCTGCTAGGCCACAGAGGAGGACTTTGCAGCCAGTCCTGAAGATACCTGATAAAACAGGGTCAGATGAAAGGGGAGGAGGTTCTCCCCAGTCAGTGGACTTGGAAAGGGGCAGGGAGGAGAAGAGGGATGGAAGTTGGGGTTGGAAGGAAATGAGGGAGCAGGATACAGCTGGGATACAGAATTAATAAAATGTAGCTAATAATAAAATTAAAAAATAATAAAAAATATAAAAAAATTTCCTCAAATCTACCAGTTAGCCAAACTAATAAAAAACAGTGTTTACCAATTATTCAGATACTCTTTATCCTAGTTAAGATGACCTGTAAAATTTGCCTTCACTCTTAACCCTCAGCTACTGAACATGTGTCCATTTCACTGTATAGGAAACTATTTTCTAAAGAAAATCATAATAATCAGTTTTTGCAGTTTGCATTTTCTTGATACAGCTTCTTCCTTCTGCTTCTGTTAAGATTCCTTACTCTGCTCCTTCCTTTCTTACTAGGTCTCCTTATGGAGCTCATGCTGGCCTTGAACTGGAGACATTTTAAGCTTCAGGCTCCCAAGAGCTTGGATCAAAGTTCTGTATACATACTGGACCTTGTAGTCACTTTTATGCATTGTAACTATATTTTTTTGTGTACGGTAGTTGCACATAGTGTACCTAAGTGAATCTTTGTTATCCTATGCTATTTGGGCCTTACAAAACTTTTAAGATTCATGAATTTATTTCTTAAAAATGTATTTGAAAATGTTTCATGCATAGATGAGAATATGTTTGCTATTCAATCTATTTAAATGTAAAATTTTACCGCGAGTCATATTTGTAATTATTTGTCTGAGGTGAAATTTGAAATAGAGAGAAGGATATATATAATTTTTTTGTTTAAAGCAAAATAAGTCAAATTATGCTCAAACATTTCGTATCCATTATGAAAATATAGTCACAGTATATACTTTTGGAAACAATAGTAATTGAAAATACTAATTTATTTTAATACTAATTTAATACAAATGCACAGTTTTGAAAATTAAATCAAAAAGAACTTCATTAAGAAACTGACATCAACTGAATGGCCTGCTCTTTAATCACCTCCCCTTGAGGGGGGAGCAGCTACCAGGCCACAGAGGAAGACAATGCAGCCACTCTTGATGAGATCTGATAGATAAGGATTAGAAGGAAGGGGAGAAAGACCTCCCCTATCATTGACTGGGGGAGGGTCATGGGTGGAAAAGAGGGAAAGTGGAATTGGGAGGGGAGGAGAGAGAGAGCAACAGGTGAGATACAAAGTGAATGAACTGTATTTAATTAAAAAAAAATAATAAAAAACCAAAAGCTAAAAGAAAAAAAAAGAAACAAAGAATTAACATTTAAAAATATATAAATTTTGAAATGAATGATTTTATCAATTTACAAAAATTAGCATATATTGTGAATGACTCAGAGAGGCTAAATGATCTTCCCATGGCATTGAGATAAGAGGAGGCAGAGACCCTGGCTTTCCAGAGCTGGATCTTATACCTTGACAACTTTGTTACTGTTTTTCAGAATTATAGCAGGGGCATGTGGAGAGGAAGGGAGGGATGGTAGGTGCGAGGGGAGGAGGGAGAGAACTAGAGGGGGGATACAAAGTGATTAAAGTGTAGTTAATAAAAAAAATGAAAAAAGAAAAAAAACCCAAAAAACAAAAAAAAATTAAAAAAAGATTATCTCTCTATATCACTATTTTGTTACTGTTAGGATTAATAGATTTTTCTCTGATTTTGTAGTAATGGGGACCAAGATCAAAAGAGAGATTGATCTTGTTAAGCTTTAGTTTTAACATTTCAAAATAAACTGCTTTTTGAAATAAATTTTTTTTGAAGGACATGGCATTTAAATGTAAAGATTCCCTCTTTGGAAGATGCCTTGAACTTAGTTTGAGCTTATCACAGGGAGAGAACCTCTGGCTTGTTCGTGGGATTTTTAGTGAAAGAATATAAATTAAGGTAACAGATATCCCAGGGTCGTTTTGATTTGCATCTCTCTGATGGCTAAGGATGTTGAGCATTTCTTTAAGTGTTTCTCTGCCATTTTATATTCTTCTACAGAGAATTCTCTGTTTAGCTCCATACCCCATTTTTTAATTGGGTTGCTTGAATTATTGCCTTTTAACTTCTTTACTTCTTTATATATGCTGGATATCAGCCCTCTGTCAGATGTAGGGTTGGTGAAGATTCTTTCCCTATCTGTAGGCTGTCATTTTGTTCTGACGACAGTGTCCTTTGCTGTACAGAAGATTTTCAGTTTCATGAGGTCCCATTTATTGATTGTTGCTCTTAGAGCCTATGCTGATGGTGTTTTGTTCAGGAAGTTGTCTCCTCTGCCAATGAGTTCTAGGGTATTCCCCACTTTTTTTTTTTTTTTTTTTGTAACCAATTTAGTGTGTCTGGTTTTATGTTGAGGTCTTTGATCCACTTGGACTTTAGTTTTGTGCAAGGTGATAAATATGGATCAATTGGCATTTTTCTCCAAGTAGACATCCAGTTGGACCAACACTTTTTAAAATTTATTTATTTGTTGAAGATCCTGTGTTTTTTCCATTGAATGGGTTTGGCTTCTTTGTCAAAAATCAAGTATTCATAGGTGTGTGGGTTTATTTCTGGGTCTTCCATTCCATTGATCCACCTTTCTTTTTCTATGCCACTACCATTCAGTTTTTATTACTATTGCTCTGTAGTACTGCTTGAGATCAGGGATGGAGATACCTCCAGAGGATCTGTTGTACAGGATCATTTTGGTAATTCTGGGTTTTTGTTTTTCCATATGAAGTTGAGAATTTTTCTTTCAAGGTCTGTAAAGAATTGTGTTGGTATTTTGATTTGAATTGCATTGAATCTGTAGATTGCTTTTGGCAGAATGGCCATTTTCACTATGTTAATCGTACTGATCCGTAAGCACAGGAGATCTTTCCATCTTCTGATGTCTTCTTAGATTTCTTTCTTCAGGGACTTGAAGTTTTTTTTTTTTTCAAACAGGTCTTTCACCTGCTTGGATAGAGTCACCCCAAGGTACGTTACACCCATCAGAATGGCTAAGATAAAAAACTCAAGTGACAACACATGCTGGAGAGGTTGTGGAGAAAGGGGAACCCTCCTCCACTGCTGGTGGGAATGTAAACTGGTACAATCACTTTGGAAATTAATCTAGTGCTTTCTCAGACAATCAGGAATAGTGCTTCCTCAAGACTCAGCTATACCACTTCTAGGTATATATCCAAAAGTTGTTAAAGTACACAACAAGGACATTTGCTCAACCATGTTTGTAGCAGCTTTATTCATAATAGCCAGAACCTGGAAACAAGCCAGATGTCCATCAATGGAGGAATGGATACAGAAATTGTAGTATTTTTACACAATGAAATACTACTCAGCAATCAAAAATGAGGAAATCATGAATTTTGTGGGGAAATGGTGAGCTCTAGAAAAATCATCCTGAGTGAGATATCCCAGGAGCAGAAAGACAAACATGGTATATACTCACTTATAAGTGGGTAGTAGACCTCTAAGATAGGATAAACATACTAAAATCTGAATACTTAAAGAAGATAAACAGGAAAGAGACCTAGAAAGACAAAGAGGCTCGACAGTGGAAGTAGGAGAAAACGAGTAACAGGACAGGAGCCTACCACAGTGGGCATCTGAAAGACTCTACCTAGCAGTGTATCAAAGCAGATACTGAGACTCATAACCAAACCTTGGGCAGAGTGCAGGGAATCATATGAAAGAAGGATGAGTTAGTATGACCTAGAGGGGACGGGAGCCCCACAAGGACCAATTATATCTGGGCTCAGGGGTCTTCTATGGGACTGTTTCTCCAACCAAGGACCATGCATTGATATAATCTATAACCCCTGCTTGGACATAGCCCATGGTAGCTCAGTATACAAGTGGGTTCCCTAGTAAGAGGGACTCTGCCCAAGGTTTGGTTATGAGTCTCAGTATCTGCTTTGATACACTGCTAGGTAGAGTCTTTCAGATGCCCACTGTGGTAGGCTCCTGTCCTGTTACTCGTTTTCTGACATGAACTCTGTGACTGGTTCATTGAGCTTGCCCTCCCTCCCCCCAAGGGAGGAGTAGCCTTGCTAGGCCACAGATAAGGACATTGCAGCCAGTACTGAAGATACCTGATAAGCTAGGGTCAGATGGAAAGGAAGGAGGACCTCCCCTATCAGTGGACTGGAAAGGAGGCAGGGAGGAGATGAGAGAGGGAGGGTGGGACTGGGAGGGAAAAAGGGAGGGGGCTATGGCTGGGATACAAGTGAATGACCTGTGATTAAAATAAAAATAAATAAATTAAAAAAAGAAAAAAATAAAGTAATAGATATTTTAAAATGAATGTTGTGACTACTAACATTTAGAAGATATCATGTGCTTCAGGCAAATAAATTTAATTAAACAAACTGAGTGGTTTTGTAGAAACAGCTGCAATATTCATCCATTTACAATGAGCTTTTGGTTCTGCAGAAAATAAATAAAAAGCGACAGCATGACCATTAAAGAACACATATTTGCTATTATAAACCTATAAATTTATTCAAACAAATGGACAGTTAAGAAGAATTGCTGACTAACTGAGAAAATAACACAGTTGTTTTAATCTTCTGGTATTTCTGTTCACCAACAATAATGAATTTGGTTGTTGTAGGTTAAAAAAATAATCATTGTTATTTTAGAAAATAATATAAAAGACCTTTTTAACATAACAATGAAATTGACCAGTTTTTTACAAAATTGTTTCTGAATGTTTTACATTGGGCCTTCAGCAGAGAATATTAAAAAATGCATCTATATATTCCTATGATGTAAGGAAAAACAGGTAAGTTGCAGAATTCATCTTTCATGAATTTTTGTGTATTGTTCACTTTTAATTTTCGAATTCTTTTTAACACAGAGCACAACTATCAATAATTTGCCCTGAACAACGTTAAAACTTTGTGTTAAAGGTGGCTTTAGTCTATAAATAGAAGGTTTACCCCAAGAATATGAAATAAACATAGAGGTAAGAGAAGATCTGACTGGCACAGAACAAACAGAGCGTGTATTTCAGTGTACTGCTGCAGGAGAAGAATAGGGAGGTGGGCCTGATGGAGCACAGCTATACAGCTGCTTTAGATTCTTAAAGTGTTTGGCCTATACCAATCCTCTGCTGAAATAACTATTAGTTAATAAACTTTTCACAAGGCCTCATTTATTTCTTCCAGTTACAGCACCCATGGCTAAGCATGGGCTATTTTTACATGAAACTAGCTGGCAGAAATCTTCTGTAAAAGGCCAGATAATAAATGTTTTGCAGGACAGATGGTCCATCACAAGTATTCAAACCCACGAAAGCAGCTGTAGACGACATATGAATTATCATGGCTACATCCCAACAAAATTTTATTAATAAAATCAGACAGTGAAAGACAGAGCTGGCCCATTGTACCTAGATGTAAACCTTTGATGATGAACAATAATTTCATAAATATTCATGTTTATGCATTCATGTGATGGTAAGCTTCACTGTAAATTTCTTTATTTATGTGGCCTAGCAGGGCTGTTCCTCCCTCGAGGAGGGGGAGGTCAAATAGCCCACCATTGAGTTCATGTCAGAAATAGTCCCTGTTCCTCTTACTAGGGTACCCACTTGGATATTGAGTTACCATGGCCTACATTCGAGCAGAGGTTCTAGGTTATATCCATACATGGTCCTTGGTTGGAGAAACAGTCTCATAGAAGACCCCTGTGCCCAGATATATTTGGTCCTTGTGGAGCTCCTGTTCTCTCCAGGTCATATTAACTACCCCCTCCCCTTTTTTTATGATTCCCTGCACTCTGCCGAAGTTTTGGTTATGAGTCTCAGTACACTGCTATGTAGAGTCTTTCAGAGGCCTTCTGTGATAGACTCCTGTCCTGTTACTTGTTTGCTCCTACATCCAATGTCCATCCCATTTGTCTTTCTAAGTGAGTAGGAGGACTTTGCAGCCAGTCCTGAAGATATCTGTTAAACCAGTATCAGATGAAAGGGGAGGAGGTCCTCCCCTCAGGGAGGAGACTACAACCTCTGCTCGGATGTAGGCCATGGTAGCTCAGCATCCAAGTGGGTACCTTAGTAAGGGGAACAGACACTGTTTCTGATGTGAACTCAATGGCAGGCTCTTTGACCTTCCACCCCCTTCCCCAGCGATGGAAGAGCAGCCCTGCTAGGCCACATAGAAGGGCTTTGCAGCTAGTCCTGAAGATACCAGATAAACCAGGGTCAGATGAAAGGGGAGGAGGTCCTTGGCAAGGGGCAGGGAAGAGATGAGGGAGGGAGGGTGAGATTGGGAGGGATAAAGGGAGGGGGATACAGCAGGAATACAAAGTTAACAAACTAACTAATATTAATTTTTTTTTAATTTACACGCAGCAAGGATGAAGGTCTTTGTATAACAATTCTTTTGGTAATTTTTGTGTTTTTGTGGTTGAGAATGTTGGTAGAGAAACTTTTTTTTCCATCAAATATTGCCATTTCCAAGACCTCATGTAAATGAACAAAATTTCAAATTGTGTTTCCTCAGCCCTTGTGTTAAAGATATAGTTAGAGAAAGTCAAGCTTATTATAAGTCTGTTATTTAAATATTGCATTATCATAAAATTACTTGAGTCACAAAATATGGAAGTAGGCAGATGTCCTTCAGTATATTAGTGGAGCATGAACCTTAAATCAGACATTGTTCAGAAATAAGAAATGATACATCAACCCAGAAAAACATGGAGCACCCTAGATGTGTATTACTAATGGAAAGAAGGTCATCTGAAGATATTGTGTGATTTTAATGTTCAAGTGTTCTGACAGAGGAAAGACAGTGGGATAGGAAAAATTAGAGTTAGCCAAATGCAGAGTCCAGAAAAGAAAGATAAAGTGGATTACAGAGCATTTTAGGACAGTGATGTTATTCTACATAATATTATGATGGTAGGTTCATATTTTTATACACCTATTAAAATCTATAGAATTTACAACACAAAATGTAGTAATATAAACTGTAGACTTTGACTGATAATCATATATCAATATAAAGTCATTAACTGACAGAAGAGAAGGAAGGTTGATTGTACTGAAGGGAGAACAGGGTCATGGGTAACTATAATTTCTTTCTAATCATTATGGTTAAGAACATAAAATCACTATAAAAATATATTTTTTAAAGAGTGGATTTTCTTATGCTTTTAAAATAATATTTGAATTCAGATATATTTAATAATTTTTAGATTAGAATATCTGGGGTTTGCTTAACTGCATTTCTAACATTTACAGTTATAAGTGATGATACAATAGGACACAAAATGATATATGAAAATTGGTAAATAAGTATACATTTCAAGATGATAAAAATATTAAATTAAAATCTTAAAAATATTAAATTAAATAAAAAAATATTCTGTGGCCTAGCCAGGCTGCTCTTCCCTCGTGGGAGGGGAGTGGAAGAGCTCGCTGTTGAGTTCATGTCAGAAATAGTCCCTGTTCCCCTTGTTAGAGAACCCATTTGGACACTGAGCTGCCATGGGCTATATCCGAGCAGGGGTTCTAGGTTATATCCATACATGGTCCTTGGTTGGAGAAACAGTCTCATGAAAGACCCGTGTGCTCTGGAATATTTGGTCCTTGTGGAGCTCCTGTCCTCTCCAGGTCTTACTAACTCCCCCTTCTTTCATATGATTCCCTGTACTCTGCCGATGGTTTGGTTATGAGTCTTAATATCTGCTAGGTAGAATCTTTCAGAGGCCGTCTGTGGTAGGCTCCTGTTGCTTGTTTTCTCCCATCGCATTTGTCTTTCTAAGTGAGGATTAAATAACCTGTGATTAATATAAAAAATAAAAATGTAACTAATAAAAAAAACTAATATTAAACAGGCACAAATAATGACTTTAAAAATAAATAAAGCCAAAAGTTTTGACTCAATTTTGTAAAAATAATAAACTATAATTTTATTATTTAAAGAAATTAAAAATATTAAATTAAAAACTGTTAGAGACAGTTTCTTCATGACAATTAAACATGATGGCTTTTATTACACCAATGAATTATTTTCAATGCTCATTTTTTCAGGTACACCCTTCACTATAAGCATGGAACTCAATTAAAATGCAGTACCACAATAGGAAAAGTCTGTCTACCAAACCTATGAGTTTCCCTTGATGATGGATTTCATACTGCTGAGAAGTATATGTAAATCATTTTAAAATACATTCTTTCCATATGAGCATCCAGAACAGTTCTTCTTTTCCCCAAAGTGCTAAGTGTGCATATATGATTTGCACAAAATTTTGGCTCTTCTCACTCTTTTTCCCACATCCATAGATTATCTTTGGTTCATGGATTAATTTGATAATTTTAAGAAAATTGTTTTCTTTCTAGTACCATGAACACACATGAAAATGAAAAAAAAATCTGCCACATAATTTTCTGAGAGTCATAGACTCCCCTAAATTTTATCCATGTAACTTGGTTCATTTAAGCGCTCTCTTGCAGCGTGGTCTCTGTGAGCCCACTGAGGCTTAGCACGTAATGGGATTAGAGAGGACCCTATAGAGGCTTCCTGTGTATCCTGTCTCTAACTTATACTCTGTACCCACTTTTCTCGGTTTTCCCTACCTAATACAGAGCCTTTCTTATGGAGAACTCAAATCACTTTACCCACTCCTTCAGAGAACCTGAAGGGCCCAAGCACCTGTGCTGCAGCAGCTGAGCTGCCATGACAGGCTTCATAAGATACTGCAGGCCTAAGTTTCTGTTTCCTAGTAATGTTCCCATGGTTGTTTAAGACTCTGTTTCTCAGAACATGGCAGTATTGTCCATGGAAACAAGATATAATAACTCCATAACCTCCCTGAAAATCAGAAACAATAATCTAGTAACTGCCTTGAAAAGTCCCCAAGCACTTGACCCAATCAAATTAAAGGTTAGTTAGAAATCTTTGCTTAGCTAGTCAAAATAATATTGTTACCTAGGCTCTTTTTGTTAGTACTTTTTTTTTTTTACTTGGGTCCACCTTGTTACTTGGATAGTCCATGAAACCTCCCTTATCCCCTAGATCAGCACCAACCTATCAGTTTATGACACTTTGCTAAGTATGAACCAACCGTGTAAATGAAAGTCCTGTTCCTTGCTCAAAACATAATAGAAACCCAGCTTTGCAGCTACTCAGGGATTCCTCCCTAATCCACTACATCAATAATGGTCAGGAGCCAGAGCTTAAGACAGAAATAAAGGCTCTTTGTTCTTGCATGGTGCATCTTCTAACGGTCTTTGGGATCTTTGCAATCAGGGCATAACAAACCTAAGAACTTTGTAAGTATATGTGTGTGATTTTGCAACAACTTTGACCCATTTTTTTGCGTATATTTTTAACTGGCCAACTACACTTAATGCAAATTACAAGATTCAATCAAAATTTTGGTGTTTGAAATTTTAAAGTTATTTACACAACTTATTTGGATTCTCAAATTTCTTCACATTCATTCTGTTCCACAATATACATTTTGTTTTTAGTTAAATTCTAGAAATGTAATCTGTAATCTTTTTATGTGACATATTTAAGGAAAAACTCATTTGATTGAAAACCGACTATAGAGAATCCACATAGACTGAGCTCCCTATGGGCTACATCTGAGTAGGGGGTCTAGGTCCTCTCCAAGTATGGTCCTTAGTTGGAGCATTGGTCTCTGCAGGGCCCCCTGGTTCCAGATTGTTCGGCTCTGTTGTTCTCCTTGTGAAGTTCCTGTCCCCCCCCACCCAGGTTTTTCTATCTCCCCCTTCTTCAATAACATTCCCTGCACTCTGCCTAAAGTTTGGCTATAAGTCTCAGTATCTGCTTCTATACCCTGATGGGTATAGTCTTTCAGATGCAGCAGGGGCTTTCTCTGACTAAAACTCAGTGGCCAGCTCTTTGATCACCTCCCAGTGGGGAGGTAGCCTTGCCAGGCCACAGAGGAAGAGGATGCAGCCAATTCTGATGAGACCTGATAGGCTAAGATCAGATATAAGGGGAGAAGGACCTCCCCTATCAGTGGGCTAGGGAAGGGGAATGGGAGGGAGGGAGGGTGGGATTGAGGAGATGAGAGAGGGGGCTACAGCCAGGATACAAAGTGAATAAATTGTAATAAATGATAAATCAATAAAAAAGAAAAACAACTATATTATATTTCAGCCGTTGTTGTCTTTAGATTAAAATTCTTTCCTCGGCGGCAGGTGATGACATATGTCTGAAATATTTCTATTGAGAGGAGGAGGCAAGAAGGTCAGGACTTCAAAGACACTCAATTTTGAGACTGACCTGAGTTACCTGAAACCCTGCCTCAAACAAACAAGCAAGAACTCTATTCAATAATATTCTTTGACAGTTTCATATTCGGTATGCTAAGTTTTTACATGTCGCCATAACCTCATCTCCCGTTTTTTCTCAAGACTCACGAGCACACTGCAGCTAACCTATACAAGACCAGACCTGCCACTGTTTCATCACGCATGAGAAAGGGGCTCATGAAACCTCATTCCTTACTGAGGGAGTGCTGGGAGAGGGACGTTGTTGTCTTCAATGGGGTTGCCTATGTTACAGTTAATAACTCTCTGCTCATGCTCAGGTGAGCAACCATAACTTGAGTGGATTAAAATAAATATCAGAGTAAGAGGAGGTTTTGTTGAGAAGGGTTTTGGTGGGTGAAAGTGGGGATGGCCAAGGGCAATGGGGAGCAAAGACTTAGTATGTACATGTAAGAATGAGAAAGAAAACTTGTATCAAAATTTCTTAGTTTTGTACATTTTGCTGGTATACTTGAACTATTACACAAATACAGATGAAACAGAATATTTTGTTATCTGTGGAAAGGGTTCAGCTTTAGGGTCATTTAGCTGACTGTAATAAAACCAAATGTAATTCCGCTGATTCTGGATGTGAAGATACTGAAACCCAGCGAATGAAAGTCATTTCTGAAAACTCAAGAAGGTTGAAAAGAGACTTCTGTCATAAGTACTGGATAAAACTTACAGCAAAGGGAACTTGGATTTCATCCAAGCAGAGTCTCAGTGCAGTTTCAAAATAAACCTGATGTATGAAAGTCTCACTTTTCTATGATACACTATAAAGGTACTGTTTGATATCCATGAAGTACTGTAGTTAGATGCTGTGGTGGAAATGGGACTCCCACAATCTTCTCTAACAGTTTCTTTTGTTCTTTGCTCAGCACAAGGTAAATCTAATTCTATTTTCAGTATAATACAGAAAAAAAATTAAGCTTTATTTTTTTCAATTAACTGGTTGTCTTCCCAAGCAAAGATATAATTAAAAGTCAGAAGGTAGAGAGTAGAAAATAAAATAGAGTTTGGAAAATGACTAACATTTTGTGTAAGAGACAAGAAGACTAAGAATATTGGCAGCTCTTATAATTTCAATATATTGTTATAATTAGGCACAATAAAGCAGTCAACCAAAATTAAAAGAATATGGATTATTAAATATTTATATTGCCATAGAAACATAACATTATTACTTATACCTTGAAAAATCCAATTTCATGGCATTTTCTTATAGATAGCTTGTTACAGCATTGCTTTGAATAGATTAATAGAAATGTATTATGTTATTTGAAAGTTATAGAAAAATACTTCTTAAAATAGAGTAATTATTTAAAAACTACTGGCCTGCTGAATTATCAGACAGTGAATTTCTCTAACAATCATTACTGCCTTAGGCAATGTGTGTATCATGATTTTTCAAAGTGTTTACCTACACTGGAAAGCATTATGGTTTTTCTATAATTAGATGTGGCCAATCATTGTACACACCACAGATTCTTCTACAAATATAAAAAGAGATACACTTTTTAAATATACTAACTTCATGTCATAGAATAAACATTTAAAGTACAATTTGGTCTTCCTATTATTATCCAAACAGTCAGGCAACACACACAAATCAATTTTTGTAGTCAAATTTTGAAGTATATTTAAAGAATATGTGAAGGGACTGGCAGAGTGGACAAAAGAATGCATATATGCATGGTTTGCTAATTTTCAAAAGTTTATCTTGGCCTGAGGTATGAAATTAACCCTTCTTAAGAACTGTCTTGACAATAATATTGTCAGTATGCAGGCTTGTGTCATGACACAAAGCCTCCATTAGCAAGCCCTCTCCTGCCCTATTGTCTGTGCCAGAGATCAGGTGACAGTGTCTGAGGAGCCAAACCTTGGAAACAAGATTACCACAGAGTGAGCAAGCTCATGCTTCTCTGCCAGGAGAAAACGGTTCTTCTCAGTTGGCTCCACACCATCTTCACTCGTTCTCTCCTCACCTGCGAGATACATTCTGGCTAAAAAAAAATTACTTTTTTCTGCCCACTACAGAAAGAACATTTCTGTAATTTCCTGTGATTCAAATTTTAATCATTTATTACATTTCTATATGAAAAATGAGATCTCAACTATGGCATCAATGATAAATGTCAATTTATTCAAACACATTTGGACTTCAAAATCAGTGTCAGACTCATCTTTAGGTTGCTCTCAATACCTTAGGAAAATAACTACATAAAAGGCTTCCTTTTGTTTTTGTATTTGAATGTAATGTTCTAACATTATTTTTATTACTAATTGCTTTAATAAAGTAGGTGGAATGAATAGTAAATTTGCTCCATTGCAGTTGTTTTTTTTTATTTTTATTTTTTGAAGGCAGGGATGGTCTTATGTAGTTCAGTCTAATACTGAACTTTCTCTGGGATTGGGGATGACCTTGAATATCTTATCTTCATGCCCCTACATCCTTAATACTGGATTTCAGGCATGAAGCATCATGCTACATTGCAATATATTTATTTTGAAATTACCAAAAAGGACTAATGATAAAATTCTCACATCCCTTACCTAAATATGTTCTTTTATGGACATACTAACATTAGAATTGGTTATGTTTTTAACTAAATTAAACCTAACAACAGAAATCAGGGTTCCTACTAGCAGTGATGTGCCATTACATTCTTTGCCATTGTAAATTATTGATTGAATATTTTATGACTTAATTTTCAGTTCGGAATGTTCATTATACTAGCACAATGATAGTGGATATCATAAAAACCCACCTGTAATATTTTTATATTTTATGACAAATTTTAAATAATTTATAGTTGATCATAAGGTCATATGTTATAAGAACAATATCTTCCTATATAAATAATTAGTTGGATTAATGAAATGGCAGTGTTCTTTGGGACATGAAATAGTGACAGTACACAGGGACATAATATTGGTGGAAGGAAGATTACATAAAGCTTTTAAAAAACCTAATTCAAGGTTGCACATTATTTCTTTCACTTTGCCTAGAGAACAGGAGCTTAGTGCATCAATAACTTTCACTAAGTAAATATTTATAACATGTACCCAAATAAGCTGTTGGTATTTGTTATTTATGGGAAATTATCGGTTATTTCTTAAAACTTATAAAAAATGTTTCCAGGCTAAGGTGATGGCTCAGGCAGTCAAGCGCTTTCTGTGCAACTCTGAAGACAAAGGCTCATGTGAAAGGCCCAGTGGAGTGCTTTTGAAACCCTGGGCTGGGATCAAAGACAGGTGCATCCCAGAAACATGGTACCAACCCAACTTAGCCTGAATGGTGAGCCACAAGTGCTGTTTCAAAAAGTAAGGTGGAAAGAAATATAGGAAGACACCAGATTTTGACTTCTGGGTTACCATGCTCAAACACAGGTAAGCAACTCACCACTAAACACATAAACACTCAAATGTAGCCCATTGACTCAGTCTCCAAGTGGGTTCCCTAGTAAGGGGAACAGGGACTGTCTCTGACATGAACTCAGTGACAGGCTCTTTGATTACTTCTCCCTGGGGGTTGCAGCCTTGCCAGGCCACAGAGGAAAACAATGCAACCAGTTCTGATGAGACCTGATAGGCTAGGGTCAGATGGAATAGGAAGAGGACCTCCCTATCAGTGGACTAGGAGCATATGAGGAGAAGAGGGAGGGAGGGTGGGATTGGCAGGAAATGAGGGAGGGGTTCACAACCAGGATACAAATTGAATAAATTTTAATAAATGATATTATTAAAAAAGAAAAAGAAAAAGAAGAATTTTCTACTAATAAGACATATTTTGGTACATTCTCTTTTGTTTACAGTGTCATTATGCTCTCAAATGATTATGTCATTTTTCATTTGTGTTTACATTATCAACTGTAAATAAAGGACTACCATAAGGTATAAAATCAGTGCTTAATGAATAATTTAATTCATTTGCAATACAAAAGATTTGCTAGTGACATTAGTCATAATATCTTGGATAAGTTGTATGCTCAGGAGCTCTAGCTTCTCATATATTCTCAGTATATCCTTTATGATTTTATATTATTTTTGGGTGTGGACAAAAATGATACTTTGAACAAATTGGTGTCATTAATTACAGAATACATGTTAGTCTGTTGGTCCAAATACACAACTCCAATTGTGAATTTGGTAAGAACTGTAAGTATAGAGATCCCTAGCAATCAAACAATAAAAGAACATTATAAAGAATGTTTTTTAATGACACTCAGGATTTTACTTGTTATAATCAAAGTGGTGAAGTGATTTATTATTTTTAGTGTATAATAAAAATGAGCTTCACATATTTAAATTTTGGATCATATTTTATTGGATTTTCATTGACTACAAAATGGTTGCTTCACAATAAAACTAGTAGCGACCTAGTGGTATTTAAAAGTCTGCTTTGACTACAGAAATTGCAGAGTCAACAGTATATAAAAGAAATAGGCAGCCCAACTTAGATTTTGGTTGCTTTTTTTGACTTCAGTTTGACTTCCGCAGATTTACAAGCTATTTTTTGGTAGTTGTGACCTATTACTCTTGATCAGAAACTGTGCTAAATACTACATATGTGTTTAGTCCTCACAAACTCATGAGATGTGCATGTTCTTCTCCCCATGGAACTCATAGAATCAGAAAGGTCATATAATCTGAAAATGAGGGAGTTAAGTGTAAGCCAAACACTGTGAACTGAGGTGCTAGCCCTTGTGGCTGGATAAGAAGAGACGATTGTTGAGTTCACTGCTCATTGCAGTCTTTGAACTCTGAGTCGTTGATGCCCGAAAAGAGCAAACTTAAAATCAGCGTTTAAAAGCCACATGTTTCAATGTTTGTTCATTGCAATAATTGTCAATATTTTCATGGTTTATATAAGATAAATTTCATCTTAATCCTTATTTAACATTAAGCAGTGTTTTACTTTTCTCACCTTCTGGGCTCAGCCAAATATTCATTTCTGTTTCTTTTCTCTAAAGATACGCCTTGCAATTCTTGTGAGCAGGATGTTAATAAGAAATTAATTTGTGTACCTGGAGAATAACACCTTCACACAGCAGGTGCAACACCATTTTGACAAATGTTCTGCTAAACAGCTGTAAAGAAATGAATTGGCAAATAGCTTAAGTCTAGTGTTCTTTCTTTTATCTTAATGTGCTATTGCAGAATCATCAGTTAGATTAATATATTGGGTGAAATAAAACTTTCAGGCCTAGTGTGTCACTTTCCTTACCAGGTTATGGTTTATGGCAGATGCCTGAACTACTAGTTTTTATGTTTTTTTTTAAGCTAGATAACAACCTTAATTCTTTCCTTTCCAAATGGAGATCTAAGCTAGAGTGTTTTGTGCTCTTCCTCAGAATGATCAGGTAAGACTTTAATGTCCATATGAATCTGTAGTTATAGCAGACAGAAAACACAAAAACTAGGGTATAGAAAATGTTCAATATTGTTCAATATTCCTCCAAAATATTTTGTCACCATGTTGGCAAATTTATTACTTAATTCAAATTTCAAGTAAGTTTACATTAATGTCCCTCAATATGGTATTACTAAAGTGAAACTACAGTTACATAAAAAATGATGGATCCAAGTAGATGCTGAGACTCACTGCCAAACTTTGGACAGAACCCAGGGAATTTTATGGAATAGTTGGGGCATAGAAGGACTCGGAAAGGACAGGATCTCCACAAGAAGATCAACAGAGCCAACAAATTGGGGTCCAGGGAAGCATGAGGAGACTGATGGACCAACCAAGGTCCATGAATGGAGAGGACCCAGGCCTCCTGTTCAGATATAGCCAATACGCCCTCAGTTTTCATGTTGGTTATCTAGTAAGGGAGCCCTCGGCTTTCTCTGACATGAACTCTATTGCATCCTCTTCAATCACTTTCCCCGGGGTAAGGTAGCCTTTTCAGGCCACTGAAGAAGAGGATGCAGGTAGTCCTGAAAAGACTGGAAAGTCTGGAGTCAGTTCGTAAGGGAGGAGGGCTTCCCATTCCTGAGGACCTGGGGACTGGGAAGGGAGGAAGACGGAAGGAGGCTGGGACTGGGAGAAGATGAGGACAGGGTCTGTGATCAGGATGTAAAATGAATAAATTAATTTAAAAATGATGACTGTATCAAGAATATTTTTTCTTTCATTTTGCCCTTTTTATCCTTGAATTCTTCCAGTATTCCTTCAGCAAATATTTATTGAGCCTCCATTATATCCCAGGCTTTGTGCTATTTCTTTGATATTTATCCTTGCAAAAAATAGACATAGACAAAAGACTCATGCTCTCATAGAACTGACATTAACAACTTTCTCAGAGTGACATTTCAGAAAGGGTGGAAATAGAGTGACACACAGGCTTCCACAAGGTGAAGATCACTGAGTATTGATGATGACCTACTTACAGTTAGCAGTTAGCACCATGAGATCAATAATCCATAACGCTTAAATCAACATCAGTACCCTGTCACAAATCACACACATAAAAACCGAATCCAATATAAAAGTCAACCAGAGTGAGTTTGGAAAAGAATGACCATGATTCAACCCACCTATACTGTAAGGCTCATCGAAAGAAAGACTCCTATTTAAACTAGCTCATGTTTCCATCTGTCTTAAGAGACATGAATCACTCTCTGGCAGTTGTAAATTTCTGGGCTTTTTTGATATGCCCTAAATGGAAACATTTGAGCTTCTAATGGCGAATATTTTATTTTATTACAATTTTTTGGTATTATTGTATTGTATTGTATTTGGTATTATTGCATTTTTCTTTTCTTTTACTTTTTAAAATTTAACTTTATATATATATATATATATATATATATATAATTTATTTACTCACATCCTGATCATAGTCCCCTCCCTTGAGGTGAATCTTTTTTAGAAGATCCCTGGCCAGCATTTGAAATGGCTTACTGACCTGGAGTTGGGCTCTGTGCCTTCAGTTAGTTTAGCCCACAGTCAGGACTCAGCTCACTAGATTCTATCTGCTGAGCCATTTACTTAGAGACCAACAAAAGCTTTCTAAGTAGAAGGTAATTAGAGTTTGTGGTGTGGATGAGGCAGGGACTGATGACATTGTCACCAGCAGCTGGTTTCTAATATTTAAATGTGCCACCACTTAATTATCACCATAATGTAAGGAACTGAGCTTTCTCCACTGTCCTGAAAACAAAAATAAAACATGTTAGTAAATTCCATTAAACACTATATTCTCCCCAAATAAAATATAAGTAGCACAGCACAATTTAATAATTCACAGCTCCTTTACTATCAAGTTTCTGTCTAATATTAGGAAGTAGAAAACATCAAAGGCAATGGATTCTTCAAAAGGTTTTCTGGGGGAGGCTTAGCTTTCAGTATCACATAATACATTCTTGTGGAACACATTCTTATAGAAAAGAATACTGATTTTTCTGAAAAACAAACAAACCTGATATCCTGGGTGAACTGTGATATTTTTCAGGCAGCCTGAATTTCTGTGAGGTTTATTACATGTTTATTTTCTTAACATTTCTGAGCAGCCACACTCAAGACAACTTTTGGGGAAACAGGAGTTTTAATAATCTCTTCTAGGATATAGCTAGTGTAGAAAACTCTTTGCTTTCTCCATTTCAATATGATTTTTCTCATAATAAGAAAAATGAAATAAATAGAATAAAATAAAATAATGTTCATCTTCTTGAAAATATGCTTTGAAGATTTAAAGACTCAATAACTTGAAACCCATAGGGCAAATAATATAAATGTAGTGATCATAACCTAATTTGTAAATGGTAGTCAAGTGATCATCTGAAATACTATTTTGTCCTGTCATGCATTTATTCATATCCTACTGTGTGCAAAACATTGCCACATGAAATGTGAGGGATTCGAAGTCAGACAAAAACAGAGTTTGTTCTTGAGTCAATTTTAATAATGGAGAAATGAAGGGGAGGGGGTAACATCTAACAACTTACTTCAGTAGTGCGTCACAAGCAACAATTGACAGAAAAAAAGAGGATGAAATTACTCGATAGGTATTTGAAAACCGAGACTTTCACTGGTATAGAATGAGGAAAGTCTGTTGCATATTTTAGATGGGAGAAATAGCACAAGAAAAAAAGGGTGATGCTGGGGAAAAATAGTTTAAAAATTTGGAGAGTAATGAGCAATATGCTATAGATGCACGTTTGGAGGGAGATTGAGTGAAAGTCAGAATGGGAACCTTTCCTAAATGCCCTGGGTGTTGTCCATATCTGACAAGTCAGCCTGGGGCAAAGCTTAAATGATGACACAGTGGTAGATATTTGTGTCTCCCAAGGCAAGGAGCATGGAACAGGGTAAGCGAGGCCAGTAGCAGGAAAAATTTAATACAAAATGCTGCAGAGCTGACTTATCATTTGTCTTACAAGAAATCACAGCTGGGTATTTGGTCAAGCAGAACATCACAAGAGAGGCCTTATGGGACTATTACATCTCAAAGCAGACTGCCACGGGGTGGGAGGTGAGCAATTTATCTCTAGATGCTGTCTCCTGTCTTCTACACTGAAGATATTAACATTCGAATCATGGATAATGGAAGGGTTCTAAAATTGGAGTTGTAATATTGGGCAACTTTGTAGTGAAAACAGTAAAACATTCACTAAACTGCATAAATTAAAAAGGTAGATTTTATGACATTCAATAGCTTTATATATAGTTTAAACCATTACAAGTTATACCCTTTTGTTTTCCAGGTAAGTTAAAATTAGGAATTAGAACTTTTGCTGGTTCCAACACCAAAAGGAGTAATAGACAGAAGTCTAAACAGGACAGGAGCCTACCACAGAAGGCAAAAGACTCTACTGATCAGGATATTAAAGCAGATGCTGAGACTCAGAGCCAAACTTTGGGCAGAGCTACAGAGAATCTTATGAAAGAAGGGGAGATAGAAAGACCTAGTGAGTACAGGAGATTCATAAAGAGACCAACAAAGCCAATAAATCTGGGCCCAGGGAGGTCTGCAGTGACTGATGAATCAAGCAAGGACCATGCAGGGAGAAGACCTAGAACCCCTGCACAGATGTAGCCCATGGCAGCTCAGTCATGTGGGTCCCCTAGTAAGGAGAGCAGGGCTGTCTCTGACATGAACTCAGTGGCTGGCTCTTTGATTACCTCTCCCTGTGGGGTTCAGCCTTGCCAGGCCACAGAGGGGGACACTGCAACCAGTCCTGATGAGACCTGATAAGCTAGGGTCAAATGGAAGGGGAAGAGGACCTCTCTTATCAGTGGACTAGGGGAGGGCTTAGGAGGAGATGAGGGAGGAAGGGTGGGCCGGAAGGATACAAGAGGGGGTGGAGCTACAGCTGGGATACAAAGCGAATAAATTGAAATAATGAATGAATGAATGATGAATGAGGAAACACTGAGTCAGGAGGAAGTATGAGGAGAGACATGTTGTGGACTGCCACAGTAGGTTTTACCTCCTCTGGGGCTCACCTAGACCAGAAAACAAAGCAAGAGCTCAGGCCAGGAGAACAGGTGAGGGAGGAAATACCTGGAAAAAAGTGCAAGGGAGCTCAGCCATTCACTGTTCTCATTGGTGCATCCTGTTTCCAATATATTTTCACAGCCATCACAGAAAAACAGCAGCTGAGGATGAGCATATGAAAACAGTTTTTTGGTTTTTTGTTTGTTTGTTTTGTTGTGGTGGTGGTCTTTTTTGTTTTGTTTTGTTGTTGTTGTTATTTTTGACCTTGAGACTGAGATTGATAGTCACAGATTCTTTTTCAGTATTTGAGTGGTGAAGTCCAACTTCCCTTTTCTTGAATCCAGCTTCCTATGAAGTGATTTTCATGACTAATATAATGAAGAAGAAGTCCCTCTAGGGCAATGCTGAGACACACTAATACAGTTCCTCGTGTTGTGATGTGACTCACAACCATAAAACTATTTCATTGTTACTTAATAAACTGTAATTTTGCTGTGTTAAGAATCACAACGTAAATAACCATTATACCCAAAGTTTGTTCAAGTACACAAAAAGGACACTTGCTCAACCATGTTTATAGCAGCTCTATTTGTAATAGCCAGAACCTGGAAACAACCCAGATGTCCATCAACGGTGGAATGGGTACAGAAATTGTGGTATTTTTATACAATGGAATACTACTCAGCAATCAAAAAGGAGGAAATCATGAAATTTGCAGGCAAATGGTGGGATCTAGAAAAGATCATTCTGAGTGAAATATCCCAGAAGGAGAAAGACAAACATGGGATATACTCACTTATATAGACCTATAAGATATGATAAACATAATGAAATCTATACACCTAAAAAAGATAATCAATTGAGTGGACATGGGGTGAGATGATCAATCCTCATTTAGAAAGACAGATGGGATGTGCACTGAACGTATGACAGGAGTCTACTGAGCGCATCTGAAAGACTCTAACTAGCAGTGTTTTCAAAGCAAAGACTCATGACCAAACCTTTGGCAGAGTACAGGGAATCATAAGAAAGCAGGGGAGTTAGTCTGATGGGGAAAGGATAGGAGCTCCACAAGGACCAAATATATCTGGGCACAGGGTCTTTTCTGAGACTGACATTCAACCAACGACCATGTATGGATATAACCTAGAACCTCCACTCAGATGTAGCCTGTAGTAGCTCAGTAACCAATTGGTTTCCCAAAGTGAGGGGAACAGGGACTATCTCTAACAGGAACTCAATGACTGGCTCTTTGGTCTCCCCACCCCCGAAGGGAGGAGCAGTCCTGTTAGGCCACAGAGGAGGGCTTTGCAGCCAGTCCTGAAGATACCTGATAAAACAGGATCAGATGAATGGGGAGGAGGTCCCCCCTATCAGTGGACTTGGAAAGGGGCACGGTGGAGATGAGGGAGGGAGGGAGGGACTGGGAGGGAATGAGGGATCGGGACACGGCTGGGATACAGAGTTAATAAAATGTAACTGATAAAAAAAAATAACCATTATGCAGGATATCTGATATACAATCTCCAAAGAGTCATGATGCACAGATTGAGAAGGGCTGCTCAGGGGCTCAGGTCTAGACCAAATAATGACTTGCAGCTTCTACTGTAATCTCCTGGAATAGCCAGGCTTATAACACAGCTCTCACCTCTAGGAGACCTGAACAAGCCCAATGGAGACAATAGTTCCGAGGAAAATGAGACGCCTGAGGAAAGGGCCCGCTGAGCTCCCAGACAACAGCTAACACCAATTTCCTTTCTGTGAGATTCAGCAATAAGTTATGAGGACAGGGTGTGAGCTACTCCCACATGGGTCCCTTAATTGATATGGTGAGGGTTGCACAACATGCCCAGGTAAACCCTTACCAAGTTTTTGGCACACAAAATAGTGAGACATAATAGCCCTCTGTTTTCAGGTCATATTTGGAAGTCCATTTTTTTGTGCTGTCACAGAAAACTATAATTGATATTCATAAACTTTCTCCTTTGCTTTTCATCTTAGCTTTATTTCACAGGCTTTTGGATGGTTGGAGTTGTTTTCCTGAAGGAATGGTTCAACCTGCCTAATATCTAAATACTGTGTCCTTGAGTTTTCGGGTCCCTATTTATTTTCATTGTTCTTGAAAAGTTCAATTTTGTCTTTATACCTCCTGGTCAAAAAAGCAAGCACGTTTTAAGCTTTACAAGTTATTTTTCTGTTTTTATAAGCAGACTATGTAGTACCTTGGCTTGTCAATAAGTCATGGAAAAAGAATGGATTATCATGAAGACAGGAGACTCACTCAGTAACTTCCGATGCTTTCATACCAAGAGGTCATGAAAAAGGGACACTTAAAGCAAACTTGAATCAATTATGACACGACAGTATTCCCTAAAGAATCAAAATTGTTCAAATAACTGCACACTCAAGTTTATTGTAACCTTATTCATAATAACCAAGTTATGGCTTGAGCCAAAAGACCTATGAATTGTTGATAGGGAAAACAGATGTTATGTTTGTATTTGATGAAGCTATTTTTCAGTCACAATAATAAATTCTATTTTTTTCCAAGAAAATAGATGGAGTCTAGATGGGGAAGAGAAGGGATATATAAAAGGAAGCATAAGAGGAAGATAGATAATCACCTCCCCCTGAGGGGTCGCAGCCTTACCAGGCCACAGAGTAAGACAGTGCAGCCAGTCCTGATGATCCCTGATATACTAGGGTCAGCATATCCCAGATATGCTAAGGGGAGGAGGACCTCCCCTACCAGTAGACTTGGGGAGGGGCATGGGAGGAGATGAGAGTCACAAATAAGAGCATTATGTACATGCATGAACATGTCAGAATGACTATCTTACAGTGTAGAAGTAATATCTGCCAATTAAAATGTGAGGGAAGAAACAATGATATTAAAATATTCATATTTTCTGCATCATAGAACTAAGGGCTCCAAAATTTTACTACAAGAATATTTATTTCAGATTTCATTTTTTTTGTTTTCATGCTTCTTTGCAATACTATTCTTTTTAACCCTTACATTTTTATATATTGTGCTCTGAAACTATTTCTTAATTAGAAAACAGATACCTTGTGTCCATCATTTAATTTTTGCAAGACTTACTATGCTCTTTAGAGCACTCACCAAACACCAATTCCTTATAATTTTCTTCCTTCATATGAGTCTAATTAATCTCAGTTGAAAGCTTTTACATTTGTAATTCTATTAAATTTCAGGGGCTGTTGCTAGCTCTCTTATCACCAACAGCAGGGTTCTTATTGCTTTCAGACAGGTAGACGATGCAGTTTGGAAATTTTGGGTTGATTGCTTATTTTTAAGATGCCTCTGGCATCAATTGTCTTGGCCTACATTTCCTACAATAGATGTGAAAATAAATCTTTCATGCAGAGACTCAACAGTGAGAAGAAGCTAAGCAAGAATGAACTCAAAAAAGTAAAAAAAAAAAAAAAAAAAAAAAAAAAGATGATATATTACCGAGTTGTTAATACCTGATGGCCAGCACACATGTGATAGGGCTTGAGAGACCATATGTAATATTTACATTTTTTGGAAAATTTATTCTAGAATACTTTACTCCACAAAGGGACTGAAGTTAGGGGACAAAAAGTAGTTTACCTGACAACTATTCTGCGCTCTTAGTAGGTGATGCTTGCTCCGTGGAGTGCTAGCCTCGCAATTTGTGGTTGTATGATATTCCCTAAAGACTGAAGGCGTTTGGGTTGACATCAGTTGAGTCATTTCTGGGACTTAGAGGTATCTCTGCTGAGTGGCTAGTACACATGTGATGCAAAATTCCAACCTTGTTTTTGGTCATGCATGAAGGAAAATAACAAGACACGTCTTCAGTTTACCTGAAGCCATTGCTCTAGTCTGTCACTGGCTGTCTATCTGTAGTGAATACACACTTGTTCACTTCTTCCCCGGAAATTAAAACAAACAAACAAACAAACAAACAAAGCATAAATGGTACCTGAATAGGGTCAAACAGAACTAAAAATGAGTGAGGAGGAGTAGTTGCATGGCTCTTGAAATGAGTGCTGAGGCATGCAACTGAGGATAATTCATCTGAAGAGGATTGTCCATGAGAGTGTCTGCAGCAATAACTCAGGCATAGCTACCTTTCATCAGAAATGAGGTGGTATGGATCCTTATTGTAGTGTGGTTCTGTAGTCCCTGATATAGGTTATGGAACTTGGAACCAAATCAAGCATCTATCAGTGGAGTGTATGTGAGAGAGTGGGAGCTGGAGAGAGAAAGAGGAATTTTATGGTGGCTATCGCTCTACTTAGTATACGATGGCCTGTCCACCATTTTAAACAGTGCTAATCTTCTGTCTAAGAGATGCTCCCCAAATGTCTGAAGGATGGAAGGAAGAATGTATTGACGTCCTAAAAAAACACCTATGGGATTGGATTGTAAGTAGACTGTAGGCCAGTCACATGGTCTTTGTTTTTGGTGATGATATGTGATTGAGGCTCAGCTGTCTTCTCAGGAAAGTTTTCCCACATAAGGAAAAGTACAGTTACTAGACTCTACATAAGCTTCTCATCTAGAATGGGAAGCATAACAAAAAGAAAGGATGAAATGGAAGTGTTGGATTACTATTTCTTACTGTTGGCAAAATGCAAGGGTAAGAACCCATAAATGACGCTAGTACTAAATAATCCTTCCTTCGTGTGCATCTTTCTGCTTCTGGGACAGCTCACTCAGGATGATCCTTTCCAGATCCCACCATTTACCCACAAATTTCATGATTTCCTTATTTTTCATTGCACAGTAATACTCATATAGACATATAACATAGGATAAACCTACTAAAATCTGGACATCTAAAGAAACTAATCAAGAGAGAGGACCCTGACTAAAACACTCAATCCCCATCCCTAAAGGCAAAGAAGATGGGCATCAGAAGAAGAAGAAAACAGGAAACAACCTAGGAACCTGCCAGAGGGCCTCTGAAAGGCTCTGCCCTGCAGACTATCAAAGCAGATGCTGAGACTTATGGACAACTGTTGGGAAGAGTGCATGGAATCTTATGTAAGAAGTGGGAAATAGTAAGAGATGGAGAGGACAGGAACCCCATAAGGAGAGCATCAAAACCAGAAAATTTGAACACAGGGGTCTTCCTAGAGACTCATACTCCAACCAAGTACCATGCATGCAGATAACCTACAATCCCTGTACAGATGTAGCCCATGGCAGTTTAGTGTCCAAGTGGTTTACATAGTGATGGGAAGAGGGATTGCTTCAGACATGAACTGATTGGCCTGCTCTTTGAACACCTCCACCTGAGGGGGGAGCAGCCTTACCAGGCCACAGAAGATGACAATGCAGCCACTCTGATGTGATCTGATAGACTAAGATCAGAAGGAAGGAGAGGGGGACCTCCCCTATCAGTGGACTTGGGGAGGGGAATGCATGAAGGAGGAGGGAGGGTGGGACCATGAGGGGAGCAGGGAGGGGCTTATGGAGGGATACAAAGTGAATAAAGTGTAATTAATAAAGAAAAAAATCCTTCCTCCAATTAGAAAACTTGGAACCTTTGGGGAAAATCCAGATATGAAGAAGAAGTGAGAGATAAGGGTAATAGGAGATGCCTCTCAGGGCCAACCTCAGAGCCAATTTAGAGAATAAAAAAAAAAAAAGTCAGTGCTTCAGCATGTAGATGGGGTTCAGTGCAAAAGACCATGATGAATACAGAATAGCCTACCTCAAAATTGTTCTAATGAGGAAAGAAGAGGCAAAGGAACATTTCATGCTCTGGATCATATGACTGTGGTTCAGGGGTAGGTGGGCTCAATCTGAGTTTTATGGAAGCAAAGAGACTGAGTAATACAACTGCCCATTCTTACTTAAGACAAAGGATACATGGTGTGTATGTGTGTACAGATATACTAAGACAAAGGACAACTACCCATTCTTCCTTAAGACAAAGGATATGTGTGTGTGTGTACAAAAATACTAAGACAAAGGATATATATGTCTCTGTGTGTATGTGTATCTATACACATATATAAATATACATACATACATGTGTCTGTATGTATTGAATAAGTATGTATGTATGTATGTACATATAGTCTGGGATGATAGGAAGAAAATCAGTTTCAGAGAAAGTGACATAAAAGCAATTAATGACACTTCGTTATCAATAACAGAAAATTCTATGAATATTATAGACTCAGAGACAATAGAGGCAGGACTGGAGGTACTGATGGAACTGAGAATAAAAGAAGTAATGCCAAAGCTAATGGTAAATTCATTGGACCAGGTGGGAATGGGCTCACATGATAATGAAGCATATAATGGATTCGGCAGGGATCACAGAACTAGTATAGGCTTTTGCCAAGTCCTATGGTGGACATGGTCTTAATGAAGTAGAAGAAACTTTGGTAAATATGAATAACTTGCTGGCAACACAAACAGGCTTATGGAATGATAAGCAATCAAGAACGGATGAAGAAAAGGCAAAACATATAAATGAGACTATCCAGGCCACTTGCAGGAAAATATGGCAATATTTGTATTTAGCTGGAATTCTAAAGGAAAAGTTACTAGGAAATGAACTTTTGGGATACTTTACAGCCCTGAGCACTGTTTCACAGAAAACTTAAATGACAAAGCAGGACAGGTGAAAAAAGATTAGCGTGACCTGAGATGGGCAGTCATCCCTTAAGAATGTGTGGCCTAAAGTCTAACAAGGAGAAGATTGTTCACCCGTACTAGGGTCATTTCAGCTGCTTGGCTTTTTGATGGAAAGATGAAGATCACTCCACTGAGCCCATCAGAAAAAAAGGACAATAGATTAGAATGCAAGTGTACCTTAGCAAGAATGAAATGAACGATCTGGTCCTTCTGAGACCGGCAGGAATGGAGATATGCACAGTCTACCATGGCAATAGCAGTGTGCAGTGTTGAAGAGGTGGGAGGCTTATGGGAAATGCCAATGAAGTATGAGTGATAGATGGGAAAATATCAGGGTGACATTGATGTCCCTATATCCAACATTGCTCTTTTGACTAACATAATTAAAATATACTAAAATGAAAGCATAAGAGTGATCATATATTTTCAAACTGTATTAGACATTGTTAATGTTTCTGTTTTAGTAACTTCTGTTGCTGTCCCAAGTCCAACTGACACTTGCTTGGAATGAATAGTGGTAGCAAGCCTTCAAAGAGCCTGCCTATTCTCTGTGAAAAACAAACAAACAAACAAACAAACAAAAAACAAAAAAACAAAGTTTTGGTTTGTGTTTTACGTAATGCTAAATATTGGATATGTCACACATTTTTTAAAATTTTTTTTATTAACTACACTTTATTTACTTTGTATCCTCCCTCTAGTTCTCTCCCTTCTCCCCTCCCAATCCCTCCCTTCCTCCTCTTTTTCCATGCATGCCCCTCCCCAAGTCCACTGGTAGGGGAGGGTTTCTTTTCCTTCCTTCTGACCCTAGTCTGTTAGGTCTCATCAGGAGTGGCTGCATTGACTTCCTCTATGGCCTGGTAAGGCTGCTCCCCCATCATGGGGAAGTGATCAAAGAACAGGCCAATCAGTTCATGTCAGAGACAGTCCCTGTTCCTATTACAATGGAACCCACTTGGAGACTGAAATGCCATGGGCTACATCTGTGCAGGGGTTCCAGGTTATCTCCATGCATGGTACTTGGTTGGAGTATCAGTCTCAGGGAAGACCCCTGTGCTCAGATATTTTGGTTCTGTTGCTCTCCTTGTGGATTTTTAAAGCTTCTAAAGGAGAAAAAAGACAGCAGTTTAGGAGACTAAATGAGCGAATTCATTGTGGAATGTATGAGTAGAAAGGAGCCTTCTTTTGGAAGCAGAAAGTTTAGGGGTAAAACATACAAGTATGAGGTATGGATTGTCATCCTATGAGTTTTTGCTAATGGAGGTTCTTAACGGAAGGCTGTTGCCACTGCTGTTGTTTGTACACCAGACTTAGCTGCTGACTGTAGTGAATGCTTTAATTGCATGGCATGGAGAAGTGAAGCTGGAACTCAACTGGAAGTCGACCCCTTCATGGCTATTTTTCACAATGTTAGAAGGTGCTGTATGGGCTGGCTGCTGGAGGAGAATTGTCTCCACCAAGTGGTCTCCAGGCTAGGGTGGGCTTTTCAGTGAATCTTTGAATCTTCTGCTCACCTGTAAGCACCCAATAAACTCATTTGTTTGCCAAGTTTGACTTTGGTGGAGTTGTAACTTTGGTCTGTCATTGGTTCTCCCTTCCCTTACATCAATTCATTTCTTTCCCCAAGCCCTACATAATAACAAATCATCTTTGTTTTCCAAAATTTGTTCCCATCATGTTTTGTGTAAAACAAAAGAAAAAAAGAAACCCCAGGCAAAGTTTGATCAATTACCTCTTGCCTAACAAAACAGTCTTTGTATTTATGAAAACTTTATTCTTGATAAAATTTTGTATGTGGTCATTAACGATATCTTTAACAAGTTTATATTGATATGTAATGCATGTATTTTATTCATGTTTAATTTTATAATTTTGCTATTTATGAAGAGAAAATATTGTTCATATGTTTATGTTGTGTGTGTGTGTGTGTGTGTCGGCTCTCAGTTCTTCTGCAGCCTGCTTGTTATTTCCTGAACAACTGAGTCCATCTTAGGCAATATCCTTACATATGTTTCTGCTATATACTATAACTGTCTGAATCCAAGATGTTTCAATTTTATAAAAGTAACTAGAGCAATGCTTGTTTTTCCTACCAAGGACACAGAAGCAGACTACTAAGTGTATTTTATAAGAAAATAATCTGCAAGCACAATGCAATGAAATTTGAATGTATGTAAATTTTAATATACAGTGACATACTCAAAAGCACATATAATATTGTATGGTAAAATCTTAAACTGACTTCCAGTTAGCTACCATTAACATTCAGCATACATGCTTGAATAAGTATGTTGTAAATGAACAATTTTCAAATAAATTGCGAATTTTCTAAAAACTTAAATCCTCAGTAGAACCTGCAGGCACATACCCAAAAGTTGCTCAAGTACACAATAAGGACATTTGCTCAACCATGTTTGTAGCAGATTTATTTGTAATAGCCAGAAGCTGGAAACAGCCCAGATGCCCTCAGTGGAGGAATGGATATAGAAATTGTGGTACATCTACACAATGGAATATTACTCAGCAGTAAAAAAACAAGGAAATCATGAAATTTGCAGGTAAATGGTGGGAACTGGAAAAATCATCCTGAGTGAGCTGTCCCAGAAGCAGAAACACACACACTTAATATACTCACTCATACAGACATATAATTTAGGATAAACCTATTAAAATGTGTACACCTAAAGAAACTAATCAAGAGGGAGGACTCTTGCTAAAATGCTCAATCCCCATCCAGAAAGGCAAAGAGGCTGGACATCAGAAGGAGGAGAAGAGGGAACAAGTCAGGAGCTTGACAAAGAGGTCCTCTGAAAGACTCTGCCCTGCAGACGATCAATACAGATGCTGAGACTTTTGGTCAACCTTTGGGCAGAGTGCAGGGAATCTTATGAAAGAAGTGGGAAACAGTAAGATCTGGAGAGGACAGGAACTCCACAAGGAGAGCAACAGAACCAAAAAATCTGAGCACAGGGGTATTTCCTGAGACTGATACTCCAACCAAGGACTATGCATGGAGATAACCTATGACCCCTGCACAGATGTAACCCATGGCAGTTCAGTGTCGAATGGGTTCCATAGTAATAGGAACAGGGACTGTCTCTGACATGAACTGATTGGCCTGCTCTTTAATCACTTCCCCCCTGAGGGGGGAGCAGCCTTCCCAGGCCACAAAAGAAGACAATGCAGTCACTCCTGATGAGACCTGATAGACTAGGATCAGAAGGAAGGAAAAGAAGTCCTTCCCTATCAGTGAACTTGGGGAGGGACATACGTTCAGAGGGGGGAAGAAGGGAGGGATTGGGATGAGAGGAGGGAAGGAACCACAGCGGGGATACAAAGTGAATGAAGTGTAATTAATAAAGAATTAAAAAACAAAAAAGCTACAAAAACTAATAAATATATATATATACATACTTAAATCCTTTTACTTATAAAGAACTTTCTTTCTATATCCACATACTAACTAATGTCTAGATATCCAAATAAACATTTCAAGGTCCACTTTTTCTTGTTTTTCTTAGTAGACTATGACTTAATTTAATCTCTCTTCTGTTTCATTTTCCCTGATTTCTTTTCCTTTCCCACTTCTGAAGGGCATGTAGCATGACTCTCCCTTCTATTCTTTTCGGAAATTCTCTATTCTCAGCTGTCTAATGTCTCCCACTCATCCACTGTAGAGAATGTGATTCACTTTTTGTGATTTTTATTGCATATTCGAGTTTCCCCTCTGCATCTGGGGCAAAATTTTGGCTAGAATAACTTAAAGGACAAGGAATTTATTCTGGCTCACAGTTCAAGGGTACAGTCCACTATGATGGGAAAATTATAGGGGCAAGAGCTTGAAGCCCATTCGCACTCACTTGGTTATATCACATTCACAACTATAAAACAGAATGCTAATCACCAGCTTGCTCTCTCCATTTTATGCACACTAGGGTCCCCTATCCAGCAATTATGTTACCCACAGTTGGGATGGTGCTTGTCAGGCCAATTAACACAATCAAGGTTATCCCAATAGGCACGGGAGACCCATCACTAAGGTGGTTCTAGGTTCTGCCAAGTTGACAATAAACACTAATCATGGACTAGCACACACAGTTTCTGAGCGGTGGGATACCTGATCTTCTGAGTTGGACAATGGAAGGACCCCCAACCCAGGGAAACCACGGTGAGGCTTTCTGAACACCAGAGAACATCGCAGAAGGTGAAAACTTTGGCCTCCATCACCCGGAGACTTGCTTGGGGAAGGAGAGAAACGATCCTTTGTTCTTGCAGCACTCCCTTTCCCCAGACCTCCTTCCTCCTCAGCACAGAGGCACAGCGAACTCATCTTTCTCAGCGCAGACCTAACTGCCTGGGGTATACAGCCGCTGAGGCGGAGCCCCAAGCACTTTAGCAGCAGACAAAAGCCAGCAGTACGTACCCCGGAGTCCCAGATTCGCGCAGCTGCTGAACCATCCTCCCAGGGCGCGAATCTGCTAGACACCATACTAGCTCCGCAGGATCGCCATCACTGACAGTATGGCCCGCCCAATCCCACAGTGACAGAGAATACGCTATATACTCACCGAAACCAGGCAGAAACGTCATACAACCTGGACACACCAGGCACTGGGCCTCCCAAGCTTGGAGAGCACAACGAAGAGATCCCAGGACTTCCCAGAAAGCATTGGGACTAGCAAGCCAGTCTCCAGTTACAGCAGGACATGGCAGCGGAGCAGCACTGAACTGGTGGGGCACCACAGCCCTCCAGTTTAAGACTAACCAGGGCCAAACCAGAGAACAGAGAGCCTGGTTACCCCATCCCTGCTGAAGTGACCACCCTGAAATCTCCAACTGCAGCAAGACCTCAGAACCTGGCAGTGACAGCAGCACAGAACTGGCGGAACACATCAAAGAAGCAGGGCCAAACCAGAGAGCAGAGAGCCCCGGATACCAAGATCTCTGCCAAGAGACCTGCCTGTAAGTGAGTGCATCCTTGAGAATCTGCAGTTCCCCAGAAACTGGATCCTTCTAAATCAGAAGCCAGGCATCGAACACCCTCCCACCCACATACCCACTTTGGGAAACAGAGGGGCACTAGGGACATTGAAGTTCCTGCCCTGTGGGCCTGATTGAGGAGCTAAGACAGTTAATGCCAGAAATTGCGCTGCGATCATCATTAGCGCCTGCGACATATACAGTGCAGAGCCCCTCCCACACACTCAAGGGTTCAACATTAGCCATCACTCTGTCCCTTGAGAAACTCATCCACGCACACTTACACACACAGACACACACGCGCGCGCACACACACACACGCTTGCATTTGCCCTGTTTGCGCCTGCGTACTTTCCTCCCACAGGTACAGCTAGTCCTCAGCACACACTGAGAGTGCTCAGCTTCCTGAAGAACTCTCCAGACACCAGAGAGAGACAGCACCAGTCTGATCTGCAGAATCCAAAAACAAACAGGGAAGGTTTCAGATAAGCCAATGGCCAGAGGTAGGCGAAAGAACACTTCCAACATAAATCAGGACATCATGACTTCACCAGCAAACCCCAAAATCGATGGATACACCAATTCAGCAGAAGCACAGGAAAATGATTTTAAAGCCATGCTTGCCCAATTATTTGAGGCTCATAAGGAGGAAATGAACAAGTCTTTCAAAGAGATGGCCAGTCAATTGGAGGCAAAGAAAGAAGAAATAGACAATATCCTTAAAGAAACACAGGCAAACATAGCCAAACAAATAGATACACAAGTAGAGGAAAAATTAGTGGCATATAAGAAGGAAATGAAAAAAGAAATAGAGGCCATCGTAGAGAGACAGGAATCCAAATTCAAACACATGAAAGAAATGGTGCAAGGCATGAAAACAGAATTAGAATCAATAAAGAAAACACAAAATGAGAAAACCCTTGAGCTGGAGAACTTGGAGAAAAGATCAGGAACCACAAAAGTAAGCATCACCAACAGAATACAAGAGATGGAAGAGAGAATCTCTGGAGCTGAAGACACACTTGCAGAAATGGATACTTCTCTCAAAGAAAAAGTAAAATCAGAAAAGTTCCAATCACAAAATATCCAAGAAATCAAGGATGCTATGAAAAGACAAAATCTAAGAATAATAGGAATTCATGAAAAAGAAGACTCCAGACTCCAAGGTCCAGAAAATATTTTCAAGAAAATCATAGAAGAAAATTTTCCCAACTTAAAGAAAGAGATGTCCATAAATATACAAGAGGCCTACAGAACTCCAAATAGACTAGACCAGAAAAGAAACACATCACGTCACATCATAGTCAAAACACTAAATCTACAGAACAAAGAAAAGATATTAAAAGCAGCAAGGGAAAAAGGCCAAGTAACATATGAAGGTAGACCTATCAGAATCACACCGGACTTCTCATCAGAAACTATGAAAGCCAGAAGGGCCTGGGCAAGTATCATGGAGACTCTAAGAGATCACAAATGTCAACCCAGACTACTATACCCTGCAAAGCTTTCAATCAACATAGATGGAGAAAACAAAATATTCCATGACAAAACTAAATTTATACAATATCTACACAGCAAACCATCCCTACAGAAGATACTAGAAGGAAAACTCCAATCCAATGAAAACAAATTCACCCAAGAAAACAGGGCATACAGATAATGTCCCAACAAAAATGAAAAGAAAACAAGCAATGAAACAGGGTTAGATCATCGACTCCATTACAAAAGGAACTAACATGCTTTGGTCACTATTATCTATCAATATCAATGGACTCAACTCACCAATAAAAAGACACAGGCTAACAGAATGGTTAAGGAAACAGGATCCAACATTCTGTTGCATCCAAGAAACACACCTATGCAACAAAGACAAACACTACCTCAGAGTAAAGGGCTGGAAAACTGTTTTTCAAGCAAACGGTTCCAGAAAACAAGTTGGAGTAGCCATCCTAATATCTAGTAAAATAGACTTTCAACCCAAGTTAATAAAAAAAGATAAGGAGGGCCACTATATTCTCATCAAAGGAAAAATCCACCAAGAGGACATCACAATCTTGAATATCTATGCCCCAAATACAAGAGCACCGACATTCGTAAATGAAACATTATTAAAGCTTAAATCATACATTGATCCTAATACCTTAATAGTGGGAGACTTCAACACTCCACTCTCACCAAGGGACAGATCAACTAGACAGACACCAAATAGGGAAATAAAAACACTCACAGAATCCCTAAATCAAATGGACCTAATAGACGTCTACAGATCATTTCACCCAAACTCAAAAGAGTACACCTTCTTTTCAGCACCGCATGGAACCTTTTCCAAAATAGACCATATAGTGGGCCACAAAGCAAGCCTCAACAGATACAAAAGGATTGAAATAATCCCTTGTATACTATCTGACCACCATGGACTAAAGCTCGATCTCAACAACAACAGAAACAACAAAAAGCCGACACGCACATGGAAACTGAACAACTTACTACTCAATGACAGCTGGGTTAAGGAAGAAATAAAGAAAGAAATTAAAGACTTCCTAGAATTCAATGAAAAGGAAGGCACAACATACCCAAATTTATGGGACACATTGAAAGCAGTGCTCAGAGGAAAATTTATAGCACTAAGTGCCTGCAAGAAGAAATTCGTAACATCACATACAAACAACTTAATGGCCCAACTGAAAACCCTAGAACAAAAAGAAGCAGATACACCCAAGAGGAGCAGACGGCTGGAAATAATCAAACTAAGGGCTGAAATCAATCAACTAGAAACAAATAAAACTATCCAAAGAATCAATGAAACAAAAAGCTGGTTCTTTGAGAAAATCAACAAGATAGACAAACCCTTAGCCAAACTAACTAAAAAGCAGAGAGAAACTATCCAGATCAGCAAAATCAGAAATGAAAATGGGGACATAACCACAGACATTGAGGAAATCCAAACAATTATTAGGTCATACTACAAAAGCCTATATGCCACAAAATTTGAGAATCTAAATGAAATGGATAATTTTCTTGAAAGATTCCATCTACCAAAACTAAGTCAAGATCAGGTAGAAAGACTGAATAGCCCTATATCTCCCAAGGAAATCGAAGCAGTCATTAACAGTCTCCCCTCCAAAAAAAGCCCTGGACCAGATGGCTTCAGCGTAGAATTCTACAAGACCTTCAAAGAAGTGCTAACTCCAATTCTCCTCAAGCTATTCCACAAAATAGAAACAGAAGGAACACTACCAAACTCATTCTATGAAGCCACAGTCACCTTAATACCTAAACCACACAAAGACCCAACAAAAAAGAGAACTTCAGGCCTATCTCTCTTATGAACATTGACGCAAAAATACTCAATAAAATACTTGCAAACCGAATCCAAGAACACATCAAAGATATCATCCACCATGACCAAGTAGGCTTCATCCCAGGCATGCAAGGGTGGTTCAACATACGGAAATCCATCAATGTAATCCACCACATAAACAAACTGAAGGAGAAAAACCACATGATCATCTCCTTAGACGCCGAAAAAGCATTTGACAAAGTCCAACACCCATTCATGTTTAAAGTCTTGGAGAGATCAGGGATACAAGGCACATACCTAAACATAGTAAAGGCAATATATAGCAAGCCTATAGCTAACATCAAACTCAATGGAGAGAAACTTAAATCAATCCCACTGAAATCAGGGACAAAACAAGGCTGTCCATTGTCCCCATATCTCTTCAACATAGTACTTGAAGTCCTAGCCAGAACAATAAGACAACTAAAGGAGATCAAGGGGATACAAATCGGAAAGGAAGAGGTCAAAGTGTCACTATTTGCAGATGATATGATAGTATACATGAGTAACCCCAAAAATTCAACCAGAGAACTCCTTCAGCTGATAAACACCTTCAGCAAAGTGGCAGGATACAAAATCAACTCAAAAAAATCAGAAGCCCTCCTATATACCAAAGACAAAAAGGCTGAGAAAGAAATTAGGGAAACAACACCCTTCACAATAGCCACTAATAACATAAAGTACCTTGGTGTGACTCTAACCAAGCAAGTGAAAGACCTGTTTGAGAAAAACTTCAAGTCTCTGAAGAAAGAAATCGAAGAAGATATCAGAAGATGGAAAGATCTCCCGTGCTCATGGATTGGTAGGATTAACATTGTGAAAATGGCCATACTGCCAAAAGCAATCTACAGATTCAATGCAATTCCCATCAAAATACCAACTCAATTCTTTACAGACCTTGAAAAAAAGATTCTCAGCTTCATATGGAGAAACAAAAAACCCAGAATCTCCAAAACGATCCTGTACAACAACAGATCATCTGGAGGTATCTCCATTCCTGATCTCAAGCTGTACTACAGGGCAACAGTAATAAAAACTGCATGGTATTGGCATAGAAACAGAAAGGAGGATCAATGGAACCGCATAGAAGACCCAGAACTAAATCCACACACCTATGAATACTCGATATTCGACAAAGAAGCCAATTCCATTCAATGGAAAAAAGAGCATCTTCAACAAATGGTGCTGCACCAACTGGATGTCTACATGTAGAAAAATGAAAATAGATCCATATTTATCACCCTGCACAAAACTAAAGTCAAAGTGGATCAAGGACCTCAACATAAAACCAGATACCCTAAATCAATTGGAAAAAAAAGTGGGGAACAGCCTAGAACTCATTGGCACAGGAGACAACTTCCTGAACAGAACACCAACAGCACAGGCTCTAAGAGCAACAATCAATAAATGGGACCTCATGAAACTGAAAAGTTTCTGTAAAGCAAAGGATACCGTCATCAAAACAAAATGACTGCCTACAGATTGGGAAAGAATCTTCACTAACCCTTTATCTGACAGAGGACTAATATCCAGTATATACAAAGAACTAAAGAAGCTGAAAAGCAGCAAACCAAATAATCCAATTAAAAAATGGGGAACAGAGCTAAACAGAGAATTCTCCACAGAGGAATATCGAATGGCAGAAAAAACACTTAAAGAAATGCTCATCCTCATTAGCCATCAGGGAAATGCAAATCAAAACGACCCTGAGATATCACCTTATACCCATCAGAATGGCCAAGATGAAAAACTCCAGCGATAACACATGCTGGAGAGGTTGTGGAGAAAGGGGAACCCTCCTCCACTGCTGGTGGGAATGTAAACTGGTACAACCACTCTGGAAAGCTATCTGGCGCTTTCTAAGACAAATAGGAATAGTGCTTTCTCCAGACCCAGCTATACCACTGCTAGGTATATACCCAAAGTTTGTTCAAGTACACAAAAAGGACACCTGCTCAACCATGTTTATAGCAGCTCTATTTGTAATAGCCAGAACCTGGAAACAACCCAGATGTCCATCAACGGTGGAATGGGTACAGAAATTGTGGTATTTTTATACAATGGAATACTACTCAGCAATCAAAAAGGAGGAAATCATGAAATTTGCAGGCAAATGGTGGGATCTAGAAAAGATCATTCTGAGTGAAATATCCCAGAAGGAGAAAGACAAACATGGGATATACTCACTTATATAGACCTATAAGATATGATAAACATAATGAAATCTATACACCTAAAAAAGATAATCAATTGAGCGGACATGGGGTAAGATGATCAATCCTCATTTAGAAAGACAGATGGGATGTGCATTGAACGTATGACAGGAGTCTACTGAGCGCATCTGAAAGACTCTAACTAGCAGTGTTTTCAAAGCAAAGACTCATGACCAAACCTTTGGCAGAGTACAGGGAATCATAAGAAAGAAGGGGAGTTTGTCTGATGGGGAAATGATAGGAGCTCCACAAGGACCAAATATATCTGGCCACAGGGTCTTTTCTGAGACTGACATTCAACCAAGGACCATGTATGGATATAACCTAGAACCTCCACTCAGATGTAGCTCAGTAACCAATTGGTTTCCCAAAGTGAGGGGAACAGGGACTATTTCTAACAGGAACTCAATGACTGGCTCTTTGGTCTCCCCACCCCCGAAGGGAGGAGCAGTCCTGTTAGGCCACAGAGGAGGGCTTTGCAGCCAGTCCTGAAGATACCTGATAAAACAGGATCAGATGAATGGGGAGGAGGTCCCCCCTATCAGTGGACTTGGAAAGGGGCACAGTGGAGATGAGGGAGCGAGGGAGGGACTGGGAGGGAATGAGGGATCGGGACACGGCTGGGATACAGAGTTAATAAAATGTAACTGATAAAAAAAATAAAAAAATAAAAATAAAAAAAATAAAGAGAACCACTCTTAGATTAACAATGGTAAAAAAAAAAACCACTAATCATTTTCCACAACTCTTATCTGTTTCTTGTACATAATAGTTTGTAATCTTGAGACTCTGAGCTTGATTTCTTTCTCATTTACACCCTCATTGTGTAATTATTTAAGACTCCTATAATTTCAACTTCATTAGAAACAGAATTCCACACTCTCAATTTTTATTCAGTATATCTGGTATTTGGAGTATTATTCTGAATTCTGGCCCTAGCATCACATGTCTATCTCATGCTAACCTCCTTCACCTGGTCTAAACTTTGTCACAGAACAACACCTCCTTGCATTAGCCACCTGAAGCTTTAAACCTGGTATTTCAGGTTTGCTTTTCATTGTAGTTCCGTTTCCCTAGAGTCCATTTCATCTTTTTGTTCCTTATTTCTCATTGGTCTACTTATTATTCTCCCAAATAGTAGTTTTCTCTCTGACTTTACACAGTTCATTTTTCACAGTTGCAACAGAATAATCTTTCAAAAAATCAGATGAGTAATTCATTTTAAATTGAATTTGATGTATGAAATAAAGTATCAATTGATATTTGTAAATTTGTAAGGTAGTTGTTTCAAATCTATTTACCAAATAATTCTCATTTTGTGATTTCTATCTTAATGTAAAATCACTTCATCTACACAAGCAGGCCTCTACTCAATCTAGCCTTTTCAGCCCATTGCTATTGTTGTTTATTTGAGGACATTGTTATACTGTACTAGCTGATCGGTATTTATTATCTGCCAGCATGTTTTATGAAACTGGATTGTTCACTTTATTCTTTGTTTTCTGAACTTCCTTTGATACTGTCACTTGCTGATTTTTAAAAGATCAGTTTATCATTGCCTTCTAAAAGCTATATTTGAATTGCATCACATCTTTGATGTAATATGAGGAAAATACTGTTTTGATAAGTAAAATTGCTTTTGAATAACATTATAGGCCAAACAATTTATACTCTCAAATCTTTATATCTTGAAATATAAATTCATAATATCTTTATAGATTTAATACAAGAGAATGGAAAGAAAGATTAAAAGGTCCTTATTTTCTAGGTTTTTTTTTTTGAAGTCAATACATGGTAAGAATATTCTCCCGTAATTTTGTGTAATTTCATTTTGGAACTGGAAAGTTACTCATTTTCACCTCTTCTATCTGCACAAATTGTCTTTGACTTGCAGGTTATTTTCTCTGAATATCTAGTGAATAATCCAGTTCCAGCTTGGGAAGAGATGGCTGAAAGTCTACTACAAAAGAGTATTTAATATGTATATGCTGCGGCATGTGCTCTCATTTTAAAAAGCCAACTGATCATCAACAACTGGCCTACTATAATTACAATTTTATTTATTAGAAGGAAGAGCCATATATCATATTTTCAGTGGTTTTATTCTCTAAAAGATGATCAAGTTCTCTGATGGGTGTGAGCTAAGGAAATACAAATATTAAACTTCAAATAAGTTTAAATTATTAAAATAATGTCTCCTATTTATTTTGAAGTGCTCTGTTCCATTCATGGAGTTCAGTAGAGCTCCACCTCTTAAAGCAGAGACTGTGAAACTTCTCAGGTTCTCTTTTTGATTTTTAGTTGAGTAATCTATTGTGTATGGTACATAGCGTTACCTTTTAAGCTGCCTCAGTTTTAACATCTATCACACATTTCATAGTGCTGTCATGATGACAAAATTATGTAAAGATGTAAAGAAATGTAGCTAGTGCCTGATAATATAGTAATGATGATATCATATTTTTAAAGTGTTAACATACTTAATCATTATGTTCACATACGTTATATATCTCTGAAGTTTTCTAATCATTGAAGTTAATATAGAAGCCTTATCAGCCAAGACTATTTCTCCAAGGAATTTTTAAGAAACTTTGACTATCAAATTTCTCCTTTGAAATGACAGAGCCAGACCTTGTTGAGAGAAAATATATATACAATGTTTTATGTAAATTGGCATGCTGTCCAGGTGTGCTCAGTTCACTAAACTTTTACTAGAAGAAACAGACAAAGGAGTATTGGATATGACCTGGAAGAGAGTAGTCCATCCTATTGAAAACCTACAGATAAGGCTGGCAAATAATGTCTATTGAGGATCAGGAATAATGAAAGTCCTCCATGTCTCAACAAGGAAGCTAAGAGCTTTGATATGTCTTCTGCTTGTTACTATGAGAAAATGATCCAGACGTGTCTGTAAATGGGATAGAAAATGATGTGACAGTGTGTTATAGTCTGTGTCTGGGATGTTACCTGAAGGCTCCTGTGGGAAGGCTTGGTTCTTGGTAGGGCGCTGTAGGAAATGGCAGAAACCTTGGGGGATGGAGACTACCAGAGGAAGTAAGTTGCTGACTAGCGATCTCCAAGGGTGGGTTGGGAACCGCTAACCCCCTCTTCCCTCTTCCACATCTCTCCTCCTCTTCTTGCTACCTTCCTCTCTTCCTCTCTCTACCCTATGCTTGTCAACATCAGTGGAGGAGCTTCCCTCAGTAATGCTCTTCTGCCAGCAGTTTCTGCATTTCATCAGGGGAAAGACAGACACCAGTGAGAAAGACTTCAACCATCAGTTCTAATAACGCTTTTCTTTTTTTGAAGCTGATGTAGTTTAGCCAGAAAAGCCACCAGTGTGTTTAGAAGGTATTAAAGAGTAAGTGATATTTATTAGCTTCCTTTGTGAAAATCTAGATGGCCTAAGATGGTTTATTTATTTATTAAGAATAAGGGCTGAGAGTAAATCAGTCCTGGCATTACTGAAGTAGTTGTTGATTTTCAGAGATCATGGAATAGACTGCCAAAACATTAATCTTGATGTAGGTGTGTATGAGTTTCTGAATCTGCAAAGATTCAGATTTGGGAAAGAAAGGATCTTGTTAAGAACAAGAATCAGCTTTTTGGGAGCGGGGGAACAGGACATCACTAAATTTGGCATGGAAAATTTCCACCTGACTGTCTAGGAAATCAAGAATCACTAAGGGAGCAAATATGGATTGGGTAGGCAGACAACTTTTGGATACATGCATAGGAGTGGTATAGCTGGATCTTGAGGAAGCGCTATTCCTAGATGTCTGAGAAAGCACCAGATTGATTTCCAAAGTGGTTGTACTAGTTTACATTCCCACCAGCAGTGGAGGAGGGTTCCCCTTTCTCCACATCCTCTCGAGTATATGTTGTCACCTGAGTTTTTATCTTAGCCATTCTGATGGATGTAAGGTGAAATCTCAGGGTCGTTTTGATTTGCATTTCTCTGAAGGCTATGGACGTTGAGCATCTCTTTAAGTATTTCTCTGCCATTCAATATTCCTCTACAGAGAATTCTCTGTTTAGCTCTGTACCCCATTTTTTTAATTGGATTGCTTGATTTGTTGCTTTTTAACTTCTTTAGTTCTTTATATATTCTGGATATCAGCCCTCTGTCAGATATAGGGTTGGTTAAGATCCTTTCCCAGTCTGTGGACTGTCGTTTGTTCTGATGACAGTGTCTTTTGCTTTACAGAAGCTTCAGTTCAATGAGGTCCCATTTATTGATTGTTGCTCTTAAAGCCTGTGCTGAAGAAACCTGATAGGCTAGGGTCAGATGAAGTGGATTAGGACCTCCCCTATCAGTGGACTTGAAAAGGGATAGGGAGGAGATAAGGGAGGGAGGGTGGAATTAGGAGGGAATGAGGGAGCCGGCTACAGGTGGTATACAAAGTTAATAAACTGTAACTAATAGGAAAAAAAAGTTATTTAAAAAATAAAAAAGGAAGGCAGAGCAAAACTTGCAATAACACCTTCTCTTTTCATAGCCAAAGTGAAGTATCTGTGGCACCTCAGCATTAATTTTATTTTTGTAAAATACATATTTATTTCATTCCCAGGAGAAAAAAATAAATTATTTTTATTTTCATAAAAAGATTCTTTTACAATATTTCTGGCTCTTCTTTCACATAGATCCCTGAGCTTTGAAGGGTTGATGATGTCATCCCACTTAGGACTTAGTGCTTCAAAGTCTCTCACTCTGCTCATTTTTCAGTTGTAAGTCCCAATCTACTGAAAGAAGAAACTTTTCTATTATTGATTGATTGACAGGTGACATAGGTGTAGAAGGAGGTCACTAGGAGTAATTTTATTGTTATATTCCTTTAGCAGAATAATGGCAATAAAATTTCTCCTAAATTCATGACCTGTACAGACTCATTTTTTTTTTTGACATGGCATTTGAAGGGCGTATTTAATCTCTGTCCCTGTGTACCACCAGATCTCTGTCTCTGTCTTTGCACTTGTATCTCTGTGTTTCTCTTTGCTTCTTTCTTCCAACTCTATACTTACCTCCTGCATGTTTCCTGCCTGTGCCTCAGTTTGCTCTCAGAAGCAAGCAAATTCACCATAGAATAAAGCCTTCAACTGTAGGTACAAATAAACTTTCCCTATTTTAAGTTATTTCCTTGGATAATTTGTCATAGCAACACAAAGATGATTATATGAATCATTGAAAATCAAAGTATTAATATCTATAGAGATTAGGGAGAAGAGGATTCATTTTGAGTTGAGTAGAATTATCTTTGTAATTGAAACCTGAACTATTATTTTAATAGAAATTCCTGTTTAATTGCATCAAATATTAATTTGACAATATTATTTATGAACCTTTGCTATAATTTCATGTATTATAAAAATAAGTAACAATTAAAAATTCTTTTGGTGAGTAAATTACATAATTAATGATTGGTGCAACAGTGCATTGCCAAAAGGCTGCTCTATTTCAGAAGCATTTTTATCATGTATTCTCTCCGGCATCTATTTGAATTTCAGTGCTCACAAAACCTTTTAAAAGACCCCAATGTCTCATTTTCCCCTGGAGTCCTATATTATTTATAGTATTATTTTATGAAGAATGGTGTTTTCTCATTTTCATTAATATTCATGTGTCCATTATCAGCCTCTTAGAACTCTTAGAATATGTAATCTCAGTAATTACGCCTCGCGTGAAACATGGCAATCCACATCTGTTTTTGGATTGCTTTGCAATTTTCTTTTCAATTTATCATTTAGGTACACAAAGAAATTAGTGTTCACAGCTGAGCAGAGGATAGCATGGGCTCAGGTAACATTTCTAATTAAAACTCCTGGTTGACTCTCAGTTACTTTAAATGTCAAATGACAAGTAGAGCGCTGTCTTTTAGATAAATAGAGCACACATCTAAGAGATATTTTAATGCACAGCTGTCAGCAGTGGAGAACACTGAGAAAGATTATCTGCACGCTCCTTGAAATAGTGACAGGAAAAGTTTTTTTTAAGTATATATATGATTTTTTTCCCCACAAATCCTTCATTATTTTAATCTACTAGAAGTAAGTGGTCCTCATTTCTTGGTATGGGTAACTACATTTATTTAAATCATATGTATTATGGATTCAGATAATTTTATGTCAACTCTTACCATTGATTTGGTAAGTGTCAACATAATATTCATTAAAATAGACATAACAAAAGTACAAATCACCTCATTTTCTTACCTGGGATCTTTTGTCACATGACATAGAAAGGTATGTGCATGTGTGTCTGTGTCTGTGTCTGTGTACATATTTACACATGTGAGCGTGGGCACACCTGTTCAATGCCACTTCTGTGGGGGTCAGAGGACAGCCTTGGGTCTGCACTTGGCTTCTAACTTGAGACACAATCTCTCTGTTGCTAACCATGCATTTTCTGAAACAGCTAGTCTGTGAGCTTCTGGATTCTTGCATTTGTCTGCCATCTTACCATGGGAACAGTGCTGAGCCTGGCTTCATATGGTTTCTGAAGACTTGCACTTAGGTCCTCATGCGCCACATGGCAATTGCTTTTGTTCTGAGCCATAAAGTAAGTTACATTAAAGATATCAATAAATTCACTGAGGAACATCAGAATTTAACATCCTCTAGGAAACTGCTTAGCCTTTCTGGGATCAAGACTTCTTGTGTTATCCATGTTGGATTCAACTCCCAGTCATCTCTCCCCTGCCTATCTGCCTCTTTCTGCCACTGCGCTGCCACCCCATAGCCATTTGTAGGCAGCCACAGCTCCCAGCCTCGCTCCCACTTTAGCAATAGACGCTAGTGAAAATTCTTTCCTCAAATAAAAAATAGAGAACATGGAAACTGGATGGCTGATTTTGAGTCAAACATATAGATCTAGCTAAATCCAGAATGCCTACAAAAATTTTATCAAGATATGGAGGGTGATACCCTACATTTTGCCTTCTTTTTCTATCTCAAGAAAAATGTGTCACATATTAAAGGAAAACATACAAAGGTTATCTAACCCATTTTCCTTTGTCCTTAATCATCAGTCCTTTACACATTCTCCTTAGGTATTTATGACCATTAGTCTTAGGCAGGGCCTCAGATGTACCAAAAAGCATAGCTTACACGTCACTAAGGTTTTTCATGTATCTTTGTATGCTGTATTTTTGCAGTATTAATTCCTTCTTTTTTTCTTTTCCATAATTTTATTTTTCTCATTAGTTACATTTTGTTAATTCTGTATCCCAGCTATATCCCTCATTCCCTCCCCAATCCCACCCTCCCTCCCTCATCTCCTCCCTGCCCCTTTCCAAGTCCACTAATAGGGAAGGACCTCCTCCCCTTTCATATGACTCCCTTTTGTCAGGTATTTTCAAGACTGGCTGCAAAGCCCTCCTCTGTGGCCTAACAGTGCTGCTCCTCCCTTGGGAGGTGGGGAGGTCAAAGAGCCAGTCATTGAGTTCCTGTTAGAAATAGTCCTTGTTCCCCTTACTATGGGAAACCAATTGATTACTGAGCTATCATGGGTCACATCCGAGGAGAGGTTCTAGGTTTTATCCTCTCATGGACTTTAGTTGAGTGTCCATCTCAGAAAAGACCCTGTGCCCAGATACGTTTGGTCCTTGTGGAGCTCCTATCCTTTCCACATCAAACTCCCCTTCTTTCATATGATTCCTTGCACTCTGCCGAAGGTTTGGTTGTAATTCCTTCTTATATGTTGTTAAAAGAATACAAGAGGGAATTCTTTTTTTTTAAGAGGGGCTTCTTTTATTTTCTTTATATGCATAGCCATGTCTGTGTGTGTATCAGTTCTTCAATTCTTGTTACAAAAGGCAATATATTTTTCTCTCAAGTCTAATCTACTCTTACTCTTTCAACACCACTGGGAACTTCCTACTCATTCACCTCTCTTACTAATATTCTTCATTAGTACTTGATCACAATGTGGTATTTCTATTTTAGGATAACTGGTTCCTAAACTACATTATCCCCCCAGAGAGTGTTTAATATACATGCACACCTCTTAGAGACAAATCAGTTGTATATCTTCCTGTAGAGGTAAGAGTTCCTTTTTTTATTCCTTCATTTTCATCTATCATTCCATTAAAACAGTTCTTGGCAAATAAGCAATGATTTGTGGCTTAATATAGTAGACACTTTGAATATTAAATCTACATTTAATTGGTGTTTGATATCATTGAGACTTCCATTATTTTTATTATAGGCTTATATTTTTTGTTTCCATAATGCTCTAATCCTACACTCCCTTCTGAATCTCATATATATACATTTATGTATGTATATATATATATATGAATGTGTATATAAAATTTCTTCCACAAAATTTTAGAAAATTTTTTCAACATATTTCAGAACAAAATTAACTTTTCTTCTGAATCTCATGTACTTATACAGAAATGTATATGAAATATATTTCTGAAAAATTCAGAGATTTTACAATATACTTCTAAAACAATAAGGACTTTCCTCAAGTCTTATATATACCACATAATTTTAATGTTAGTTAAGAGTCTTAATCATGTAATCCCTTGTCAACAATAACAGCTTGTTATTCTTCAGTTTTCAGGTGCAGTCTGTATTCTTTTTCTTTTCTGCTGTAGACTTCTTTATGCTGTCATATCCTGCTCATATGTGGTTGTTAGCTTCTCTATATACTTAAATCTGTTTTCCATAAAGCAACCAGGAAACTCCTTTTTTACTTTCTATGAAAGTCATGCATGTATATAGTAGGAATGGTCCTATTCTTATGCAAAACTTACAAGAAAACAAACAGAAAACCAAACACCAAACTAGGGTAATTTTTACTCTTGGGTTCAATTTCTATTCCACAAAGGTAGCCACAATCCATGTTTATCAGCCATCTTGTAGTGTTTAGCTTTCTCTTTAGATAAGACTCTTATAAAGATGATGCCAATGCTCTCATTTGCTTTTCTAGTTTTATCTTTAGGTTTCAGCTTCTTTGTTTTCAGAAATTATCTTTTGACCTTACACTATAGAACATGACTTTATCGCACAGGTACAACAAACAGAACTCAAGTTATTGGCCAGCATTTTTACTTTCCAACATTATTCTAGTACAATTTTATAAAAATCAATTCTTACTATTAAATTATTTTAATTTTGTAAAAACTATTTGGATCATACCATATATTAATATTTATTTTGTGTCTTGAACCATTTCATTTGTGGATAAATAAATGCTTATTATTTGCACAAAGCTGTTGAGCAACCCTGACATTGTTCAGTTTTCATGACAAACAGCAGATGGACTTTATCTTTGCTCAACAAAATATCTGCACAGTTATTGCTTTGGTATCTGCTTTCTCTAGCATCTTGGAAATTCCATTTCCTGTATTGATGAGCTAGAACTTGGTACATCAGATATTTTAAACACTCTGTAAGCTTTTAGTTGTTTCTATTTACACTGTAGTCTCAAAACTTCCTGTGTTTCCTGATATCCAGGGATATGTGCCATAAAACAGAAAGGCTTTTCACAGATTTTCCTCATTTCTATTTTTATCTTCCATTGAGATTATATAAATTATATGCCTAAATCTCTTTAGAAAAAGGTTAGTCAACCACAGTCTTGGCCTTTTCTTTGTCTTTTTTTTAATTTTTAAAAATTATTTGTTACAATTTATTAACTTTGTATTCCAGCTGTAGCTCCCTTTCTCATCCCTCCCAAACACATCCTTTCTCCCTCTTCTCCTCCCTTCTTCTTCTCTAGTCCACTGATAGGGGAGGTCCTCCTCCCCTTCCATCTGACCCTAGTCTATCAGGTCTCATCATGGCTGGCTGCACTGTCTTCCTCTGTGGCCTGGTAAGATTGCTCCCCCATCAGGGGGAGGTGATCAAAGAGCCAGTCACTGAGTTCATGTTAGAGAGAGTACCTGTTCCTTTCTAGGGAACCCACTTGGACACTGAGCTGCCGTGGGCTACATCTGTGCAAGGGTTCTAGGTTATCTACACGAATGGCCCTTGGTTGGAATACCAGTCTCAGAAATGACCCCTGTGCCCAGAATTTTTGGTTCTGTTGTTCTCCTTGTGGAGCTCCAGTCCCCTACAGCTCTTTCTATCTCCCCTTGTTTCATAAGATTCCATGCACATAGCGACTTCCCCCATATTAGTTTCTTTTGAGACATGGACATGTTGAGATTTTTTTCCCAATCTCTATGTCTTGGGATTTTTATAGAACAATTTCTTTTTCAGTTTGGGTCTCATATTATATAAGAGTAACCAACCCATTGTTCTAGCACATTGCTTGAAAACCGACACCTAAGTATTCAAGTTTTTAAATGAAATAGTTCATTACCATTTTTTTTGAGTAAGGGTTCTCTAGAGTAACATATATATAGGATTTAATAGGCTGGGTTACAGGCCAGCAGCCCAGCTAGTCCAACACTGACTGTCTAATAATGGAAAGTCCACGGATCCAGTAGCTGCTCAGTTCACCAGGTTGAATGTCTCAGCTGGTCTTCAGTATATGCCAGAGTCCTGAAGAAGTAGACTGTAATGGCAGTGTGAAAGAATGAACCTTCCAGGGAGCAGGAGGACTAGGAGGCAAAAGAGCAAGCTTCCTTCTTTTATTTTCTTTATATAAGAGGCTTATCAAAGGTATGGCCTAGAGCAAAGCTGGATCTTCCCATCTCAAATTTCAGATTAAAGTTATAACTTCCCACCTTAATATCAGATTAAAAATTATTTGATTAAGAAAACAGTTCCTCGGCGTGAAGGTTGTGGTGGATGATGAGCCAGCTGGGGCCATTTGGGACAGCTTGTGTGAGTAGGGGTGTGAGCTGGGTTATTGAAGTAAAAATGTCCAGAAAAATCCATGGTGGTTCTGTGGTGGAGATGATATGACAGGAATCATTTGAGAATTGATTAAAGAAAAACTTATTTTTTCCAATGAGGTACTGGACCTGCAAATTTTTGATGTAGGAGCAGAGAATCGTGATGCCACCAATAATCTGGACTCCAAGGATGCTGCAGAGGCTAAAAAGAAATACAAGTCAGAGTCAAGTGTGCTACTATCACACCCAATGAGAAGAGGGTTGAGGAGTTCAAACTGAAACAAACGTGAAAATCACCAATTGCCACTCTTCTGGGTGGCACTGTCTTTAGGGTAGCTATTATCTGCAAATATATTAATGGCTGGTTACAGGCTGGGTAAAATCCATCATCGTTGGTCATCATGCTTACAAGGACCAATACAGAGCAACTTATTTTTGTTGTTCCCTGGCCTGGAAAAGTAGAGATAACCTGCACACCTAAAGATGGAAGTCAAAAGGTGACATACATGGTACATAATTTGGAAGAAGGTGGTGTTGTTGCCATGGGCATGTACAACCAGGACAAGTCAGTTGAAGGTTTGGTACACAGTTCCTTTCAAATGGCTCTGTCAAAGGGTTTTTGTACCTCAGCACCAAAAACATGATTCTGAAGAAGTATGTCGGACACCTCAAAGACCTCTTTCAGGAAATCTATTACAAGCAACACAATATTCAAGTTTGAAGCTCAGAAGATCTGGCGTGAGCACAGGCTCATGATGACACAGTGGCCCAGGCTGTGAAATTGGAGGAGGCTTCATCTGGGCCTGTAAAAGCTATGATGGCGATACACAGTCAGACTCCATAGGCCAAGGTTATGGCTCCCTTGGCATGATGTGGCTGATTTGTCCAGATGTACTAAAAATGACAGGAGACATATACCAACCTTATTACTTCCATTTTTACCTGGTCCCAAGGCTTAGCCCACAGAGAAAATCTTGATGACAATGCTGAGCTCAGCTTCTTTGCAAAGGCTTTGGAAGAAATCTGCATTGAGACCACTGAGACCAGCTTTATGACTAAGAATTTGGCTGCTTGCATTAAAGTCTTACCCAATGTACTACGCTCTGACTACTTGAATACATTTGAGTTCATGGACAATCTTGAAGATAACTTGAAGGCTAAAGTAGCTCAGGCCAAACTTCAAGGTTAAACCTGGGCTTAGGAGAAATCTTTGTGATAAACAGGTCCACAGGTTTATATTTTTTTAAAGATCAAGAATAAAAGCAAAAATTATTTTGTAATTTGTTTAGGAGACAAAGTTGAACTTTTATATACATTTATAGCACTTTTATTTTTCATATAGTTATTGCCATCTTAATGAATGTGGCATGGAAATTTTTTTTAATTGTATTTTGTTGTGTGCTATGGTCTAGGAGTTACATTAGTACCTGTTCACATTAACTGTCACTTTTTCTTTTGCTCTAAGATAAATGACCAAAATTAGAAGTGTGCCCAGGGTAAGCAATAGTTATAGTTATCACCTTCTTTAACTTGGATCCCCAGCAAATCTCTTTTTCACTTGTGGAATTTAGGATCTAAACAGATAACCAAAGATTTGCTTTTCACCTCAGTATTCTTGACTGAATTTGCAATGACCTGTTTCATTGTAACAGCCAGTGGTTCTTGATGAAGACATGTCTTCTCGGTAGCCACAAGTCAGTCAACTTTAGAGTGTGATCTCAGCATATCCTCCAGGTCAGTTTCTTTTGATTCAGAAAATATACAACCCCTATCTCAAACATTCTTCATTCTGAATTCAACAGGTACACGGATTCAACTCCAGTGTCCCAAACATCATTATGTTAATTCAAGTTTCTTAAAATAGATCACATAATTGAAAGTAGAAATTATAAAACCAATAGTGATAGTAAAAGGTTTCTGAAACCCTGATCTCAAGCTATACTATAGAGCAATATTAATAAAAAACTGCATAGTATTGACATAGAAATAGACAGACTGATTAATCAATGGAACTGAATCAAAGACCTAGAAATAAACCCACATTCCTATAGGCACATGATTTCCAACAAAGAAGCCAAAAACATACAAGGGAAAAAAGAAAACACCTTCAAAAAATGGTGCTAGATGTCAGCATGTAGAAAACTGCAAATAGACCTGTACTTATCACCCTGCACAAAACTAAAGTCCAAGTGGATCAAAGTCCTTGACATAAAACCAGAGATTCTAAACCTATTAGAAGACAAAGTTGACTTTAGTTTTGTGCAGAGTGATAAATATGAATTTATTTACATTTTTCTACATGTAGACATCCAGCACCATGTGTTGAAGATGTTGTCTTTTTTCCATTGCATGGTTCTGGCATCTTTGTCAAAAATCAAGTATCTGTAGGTGTGTGGGTTTATTTCTGGGTCTTCTATTCAATTCCATTTATCCACTATGCTGTTTCTATGTCAGTACCATGCAGTTTTTATTACTATTGCTCTGTTGCACAGCTTGAGATCAGAGATGGAGAGACTGCCAGACAATCTGTTGTTGTACAGGATTGTTTTGGCAATTCTGGGTTTATTGTTTTTTCATATGAAGTTGAGAATTGTTCTTTCAAGTTCTGTAAAGAATTGTGTTGGTATTTTAACGGGAATTTCATTGAACTTGTAGATTGCTTTTGGCAGGATGGCCATATTCACTATGTTAATCCTACTGACAAAGTGGGGAAACGTCTGGAACTCATTGGCAGAAGAGACAGCTTTCTGATCACCAACAGCACAGGCTCTGAGATCAACAATTAATAATTGAGTTCTCATGAAATTGAGAAGCTTCTCTAAGTCAAAGGACACTGTCAATAGAACAAATGGCAGCCTACATACTGGGAAAAGATCTTCACCAAACCTACAGCAGACAGATGGCTGATATTTAAAATATACAAAGAAATTAAGAGGTTAAACATCAGCAAATCAAATGATCCTACAGAGCTAAACTGAGAAATCACAACAAAGGAATTGTGGATGGCTAAGAAACACTTAAAGAAATTCTCAATGTCCTTAGCCATCAGAGAAATGCAAATCAAAGATGTTCAGAATCAAATATGTAATGAGTCCTGCACAACTTAGCTACAAATTTGGCTCTGAAAGCACAATCCGCTCACTTTACGTAGTAATGCTCTCATGCCTTAAAACCCAGAAGAACACTGCTGTGTTCAGAGTCGTGTGTGTCAGAAGTTGTGATGTTTTCATGGAACATGAAAAACTGTCCACTCTTAAAGAAACATAATGTTTAAGTTACACAAAACAGAGATTTTTAATATTTTCCACTGTTACTCTCTAGCATGTTGATATTAAATTAATATATCTCTACATTGTTTCATGCTACAATCTTTTATTTTAAATATTGTTATTTGAGTTGATTTCTAGATTTTCATAAAAACATTCAATTGAATTTTAGTTTGTGAGAATTTCTAATAATATTTGAAAAATGACCATACACATAATTCTTTTGAATTACATATTTATATAAACCTTCACTCAGAATGGATTTTTATAATAAAATGCTCATAATTTGTCATGCAATAATAGGCAACTAATGCTTCAGTTTTTTTATGTCCATAATTTCATTACTGTGAAAGTATTGTGAATTATAGGATAAATGATTTTATTTTTCTTCATAAAAGTTTTAGGCTTTTAGACACACTGCTTTGATATTTCTTAGTTATATTTATGACTGTATCTACTTCTGTACTCATTTCTGGGTAAATGTTACAGACTTATAATGAGAAAATAATTTAAGGTCCCTTGATAGTTTTCTTGAGCTATTTCTTTTTCTTTTTTCATTTATGTATTTCTTGAGCTTTCACTGTTTGTATGTTGGTCAACCTTGATTAATATTTGCTGCCATTTTCTACTTTCTTGTTTTGTGCTCTTTTCTTTGAATTTAATTAATAATTTAACTCTTACTGAATTTCTCATTTCTTCACTCACATTACTTATTGCCATATACTGACTTTCCCACAGATACTTAGTTGGTACAACCTTTGGCTGGCTTGGGATATTGTTTTCACTGGCAAATACTAGTAACAAATGATTCTGTGTGTTTGCGACTTTTCATACCATTTTTAGTTCCCTCCTAATGCTTACAGTACCGTCCTTGAAAATATAGTATTCAGGAGGCTAGAGAGGTGGCATGGAGGTCAACAATACTCAATGATCTTGCCTAGGACCCAGGTTCAGTTCTGAACCCATATCTGGTGGCTCACAACTGCCTTAACTTCTTCCATGGGACACGGTGCCCTGTTCTGACCTCCTTAGACACCTTCATACACATGGTGCACATACAGGCAAGCAAGCATACACACATACATGAAACTTTAAAAGTGTAAAAACATTATATTCAGTAATGACAGGAATGTGTTCCAGATAGAATTGTCATTTGAAAATTTTCTTACATTTGGGGGGTCCCCATATCAAAGCTTGCAGACCTTTCTCCAGCCTCACAAAGAGCAGCCTGTTAGTCACATGGATTACTAGGATGTAAGCATTACCCTTGTAATTTTGATAAGCTAATCTCCTCTCCAGTACTCACAAAACAGACAGTCGCAGAAAATGGTTGCTAATCTGTGAGTACAAGTTTCTAGTCTGTAGATCTGCCTTTCTTCTCCAAATTCAGAAATAGCTTAATGGAGGCTGAACTTTTGCCAAGGGTAGAGTAAGATATAAAAAATAGGGATCAGGCCACAACAGGGATATGAAGTGAGAAAGGCTGGGCAGATGAACAGTTTTGGTTTTCATCGTTTTCTCTTTTGATCATACTAGTCCTTTGAGAGGGTTCTAATGTATGAATCAAAGTGCTTCTCTCCCTTCATTTTGCCATTTAGTTTCCAACAGTTTATTGTTCTTCCATCTCTTTGTTTTCACTTTCATTTTTCACCTTTTGCTGCAATTTTCCTTTCTGCTGCCCTGTCTTAGAGGATCATGGAGTGTGACAACATACCTTAAATTGAAGATATCTGTCATGTTTTTTAGAGCAATCACTTTGCAATTTTTTTCATGACAAACACCAGTAAACCAACAGTGGCCATTTCTACTGGAACAGAGCAAAATTTTAAATATGTGGCCTGAACTCCCTGCTTCTTTGACACATTTTGTTACACTGTGCCTTGATCAAAATCGAATGACATTTACCGGTTTTGTATTGATTGACTACTGCAGAATTTTTCTCTTTCTGAGAAACATTCTTTTTTAATTGCTTCTCATTCTCCTCAAACGTCTGCTACCTTATTTACTGGGCTAACTCATCATCATCCAGTTTACTTGTCATTTTCTCTGTTAGGCCCCTCCCATTTCCCCGCAGGTCTTTTGCTTATTTTTATTTTCTATTGTCTGATAGTAATTATAGCTTACAACGATTAATGCTTCAATGTGATTACCCAGTTTATCTTCAACTTCCTGAAGAGAAGAGCTGTAGTTTTCATTAGCCACAGTGTAGCTGTAGAGCCATTGGTATCCAAGCCTGTTGCAGTTAATTATATAATCAACACTGAATACATTGTCTTAAAGATACAGAAAACTCAATTTATACACCTAGAGTTATCTTTGGCTATAGGTTTCAAAACAGTAGTGGAATATTAAGAGAAAAATTGTTAAGAGGAAGTGCTTACATTAATACAAATAGTTGCAAAAGGAAGAACTATCAAATGGCTCCTAAAAATCATTACTAGATTAGCCGCACCACTTTTCTCCAATGGTATGGGTTTTGTATTTAAAAGAATTTTTGGTTTTGAGTTTCTTCCTGTTCTTCAATACTGAATTATCCCATTTCTAAACATGCCACCATGTCTAATACAATTGATCTTTTTCAAGAGTTGTTTAATATACACATGTGATGTCATTTAGTAGTTCTTTTGCTTTCTCAGTTCCTCGCCTGACAGTATTTTGATGTCAGGAAGATTAACTATTTTAGGCAGAAAAAGACTTAACAGTGAATGAGTTACCATGGGACATTGGAATTTGAATTTTAGCTGCCTTAAGTAATGATTTAGATTTACTTGTCAGATCTTGGTTGACTAAGTTTGGCTATGGATTAAATGAATGCTCAAGGTTTTTTCCCGGCTTGTAGCTTCTAAAGTAGAACAGTAGAACTGCCATCGAGATAACATCCATAGTATAGGGCACACGTTGGAGGGGGGGTTGCAAATGCTCCAAAAGCAGACTGACACCTGAGGCCTGTTCTGAAGCTTCAGTTATAAATGCTGCTGAAAATAATGCAAATTAAAAAAAAATAATTCTTCTGGTTTATGACAGAGTAAAGCAAACTAGAGATTTTCTAGAAGTTTTTCTTCATGAAAGGATGGAGTTTGAAGCAACAGCTTTTCTGGAAATCTGTTACATTAAGTCATGGCTTCTTAAGACCCAATGGTCTTAAGAGGAAAGAAGTGGGGCCATGTTGGAAGAACCAAATAATGATTCTCATTAGTACCAGAAATGGAAATAGGGAATCTCCAGGGGTTAAATTTTATAAAATTTGTTTCTATATGTCTTAGAGACAATGTTTCCTGTAGATTACTTTTCTTTTTCTTTTCTTCCACAATAGTAAATGGATAAGTGACACATAGAAGTCAGTGGAAAAATAGTCCTTTGGAAATTATGAAATAGTTATTTGACTTGATACTACTTTTAGCAACCAAAAAAAATGGTTATGTAGAATTCATGCTATAATAAAAATTTAAATATGTATTATAAAGTTTTCTACCTGATGTACTGTATTAGAGGTAATTACGTATCATCACATTGATAAGAGTCTTTGTCTGTAGAAAGTAGGGCAATGTCTGCATAGGTCTTTCTTCCACATTCTGTGCAGTGCTTGTACCTTGAGAATGGCCCTGAACTTCTATGATCCCAACAACTCTACCTTTCTGGGGCATTTTGACAAGGTTGAAGACCTCTTCATAGCAGCTGAAATTTAAAAAAAGGTTTTAAATTATAAAATAAATAGAGTTGTTTCACAAGACACCCAATTTTTCAAAAAGAGATATACTATTCTTGTTCTCAAGTATTTCTCTTAAAACTTTGTCAGGGGAGAGTGGCTTCTTTCCTTTCTGTATGAGGATGGAAATCCATTAAATTTGCTGTATTCATTTCAATTTTATAAAGACAAAATAACAATTTCTAAAACATTGAACCTTTTAAACAAAGATCTGAAAAATAGTTCAATCTTAAATTTTTATAAACATTCCATTTAGTTGTTTATAAAAAAGACACTGCAAGATTTCTATTACCTTTGCTTTTGCAGTGTTGAAATGCCTGACTGGTGAGAGAGTTCTTAGGAAGGGTGAAGTCATTTAGCATTAATTTAAGACAAATTTAATTAGAAATATGATACACCAGCTGCAAAATAAATCACAGAACAAATTCCTGAGCTCATTGTGAAGGATTTTGAGTTATGGGCTAATTTGAATAATCCAGCTCAATTGGGAATTGCCTCTCTGTCATTTGTGTAAAATTGAAGGCACCCCTGTAACTGCAGATATGTTTTCACTGGTACTTGAAACAATTTCTAAATAAATGGCAATAAAGGCTTGCTGAGAGCTTATAATAAAAGATCTTTAGTACTGTTGCTCTCTCTCGCTCTCTTAGCTTTTTTTATTCATTCAAACCCTGAAGGGTCCAAATAATGCACTCCAGAACAAACGTGCTAAAAATTCTGTGTCCATTGCACATAATGAAATTAGGGTGCCATAGACCTATCTGTATGTACATAGTATGGTAGGGGACACAGGAAAGTGGAAATGTGAGGTAGCTATGATGGTAGTCAGCCAAATAAGATGAAGAGCGACATAATGTTTAATAGTCAAAGCTGAAACTATAGGAAAGAACAGAATATAAACAAAAGTACTCAAAAAGATCGCTCATTTCATACAACAAATAAAACTCAATAGACCAGCAATCCAGAAAATATAATACATAATTAAAAGAAAATTAAACACTGGAAACAAACACATGATGATATCAGAAGGCAAAGACTTGAACACAGTCTTATCAATATGGTCAAAATAAAGTCTTATACACTGAGACTGACTAAGAGAATCTAATAAGAAATGAAATCATCAAGAAATAAGCCACCCAGCTCTACCATTCCTGGGTTTATACCCAAAAATGTTCTACTATAGAACAGGGACACTTGCTCAATTATGTTCATAGCAGTTTTGTTCATTATAGCCAGAATCTGGAAACAACCTAGATGTCTCTCAACCAAAGAATGGGTAAAGACATTGTGGTTCATTTACACAATGAAACACTACTCAGCTATTAAAAACAAAGAAATCATGAAATTTTCAGGCAAATAGAAGGGACAAGAAAAGATCATCCTGAGTGAGGTAACCCAGACTACAAAAGACACACCTGGTATGTACTCACTTGTAAATGGATTTTTAGCCATATAATATAAAACAATCATATTACAATTCACAGACCAAAGAAGATAAAAAAAACAAGGACCCAAAGGGGGCGGTACTTAACTCCCATTAAGAAGAAGAAATAGAAGGGACAGCAGAAATGGTTGAAGAAAGGGGCAGAGTAAGAGAGGGAACATGGAGAGAAATAAGGTTCAATATCAGGTCTGTGGAGAGCAGGGTGGGAAGGCAGAGGGCTTGCACAGTGAAGAGAAATCTTGGGCAGGGACTTCTCTGTGACAAGATGGAGACCTATGACAGGGTAGGCTCCTGGGAGGATATGAGGGTGACTCTAGCTGGGACTCCCAGTAACAGGGGTCATAAAGACTGAAGAGGCCACCCTCTAACTAGACACAACTCCTAGTGGAGGGAGGGGAACACCAACCCAACCACAAAATTTCAACCCCAAATTTACCTTGACTACAAGATGTGCAAGGATAAAAATAGAGCAGATATTGAGGGAATGTACAACCAATGTCTTGTTCAACCTGAGTCTCACCCCGTGGGAGATAGGCAATCCCCGTTATGCTTGCAGATGGGAGCCTAGCATAGCTGTCCTTTGGATTGCTTCACTCAGCAGCTGATGGAAACATGCAGAGACCCACAACCAAACATTGGGTGGAGCGCAGGGAGCCTTGTGGAAGGGGGGCAGGACTGAAGGACCCAGAGTGGACAGGATATCCACAAGAAGACCAACAAAGCCAATTAAACAGAGCCCAGGGAACTTGCGGTGACGGAAACACCAACCAAGGATCATGCATGGACTAGACCTAGGCCCCCTACATAGATGTAGCCTATGGACCGCTTGGTCGCCATATAGCTCCTCACATAGTAGGGGAAATGGAGACTGACTCATGGACTCTGTTGCCTAATTTTCGATCACTTTTCACTGGCGGGGTTACCTCACCAGGCCCTGGGGAAGTGGATGAGCTTAGTTCTGACCAACTTTTGTGGTGGGATGGGGTGGGTGGGGAGGGGGATGGGTTCCCCTTCACAAAGGAGTTGAGAAGGGGAAATGGGGGAAACAGAAAAGGAAGGTGGAACTGGGAGGAGAAGAAAGAGAGAGCTATGACGGGGATATAAAATGAATACATAAAAATTAAAATTAATATTTAACATTTTCAAATGAATTTTAACAAGTGTGCATGTATAATTTGAAACACAAAATATCATTGTCATCTGATTCTATGAAATATTTATTAGATGACTATTGTATATGCAGATAAAAAATTTAAGCTTATTTTGGAATTCCTGGATGTATTATGAAGAATGTGTGATGATTATGTTCTAAAGGAAGCATTGAGTTTCTTCAACACTTTGCAGTTAATATGGCTTTACAAATACACATATTTAAATCTCCTTTGAAAACACTGAACTTGGGCATATGGAATATTTGTCTGAGTCTTTTAGCACCCTTGCAGTGTTATCATTAAAACATCACCAAAGTGCAAAAGGAAAATCATGTTTGTCATTTTGAATTTCTACTTAAAACCACTTGAATATTGAACTGAGAGACATACCATTATGGAGTTAAACTTCGCTAGTGTGTTTTCGACTATATAGAGACTAAATTTTAAGTCAAAGGGGTAGTTTCCGCAAATTATCCATGTGACTTTAATTTAAAAAACAAACAAACAAACATGGTTTGAAGATCAAGGAGAGGGAACAGTAAACACTGTCAGTGTTGAGTGATATTTGTGGCAGTATATAACTTTATGACTTATATTTTAGTTGTTTTGACCCATAGTATACATAAATTCATTCCATGCTTTTTGAACATAGTAGAAGTGATTGACCTAGCACCACAAATTTGAATTTTATTTGTGACAGAGAAGTATTCTATATCTTTTTATGTCCTAGCATTGTGCAAAACTGCTGAAACCTTACCCAAAACTTTCTTTTTAAAAAATTTTTATTATTTTCTTATTGTTTATAATTTATTCACTTTGTACCTCGGTTGTAGCTCCCTTCCTCAACTCCTCCCAGTCCCACCCTTCCTTCCCCTTTCCTCCCCTATCTCTTTCCCCTACTTCATTGATAGGGGAAGTGCTCCTTCCCTATTGTCTGACCCTAGCCTATCAGGTCCCATCAGGACTGCCTGGAGCCTCTTCCTCTGTGGGCTGGCTAGGTCTCCCCAACAGGGAGAAATGATCAAAAAGCAAGCAACTAAGTTTATGACAAAGACCATCTATTCTTCCCTTACTAGGGAACCTACATGGAGACTGAGGTGTCTATCTGAGCAGGGGATCTAAGTCTTCTCTATGCATGGTCTTTGGTTGATGCATCAGTTTCTGCAGAATCCCCTATGTCCAGCTCTTTTGGCTTTCTTGCTATCCTTGTGGGGCTCCTATCCCCTCTGGGTCCTTCTATATACACCCTCTTCCTTAAAACTCCCTACTCTCTGTTCATTGTTTGGCTGTGGGTCTCTGCATCTGCTTCAATCCCCTGCAGGGTGGAGTCTTTTAGATCACATTTGTAGTAGGCGCCCATCCCTCTCTTCTACCACTTCTGGTGTCTTTCCTGTTTTCCTTTATGAATGAGAATGAAATAACTTCCCTAGGGTTTTCCTTGCTGTTTTGCTTCTTTAGGTCTGTAGATTTTAGTATATTTTTCATACATTATATGACTAATAACCACAGGTAAGTGAGTACATACCATATGTATCTTTTGTACTCTGGGTTACCTCACTCAGGATGATCTCTTCTTGTGCCTTCCATTTTACTGAAAATTTTGTGATTTCCTTGTTTTTAATAGTTAATAATATTCCATTTTGTAAATGTACCCCAATTTCTGTATCCATTATTCGCTTGAGGGACATCTAGGTTTTTTTTTTTCCATATTCTGGCTACTACAAATAAAACTCTATGAACATAGTTGTTCAAATGTCCTCGTTATATGGTTGAGCATCTTTTGGATATATGCCCAGGAGTGGTATAGGTGGTAGCACTATTCCCAGTTTTCTGAGAATGCATTGTATTGTTTTCCATTGTGGTTCTACAAGTTCACATCCCTACCAGTAATAGAGGAGGGTTCCCCTTTCTCCACATCCTCTTTGGCATGTGTTGTCACTTGAATTTTTGATCTTAGCCATTCTGACTAGTGTGAGATGGAATCTCAGTCTTTTTTATTTGCATTTCCTGATGGCTAAGGGTGGTGAGCATTTCTTTAAGTGTTTCTCTACCATTCCATATTCCTCTGTTCAGAATTCTCTGGTAAGCTCTGTACCTCATTTTTTTTTTAAGTTGGATTATTTGTCTTGTAAGTGTTTAATTTCTTGAGCTCTTTATATATTTTGGATAGTAGCCCTCTGTCAGATATAGGCTTGGTGAATATCCTTTCCCAGTCTTTAGGCTGCCATTTTGTTCTGATGACAGTGTCCTTTTCTTTACAGAAGCTTTTCATTTTCATGAGGTCCCATTTATTGATTGTTTCTCTTAGAGTCTGAGCTGATGTTGCTCTGTTCAGGAAGTTGTCTCCTGTGTCAATGAGTTCAAGGCTCTTCCCCACTTTTTCTTTTAACACATTCAGTGTGTCTGGGCCTTATGTTGAGGTCTATGATCAGTTGTACTTTATTTTTTCAGGGTGATAAGTATGGATCTATTTGCATTTTTCTACATGTATACATCCAGTTAGACCAGCACCATTTGTTGAAGATACTGTCTTTTTTTCCACTGTATGTTTTTGGCTTTTTTTGTGAAAACTCAGTTGTTCATAAGTGTGTGAGGTATTTCTGGGTCTTTGATTCAATTCCATTGATCCGTCAGTCTGTTTCTCTGCCAGTACCACGCAGTTTATTTGGGAAACACTGCATTTCCACACTATAAAATTACTTTTACTCTTCTTATCTGTATCGTATAACTTGACATTGAAGTTACTCTGTGCTATCCGCATGTAGGAAGCAGAGTGCTGTGCTGTTCATCCTTCCAGTAAACGCATCTGCAGTAGTCACTGTAATCCTTATGCATGTAAGCTTTATCTTTCCCCCTTTATTTGTTTCAATAGTCATTTATCTCAATGAGGACTATTTATTTTCCAGCTTAAGATGTAGTCGTGTTACTATTTTACTTATTTTTTCTCAAAAATTTCTAGCTTTGGCCAGTAGAAGTTCTTCTGTTCGTCTCTGAACTTCTGCCTTTCCCTAGTTCTATTAGCAGCTATTTCTTCAGGGAGCTCTCATTTTTTTTTCAACTATAAATTCGTCCTCATTGCTTCTGAATTGCCATCGTTGCCTCTCAATCTGAGAGTGCTTAGATGCATGTACACATATTAACACATGTATGTTCATATACTTGGAATGATCTCTGCAGATGGCCATTTTATGATAAGATAGGCTTGTATATTTGATGTCTCCAACTCTCAGCTATTATCAAATTGATCAGTTTAACCTCTTCTCTGTTCATTTGCATTTCAACAAAATGATCTCATTGTCCATGACTGTATTACATTCCCCTTGATGTCCTAAAAATTAATTAGTATCTTAAAATAACTCAAATTTATTAACAGTTTTGTAGGGCAGAAATGTGACACAATCACACTTGGCTAAAATCTAGGTGTCAGCTGAGGTGTTGTTTATAAATGAATCTATTTTTCTTTCTGTTATCAGCTTCTGTAGTTTTTATTTGAATGCTTATAATAGCTTCATTCCTAAGCACCCAAAAGACTCTCATTCTGTGATGAATATAAAATAGCTACTATGGTTGCTATTTTGAACACTAGTTCCTCAATGGTGGTTTTATTTGGAGAGTTGTGTAACCATAAAAAGGTTGGAGAGTAGAGTGGCCTTTGGAGATAATAGGCTCGATGCTGATTCCAGCTTAACTCTTTGCAGCAATATGAAGAACTACTACATGCTTCTTTAGCCACGAATTATGCTGTGCCATCCATGATACCTTCTCTGCAAAGATGAATTAGAACCAATAAAATCCTGAACCCAAATAAACTTTCAGCCCTAAAGTTGTTTCTTGGAAGCAATTATTGCAGTCTAAGTAAAACTGACATACTCCTATGAAAATCTCAACTTAGGGGATTTTCCATTTGGTTAGAAAAGTAGCTAGGAACATAATTGCTTAGTCTTATATAGATGTTAAATGCAGTGTTCTAGGAAACTGTCTTGTGATGTGTCCATATCATTTTGTACGCTCACCAGCTGTGAAGTGTGTTACGTCAGATTATAAGCTCACTATCAACAGATTGTGTTAAGTTTTGGATTTTAGCTAGTCTAGTGAATGTGAACTTATGTTTCATTATTGTTCTTATTTGGAATTCACTAATAGCCAATATTATCTTCTATATTTTCAAATGTTTATTTTTATTTGTCTTCTTTGGAGAAAATTCTATATATTTTAAGAGGTCTTAATATATTTTACACTAGTCTTTAACTGAATATGTCTTTCACAAATGTATATTTTTCATCTGTTATTTGACTTTCTATTCTCTTAATGTCCTTGGCAAACCAGAAATTTTCTTTTAAAGAAAATATAAATAATATTTCCATATATCAGACTATTGCTATTTTTGGGTAGATGGATTATAATTTAAAATTTATTAAGCTCGAGGTCATTTATACATACATAAACATACACATACATACACACACAGACACACACACACACACACATACATATATATATATATGTCTCTTTCAAAAAACTTTAATTTCAACTTTTATTTGAGACCCATAGTAAGATGATCATTCCTCACTCAAAAAGGCAAAAGGGACAGATAGCAGAAGAGAGAGAAAACAGGGAACAAGGTAGGAGCCTACCACAGAGGCCTCTGAAAGACTCTATCCAGCAGGTTATCAAAACAGATGCTAAGACTCATAGCCAAACTTTGGACAGAGTCCAGGGAATCTTATGAAAGAAGGGGGAGATAGAAAAAGCTGTAGAGGACAGGAGCTCTGCAAGAAGAGCAACAGAACCAAAAAAATCTGGGCACAGGGATCTTTTCTGAGACTGATACTCCAACCAAGGACCATGTTTGGAGATAACCTAGAACCTCTGCACAGAAGTAGCCCATGGCAACTCAATCTTCAAGTGTATTCCCTAGTAAGGAGAACAGGGACTGTCTCTGACATGTCCTCAGTGGCTGGCTCTTTGATCACCTCCCTCTGAACGGGGCAACAGCCTTACCAGGCCTCAAAGGAAAAGAATGCAGCCAACCTTGATGAGACCTGATTGGTTAGGGTCAGTTGGAAAGAGAGGAGGACCACCCTTATCAGTGGACTGGGGGAGAGGTATGGGGGGGGGGGAAGAGAGAAGAAAGGTGGGATTGGAAAAGGACAAGGGAGGGAGCTCAGCTGGGATACAAAAGAAATAAATTGTAATTAAAAAAAGAATTTATATACTGCCATAGAGGAAAATGATTGGCCTAGAGCTTGCATTTCCTGTATTTTTCTTCTGGGCTCTGTGTTTAGAGTTTAGTTATGGTTAGGTTCATTACTTTAAAGATGTGTATTTCTGATAAAATGTGTTTATTCAAACTCATTTCTTAATACTAAAAAGGTAAACTGAATTAAAAGCAGATTAATCAATCATTCATTACAAAAAGATGTAGCCACCGATGCATGTCTCCCTTTGCAAACTAAAGCAAAAGTAAAAGAATTCAGTGTTGTACAGAAAGCTGGCAACAAAGTTTGTCATAGAAAATTACAGTGAAATCTGGATTTACAGACGAGAGTTTCAGATTTTTACTAATCTTTTTAGATATGTATTTTAGGGAACATGCATAGATTTCATCTGTAGAAAATAATAATATTTTTCCTTTTCAAATGTTAACATGTCTACCCATTTAGTAATCCCCAAATTCTAGATGATTAAAATATACACATAGATAAAAGAAAGGCCTAGCCATTGAGTTAATGTGATAGAGGGTACTGGAGAGTACAGAAGCACAACTAAGATCGTAAAGTAGAAGGATAGGAGTCCTGGAGAGAGTTGGAGTAGAAAATAATCCCAATTCTTTTTTAAATTATATTTTTATTTTTTATATTACTTTCATATTATTCATTTTGAATCCTGGCTGTAGCCCCCTTCTTCACTCCCTCCCAGTCCCACCCTCCCTCTTTCTTCTCCTCCCATACCCCTCTCCAAGTCCACTGATAGGGGAGGATATCCTCCCCTTGCATCAGAACCTAGCTTATCAGGTCTCATCAGGACTGGCTGCATTGTCTTTCTCTGTGGCCTGGCAAGGCTGTTCCCCACTCAGGGGGAGGTGATCAAAGAGCCAGACACTGAGTTCATGTCAGAGACAGCCCCTGTTCCCCTTACTAGGGAATACACTTGGAGACTGAGCTGCCATGGGCTACATCTTAGCAGGTGTTCTAGGTTATCTATGAATGGTCCTTGGTTGGAGTAGCAGTCTCAGAAAAGACCCCTGTGCCCAGAGTTTTTGGTTCTGTTGTTCTCTTTGTGGAACACCTGTCCTCTCCAGGTCTTACTATCTTTCTCTTCTTTAATAAGATTCCTTCATTCTGCCTAAAGTTTGAGTATGAGTCTCAGCATCTGCTTTGATACCCTGATGGATAGAATCTTTCAGAGACGCTCTGTGGTAGGCTCTTGTCTGGTTCCATATTTTCTCCCTCTTCTGACGTTCATCCCGTTTGCCTTTCTGAATGAAGGTTGAGCGTCTTACTCAGGTTGTTCCTTCTTGCTTAACTTCTTTAGGTGAACAGATTTTAGTATGTTTATCTTATATTATATGTCTAATATCCACTTATAAGTAAGTATATACTGTTTGTGTCTTTCTGCTTCTGGGATGCCTTACTCATGATGTTTTCTAGATCTCACCAATTGCCTGCAAATTTCATTATTTCCTTGTTTTTAATTGTTGTGTAGTATTCCACTGTGTAAACATACCACAGTTTCTATCCATTCCTCCATTGAGGGACATCTGGGTTGTTTCCAGATTTTAGCTATTATGAATAAGGCTGCTATGAACATAGTTGAGCAAATGTCCTTGTTGTGTACTTGAACATATTTTAGATATATGCCTAGGAGTGGTATAGCTGGCTCTTGAGAAACTGCTATTCCTAATTGTCTGAGAAAGCACCAGATTGATTTCCTAAATGGTTGTACAAGTTTATATTCCCACCAATCCCAGGCAATTATAATCTTGCTTTAAACAACATATCTTAAAAGAAATTCAACTTGTTAGGAAATAACTAATAATGCTTTTACAATAAAAGACATAATAAAAATTTTAAAGCTTTTAATAAGAAACCCTTCCTATCAAGTAACTGATAAATTAGAGACAGATGATAGTATTTAACTACTCTTGTATTGTTTTTGTTTGTTTGGTTTTTTTGTTTTGTATTAGTATCAGGTAATTTAATTGAATGATGTGTACAGGAAACAAGAAACAAAGTTTACTTTTGTTGTTTGTTTGATTGCTGTTTGATTTTTAGTTTTATAGGATAAAAGTTACTGTAATGATCTGAAATAACTAGGTCTAAGGAGAAGAAAAATGACCAAACTAAGACTGAGTTTGTGGCAAAAATAACAGGTTTTCTTCTGCATAATGAGAGATTTAAGACTAGAAATGAAGTCATCAAGATCTCAGCCAAATATGATTTTTTTTTTCTAGCATTACCCCTTTGTGAAAACTCCAAAGCCGGTTAAATTGGATGCAATTATGCCTTCTGTTATTCAGTGGGCCTAAGCAAAGGCACTGTTTACAAACAATTAAAAGTCTGGAATTTATTTTCTTAAACTTCTTAGCCAAAATACACTGTCAAGAGTGTGGGTGTTTCCTAAATCATACACACACACACAGAAAGAGTGAGAGAGAAAGAGAAAGAGAGAGAACACTCACCATTTCTAAATAGTAGAAACTATCCAAAATGATGGTTTAAACAGAAAATTGGTTCAACATTTAAAGTACTTTTGTATATTCTTATTCTTCCAGAAATATTGCAGTATAGAGGGAACAAGGAGAATAAGCCCTGTATTTTACCTCTTTCCTTCTCTTCTATATATGTAACCTCATAGTGCAAGTTACATTTTTTTTGTTTAAATTAACTGGAAGATATTTAATATAAAATGAGTATAATATATGTGATTATAAGTGAACAAATTATTAAATTATGCAAATGATACTGGTAGAATATTAAGTACAACCAGGAATGCCAAGGTACTAGTTCTCAGCTTAATCACTGATAGCTTTCTCTTTAATTGTATGCAGAAAATTCATGGATGCTTAATTTAGTAACTCCTGAAGTACCTGCAGTTGTACAGGTTCTACATTACACACTCATTAAGTATGCTGTTTATCCTCCTCATAATTTAATTAAGAACTCTAAAGGCTATATGATGGGGTAAAATTATTTTTAGAATGTCTCCAAGTAGGTAGGTTATAGTTACAATAAGGTGTGTTATGTTGTACATGACATTAAGACCAAGAATTGTGAAAATGGCTCTGCAGTGTGACAGCTTATATCTCAACAAATCTTATTGTTGAGTCTCTATAACTCTGTCCTTTTTAAAGTGTCACAAAATATATAACCATAACTAAAAGCAGGAAATTCAAACATGGTTAAATTTTCTATAGGAATTAATAAGAAAATGGGGTAGGGTTTTTTTTTCTTATTTTTAATCTGTAAAAAGTAGAGAAAGTTTTCAGGTGAAGTTACACTAGCTCATCTACTCCTTGACATCAGTGTATGTATGTTTAAGTTTCCATGTTCAAAGTATTGTGTGCTTGTATGTAAATGTTGATTAGGAAGAGACATAATTCAGCTTGCTCTGGAAATCACCTATCATGATGCATAAATCTAAATCTTTCCCTCAGGGAACTCATCTAGATGTCATATTTCATCTATGTCTTCTTTTCTCAGCTTATGTCATTAAAATATATGGATAATATTAATTATTCTGCCATAATATAGAGCGTGTTTGCAAACTGGGAATTTGTGAACTTACTTTCCCCATTTGGGTGATTTTTGGATGACGTTTCCATTTCACTCTGCTAGCTCAACACAAGTTTAATGCTGGAAGTAAAAGTCAGCCTCTTGGCCATAAGTCTCAGCGTCTGCTTTGATAGTCTGCAGGGCAGAGGCTTTCAGAGGCCCTCTGTGACAGGTTCCTAGGTTGTTTCCTGTTTTCTTCTTCTTCTTCTTCTGAAGGCAAACCTCTTTGCCTTCCAGGATGGGGATTGAGAGTTTTAGTCAGGGTCCTCTCTCTTGATTAGTTTCTTTAGATGTAAAGATTTTAGTAGGTTTATCCTATATTATATGTCTATATGAGTGAGTATGTACCGTGTGTTTCTTTCTGCTTCTAGAACAGCTCACTCAGGATGATCCTTTCTAGGTCCCACCATTTACCTGCAAATTTCATGATTTCCTTATTTTTCATTGCAGAGTAATACTCCATTGTGTAGATGTGCCACAATTTCTGCATTCATTCTTCAGTTGAGCAGCATCTGGGCTGTTTACAGCTTCTGGCTATTACAAATAAAGCTGCTACAAACATGGTTGAGCAAATATCCTTATTGTGTACTTGAGCCTCTTTTGGATATATGCCTAGGAGTGGTATGGCTTGTTGGGCAGAGCGCATGGAATCTTATGTAAGAAGTAGGAAATAGTAAGATCTGGAGAGGACGGGAACCAAACAAGGAGAGCAACAGAACCAGAAAATTTGAACACAGGAAACTTCCCAGAGACTCATACTCCAACCAAGGACTATTCATGGAAATAACCTAGAACCCCTGCACAGATGTAACACATGGCAGTTCAGTGTCCAAGTGAGTTACATAGTAAAGGGAAGAGGGACTGCCTCTGACATAATCTGATTGGCCTGCTCTTTGATCACCTCCCCCTGAGAGGGGAGCAGCATTACCAGGCCACAGAAGATGACAATGCAGCCACTCTTGATGTGATCTGATAGACTAAGAAGGAAGGAAAAGAGGACCCCCCCCCATCAGTGGACTTGGAGAGGGGCATGCTTGAAGAAGGGGGAGGGAGGGTGAGATCGGGAGGGGAGGAGAGAGGGGCTTATGGGGGGATACATAGTGAATAAAGTCTAATTAATAAAAAAAAGTCAACCTCTTAACAGGTAAGCAAAGCAGGTCAGGGGCTTGCTTGAAGGAGAGGCCAACCTTTTTAATTTTAATTTTTATTTTTTATTTTTTATTTTTTTTTTAAAACTTGAATACATTTTTATTATTTAAAACAATTAAGATTTTACACACACACACACACACACACACACATATATATATATTCCCTCTGTCAGAAACGTTTTGTGTTTGAGTGAATACATAATCTTTAGAGATCAGCTCTTATTTAAATGAATGCTGTTGTAACCACTATTGGTAGTTTGTTTCTGGGTTTCTATTATAATACAATTAGAAAACACAACCCCAGAATTCCTATGATGATGCTTCTTTATCCAGAGCCTTAAACTGCAACCACAGCCCATGTAATCCTCCCTCTCTCTGACCAGTGCACACTTCAAGGGATCTGTTTCTCATCTTCCTATATCTAGCACACTGCTTATCAAACATGTACTTTAAAATTCTCAGTTAGGGCTGGGGAGATGGCACGGACAAAATCCTGAATCCCAGCTCCAGATCCCATATCAAAAAGGCCCATGTACAGGGCTGAAGAGAGGATTCAGTGGTTAAGATCCTTGACTATTCTTTTTTTTTTTTTTTTTTTTTTTTTTTCAATGCAGTTTATTCAGGAACATTGAACAATCCTCGGACCCCGGGGAAAGCCAGCCCACAGCTTAAATAGCCTCTGGGTAGCCAACCCAGGCGTGCCACGGGGGCAATGCAGATAGGCCCACATACATGGAAGCAAGCCAGATCCTCGGCCTTAGCCAAATGTGGAGTTGTTCGTGACAGAGAGCACTCACCATCGGGAAGGTGGAAGGCGGAAACCAGCTCCATCTTTAAGGCACAGCATTCCGCAGCTCTCTACAGTTCCCCCTTTTTGTTTTAGACGCATCAGGCAAGAGTAGAGGTCTGATCTCTGATATTAGAAATAAATTGGGACTTTGTACAGATGTTCATTTAGGTGTCATCCACCCAAAGAGCATCAGACCGTCCGATACCTTTTTCTCAGAGGCGGGACCTGGGGCATCAACCCGCATGCAATCAGACATGCTCTTCTCTGGGTCCAAAGCGGCTGACCCTGAGTGCAGTGCTTAGCCTCGCATCCTGAGCGTATCATTTTAGCTTTTTATGGTATCCAACCATGCTTGGGGAGAATGTCCTGCTTCAATGGCTGTAAAGGCCTGAATTTTTATTTTTTGAATTACATTTTATTAACTTTGTATCTCAGCTGTATCCCGCTCCCTCATTTCCTCCCTCATCTCCTCCCTGCCCCTTTCAAAGTCCAAGGAGAGGGGAGAACCTCCTCTCCTTTCATCTGACCCTTTTTTATCAAGTATCTCCAGGACTGGTTGCAAAGTCCTCCTCTGTGGCCTAGCATGGCTGCTCCTTCTTTGGGGGGTGGGGAGGTCAAAGAGCCTGCCATTGAGTTCCTGTCAGAAATAGTCCCTGCTCCCACTTGGATACTGAGCTACCATGGGCTACATCTGAGCAGAGGTTCTAGGTTATATCCATACATGGTTCTTGGTTGGAGAAACAGTCTCATATAAGATCTGTGCCCAGACCACATTTGGTCCTTATGGAGCTCCTGACCTCTCCAGGTCATATTAACTCCCCCTTCTTTCATATGATTCCCTGCACTCTGCCAAAGGTTTGGTTATGAGTTTCAGTATCTGCTTTGATACACTGCTAGGTAGTGTCTTTCAGAGGCCCTCTGTGGTAGGCTCCTGTCCTGCTACTTGGTTTCTCCTACATCTAATGCAATTTGTCTTTCTACGTGAGGATTGATCATCTTACCCTGGGTCTTCTTTCTTGTTTATCTTCTTTAGGTATATACACTTCAGTATTTTTATCATATCTTATAGGTCTAAATAAACACTTAAAGGGATGCTTATTGTCCTTAGCCATCAGAGACATGCAAATCAAAACGACCCTAAGATTTCACCTTACACCCATCAAAATGGCTAAAATAAAAAACTCAAGTGACAACACATGCTGGAGAGGTTGTGGAGAAAGAGGAACCCTCCTCCACTGCTGGTGGGAATGTAAACTAGTACAACCACTTTGGAAATCAATCTGGTGCTTTCTCAGACAATTAGGAATAGTGCTTCCTCAAGATCCAGCTATACCACTCCTACACATATATCCAAAAGATGTTCAAGTACACAACAAGGACATTTGCTCAACCATGTTTGTAGCAGCTTTATTTGTGATAGCCAGACTCTGGAAACAACCCAGATGCCCCTCAGTTGAGGAATGGATACAGAAATTGTGATATTTTTACACAATGGAATACTACTCAGCAATTAAAAATGAAATCATGATATTTGCAGGCAAATGGTGGGATCTGGAAAAGATCTTCTGAGTGAGGTATTCCAGGAGGAGAGGCCAGCCTTTTAGTAGGTAAACAAGAGGAGTAGGACCATTATGCAAGGAGTTCTAGGAGTCCTAACTTCCTCAAATAATATTGAAGTTTGTTAATGGATAAATTTTAATTCCTGGAGCCTATAACATTTTAAGATTAAAAATATAAATCAGTAGTTCTGGAAGATTCTTAATGGGCATTTATCCTTTCTAGAAACATACAATCTCCTGCTTGGAGAGAAAATTTATACAGTGAAAAAGAACCAAAGACTAAATATAGTAAAGGAATACCTATGGAGCAATTGCTATTATTGAATTGAATGTTACTAAATTTATGCACTCTAAATTATTACTCTATATTAACCTCAAAAAACTAATTTCTCAGAGGTGGATTTATTTTTGAAAGACTACCTCATTCTGAGTACTTTCCAATCTAGTTTTATTCTTCAGTTGGAAAGGAGGCCTCCTTTAGTTATGGTTAAATTTTCAAACTGTTATGCTCTTAGGGTGAGCATAAATATCCTGAAAGATAATTTGGAATGCATCTCATTAAGCCAATGACAGATAAGGAAATATGTAGATAAAGGTCGTCTATTCTATTAATGGCATTTAGAATGGAAGAAAGGGTTACAGCTAGTTACATTTTGGCTGTTCTTGTCAGATGCTGTTGTTGCTTTGCTGTAAGCTCATGTCATAAGCCAGGCAACTTACAAATAAAGATTTATTTTTCACAGCATTGGGGCTTAAGCGAGTCAAAAGCCAAGTGATGACAGATGTGGTGTAAGAGCTCATTTTCTAATAGAGAGATAGCATCACCCACTGTACCCTCTTGTCGGGGAAAGGACAAACAAACATCACTAGTTATCTGTTATATGGAAAGTCTTGTTCTCTAGGGCTCCATCCTTACGATATGATTTCCCCCCATAAAACTGCTTCTAAATACCATCATCTTGAGGAGTAATGATTGTTGTATGAATTGTGAAGAGAAACAAACATTTGAGCCTAACAGATATGAGCTCCAATAATGAGTTACTGAATGAAGTTGGTTAGTTCTGTTCTTTCAATATTGATTCGAATATAAATCAACCATTTAACCATTTCATTTTTTATATTGTACATTATAAAAAAGATGGACTAGTCAAGTTTGAAAAGTAAAATAAAGGCCAATAAACAAAATGTGACCGTGTATGCCTGGCATCTATAGTTAAATTACTAATTAGATATGTTGAAAACTTTAGAACCTTTCTATGTCTCAACTGTTCTCTCAAAAAAAAAAAAGTGATTTCCACCATCAGGTGGCACATGCCATTCACCGAAGAACCCTTTTTGAGAGTCTGTTATAGGTGTGTGTTCTTGCAGGCATTGTATATGTACATGCACATCTCTACTCCGTAATGTTGAGGTCAAGGACTGGTACTGGTTCACTTCCTCAACCATTCCCACCTAGGTTAGTGGGACAGTGTCTCTCAAGGAAGCTGGAACTCGCTAGGTCAGGTATATTGATGGGTAGAAAGTTCTACGCAGCCTCAGCATTCCTCCACCACTCCAGAACTCGCAGCTACAGGAGACTGTCTCCTCAGCTGTCATTTACATGGCTTCTAGAGACTGAACTCAGGCCTGTGCTTACATGGCAAGTAGCCTACAAGTTGAAATATCACCTTTGGCTCTCATGGCAGAACTGTTTTTCAAACAGCACAGTCTTAATAACTGCATATGAAGCACAGGCATAGACCAGAACTGCCCATGAAAAGCTACTGCATCACCCTACCTAAAACAGAAGAAAAACAATTGAAAGATGTTAACAGTCTCATGCTGTAGGAGCCTATCTCTCTGTTCCAACAGTAATATGGCAGCAGGAGCTATCCTGTTTTACAGTCCTCTAGCTAACTCTAATTAACCATTCAGAAGTAGATAGTTGAACCAAATTAGGTTCTCATAATTCTTCATCATGAATTTAGAATAGGAACTTAAACATTAGAGTGTTGGTCAACCTGTTAACTCTAAGGGTGATCTTTTTAATTGATTTATTTTTTAATAATTATAATTTATAAACTTGTATCCCAGCTGTAGCTCCCTTCCTCATCTCCTCCCAATCCTATGCCTTCTTCTTCTTCCTCTTCTCCCATGTCCCTTCCCCATCCAATGATAGGGGAGGTCCTTTCTCCTTCCACCTGACCCTAGCCTATCAGGTCTCATTAGGACTGGCTGCATTTTCTTCCTCTGTGGCCTGGTAAGGCTGCTCCCCCATCAGGGGGAGGTGATCAAAGAGCCAGCCACTGAGGTCATGTTAGAGATAGCTCCTAAACCCATTACTAGGGAACCCACTTGGACACTGAGCTGTCATGGGCTAAATCTGTGCAGGGGTTCTAGGTTACCTCCATGCATGGTCCTCGGTTGGATTATTAGTCTCAGAAAAGACCCCTGTGCCCAGAGATTTTGGTTCTGTTGCTCTCTTTGTGGAGTACCTGTCCTCTCCAGGCCTTACTATTTCTCTCTTCTTTTATAAGATTCCTTCACTCTGTCTAAAGTTTGAGTATGAGTTTCAGCATCTGCTTTGATACCCTGCTGGATAGAATCTTTCAGAGACTCTCTGTGGTAGGCTCTTGTCCTGTTCCATATTTTCTCCCTTTCTGATGTCCATCCTGTTTGCCTTTCTGAAGGAAGGTTGAGCGTTTTACCCAGTGTGCATCTTCTTGCTTAGATTCTTTAGGTGCACAGATTTTAGTATGTTATTCCTATATTATATGTTTAATATCCACTTATGTAGGAGTATATACCATGTGTGTCTTTTAGTTTCTGTGATACCTCACTCAGGATGATCTTTTCTATTTCTCACTATTTGCCTGCAAATTTCATGATTTCCTTGTTTTTAATTGCTGTGTAGTATTCCATTGTGTAAATGTACCATGATTTCTGTATCCATTTCTCAGGGCTCAGAAACAGGGACATCTGGGTTGTTTCCAGATTCTGGCTATCGAGAATAAAGCTTCTACAAACATGGTTGAGCAAATGTCCTTGTTGTGTACTTGAACATCTTTTGGATACATGCCTAGGAGTGGTATAGCTGGATCTTGAGGGATCTTGAGGTAACATTATTCCTAATTGTCTGAGAAAGTGCCAGATTGATTTCCAAAGTGGCTGTACAAGGTTACATTCCTGCCAGCAATGGAGGAGGGTTCCCCTTACTCCACATCCTCTCCAACATTTACTATCCCTTGAATTTTTGATCTTAGGGTCATTTTGATTTGCATTTCCCTGATGATTAAGGACATTGAGCATTTCTTTAAGTGTTTCTGTGCCATTAGATATTCCTCTATTGAGAATTCTCTGTTTAACTCTGTACCTCATTTTTTAATTGGATTACTTGATTTGTTGCTTTTTAACTTCTTGAATTCCTTTCATATTCTGGATATTAGCCTTCTGTCACATATAGAGTTGGTGAAGAGTCTTTCTCAATCTGCAAGCAGTGGTTTTGTTCTGATGACAGTGTCCCTTACTTTACAGAAGCTTTTCATTTTCATGAGGTCCCATTTATTGATTGTTGCTCTTAGTGCCTATGCTGTTGGTGTTTTGTTCAGGAAGTTGTCTCTTGTGCCAATGAGATCAAGGCTCTTCCCCATTTTTTTTTCTAACTGATTTGGTGTGTCTGATTTTATGTTGAGATCTTTGATCCACTTGGACTTTAGTTTGTGCAAGTGATAAATATGGATCTATTTGTATTTTTCTGCATGTAGACATCCAGTTAGACCATCACACATTCAGAAATCCAAATGCTATTTTACAGAACAAGGAAAGATTGAAAAATAGGAAGCATTGATCTTTGTCATATTTGTTCAGCATAGTGACCATCAGAAAATAGATACATATAAAACTCTTTGAAATGAGTCTTTTACTTAAAAATTAAGTGTTTGATGGACATATAACTAAATTTTCATACAATTTTTATTACAACTAATCTATAATTTAGAGATTATTGCTATGAAATATTCAAGGTGACTGATTCTATGAACCGACATAATTAAAGCCAGAATAAAAAATAAAACTTCTAGTGAACCTCTTGCTATTTATGGACTTCGTTTCTATAACACGCTTTGTTCAATCTTGGATTCTCTCTCTCTCTCTCTCTCTCCTTCTCTCCTTCCCTCATTCAGTGTGTGTGTGTGTGTGTGTGTGTGAACTTAGAGTAAGTATATGGTAGGCATTTAGTTTGAGAGGAAATTAATATGAGAGGGAGTTTTTCAGAAGAATTGGGATAGTATGTGTCCCAAACTAAAGGACAATAAGGAACAAGGACAGCTATGAAGGGGGTATCTCTGCAAGGGAGCGTATGGATCTTACTCTAGAAATGCTCCATGGATATGTCTGAACTGATACAGTCATCTGGCTCTTTATTCATGTTTTAATTTTGTGGAAGAGATAGAGTTGGGCCAGAGTCATCAGATCCTCCAGTTATTAGGCCACACAGCTATAGTAAGAGGAGAAGACTCCTATAATCTAAATATGGCCAAGCAATCATTTATTTTGAGACAAGTAACTTTTCAAATATATGTATAAGTACAACATTGCACTTTAAATTTTTAAATATTACAAAATAAGTGTTTCTGGAATGTTTATAACATGTCTTCGAGTTTTCTAGACATACATCCTGAGAAAACATTTGAATATAAGAAATTTACTTGAAAAACAATCTTTGGAAAAGCCAGAAGACTCTTGAATGATGCAAATAACGCAAGTTCAACTGACAAATGTGAAGATTCAAAACTAGGATTTAATGTGAATGAAAACATGCAACATTTTTCTCTCTGCGTTGGAGTTGTCGTCTGTATTTTTTAGTCAGCCCAATTACCAGAAAATTTCATAATTTCAGAAAGAAAAAAAAAGTTCAACTCTTGAATAATCTAAAAACAATGATTCTACTGAGTCAGAATATAGAAGAGCAGTTACCAGAGGTTAGTGAGTGTAGACAAATGAGGAAGAGATAATGATTTATCAGTGGCTACTCAAGAAAAGTTAGGAAAATAAGTTCTGACTCTCTTTTGCATGGTATAGTGGTTTTGGTAAAAACAAACCAACACACACACACACACACACACACACACTGCATTGAATTTCCAAAACAACTGGAAGAGAAGATGTTTGAAGTTATTACCAAAAAGAATTGATAAATTCATCTGTTGATTGATGGGCTTTAGAACCTATTTGATCCTCTCTCTCTCTCTCTCTCTCTCTCTCTCTCTCTCTCTCCTTGTCTCTATCTCTGTCTCTCTCTCATGGCTTCTCTCCCACCCTGACACATACACACACACTATATATTATACATTAAATTATATAATTATATATTAGATAAAAATCTTATTATATTTATTAATATAAAATAATATAATCTTTAAAAAGCATTTTATAAGTCAGCTAACTACTCAAAAGCTCTGAGAAATGATTCCCCAGTTACTGGGCCTGTTGAGCTATGTCTCTCAGGACTGCTCTTCAAGCGGTCCTTCTGTATGCCATGGCTGTAAAGACGAGAGTAGGCACCAGCACTCTGTGAAAGCTGCTTTTGTGAGTGATGTAGTTCTCTTATCTCTAGTTAATCCCAAAGGCAAGTGCATGGTTAGGGGGAATGGGAGGGAATATTAGTGCATTAGAAAGAGCCTCTGCCATGCCAAGAAAATGCAGTAGTTATTGTCTATAACCTGCACTGGTTACGTGTAGGACTGTCCAGTGCTGTGTCATTGAAGGGTTTGTACCATAGGAAAATAGCGTCAATATCATTTGTCACATCTTAAAAACATTAGAATTTTTAAAAGCAAAATTCATGTACATTCTACCATGTTGAGCAATGGGAAAATTGATAATTTTTATATTTTTCTTTTTTTCTGAAACCTTTAAGAATTATCTATGGGCAAAATATATAGATGTGGTAGAAATGAGAAAGATGGGCTTAATCATAATAAATAAAGTTAAGAGTACCACATTACAGTCCATTTAAGACCATTCCAGCTAAAGGTTTTATTCTATTTTAAGTTTTGTATTTTACAAGACTTAAATTTCTAGAATTTCTATTCCCCTCTTTCTTATTATTTAAAGAAAATTTCCAAAGTATCGTAACATGTTGGAGACCTGGTCCCACGTGTAAAGTGTAAAAACTTCCTGTGGGTTCTGTCTCTATTCATCATGCTGGAAAGTCGTACACATACCACTCTGGACAGCCCTACACGTAACAATCTAGACAGTCCTACATTTATCACTCTGGAAAACTCTGCACATCCACTCCGCACACTCCCTCACATTCACTCTGGACAGTTCTACACGTGACACTGAACACTCCTACACATCAGAACTGAGGTGGCCAGAGACGGTGACATTGTGTTATGGACAATTTATTCAGTTCATTTCATCTGAAGAGCAATGGCTGATTTGGAAGACAGGCAGGTGAATGCATCGTCAATTGTGCCATGATGGAGTCACGGTGTGAGGGAATAAGTTCAAGGGAACAAAATATTTGAATCTAAGCATATCAGACTATCATCGGACTTCTAGCTGATGGTCATGCTGGTAATATAAATAAGATCAACTGAGAATTGGGCAAGAGTACTTTGTTATGATTCTTTATTGAATCCTTTATCAAGTTATGGCATAAAACTGGGCCCACTGAGAAGGATAAAGACATATATTAAGCACTTACAATGACAAGTTTATAATAGATTATTAAAAATCTGTTCTTCACTTAGATGCTGATAGTCAAAACAATTCTAGAACAATTTCCATTGTATAACATTTTTCAGTTTAACTGTGGGTACAAGAAAATCCCTGTCTTTTGCAAATCACTTAACTCAATTAGGAAGAAAACACCATATAAAAATGAAAAGAAAATTATTTTACAAATGTAAATTTTCCCTAGTGAAAATTTAAAGTAATTCTAATATAACTCACAGCAACCTTTTTAAACTAACTAATTTTTATTTAATTTAAAACAATAAAGATGAGGCAGGTATAGTGGCACATGTATTTAATCCCAGCACTAGTGAAGCAGAGGAAGAAGGATCTCTGTAAGTGAGTCCATCCTTCCTTACACAGAGTTCTAGGCCAGCCTGAGCTACATGAACAGACTCCTTCTCAAAACAAACAAACTGACTAAGAAATTAATAGAGAGATAAATTAATAAACAAATAAATGAATGCATAATAATAGCCTGGGAATTCTGAGAAGAAAGGTATTGTGTGAGAGAATAATAGTAATACAAAAATAAGCCCAACATGGTGGCATTGCTACAGAATTAGATAGACAGGAAAACAAGAGAGGGGGGAAAAAAGAGGGAGAGAGGGAGCTAAGAAGCATGGGAGGAAAAGGGAAAAGGAAGAAGGGAGAGAGAAAGAAGAAAAATATGTTAGAAACATTTGAGCATACAGCAAATGCCTCATGTAAGTATGTACTGGGAAAAACTAAAACTAGAATTTTAACATGGGTCTTCTCTTGTTACTCTGGAGAAATTGTGTGAAGCCCAACAAAAATCATAAAACATTACATCATAAAAGACCTTATAAAAAGATAGATCAGAATTATTTAATTAATATCAAATAAATGTGATTATAGACATAAATAGAAAATGTACATACATAACTAAAATCAATACAGTTTGATTAATAGTACATTAAAGAAAACATTAGTAATTTACATAATAAAAAGGCAATAACACATTGATCAATAAGAATAAATTCTTTTTCCTGATGAAAAACAAACCATAGGCAGTAAAACTGAAATACAAATGATAGCTCAGTTTTCATCCTAATTAGACAGGAAAACAGTTTTTGCCCATTGAAATAATTAACGTTAAACAATATTTTAAATCTTTAGTGAACTTAAACGCAACTCTGATTTTTTTTTATAGTTTTATTTTGTAAAATTCAGTCATGTCCTTGTTGTGATATATAAGTAGGACTTGCATTAGCTTTTTAGGCCATGTTGGATGCTCACAAAGATCCGCCAAATCTAAGCTTCTGAAGGCAGATATTCCTAAGCAGCAAGCACCCTCAGCCAGCAGCCACTGAGGGACTGTCCTGTAGAGTTCACCTTTCCTTTGTGATTTCTGAAACTGCACCTGCACTAAGGTGCAAGTGGTTGCTTTACTTATGAAAGAAATTGGGTCAAAGCAATTTGAAAACTAAAGAAAAGGGATGGTTTGTTTAATATCAGGCACTTGGCAAAGGGAAAATTATTTAATGAAATCTGAATGCAAGAAATGATGTATCTTTATATTTTTGGTTGTGAGCCTTAGCTTTCAAAGGCTAAGCCATCTTGAGGTGTAGAGGTATCCCTTTTTGTGAGATGGGGAGCAGGGAAAGGGGGAAGAGAGGGAAAGGGTGGGATGGAGTAGAGAGGAGAGAGGGGGCTGTGATTGGGATGTAAAATGAACAAATAAATAAATTTAATAAAATAAAAAGGGAAATGATGTACTTTGGCAGCATTTGGACGATAGTGTAATAGGGAGAAAACAAAAAAATAGGATGAAATTTAGGAGAATGTCTGAGTGAGTGAGATGAGAATTAAGGAGAAAAATTATCAGAGACAGAGGCAAAGGGATTTAATAGGGGAGCATATTAATGAATCGAAGCTATGGGATGTATGGAAGAAGTCAAATAGTTCTAAAATGACTATAATTTTTGAGCCTACATTATGAATATGTCACTAGAAGTAGGAATGGTGGAGCACACCTTTAATCCAGGCACTGATTGAGGCAGAGGTAGCTGTGTGTTCCAGGCCAGCCTGGTCCTCAAAGCGAGTCAAGGACAGCCAAGGCTACACAGAGAAACCCTGTCACACACACACACACATACACATACACACACACACACACACACACACACACACACAGAACATATCAGAAAATTGAGGAAATTAAAGTGGAGAGAAATTATAATAAAATATTCTTCCCTAAATAGCTTCAAAAGGACAGAGAGAACCTCCAACAAAGCTTTAGTTTTAGCTACTTTCAAAGATAATAATTTTTTTAAATTTTTCTCTCTTTATGTACAGAATTTCCTGAGAGCACTGGTCTAAGAAATTATGAAATTGAAATGTCTTTTGTATTCCTCCCAAGTCTAAAACTGCTGACATTTGTGTTATGTTGATATAATTTTAAAGCCTTTGCTTTAAACACTGAGATTCAAAAGAAAATACTTACAGTATGTTGTCGACCTTTTGGTTTTTCATTAAGAATACAATACATAATTTGTCATTTCTCAAGGTCCATAGTTTTGAAGGTGCTAATAGTTCAGCTATGCTAGAGTGTACACACTTAGAGGGACATCATGTTTAGAATACAAATAACAGTGAATAAACAGAGAGTTTTGCATGATTTTAAGAACTGATAATGAAGGTAAAATCTTGTGAAAATATGATATTGAGAAATGTATATTCACCCTTTAAATATGTATTAATTAAGATGTGTCAAAACTTCACCTTGTCGCTTCATATTCCAGAGTATCTGTGATTCTTTTTTTTTAAATTATTATTCAGAGTCCAGAGTGCTAACCATCTCCCCCTGCTCAGAGGAAGCCCATCCCAGCTCAGATTCCAACTGGGTTCCCTAGTAAGCAGGACAGGGGTTATTTTTGACATGCACTCAGTGGCTGGCTCTTTAAACACCTCCCCCTGAGGGGGAGCAGCCTTGCCAGGCCACAGAGGAAGACAATGCAGCCAGCCTTGATGAGACCTGATAGGCTAGGGTCAGATGGTAGGGGAGGTCAGTGGATTAGGGGAGGAGCATAGGGGAGAAGAGGGAAAGAGGGTGGACCGAGGAGGAGATGAGGGAGAGGGCTACAGCAAGGATACAAAGTGAATAGATTGTAATAAATCAATCAGCAAATTATTATTTATGTGCCTCTCATACATTACTTTGCCACCGCAGTTTCTCATTCCTCCACTCCTCTCAGGCTCCCCTCTCTCCCTCCCCCTTACCTAGATCTACTTTGTTTCATCCAGAAAAGGGCAATAGCAACTAAACACAGCACAAGTTACAATAAGACTAGGCACAAACCCTCCCTCATAGTCATCTGTGTTTCTCAACAGGACTCATGCTGCAGTCATCTGAAAGGCAGGCAGGAAGAATCCACAGTCAAGGCAGACTGGAGACTAAAGAGAGGTGAGAGTGAGAATCCTGTAGAACAGGAAATAAAGGACAAGGCACCTGTCTGGAAGAGGCACACACAGTTGTTCTGAAAAACTTCAGCTGATTTGCTTTGTTCTGGAGGATTCTTTGTATACTGAAGATAACCATTTTTGGTGTCCATATGCCAAGTATCATGGTTGTTCTTGCTATCCCCTATCCAAGAATGGCATGGTTAGCAGAAGCTGAATGAAAGACAACTGATAGATGGAGCACCGGGGCAGGGGTGCAGGATTATAAAAACACATTGTATGTGAGGATTGTAAAATGACAAGCTTCTTTACAACAGTAACCAGCTCTCATAACTCTTTGCCAGTCTTCCTCTCTGTTTCCAGCCCAGCCCCTTCAAATGTTTCTCCCAACCATTCCTCTCTCAGTTCCCCAACAGTCTGCTTAAACAGCCCCTTTTCCCAGTTTTCCCAATGCTAGCAGCTCCAAACTATAACAACTGTCCTATCCTATCTGCTCAACTCAGCTTCTCCTGGCTCAACTGTCTTCTAACAACTCCATCTATTACCTTCTTTTTTCCCTGTGCTAGCTTGAAAACCTTTAATGCCCTTAGGCTCAGCTGGCTTTTTTTTTTTCAATCTCCTACTGTGTTACCAGAAATCCAAGAAGCAACCAATACTGAAGGTCATAGGGTCAAACAGTTCTAGTGGAGGAGAAGGCTAAAAGGGCCAGTTGGCTAGCAACTGTGGATCTTTTAAATGATCACACTACAGTGGATGTTCAATATATTGAAAATTAGTATTCATCCTTGGTTTCTATAAACTATGGGAAAGTTGTTTTGCTTGTCACTTACAATGAAATTGGTTCTTATAAGTCCAACTTTTTCAAAACTACAAATTAAAGAGTTTGATGGATTATAAATCAACTAATAAATTTTTAATCATACAAAATTTATGATTAAGTGACTCTCCTAATGAAATACTGCTAAGGAACCATACTCGTGGTTATAAATGACATAACTTAAAATACTGATTCATGTAATTATGAAAATTAAGTATGGAAATCTTCTAGCAATTTTATTCACGATTATAACACAATAATCATACTTTGGGGGTGTGGGTGAAACAGTTTCACTTTATAGCCCAGGTTGGATTGGAGCTCATTACATAAACAAGACTGGACTTGAATCTGAGTCCATTTTTTAGCTTCATTTTGCTGAGTATTGGGGTTACAGGTATGCAGCTTCTTGTCCAGCTAATTTTACTTTTAGTCTCTTGAGAGTTAACGATATATTATGCTTTCTCTTTCTTTGGTATGATGGAAAAATTGGATTGCTTAATCCACCCATTCAAGATAGAATATTAAGATTGTGAAAATATGTTTTCAAAACTAGGAATGAGGACATTAAGTTGGAAGAAGAGGCAGGCACATTTCAGGGAGTTGGTGAGAGAAAGTAAGAAATGTGCATGCTCAGTATACATTGAATTGAGTTATTTATCTGGAAATGCCAATGTTGAAAACTTGAGTTCAGTGTCTTAAGGCGCTAAAAATGTTTGAAGGACGTAAATTAAGAGATATCCTGCTATAAACCTACTAAAATCTGTACATCTAAAGAAACTAATCAAGAGGGAGGACTCTGACTAAAATGCTCAATCCCCATCCCGAAAGGCAAAGAGGATGGACAGCAGAAGAAGAAGAAAACAGGAAACAACCTAGGAACCTACAACAGAGGGCCTCTGGAAGGCTCTGCCCTGCAGACTATCAAAGCAGATGCTGAGACTTATGGCCAACTGTTGGGGAGAGTGCATGAAATCTTATGTAAGAAGTGGGAAATAGTAAGATCTGGAGTGGACAGGAACTCCACAAGGAGAGCAGCAGAACCAGAAAATTTGAACACAGGGGTCTTCCCAGAGACTCATACTCCAACCAAGTACCATGCATGGAGATAACCTAGAACCCCTGCACAGATGTAGCCCATGGCAATTTAGTCTCCAAGTGGGTTACACAGTAATGGGAAGAGGGACTGCCTCTGACATAAACTGATTGGCCTGTTCTTTGATCACCTCCCCCTGAGGAGGGAGCAGCCTTACCAGGCCACAGAAGATGACAATGCAGCCATTCCTGATGAGATCTGATAGACTAAGATCAGAAGGAAGGAGAGGGGGACCTCCCCTATCAGTGGACTTAAGGAGGAACATGCATGAAGAAGAGGGAGAAAAGGTGGGATTAGAAGGGGAGGAGAGAAGGTTTATGGGGGGATATAAAGTGAATAATGTGTAATTAATAAAAGTTAAAAAAAAAGAGATATCCTTCTATTACCTAATTATTCCTGACAGGCATTCTTTTCAAGACATTCTTCTCTTTTTGGAGAGATATAGGATCTGTGCTTCCAAAAAAATTTACATGAACTGCTTATAAAATATTCCTGAACATTGTTTTGTTTAATATTCTAATTAAGAATGGGTCTTATCAGCACTTAATCTGTAGTCTCTGCATAGTTAAGGGTTCCTCTGAAATTCCCTAGTCATGAAAAACATAATCCTTTTCAATTTAGCTTTCTAACTTCTCTTCAAGCCATTATGGAGAAGTAAAGTTCCAATACCTCTCAAGAGTTGTGCACGGAAACATTTGAAACTGATGAGATCTTTGCTTATGCAAAAGGAGAACTGAACAGAAAAAACAAACAAACAAACAAACAAACAAACAAACAAACCAAACCAAACCAGGGAAATGTGCATCTGCTCTCTTTAGGCCCCTTGCTCTGAGTCACCAGCAACTCCTGAACAATTTTTTTGGAACAAAGTTTATTGAATACCAGCCTATAGGGCAGATTTAAGCATAGCTAGAGTGATTGCCATTACAAACGATAGTTTTCATTTTTCCTGTATATGAAGACTTCACCAGAACAATCCTCCCACATTCTTCCTCCTCACTTGTGAAGTAAAAAAAAAAAAAAATTGCTATCCTCTGCAAGTTGCTTTTGTCAAGCATGTTTCTTTTCAAAACATTTCTAGTATTTGTAATAAAACATTCTTATCTCACAAGAACATCCCATTTTACGCAAAACCATATAAAAGATGGCTTTTATAATCTTTAAGGAGAAACTTATTTTCATGATCACAAATAGTTAACCTGACTAAACCCCATCATTTTGCTGCCATCTTTCTGAAAGCACATGGGTCAAATCCTCTAAAATACAACTGAGTTCATGTTGTGTTGGCCACCTGCTCCTGGCCAGGAGACCTGCCCTTAAATGTGGTTGTCTACACAGTGAAGACTTTGCCAAAGAAAAGTGATGTTTCTTTGCAGTAGTTGTTAATTAGAGATAGCTTCTGGGTTAATGTTGGGAGCTTGTTTTCCCTTCCTCTCTAAGCACTGGCATTCCAACTGGCTTAGATAATATGCAGTCCTTGTGCATGCTGCCACAGTCTGTGAATTCACCTGTGCATAAGACCTTCAGACCTTGTTTTCTTGGTGTCCTCTGTCTGCATTGTCTCTTACAATCTTTCCTACCCTTCTTCTGCAGACTTTCAGGAGCGCTGAGGAAATGGATTTGATGGAGACATCCATCCCATTTAGTTCTAAGTGTTCCAAGCTCTCTCATCTTCTCTTTCTAATTAAAGTACAACAACAACAACAACAACAACAAAACCCAAACAAACAAACAAACAAAAAATCCCTAACTTCTTAGTGGGTAGGAGAATTCCTTTCCCTTTCTGTGTGGTACAGCTCAAAGATGGAACCTTGCAAGAACCAGGAAAGCACTCTGCGGTTAAGCCAAGTTCCGAAGCTCTTGGATTTCTGAGGCTGCATGTGAGTAAGGCTGTCTGACCCCAAAGTCCTGCCTTTGCCTTCTGAGTTCCAGGTGTACAGGCTCATGCTTACAAATCCTGCAAGGTTTATTTACTTCCAAGTTTCCTCCCCTCTTCTCCCTCCTCTTTATTCCTTTCCTCTCTCTCTCTCCCCTTCTGCCTTTCTTTCATTTTTTTGTTTCAAGCTATTCTTCCATTGTTTTTTCTTCCTTCTTTCTTCCTTTCTCCTTTCTTATCTACTTTCTTCTTTTCTTCCTTTCTCTCTTCCGTACCTGTCTCTTTTTCTTTCTGTCATCTTATACTTGATGGCTTATGCTAATATATGTTTTCTAAGGTTAATTGCCATTACATGACAGTAGAATAATGTGAAACGAACATTCACAATGAAAACAGCATTTTAAGCTAATTCATAGGATGATGAGATTTTCCTAAGAGCAAGCTGCTCCCAAAACTCTCTGGAGGCTTGGTGAGCTCACTGGGCCTTACATTCTTTTTTTTCACTTATGAAAGAAATGGAGTTTGGAAATTAATCAGTATTAGCAGTTATATGACAGGTTATTTACTTGCCTGACACTTTTACTAATTCTTAGCCTTGATAATAGCTTTTCTCCCTTATGACACAGAACAATTTTTAAATGATTGACATTAAATGTTATTACGGTGTTAGTGGACTCAGAATTAATTTTAATCAAATGGTGATGCAAGGATTTGAATTATGAATCAAGAGTATTGCTTGAATATTGAACCATATTTTAGTAATACAGCAAACTAGCAATTTAAATTTCATCACATAATAATCATTGTATTCAGTTACATATCACACAAAGCAAGAGATAAGTTAAGCTTATTATATTTCAAAAACATTTCATTGAGCTGTTAAGTATAAATGTTTAAGGATGTCAAAGGAACACGATGATAGCAGAATACGTCTGAACTTTTCCTATTCTGTAGTCCCTAACCTCTACCCTTTGCTGTCTTGTCATCATAACCAGCAGGGTGCATATTTATACATGAGAAATGGAGTTTAGAGAAATGCTCCAGCCTTTAAGAGCACTTCCTGCTTTTCTAGAGAGCCCTAGAATTGTACACAACACCCAGTAAGGCAGCTCACAGTCCCATGCAACTCCATCTTCAGGGGATCTGGCATTCTCTTTTATATTCCTTGGGCATGCCTGGTATACACTCACACTGGTATGTACCAATATAAAGACACACACACACACACACACACACACACGCACACGCACAAATGAAAATACGTCTTTAAAAAGTCTTTGCACTGCTATATTTAAAAACATAGTTCTGCAGTTTTGAGTTTTTTCTCACTTTTGACATGTATTAATACCCATGCAAATATTTCTCATGTTTATTATGTTCTTCTATCTTATTAAAAATTTTTATGGTCCTATAAATAATTTTACTTATTTTTATTTATACCTTATAAAAGTAAGTGCTTTTACTATTATATAGAATTCAGAATGTTCCCATTTCTTCATAATACAATCTCATTAATATTAATGTAATTAAATAGGAATAATTGAACATCTTAAAAACTAATGATAAGTAATTATATTTATAAAAACCAAGTTAGTACAGAAAAGCCCAGAGTGTCTTATATCCCTAAATACATTTAAATTAATAACAGCTTTTATTTACTTTAATTAAGGACTTGATTCTTATTAGATCTTCACTTTATACATTTAGCTTAGGGCAGTCTAGAGTAAATGTAAACTTATTTTAGAATCAAAAGAGAAGTCAAACGGTAGTTTATTATGTTAAAAATTACTTCCATATACAAATGAAATGAGTAATTGATCTTAATATCAATATCTAATATTAAACTTTAACTCTTAATCAATAGAAAAACAGACAGAATGCATAATTTAAAATATTTTATTAGATGTGTATATTTTGTCTACATTTATATCTGTGTGTCATGTGTGTGCATTGCCCTTGGAGGCCAAAGGAGGATGTTGTATCCCCTGGAACTGAAATTAGAGATGGTCGTTAACTACCATGTGGGTTTTGGGAATTGAACCTGGGTCTTTTGAAAGAACAGCCAGTTCTTTCAATGGCTAGCCATTCCTCTAGCCCCTGGAATGTAGATTTGTTTCAAGTCAGCAAAAGCAATTTTGCCTAAGCAACACATAAAATTTATTTACTTTGCATAATAGAATTTAACTATAAAATCTTCAGCAGACACAGTGTCTTTGAAGTTCATTCAAAATATGCTTTCCTTTAAAATGAGCCTAAAATTAATTCAAATGTGTGTTTCTGCAGATATGACAGTAGAGTACTAAAAACTTGGTTTATTTTTATGTTGTTTCAGCTTAATTAGATTAAACATTTGGATTATTTATTTTGAGTTTAGTTCTGAGTAAACAAGACAAATCATTTTTAGAATGATAGGGTAGTGATAACTTAGAAGAAAGCATTGTTTCAGCTTTGAAAATGAATTAAAAGCAAAATTAAAAGCAATATACATAAAAATCTTTGCATTCTGATATTTAGGCACATTGGATTCTTATTAAATGTATTTGTCTGACCTTTGTTAATCAGCTTTCTCTCACTATGAGGAGACAAATGAGATAAATAAACAGGTTTATTTTGGGTCTCAGCTCCAGTGGCTTCTGTTCATGATGAACAGACCTTTGTCTGTGGCCTGTGCTGGCATAATACAGCATGGCCAGAGCTACTGTGTCACAGGCTGGAGAAGTTTAACACATGTGACCATAAAGAACATAGTGAGTTACAGCACAACATGTTTAAGAGTATCATTTGGAACTAAAGATACTTTCTTCTCTGCCTCTCTTTCTATCTCATGCTCATTTTTTATCTCTCAAAATATCTTTCCCTTAAATGATAATTATTTTGTTTTCTGTTTGAGAAATAGTAAAAGCACTTGAGCACTAAATGTTTCAAGTAATTTAAATAAGTTCTTTTATGTAATATAAGTTCTTTTATGACTTTAAGCATACAGCGTATGCTTATAAATAAGTAAATAAGTAAGTAAATAAATAAATGAAATGCACCAAATTTCAGATCATTTCCCAATGTGTTTCCATAGCACTTGAATCACCTTTAAATTAGTAAGCATGTTTTGCTCTGGAAGTTGTATTTGTTTTGTCCTCTCCATTGTTTCAGAGCTGAACTATGCCATTTTCCCCCAAGATGATCCTCTGGTGTCTAGCATGGGTGAACTTTCAACATAGCATGAGTGAGTAAGGTCATTAACTTTAATTGTTAGGATCTTTTAAAATGGAGTAGAAGTGCTAAAGCTTCAGTGAGGAATAGGAAAAGTGTTAACAGAATGTGTTAGAAAGGAGGAGGAAAGACTGAGACCAAGAGGATGGGGAGTAGAGGGAGTGAAGGAGGCAGGGAGGTAGAGGGAAAGAAGAACACAGAGAGGGAGAGGGAGAGAGAGAGAAAGAGAGAGAGAGAGAAAGAGAGAAAGAGAGAGAGAGGAGTGAATACACATTACCATGCCCAGAGAGGGTTAAAAAAAATTAGAGTAAAACAGAAAGAAAAGAAAACTAGGAACAAGAAGTTAAAAACAGAGGTTAGACTCCCTGGCCCCAGGGGGAGCATGCACAGACTTTGTTCCCCATTTCTATGGATTTTAAGCCTGCTCTTGGTCCCGTCTCAGAGACTATTTCTGAAGACAGCACACCCTTAGGACATAGCACTTGGAAGTTCTGATTTTGATTTAATTTGCAAGTTCCCTTCCTGTGGTCTAGATTTGATAGTGGTGGGAAGTGGCATGCAAGTTGCCAAGGGTGGAAGCAGTCAGTAATCCTACCCATCCTAGATGCCAGGGAACCACAACACTGACCAGCACGGAAAGATACCCCTGAAGGTAAAGTAACGACACCCATATTTTGACAGTAACCAACAGCTTCCTAACTGAATTTAAGGTCCATTCAGCAGAAAGGAAAGCTAGCTACTAGAAATTTAGCCAAATATCCAGGGCTAGTGAAGTCGTGGGACTTAGAAACAAACATGTTACTGATACTTTATTAAAACCTGGATAATTACAACTACATTCTAAAACATCCTTATATCCACAGACAAGCATAGTTCTTTCTCCTCATCAAAGAAGGTTCTCTTTACAGCAAATAGAGATCATTGCAGAAACCCACCCTGAACACAATGAGGAAGGCAATGGATAGTACGGAACCCAACCACAACTTAAAAGTTTCTGAACATAAGGCTCAGGGAACATCAAGAAAGGGGCAACAGAGCTAGAGGAGCAGAATGTTTCTCTGAGAAGGCATATCCTAGAAATGACTGCCTAAATATGATCTAAACAATAGTACAGTAAACAGGCTAATGTGGGAGGGGAATCTCAGGTAGCCTCATCCCAAGGTAAAGAGCTACATGCAACTAAAGACTTCTGAGAGAGAAGAATTAGCCATTCCAAGAATGAGTTCCCTAACTGGTTGTCCAGTACAAACTGATTTTCACTGAAATTATATACACACATGAACAGCAAAAATGGACTCAACAGAATATATATATACATATATATATACATACTATATTATATGTATAATATATAACATATACTATACATTTATTTATTATACATTTATTAAACATATACATTTATTACATTAAACATATACATTTATTATATAATATATAGTTATTATCTATTATCTCGTGTGTGTGTGTGTGTGTGTATCTGTAATAATAAAGAAAAACAGGTTATCAATTTGAGAGGCAGATGGGGCCAACGGGAAGTATTGGAGGGAAGAGATATGGTGGGGGTGTGGGGCAAGGAATAGAAAGGAGGAAAATGATGTATAAATTAATAAAAATATGTTAATTAGAAACAAGATTAAGAAAACTTGTAGATGTTTTCCTGATGAAACTCGAGCCTTGAGTCACAGTTTTCTTCTGTCTGTAGCAGAGAGAAACAGCAGCAGTTTGCACCATCCATGTTTTCAAGCCTGAGAGCTCTGTGCAGACTGTGAATGACAACCTTGACTTTATTCATGGCAAGGACTTTTGAGCTTTCATATTCTACTCCAGCAGGCTCTGCTAAGCTGATGTGCCTTTTAAGAAATAACTTTTGCTCTTTTGAGGATACATGTCAAATATTTCATCTAAGGCAGGCTAATTTACCACTTCACTGATCTTGTTAGTTAATTAAATTATATTGCTTAAGCATATCCTTCATAGCGCTGGTCAATTATTAGAAATGATTTTTAAAGAATATACAAATACCTAATACCAGTAAATACAAAAACTGCATAGATATATTTCTTTAAATTAGAGACAAACATATATTTAAAGCATTGGATAAGAGTAATATTTAGTAAATGTATATTAATACATTAATATATTGAACATTAGTGAATTATGATCATAAATATTAAAGGATAAATTAAGTGAAAACCCTTGAGAATAGATAGTCAAGAAATATATAATGAAAGACAAGACTTTAGCATGAAATTGCCTACATGAAGAAGCTTGTTTAGGAATTGGAAATAAAAAATTTAGTGTTTGGAATGCTGAGAAAAGGGGAAGAAGGAGAAGAAAACACTGAAATAATGACAAGAATATCCAAAAATTAGAGATAGTCCCTGTTCCTCTTACTAGGGTAACCACTTGGACACTGAGCTACCATGGGCTACATCTGTGCAGGGGTTCTAGTTTATCTCTATGCATGGTCCTTAGTTGGAGTATCAGTCTCAGAAAAGACCCCTGTGTTCTAATTTCTTGGTTCTGTTGCTCTCCTTGTGGAGTTCCTGCACCCTGCAGGTCTTTCTAACTCCCCTCTCTTTCATATGATTCCCTGTACTCTGTAATGTTTGGCTGTGAGTATCAGCATCTGCTTTGATACACTGCTGGACAGAGTCTTCATGAACTCAGTGGCTGGCTCTTTGATCACCTCTCCTTGAGGGAGGAGGAGCCTTACCAGGCCACAGAGGAAGACAATGCAGCCAGTCATGATGAGATCTGATAAGCTAGGGTCAGAGGGAAAGGGAGGAGGACCTCTTCTATCAGTGGACTTGGAGAGGGACAAGGAAAGAGATAAGGGAGGAAGAGTGGGACTAGGATGGAATGAGGGAGGGAGCTACAGCTGGGATACAAAGTGAATAAACAGTAATTAACATAAAAAAGAATAGCCAAAAGTCAGCTGTTTCCTCAAGATTGTGCTTTTGTGTGTAAAGTTGTGATATTTAACATTCCCGTGAAAGAATCGAGAAATCACCTACCTTATTTTATTTCCAAATTTCTAAAATTGAAAAAGAAATATGAAAAAGAGATGTTCACTGAAATCTCAAGTTTTAAATTGTGAGTTTCCTCTCTCTCTTTCCCTTCCTTCCTCTCTCTCTGTACAAGTGGGTGATGTATTTGAGAAAATGTTTTTAATGTTCTTCTTAATTTTGCGTTGCTCTGTTTCTCATGGAAGCTATGGTTAGTATTATAAAGAAAAATAGTGCAATATTTAGACATAATCCGGATCTACTGTGGCAATATCTGGCAGGGAAATTGTTCAGCATTTGTATATGTTAGGAATTCAGTGTTTATTTTTCATCAGAAAGTAACAGAGGATCATAAACTGGTAGAACTGGAGCAAATGTGCAAACTAAACTAAATGATTTAGTTTCTGGGTCCTAGTTTAACATTATATTTTATACCAATTTAGTGAAAAGTAAAACAACACCAAACATGAGCAAAATTAACTAATCTTTTTTTTTTTTTATCTTCCAGATGGGAAATCTACAGATTAACAACATTTTTGTGTTGTATATTTTTTTCTTACTTTCTTTTGAGGTTGGGTAGAAAAAGAAACAGCAAAATACCTTGTAGAAATACTTTGTGTTTTCTCTTTTTAAAATACTACTAACCCTTTTTAAAAGCTTTTCTTTTAGCTTTTGAAGTGAAAATATATATTATGGTTACCTGTAGTCAACTGATAATTCAACGGCACATGAGAACTTCTTGCCCCTTCCTCTCTGTAAAGGCGTATCTGTGCTCAACTTAAGTATTTGAAGGGACATATGTGTTCAACTTGCTTTGGTTATGGTATGTTTACCCACTAGCATGTGCAGTCTTTATGTTTTCTTGTATCAAACTTGTATTAAAACTTTTAAAAGATGTTAAAAAAATACTACTGACCCAAATCCTGTTCTAATGCAAACTGTCTCCTTTCCTCTTTACTGGTGCGCATTTGTAGCTACACAGGGAAATAAAGAATTCTCATGTGCTATGGGACCCTGATCTGATGTCGTGCCCCTGATAGAGGGACAAGTCCTACACACCAGTTATACTTGGCCTCCTGCAGCCACCATGCAGTGTTCTCGCTGCTTCCCTGGGCTGCGGTTTCTCAGCATCTCTGACAGTCTATCAAACCATTTTAATTGTATACTATGGTGTACCTACTTGAGTTCCTATCTCTGGAATCTACGTAAAAGTCTAAAGTGTGCAGCTGTTTTGAGGACAATGCATGGAGAGGACCTAAAACCCAGCCTCAGATGTAGCCCATGGCAGTTCAGTCTCCAAGTAGGTGCCCTAGTAATGGGAACAGGGGCTGCCTCTGACATGAACTCAGTGGCCAGATCTCTGATCACCTCCCCCTGAGGGGAAGCAGCCGTACCAGACCACAGAGGAAGACAATGCAACCAGTTCTGATGAGATCTAATAGGTTAGGGCCAGATGGAAGGGGGAAGGACCTCCCCATTCATGGACTGGGGGAAGGGCATAGGTGGAGAAAAAGGAGGGAGGGTGGAATTGGAAGGAGACTAGGGAGGGGTACACAGCAGGATACAAGTTGAATAAATTGTAATAAGTGATAATAATAAAAAAACTTAAAAGAAAGTTGAATTATTCTAGAATCATGGATAGAAAATTCTCTTATTGAGCAAGAACACAGCTACGGACTGGTCTTAAAAGAAAATCCCCAACACACACTACGAAAAAAGTTGTTGACTTGGAATTATTTCTGATGGCAAAACAGCACAAAATTATTTAAAAGAGGAAGTATTATCAAAACAGAAGTTGAAAAAAGGGACAATCTTTTAGTTGTCATATTTTAATTAATGTATTCTACTGGTGTGAACAGGTCTGAATTAATTACTAGAGAAGTGTTTCACAGCATGCTTCTAAGTGAACACCAATACTGCATCAGGTCTGCTCAGGTATGCTGAGCTTTATTTCTCTAAGGAGAAAAGTACGTGGAAATGATTATGCCTGATAAATGCATACTTTTAATTATTTTTTGTATGCACCTAGAACTGTGAATATATTTATTTTTAATCTAAATAAAATGCTTTGTGAATCTGGATTTTATTACAAATGATGACAAGATGATATTTCTCACTTTTCTGCTCTTACCTAATGAAAAACTGTAAGATAAAATATCCAAAACTTTCTTAATGTTATAGTTATTCTAGCCCATACCAGAAATTAACAAATGTAATAGAAACATTAAATGTCAACATTTTTCTTCTGATTTCATGTCTGTGAACTAAGTCAGCAAATGATTCAGAGATTTAGTATCCATATTAAACTCTGATTTAGCTTGCCATTAAGTTCTAAATAGTACACACACTTACAATTTTTTTGTTCATTAGCATGATTTTTTAAAAATAATTTTATGGAGAAACTAGCCAATGTAGCCTCTTGTGGCTACAGGATAAATCTACCACCCCTTGGATTTCCCTGGATCAGAACAGTAGCCTAGTGCTTGCAAAAGAGAGAAAGTAGACACAAGTATTCCTGGCAAGTATGGTTTCTCCCTATAATCTTGACTTTTTATCTTCTAGTTTGGGCCATCGTGAATGCGTAACACTTATTGTCTTTGTTTTCTTTATTGTTGCTTTATCTCCTAATATTTCTTTTTTTTTTTTAATTGGAAGTTTTTTGTGTTTTTGTTTTTGTTTTTGATTTTTAGATCAGGCTGGACTCAAACTCACAGTGATCTGCCTGCCTCTGCCTCCCTGAGTGCTGGGATTATAGGCGTGTGCCACTACACCCAATTATCCTAGCTCCTCCCCATGCCTACTTTCCTAGAACCCACTCAGAAATTTTGTGGGTTTCACACCCAACAAGTGTCTTTTAATTCTTAGTGATGCCACTAATATCTTCTCTGTATTTGTTAATATCAGTGTTAATACATAATTAAATGCAAAGATTCAGGCTTTCACCCTGGGTTTCAAGTTTATATCCTCCACCGTAATAATGATTCACTACCTTGTACTAGCCTATTTCTGTTCTCTCATTCTGTGTACGATTAATGGCTGTAATTTCAGTCATTTTTCCAACACTGTTGTATGCAGTTATTCCTTATGCCACCTGCATTCCAAACTGTGGATTCTAGGGCCTTGCTGGTCGGTACTCAGATTTTAAGTCAATGCAGTGCTATCAGTGTTTGTCTGGTTTCTACTTTTTGTAACGGCTGGACAAGTGTGTGACAAATGGATGAGCTTGTACTTTTGTTGTAGGCTGTTTGGGTAACACGGTTAGTGGGAAGCAGAACCTAATGTCCTATGTACGAGCATCTCTTGGCTCCTCTGGACCTGTCGTCATGTAGTGCCCTTACTCCAGGTCTTCCGTGTTGAATCACCCCGGCAGCTCTGACCTGCCTCATCTACTAGTTTTGCCTCTCTGTATGCTTTTGCTGTGTTCTGAAGAGTGTTCCTCTATCTCCCAGCTCCATTATCACCTCAAAATTCTCCTTAGCCTTTCATATCCAAGACTTACAATGTTAAAATACTGATTATAGGGAATTCATTATAGAATCTTTAAAACATCTGGGAGGAAGCAATCAGTGAAATACTGTTTACAAAATTGCAATTTCTTCACCCAAACTGCCAATCAAACAAAAATATTAGCACTATTCCACTCTCTCCCTTTCAAATGCATCTCTCCTTAACACTAATATGCATTTTCTACCAACTTTACACCACTCTTCTGTCAGAGAGAAAAGTTAAAATAAAATAATTTGCATAGTTTCAAAATCCCAATTGCTTTATTTCAAGTCATGCTCTGGTTAAATATGACCTATTTTCACTTTCCAGGCGTTATTGGATTGGTTTCTGCTTCTTGTTATGCTGCTATATTTCCTCCTGAATTTGCCACTTCTGTAACCTCTCCAGGGTCTCACAGCCATGTGCTTAGTCCCCACCTTTCCTGATCCATTCATTCAGAGATGCTTCTACTATGTTCCTATTACTTGCCTGACATCACTAGGAAAGATACTGCTGTGAAGTTCTGCTATTTGAAAGAAGTATCTGAAAGGACCTTAGGTTTTTTGCATTCTCTTTTCAGAGAACACTGTTTAGGAAAATCTGGAAAAACTGGCCATCAAAGACAGGATTGTGTGAAGTTTGCCTTTTTCTTTCTTTCTTTCTTTCTTTCTTTCTTTCTTTCTTTCTTTCTTTCTTTCTTTCTTTCTCTCTCTCTCTCTCTCTCTCTCTTTCTTTTTCTTTTTAAAAAATTTCATCCAGTTTATTTACTTTACACCCCAAGGGTGTTCCCTCCCTTCTCTCCTCCCAGTCCCCCACCCTGTTTCCCTCCTTTCCCCTTTCCCTCACCCTTTCCCTCCGAAAAAGGGAAGAGCCCTCCCCCAGCATCAACTCCTCCCCCCAGCACATCAAGTCACATCAGGACTGAGCATATCTCATCCCTGGAGGCCAGTCAAGGAAGCAGTTCTGGGCAGGGGTAGGGGGGATTGATCCAAAAGCAGGCAATAGAGCTACCCTCCCTCCTCTTGCCAGGTGCCCCACATGAAGACCAAACTGCCTATCTGCCCATTGGCCAAATATGTGCAGGGGGCCTAGGTCCAGAACATGCGTGCTCCTTAGTTGATGTCTTAGTTTCTGTAAGGCCCCATGGGTCTGGATTAGTTGTCTCTGTTGGTCTTCTTGTGAGGTTCCTGTTCCCTCCAGGTCCTTCTGTCTTTCCCCCAACACTTCCACGGGTAGTCGAGTTAGAGCTCCTGTCCACAAGCATAGCAGAGCATCATTAATAGTGTCAGGTGTCAGGGGCTGGCTCCCTACTGAGGGGTGGGTCTCAGATTGGGCCAATTATTGGTTGGACATTTGCTGTTTCCTCCTCATTCCTGTACACCTTGTAGGCGGGGTAATTTTTGGATGAAAGGTTTTGTCTGTGAGTTGTTGTTCTCCTCCTTCCACTAGTCCTTCCTGGCTAAGAGGCAGTCATTTCAGTCTTCATTTCCTCCCCTGTTAGGAGTCTCAGCTAGAATCACACCCATATCCTCCCAGAAGTCTACACTGTCTCAGGCCTGCAACTTGACAAATAAATTCCCCCCACCTCAGTTTCTCTTCTTGTTCCCACTCCTCTCATCTCCCACCCCAGTTCTCTCTACGTCTGATCCTCATCCTTGTTTCCCTACCCATTCCATCTCCTGAGAAGGAGATGGTCAGAAGTTTGCCTTCTCATGGACTTTGGGGACTGAAGTGTGTCCTGAGCAATGACAGGAAAGGAGGCTCCCTCATACTAAGAAAGTGAGAAATGGTTCACATGCTAATCTAGTATTATAAAAAGTATTTTGTGGCCAGCCAGAATGTTCTGGCCAGTCAGAATGTTCCTGGGCTTTCTCAAAGTTTTCAACATATCAAATGTCAGTTAAACAGTCGTTCCTAGCACAGAACATTCTGCTTATTCTGTGAATGATGTTATTTACTGCAGTGTTTGAGATTTGTGCAGGGTCATCTGGTAGTCAAGTTATGATCATGATGACTGTGGCCGTGTCAAGCTGTATCCCTTAGGCGCATTCACTAGGAATATATTTCATTAGTTGAAAAATATTGTTTACAAAAGTGTTTATAAACCGAAAGGTACTATGCAATTTAATTTTGACTGTCTGTAGATACATAATTTAGACATATATAATATTCATGATTGAATTGATTTCTATGAAACTACTTACCAAAATACTATCATAGATTTATGAAATAGAAGAACATTACTAGTTCATATTGATAGTGCAACAGGTATGTTTAAATGCAATTGTCCTGCCTATTTGTTTCTTTTGTTATTTTTATTTTTTCAGATTAGGTGTTTTGTGTGGAAGGTGATATGAGTGCAGGTATCTTTGAAGGCTAGAGGCATCAAATAGCTCTGAAGCTGTGGTGTCCTCTTGTGTGTAAAATAAGATGATAAATTCAAGAGCCTTGTGAAAATGAAGCAGCTTTTACAATGCACTATTCTGAGGTGAAGGACACCAACACAGAGAAAAGGTAAGATGGTTAGCTCTCTAGCTAGTACAAGCCACTGGTTTTTTAAATCCCAAAATCATGAGAAATTCCTTTCCTTTTCTTATATATGCTTGGAGTAATCAATAATTTTGGATCTGAGACTGCCATTTCTGATGCGGGCTTACATGTAAGCAGACCTCTTGTACCTTTCTACTTTTTATTGTAGCATTTTATTTGTCATTCTGAAAAATTCACTTTATATCCTTGTTGTAGTCTCATCCCTTCTTTCCTACCACTCCCACCCTCCCTCTTTCTCTCCCCCCCCTTTCCTCAGAAAAGGGGAGCTCCTTTCCCATCCACCCCAGCTCATCAAGTTGCATCAGGACTGAGCATGTCCTCTTTCTTCCCTGTGGCCTGGCAACATAGTCCTGCCAGGGGGAATTGATCAAAAAGCTGTCTGTCCTATGCAATCCCCATTTCCATTACTAGAGGACCCACGTAAAGCCTAAGTTGCTCATCTGTTATATCTTTGTAGGGTCCTAGGTCCAGTTCTTGCACGGTTCTTGGTTGATGCTTCAGTCTCAGCAAGCCCCTTGTGGACCTGGTTAGTTGGCTCTGTTGGTCTTTTTGAAGAGATCTTATCACCTCCATGTCCCTTTCTATTTACTCCCACTTTTCCACAAGACTCCCTAAGCATCACCCAATGTTTGATTGTGAGTCACAGCATCTGTTTAGAGGTGCTGCTGGATAGAATCTCTCAGAGGACAGTTCTGACAGGCTCATATCTGCAAGCTTAGCAGAGTATTGTTCAGTGTCAGGGGTTGGCACTCTCCAATAGGGTGGGTCTTAGGATGGGCCAGGCATTCGCTGGATAGTCCTTCAATCTCTCCTCTATCTGCTCTATCTTTATCCCTGCATATCTTGTAGGCAGAATAAATTTTGAGTTGAAGTTTTTGTGGGTGGCTTGGTGTCTGCTTCCCTTTCGTAGGCTAGCCTAATTAGAGGGTGTCCTCCTTTAGTCTCTATGGTCTCTGCTGCATGGAGTCTCTGCTTGAGTACCTCCCATATCTTCCCAGGAGCCTACCCTGACTGACTTAGGTCTCCAGCTTGTCACAGAGATACCCCACCTTAATTTTTTTTTTTTCTCTACAGGCCTTCTCATCTATTGTCCTCTCTCTTCCTAGTTCTGATTTCCATACTCTTAACTCTCTGCACCCTCTCTCCTACCTTGTTCCCTCTCATCAGCCACTACCTCTATCTATTCTATTTCCCCTTTCAAGTGAAATTTATGCATCCTTCCTTGGAACCTCTATACTACTTATCCTCTTTGGGTCTGTACCTATTAGTATGCGTATCCTGTAGTATATGGCTAAAATCCACTTATAAGTGAATACATATCATGTGCATCTTTTTGGGTGTGGGCTACCTGACTCACGATGATCTTTTCTAGTTCCATCCATTTGCCTGGAAATTTCAGGATTTCTTTGTTTTTCATTGGTGAGTAGTATTCCATTGTGTAAATGTGCCACAGTTTCTTTATCAGTTCTTCAGTTGAGGGACATCTAGCTTGTTTCCACATTCTGGCTTGTGAATAAAGCGTCTATGAACATAGTTGAGCAAGTGTCCTTGTTGCATGGTGGAGCATCTTTTGGGTATATACCCAGAAGAGGTATAGCTGGGTAAAGCGATTCCCAATTTTCTGATAAAGTGCAAGATTTATTTTTAAAGTGTTTGTACAAGTTTACACTCCCACCAGCAATGGAGTAGTGTTCCCACCAGCAATGGAGTAGTGTTCCCCTTTCTCCACTCCCTGGCCAGCATGTGCTGTCACTTGAGATTTTGAACTTAACCATTCTGAATGGTGTGAGATGGAATCTCAGAGTCATTTTGATTTACATTTCCTTGGTGACTAAGGAAGTTGAACATTTCTTTAAGTGCTTCTCAGCCATTTGAGATTCTTCTGCTTAGAATTCTCTATTTAGGTCTTTGCCCCATTTTTTTAGTTTTTGTTTGTTGTTTGTTTGTTTTGTTTTGTTTTGTTTTGTTGCTTTGTTTTGTTTTTGGTGTTTGATTTCTTGAGTTCATAATATATTTTGGATATTAGCCCTTTGTCAGATGTAGGATTGGTGAAGATCTTTTTCCAATCTATAGACTGCTGTTTCCTTCTATTGACAGTGTGCTTTGCCTTACAGGAGCTTTTCAGCTTCAAGAGGTCTCTTTTGTTAATTGTTGATCTCAGAGCCTGAGTTGTTGGTGTTCTGTTTAGAAAGTTATCTCCTATGCTAATGAGTTCTAGGTTCTTCCCCACATTCTCTTTTAATACATTTAGTGTATCTGGTATTATATTTTGGTCTTTGATCAAGTGGGATTTGAGTTTTATACAGAGAGATAAATATGGATCTATTTGAATTTTTACATGTAGACATACAGTTAGACCAGCACCATTTGTTGAAGTTGTTGTCTTTTTTCTATTATATGGTTTTGGCTTCTTTGTCAAAAATAAATTGTCCATAGGTGTGTGTGTTTATTTCTCAATATTTAATTTGATTACATTGATCAGTCTGTTTCTATGCCAGTACCATGCAATTTTTATTACTATTGCTTTATAGTACAGCTTTAGATCAGAGATGGAGATACCTCTGGAAGATCTTGTATTGGACAGGATTGTTTTTGTTTTTGTTTTTTCCATTTGAAGTTGAAAATTATTCTTTCAAGGCCTGCAAAGAATTATGTTGGTATTTTGGTGGGAAATACATTGGTTTTGGGCAAGATGGTCATTTTTACTATGTTAATCCTACTAATTCACAACCATGTGACGTCATTCTATGTTCTGATACCTTCTTTATTTTCTTTCTTCAGAGATTTAAAGTTCTTGTCATTCAGGTATTTAATTTGCTTGGTTAGAAGTACACCAAGATACTTTATATTGTCTGTTGCTCTTGTGAAGGTTAGTTTCTGTAATTTCTTTCACAGCTTCTTTGTAGTTTGTATACAGGAGGGCTAATGACTCTTTTTTTAATTAATCTTGTTTCCAACCACTTTGCTGAAGCTGTTTATCAACTGTAGGAGTTCTCTGGTAGAACTCTGGGGTTACTTATGTACACCATCATATCATCTGCAAATAGCAGTAACTTGGCTTCTTCCTTTCAGATTTATATCTCCTTGATCTTCTTTAGTTGTCTTTTTGCTCTAGCTAGAACATCAAGTACTATATTGAAGAGGTATGGAGAGAGTGGGAAGCCTTGTCTTGTGCCTGATTTTAGCGGAATGGCTTTAAGTTTCTTGATGTTGGCAATTGTCTTGCTGTACATAGCCTTTATTATGTTTAGGTATGAGATTTGTATCCCTAAGCTCTCCAAGACTTCTGTCATGGAGGGATATTGGATTTTATCAAACACTTTTCTTGTGACTCAGGTTAAAGGGAGAGTCTACATTATTCATCTTATACTTTCATAAAATCCCTTGATTGGTTCTTATGAAATATATAAGGTCATCATTCCTCTTACTCTTAGTTACACATTCATATAAATACACAAAACATACATATATCATCTTCTATGTATTATATCTTTTTAAATATATATATATATATATATATATATATATATATATATATATATATATATATACGCGTGTGTGTGTGTGTTCTGCCTGCCAGAAGAGGGCACCAGACCTCATTATAGATGGTTGTGAACCACAGTGTGGTTGCTGGAAATTGAACTCAGGACCTCTGGAAGAGCAGACAGTGCTCTTAACCTCTGATACATCTCTCCAGGCTTGTGTATTATATTTTAATTTTGAAAGCTGTATCATTTAAACTAGTCAACTTCAAGTGTGCATTTCAGTTCCTTAGACATTGAAGTAGTGCTGAATCTAGAGTAATAAAACTTGAATCTTGTATTTTGAAGTGATTTTAATGGAATTCCAGAATAGATAAAGACTTAAGAAATATTTGGAGTAGAAGTTAACAAACTCTGTTGTTTATATTATCTTCTCTTTTCCTCTAGCTGCCTGGTAGGAAGAATTATGATGTACAGCTGCAGAGAGAAAGCCTTTTGGTACTTCTTAGCCATGGAAGTGGTTCTGTCATCAACTAGTACTCAAATAAATGAAGAAAGAAAGAAAGAAAGAAAGAAAGAAAGAAAGAAAGAAAGAAAGAAAGAAAGAAAGAAAGAAACACGGTTGAAAGAATTGAAAGAAAGAAGTGTTGAAAGAGAACCAGGAGTTACAGAAGTATATCAGAGGAAGCCAGCTAAGGGTCATCTTCTTGTCAGTTGCACATTTCACGCAATAGTGGAGGTTTTCATGCTGGCTTCCAATGGGCATACTCACAGACTTCACCTTACGTGAGGAAATTTGTTCCAAAAGAGGAGATTATTTTTAATACAGAACAAGGAAGTTGTTTCCTCAATCATAGATTCAGAGGCTAAATATTAGGTGGGCAGGAAAGGTAAAGCCTTGAAAAAATCTCTCTAAAAAAAAAATCATGAATATCTTGTCTTATCCAAGACTATTAAGGCACAAGGAAAATTCTTCATCAATGTTACTCTATGTAACCATCCCTCTAATCATTAAATATTCTTTGCATAACTTTGGTGTGATTGCTTTGTTTCTAAATAAATGTAGAAATCAGTGAGTTACAGTGTGTAATAGGATCCCCCCAACTTGTGGGGTTGCAGAATCACAAGTGGAATTTTCATCTTTTGCAGTGCTGAACTGTGGGAACAGATGATTTGCAAGCAAGACATCAATCATCTTCCTGAGAAGATCTGTCTGTAGCTTACTGTGAATTTGGTTTATCCCCATGGTCAGAGTAGGTGCACAGAAAGATTAAATGCTAATTTTAACTAGAAAGTTTCAAAAGTTTGAAGTTCTTTGTCTCATTGGCAGGTGAAATGGGGGAATATTAAGCCACTATACACTGTTAAATAACTTTCTTTTTCCACTGAAATTTTGTCAATGAAATTTTTATTTATAAAGAAAAACATTTATAAAGAAAATGTATAATTGAATGACCACTCTCAGTTTTGAGCTTTGTATATCTTTTCATTTTACTTTAAGAACACTCGTGTCTTCCAAAAGTTGTAAGATTTTCATTTTTTTTTTCTTTTTGCCCTGAGAAAAAGATGAGTAAATGAGCTCCCAGGAGTTTTCTGAGGACCTGATTTACCATTTCAGTTCATCACTAATGTTTGTTCTACAAAAGCTTGCTTCCGGTGGAGTTGGTTCTATCATTGGGTTTGGATAGCTTAATTTTTTCCTCTGAAAATTCACTAGAAGTATTTCATGACCCTTTGAATCACAGGAGCTTACTTATCAGTAGGAGAGTTTGCAGATTTGGGCTTAATGCATTGAAACAGGAAGGAGAGGCCAAGCTTTTGCCTGCAGGAGTTAATTTACCTTCATCAATAGGTGATTACCTTTCTTCAGCAGCAGCAGAACCATAGGATCCTAATCACTCTCCCTGCTGAAGTCAGCTTTCAGAGAAAACACTCACTCTTGCCCAGAAACGACTTGATGCCTGTTTGGGTAAAAATGTTAAAAAGTGGTTGTGCAAACTGCTGTCTCTTGAATTTTACTCTCAGACCCCTTTTCATTGTTAAATCAGACGGTTGGTACATATAAATACTATGCTGGGAGTATGTGTGAAATAAATGATTTTATGCCCATTTTTTAACTCTTAACCTACCACAGGAAACCCTTAGAATGTAAATATGTCTATAGAATTTTCCTCTCATACTTTAATTTTAGCTCAATGCTGTATTTAATTTTTCTTAAAAACAAATAATTTTGTACACTATTTTCAGGTTCTTCAGTCATGCAAGGCCTATACATTCTAGTCATCAGTGATAAGGTAACTACTTTGCGCAGTATCAATGCATTAACAAATTTCCTCCTGTCATGGAGAGGTACAAAACTCTCCTTTCACAGGTTCTGAAAACATCAAAAATGTCATCTGTATAGACTCATTTCCTGTTCATTGAGATCATGAAGGAAATATGTGTGTGTCCTTGAACCACATAGATATGTGTGTGTGGGTGTGGTGTGAATGTGCGTGTACTGAATGTGCCTGTACCTCCGTGCATGTGGCTGTGCATCTGCGTGGATTTAATGTGTCTCCTCATCTGTGCTTGCTTGGGGTGGGGTATGCGTGTGCATGGGGAAGTGGCACATTATCATTGAACCCTGAGTGTCTCTACATTGTTTTCCTCCTTGGTTTCTTCACACAATGTTTCTTGCTGAACCGAAGGCTCACAGACTGATTAGACATGCTGGCCTGCCAGCTCTAGGGCATCTCCAGTCACTGCCTTCCTTGTGCTCAGCTTACAGGAACATGTCACCATTTCCGGATTTTTATGTGCGTTCTAGCTTTCTTAACTAGGTTCTTATGCTTGCACAGTAGGCTTTTATCCATTGAGACATCCTCCTTGGCTCCAGGAAAGCCTTTTATTTTTTTTGAGTACAATGGGAAACTACCCCTGCTTTAACTTTCAGCAGGCATCAATCTTCAACAAAGACAACTCTTAGTACCTCAATATTTAGAACGCTGAGTCAAATCAATTTAAAATACATGAATATTTTTTATATGTTGTGATTTTTCTGTAGGGAAAAATAAATACACTCAATTTTAAGTCATTTTCTTTTGTACTTATTATTTAGGAAAGAACCATTTAAGATATTTTATTTTAGTGAACAGAAAAGTAGGCATTACACATGCTGTGATGAAGACACAATTTATTATAATAGTTCTAAGTGGTTCCTAAGAATATACACTATATGCTAGGTGAAGCTGTCAGTAGTTACAGTTCACCTAGATAAAAAATGACAGTTGAGAATACACATGACTTCTTACATCCATATGCTGCATCAGAAATTTTCTTTCTCCTATCTTTAATCCAGAGATTAGAAACTAATACATTTGCAGGTATTGTGTTTCAAGCTTAAATCCACACACAAAGCCCTTAGCACGTGGATATATCTGGTTCTTAATTACTAACAGTTGTATTTTCTGTGATATGTAAAACCTAGTACAGCACTGAAATAATACTTGTAATTCTAATTTAAAATATTTATGTAGTATTGGCTGTAGTTGGTGAATGCCTATATTCGTAGCACTTGCGAGGCAAGAAAAGGATGATCAGGTATTCAAGGTCAACTACAATGAAGCCCTGTCTTTAATTTATGTGCATGCTTGTGTAAAGACCATAAAAATATATTTTTATAATCTAATGCTGTTTTTTAAATTTTCCTTTTATTTTTATGTTAATTTCAGCTTATTCGCTTTGTATCCCAGCTGTTGCTCCCCCCCCTTATGCCCTCCCAATCCCACCCATCCTCCTCCTTTTCCTCCCATGCCCCTCTCCAAGTCCACTGATAGGGGAGGTCCTCCTGTTTTTCCATCTAAAATTAGCATATCAGGTCTCATCAGGAATAGCTGCATTATCTTTCTCTGTGGCCTGGTAAGGTTGCTATCCCTCAGGGGGAGGTGATCAAAGAGCTAGCTACTGAGTTCATGTCAGAGACAGCCCCTGGTCTCCATACTAGGGAACAAACATACTTGGCGACTGAGCTCTCATGGGCTACATCCGTGCAGGATTTCTAGGTTATCTCCATGCATGGTCTTTGGTTGGAGTATCAGTCTCAGAAAATACCCCTGTGCCCAGATTTCTTTGTTCTGTTGCTCTCCTTATGGAACTCCTGTACCCTCCAGGCCTTTCTAATTGTCCCTTTCTTTCATAAGATTCCCTGCACTCTGCCCAAAGTTTGGCTATGAGTCTCAGCATCTGCTTTGATATCCTGTTGGGTAGAGGTTTTCAGAGGCCCTCTGCAGTAGGCTCCTGTCTTATTCTATGTTTTCTCCCTCTTCTGATGTCCATCCCATTTGCCTTTCTGAGTGAGAATTGATCATCTTATGAGGGTCCTCCTTGCTTAGTTTATACCATGTGTGTGTTTCTGCTTCTGGGATAGCTCACTCAGGATGATCTTTTCTAGATCCCACCATTTGCCTGCAATTACATGACATCTTTCCTTTTAATTGCTGAGTAGTAGTCTAATGTGTAAATATACCACAATTTCTGTATTCATTCCTCAGTTGAGAGACATCTGGGTTCTTTTCAGGTTCTGGCTATTATGAATAAAGCTGCTACAAACCTGGTTGAGCAAATGTCATTGTTGTGCACTTGAGCATATTTTGGATATATTCTTAGGAGTGGTATAGCTGGATATTGAGGAAGCACTATTCCTAATTGTCTGAGAAAGTGCCAGAATGATTTTCAAAGTGGTTGTACAAGTTTACATTCCCACCACCACTGTAGGAGGGTTCCCCTTTCTCCACAGCCTCTCCAGCATGTGTTATCACTTGAGTTTTGATATTGGCCATTCTGATAGCTGTAAGGTGAAATCTAAGGGTCGTTTTGATTGGCATTTCCCTGATGACTAAGGATGTTGAGCATATCTTTAAATGTTTCTCTGCCATTCTATATTCCTCTATTGAGAATTCTCTGATGTCGTACAGGATCGTTTTGGAGATTCTGGGTTTTTTGTTTCTCCATATGAAGCTGAGAATCTTTTTTTCAAGGTCTGTAAAGAATTGAGTTGGTATTTTGATGGGAATTGCATTGAATCTGTAGATTGCTTTTGGCAGTATGGCCATTTTCACAATGTTAATCCTACCAATCCATGAGCACGGGAGTTCTTTCCATCTTCTGATATCTTCTTCGATTTCTTTCTTCAGAGACTTGAAGTTTTTCTCAAACAGGTCTTTCACTTGCTTGGTTAGAGTCACACCAAGGTACTTTATGTTATTAGTGGCTATTGTGAAGGGTGTTGTTTCCCTAATTTCTTTCTCAGCCTTTTTGTCTTTGGTATATAGGAGGGCTTCTGATTTTTTTGAGTTGATTTTGTATCCTGCCACTTTGCTGAAGGTGTTTATCAGCTGAAGGAGTTCTCTGGTTGAATTTTTGGGGTCGCTCATGTATACTATCATATCATCTGCAAATAGTGACACTTTGACCTCTTCCTTTCCGATTTGTATCCCCTTGATCTCCTTTAGTTGTCTTATTGCTCTGGCTAGGACCTCAAGTACTATGTTGAAGAGATATGGGGACAATGGACAGCCTTGTCTTGTCCCTGATTTCAGTGGGATTGATTTAAGTTTCTCTCCATTGAGTTTGATGTTAGCTATAGGCTTGCTTCAGAAAGAGAAAGACAAACATGGGATATACTCACTTATATAGACCTATAAGATATGATAAACATAATGAAATCTATACACCTAAAAAAGATAATCAATTGAGCGGACATGGGGTAAGATGATCAATCCTCATTTAGAAAGACAGATGGGATGTGCATTGAACGTATGACAGGAGTCTACTGAGCGCATCTGAAAGACTCTAACTAGCAGTGTTTTCAAAGCAAAGACTCATGACCAAACCTTTGGCAGAGTACAGGGAATCATAAGAAAGCAGGGGAGTTAGTCTGATGGGGAAAGGATAGGAGCTCCACAAGGACCAAATATATCTGGGCACAGGGTCTTTTCTGAGACTGACATTCAACCAAGGACCATGTATGGATATAACCTAGAACCTCCACTCAGATGTAGCCTGTGGTAGCTCAGTAACCAATTGGTTTCCCAAAGTGAGGGGAACAGGGACTATCTCTAACAGGAACTCAATGACTGGCTCTTTGGTCTCCCCACCCCCGAAGGGAGAAGCAGTCCTGTTAGGCCACAGAGGAGGGCTTTGCAGCCAGTCCTGAAGATACCTGATAAAACAGGATCAGATGAATGGGGAGGAGGTCCCCCCATCAGTGGACTTGGAAAGGGGCACGGTGGAGATGAGGGAGGGAGGGACTGGGAGGGAATGAGGGATCGGACACGGCTGGGATACAGAGTTAATAAAATGTAATTGATAAAAAAAATAAAATAAAATAAAGAAAAAAAAACAAAAAAAGAGAATTCTCTGTTTAGCTCTGTAACCCATTTTTTTTTAAATTCAGATTATTTGCTTTGTTGCTTTTTAACTTTTCTAGTTCTTTATATATTCTGAATATTAGACCTCTGACAGATATAGGGTTGGTGAAGATCTTTTCCCAATCTGTAGGCCGTCATTTTGTTCTGACAACAGTGTCCTTTCCTTTACAGAAGATTTACAGTTTTATGAGGTCCCATTTATTGATTGTTGCTCTTAGAGCCTGTCCTGTTGGTGTTCTGTTCAGGAAGTTGTCTCCTGTGCCAACGAGGTCAAGGCTCTTCCCCACTTTTTCTTCTAACAGATTTAGTGTGTCTGGTTTTATGCTGAGGTCTTTGGATTTTAGTTTGTTCAGGGTGAGAAATATGGATCTATTTGCATTTTTATACATGTAGACATCCAGTTATACTAGCATCATTTGTTGAACATGATGTGTTTTTTCATTGTATGGTTTTGGCTTCTTTGTGAAAACCAAGTATCCATAGGTGTATGGGTTTATTTCTGGGTCTTCTAGTCTATTACGTTGATCCAACACTCCGTTTCTATGCCAGTACCATGCAGTTTTTATTACTATTGCTCTCTAGTACAACTTGAGATCAGGAATGGAGATACCTCCAGATGATCTGTTGTTGTAAAGGATTGTTTTGGCAATTCTGGGTTTTTTGTTTTTCCATATGAAGTTGAGAATTGTTCTTTCAAGGTCTGTAAAGAATTGTGTTGTTATTTTGATGGGAATTCCATTGAACTTGTAGATTGCTTTTGGCAAGATGGCCATTTTCACTATGTTAATCCTACTCATTCATAAGCATGGAAGATCTTTCCGTCATTTGAGATCTTCTTCAATTTCTTTCTTCAGAGATGTGAATTTTCTTTCAAATATGTCTTTCACTTGCTCGGTTATACTCAATGGCTATTGTGAAGGATGTAGTTTCTCTAATTTCTTTCTCAGCCCTTTTGTCTTTCATATACAAGAGGACTACTATTTTTTTTTTTTTTTTTTTTTTTAGTAATTTTGTATCCAGCCACTTTGCTGAAAGTGTTTATCAGCTGAAGGAGTTCTCTGGTTGATTTTTGGGGCTCACTCATGTATACTATCATATCATAGTGATACTTTGACTTCTTCCTTTTCGATTTGTATCCCCTTGATTCCCTTTAGTTGTCTTATTGCTCTAGCAAGGACTTCAAGAGAGTGGGTAGCCTTGCCTTGGATCTGATATCAGTGGGATTGATTTAAGTTTCTCACCGTTTTAATTTGATGTTGGCTATAAGGTTGCTGTATATTGTCTTTCTTATGTTAGGTATGTGCCTTGTATCCCTGATCTCCCCAAGACTTTAAAAATGAATGGGTGTTGGACTTTGTCAAATATTTTTTAGACATTTAAGGAGATGGTCATGTGATTTTTCTCTTTCAGTTTGTTTCTATGGTGGAATACATTGATAGATTTCTGTATATTGAACCACCCCTGGATGCCTGGGATGAAGCCTACTTGGTCATGGTGGATGATATGTTTTATGTGTTTTTGGATTTGGTTTGTATTTTATTGAGTATTTTTGCCTCAATGTTCATAAGAGAGAAAGGTCTGAAGTTCTCTTTTTTGTTGTTGTTGGCTCTTTGTATGGCTTAGGTATCGAGGTGACTATGGCTTCATAAAATGAGTTTAGTAATGTTCCTTCTGTTTCTATTTTGTGGAATAGTTTGAAGAGAACTGAAGTTAGCTGTTCTTTGAAGGTCTGGTAGAATTCTGTGCTGAAAACATTTGGCCCTGAGCTTTCTTTTTTTTTTTTTTTTCAATGCAGTTTATTCAGGAACCTTGAACAATCCTCTGACCCTGAGGAAAGCCAGCCCACAGCTTAAATAGCCTCTGGGTAGCCAACCCAGGCGTGCCACGTGGGCAATGCAGATAGGTCCACATACATGGAAGCAAGCCAGATCCTCAGCCTTAGCCAAATGTGGAATTGTTCGTGACAGAGAGCACTCACCATCAGGAAGGTAGAAGGTGGAAACCAGCTCTATCTTTAAGGCACAGCATTCCGCAGCTCTCTACAGTTCCCCCTTTTTGTTTTAGACGCATCAGGCAAGAGTAGAGGTCTGATCTCTGATATTAGAAATAAATTGGGACTTTGTACTGATGTTCATTTAGGTGTCATCCACCCAAAGAGCATCAGACCCGTCTGATACCTTTTTCTCAGAGGCGGGACCTGGGGCATCAACCCGCATGCAATCAGACATGCTCTTCTCTGGGTCGAAAGCAGCTGACCCTGAGTGCAGTGCTTAGCCTCGCATCCTGAGCGTAACATTTTAGCTTTTTATGGTATCCAACCATGCTTGGGGAGAATGTCCTGCTTCAATGGCTGTAAAGGCCTGAATGATCATGGCTGCATCACCCTGTTGTGAGACTCTAATCTTGCGTATATACCACAGGCAAACCAAGGAGACCAACACCAGAAGGCCTGCTAACACTCCCATACCCGCCCATTCCTTCAGATGATTCATGGCTGCAGCAATCCATGTTGATAATCCTGTGGCTAGTCCTGCGTCCACTCTGGTAGAATTTACTGTGACAATGGCCACTCTCAGCTGCTCCATCGTAGTATCGAATTCTCCAGTCCAATTACCTAAAATATAGCTCGACAATTGTTTAGACAGATTTGCAGCACAGGAAAAATTCTCATGTTATATGCTAGTGACTCAAAGTCCAGCATATTTTCATTGACAGCCAAGTTGAGCGATTTGCCATAGGGTATCAATTTGCTCCTGCAAGAGGTCAATCCTCTGAACACCATCAAGCTTCCTTTTAGTTGAGCATTAATTCCTTTATGTACAACTAAGGCATGAGCTACATTGGCTAAATGATTATTCAGGGTCTGAGCAGTCTGCCCAGTATGACTCATGGCTAATGCCCCGGTGGTAGCTCCAACAGCCGCCAATGAGATGGTAGTAACAATGGAGGCTGTAGTTCCAAGATCCCTTTTCTGACTGAAGAGAGTCATAGCGTGAGGGGCATCAACGGGCACAGGCACCCAGTGAGGCATGCGAGTAACCAGGGCATACCTAAATTTACTAGCATTCCAGCATTGGGCAAAAAAGCAAGTATCATTACCACAATTACTTGGCTCTATCTGGCTAATAATGAATAAAAATGGGGGATATAGACAAACAGGTGTGGGCTTATAGGAAATACTATGAGAAGCCTTAACTCCCTCGTTGGAACATCCTGCGTCAGTTCTAGAACTAGCAGTGGTGGTGTCCCAGGTCTGAGTAGGTTCAGAAGACCATTGCCCCCAGGGGCGAGACGTGCTCCATGCCAATTGACTAACTCCATGTTTTCCTCCACTTTTGAAAGTCATTTAAGGTTCTTAAATTATTTTTTCCCTTTTTTTAAAAAATTTTTCATCAATTACACTTTATTCATTCTGCATCCCCCCATAAGCCCCTCCCTCCTCCCCTCCCATTCCCATCCTCCCTCCTCCCTCTGCTTGCATGCCACTCCCCAAGTCCACTAATAGGGGAGGTTCTCCTCTCCTTTCTGATCTTAGTCCATCAGTTCACATCAAAAGTGGCTGCATTGTCCTCTACTATGGTCTGGTAAGGCTGCTCCCCCCCAGAGGGAGGTGATCAAAGAGCAGGCCAATCAGATTATGTCAGAGGCAGTCCCTCTTCACATTACTATGTAACCCAATTGGACTCTGAACTGCCCTGGGCTACATCTGTGCAGGGGTTCTGGGTTATCTCCATGAATAGTCCTTGGTTGGAGTATGAGTCTCTGGGAAGTTCCCTGTGTTCAAATTTTCTTGTTCTGTTGCTCTCCTTGTGGAGACCCTGTCCTCTCCAGCTCTTACTATTTCCCAGTTCTTACCTAAAATTCCGTTCACCTGCCCAACAGTTGCCCATCAGGCTCAGCATCTGCTTTGATAGTCTGAAGGACAGAGGCTTTCAGAGGCCCTCTGTGGTAGGTTCCTAGGTTGTTTCCTGTTTTCTTCTTCTTCTGATGTCCATCCTCTTTGCCTTTCCGGATGGGGATTGGACATTTTAGTTAGGGTCCTCTCTCTTGCTTAGTTTCTTTAGATGCACAGGTTTTAGTGGGTTTGTCCTATGCTGTATGTCTATATGAGTGAGTATATACCATGTGCGTCTTTTTGCTTCTGGGACAACTCACTCAGGATGATCCTTTCCAGATCCCACCATTTACCTGCAAATTTCATGATTTCCTTATTTTTCATTGCTGAGTAATATTCCATTGTGTAGATGTACCACAATTTCTGCATCCATTCTTCAGTTGAGGGGCATCTGGGTTGTTTCCAGCTTCTGGCGGCCATACCACCCTGAACGCACCTGATCTCGTCTGAGCTTTCTTTGGAAGAGGGATTTTGATGACTGCTTCCATTTCCTTTGGTGATATAAGACTATTTAATCTATTTACATGATCTTGATTTAATCTTGGTAGATGGACTCCATCAAGAAAATTGTCCATATCATTTAGATTTTCAAATTTTGTGACTTTTGTAGTAATACTTACTGATTGTTTGAATTTCCTCAGTATCTGTAGTTACGTCCACCTTTTCATTTCTGATTTTGCTGATTTGGATGAATAGTTTCTTTCTGCCTTTTAGTTGGTCTTATTGATTCTTTGTATTGTCTTCTTTGTTTCTAATCCATTGATTTCAGCTCTGAGTTTGATTAATTCTAGTTGTCTACTCCTCTTAGGTGTGTCTGCTTCTTTTTTTTTCCCCTAGGGCTTTTAGGTATGCTGTTAAGTTACTTGTATGAGATGTCTTCAACTTCATTCTGGAGGCACTTATTGCTATGAACTCTCCTTTTAGCACTGCTTTCATTGTGTCCCATAAGTGTGGGTATGTTGTGCCTTCATTTTCATTGAATTTTAGGAAATCTCTAATTTCTTTTATTATTTCTTCCCTGACCAAGCTGTCATTGAGTAGAGAGTTGCTTAGTTTCCATGTGTATGCAGGCTTTTTGTTATTTCTGATGTTCCTGAGGTCTAGTTTTAGGCTATGGTGTTCTAATAGAATACAAGGGATTATTTTGATGTTTTTTGTTTTTTATATCTGTTGTGGCTTGCTTTGTGCCCAGCTATATTGTCAATTTTTGAGAAGGTTCTATCAGGTGCTGAAAAGAATGTATAATCTTTTGAGTTTGGGTGAACTGTTCTGTAGACACCTATTGAGTCCATTTGATTTAGAAATTCTGTGTCAATATGTCTCTATTTAGCTTCTGTCTAGATGATCTGTCCCTTAGTAAGAGTGGAGTGTTGTACTCTCCCAAGATAAAGGTGTTGGGATCGATATGTGATTTAAGCTTTAATAATGTTGCATTTACAAATGTAGGTCCTCTTGTATTTGGGGCATAGATGTTCAGAACTGTGATATCTTCCAGGTGGATTTTTTCCTTTGATGAGAATGAAATGCACCTTCTCATCTTTTTAAATTCATTATGGTTGAAGTTCTATTTTATTAGATATTAGGATAGCTACTCCAGCTTTTTGTCTGGGTTTGTTTGCTTGAAAAATTTTTCCAGCCTTTTACTCTGAGGTAGTGTTTATCTTTGTTGAAGAGGTATATTTCTTGGATGGAGCAGAATTTTGAATGTTTCCACAACCATTTTATTAGTCTGTGTCTTTTCATTGGAGAGTTGAATACTTTGATGTTGATAGATAATAGTGACCAATGAATGTTAGTTCCTTTTATTGTGGAGTTGGTGTTACTGTGTTTCTATGTTTTTTTTTTTTGTTTGTTTTTTTTTTTTGTGAAGTTATCTATATCCAGTGTTTTCTTGGGTATAGTTGTTTTAGTTGGATTGGAATTTTCCTTCTATTGTCTTCTATAGGGATGGGTTGCTGTGTAGATATTGTTTAAGTTTAGTTTTGTCATGGAATATTTTGTTTTCTCCATCTATGTTGATTGAAAGCTTTGCTGGGTATAGTAGTCTGAGTTGACATCTGTATTACCTTAGATCTGCATGACATTTGCCCAGGCCCTTCTGGCTTTCATAGTTTCTGATGAGAAGTCTGGTGTGATTCTGATAGTTCTACTTTTATATGTTACTTGGTCTTTTTCCCTTATTGCTTTAAATATATATATATTTTGTTTTTTAGATTTAGTGTTTTGATTATGATGTGATGTGATGTGTTTCTTTTCTGGTCTAGTATATTTGGTGTTCTATAGGCCTCTTGTATATTTATGGACACCTCTTTAAGATGGGAAAATTTTCATGTATGATTTTCTTGAAAATATTTTCTGGATCTTGGAGCCTGGAATAATTTTCTTCTTATTATTCTTTTTCTTGTTCTTGTTCTTCTTGTTCTTGTTCTTCTTGTTCTTGTTCTCCTTTTTTTGTATATTCCTATTATTCTTAGATTTTGTTTTTGATTTCATGATGTCTTTGATTTCTTGGATGTTTTGTGTTTAGAACTTTTCCAATTTTACTTCTTTGAGAGATGTATCAGTTTCTGCAAGTGTATCTTTAGCACCTGAGATTCTCTCTTCCATCTCTTGTATAGTGTTGGTGATGCTTACCTTTGTGGTTCCTGGTCTTTTCTCTATGTTCTCCAGCTCCACGGTCTTCTCTGTTTGTATTTTCTTTATTGATTCCAATTCTGTTGTCATGTCTTGCACCACTTCCTTCATCTGTTTGAATGTGGATTCCTGTGTTTCCATGATAGCCTCTATTTTTTTGTTCATTTCCTCTCTATATGCCCCTATTTGTGCCTCTACTTGTGTGTTTATGTGTTTGGCTGTAGTTGCCTGTATTTCTTTGAGTGCTGTTTTCATTCCCTCTTTATTTGCCTCTATTTGTGTGGCTATTTCTTTGAGAGATTTGTTTGTTTCCTCTTTATGTACCTCTAGCATAAGCATAGCTTTTTTTTTTTTCAATGCAGTTTATTCAGGAACATTGAACAATCCCCGGACCCTGGGGAAAGCCAGCCCACAGTTTAAATAACCTCTGGGTAGCCAACCCAGGCGTGCCACGTGGGCAATGCAGATAGGTCCACATACATGGAAGCAAGCCAGATCCTCGGCCTTAGCCAAATGTGGAGTTGTTCGTGACAGAGAGCACTCACCATCGGGAAGGTGGAAGGCAGAAACCAGCTCCATCTTTAAGGCATAGCATTCCGCAGCTCTCTACAGTTCCCCCTTTTTGTTTTAGACGCATCAGGCAAGAGTAGAGGTCTGATCTCTGATATTAGAAATAAATTGGGACTTTGTACAGATGTTCATTTAGGTGTCATCCACCCAAAGAGCATCAGACCCGTCCGATACCTTTTTCTCAGAGGCTTTAAAGTCATTTTCCTATGTTTCCAATGAACTGAAATATTTGTTGATTTGGGAGGGTTGCTGATAAAGCCATGATGTCCTGATTTTTGTTGAATATGTTCTTATACCGACCTCTAGCCATTTGCTTGTCTGTAACCTTCACTGTTTGTTCCTGGAGTCTGTACTTTAGATGTTCATTTTTCTCTGGTGTCTGGAGTATTCTTCAAGAAGATGAGAGAGGTCCCCCGGTTTGAGAGTGTGTGTTGGTGTTTCAGCTGTAGCTAAGGGAGGAAGGTTGCAGGCTGTACAAGTGAGGGCAAGCAAACATTGGTGAGCAAGAGTAGGCGAGCAAGAGTGAACAAGTGTGTGGCAGTGTGCCTTGAAGGACAGGGTGTTAGAAGGTGTAGATGCCTGTAAGGGTGGAGCTTAGTTGTGGGATGGGGTGCAGATACTAGCACCATTTGTGGGTGCCATGTGCATGTGCTGGTTCCCTGAATACCTCAGTGGCCAGGCATGTTGTGTTGTCCTCCTAGTATTCAGATCTGTCTGGGCCCTAGGAATTATTTGCCTGGACTCCACTGTTAGTCCCACAGAACAAGGGCTTCAGTGTTGAGGATGCTGTCCCAAGAATCCCCATGTTGCCCACAGTGTGGGTGTGAGTGGGAGGGATCTGATGTCTGGCTGCTAGCATCGAGGGACCCTAGATCTGGGGCTCCACATGGATTCACTTGAAGGGGCACTCACTTTCTAGCAGACATAGTAGGAAAGCACAAGGGTTCCCTCTACTCTCTACTCTCAGATTTGAGCCTGCAGGGGTCAAGGAGAGTGTAGGAGACCCATCAGCTCAATGATGCAGCAGCTGCAGAACTGGGAGGCTGGTACAGTCACCCACAGGGAGGCCCTGGGAATCCTGTACAGCTGCCCACAGACATGAGCAGCCCACACAGCTTAGAATCAGTTAAATTATTTCTGTAAGGTTACTTCATAAAATAGTCAACGCAAGATTTTAAGACAAATTTTCTTGATTTTTAAATTCTTGGATTGCAGTATACAGCCCATCGCTGTGGTGTAGATAGTGCCATTGAGGTATGGTGGCTTTCTGCTTTCAAGGAACATGCATTAGGCTTGGATATTTAATCTTTGAAACATTATTTTTTGCTGTTGCTAATTTACCAAGTTGTTTCATTCCGTCCAGCCTTGTTGATTTGCATAATATTTTGGGTTAACTTTTTGGTGTATTGGATGAAGAAAAAGAATTATATTAGGTAACATTTGTAGTCAAATGCAATCTAAATTCTAAAACTTGGGAAAGCAGAGGCAATATCCCTAATTGTTTCATCAGTGACAAAAGAATGTTGTTAGTGCTGACACTGGGAGGTTTGTACCTTGTCTTTTCTGAGTATTCCCTTTGGGATTACATGATTATTTTTTGCAGCATTACCTGAATGATTCATGTGATTTTCCTCCTAGGGAGCTGAAACCTGGTCTTGACATTTGAGAAACCATGTTGTTGGTGATGATTCATGTACTGTGTGCATAGCCTCACTACTGATCAACTGCAAATTTTCAATGGCTATTAACTGAACATCCATATGTGCCCAGGAATAGGTGTGAAGACCAAAACCCCGAATAAACAAAAACAAAAACTACTCTCACCTATAGAGCTTTCCTTCCATGAAACAAGATAGTTGATAAACAACATTCATTGTAATATATGTGTCGTATGATCATGACGGGTAGAAGGAATCACGGGATAGAGAGGTGTGCTTCTATGCTAGTAAAGGCACCTAGAAGGGTTCTCTTTGTTTAGTTTTCAGAATAATAAGCGAAACTAAATAGATACAAAAGTACAATGAATACACAGATGTTTTTAATCAGTGAAAAACAAATGAATATAATCATTCAAAATGTAAGGTTTATTTGTAATTACATTAAATTGAAGTTGAATATTCTTTTGAATGGTATTAATGAATGAAACAGAAACTAGAAAAAAGGCTATTTAATTCATTGTTTTTCTTTTTATTTGGTAAGTATGCCTGCATGTGCGTGTAAATGTATTGTGTGTGAGTGTGTGCTTGACTGTGTGGGCATATTTGGACTCCAGAGGCTAACATGAGGAAGTCTTCAATTTTCTCTTCGTTTTGCTTTGTTTCATTTTCTTGAGACAGGGTTTCTTGTTGAACTGTGAGCTCTCCGTTTTGACTAGGCTGGCTGGCTGGCCATCTCATCTGCCTGACTTTGGCCCCCAGAGCTGCAGTTACAGATGCTTATTGCCATGTCTGGTATTTTACATGAGCGGTGGGCTTCTACACCCAGATCCTTATATGTAGGTAGCTGCTGGTTAACTACTGAACTGTCTCCTCCTCATCAAGTCATTACCTTTAGCAAATAAGTGAGCAGAAGCATCGTTATGATAATGTGATCCAGAGTAAGGCAGAGAACTAGGAACTGTAGAGGCAGCATAATCAAGTTGTTGATTTGATACAGAGCCAGAAGCAAGTATATGGAGGTATATAGAGCTGTCCTCTTGACAGTTTAGATGAATGTCTAGGAAGAGACACTCATTGTTTTAGGGCTTTTACTGACAACTAATGTGATATACTAATAAACATCTTAAAACTGATTTGGATTTTCATTCTTAGTATAAGTTAGATTTGATCACAAAATGTTTCAGAAATGGCAGTAAAATTTGGCCTTGCTAACATGTTCTAATGCACTAAAACGGAATTTGAAATGTTTTTCTCATTATTTTAGTTCTTGTATCTACTGTAACTAAATTTAATTTTCATTTCAACTATTATTATAATCTTGTTTTTAGTATATTTTTTCTAAAGACTGAGTTATTCGGTTTTTTTCCTTGATCGGATTATCATCTGTAATCTAATTCAGTTGTTTCCACTTTTACCTTTATTAGCTCTTTCTTGTTTTGATTGTTTTTGATTAATATGTTTATTTGCCTTATAAATTCTAAAGATGAATAAGTAGTTTATGTGTGTCTCCCCATATTAAAAAAAAATAGAAAGGTATCAGTTTGTGATTAAATAAAGTGGGTGTGCTAGCTAGTTTTATGTCAAATTGACTCAGGCTAGAGTCATCAAAAAGGAGGGACCCTCACTCGAGAAAATACCTCCATAAAATCCAGCTACAGGCAAGCCTGTATGGCAGTTTTTAAATTAGTGATTGATATGAGAAGGCCCAGACCAATGCTGGTGGGACCATCTTGGGTTGGTGGTACTGGGTGTTAGTATTTCTTTTAAAATTATGCCACACACACAGTAGGTATTATATGAAAAATATTTATTAGATGGAGGTGGAGAGATAAAGAAGAAATGGAAAGAGTGAGGAAAGAAAGTGAGGCAGAGAGAGCAAGAGAGGAGAGTAAGAGAGGAAGGTAAGAGAGACAAAGTGGCAGGTTGCTCCTTTTATAGTTTGTGCATTCGCAGCTGAACTGCACCTCCCACACACCTGGTGGGTGACACATGATGACATCATAGGTTACTAGGCAACCCTGAGGCAGGCTGCCTTTAGGTAACACTGGGTGCTATAAGGAAGCCGATGAAGCCATGGGGAGCAAACGGGTAATCAGCCCTTTGCCATGGCATGTGTGTCATGTCATCTTCAAGTTCCTGGCTTTACTGCTTTTGATGATGAACTGTCTTATGGAGGCATGAGTGAAATAAACCCTATCCTTCCCATGCTGATTTCGGCCATAACATTTTATCACAGCAAAAGTAACTGTAAGGGTAACTAGGAAAAGCAGGTAAAGGTAAAGTAGTCAAGATAAGCTTGCTGCTTGTGTGAGTAAGGAGAATATTTAGGGCATTGTGTAAACCCATTGTTTACCCCAAGTAAGTGCATAAGGGGTTTTTAATCACAGAACTCCATTTACATTAACTCAAAATGGGTTCACCATTAGTTGTAAAGGTGTATGTATTTATGAGACTGGTTAATTTTTAGTCCTGAAATTCATGCACCTGAGATTCAGATGTAAGTTGAGTCCTCACCTTTCATCAAAGAAATGTCTCTTTGCAACAGATAGAGATTATTATAAAACTACAATTGTTGATTGCAGTTCTAAGGGATACATCCATAAAACAAGTCTTGCCCCTAAGGCTCTGGGATCATAGAAGATCTCCTAGTAATGTCAGAATCTACATTCTTAAAGTCTCACCAACATGACTACCTGAGCATGAAATGAACAAGTACAACAGCAATAAAACATGCCAAAGTGGATGAGGGAAAGCCCACAAGGCCTCAACCCTATACCAAAAATACAGGCAACTAAGGAATGCTGAAAGTGAGAGAAATAGTCTCTCTATTTCAAGGAAGAGCAGATGAGTTTGTTGTTCAATACCAAGTGGTCAACCATGAAAATGCACATATGAATAATTCACACCAAGCAAGTTATATTTATGTACTTAGAAATATACATTCCTATACATCTACTTATATGCATATAACAACAATTAACAAAAAGGAGGCCATGAATTTGAAAGAGATTGAGGAGAGGGTTCCAGGGGAGTTTAGAGGGAGGAAGTAGAAAGAGAAAATGTAATCATATTATAATCTCAAAAATAAAATAAAAGATATGGTGGCTTAGAACACCTGAACCAGAAACATTGGCACCATGATAAAGAAATAAAAAAAGTTTACTTTGTGTCAATTAAAGACATGGCTAGTATGACTCAACAGTTTTTGTTGGCTCCTCTTTGATTTCTGCCAGGTCCTATCTAAAATAAAAAACAACATTAGAAGCAAGACTTAGTTTAGATGGCTAGTAAAGAATCAGGGCTAGGAAGGGGGATGGTCTTCCAAAGAAGGGGAAATACAGCATAGTGTTACAGAGATAAAGAGAAACTGGAATAGGAGGATTACATGGATGGGGGAAGGAGAACAGAGTAAAGACGGAAATACTAATTCTGAAAGCCTTTTGAAAACTGTATGCAAATTTAATCATGTAGAAGCTTTCTAAAATATATACATATGTGGGAGCCTCTATTTTCTTTGCTTCTTCTATTCTCTTGACCCAAGGATCCCCAGCTATTTCCCTCCTCCGTTTCTTCCAAATCTTATAATCTAACATATCTCTTCTCTTGCTGACCCAAGTACATCCCTGAATATAGGGCACCCAAAACTGCTTTATGGCTATGGTGATTTGTTTGAAATGACCCCCTATGCTTATAGGGAGTGACAGTATTAAGAGGTATGGCCTTGTTGGGGTAGTATGGGCTTGTTGGAGGAAGTATGTAACCAGGGGTAAGCTTTGAGGTGTCAGAGCTCAGGTCTAGTGGCTTACACTTTTCTGCTACCTGATGATCCAGGCATAGAAGTCAAAACTACTTCTACTACTTCTATAGCATTATGCCTGCCTGTGTGCTGCCATGCTTCCCTCCATGATGACAATGGACTAAACCTTTGAACCTGTAAACCAGCCCCAGTTAATTTTTTTTGTAAGAGTTGCAGTGGTTATGGTACCTCTTCACAGCAATAAAAACTTTAACTAAGAAGTCAAACATCAATCTCCCTCTCATATTACAACTACAAACCCTTTAACTGTCTTTCAGGGAAAACAGTGAGATGTTGAACACACACCTGGTTCAGTTGTTTGGATTTTTTTTTCTGTCTGTTTTGTGTGTATGCCAATGGGTTTGTGTTTCCTGGTGTGTCTACAAGGCTTGTGGCAAACAGGGAGCTGGGAACGAAACTGGTCAGGCTCAGTTGAATGCATGAACGATTGTGGGCCACTGCACATTGTGTTTCTAACTGGTCTCCTTTGAGCTCTGTGTTCTGTGTTTACTGGTTTTGTTTTTGCTTTCTCTGTAATTTAATGATGTATGCCATGGTTATTTTCGTGTTCAGGAATTAGAATTTATTTCTGGTCTTTCTGGTCATTGGATCAGTATAGCATGAATCCAAATGTCTTCTTAGTGTAGACAATATTAAAGTTGTGTATGTTGTGCTTTATTAGAAAGCTAGCTCTGGAGTTGGGTTATGGCTTCCCCTTCCCTACATCCACAAATACTTGTTTGAAAAGTTTTCTCCAAAATCTCTGTCTCATGTCAAGAGGGCCACCTGACTGTGACAGAGAAAGGAGAGCAAAAGAGGACAAGAGGATTTAGACTTTAAACAGAAACAAAAACTTTTTTAAGGCAATGACTGTCCTTAGTAATGACGACTTGTATCGCTAGTAAATCATTAGATGGAAAATGTGAAAGCCTAAGTAAATTCTCAGTCTCTAAGAAGGCGTTAGTAAAGGTCTGATGATGTGAACGTTTAAGTAAGTTGTGAGGTCTAAGAAAGCAGTCATGGGAGCTCTAGGATAGTTACACTCCTCTAATATTGTCTGAGAGCAGAATATCCCTGAATTCTGAGCACCACAGTCCTTGGTGTACAATGCATTTAAGAAATACTTTTTTTCATGAATTCCTTACTTTCTTGATACATTTATGACAAATTGAGAAGTATTTCCAGGTATAAACATTACAAAAATAGCCATGACAGAGTTTTTAGCTAATAGGATTAATAATCTGGTTCTTAAATAACTATGACTATTACATGCTATAGTTTTTAATTCCTGCAGTAGTATATGAGGCCACTACTGTAATTAAACTCAGGTAGCAGTGAATGAACTAGGGCATTCATAACAGTTTACTAATATAACTTGTCTACAAACTAAGCAAACATAAAATGCCTTTCCTGATTCATTTACTATTTCAATTACAAAACAATAGCTCAGGCTGGAGAGATGGCTCAGAGGTTAAGAACACTGGCTTCTTTCCCAAAGGTCCTGAGTTCAATTCCCAGCAACCACATGGTGGCTCACATCCATTTATAATGAGATCTGATGCCATCTTCTGGCATGCAGGTATACGTGCAGATAGAGCACTGTATAAAAAATAAATAAATAAATCTTTAAAAACAACAACAACAAAAACAAAAACAAAATAATAGAGTACTCTTAGTATCTGTTGGTATATTATTAAATGAAATTATACTCAAAGGAAACAAACTCATCTATCAGTTAATTTTGGATGTGAGTATAAATAAGAGCAAAATATATATTGTCAATCACCAATACATATGCAAGATTTCATTTCTACACTTCTAGTTTTGAGGATGTTTTAAGGCATGTAAATACAAGTTGTAAAGGTATTAGAAAGTAATAAAATTTCATTCTAAGGTAATGAAATATGTTTCAAATTTCTTTCCCCTTCTATTTTTAATGCTCAGAGATTTAATATTGATCAATAGAGTTCTGATAAGCCAATAAAGCACTGACTACTATTATCAGTAACAAACTCAACAATTAATTCGCTTCGGTTGTCTTCTAAATAGAGACTTAACGGTACTTGTCATCATGCTGAAAACAACTATGTGCAGCTCACTGGACAGAGGAAAATATTCATACTTTTTAACTCAGAGCTTTGGTTATGATTTGAAGGTCAGATATCTGTTAGCTGCTTTTTCTACAGTGTAGATTTTAGTACAGATTACAAACAGTGGTGATGTTAATATATCAAAGAATGTTAACTCTTGTAAAAAAAATCATGTAAGCTTGAAGGGGTTGAGTGAGTCATAAGACTTGACCCTTACAGGTCAAATGTACCCCAGATAAATTCACCCTAAGTTTCCCTATTTGCCTTTCATAAGGGTATAATCTCTCTTTCCCTTGGTCTTGGGACTCCTCTGTTTTTTGTTTTTGTTTTTTGGTTTGTTTTGTATTGTTTTGTTTTGTTTTCCAACTACCAGGAATATAGTCCTGAAAATTCTAAAAGTATGATTTTCCTTCAAACTACTAAATTTTAAGTTCTGAATCTAGTCTTTATCTATCTCAGCAGATTTCCACTTGCCTGACAGACACCATCCAGGAATCAGCTGCAAACTACAAACTGTTCCAAATGGCTGTGACTCCTGGACTTGCAGAAATCTTATGTGAACTAGTCTATCTGTGGTGACTGATCCCTGTCTATTCACTTGGTGAGTGAACCAGAGGCTTCTGATGATGAATGCCCTATTGCCTGAATTCTCTCCCTGCCTTTGACTTTAGCTTTCCTGGGCCCTGTCTTAAGGATATCTTAATTTCATCAGGGAGGAGTTACAGAAGAGAGTATCTTGCTCATTATCCTCTAAAAAAGGCTAGAGTGTTAGGTCAAAAGGAAACTCCCTGGCATAGGGGACAAAAGGCCATCTACAGTGCCTATTGGCATATCAGGAAAGGTACCTGTTAAAAGTAAATACACTTAAATCTATAAACAGGTGGATTTATTAGCTAAAATAGTTCTACAATATTATAGGGCACTCAGCCTGCTTTATTCAAGACAAGGAGATTACTGTGTGGCTTTAAGAAAAAATTCTTCTTTCTATGCAAACCACTTAAAAACATTAGAGAAAATCAGCAAGAATTAGATCTACTAACAGCAGAGAAGGGTGGTCTTTGCCTCTTCTTCAAGGAATAATATTGCTTCTATGTCAAGCAATCCAGTAAAATAAAAGACAATATTCCACAACTCCAGACACCTTTCTAAAACTGTATGGAATAGATGTCACTTGCCAGTGGATCACTGACAGTCCAGTATGGAAATGGATATTGTACTTCTTCACATCTCCTGCTCCTGCAGGACATTTGATTCCATTGTGAACCAGAAAATTGTGAACTGAAAAAAACTCTTTATAGTTGTGGAGTGGCTCAGCCCTAGCACACACCTTTACCCCAAGTGTTAAATAAAGTCAACCCTAGGTAATGAGGCAGAGCAAAAAAACAGCTGACAGTGATTAAACAGAAAGGATGAACGTTGAGAGAAGGGTATTTAAGATAGCATGGAGAAGAAAGGACTTTTGGTTTGTTCCTTCTGAGATACAAGTTGAATGGGAAAGGGTTTTTCCTTGTGGTACTGAGTAGGAAAGTCATCTGGGTGCTTTCCCTGCTTCTCTGAGCTAGCAAGTTTTCACCCTAACATCTGGCTCCTGAGTATTTATTGGTAAGAATGATTGGGACTTTTCATTCTTTAAAACAACATTCCTCCTTTTCCTAATTCTACAAATTGCAATGAGTCTTATAAACTTCCTGAACAGATTTATTCAACAAATTCAAAATATTTCTAACTAGATCTTTAACCAGTTATTATTATAAGACTATCAATCCTTAACTAAGATACAAGGGAACTACTCTACCGATCACACCCTGTGGTGAAGATCAAGTTTGCCTCAAAGACTTTGACATCCCCAAACAGCATGAAATAGTTTAGCAATAACATTACCCACCATCTTGACCCTTGGTTCTTATACAAAAAGAGAGAAGCATATGGAAAAAAGCCAATGAAAATGCCCTGCCCCTGGCTTGACCCAGAGCTCTGAGGCTTGGAAATCCTCGTCCGCATGATTCAGAATTAATGGCCAAGCAATATTTTGCTTGTGCTGTATTTTCCATTAGCTCACTGTGGATGCTTCAAATATCTCATAAACACTTTCCCCTCTGCTCAGGCCACTGTTGTCTCTGTTCCTGTTCAGAGGCAGCAACCATCCTGTTCTTCTCCTCAATAAATCTCTTGTGTGAAGTTTGTTGCATGGAGTGACTTTGTACTATTCCTTGATTCTCGATTGCCAAGACACCCTTGTGCCAACTTACAGTCACTATATTACAGTGACCCAGCTAGATGTCTTATTCCAATAAGTAAAACTTCCAGTCCCTAGAATGGACTATATCTTGTTCAGTTGCTGGCTGAAGTGGTCCCATAGACCCCCTACAAGCATCATAGGCTATTGCCAAAGGTTTTATTTATTCTGCATTACCTAATGGCAAGGATATATTGCTGAAGACACAGCTTATTATGTAATCAAACATGGAGAAATGCAGATAGTGCTCACATAGAAGAATAACCCATACTGACTAGGGTTCATAATGTTGGAAACTACACACTAGTGGAGGAGAGAAATAATTACCATTTCACCTACCTACATACCTACAACAGATACATTCCTGCTAAATATAATGTTACAATAATGGCACAAATGTTATAGAAATAACCAACCACTTCCCAACTGGTTTTAAAGCCCATTCCATGAGATGAAACTAGTACCAGACAATGCTAAAGTGCCCAAAAACCTGAGACTACATGGATCATGGTTATAGGGGAAAATTTACTACCATTATTCGACGAGAAGAGCAAAGCAATGGTATATTACTTCACCCAAAGGGCAAAACATTTCTCAACCCTCCTCAGAGAATCTTCTTTTGTAGATAATAGTTAACAAGGAGATTCAAAACTGAGCTATGTGCAGAAAAGGAGAGACTTTGGAACATTCAGCCTTGTATGTGATATCTTGATCATACCTGTGATTACTGTTATTGGTTGTCAACTTACTATGTCTGAAACTAACTAAAACCCACGATTCTGGATATAGTTGTGGGATATTTCCTAATTAAATAATTGAGAAGACCCACATATAATCTGGATTTGCATGTGCATGTGTTCAAGTGTCTGTGGATGCGTGTCTGTTTGTCTTGCCAAGAGAGTTCAATTTTACTCAATTTTCATTTTATAAAAATGGTCAAACAAAATACAAACATACTACATATGACATCTATGTCATTTATCAAAGTAGACACTTCACCAGGGCTTTGAAAAATAGTGACCGTTCTGAATTGGTTGTAATAATCTATGTGCACTCTGTAGTTCACTTAATATAAAAGTATAAAGGTTCTTATAGATCTGCTTGAGATCTCTTAGGTGAAATAATCCATATTTAATGTGCCCATACTTAATGCTGATAGTTTATATAGAACATCTAGAGGAAGAAAGCTTTCACAGTGTACCTCTTGCCCTCATATTGGTAAGTCCATTTCTCCACCAGCATTAAAGCTCAACTCTTTATGATTCTGACATATTCTGGAAAACACGCTAAAACATTCAGCCTTGTTGACTAAACAACCATTCAATTTTTGGACTTTCTGTTTGTATACAGCCATTCTTGGATTAGCTGGACCACAGCCTGTAAGACCCTCGTAAATTCCCTTTGTATTGGATCTGTTTTTACAGGGAATCCTGGATAATACATTTTGATTAGACAATGAATCTTGACTAGGTTGTGTTACTGGAACACAGAGGGAATATTCTCATGTGTGGGTTGAGCCATAGGCTTCCTCTGGCTTTAGGTCTCCCATTCATCTTCTTTGGCACCTTTTTTTTTTCTCAGTGTATTGAGATTTGTCCTCTAGAGTATTATGTTGCCAGAAGGGAGTGTCTCAATAATTCTAATAGTAAATCCCCAAATATATTTAACACATTCTTTCACATATTTTTGCTTTATCTTCTTAACATTCATCACCATTCTATAGCATATCTCTTCATACATATGTTTTGTATATTAAACTGCATACTGAACAATTTCGTAACAAAGTAGAGACTTTGTACACCACTGAAATCATAGCAAATATCTGTTGAGTGAAGAAATCAATGAACAAAAATTAAGTAATATTATTATGCTTTAATTTTTAATATATCCTCTGGAGTGAATAAAGTATTTGGCTATACTTTGGGTTTTAGACATGTTTATGTATTCATTTAAGAGAGCATAATATACAGCCATTCCGTTTCCTTGACTATTTAACCAGTAGGTTTGTTTATGACAATTTCCATTCAATCTCATACTCACCTGAATTAATCAGTTTTTAATTTCTCTTCAGAATAATTTTTTCTGAAATTAAAAATCTTGTTAATAAAATTTTGTACTTAGTATTACTTGTGTAAAGATTCTTTATTTTAACACAATATTTTTACATTCATATAATTATGTCTATTGGCAATATATTTAATTATTTTATGCCATTGTAATTATATATCACATTTTGTCTTTTCTTTATTAGTATTTGGGTAACATTAATTTTCTGGATATTGTAAGATGGTTTATGAGTATTGCTATTTGAGGTATTGGTCAACATATGTTTCCAGTTTTGATGAGGAAACAAAGGTGAAGCTGGTACAATTAAAATTATGTGTCTATCACATTTAATAACAAATTCTAGACACTTACCCAGAGTGCCTTGCCAATTTGCCTTTCCGAGTCATAATATACAAAGATTCAGGAGCTTCACATAAACAAATAAAATATTTTTATTAATTAAGTGTATGAAAACAGGGGCTGTTCAAAAGTACTTTAATAGAGTTAAAACCCTGTTCATGTGTCTGGTGAGAGCTCAAAACTTTCATGTGGCTTGAAGCAACATTTTCAAAACATACAGTCAGAAAACAAAATAGGTATTTTCACATTCCCATATTTAACAGTGCAGCCTAGTACTCATAATACTATTATTGATTTTTATATTTAACAACTTCCAATAGTCTTCTATTTTCTTAAAATGGTTTGTGAGCAGTTGTATAAGTATATAGAACAACGAGAAGTTTTAAAATTTGCATGCTAAAGATTTACAACTAACAGTTTTCTGAATTAGTTTTAATATCTTATTTCTTTGCATTAGATAACAATAATATATTAATTTCATTTTTTATTTCCATGAAAATCACTAAGATCTTTAAAATAAAAAGGTCCATTTTTTTTTTCTGGTCTGATTCTGTCTTTTCTTTGGCAGTTTCAGGAAATGTGTGTGTGTTCCAAAATTGTGAGAATAAACTATATAGTTCATGTTTAAGCTTCAATTCAAGTAGCTAGTCTGCTTTCTTTTTTTTTTTCTGATTAATGTCTTTCAGGATTTTGAAATAATCTCTAACTGCTGTTACTTCTTAGCTGTTAGCAGCCCTTACATAAAATATTTTCTTCTCTGCCAAACTCTAAAAGCAAGTTATTTCTAACTCTGAAGTGAAGTCACCTGTTTTGAAGATAAAACTAATCACATTAGGTCTTCACCAATCTTCTTTTCCTTCCACAGTTATATTTATATCTTCAAAAGTTCTAATCCATTTCCAGCAAGCAGGCAAAGATGTATGTAATCAGTTTGATTCCCAAAAGCAAATCCAAAGAGAACTGTATATTTCATAAACTTGTGACTGCTGTTGAAGCCAAAATTAAAAGGATGAATAACAAATAGGAACAATCCAAGAAACTAAATAAATTTACTTCACAATTAGATTTAGATGTTGGATCATCAAATTTTTCCTGACTCAACCCTTCATTTATGAAAGCGAACTTCACTCAGGGCCTGCTCATCCTGCTCACTCCTCCCCATCCTTCTCCACTGGAATGCCTTGATTGCACTGACACGCAAATTCTCCTCTGACAATAACATAATAAATTGTAAAGCAGAATTTACTGTACTTCTTCTACTAAATTTTAGCTCTGTTCTATTCCTGTCTCATGTTCCTGAACTAGATGCTGTGAAAACTCTTCTGTGTGATAATGATGAAAAGAGTAAGTCACATTGCATTTAATGTGAGCAGGAACGTGAACTACAAATCCACACTTAGTGGATTTATAATGCTGGAATTAACTTTGTTAACAAAAGTTTGCCTTATCTTCACATAGGAGGCCACGTTTTTGTTTACAAAGGTGCTTCTTCTGACCAATAAAATTTGCATCCCCTAGTAGTCAAGTGTAGAAAGTTTTGTTTTAATTGACATCCATATCAATTAATCTATTATCATTTTTGTTCTTTATCAATATGAATTTTGTTTAGCTCTTATGCTGTAGTCTTCCTTGTACTTCACACAAACATGGTGGCTCAATTTCTTGAATTTCTTCATTACTGTGCTTTTCTTTAATTTCTTTTAAAATTGAAACTCTATTCTCTGAGTTTATACAATAACTAAAAGGCAGACACTCATCATCCAAATCAACAAAATCAGAAATGAAAAGGGGGACATAACAACAGACACTGGGGAAATCCAAACAATCATTAGGACTTACTTCAAAAGTCTATATGCCACAAAATTTGAAAATTGTAATGAAATGGACAATTTTCTTGATGGATTCCACTTGCCAAAGCCAAATCAAGAACAGGTAAAGCAACCAAATAGTCCTATATCCCCTAAATAAATAGAAGCAGTCATCAAATTCTCCAAAAAAAATACCAGGCCATATGTTTTCAGCACAGAATTCTACCATATGTTCAAAAAACAGCTAACACCAACACTTCAAACTATTCCACAAAATAGAAACAAAAAGAACATTACCAAACTCATTCTATGAAGCCATAGTCACCTTGATACCTAAACCTCACAAAGACTTAATGAAGAAAGAGAATTTCAGACCAATCTCTCTTATGAACACATTGATGTAAAAATACTCAATAAAATACTTGCAAACTGAATCCAAGAACACATCAAAGATATCATCTACTATGACCAAGTAGGCTTCATCCTAGGCATGCAGGGATGATTCAATATACGGAAATCCATTAATGTAATAAACAATATAAACAAACTGAAAGAAAAAGGCCACATGATAATCTCCTTAGATGTTGAAAAAGCATTTGACAAAATTCAGCACTCATGTTTAAAGTCCTGGATAGATCAGGATACAAGGCATTTAACTAAATATAGTAAAGGCAATATACAGCAAGCCTATCAACTAAATGGAGAGAAACTTAAAGCAATCCCACTGAAATCAGCGACATGGCAAGGCTGCCAACTCTCTCCATACCTCTTTAACATAGTACTTGAAGTCCTTGCTAGAGCAATAAGACAGTTAAAGAAGATCAAGGGGATTCAGTTTGGAAAGGAAGAAATCAAAGTATCACTATTTGCAGATGATACGATAGTATACATGGGTGACCCCAAAAATTCTACCAGAGAACTCCTACAGCTGGTAAACACCTTCAGCCAAGTTGGCTGGATATAATATCAATTCAAAAAAATCAGCATCCCTCCTGTATACAAAAGACAAAAGGGCTGAGATGGAAATTAGGGAAACACCCTTCACATAGCCACAAAGGACATAAAGTACCTTGGTGTAACTCTAACCAAGCAAGTCAAAGACTTGTATGAAAAAAAAAATTTCAGTCTCTGAAGAAATAAATATGAATGGTTTTAGAATTATTTTATGTCTTAATATACATTCTATGCCAAATAATTATGTACTAGCCTTTTATAGATTAGATAAAGGATATAAACTTCATAATGTCATTCAAATTCTTTACTTCTCTTCTTTTTTTTCTTCACTATAGAAAGCATGGCATTAAAGTTTGTAGCTATTGTGATAAAAGTGCCCATATCTTCCCTCAGTTCTTTAATAATATATTTGGAATTCTATCATTAAGTCTGTGTGTTTGTAATTATTTTATCTTCATGATTATTTGACTTTTTGTCTATTTATACTGCACCTCTCTGTCTCTTCAAAATATTTTAATTTAATATCCACATTCTCTTATGCTGATAAAGTTATTGCAATTTAACGTCACCTACCAATTTCTTAAAATAGTTTTCCACTCTTTCTGAGTATTTATGTGTGCAAGTGCAATGTGAGTCTCCTGTACACAGCATACTGTTGGATATGTTGTTTGTTTTTTAATTTTTATTGTTCACAGTTCACATAGTCTTTGCCTTTTATAAATTAATTTTTATTTTATTAATTACACTTTATTCATTTTGTATTCCCCCATAAGCCCCTCCCTCCTCCCTTCCAGGTTCCACCCTCCCTCCCCCTTCTTCACGCATGCCCCTCCCCAAGTCCACTGATAAGGGAGGTCCTCTTCTCCTTCCTTCTGATCTTAGTCTATAAGATCTCATCAGGAGTGGCTGCATTGTCCTCTGCTGTGGCCTGGTAAGGCTGCACTCCCCTCAGGGGGAGGTGATCAAAGAGCAGGCCAATCAGTTTATGTCAGAGGCAGTCCCTCTTCCCATTACTATGGAACCCACTTGGACACTAAACTGCCATGGGCTACATCTGTGCAGGAGTTCTAGGTTATCTCCATGCCTGGTACTTGGTTGGAGTATGAGTCTCTGGGAAGACCCCTTTGTTCAAATTTTCTGGTTCTGTTGCTAGTTTGATCAATTTACATTCACAATAAGGACTCAAAAGTGTTAAAGTTATTATTATGAAACTGTGTTAGTTTTTCAGTCTTTTAATCAGCTGTTACACAAATATTTGAGACTCTATTATATTTGTTTAATAATAAGCTTCACAACACAATAACTGAGTAGTCATTACTCTATTATTAACCTTATAAGCTAATATGCTTTCCTCCCAGAGTACATACCAATGATACTTGCACTTCCTGCTCCAGCTCCTTTTCCTGATGTCTCCAGGACCTCTCTGCCCATGGCTGAATCCCTTACTTCCTCCCCCACTAATTGTCAGGAAGTTCAGCTCTATTCTCTCCAACTCTCAGCGATTGACTGGAGGCTGCTTTATTGACATACCAGGGGACAGTTGGGGAGCAGTATTTACACAACATTGAGACAGGAGAGTCTCAGAACAAGACTTGCTAGTACATATTGGGGATACAGAAATCAGCTTTAAATTACACATTAACCTTATGCCTAAGCATTAGAAAGGGATTACTATTGTAATACTAGATGTGGTCTATCTTTATGGCTCCATAAGTCCTCTATTAGCATATTCTTTTCTTATTAAATTTTTATATTAATTACAGTTTATTCACTTCGTATCCCAGATGAACACTTCCCTCATCCCCCCCAATCCCCCCTCCCTCTTCTTCTCCCAAGCCCTACTCCAACTCCACTGATAGGGGAGGTCCTTCTTCCCTTCCACCTGACCCTAGCTTATCAGGTCTCATCAGGACTGGCTGCATTGTCCTTCTCTGTGGCCTGGCAAGGCTGTTCCCCCCTTTGAGGGGAGGGGGAGTCAAAGAACCAGCCCCTGAGTTCATGTCTTTAACTCAGTTTTTTACATTAATTTATCATTGAAATGTGTTTGTTACTTTTCATCATCATCATCATTATTATTGTTGTTACTATTATTATTATTAGTGTGTGTGTGTGTTTCAAAGGTGTATCTCAGGAGGTCTCATGACCCTTCCCTTAGTGGAAGTCAGAAAACATCTCTGTGAAGTTGATTCTCTCTTTTAAAATTTATTTTGGTCCCAAGGATAGCACTCAGGATTTAGGTTTATGTAAAAATCACTTTTCTCTTGTGAGCCACCTTATTGGATATATATATATACACATATGTGCATATATACACTTACCTAGACTTTATCTTTGTTTGTAATTCCACTAATCAAAACATTTCTTATATGTTATATGTCTAAATAGGAAAGAGATAAAAATGATATGGTTGAGGAACAACTATTTCTTACTACATTAACTACAGTAATGTTTCTTACTATCATTAACAAATATTTATGAACTCAAAGATTTAATCTCTGTTTCAGAAATTTACATATTTAAAATCATTTATAACTTTTGATTATAAATCATGCAAATAACACCTGCTTCAGAAAAAACTAAATCAAATTTAAAACTCTAGTTATATATAACTGTTGTCAAATTGGAAATTGACAATATATAAATGAATTAATGTTTTATATAGTAACCCTTTTTGCAAAAGTTTTCATCTCTGTCTTTGATCCTACATTTTTATACTGTAAGTCTAAAAAGTAATGGCAATAGGAGTTATTCATACCACAGGGAAAGGGTTTCTGGGGAGACCACGGATGCTTTTCTTTGAAGAAAGACATTACTTTCCCTCCAATGTTTCAGTCACACATAATTAGAGACTCTTGTCCTTCTTTGTCCTAGAATTTATATTTGAACACATTCAGGAGCTGACCATAAGATCCTACTCTCCCAAGAGAAAAGAAAAACTGAACATATAGATTGGTGGGCAAATTAGTCAGCATGGACCAAATAAATAGTCTATTGGTGATTAGAAATTAAAAGTGACAGAAGCCACTATGGCTCTTTTGCTCCTGAAATATGAGAAGAGCATGTCTGGTTGCATGCGGGTTGATGCCCCAGGTCCCGCCTCTGAGAAAAAGGTATCAGACAGGTCTGATGCTCTTTGGGTAGATGACACCTAAATGAACATCGGTACAAAGTCCCAATTTATTTCTAATATCAGAGATCAGACCTCTACTCTTGCCTGATGCGTCTAAAACAAAAAGGGGGAACTGTAGAGAGCTGCGGAATGCTATGCCTTAAAGATGGAGCTGGTTTCCGCCTTCCACCTTCCCGATGGTGAGTGCTCTCTGTCACGAACAATTCCACATTTGGCTAAGGCTGAGGATCTGGCTTGCTTCCATGTGTGTGGACCTATCTGCATTGCCCACGTGGCACGCCTGGGTTGGCTACTCAGAGGCTATTTAAGCTGTGGGCTGGCTTTCCCCAGGGTCCGGGGATTGTTCAAGGTTCCTGAATAAACTGCATTGAAAAAAAAAAAAAAAGAACTAAAGCTTATCAGTGGACTGGGGGAGAGGCATGGGTGGAGAAGAGGGAGGGAGGGTAAGATTGGGAGGGGACAAGGGAGGGACCTACAGTTGGGATACAAAGTGAATAAACTGTAATTAATTAATAAATAAAATTTAAAAAGAAAGTTAGAAAAAGAAAATGTCTTGATTTGGAAGTGTACTTTTCAGGTCCATTTCTTTATTTTCTAATGTATTATTTCTAAATAACAATCTGAAAGATTATTCCTATGGACTCCCAAGCATGAAAGAATAGGTTTGCACACTGTAATTAATCTATCTTCTACTTCCCTCTTCTCCTTCAGTTAACTATACTATTATCTTATATCTTCACTGTTTCACACTTCAGTCTCTATTGTTTGGTTCACAAGCTTTCATCTTTCTTTACATGGAAGTCTCACATCTCTCTATCTTCTTGTGAACTTGGTTGGTATTGACTCTAAGCTTGTTATAGTTTTGACTATGAAGCATTCCTCTCAGCTCATGTGCCAAACATATGCTGTCAGGGTTGGTGCTACTTGAGGAAGAAGTGACCATTTTAAGAGGCAGAACACACCTGGAAGGAATTAATCACTAGGAACAGGTCCTCTCTCTTTCTCTTTCCTTCTTTCTCTCTCTCTTGCTCTTTCACACATTCTCACACTCTCTCTCCCTCTCTCCCTTTTTCCACTCCTCTCACCTCCCTCTCATTCACAATGGGGTGCAGACATCTATAACTTCACGTTGCCATGATGTTTAGAGTGGTTGGAGACACTCATATATAGACTGAACACTCTGTGCCAAATCAAATCATTGTGAAGTTGTTTCTGTCAGGGATTTTGTCATGACTTCAGGACAGCATCTTCTGCAGCCCTGGGGCTGGGTTGTGCCTTTTTCTTGTGTTCTCTGCCTGCACACTGGGCTTATCTCCATTCCTTAAACCTGCCTAGGGTTCTCTCTCTCTCTCTCTCTCTCTCTCTCCTGGATCATCCTCCTGGATGAATTATCCTGGATGTGCTTTCACGTAATTTGATTTCTGCACATAACCTTGAGCATAGAGTTGTCCTTTTCCAGAGCCACTTGGTGACTATGGGCTCTGTCTCTGCTACACCTAGAGGACTATGTGTTGTGTTAACTGGTTCCATAATGTATCGTAGAGAGGCTGGAGAGATGGCTCAGAGTTTGAGAGCACTGGCTTCTCTTCCAGAGGTCCTGAGTTCAATTCCCAGCAACCACATGGTGGCTCACAACCATCTATTACAAGATCTGGTGCCCTTTTCTGGCATGCAGGTGTGCAGAACATTGTGTACATAATAAACAAACAAACAAACAAACAAATAAATAAATAGATAAATAAATAGATAAATAAATAAATCTTTTTTTATTATTTTTTTTTATCAGTTACATTTTATTAACTCTGTATCCCAGCCGTGTCCCGATCCCTCATTCCCTCCCAGTCCCTCCCTCCCTCCCTCATCTCCACCATGCCCCTTTCCAAGTCCACTGATAGGGGGGACCTCCTCCGCATTCATCTGATCCTGTTTTATCAGGTATCTTCAGGACTGGCTGCAAAGCCCTCCTCTGTGGCCTAACAGGACTGCTCCTCCCTTCGGGGGTGGGGAGACCAAAGAGCCAGTCATTGAGTTCCTGTTAGAAATAGTCCTTGTTCCCCTCACTTTGGGAAACCAATTGGTTACTGAGCTACCACAGGCTACATCTGAGTGGAGGTTCTAGGTTATATCCATATCCCAGAAGGAGAAAGACAAACATGGGATATACTCACTTATATAAACCTATAAGATATGATAAACATAATGAAATCTATACACCTAAAAAAGATAATCAATAGAGCGGACATGGGGTAAGATGATCAATCCTCATTTAGAAAGACAGATGGGATGTGCATTGAACGTATGACAAGAGTCTACTGAGCGCATCTGAAAGACTTTATATCCAGTATATTTGTATCCAGTATACAAATATCCAGTATATTTGTATCCAGTATACAAATATCCAGTATATACATGGTCCTTGGTTGAATGTCAGTCTCAGAAAAGACCCTGTGCCCAGATATATTTGGTCCTTGTGGAGCTCCTATCCTTTCCCCATCAGACTAACTCCCCTTCTTTCTTATGATTCCCTGTACTCTGCCAAAGGTTTGGTCATGAGTCTTTGCTTTGAAAACACTGCTAGTTAAGAGTCTTTCAGATGCGCTCAGTAGACTCTTGTCATACGTTCAATGCACATCCCATTTGTCTTTCTAAACGAGGATTGATCATCTTACCCCATGTCTGCTCAATTGATTATCTTTTTTAGGTGTATAGATTTCATTATGTTTATCATATCTTATAGGTCTGAGAAAGAAATTAGGGAAACAACACTCTTCACAATAGCCACTAATAACATAAATAAATCTTAAAAAAAAGAAAACAATGTATCATAGAAAGTTGGCAAGTTGAAGCTATCATGTGACTATCATGGCCCTGATGTTCTGAGAAGGACTATCATGTTGTGGTTAGCAAATATTTACCAAAGGTAGAGTGAAACAAAAGCTTGCCAAGTGCTAAAAACACAGAGAAAAGTAAACTGGTTTCTCTCTCTCTTTCTCTCTCTCTCAGCTCATGTTCTGGTGATACAACCTATAGACTATAAAAACACTTCACACAGAACAGTTAGAAAATGTTGCTTCAGCTATGCATCTGAAATACAAATGTCATCCAGGAGGACATGTGAAGGGCACTTGTAATGAAAAGGCCATGCATGAAGATAACGTAGAAGCCCTGCACAGATGTAGTCCATGGCAGCTTAGTCTCCAACTGGGTACCCTAGTAAGGGGAACAGGGGCTGTCTCTGACAAGAACTCAGTGCCTGGCTCTTTGATCACCTCCCCACGGGGGTGTGCAGCCTTGCCAGGCCACAGAGGAAGACAATGCAACCAGTTCTGATGAGACCTGATAGGCTAGATTCAGATGGAAGGGGAAAAGGACCTCCCCTATCAGTGGACTATTGAAGGGACAAGGGAGGAGAAGAGAGAGGGGTGGATTGGGGAGGGGACAAGGGAGGGGACCACAGCAGAGATACAATGTGAATAAATTGTAATAAAAAAGAAAAGAGAAGGGCTTCTGATGGATCTCCCATGCTCATGGATTGGTAGGATTAACATTGTGAAAATGGCCATACTGCCAAAAGCAATCTACAGATTCAATGCAATTCCCATCAAAATACCAACTCAATTCTTTACAGACCTTGAAAAAAAAGATTCTCAGCTTCATATGGAGAAATAAAAAACCCAGAATCTCCAAACGATCCTGTACAACAACAGATCATCTGGAGGTATCTCCATTCCTGATCTCAAGCTGTACTACAGGGCAACAGTAATAAAAACTGCATGGTATTGGCATAGAAACAGAAAGGAGGATCAATGGAACCGCATAGAAGACCCAGAAATAAATCCACACACCTATGAATACTCGATATTTGACAAAGAAGCCAAATCCATTCAATGGAAAAAAGACAGCATCTTCAACAAATAGTGCTGGACCAACTGGATGTGTACATGCAGAAAAATGAAAATAGATCCATATTTATCACCCTGCACAAAACTAAAGTCAAAGTGGATCAAGGACCTCAACATAAAACCAGATACCCTAAATCAATAGGAAAAAAAAGTGGGGAACAGCCTAGAACTCATTGGCACAGGAGACAACTTCCTGAACAGAACACCAACAGCACAGGCTCTAAGAGCAACAATCAATAAATGGGACTTCATGAAACTGAAAAGTTTCTGTAAAGCAAAGGATACCATCATCAAAACAAAATGACTGCCTACAGATTGGGAAAGAGTCTTCACTAACCCTTTATCTGACAGAGGACTAATATCCAGTATATACAAAGAACTAAAGAAGCTGAAAAGCAGCAAACCAAATAATCCAATTAAAAAATGGGGAACAGAGCTAAACAGAGAATTCTCGACAGAGGAATATCGAATGGCAGAAAAACACTTAAAGAAATGCTCATCCTCATTAGCCATCAGGGAAATGCAAATCAAAACGACCCTGAGATATCACCTTACACCCATCAGAATGGCCAAGATGAAAAACTCAAGCGATAACACATGCTGGACAGGTTGTGGAGAAAGGGGAACCCTCCTCCACTGCTGGTGGGAATGTACACTGGTATAACCACTCTGGAAAGCTATCTGGCGCTTTCTAAGACAAATAGGAATAGTGCTTCCTCAAGACCCAGCTATACCACTGCTAGGTATATACCCTAAGTTTGCTCAAGTACACAAAAGGGATACTTGCTCAACCATGTTTATAGCAGCTCTATTTGTAATAGCCAGAACCTGGAAACAGCCCAGATGTCCATCAACGGAGGAATGGGTACAGAAATTGTGGTATTTTTATACAATGGAATACTACTCAGCAATCAAAAAGGAGGAAATCATGAAATTTGCAGGCAAATGGTGGGATCTAGAAAAGATCATTCTGAGTGAAATATGCCAGAAGGAGAAAGACAAACATGGGATATACTCACTTATATAGACCTATAAGATATGATAAACATAATGAAATCTATACACCTAAAAAAGATAATCAATTGAGCGGACATGCGGTAAGATGATCAATCCTCATTTAGAAAGACAGATGGGATGTGCATTGAACGTATGACAAGAGTCTACTGAGCGCATCTGAAAGACTCTAACTAGCAGTGTTTTCAAAGCAAAGACTCATGACCAAACCTTTGGCAGAGTACAGGGAATCATAAGAAAGAAGGGGAGTTAGTCTGATGGGGAAAGGATAGGAGCTCCACAAGGACCAAATATATCTGGGCACAGGGTCTTTTCTGAGACTGACATTCAACCAAGGATCATGTATGGATATAACCTAGAACCTCCGCTCAGATGTAGCCTGTGGTAGCTCAGTAACCAATTGGTTTCCCAAAGTGAGGGGAACAAGGACTATTTCTAACAGGAACTCAATGACTGGCTCTTTGGCCTCCCCACCCCCGAAGGGGGGAGCAGTCCTGTTAGGCCACAGAGGAGGGTTTACAGCCAGTCCTGAAGATACCTGATAAAACAGGATCAGATGAATGGGGAGGAGGTCCCCCCTATCAGTGGACTTGGAAAGGGGCACGGTGGAGATGAGGGAGGGAGGGACTGGGAGGGAATGAGGGATCGGCACAGGGCTGGGATACAGAGTTAATAAAATGTAACTGATAAAAAAAATAATAATAAAATCAAAAAAAAAAGAAAAAAGAAAAAAATTAAAGGTAGGAGTGAAAATGCGAAGGAGAAACAAGCTATATATGGAAGGAAGATTCATTTTAGTACTATACGTCAATGAAATATAATTTTCTACATTGCCGTAATTTGTATAAGTTTGTCTCTATTTTTTTTATGGAAAATCATTTTGCATATAGTGAGCTGTTTTCAGGAGTTAGACTCTGATGATATAATAACACACATAGGTTCCTGTTCCAGCCACATAAGTAAGACTTGGATATCTCATTGTAAAATTTAAAATTTCACCTTTAATTCTTATGAGTTTTGTAAAGACTCTTAGAGTATTGCTATTTTTTTTAGTATCTTCTTTCCTCCAAGTTTTCCACAAAAACAAATATTGTTCAGAAACAACCTGGTGCTAGCTATTGTTTCAGTGATGGTCCTGGATGGTACATGATGGTACACAATCGCACATAATGGTATATGATATCACATGATGATACACGATGGTGTCTGATGACACATAATAGCACATGATGGTCCTGATGGTGTACAGTGACACACAATGGTACTAGATAGTGCATAGTACTGATGGTACTGGATGGCACATGATAGCACATGATAGTTCTGATGGCATATGATGCCTGATCTCAAAGTCCCAGTTATGTCTACATCAGAATGAAATGCTTTTCTCTTAACATAGTTTCTTGTTAAAAACAAATACAAAAACTAATATAAATTTCTAGGTAGTTATTAAGACAATATCTCAAGCACCTTTTAAATATTTCCTTTCTTTTGTTTCTCTTTAATGTCTCTACTGCTCTCATTGTTCTCTTTTTTCCCCTCTGTATATCCTTCTCTCTTTATTTCTCACCAGGCATCAGAGCCCTTGAATATCTGCCCTTCTAAATTGATTTAATGTGGTATAATATTTGAAAAAACAGAAAATACATGTAGCATTCTGTTTGCTCATTTGTGGGGTAACATACAAAGTAGATGGTATCTAATGTTACCTTTAGACCTAAGATATGTGACTCAAGGACATATGAAATTATGTGACTTGAGGACATATGTAGCGTTGACATGTTAGGTTTACTTTCCATTATTGCAACAAAATAAATGAAAAAAAAAGCTTAAGGAAAGAAGTGATTATTTTGGTGTACTGTTCATTGAGTTCTTTATGTCACACCAAGGGAGTTATGATACCAGTAGCAGGAGGGAGCTGTGGGCAGCATATTCAGCTGGGAAGCAGAGACTAAGTAATGCCTATGTGCAATTTGCTGTTCCTCATCCATGAGCGTAAGACTTAGAGGCTGTTGCTAGTGGACTTTGAGCTGAAAACTCTTGTGCTCCAACACAAATATGCCTTGAGTATTTATCACATAGAATCTTCTTCCTGATACTTTCTATACTTTCTGTTTGAGTGTGCACTCCAGACTCACATTTTATGATTACCACAGCCTTAATCAGCCTTCAAGAAATTATCTTATCTCTGACACCCATTATCAGTTATCTAATTTGTCTTCTCTTAGTGCATAGTGTTGACGGTGTAACTCATAAGTCTAGATCATATCTTCAAACTGAGGTTTTAGACAAAACTCCTATCCAGTTAACATGGTAGGAGTTGCAGACAGGTCCAGAAAACAAGAGGGAAAGAGGGAGAAAAGGAAGAGGAAGAAGGAGGAATGGGAGGAAGAAATTAGGAGGAGCAGGAGAAGGAGGAAGAAGGAAGAGGAGGAAAAGAGATCTCTGTTATTCAGCATGTGTTGCCTGCTTCCATTTGGAGTAGCAATAGCCCATGCAGCTAACATTAAAGTTATTGAACACGCCATTATTTGAGTGTAACACTGCAAACAACAAGTTGCTGTCATTACTGAGAAGCCACTTACATTAAGAGAAAGCCACATTAATATAACTAAGAGTAAAAATGATAATGCATGAAAAGTGTTTGAAGAGATTTAATGCTTTCTCAATTTACAAAACCTGTAAATAAATCCTTAACTGAGGCAACTGTTTTTTTTTTTTAAATTTTTGGTTACAAAAGAAGAAAGCACAGCATCTTTTTTTTTTTTTTAGAGTGCATTACAGTTTATTTTCTTTTTTTTTTTTTTTTTTTTTTTTTCAATGCAGTTTATTCAGGAACATTGAACAATCCTCGGACCCCGGGGAAAGCCAGCCCACAGCTTAAATAGCCTCTGGGTAGCCAACCCAGGCGTGCCACGGGGGCAATGCAGATAGGTCCACATACATGGAAGCAAGCCAGATCCTCGGCCTTAGCCAAATGTGGAGTTGTTCGTGACAGAGAGCACTCACCATCGGGAAGGTGGAAGGCGGAAACCAGCTCCATCTTTAAGGCATAGCATTCCGCAGCTCTCTACAGTTCCCCCTTTTTGTTTTAGACGCATCAGGCAAGAGTAGAGGTCTGATCTCTGATATTAGAAATAAATTGGGACTTTGTACAGATGTTCATTTAGGTGTCATCCACCCAAAGAGCATCAGACCATCCGATACCTTTTTCTCAGAGGCGGGACCTGGGGCATCAACCCGCATGCAATCAGACATGCTCTTCTCTGGGTCCGAAGCGGCTGACCCTGAGTGCAGTGCTTAGCTGAGGCAACTTTTTAAGAAAATAAAAGTGACAAATTAAAATTCCTGTGCCAGTTACATGTCAGTGGCATAAATCCTCCAAGGCTTATGTGAAGGCAAAGGTTAATCATAACGTTTAAGCTGTTGTCTCTCCAAAGTAATGATTTCAAAATTATTTATCTACTCACCACATTTCTTTATCCTTTATGGTAAAATACAAACTCAAAATTATATATTTATAAATTCTGATTGACAGAAGAGGATAGCCATGGTTGAAATGAAACAGATTTTATTCATTGTTTGGTTCATATCTTAGAAGTGAAAACTGCTTCACTATTTTCATTCATTAGCATAAAGATTTGTAAAGCATGTTCAAATAGCTTCTAACAATAATTGTTTTACATTAATATATTGTTTATGAATGAATGCTGTTAACTCATAATAGAGAGTAACTAATTTTGTATCCCATAAAGCATTTACTATACCATCAAATGCTAAAATTGGACTGGAATTTATAACCTAACTATCTGAAGGACCTTTCAGTACATATAGTATGTAAAGCTATTTGTTATTCATCTAAATTGCTAACTCATTTGCATTTTCTTTAAACTGTCTTCAGCAAAGACAGTTTTAATATAATGAGAGCAGAATTTTAACTCAATTGTGCTTCATACATGCACATTTAAAAATCTTGAGTTAAATACACGTATTTATACATAAACATAGACCTTTAGGTGCTTAGATGTACACTCAATATGCTTAAATGTATACTATTGAGGACATACAACAGGAAGAAAATACTTTATCTAGCTTTTCTATCCAAATCTGAAGTAAAATTTTTCCAGATAAGTGAATTTTCCTAATAAATAAAATATTCTCTTAAACATCAAATTTCTTTAAAAACAGTAAAAAATATTACAACCTCCTTTGTTTCAGTTACAACAAATCTTTTATTATTGATGAACCAAACAAATAATTTTATTAAAAGTGTAAGAAACAAACCAAAAAATTTAAAATGATTAAAGTTCAATAAGACATGAAATAGATGGGAGGTAGCAGCTACCTAGACAGACTGATTGATAAATAGCTCACTGTGAGCTCTTCCAAACAGCCATGGTGAAGGAGTAGAAGGGACAAGTCATTGTAAAGTAATAGAGCCATGTTTGAAAGTTTTCCTCTGTAGTTTTAGTTTACTTAATTATGAAATTTTGTTGAGTTTTAAGAATATGTGCTCACAACATTGAGATTAAAAGAAAAATAAAGATTTCTTAGGGCAAAAAATATAATATTTTGTGAATATTAAAGTAAATAAAATATTTTTTAAATTTTTACTTTTTTATATTAATCACAGTTTATTTACTTTGTATCCCAGATGTAGCCTCCTCCCTCATTCCCTCCCAATCCCACCCTCCCTCCCACATCTCTTCCCTGCCCCTCTCTAAGGCCACAGATAGGTGAGGTCCTCCTCCCCTTCCATCTGACCCTAGTTTATTAGGTCTAATCAAGACTGGCTGCAATGTCCTCCTCTGTAGCCTAGCAAGGCTGCTCCTCTCTTGGGCAGAGGGGGTGAAGCAAAGAGCCCGCCATTGAGTTCAGGTCAGACACAGTTCCTGTTCCCCTTACTAGGGTACCCACTTGGATGCTAAGCTGCCATGGGCTACATCCTAGCAGGGGTTCTAGATTATATCTATGCATGGTCCTTGGTTGGAGAATCAGTCTCAGAAAAGACCCCTGAGCCCAGATATATTTGGTCCTCATGGGTCTCCTGTCCTCTCCAGGTCTTACTAACTTCCCCTTCTTATATACGATTCCCTGCATTCTGCCCAAGGTCTCAGTATCTGCTTTGATACAGTGATAAGTAGAGTCTTTTCCCCAGGAGTATTTTTATACTGTTGCAAAAATAATAACACTTAAATGCCACACACTTTCTATATGCCAAAAACTCTTTAAATGATGTCTGAATCTGTGTGTATTACCAAAGAAACTTGTGAGGTTTCGTTATTCTAAATTGTTCTCAAAGACAACGAGAAGCATTGTCAACTTGTTTTTCTAGTTCATAATCAATGCTGGGAATAGTTAATGCAAAATCTCACCAACTCAAAAACCTGAGCATAAAAGTAAAAAAGAAAGAAATTAATTTGATTATTGAAAAAAGCACTAGACTAATATATGATACCCATCACAGGCAAAATATTACGATATTGCAGGCAAAGGAATCTCACTTTATATACGTTTAAACAGATCTATTGCACATACACTTACACACACACACACACACACACACACACAAGACAAACAGTATTCAGTCATCTTCCCACAAACACTCTGCTGTAGGATGGTAGGTATGTTATCTCTGTTGATGATTACACACTAAAGTGAAAGTTCAAAGTGCTTGAGAAAGACAGTTCCTGGGGGTGTAAAGCTCACAAGAACTGTCTTTAGCCTGGAAAGGCAGTTATTTTAAAAACTCAGAACAAATATGTAGTCAGAAATTTTCTAATGTGAATTCTATCATGAAATGAGGAAGTTCCTTCCTTTACATTCATAAACCAATCTTTGTTTTCATTTTTGTTTGCTTTAAAATGAGTGAGTGAGTTAAGATTTTAGTAAAGCCCACACCTTATATGGACCAACATATATTCTGCTTAAGCATGTTCTTGCTATGAAATGACTGTGTGATTGGAAACCTATATCATAAAAAAGAAATGCAGCCATGTAGGTTCCAAGGAAAGAATGTTTTAAGTAGATTCAACAATAAATTAAAGTGTGTTCAGGTGAAAAGAATTTGGAAATTTTAAAGGAACAAAATAAAAATCTGTGTAGCTGGATATTGCAGAACGGAAGACTAAAGCTTGAATAGTTAGGTTAGAATAAAAAGATTACAGTGCTTGTAGGCCATAACAGGAGGTTTAGATTTTATTGTGGTGGTCATGGAGAACTTTCAGAAATATTATTAAATAAAAGAATGGCTAGAATAATGTATTTTATTAACATATTTTTTATGTGGTTAGGTAAAGATGTTTTGATTTGTTTGGAGCTAAGATGGAGTCAAAATAGCAAATAAGAGGCCACTGTAGTACCCACGCTCTTTAAAAAAAAAAAAAGATAAACATTTGAGTTCATTTTCCATTTACTTATTTGTGTACTTGTTTTTATATTTGGTTTTTATCAGAGGTAATTGACAAGAGGCTCTTTACTGTGATGCTGTAGGTTTGTTTTAGGACATAATGTAACCTACTGTTAACCTTGTGGTCTAAAGCATTTGGCTGTTGAGATGGGTTCCTTAGTAGACTAAATCATTTAGCACTTCAAAAGTTCTGAGATGTACATGTTTAGAAAGGACAAAATTAAGATCACTTAAATTTAATCTTGTAATTTTTTTGTCCCCTCTTGTTTTAATTCTGCATGTGCTAGGGTTAGAAGCACACGTGTTAAAACGATGAGAGAGAGGAATTCACCTTGTGGCTTGTTTTTCAAAGTACCGAACAAACCCTCAGAGTCTTTCTTAGGTCTTGTGACTCAGCAAGGCTTGTGAATGGAAATAGTGTCCAACCACAATCTGCTTTAAAAGGTAAATACAGATGAAATTAAAAGAAAAAAGAAAAACACTTTTGAATGTGAAATGTGAAGAAAGGATTTAAAATACTTCTAGGTGTTTCATCTTATGTAAAATAGTCACCTGAGTACGGGAGTTGGGAGAAGACTTTACATTTTGAACATATCCAAGAACAGAATAAAAAGTTAATAATACCTATTTACAGTTTCTATTTGTGGTAGTTAACATTGAGTTTCAATATTACAGAGCTTCACATCATAGAAGAGAAAGCCTTTGTATATGCCTATGAGGAATTTTCAGGATGGGACTAATTGAGGTCAGAAGATTCTTCTTAAATGTGAGTGTTGTCATTTCATTGGTTGGGGTCCTGAACAGCTAGTTGAACCCCAGTTTCATATTTTTATGCTTCTGACTAGATTCAATTTGGCCAGCTGCCTCAGGGGAATGCCATCATGAATTTCCCAGTTTTGTGGGCTATATTCTCAAACTGTGAACCAAAATAAGCCTTTTCTTCCTTTAGTTGCTGTGTCTAGTCTTTTGTCACAATAAGGAATATACAGATTCCTCTGACATGTAGGTCAAAATGGAGAGGTCAAATTATCAGTTGGAGATTGGAGGCTAACCAGCTACATTTTTATAGAGACAACTCTGAGTATCTTCAATGTAAACAGAACACAATTATGAATCCAAGATAACATGAGGGAAACTATCTTGTTAGGATAAAGGAAAAAGGCTAGGAGTACAAAACTTTTTGGATGCTTGTATCAACTATAATTACAAGATTAAACTTTCAGGGATGGAGAGGTGGCTCAGAGGTTAAGAACACTGGCTGTTCTTCCAAAGGTCCTGAGTTCATATTCCCACAACCACATGGTGGCTCATAACCATCTATAGTGAGATCTGGTACCATTTTCTGGCGTGCAGGGACACATGCAGGCAGAACGCTGTATACATAATGAATAAACAAATCTTCAAGAAAAGATTAACCATTCAGACAGTATTTGGGATAAGGATTGTTTATTTAAAAGTTGAAGGAAATATATCTACCTAATGACATAAAAAGAGACTAAAGAAAGCCAGAAAACCAAGATACAGTATTATTGTATTGCAGAAGTGAAGGAAGGAGGTACTATCAATAGAAACATCAAATTTGGTTGTGAGCCTAGCCTTTTTAACGGCTGAGCCAGAGCTGCGGAATGCTGTGCCTTAAAGATGGAGCTGGTTTCTGCCTTCCACCTTCCTGATGGTGAGTGCTCTCTGTCACGAACAATTCCACATTTGGCTAAGGCTGAGGATCTGGCTTGCTTCCATGTATGTGGACCTATCTGCATTGCCCACGTGGCACACCTGGGTTGGCTACCCAGAGGCTATTTAAGCGGTGGGCTGGCTTTCCCCAGGGTCAGATGATTGTTCAAGGTTCCTGAATAAACTGCATTAAAAAAAAAAAAAACATTTCTGTAACACTCCTATATTAAACAACCAATATTTTGTGAAAAAAAAAAAGATCTCTCCTGTGTTTCAGTTTAAATGGAAATACAACTTTATAATTTTTATAAAAAAAAGAAACATCAAATTTGAGAAGCAAGAAACATCATCAGTGAGTTGAAGAACTAAAATATATTTACTACTTCTACATTTCATTTACTTAAGAGCTGTGTCTGTATTTTCTAACTTTGCCTTCTTAAATATTTTTCTTCCCCAGAGATATAAATAACTGGCATTGAAATTTTACATAAGATTTATTTGTTCTTCTGAATAGAAGACCCAGAAATAAACTCACACACTTATGGACACCTGATCTTTGACAAAGATGCCAAAACCATACAGTGGAAAAAAGTTAGCATCTTCAACAAATGGTGCTGGTCTAACTGGATGTCTACATGTAGAAAAATGAAAATAGATCCATACTTGTCACCCTGCACAAAACTGAAGTCCAAGTGGATCAAAGACCTCAACATAAAACCAGACATATTAAATCGGTTAGAAGAAAAAGCGGGGAAGAGCCTTAAACTCACTGTTATAGGAGACAACTTCCTGAACAGAACACCAACAGCACAGGCTCTAAGAGCAAAAATCAATAAATGGGACCTCATGAAACTGAAAAGTTTCTGTAAAGCAAAGGATACTGTCGTCAAAACAAAACGACTGCCTACAGATTGGGAAAGAATCTTCACTAACCCTTTATCTGACAGAGGACTAATATCCAGTATATACAAAGAACTAAAGAAGCTGAAAAGCAGCAATCCAAGTAATCCAATTAAAAAATGGGGAACAGAGCTAAACAGAGAATTCTCGACAGAGGAATATCGAATGGCAGAAAAACACTTAAAGAAATGCTCATCCTCATTAGCCATCAGGGAAATGCAAATCAAAACGACCCTGAGATATCACCTTACACCCATGAGAATGGCCAAGATGAAAAACTCAAGCGATAACACATGCTGGAGAGGTTGTGGAGAAAGGGGAACCCTCCTCCACTGCTGGTGGGAATGTAAACTGGTACAACCACTCTGGAAAGCTATCTGGCGCTTTCTAAGACAAATAGGAATAGTGCTTCCTCCAGACCCAACTATACCACTGCTAGGTATATACCCAAAGTTTGTTCAAGTACACAAAAAGGACACTTGCTCAACCATGTTTATAGCAGCTCTATTTGTAATAGCCAGAACCTGGAAACAACCCAGATGTCCATCAATGGTGGAATGGGTACAGAAATTGTGGTATTTTTATACAATGGAATACTACTCAGCAATCAAAAAGGAGGAAATCATGAAATTTGCAGGCAAATGGTGGGATCTAGAAAAGATCATTCTGAGTGAAATATGCCAGAAGGAGAAAGACAAACATGGGATATACTCACTTATATAGACCTATAAGATATGATAAACATAATGAAATCTATACACCTAAAAAAGATAATCAATTGAGCGGACATGGGGTAAGATGATCAATCCTCATTTAGAAAGACAGATGGGATGTGCATTGAACGTATGACAGGAGTCTACTGAGCGCATCTGAAAGACTCTAACTAGCAGTGTTTTCAAAGCAAAGACTCATGACCAAACCTTTGGCAGAGTACAGGGAATCATAAGAAAGAAGGGGAGTTAGTCTGATGGGGAAAGGATAGGAGCTCCACAAGGACCAAATATATCTGGGCACAGGGTCTTTTCTGAGACTGACATTCAACCAAGGACCATGTATGGATATAACCTAGAACCTCCACTCAGATGTAGCCTGTGGTAGCTCAGTAACCAATTGTTTTCCCAAAGTGAGGGGAACAGGGACTATTACTAACAGGAACTCAATGACTGGCTCTTTGGTCTCCCCACCCCCGAAGGGAGGAGCAGTCCTGTTAGGCCACAGAGGAGGGTTTACAGCCAGTCCTGAAGATACCTGATAAAACAGGATCAGATGAATGGGGAGGAGGTCCCCCCTATCAGTGGACTTGGAAAGGGGCATGGTGGAGATGAGGGAGGGAGGGAGGGAGGGACTGGGAGGGAATGAGGGATCGGCACAGGGCTGGGATACAGAGTTAATAAAATGTAACTGATAAAAATAAAATAAAATAAAATAAAAAGAAAAAAAAATTAAGTGTCTTCATATAAGTTAGAGCAATCAGAAGTACCAGGCTGCATTACGTGGGAACTAGTAATTGATTGTCTCATTTGAAAAAGACATAGCAACTGCTGGAAAAACAGCCAACAAGCTTTTAATAGTTAAGTAATGATATTAATATGGCCTCCCAGTGAGAAATCACTCCATTTCTTAGAGCTTAATAAAGAAAATTTTTAAAATAACAAAAAAAGAACTAAAGTTGAAAAGCAACAAATCAAGTAATCCAATTAAAAAATGGGGAACAGAGATAAACAGAGAATTCTCTGTAGAGGAATATCAAATGGCAGAGAAACACTTAAAGAAATGCTCAACATCATTAGCCATCAGGGAAATGCAAATCAAAATGACCTTGAGTTTTCACCTTACACCCATCAGAATGGCCAAGATGAATAACTCAAGTGACAACACATGCTGGAGAGGTTGTGGAGAAAGGGGAACCCTCCTCCACTGCTGGTGCGAATGTAAACTTGTATAACCATTCTGGAAATCAATCTGGCGCTTCCTCAGACAACTAAGAATAGCACTTCCTCAAGTTCCAGCTATACCGCTCCTAGGCATATACCCAAAAGAGGCTCAAGTACTCAATAAAGACATTTGCTCAACCATGTTTGTAGCAGCTTTATTTGTAATAGCCAGAATCTGGAAACAACCCAGATGTCCCTCAACTGAAGAATGGATACAGAAATTGTGGAACATCTACACAATGGAATATTACTCAACAATGAAAAATAAGGAAATCATGAAATTTGCAGGTAAATGGTGGGATCTGGAAAGGATCATCCTGAGTGAATATCCCAGAAGCAGAAAGATTCACATGGTACACACTCACTCATATAGACATATAATATAGGATAAACCTACTAAAATCTGTACACCTAAAAAAAACTAATCAAGAGGGAGGACTCTGACTAAAATGTTCAATCCCCATCCCGAAAGGCAAAGGGGATGGACATCAGAAGAAGAAAACAGGAAACAAGTTAGGAGCCTCCCACAGAGGGCCTCTGAAAGGCTCTGCCCTGCAGACTATCAAAGCAGATGTTGAGACTTTTGGCCAAACTTTGGGCAGAGTGCAGGGAATCTTATGAAAGAAGGGGAAAATAGTAAGATCTGGAGAGGACAGGAGGTCCACAAGGAGAGTAACAAAACCAAAAAATTTGAACACAGGGGTCTTTCCTGAGACTCATACTCCAACAAAGTATCATGCATGGAGATAACCTAGAACCCCTGCAAAGATGTAGCCCATGGCAGTGCAGTGTCCAAGTGGGTTCCATAGTAATGGGAACAGGGACTGCTTCTGACATGAACTGATTGGCCTGCTCTTTGATCACCTCCCCCTGAGGGGGGAGCAGCCTTACCAGGCCACAGAGGAAGACAATGCAGCCACTCCTGATGAGACCTGATAGACTGGGATCAGAAGGAAGAAAAAGAAACCTTCCCCTACCAGTGGACTTGGGGAGGAACATTCGTGAAGAGGAAAGAAGGGATGGATTGGGAGGGGAGGAGGGAGAGAACTAGAGGGGGAATACAAAGTAAATAAAGTGTAATTAAAAATAAAAGTAAAAGTAAAAAAAGGAAAAAAAAAGATTTATTTGTTCTTGTTGTTAAAAGAAAAATTTTAGGCAAAACCATTTGAGAGCTTCAGTCAAATATTAAAGTACTCATGACCTGGGTAACACTAAGCACAAAGTGTTCAGATAGCCTCAGAGCACCAGTGTGGCCAGGGGGCCTTCACACTCAAAGTAGGCAAGATAAAGAAAACACATTTGCAGCTCCCTTTTCTTTCATAAAATTTCATGCATTCTGCCCAGAGTTTGGCTATGAGGATCAGTCTCTGCTTTGATCAGTAAAGTATTTCAGAGGCACTTTGTGGTAGGGTCCTGTCCTGTTCCCTGTCTTCTCCTGCTTCTGATGTCTGTTGCATTTGCCCTTCTGAATGAGGATTGAGCATCTTCCCTAGGGTCATCTTTGTTGTTTACCTTTTTTAGGAGTATAGATTTTAGTATATTTATCTTATAGTATATGTCTAATATCCACTTACAAGTGAGTATATACCATGTGTGTCTTTCTGGGTCTGTGTTTCCTCACTGAAGATGATCTTCACTAGGTCCCACCATTTGCCTGCAAATTTCATGATTTCCTTGTTTTTAATAGCTGAGTGGTATTCCATAGTGTAAATGTATCACAATTTCTTTATCCATTCCTCCGGTGAGGGACATCTAGGTTGTTTCCAGATTCAGATTTTTAATTACACTTTATTTACTTTGTATTCCCCCTCTAGTTCTCTCCCTCCTCCCTTCCCAAGCCCTCCCTTCCTCCCCCTTCTCCATGCAAGTCTCTCCACAAATCCACTGGTAGGGGAGGGTTTCTTTTACTTCCTTCTGATCCTAGTCTGTTAGGTCTCATCAGGAGTGGCTGCATTGTCTTCCTCTGTGGCCTGGTAAGGCTGCTCCCCCCTCAGGGGGAAGTGATCAAAGAGCAGGCCAATCAGTTCATGTCAGAAGCAGTCCCTGTTCCCATTACTGTGGAACCCACTTGGACACTAAACTGCCATGGGCTACATCTGTGCAGGGGTTCTAAGTTATCTACATGCATGGTACTTGAGTTTTTGATCTCAGACATTCTGATGGATGTAAGGTGAAATCTCAGGATTGTTTTGATTTGCATTTCCCTTATGACTAAGGATGTTGATCATTTCTTTAAGTGTTTCTCTGCTATATGATATTCCTCTATTGAGAACTCTCTGTTTAGTTCTGTACCCCATTTTAATTGGATTATTTGGTTTGTTACTGTTTAACTTCTTAAGTTCTTTATATATTCTGGATATTAGCTCTGTCAGATAAAGGGTTGGTGAAGATCCTTTCCCAATCATTTTGTTCTGATGACAGTGTCCTTTGCTTTACAGAAACTTTTCAGTAGCACACAGGAGCTCTACAAGGAGACCAATAGAGTAAAAAAAGTTGGGCCCATGTATCCTGCAGGGACAGACACTCCAAGGACCAAGGACCACGCATGGAGATTGTCCTAGACCTCTTTCTCAGTGGAAGCCCATAGGCAGCTCAGTCTCCAATTGAGTTCCCTAGTAATGGGAGCAGGGGCTGTTTCTGGCATGAACTCAGTTGGAGGCTCTCTGATCACCTTCCCTTTGGTGGTGTGCAGCCTTGAGAGACCACAGAGGAAGATGATGCAGCCAGTCCTGATGAGACCTGATAAGCTAGGGTGAGGAGGACCTCCCTGTAAGCAGTCTAGGGGAGTGGCATAGGGAAAGGAGAAGGAAGGAGGGAGGGGTTGGGAGGAGATGAGGCAGGGTGCCACAGCCAGGATACAAATTGAATAAATTGTAATAATAATAATAATAATAATAACAATAACAATAATAATAATAATGATGAAATGCATTTGATTAAAAGCTGAAAATAATCTTTTTAGAATACAGATAGTTGTTTTCTGTTGGTGATGTCTCTACTTAGAGGGTAGTTTAACAATTTCTGATTGGCAGTTTTTAACTTATTTTATTGTTTATATTGGGTTTTAGTTAGGTAACTTAAAAGCCTAAGATGCTAAAGCCATTCCTTAATGACCTAATAATTAAATAATCATTAATTAAAATAGTTATTTTAATTAAATAGTTCCTAATTTTTAAGTGATAGTCAGAGTACATGACTCCAGATACTTTCTGGTGATTATTTTGATTAGTGATTTTCTGAAAGTAGGAAATAAAGGAATTTACTATTTTCTCCCTATGGAATACCTTTCTTCAGTATCTCCACATGGTTTCTCTCATATACTATTTTTAGTATATTCATACTATATAGGCAGTGTTATTGGAGGGCCTCTCCTTAAAACTCATCCCATTTACTTTCTATTTATTGAGCTTAAACTCTCCTTTCCATAATTAGTCAACTCATTACGTTACTACTACTCCTTCTAGAAGAATAGCAAATATAAGCATGAATTTAATTCTCTCCACCAAAACATAACCAGTGCGTAGTCTAAGGTTTTGTTATGGCTTAACAAAAATTGACCAAAGGAGCAATTGGGAATCTATAAAAATGTGTGTATACATGTAACTTTAGTTGTGATGTGCACATCCAGCTGACTTGAGAGACGATCTGTGGTATCGCTAAACTGAGATCCATGTGATTTCCTTCCAAAGATTATTACCAGATATATACATATATCTTCCTAATCTCCAGGCTTATTTCATTAGGTAGATAAAGGTGAGGCTAAAGTCCGTGTTACTGATCGCTGCCTTTCTCCACAGGAATCTAAATTGGCCTCTTAGTAAAGCACCAACTAACAAAAAGCAGAATAAAACGAATAAGTGTTTTATGCTTTAGTATAAATGTGAATAACTGCAGGTGTCCACAGTAGGTCTGAGGCAGACATACCATTCCTTGTTTTATACGTAACTTCAAAGGAATAAAACAGCTGCATTATTTAGTGAGGAAATTTATAGATATTATAATAAAAACATCCTGTGTTCAGTGACTCTGAAATATTTAATTTGCACATTAAAAAATACATAGTTCTCAATAATATTTTATACAACAGAAAACCCAGCAAAAGTTATCTTCATTTTCACAAATTGAGAGGTCAATTTAGTGACAATTTTACATTGTTAATAAGTAGGAAAACCTATTAAGACCTGATTTACTGTTGTGTGCAGGATTCATAGTATGGTTTATTTCAGCTCACTTAGCACATAAGAAAGGCGTATTGTTTTCAATTTCCTCATACTCCCAGCTGAGTATAAACTATTCTGTGTAGCATATTAGTAACAATAATAGAGAAAATGCTAGAGGGGTTTCTGAGATATCTTAAAAAATTTATTTCTACATTTATCCTTACAACCACTCAAGGCACACAGTTCTTAATGTGCCACTTAGAGGCGTCAAGGACCATTTAAAATCAAATATAAAACAATAAAACATTATCACTATTATAGAACAAAGAGTCCTGTTAAAAATGTCCGTTTCGGTATATTTAAACATTTATGTGTCAATTTCTTTCCTATGCTACTCCATCCCCTCAATCAAATGGGAATGTTTAATTAAAATCAGAAAAAATTCTAGTTAGGTCTATCATTCTGATTTCATAATTCAATTATTTTTAAAGGTTTTAATTAAGCAATGTTCAAGTTCAAAGTTAATCTTATCAGAGCAGTGGTTTGAGAGCTTGATTCCCATTATGAGAGAGGATTCGGTGAGTTTTTGTCCTGTCTGCCTGGTGTTCATGCGTTTTACAGTAACACAGAGATGTACGTGGGACAGTGTACCCACAGATGAGGGAGGAGTCATGAGAAGAAATACGCACTTTTGATTGTCATAGAATAGTATGAGGATTAGGTAGCTTACTTAGGCTATCCCTTATACATGTTCTCAAAACACTAGGAAAAAATCATAAATATCATGGTGAAAGCACTCCTAGGGTCAGCACGAGTAAGCAGTTGAAGTTTTCATTTATTCAGCAACATGATTTTATTGGTTGTTGTCAGAGGTCAGTATTCTCAGAGAGACCTGGTGTGTGCTCTTTTCATCCCATTACAGATCATTCAAATACAGGGCTGAAAGCAAATATAAAGTCACTGTGTCTGTCAATCCTCCTGAGGGAAGCCAGTGATTATGAAGGGACTGATGAGTGTCTGTATGGATGCCATAAACCTCACTTTGGAGTGGTAATATTACACTTTAATGGAACTGTGCAAATGAACAAGAATAGGACTCAAAAAGTAGCAGTTATACCATAGACAGGGCAGCAAAGGAACGTGCAGAGCCATTTTTTCCCCATGAATGCAAAAACAGAAGCAATTTAACTACAATATAGTCAGAACAGTTATTGGGAAGCCTCTGTTAGTAGTTGGAGAAAAAAAAAAGTCAACCCCACGGAAGGCTGGAAGACCAAGAGCTGTATTTCAGAATGAATGCATTGGGAAGGCATTGGAATGCTGTGAACAAATAAGTGATGTGATTTGATTTACATTATTTGGTAGAAGCAGATTCAAGATAGCAGCTTAGATTGAGTCTTGGTTTCTTATGACATTGAAAATAGCATAGTCTTTTGATAAATATGGAATAAACTTAAATAAATTAATTAAATAAATTTTAAAAAGATGGAATAAACTGTGTTCTGATAAAGAACACAGGATTTAGATCATGTTTAAAGATTAAAACTTCATGAGCTTGCGAATTGTAGTATGTGTATCCTGTGTTATATAGTTACAATCTGCTTATTATTGAGTACATAGCACATATCTTTTTCTGGGTCTGGGGCACCTCATTCAGGTTGATATTTTCTAGTTCCATTAATTTGTCTGCAAATTTCATGATTTCCTTGTTTTAAATAGCTGAGTAGTATTCCATCATGTAAATGTACCACAGTTTCTTTATTCATTCTTCAGTTGAGGGACAGCTAGGTTGTTGCCAGTTTCTGGCTATTACAAATAAAGCTGCTATGAATACAGCTTAGCAAGTATCCTTGCTGCATGGTAGAACATCTTTTCGGTATAGGCCCAGGAGTGTGAAAGCTGGGTCTTCAGGAAGTGCTATTCCCAATTTTCTCAGAAAGCACTAGATTGATTTCCAGTAATGGAAGAGTTTTCCCCTTTCTCTACATTACTGCCAGCATGTGCTGTCACTTGAGTTTTTTATCTTAGCTATTCTGAGAGATGTAAGATGGAATCTCAGAGTCCTATTGATTTGCATTTCACTGATAACTAAGGATGGTGAACATTTCTTTAAGTGATTCTCAGCCTAAAATTCACAGACCCAAAGAATACAAGTAACAAGTAAGACCCAAGGGAGGATGCTTAAATCTTACTTAGAAGGGAAAATAGAGCAGACAGCAGAAGTGGTTAAAGAGAGGGGACAAAGTATTAGGGAGACACAGAGAAATGAGGATGGAGATCAGACTTGCGGAGAGGCATGGAGAGAAGGAGGCCTGCAGAGAGAAGAGAAACCATCAGTGGATGCATCTTTGTAACAAGTTGGAGACCTGAGGCAGGGCAGGCTTCTAGGAGGACGCGGGAGTGATTTTAGCTGAGATTCCTAGTAGCAGGGCTCATGGAGACTGAAGAGGACACCCTCTAACTCAACAGGTCTCCTAGCAGACTGAGGGAACACCAGCCCACCCACACAAACTTCGAATCAAAATTACCCTGCCTACAAGATATGCAAGAAAAAAAAAATAGAGCAGAGATTGAGGGAATGTCCAACAAATGCCTGGCCTAACCTGAGACCCACCCCATGGAAGAGAGTCAACCCCTGTTACTTTATCTAAAAAAAAAAAAAAAATCTGCTAAGCTTGTAGACAGGAACCTTGCGTTTCTGTCCTCTGAAGGGTTCCATCCAGCAGCTGATCCGAGCAGAATTACACAACCATGGGTAATTCTAATATTTTTCTCAAAAGCCTTCATTTACATGGAAAAGAATGGAAGGGAGGAAGAGTTGAGAGCCTATAGTTATATTAAGGACTTTCTCCTCCTTTCTTAAACTTTGTTTAAAATGCAAGAATGGATGTATTGGGAATTAGGAAGGCTCTTATCATCTCTAACTTTTAATATTTCAACAATTAATATTGCCATGAGAATCATTTTCTTCATCTATTTAGCAGAAGGATTGTAATAATACACTTACTTGTTGGAACATTTGCAAGAAGGCAGTGAAAACAGTACATAGTCTCAATAAATGTTACCTTCTGTCATCAGAGTCAAATCATGGAGTGTGGTATGGCAAGGTCTATTCTTCTGTCCTTTAGTTTGCAGGTATTTGGAAATTATTTCTGTTACATCTCTAGAATGCTCTACGCTTCTGGCTAGGGAATTTGAAGGTTCTGCCAAATCACAGGAAAGAGAGGACTTTCTGCCGAACTGTCAGAACAAAATCATCTCAATGATAAGCTACTAAAACATGCATAGCTTGATAAGTGTTGTAAACTAGAACTTGTATTTTCCTTATATCTAGCCCATTTTGAATCCATCTTGTAAAAACAAGCAGTTACCTATTTTAAATAAATTACAATTTAACATTGCAGTCTACTTTGCATTGCATAAATGCTTAATACTTGTGATATATTTAATATAAAATTAAATATTATTTAATTTATATATTATGTATATTTAATATGCTAATTGTGTTGGATACTTTTATGTTAACTTGACACAAGCAAATGTTATCTGAAAGAAAGAGAACCTCAACCTCAGTTGAGAAAATGCCTTCAGATCTGCCTGTAGGCATTCTTTTAATTAGTGATTAATTGGAGAAGGCCCAGCCCATCTTTGTTGGTGCCAACACAGGCTTGGTGATTCTGGGCTCTGGTCTAAATATGTATGGTTGCGAATTGTAAAGGATGCAAAAAGGGGGAAATGAAAGACCTGGAGGGGACAGGAGCTCCACAAAGAGAGCAACAGAACAAAACAAAACAAAAACAAACAAACAAACAATAAAACGGGCACAGAGACTGATACTCCAACCAAGGACCATACATGGAAATAACCTAGAACCCCTGCACAAATGTAGCTAATGGCAGTTCAGTCTCTAAGTAGGTGTCTTAATAAGGGGAGCAGGGGCTGTCTCTGACATAAACTCAGTGGCTGGTTCTTTGATTACCTCCTCCTGAGGGGGAAGCAGCCTTACCAGGCCACAGAGGAAGACAATATAGTTAGTCCTGATGAGACCTGGTAGGCTAGGGTCAGATAGAAGGGGAGGAGGTCCTCCCTTATCAGTGGATTGGGGGAGGGACATGGGAAGAGAAGAGAGAGGAAGGGCAGGATTGGGAGGGGACAAGACAGGGGTTTTCAGCAGGGATAAAAAGTGAATAAATTGTAATAAACAAAAAATAATAAAACAAAACAAAAAAGAATGCAAATATGAATGAATGCAAAATATAAATATATGAATTGCATAAAATTCAAAATGATTAAAATACATTTGACATCTTTAAAAGTTTTTTTTTTGCCTTTACAAATTAAGTTTTTATGTGGATAGAGATAAAAGAAAGAGATGGCATACTGATTCACATCAACTGTCAACATTCTAGAATCCAGAATTATTTAGGAGAAAAGGTTCCAGGCATGTCTGAGATGGGTTTTCTGATTAGGTCAGTAGAGGTGTGAAAATGAACCTTAATTCTGATTAGTCACACGGCATAGGTCTTAGAATAGAAAGAAGGTCACTGGACACAAGTATATCTCCTTGCCTGCTTACTGTGAGAACAGCTCCTGCTCCCTACATCCGATGGACAGTAACTTAGAACAGTGATCTAAAATAAACTCTTCTTTCTTTAACATCTCTTCTTGTCTGATATTTTGTTACAACAATGAGTAAACCTAACATAAAAAAATAATAATACTGAGAGATGAGATTGGTACTATAATAAGTCTGCTGGTTCAGTTTTTACACATTTGGGCCTGATTGTCAGTGGAAGGAATGCTGAAGATTTTGAGCTTTGATCTAGAAAAGCCCCTAAAAACTGTTAGCAGAGCTTAAATGGACTTTCTGTTGGGATCCTGGAAGATAAGAATCTTGAGAGAAAGGTAGACAGCAGAAGCCTAGCTCTTAAGGTTTGGAGGGGAACAAGTACTCTATCAGGCACTCGGTCAGGGGGTGTTTATATGTTATTCTTGCAATGGAACTGGCTGTGATCTGCCCATATTGTGAGGATTGCAGTGACAGTGAATGCAGGAGCAGGAAGCTAATTGCCTTTTCAGTCTAAAGAATGTCAACAAAACACGACATTCAGCATGGCTGACTCTTCTTATTCAAATGTACAATTACAAAGACTAAGAATAGTTTTAAAATGTAAAATTTAGCAAAAAGTTGTGTGAACATGTTTAGAGGTGTGTACAGGAGTGGCAGGAACAAAGCAGCAATAATTTGTTAAGGAAAAACCTTATTCTCTTTAATAAGACAATAGGACACGGGTGGGTCCCATGGCCATACCTCATCTGTCACGGTCCACAACTTGTGACAACACATATTTATTTCAAAGAAAAATGCCTAAATGGAGAAGGCTGACAATGGGGTTAACTGTAAGTCAACAGTTTTGCAGATTCTTCTACCAAGGCATACAGACCTGCTAGAGCAGTGGTCCAAGAGAACCAGGCTGCATCTCAAGTCGGCAGACGCACTTGGAATCATCTTAAAACTTAGTTTTGTGAGCACAAAAAAAGAGAGGTATATGTAGTCGTTAATTCACACTCCTCCATTTCAGTTTGCTGCTTTGTGACAGGGTCAGGGTTACAATAAAGAGACCTTGAAAGCCACTGCGAGAAGTAGTGAAGGTGAAGCCATAGTTGCAGTGGAGAAATTATGACGTTTCAGATGCTAGCCCAAATGGGATGTCCATCAGGAAAGTTCCATATAAGAAGTGGAGCCAGGCCAAGAGAGAATATATGAAGCAGAAGTGGTAGAGCTAGAAAGGAAAGGACTATGTAAGCTCCTTGGAGACGATATGATTCCATCATGGTTCCAAAATGCTGGACACTATAGAATTTAACATTTTTGTTCAGTTTTGTTCTTGCCTTTTATGATCTTTCTTGGCTATAACCACATTCATTTCTTTTAGAATGGGGATGTTTACTTTAATTCATTGTAGGTTGAAATATGTAACTTGCTTTTGATTTTGTAGGAGCTCGTAGTTGAGAGATTACTTTGACTCTTTGAAGAGACTTGGGCATTGGATTTTTAAGTGGTTTGGAACTGTTAAAGACTATAGGAACATTTGGTGTTTTATGTTAAGAGATGACCATGGATTTTGAGGACAATGGAAAGACAGTTATGGCTTAAAGGTGTTATGTTTGGGTGTCATGTTGACAAGAGGTAGCGCTGTGATGGTTAATATAGATTGTCAGTATGGCAAGGTCTAGAGTACCTGTGACAAACTTCTGTATATACCAATAACGGATTTATATAGATTAAGTTAATTGAGATGGAAAGACTCGAATTACCTCTGGTCATTACTATGTCATGGGTTGGGGTACAGAGCTAAATGTAACGAAGAAAGTCAGCTGAGTTCTAGCCTCATATCAGTCTCAGCTTCCTGACATAACTGTCTTATGTTCTTGTCAAGCATCTTGTTGCATTCAGTAAGACAAGTAAATATTAAGCTCACAAGCATTCATCTAATACTCCAAGAGCATATCATTGTCATGATAATAAGCTTTTTAAGTGTCATTTATTCCCTAGGCTTTAGTCCCTTCTTGTCTCCAAAACACAGTACAAGACAATTATATGACTTCCATCCCAAAATATGTTAATAGTGTTTTCTGTGGCTTCATTTTAAACATTTATTTATTTGACTATTTTAGTTATATGAGTGATTTGCGTGCGTGTATGTCTGTGCAGACCTGGTTCTGGCAGAGGTCAGAAGATGGCAATCAATCCCCAGGAACTGGAGTTACAAACTGGAGTTCTTTGTGGGTGCTTGAAATTGAACCTATATCATGTACAAAAGCAGCAAGTGTACTTAGCCACTGAGCCAAATCTCTAGATCTTGTGTTCCTTATTCGTAATATGCTTCCCTCTCCTATCTATTTGAAGTCAATATCCTTTAGGACAAACACTGCTGCTTTTTACTTTGTAAATCTCTTGGAAGTATCTTCAGTTGAATCACTGCTACCATTTATCTGGGATTGTTTTACAGCTTTACATCACAGCTTTTATTAACAATTTGCTATTTGTTACAAGGATTATAAATATAAAGTTACTGCCTGATTTATAGCAAACATAGTATACAGTAACTACAATTTTTATTATAAATTAGCATATTATTTTACATATAAGAAGACATTAAATAGTAGTTCTTTTTAAATAAACAAATATTAAATATTTATTATGTGCAACCTGAGATCTTGAAATATGTTTCTCCAAAAGGATGGTTCAGTTGAATTAATTAAACATGCATTTATCATAGTTCTTTATTATTTCCCAAATTAGGCTACATACTTGGGTAATTTACATTCTAAAGATATATATGATATTCATTTAGAATATAAATGTATTTTGTTATGGTGATGACCTATTATCTATTTCTATATAAGGAAATAAAATATTTGAGACTATAATTTTTAATTTTTGAAAAACAGATATAAATATTATCTATGAGAAATAGATATATTTCTATGAGAAAAGTTATACACTATGTATGTGTAATATAGTGACCTTGGAGTGTTATGCTGTATCCCAGGCATGTGAGACCCAGCCCACTGAGCTGAAAGGCACTATGGCCATCCCATGCACCTGGAGAAGTGCAATTCATAGAACAAGGAAAAATATGAAAAGGTTGTGGGCATGCTGGGCAGGGGTAAGGTCAGATGTCTCTGTGGAGATGTTTCTGTAAGGACTTGAGTAAGGAATGAGCTCCCTAAAATGTCTAAAACAAGTCCACAAGATGTATACACAGCTTGATTACTTAAGAGAAAGAACTGAATCGAATTTAAAGTGAATCAGGGAAGCAAGACCAGGGATTTCTGGTCTAATACAGTAAAGAAGTTTAGAGAGTTATGGTTCAGGAATCCACACATTAAATACATGCATCTCTGGTCTGAGTTTGATAATATTTCCTTAAGTTTCTGACTCTGATAAAATAGATCTTAGAGTCTTCAGTATGTTTGGTTTCCTTTGTAAGACTACCTTATATTCAAATTCTGTCTCTGATTGTCAGTGTCAGCTCTGCCATATGAGCCACATTAGGTTTTTTTTTTTCTCTCTGCTAAGCTGCCAACTGGGAATTTTATGCATTTATATTTTTATGTCTGTCATATATGCTTTTTTAGTTTTTATAATAATTTACAGATTTATAGATAAATGTGTAAGCTGCTAACAAAATTTTTACTATTCATATCTCTTGTTATTTTAATAGATTTTTGCCGTAACCTATCAAAATTACATTATGTATTTACCACTGTTAAAATGGTATTGCATTCTGAACTTGATTCTGTGTTTGATTTTTATCACTCTGTTTTGAACTTTGATGTTTTATTTCTGACTGGCATCTCTTTCTTTAGTAACTAAGTGAGTTTAGCTTTTTCTTGTAAGATAAATGTAGAGGTGATGAACAATGAACTCTCTTGGCTTCTCTTTATCTAGAAAATCCGTGTCCATTCTTCATTTATACAGGACAACTGTTCTGGTATAAAACTCAGGTTTGTCACCTTTTTTGGCATCAGGTTTTTAATATAACACCCTTTTCTCTCCTGGCTCTTGAGGATTCTATAGAAAACCCTGTGCTTCGTATGACTCTGTCTGTGAGATTTCGAGTTTTCACATAACTGAAGAAGGAGCCTCACTTTGTCTTCATGTCCTTCCTCCCTCTGCCTTTAGGAGTCTCAGCTAGAATCACACCCATATGCGCTCAGGAGCCTACCCTATAGCAGGCCTCTAGCTTGAGCAAGAGATGCCCCCCCCCCTCAGTGTCCCTTCTGGTTCCCAGTACTCTCACCCCTCACCCCCATTCTCCTCACATCTGCTCCTCAGCCTTGTTACCCTCCCCCTTCCATCTCCTGACCAGGTCTTTCTCTCCATCCACTTTTGATGTCTATTCTATTTCCCTTTCTGCATGACATTCTGGCACCCTTCCTTGGGCCTTCCTTGTTATTAAGTTTCTTTGGGTCTGTGGATTGTAGTATGATTATTCTGTATGATAGGTCTAATATCCACTTATAAGTGAGTACACACCATGTTCATCTTTCTGGGTCTGGGTTACCTTATTTGGGATGATCTTTTCTAGTTCCATCCATTGTCTAAAAATTTCATGATTTCTTTGTTTTTAATAGCTGAGTAGTAGTCTATTGTGTAAATGTACCATAATTTCTGTATCTGTTTTTGTTTGTTTGTTTGTTTGTTTTTTTGTTTGTTTGGTTGGTTTTTTTGTTGAGGGACATCCAGGTTGTTTCCAGTTTCTAGGTATTATGAATTAAGCCACTATGAACATAGTTGAGCATAGTTGCATGGTGAGCATCTTCTGGGTATATGTCCAGGACTAGTATAGCTGGGTCTTGAGGTAGAACTTTTCCCAATTTTCTGAGAAAGCTCCAGATTGATTTCCAGAGAGGTTGTACAAGTTTGCACTCCCACCAGTAGTGGAGGAATGTTGTCCTTTTGCCACATCATCTCCAACATGTGCTGCCACTTGAGTTTTTGATCTCAGCCATTCAGTCTGATGTAAGATGGAATTGTGGAGTCATTTTGACTTACATTTCTCTGATTGCTAAGTACACTGAGCATTTCTTTAGGTGCTTCTCAGCCATTAGAGATTTCTTTGTTGTGAATTCTTGGTTGAGCTCTGACCCCATTTTTTAATTGGATTATTTGATTTGTTGGTGTTTAATTTCTTAAGTTCTCTGTATATTTTAGATATCAGCCCTCTGTTTGATGTAGGGTTGGTGAAGATACTTTCCTAATTTGTCGCCTGCCATTTTGTCCTATTAATATTGTCCTTTGACCTACAGAAGCTTCTCAGTTTCATGAGATCCAATTTATTAATTGTTGATCTCAGAGCTTGTGCTGTTGGTGTTCTGTTCAGGAAATTGTCTTCTATGCCAATGAGTTCCAGACTTTTCCCATTTTGTCTTCTAATAGATTTAGAGTCTCTGGTTTTATGTCAAGGTCTTTGATACACTTGGACTTTAGTTTTATACAGTGTGATAAGTACAAGTGTATTTGCATTTTTTCTACATGCAGACATCTAGTTAGACCAGCACCATTTGTTGAAGATGCTTTCTTTTTTTCAGTTGTATAGTTTGGTTTTGTTGTAATAAATCAAGTGCTGTAAGAGTGTGGATTTATTTCTGGGTCTTCAGTTCAGTTCCTTTGATCAACTTATCTGTGTCTATGCCAATACCATGGAGTTTTTATTACTATTGCTTTGTAGTATATATTGAGATCAGGAATGTTGATACCACTAGAAGTTCTTTTATTATATAGAATTGTTTGGCTATGCTGGGTATTTTATATTTCCATATTAAGTTAATGGTTACTTTTCATAGGTCTGTAACAAATTGTGTTGGGATTTTGATGGGAATTCCATTGAATCTGTACATGGCTTTTGGCAGCATGGCCATTTTTACTATGTTAATCCTACCAATACATGAATGTGGGAGACCTTTCCATTTTCTAAAATCTTTAGTTTCTTCCTTCAAATACTTGAAGTTCTTGTCAAACACATCTTTCACTTGCTTGGTTAGAGTTACACCAAGGTACTTTATGTCATTTGTGGCTATTCTGAAAGGTGTTGCTTCCCTAATTTCTTTCTCAGCCCTTTTGTTGCTTGTATAAAAGAGGGCTATTGACTTTTTTGAGTTAATTTTGTATCCAGACACTTTGCTGAAGAACTTTATCAGTGGTATCTCTTATAGAATCTTGGGATCACTTATGTATAGTATCATATCATCTGGGAAAAGGGACATTTTAACTCCTCTTCCAGTTTCTATCCCCTTGATATCCTTTACTTGTCTTATTGCTCTATTAAGAACTTCAAGTATTATATTGAAGAGATATGGTCAAAGTGGGCAGCCTTGTCTTGTCCCTGATTTTAGTGGGAATGTTTTCAGCTTTTCTCCATTTAACTTGATGTTGGCTATTGGCTTGTTGTATGTTGCCTTTATCATGTTTAGGTATGTGTCTGATCTGTCTAAGACTTTAAACATAAATTGGTATTGGATCTTGCCAAAGGCCTTTTCAGCCTCTAATGAGATGATTATGTGTGTTTTTTTTTCATTTATTTTGTTTATATGGTGGGTTATGTTGATGGATTTTCATATGTTGAACCATGCTTGCATTTCTGGAATGAAGATTACTTGATCATGGTGGATGATATTTTTGATATGTTCCTGGATTTTGTTTACAAGTATTTTATCCAGTGTTTTGCAACAATGTTCATAAGAGAGATTGGTCTGAAATTCTCTTTCTTTGTTGGGTCTTTTTGTGGTTTATGTATCATGGTAACTGTGGCCACATAGAATGTATTTGACAATGTCCCTTCTGGCTCTATTTTGTGGAACATTTTGAGGCGTGTTAGTATTAGCTCTTCTTTGGAAGTATTGTAGAATTCTGTTCAAACACATCTGGCCCAGGGCTCTTTTTGGTTGGGTGGTTTTTGATGACTGCTTCTATTTCCTTGGAGGTTATAGGTTTAATTAAATTATTAACCTGATCTTGATTTAACTTTAGTAAATGGTCCCTATCAAGAAAATTCTTCATTTTATTTAGATTTTCCAATTTTGTGCCATACAGGTTCTTGAAGTACGATCTAATGATTCTTTGGGCTTCCTGGATGTCTGTTGTTATATCCTCCGCCCCTTCATTTCTTATTTTATTAATTTGGATATTCTCTTTTGTCTTTTATTTCATTTGGTTAAGGCTTTGTCTCTCTTTTTGATTTTCTCAAAAAAACAGTTCTTGGTTTTGTTGATTCTCTCTATTGTTCTCTCTCTCTCTCTTTCTCTCTCTCTCTAAATTACTGATTTCTGCCCTGAGTTTAAATATTCCCTTCCATGGACTCCTCTTAGGTGTGTTTGCTTTTTTTTTTTCTAGAGTTTTCAGGTGAGGTTTTAATTCACTAGTATGAGTTCTCTCCACTTTCTTTATCAAGGCACTTAGCACGATAAACTTTCGTCTTTGCACTGCTTTCATTGTGTCCCGTAAGTTTGGGTATGCTGTGCCTTCTTTTTCATTGAATTCTAGGAAGCCATTAATTTCATTATTTCCTCATTGACCCAGCTATCATTAAGTAGAAAATTGTTCATTTTTTTGTGAGTTTGTAGACATTCTATTGTTTCTGTTGTTGTTGAAGTGTAGCTTTACTCCATAGTGGTCTGATAGAGTGCAAGATGTTATTTCAATTTTCTTTTATTTGTTGAGGCTTGCTTTGTAAATAAGTATGTGGTCAATTTTGGAGTAGGTTCCATGAGGTACTGAGAAGAAGATATCTTCTTTTGGTTTGGATGGAATGTTCTGTAGATATCTATTAGATCCAATTCATCCATAACAGTTAGTTTTGTTATTTCTCTGTTTAATTTCTGTCTCGGTAATTTGTTCATTGGTGAGAGAGGTGTATTGAAGTCTCCTACTATTAACATGTGGGGTTCATTGTGTGATTTAAGCTTAAGAAATGTTTCTTTTACAAATGTGAATGCCCTTGCGTTTGGGGTATATATGTTCAGAATTGAGACATTGTCTTGGTTGATTTTTCCTTTGATGAGTATGAAGTGCCCTTCCCCATCTCTTTGGATTAATTTTGGTTGAAAGTATATTTTATTAGATACTAGAATAGTTACTCTAGCTTGTTTCTTGTATCTGCTTGCTTGAAAAACCTTTTTCCAGTCCTCTTATCTGAGGTAATGTCTATCATTATTGCTCAGGTATGCTTCTTGAAAGCAATAAATGCTGGGTTCTGTTTTTCCATCTATTCCTTTTATTGGGAAGTTGAGGACATTGATGTTTGGAGATACTAATGACCAGTTGTTGTTACTTCCTGTTATTTTGATGTTGTTGGTGATAGAGTACGTGTGCATGCTTCCTTTCTGTTGGTTTTGTAACTGTGCAGTTGTTTCCTATGCTTTCCTGGGTGTGGTGGGCTTCCTGGGTTGGAGTTTCCCTTCTAGTATCTTCTGTATGGATGGGTTTGTGGCTAGGTATTGCTTAAACTTGGTTTTGTCATGGAATATCTTGTTTTCTCCTTCTATGATGAATGAAAGTTTTGCTGGGTATAGTAGTATGGTTTGCCAACTGAGCTCTCTTAGTGTCTGCATGACATCTGACCAACCTCTTCTGGATTTCATGTTTTCTGTTGAGAAGTCAGGTGCAATTCTGATAGGTTTGTCTTTATATGTGACTCGGCCATTTTCCCTTACAGCTTTTAATATTTTTTCTTTGTTCTGTATATTTAGTGTTTTCATTATTATGTGATGGGAGCATTTTCTTTTCTGGTCCAATCTATTTGGTGTTCTGTAGGAATCTTGTACGTTTATAGGCATTTCTTTCTTTAGGTTGGGGAAGTTTTCTTCTATGATTATGTTGAAAATGTTTTCTGAGTTAGTCTGATGGGGAAAGGATAGGAGCTCCACAAGGACCAAATATATCTGGGCACAGGGTCTTTTCTGAGACTGACATTCAACCAAGGACCATGTATGGATATAACCTAGAACCTCCACTCAGATGTAGCCTGTGGTAGCTCAGTAACCAATTGGTTTCCCAAAGTGAGGGGAACAGGGATTATTTCTAACAGGAACTCGATGACTGGCTCTTTGGTCTCCCCACCCCCGAAGGGAGGAGCAGTCCTGTTAGGCCACAGAGGAGGGCTTTGCAGCCAGTCCTGAAGATACCTGATAAAACAGGATCAGATGAATGGGGAGGAGGCCCCCCCCATCAGTGGACTTGGAAAGGGGCACGGTGGAGATGAGGGAGGGAGGGAGGGAGGGACTGGGAGGGAATGAGGGATCGGGACACGGCTGGGATACAGAGTTAATAAAATGTAACTGATAAAAAAAATAAAATAAAAAAAAAAAAGAAAATGTTTTCTGAGACTTGGAGTTTGGAGTATTTTTCTTCTTCTATTCCTGTTATTCTTTTCATATTGTCCCAGATTTCTTGGATGTTTTGTGTCAGGAATTTTTTATATTTAATGTTTTCTTTGACTGATGTATCTATTTCTTCAATTGTATCTTCAACACCCGATTCTCTCTTCAATTTCTTGAATTCTGTTATTGATGCTTTTGTCTGTAGTTCCTGTTTTCTTCCCTAGGTTTTCCATCTCCGGGAATGCTTTGAATTGAATTTTCTTTATTGCTTCTATTTCCATTTTTAGGTCCTGGATAGTTTTATTCATTTATTTCCCCCACCTGTTTAGTTGTATTTTCCTGCAGTTCTTTAAGATATTTATTTTCTTCTTTTAAGGCCTATATCATTTTCATAACCTCAGATTTAAGATTGTTTTCTTGTCCTTCCGGTGTGATAGTGTCCTCAGGGCTTGCTGTGGTAGGATAGCCAGGTTTTGGTGCTGTCACGTGGCCCTTGGTTTTGTTGCTGGTGTTCTTGAGCTGCCCTCTAGTATTAGGTTAACTTTTTATTAGCAGGCCTGGTGGTCTCTGATGGCAATAGATCTCTGGCCAAATGGCTGCCGTCTCTGGTTTTCCTGCTGCTCTCTGATCCCTGTTAGTCTCTAATGCCTCAGAGCAGGGTCGGTCTGCTGCTCCCAGACCTGTGCTAGGCTTGGAGCCTCAGATCAGAGGAACTGTTACTCCCTAAGCTGTTCTGAGGGCCCACAGAGCAGTGTGGGTCTCAGGAAATTGTGCAGGTCTGGGAACTAAGGTGGGGTGTTCACAGAGGAAGCAGAGCACTCAGGCAGACCTGGACACTGTTGCTGGCAGGCTGGGGCAGGCCAGTAGATGGTGATGCGGAGGGGTCTTCTACCTGCTGCTATCTGATCCATGCTGGGCCTGTGTCCCAGGAAAACTGTTGCTCTCTGATCTGTGCTCTTCTCAGGGGATGCAGATCAGTGTGGGTATCAGGACTAAACAATCTTTTTTTTTTCTTTTTTTTTTTTTTTCAATGCAGTTTATTCAGGAACCTTGAACAATCCTCGGACCCTGGGGAAAGCCAGCCCACAGCTTAAATAACCTCTGGGTAGCCAACCCAGGGGTGCCACGTGGGCAATGCAGATAGGTCCACATACATGGAAGCAAGCCAGATCCTCAGCCTTAGCCAAATGTGGAATTGTTCGTGACAGAGAGCACTCACCATCGGGAAGGTGGAAGGCGGAAACCAGCTCCATCTTTAAGGCATAGCATTCCGCAGCTCTCTACAGTTCCCCCTTTTTGTTTTAGACGCATCAGGCAAGAGTAGAGGTCTGATCTCTGATATTAGAAATAAATTGGGACTTTGTACCGATGTTCATTTAGGTGTCATCCACCCAAAGAGCATCAGACCCGTCTGATACCTTTTTCTTAGAGGCGGGACCTGGGGCATCAACCCGCATGCAATAAGACATGCTCTTCTCTGGGTCCAAAGCGGCTGACCCTGAGTGCAGTGCTTAGCCTCGCATCCTGAGCGTAACATTTTAGCTTTTTATGGTATCCAACCATGCTTGGGGAGAATGTCCTGCTTCAATGGCTGTAAAGGCCTGAATGATCATGGCTGCATCACACTGTTGTGAGACTCTAATCTTGCATATATACCAGAGGCAAACCAAGGAGACCAACACCAGAAGGCCTGCTAATGCTCCCATGCCCGCCCATTCCTTCACATGATTCATGGCTGCAGCAATCCATGATGATAATCCTGTGGCTAGTCCTGCATCCACTCTGGTAGAATTTACTGTGACAATGGCCACTCTCAGCTGCTCCATCGTAGTATCGAATTCTCTAGTCCAATTACCTAAAATATAGCTAGACAATTGTTTAGACAGATTTGCAGCACAGGAAAAATTCTCATGTTATATGCTAGTGACTCACTGGAAGGGAAAATACAACCCAAGAAAGCTAGCTACATTCAAGAAAACATAGGAAATAAATAACCTCACTTCAGTAAAACAAAAAGCAACCAAGCACACAACCGTATGACCACAGCCAACATCAAAATCAAGAGATCTAACAGCCACTGGTAGGACTAAACAATCTTAAAGGGAAAAACTTTAGAAAATTTTACAGCCTTAAGTTTAGCTTTCTATACAATACCTAAAATCATTTTGTAGCTTTGTTTTCAATTTGATATGAATTTCATTATAATTAAAACCAGCATATATATTAAGGGATTGAAACAGAAGACATTATTTTATTCACAAACTTTACAATTTGTAGATAAAGATGGATTGTTTTTCAATAATATTTTAAATAAAAGATTGTAATATTAAGGATAAACTAAGGAATTTTGATCCCAGGCCCCAGGCACACTTTACTTGCAGATGTTCTCCTTTAGAGAGAACTCCAATTATTTCCAGATCAGAAATAATGGTGCTCACATTCACACAGTATATCAGTGCCTGAAGAATTTACAGATAGTACGGTTTTCTACTTGTGTTTTCCTCAAAACACACTGAATTATTATTTTTTTCCTTCATAAATCTTTTCTTTTAATTTAACCACATCGCAGCTCCCTCCCTCTCATTCTCCTCAGAGAAGGGGGATATCCCCAAGGAGTACCAACCCACCCTGGTACACCAAGTAGCAGCAGGACTAAGCATGTCCTCTCCCACTGAGGCCAGACAATGCAGCCCAGTTAGAAGAAAGGGAGTTAAAAGCAGGCCACAGAGTTAGAGACAGCCCTTACTCCCATTGTTAGGGTCCCACATTATGACCAAGCTCTACATCTGCTACATATGTGTAAAGGTTCTAGGTCAGGCCATTTGGTTGGTGGTTCAGTCTCTGTGAGCCTCCATGGCCCAGGTTAGTTTACTCTGTAGATCATTTTGTGGTGTCCTTGATTCCTCTAACTCCCTCAACACTTTGTCTCACTATTCCACAAATTTTTTCCAAGCTCAGCCTACGTTTAACTGTGGGTCTCTGCATCAGCCTATGTTTAGCTGTGGGTCTCTGCATCAGTTTTCATCAGCTGCTGGATGAAGCCTCTCAGAAGACAGTTATGCAAGGCTCTGGTCTGCAAGCATAGTAAAATATCATCAATAGTGTCAGCGATTGGCTCTCCCTCATGGGTCTCAAGTTGGGCCAGTCATTGTTTTGTGGTTCCCTCAATCTCTGCTCCATTTTTATCCCTATATTTCTTGTAGGTGAGACAAATTTTGGGTCTGAGGTTTTGTGGGTGGGTTAGAGTCCCCCTCCCTCCAGTGGAAGTCCCAACTAGCTATGTGAAGTGGCAACTTCAGGCCCCATATAACCCTTACAGACTTCCCAGAGCCTCCTCTGTCCCAGAGATGCCCCACCACCAATTTCCATTCTCTCTCACGGTCTCCCTACACCTGACCCTATTCCCATTATCCACCCTAGCCTCTCTCCTACCCAGTTCCCTCCTTCCTTCTATTTCAGATGTCTATATTATTTCCTCTTCTCAATGAGATTCAAGCATCTTCCCTTGGCCCTCCATGGCTTCTTTGAGTCTGTGGATTATATCCTGTTCTTTATGGCTAATGGATTCTAATAGTCAAATATTAATTTCATACATAGTTAGAAAATATTTGGATTTAGATATTTGTATGATCTCAATTGATATGAAGACAATGAGATACTAAATCATAATATCTTTAATATTGAAAATATTTCAAAATTAAGAATTATCCTTTTACCTTGTAAAACCTTTAATGTTTATTGTTATAATAAACATTGAAAACCAGTTTAAGATATCCTCATTGCTCCTGTACTGGATGATTCAGTTTGTCAACTTGACACCAGCTAGAGTCATCAGAGAGAAAAGAGCCTAAGCTGAGGAAATGCTTCCATGAGATCCAGCTGTAAGACATTCCTCACTTAGTGATCTATAAATATGTCCTTTATTCTCCTCACTGTCTTCATCAGGTAACCTAGGCCTAGTGCTTGAAGCTTCTATCATATTCTCTATACAATTTAATCTAAGCATAGAATGTTTTCAGTCTCTGAGGCCTACTGATGAATAAGTTCACCTTTTCCAGCTCTTTCTGAATGCTGGTTGTCTGGTTCAACTCAGCTATTCTGACTCAAACTCCTCTCCAAGATGACTGGTTGAAACTGGCTTCTCTCAGCTTCTGAATGAATTGCTCTCCTTAGAGTCACACTAACTCTAGCAATCTGTTCTAATCTTCTGGCTACTTCTTATTCTAGGACTTGTTCTGACTTTGTCTGTGTCTAGTTTGTTCTCTCTTCAACCTGTACCTGTAAAACTTTCCTGGTAAAACTGCCTCCTCTCTCTCTCTCTCCCTCTCTACTGCTCTCTTTTAAGTCACCTCTTTTTCCTTTATTTCTCATAGTACTTGGGCATATCTTATTCTGTCAAATCTTTCTCTGCTTTTACATTTTGTCTGCCTATCAATTAAACATTATTTTTAAACATGGCTGCTTAATTATACAAACTAGCCTTACCTATATTATTTGGGGATAAAGGTGTGTACTAAGGGTGTGTGTGTGTATTCTAGCCAGAGGTATTAAAGTTGTACTGGAATGAATTTCCTCTACAATAATCAATGGTGGAGTTCCCCACCCAGGCTGCTTGGTGGTGCTATTCCTGGACTGGTGGTCCTGGGTTCTATAAGAAAGAAGGACCAGATGGTTTCAGTGCAGAATTCCACCAGACCTTCAAAGAAGAGCTAACTCCAATTTTCTTCAAACTATTCCACAAAATAGAAACAGAAAGAACACTATCAGACTCATTCTATGAAGCCACAGTCACCTTGGTACCTAAACCTCACAAAGACCCAACAAAGAAAGAGAATTTCAGGCCAATCTCCCCTATGAAAATTGATGCAAAAATACTTAACAAAATACTTGCAAACTAAATCCAAGAACACATCAAAGATATCATCCACTATGACCAAGTAGGCTTCATCCCAGGTATGCAGGGGTAGTTGAATATACGGAAATCCATCAATGTGATCCACCATATTAACAAATTGAAAGAAAAGAACACATAATAATCTCCTTAAATGTTGAAAAAGCATTTGACAAAATCCAACATCCATTCATGTTCAAAGTATTGGAGAGATCAGGGATACAAGGCACATATCTAAACATAGTAAAGGCGATATACAGCAAGCCTATAGCCAACATCAAACTGAACGGAGAGAAACTTAAAGCAATCCCACTGAAATCAGGGACAAGACAAGGCTGCCCACTCTCTCCATATCTCTTCAACATAGTTCTGGAAGTCCTCGCTAGAACAATAAGACAGTTGAATGAGATCAAGGGGATACAAATTGGAAAGGAAGCAGTCAAAGTATCACTATTTGCAGATGATATGATAGTATACCTGAGTGACCCCAAAAATTCTACCAGGGAACTCCTACAGCTGATAAACACCTTCAGCAAAGTGGCTGGATACAAAATTAACTCAAAAAAAAAAATCAGTAGCCCTCCTGTATACAATAGACAAAAGAGCTGAGAAAGAAATTAAAGAAACAACACACTTCACAATAGCCACAAATGACATGAAGTACTTTGGTGTAACCCTAACCAAGCAAGTCAAAGACTTGTACAAAAAAAAATTTCAAGTCTCTGAAGAAAGAATTGGAAGAAGATATGAGAAGATGGAAAGATCTCCCATGCTCATGGCTTGGCAGGATTAACATAGTAAAAATGGCCATCTTACCAAAAGCATCTACAGATTCAATGCAATTCCCATCAAATTACCAACACAATTCTTTACAGACCTGGAAAGAAAAATTCTTAACTTCATATGGAATAACAAGAAACCCAAAATGGTAAAACAATCCTCTAAAATAAAAGATCTTCTGGAGGTATCACCATCCCTGATCTTAAGTTTTACTATAGAGCAACAATACTAAAAGCTGCGTGGTACTTGCATAGAAACAGAATGGTGGATCAATAGAACCGAACAGAAGACCCAGAAATAAACCCAGACACTTATGGACACCTAAACTTTGAAAAATATGCTAAAACCATACAATGGAAAAAAGATAGCATCTTCAAAAAATAGTGCTGCTCTAACTGGATGTCTACATGTAGAAAAATGCAAATAGATCCATACTTATCACCCTGCACAAAACTAAAGTCCAAGTGGATCAAAGACCTCAACATAAAACCAGACACATTAAATAGGTTAGAAGAAAAAGTGGGGAAGAGCCTTGAACTCACTGTTACAGGAGACAACTTCCTGAACAGAACACGAACAGCACAGGCTCTAAGAGCAACAATCAATAAATGGGACCTCAGGAAGCTGAAAAGCTTCTGTAAAGCAAAGGACACCATCATGAAAACAAAATGAATGCCTACAGATTGGGACAGAATCTTCACCAACCCTTTATCTGACAGAGGGCTAATATCCAGTATATATGAAGAACTAAAGAAGCTGAAAACCAGCAAATGAAGTAATCCAATTAAAAAATGGGGAACAGAACTAAACAGAGAACTCGCTGTAGAGGAATATTGAATAGCAGAGAAACACTTAGAGAAATGCTCAACTTCATTAGCCATTAGGGAAATGCAAATCAAATCAACCCTGAGATTTCACCTTACACCCATCAGAATGGCCAAGATCAAAAACTCAAGTGACAACACATGCTGGAGAGGTTGTGGAGAAAGGGAAACCCTCCTCCACTGCTGGTGGGAATGTAAACTTGTACAACCACTCTGGAAATCAATCTGGCACTTCCTCAGACAACTAGGAATAGTGCTTCCTCAAGATCCAGCCATACCACTCCTAGGCATATATCCAAAAGAGGCTCAAGTACACAATAAGGACATTTGCTCAACCATGTTTGTAATGTTTGTAATTTGCTCAACCATGCTTTATTTGTAGTAGCCAGAAGCTGGAAAAAGCCCAAATGCCCCTCAACTGAAGAATGGATACAGAAATTTTAGTACATCTACACAATGGAGTATTACTCAGCAATGAAAAATAAGAAAATCATGAAATTTGCAGGTAAATGGTGGGACCTGGAAAGGATCATCCTGAGTGAGCTGTCCCAGAAGCAGAAAGACACACAGTATATACTCATTTATCTAGACATATAACATAGGATAAACCTACTAAAATCTGTACATCTAAAGAAACTAATCACGAGAGAGGACCCTGATTAAAACGCTCAATTCCCATCCCAAAAGGCAAAGAGGATGGACAGCAGCAGCAGAAGAAAACAGGAAACAAATTAGGAGCCTCCCACAGAGGGCCTCTGAAAGGCTCTGCCCTGCAGACTATCAAAGCAGATGCTGAGACTTAATGGCCAACTGTTGGGCAGAGTGCATGGAATCTTATGTAAGAAGTGAGAAATAGTAAGATCTGGAGAAGACAGGAACCCCACAAGGAGAGCAACTGCACCAGAAAATTTGAACACAGGGGTCTTCCCAGAGACTCATACTCCAACCAAGTACCAGGCATGGAGATAACCTAGAACCCCTGCACAGATGTAGCCTATGGCAGTTTAGTGTCCATGTGGGTTACACAGTAATGGGAAGAGGGACTGCCTCTGATGTAATCTGATTGGCCTGCTCTTTGATCACCTCCCCCTGAGAGGGAAGCAGCTGTACCAGGCCACAGAAGATGACAATGCAGCCACTCCAGATGTGATCTGATAGACTAAGATCAGAAGGAAGGAGAGGAAGGCCTCCCCTATCAGTGGACTTGGGGAGGGGCATGCGTGAGGAAGGGGGAAGGAGGGTGGGACCAGGAGGGGAGGAGGGAGGGCCTTATGGGGGGATACAAAGTGAATAAAGTGTAATTAATAAAATAAATAAAAAACAAACAAAAATATAAGTTTGGAAAGATTAATTAGACACCCATTTTAGAGAAATAATCTGTTCATACAATTCCTCCTGAATAATAAAATATTAGTGGTTTTCATAAGATGAATGCTAGGCCTTTCTTAAGATCCTTGACACATTCTTGACTATTTAGATTTTGAGATGTAATGAGACAATGAGCTAATAACAGCTTAAATGCCCTCAACTCCAATTTGACCTTCATCACACGTATAAAGAATTCACAATGCTCTGAAGGTCTAGAAATTTGTACCTATGAGGGCAGATTTCAATTTTAAAAGATTATGCTCCCAAATGCCAGAGCTGCCAGCAGCTATCTATGGGAAGCAGTTTTGGGACCCGGTTCCTAAAATTATTGCTTCTAGCAGATGGCTTATCCACAGTGAGAGTGACTCAAAATGATGAAAAAGATGAGAGTTGGGGGGTGGGTGTTAAAGACAGTCATAACACCCAGCTTCTTAAAAACCTTCCACTGATAATACATCAGCAGTGGCGACACTAGTTGGGAAATGCTTCTCTACCTTGTCACAAATGATTTCCTTCCCCTCTCAAGCCTGGCAGTCATTGAGGACATTGTGAGCTAGCACCGAAGTAATTTTCTAAGTTTCTATCAAATGGTACACTTTCTATTCTCATATGGGTATCAATTTATTAATTTCCTGCTGTAATAGATTACATGACATATGATTTTGGATAATGGCTTGCTCCCTGCCGATGCTGGGCAGGTTATTGAGACAGAATCGCCCTAATTAAAATGCACCTAGGAAAGTCTCACTGTGGCCAGGACTTCAAAGATGGTTAAGACAAATTAATATTGTTGGACCCAGGAGATACATTATGAATTTCTCTTTATGCTTCCTTTCTTTCTTTCAAGGACAATTTACTCCCTAAAGACAAAGCGCATCCCTTAAATTTCTTATTGTCTCATCTTGAAAAGTACTTTAACACATTGTTTCAAAACCTCAGATTCATTTTTTATTTGTTAATTTCTGAACGCCATCAAATTACTGTAACCCAACTTTCTAGAAATTATGTTCAAGATTAGAAATTAAAGATTTAAAGTGAGATAAACTGTATTTTAGGAAAAAAAAGTGTAACAAGGTAAAAATATGATTTATACTAATTACATTTGTCACATACTTTACAAAATATATTGTGTATAATCTTTTCCTTGAATTAGAAATCCTCATTTGAAGAAATAACTCTTGGAAGAGGGCAATGCAACTCTTAAGTCTGTGGATTTTTATTCATGTTCTCAAACTGCTTTTGTATTCAGTATAGTTAGCCAAGAGGTCAAAAGGTTGTGAATACTCTCTTTTGAAAAAAGTATAGGTCATGATTAATAAAAAACATATTTCCTAAAATTATAGTTTATCATAAAGAGTAGTTCATGTCCCCGGATTTAAAGACAATATATTCTAAAAAGAATGAAGGGTAGTTTAAGAATCGGCTTATCAAAAACATACTTGATTTAATTGAAACAAACAAGGCAGTGCCATCTGGTAGTTTTGGTGATATGTGGATCTCACTGCCATAAGTGTCATCTGGTAGTTTTGGTGGACTGTGGCTCACACGGCCTGGCTTTACCACGAGGCACTTCAGATCCCTGCATTCTCCTTGCCTGCAACAAACCATCTTGCAGGGTTGGTTTGCTTGTTCTTATCAGAAATTTAATTTGGAAAGTTTTCACTAAGCGAATTGTAGGTCAACATTATAAAAACATGAATATATTGATGAAAAAATTTTTTACTGTCCTTTTTGTATAAGGTAAACTATAGCTCTATTGACAACAAAATACTCAAGGGTGATGATTTATGCCAACTGAATATTTGCTCTACAGGAAAGAACTAACAGGGAGAACTTGAGTAGCTAGGGGTGTATCTGCAGCCTTGGTCAGACTGGCTTTTGAAACTCTCCACAGTGATAAGTTTGTGTGTCTGTGAATTCTAGTTTCATACCTCTTTAGAATGCACACAAACACTGTAATTAAGGGTAAATCTCTTCTTGGAGTCAGTAGTTTTGATGAGTGCCTGATAACCTAGGAAGAGTATACATGGATGACTGTCCTACAACAAACAAATAAAAAGTAAAACAACCAAAGACACGTTGTATTTAGTTTAATTTATGTAACTCTAAGCAGAAACCCTGCTTACCACTGGTAACGAAGCAGCATGTACAAAGCTGTGGTTTGTTTATTTGTATTTTGTTATTGTTTTATTTTTTATTTATTTTAATTTTTTCCTTGTTGGCTTCTATAATAAACAGTACTTATGAGTAGGTATAATTCCCACAGAGTACTGGAAATCCTTTTAGACAATTAACTTAACCTCTATTTGGGTGATAGAGACCCTCAGATATTTGAAGCCTGAAATATCGAAGTCTGCTTTGAAACTTAACTGCAGCCATTTCAGCTTCCATTTTATTTTTAAGGTGAAATTAACTTCAAAATTTTAAACTTCTAACCTTGATTCCTAAAAATAGTTATTCTTAGTTGGCAGTAACAAACCCTGCCTGAGGAGCCAAGTTAACCTGTCACAACCTGCCAGAGGGATGAGCTGACCTTATACTTTGTATGATTCAATAGTGTCATAGCTCAGACGTTGATATCTATACTCTTGGCTACGCTCCGGTTGCACTCTTGTTATCTATACGCCTGCTTGCACTTAGTTGTATTTGGGCTGCACTCTGGAAGAACCTCACTTACTTCACATAGAACCAATAAGACTAAAGGTTAGCTGATAATACTTTATCCAGTTAGCCAAAAATGTAATATTGATTTGTATGATTAGCCAAAATATGTTACTGGCCTCCCCATGTCTTTTTTCTTTCGGGTCTTTCTATGAAACCCTACTGTGAGAACTTGTAAATGTCACAGTTAAGCTCCTGTCCTTGCTGTGGCCCTGATCAATCAGCTTGGAAAGGCATTCTAACGAACCATCTGGATCGAGCTGTGACCTGTGTCTGAGTAGCTTGTGTGGCACTTAGGCTGGAACAAGATGTATGTCTTCAGTTATATTAAGCAAAGCATCAGGTAGTTGGAGTGTGTGCTGAACTTCACAGGGTAGAACAATCAGAACTGTGAGGACCGAAGGACAGGGAGGCAGAGATCAAGTGGCTATCAGTCACAGATTCAAAAAAGGACATTTTAATTCTCCTCTCATGGGTTCTTCAACATGACAGCCATATTTAGAAATGACTTGTGGCAGTACACAACAAAGACATTTGTACAACCATGTTCGTAGCAGCTTTATTCGTAATGGCTAGAACCTGGAAACAACCCAGATGTCCCTCAAGGGAAGAATGGATACAGAAATTGTGGTACATTTACTCAATGGACTACTACTCAGCAATTAAAAACAAGGAAATCATGAAATTTGGAGGCAAATGGTGAGATCTAAAAGAGGTCATCCTGAGTGAGGTACCCCAGAAGCAGAAAGACACACATGGTATATACTCACTTATAAGTGGATATTAGACATATAATACAGGATAAACCTGTATTTAAAAAACCTACAAACCTATATTTAATAAACCTACAAAAATCTGTACACCTAAAGAAGCTGAGCTAAAAGGAGGACCCTGGGTAAGATGATCAATCCTCACTCAGAAAGGCAAATGAGATGGACATTGGAAGAAGGAGAAAACAAATAACAGGACAGGAGCCTACCGCAGAGGGCCTCTGAGAGACTCTACCCAGCATTGTATCAAAGCAGATACTGAGACTCATAAACAAACTTTGGGCAGAGTGCAGGGAATCTTAGGAAAGAAGGGGGAGATAGTAAGACCTGGAGAGGACGGGAGCTCTACAAGATGATCAACAGAACCAAAATACCTGGGTACAGGGGTCTTTTCTGAAACTGATACTCCAACAAGGACCATTCATGGATATAACCTAGAACTCCTGCACAGATGTAGCCCATGGCAGCTCAGTACACAAGTGGGTCCCCTAGAAAGGGGAACAGGAACTGTCTCTGACATGAACTCAATGGCTCACTCTTTGACCTCCTCCCCACCCGACCCCAGAGGGAGGAGCAGCCTTACCAGACCACAGAGGAGGACATTGCAGCCAGTCCTGATGAGATCTGACAAACTAGGGTCAGGTGGAAGGGGAGGAGCACCTCGTCTATCTGTGGACTTGGAGAGGGGCATAGAAGGAGATGAGGGAAGGTGGGTGGAGTTGGAAGGGGAGAAGAGAGGGAGCTGCAGCTGGGATACAAAGTGAATAAACTGTAATTAATATAAAAAAATAAAAATTTAATTAAAAAATGAAATGACTTGTGGCTATCATGCTAAGCACCAAAAGTCGACAATGCTTGCTGAAAATGAGGTTTTGATAGTAATTTGGTAGATGACATCTCTAAACCTGTTTTAAGTAAAATACATTCGTGTTATTTTCAGAGCAGGGTTACACTACTTTGCTGTTTTGATGTACTATGATTAGTAAATCATTTAGCGTGACACTTGCTCCCACGTTGGTAGCACTGTTTGGGGAGGTGATGAAATCCTTCATGGGTAGTACCTTGCTGAAGGAAGTCATGTGTGACCCCTTACTTGCTAGACTCTTTGCTCCCTGAATGTAGATGCAATTTGATTAGGTACTTCTGGCATGCTTTCTCTGCTTGTTACCATGTCTTTCTAACTGTGACAGACTATAACCCTCTAGAACTAAAAGCCAAAATAAAATTCCTGTTTTGGTCAGAGTATTTTATCACAGCACCAAAAAAGAGGCTAATACATATGCGTTACTGGATTAATGATGTAAATATTCGAGATCATATTAAAAGATAATTTAAAGAAAAATAAAAAATTGTAATATTATTACTTACATTCCAATTCTTGCTTTGTACACTTAACAGGAATATGACTTCAGATTTGAAGAACCTGTTCTTGGTTTCTCCACCTGTTCATGTTTTCTCTCCTGAAAAGAATTAAGTATCCTTTGCAGAAATGTTCGATTCTGGTGCTGGAGGAAAAATGCAAAGTGATCTTGCATCATGTTTTGGTATCAGAAAATAAGGACGTACTAAAAACTGTTGCTGACCTTCCCAAAGAATAAAGGAACCGATAGGAGCAGATTGTTTGCAAGTCTAGAAAACATGGAATCATGACATAAATAACTGTCGCTTAAATTAGAAATTTTTAACCTAAATTGTTTCCTGGGAGCTCGGAGCTAATCTACAAATTAACAGTCTCAAAAACTTCTGAAAAGAAATTCTGAAAATATCATTACCTAAAATAACTCTTACACACTGATTATCAAGAATAAGATTCATAATAATTTTTATGTGGAGAACGTGACAGGCAGCATCTTAACTTAGTGATAAAATTTAATACCAGCTACGAGACATAGCAGCATCAGCTGTCCTCTGTGTGATGTGCTGAGAACAATACAACTTAATATCTTTGTTCTTCCTGCTTAAAAAAGGAAATAATCTCTTCATGAAGAAAATCTAGGAAACTGTGAAGGATTTTACAAAGTCGCAAATCTGTATTTAAATAAAAACATGAAAGTCATTTAAATGTGACCTCCGAAATTTCATGGTTTAAAAATTGAGCCCCAAATATACGTTAAAGGTTTTGAAAATGGATCTTTGGATGTGACTCACTGTGGTCACAGCCTCACCTATTCTCCGTACTCAGTTCAGGGGGGTTCTTGGCCCTCCCTTATTTAGATGTGAATACGACCTTACTGGCTGATTGCGGGTTTCTGAGTGGTTTAACTAGAGAAAATTACTCATCTATCTATCTCCTATTGGTGCGTGCACAGTTCAGTTTGCATGTTGTATTTTTCCTGCTGTACCAAACATATCAATTCCAACCCAGGTCATTTGCAATTCTGCTCATCATGCCTACACAGCAAGCTCTGACTAGCGGATCCATCTTCCCAGTGCCAATATTTTGATTTTTAACTGGTCTATAGACATCAGTGCACATGCCATCTATAACATTTACAGTTGCAATGTGTGCTCTTCACTGGTTTTGGTATTTTTGTTGATGTGTGCAATTATGATAATACCTTATTTAGACAATGTGTCACCCCCCCCAAAAAAAAACAACAATCCTACATCTACTGCCAGTTTGTTTTATGTTCTCTTAACTGAAGATTGACTAAAACAAAAACTTTACTAGACTTCTATTCTCTTTTAGATTCCTATATTCTGGCCACCTACTATAAATAAAATTATGTAAAGTATAATACTTGTGACACTTTTCACTTAGTTTCCAAGATTTATCCATACTGAAGCATGAACTTACTATTCATTTCTTTTTATTGCAGAATAATATATTACTTTATGCACATGCCATATTTTATTATCCATCGATGGGTTGACAGACATTAAATTCTTTCTACTTTTTGTTACTCTGAGCATTCTTACTAATGTTTATTTTTGTGTTTTATGCCTTTACTTTTTAGAGAACTTATGCTGGGTTATAGAGTAGCTCTACACTCAACAATTAGAGAACTGCTAAATCATTTTCCTAAGTATTTACTCACTTTAAATCACTAGCATTAGGTTCTGTTTCTCCACATTCCCATGAATGTGTGTTATAAGCTTTTAATTTTATATGTTCCTACTGTGATTTTGAGCCATATTTTTATTTTTAATTAATTTATTTTATTATTATTTTTTTAATGTGTGAGTGCTATGTCTACCTGTACTCCACATATCAGAAAACCTCTGATCCCTTTATAGATGGTCATGAGCCACCGTGTGGCTGCTGGGAATTGAACTCAGAACCTGTGAAAGAATAGCCAGTGTTCTTTACCACTGAGCCATCTTACCAGATCCTTTTTTTTTTTTTAAAGATTTATTTATTTATTATGTCTACAGTGTTCTGCCTGCATGTGTGCCTGCATACCAGAAGAGGACACCAGATCTCATTGTAGGTGGTTGTGAGCCACCATGTGGTTGCTGGGAATCGAACTCAGGACCTTTGGAAGAGCAGCCAGTGCTCTTAACCTCTGAGCCATCTCTCCAGCCCTTACCAGATCTTTGATTCATTTTTCAATGAGTAATGATATGAAATGCTTTTCTAGTGTTAATACAATTGTGAATTAACTGACAATACTATATGCTAAATGGTAGCACTTAAAAGTCAGATGTTAGCTTCAACCCTGGACAGTTTCCCAGAATTTAAAGATTTTTAACACTCCCCTAGTGAAATTCTAGTGATTTAAGTTATTTGAACTAAATCAAGGATTCTGTGAACTCTTAGAACCATACACTTCATTGTAGTTTTGAGTAGTTTAAGGTCATAAGGGACTGCTTAGTGTTAATCTCCTTGCTTACATAAATATCAATAAGGAGGCCTCTCTCTCTCTTTTTGTCTCTTTCTGTATGTCTTGTGTTGTAATCTGATCCAGATTTCTTTATAGTTTTGTCCCAATGCTTGAAAAGTACAGTCTAAATTTAATTTTTATATTTATACCCTAAATCTAAACTTCATATAAATACATTTATATCTAGTTTGTCTTTTATTACTCCACATGTAAAAATAAGAAATAATTATAAAATAACACAAATGTGTGCCCCCTAAAAGCTTATCAGAACTCCTAGAAAAGGGAGGGATATAGAACTCTCCTCTCAAGCTATCATTACCAAGTATGATTTGCTTATTACAAATTCCAGTGAATTTTTGTGTTTTATGAAGTTGTGGTTAGTGGAAAGGCAGGTTGCCCCTTGGCAATACATGTAGAATAACACACCTCATCCCAGTTTCCTTATTCAACCACAAATTAGGCATGGATCTCAGAAAAATGAATAATCTGGTTAATATAGGCAGAAACAAAAAGGTTTAAACAGGTGTAGGAATTATGTGTCGTTGCTGGAATCTCTGAAACATCTGTAGACAGGATTTAGATTTCAATCTAATCAGTAAGGCAGAACTTTCAAATTTATTATGACTAAAACCTATACAGCCAATCTTCTCACAGTCGTGACTGTACTGCTTGAAACAAATATTCTGTACTAGTTACTTTCTCATTAAGACAAATTACTGACCAGAACCAAACCAAACCAAACCAAACCAAAGAACAGTGTAAAGGACCAAGGGTTTATCTCAGCTCTTAGTTGTAGGGACAGCCAGTGCTGGCAAAGACATGGCCGTGGGAATGTGAACCCTCTGGTCACATTATATGTGCAGTCAGGAAGCACCCAGTGGTTTTGTTTGTTTAATATAATTTTTTATTTATGACAATTTATTTACTTTGTATCCCAGCTGTAGCCCCCACCCTGGGCCCCTCCCAATTCCGCCTTTCTTCCCTCCCTCATCTCCTCCCCTGATCTTTTCCCAGTCCACTGTTAGGGTAGTTCTCCTACCCTTCCATCTGACCCTAGCCTATCAGGTAAGACTGGCTTTCATAGTCTTCTTCTGTGGCCCAGTAAGGCTGCCCCTCCCCCTCGGGGGTAATTTCTCCTGTTGATGGAACCACCGGAATAGGGATCCTGGAGGAGGTGAGGTTGACAGAGTCACCCACCTGAAACAGACTGCAGAAATGAGCATCATGGTGCGGATCTATGTGTAATGCTCAGAACCAAGCCCTTCATACACTTTCTTGACCAACGGGAGGCAGGAGGATGGTTGTGGGGGGTCAGTGGTAAGGAGAGGAGTGGGGAGAGTCGGGGGAGGGGGAGTGTTGTGAGAGTGTAGGTGGGCAGTGGGAGGTGTGGTTGTGCTTGGCACCAAGGGACAGGGAACTTCCAGGATGACAGAGGGGAAGGGACCACCTCTCTGTTTCAGGCCCCACCACGAGGCTCCTTCTGGTTTGCCAGGGGTCTACACTTTGTGCCGAAGAGTAGGCTGCCAGCATGGGTGCCATAATGGGTTTATGATACTCTTTGCCTCACCATGCTTGGGTGTCCCGGCCCCCAAGGCACCTCACTCTTTGTATGCAGCCCGAAACTTGAGCTCTGATTTATGTTCTTGTCATGGGTTAGACCTTTTAGGAGGGTTGTCATAGGCATTCCAAGAGGTGTGTCCCCTGTCCAAGACTGATCATCCCAGGAATGCCCCAAGACTGCCCACTAGTACCACACCATAAAACCAGGTCTATGGGTTGAACAGGTTAGGGTGGGGGAATAATTTACATACGTAAGTCATGAGATACTTCAACAGGATCTTGAATCACAGAATCACGCTTTCTCAGTTTAAGGACTCATCTAGTAAACATGGAAACCTCCTCATAATCTGAAGTATTAAATGTGACAGACTATGGCCTGTGGGAATACTTTGATCTCCCAGCAGGCGGTTAGAGTTTTCTAAACATATGCTTTAATAGATCCAATAATTACATTAAAAGTTAAAGCAAGAAACATTTAAACACTGTTGTTCGGCTTCTCCCTTACCTCATCTGTGCCCCTGCGCATGCTCACATGAGTGCCTAAAGAGGTACACACACATGCACACAACCTCAGAAGTGGGATGTCACATGTGTGAAATCTTTACTTCCCTGTCAGTTCTCTCACATTTAATTCTTCAAATCAGTCTTCAAAATAAGATAAGTCCCCATATAACCTGACTGCGAGGCTGAGATCAAGTCCTGAGCAGCAGATAGGTGAGTTTGTAATGATTTTTAATCAGTTTTATCACTAACCAATCTAATTATAAGGAAAACAATACATGTGACAAAGAGGTAATGAATGGGAACAGGCCACTGAAAGCAATAAAGTTGTCACCTGGTATAATTTATTGTTTTATTGGGATTTAAGAAACCATTTTAGGATCTATTGTGATAAATAAGTTATTGACTCCAGCCTCTTTAAAATTTAGTCCAAACATTTTATTTCATTTGTGCCAGAATTCCTCTTGCCTGTAAGGCATGTATAATCTGAAGTAACAGTGACAGCTGCGCCTAGAAGATAGAGAAATAACAGAATAAACCAAGTTAATATCAAGAGTACCATGTGCTTTATATCACGCTAACCCTACCCCCCACCTGGCACACACTTTTCTAGCCTCTACTACAGTTTTCTTTCCATGGTCTGCTCTTACTGCTGAGGAACAGAGCATTGTTATCTTAGTACTAACATGTTTCTTTTTGAATTTTAAGAAAATAAAGCTTCATAGCCAACAACAGAGTTTAGATCTTTTTATTAATTTAATTAATTTTTTATTATTATTAGTTACATTTTATTAACTCTGTATCCCAGCTGTATCCTGCTCCCTTATTCCCTCCCAATCCATCCTCCCTCCTTCATCTCCTCCCTTCCCCTTTCCAAGTCCACTGACTGGGGAGGACCTCCTCCTCTTTCATCTGACCCTGTTTTATCAGGTATCTTCCGGACTGGCTGCAAAGTCCTCATCTGTGGCCTAGCAGGACTGCGCCTCCCTTGGGGAGGATGGGAGTGGGGAGGTCAAAGAGGCTGCCATTGAGTTCCTGTCAGAAATAGTCCCTGTTCCCCTCACTATTGGAAACCAATTGGTTACTGAGCTACCATGGGCTACATTGAGCAGAGGTTCTAGGTTATATCCATACATGGTCCTTGGTGGAGTGTCAGCCTCAGAAAAGACCCCAGTGCCCAAATATATTTGGTCCTTGTGGAGCTCCTATCCTTTCCACATCATACTAACTCCCCTTCTTTCATATGATTCCCTGTACTCTGCCAAAGATTTGGTTATGAGTCTTAGTATCTGCTTTGAAACAATGGAGTCTTTCAGATGCCTTCTGCAGTAGACTCCTGTCATAAGTCCAATGCACATCCTATTTGTCTCTCTAAGTAAGGATTGATTATCTTACCCCATGTCTACTTTCTTGTTTATCTTCTTTAGGTGTATAGATTTCATTATGTTTATCATATCTTGTAGGTCTATATAAATGAGTATATACCATCTTTGTCTTTCTCCTTCTGGGATACTTCACTCAGAATGGTATTTTCTAGATCCCACCATTTGCCTGAAAATTTCATGATTTCCTCCTTTTTGATTGCTGAGTAGTATTTTTTTTTACAATTTATTCATTGTATCCCGATTGTAGCTCTCTCCCTCATCTACTCCCAGTTCTATCTTCCCTCCTTCTAGACCTTCCTTCCCTAGTCCATTGAAAGAGTGTCCTCCTTCCCTACTATCAAGTTTCATCAGGAGTCTTAGTTTTAATGTATGAGAATATGCTGAAAAGCATCTTTGTGATGTCCTGAGAACACAAAAAGTTTGGCATGTTTCAAAAAAGATATTTAAAAAAAAATCTGCACAGAGTATATAGATTTCTCTGAAAATATGCTTGAAAGTACAAATAATGTAACTAGAAAGAATAGTCTTTTTGCAAATAGGTGACAGTCCTTATCAAGGTGACCATTAAAAATGGATTAGTTCATAGAGTTTGTGTAAATTGAATGTGGAAACTGGTTGACGAAAGTAAATTTTTCTGAATTTTACATGCTCATACTGCAGACTTCATATTCTGATATTTTGTTCTAGTCAAATGAGCTTCTACTGTGGCTTCTATAATATGAGCCTTTGTCTATGCCATGCATACATCTGTCTTTAAAGATCTTTCTCTACCATGCATGTTAGGGTACAGAGATGAGTTAACAGGCTAGTCAGGAGGCTATTTCACTAGCATGTAGGCAGTAATAAAAATTAGTGGTAGTAGAACATGGTGTTTGAATAGTTCTTGTGGGCCTAAGCAAAGGGGATTCAAATGTGTTCATTTATTGAACACAAGCCAAGCCTTTTATTCTCTTTTCTGTTAGTCTTCTATTAGACACAAACTTTGGTAGTGACATTTCATCTAAAATCTACAAGATAAAGTCACTTCTGTGCCTCTTAATTTTCCTAGTCAATCATCAACTCAGTTCTAAACAATGAAGAGACAGATTGAGTGAAGAGCTAGGCTTGTCCTTAATGGAAAAATAGAACCGTGTGTTCTTTATATTCTTGTCACACAAGGTAACCCCTGGATTTCTCATTTCTTGAGCAAATGAATATATTGTATACCTATTGACTCTAAAGTTACAGCAGTCTCATTTGAATTCTGAGCTGCTGACACTAGATGTTTGACTTTGGGCGAGTCAGGCAATTTTCTCTCCTCAGTGGAGTTATTAATAGCTACCACAGGGGATGAAGAAAGGTTTATGTGGGTAACACTAAAAAGGCTTAGGTATGAATGACACATGTGCATGCTACAAGAGCTTGTTCCCCTGGAATAGGGCCATGCTTATTACAATAATAATAATTGTGATTGATTGTAGTTGATATACATTTGTTTAGTACATTACGCAAGTTATGAATTTGTTCAGAGACCAGGTGCTTTCACATTTGACTTTCACTTGTGTGATGGTCATAGCATAAATATTTTAAAAAGGTTAATAATGGAAATAAAGGAAAAACTTGGAACAGATTTTTGGTAAATTATTTATCATCATCTATATATGGTGTTAGATAGTTTAAAGAAGTATTTTCTCCTGTCTCATCATAATTCTTTGTACTGATAATTTCTATGAACACATTTTTGTTAATATCATACATGGCTAGTTTTTAATCCCTTCACTTTCTGTAATTAAAAACTGCTTATGTGTCTACTAACTTTCACTTGCCTTTGGATCCTTTAGTAGCTACTTGTGAAAGTGAGTACGATTAATGTGACATTACCACTGAGGCTATTCAAAACGATTTTAATGTTTTATTTTTTTTACCTTTGATTCCGAGAAGACACCTAACTAATTTTAGTGTCAGCCTGACCTGAACTAGTGCAATTTCAGGATGTTCTGTATTCATTACTTTATATCCAAAAGCAAAACAACAGTGACATGCTGAGTCTAAAAGGAAGAAATCTGAAGTCTTTGAAGGTCATTTTACTGTTTTAAAAGTTACTTCCACTGAATAAGCAAGCTGGTTACTATGACTATAGTTATCATAACCTACATAATTTTTAAATTAAGATGTGGATAACTGTTAAGGAATCATTGTGCCAAAGTAAAACCACATATCATTGACTATCCAATTATAGGGTCAAATAGATTGATCAAATCAGTTTAATATTTGTTGGTTTGATAAGGACTATGAGTGTTATTTCATAGAAGCAAGAAGAAATTAAGTTATTAAAGAAACAAAAAAAAAACAACAAAGATAATCATATCTCAAAATAACTGTACTCCAGTGGGCTTCGTATTTGACAGTGGAAAGTCTCATATCAGTGTTATTATTTGTTTGTTTGTTTGTAATAAGGTTAGAGAACAGCAGAAGTTAATGCTACCATAAACAGCCATCTGAGAAGGTGGAAATAGGAAGGAAACATACATAGGCTTATTACTTACTCCATAAAAACTGTACTCATGGTAACTTTAAAAGCAGATAGGATGAAGAAGATTCTAGAGAATCCGAGGATGTTTATAAGATAGGGAGATTAAAGAGAATAGTGATGGGGCTGTGTAATATGACTGAGATTTGATGTTTAGCAGGCTAAAGGAAGGAGTTAAACTTACTTCTGCATGATAAGAAGGTTCTGATGACCTTTATATAGTCATTTCATGCTATACCCACAGGTAAGGAATAAGCAGAAAGAAAGAAAAAAGAAAGAAAAGAAACAAGAGACACATCTGGTAGCCAGAGAAGGTGCCACCGTTAGTCCAAAAGGAACTGAGAGGAAATTTACCAAAGAACTGAAGGAGGGAAAACTTATTTCATCACTCTATTCCTTCAATTCATTCTTGGTTGGTTCTCATCTTTTTCTTCAGAACTAATGTTTGGCCTATTTAATATGGATGAAACAGAATTAAACTGTAACTGAGCTGATTCACTTAAGCTTATGTATCTCATGCAGGATTTCATCTAGGGAAAACTTTCTTAGATTTGTTTTGCAGACATGTGTAAAATTATGATTTTTCAATAAGAATGTTGTCATCAAAAATCAACATTTTCACTATTATTGTAATAGAATATGTTATATTTTTAAGCAGTTATGTTTCCGGATTTTATTATTAATAACATTACATTCAAATATGATATAAATAAATTTGACCTACAGCTTTAAAGGAGTGTTTTAACATACAAACTAAAAGCAGAGATAACCCATTGTCACAAGATTTCCACTGTGAGTTGTTATAAGTAGATATATTCGAGATAAACTGAAATTGTGTAAGAAATTAGTTCCCTGTAAATGAATGGAGAAAACCAGAAAAAATTAAACATGTATTAGTATGTGTAATTTTGTTTATAGTTGAAATACTTTTAGAAATTACTGACAGTTTATTGAAAATAATTAATATATTCTGAAGTTAAAAAATATGTAATGAGGCAAGAGGTGTGAACACAGAAAGAAGACCAAATTTATATTCTGACCATACTTGCAGAGGTCAAACATCGCTTGAAGGTAGACTGGCAATTTAAGAAAACATATTTTAAAAGCTATTGAGGCTCCGCATGGTGGCACAGGCCTTTATTCCTAGCACTCAGGGAGGGAAAGGGAGGTAGATCTCTGTGAGTCTGAGGCCAGCCTGGGCTACAAAACGAGTCTAGAACAGCAAAGGCTACAAGAAAAACCCTCTCTTGAAAAAAAATAAAACAAACAAACAAACAAACAAAAAGCTAGAAAATTTTTTCAAGGAAACAAAAAATATACTGTGAAGATTTACTTGAATTATAAGAGCTATAGACTATTAAAAGAAAATAAAACAAGAGTATAATGTATAAACAAAGTATACTATGATAGTAGAATGAATTCAGTTATATCGTCAGTTGAACTCAATGTAAAAGCACTGTATTTTCCAAATAAAAGAACTTTACAGTAAAACTAGAAAAAAATGTTAAATTTTGCTATGAGAAAGCACTTATTAAACAAAGAAACAGATAAGTTAAAATCTTAAAAATGAGAGGGACTGCCTCTGACATAAACTGATTGGCCTGCTCCTTGATCACCTCCCCCTGAGGGGGGAGCAGCCTTACCAGGCCACAGAAGAAGACAATGCAGCCATTCCTGATGTGATCTGATAGACTAAGATCAGAAGGAAGGAGAGGAGGACCTCCCCTATCAGTGGACTTGGGGAGGAGCATGCATGCAGAAAGGGGAGGAAGGGTGGGATTGGGAGGGGGAGGAGGGAGGGGCTTATGGGGGGATACAAAATGAACAAAGTGTAATTAATAATAATAATAATAAAAATTGAAAAAAAATCTTAAAAATGGAACAATGTTTATTAACAGTCCTTAGCATAAGAAAACTGAAGCTATGACAGCATGGCAAAATAGAATATACCATAAGGCTGAGTTACTTGAGAGGCTAAGGCAGAAGAATGTGCGTTCAAGGTCAGCTCAAACTACATAGTGAAACCCATTCTCAAAACTGAAATAAAAAAATCCAAATAATAAATATGTGCTGGATAGTTTTGCATAATTTTGACCCAACTTACCATCATCAGAGAGGAGGGCGCCTCTGTTAAGAAAATTCCTCCAGAAGATTGGGCTGTACAGAAACCTGCAGGGCATTTTCTTCATTAGTAATTAAGGAAGGGTCCTGCCTATTGTGAGTGGTGCTATCGCTGGGGTAGTGGCCCTGGATTCTGCAAGACAACAGGCTGACCACGCCATTATGGACAAGCCAATAAACAGCACCCTTCTGTGGACTCTGAATCAGCCTCTACCTCCTGGTTCATGCCACATGTAAGTTCCTGCCCCCACCTGCTTTGGATGATGAACTATAATATGAAACTGTGAGTGAAATAAGTTACTTTAGTCATGGTGTTTCATCATAGCCATTGTAACCCTAAGACAAAGTCTTAACAGAGTTAGGGATCAAGGTTTATAATGAGGTAAGGATCAACATGCCAAGATGACATACGATCTTAAATGTGTATTCAGACAGCAACAGAGCTCTGCAGTAAAACATAAATGGAACTGATGGAAGAAACAGACAGTATTTCCATACCCCATTGCAATCTCTTCTCATTGTATTTGGTGATTGCCTAGATTCTCCTTACTTCTAAAAAGGTATTTTGCATAAATCCTAGAGCTAGAACCTGTTAGATGTTTAATCAAGATTAAAATTAAAAAAAAAATAGTTGGGTTTGAATGGGGTAGGCGATGACCAAAGACGTAAAACATCACTGTCATCATGTCAAAGATAAATTTGGTCTATATAATTTATAACTATCAATGCTTACCTCAGTTCACCAGTCTTGCGCCATATTAGTGATATTCCTTTACTCTTTCTTCACTTGCTGCACCACTGTTTTTAGCAGAAAATCTTTGCTTTCTATTACATGATGTTCTACATACTTTTAGATACTGTACTTTTTTTTTTTTTAGTGTAAGATTATGGGCTTTCTGTGCCTGTTCTAGCTTCCAAATAATGACAGAGTCCTATTATTTTTACTATAAGGCTTCTGGCACTACAGCTGGGCATATACTCATCAATTCTATCCTGGTTATGCTGACCTGGCCTGCTTCCCAGCCATTACCTGTGCACATTACCTGTCATTTTAGTCTCATCCTGGTTGTCCCTTCTTTATCAGTGTTCTTACTGGGACTCCCTCCTGGCAACTCCCTCTCCTCTCTCTGCTCTCCACCCTGGATCCCCTCACTAAATTGGAAGTCCCACCTTATCCTCTCCTGCTCATTTATTGGCTCTTCAGCTCTTTATTAACCAATCAGAGGGTGATGGAAAACAAGTTTTACAAAGCATTGAGGCAAGAGATGCTTTATAGAAATGACAATGCCAGCTTTTGGACTGCAAACAGATCTCTTGATGCAGAAATCAGCATTTGAATAGACAGTTCAGAAAACATTCTCCAACATTCTAGCATAAGTGATTCCTGAAAAATACATTGTCATTTAGTTCAAAATATATTTTAAGTCTCTTGAGATGTCATATGAAACTCATGTTATTTACATGAAAACCATTTATTTCTCAACATTTGGTGATATTCCAGATGTATTTTATGTTGATTTCTAGTTTAATTCTACTATAGCCTGAACATAGGATTTGCATAATTGTCACTCTTTTAAAATCATGAAGGTGAATTTTATGTCCTAAAACAGTTTATTGTCTTGACAGTTCGATGTGAACTTTAGAAGAATGAGCACTTGGCTGACTTTGAAGAAATGATTCTGTAGTGTCAATTAGATAGAGAAGAATGATAACACTGGTCAAGTCCACCCTGTCCTTATTGATTTTCTGCCCACTTCACATATCAGTTACAGATGAGGAAGTTTTCACCTACAGCTATGAATGTGCACTTGCCTATTTCTCCCTTCAGCTCTATGGGTATTTGGTCATGGATTTTGATGTCCTCTTGGTAGGAGCAATATGCCACATATTGTTTCAACTTCTTGAATAAATTCCCTTAGGATTATGCTATTTCCCCTTTTATGACTTAATTTTTTTCTACTCTGAAGTCTGTTTTGTATGAGATAACTATTTCTCCCTCGGCTCTCTTTAGATCGCATAGTCTATTCCTGGTTTTATATTGTTCTCACATGAACCTTTGTATTTAAAATGGATTATAGGTGGTATTGATTGGCTTTTGTTTTTATCTATTGTTAAAATGTCTGTATTGTGGTTGGTGTATTTGTAATAGTCTCATTTAAAGTCATGGTAGAATAAAATTATTCTGTATCATGTTTTCTATTCTTTTATTGTTTCTTGTGAGAGGCTTCTCTTGCTAACTTCTCTCATTTGGAGAATTTTAGCAATTACATTGTATACTAACACTATGTTTCATATTGCTGTATTGCTTGCTTTAGAGTTTACAAGTTGCTGATTATATGTAGACACTTGATAACTAGTTTCTTGCTTTTGGTTATTTTGTTCAATCATATGTAATAATCTCCCAACATTTTTCTTTCCATTTGGGAATCCAAACATAGGAAGAAAAAATTAAAACAGCTTAAATTCAGTTACTCCTTTAGTGGTCCTTTCTTCACTCTTTCCTACCTTCCTTTCCATGCCCCCAACTTTTTGATTCATATTTCTGACCTGATTACATTCTTTCTAAAATGCATTGACTTCCTTATAAGCAGGTCAGTGAGTAATAGTCTCTCTCTTTTTTTGGAGGGACCTCTTCAAATGTGGTCTCTTGGGCTTTGGTGTTCTACTCTTTGTATATGAACACATATACGTGTCATCAAAGGATCAGTTTGATGCTCTCTGGTTTCTGATTTTGTAGAGACATGCTCCTAATTCATTTTAGGAATTTCTTACCTATACTGTTTAAGCATTCTCGAATATCTTCTGCTCCATTTTCTTCCAATTTCAACATTTTAAGTTCTTGACTAGTCAACCTTCTGAATTTTGTTCAAAGTTCACGCTTTTCAATATTTTTCTTGGTTTATCTTTCCCTGTTGAAGGTTTCTGTCCATTTCACTTATTTATTTATTTAGTGGTACTGAGATTAACTAGCACACACACTATGCAATCACTCAGCCATTGAGTGATAGTTTCTGAACTTTACTGCTGAACTGTAGGTTACTGTTTCCTTGGCGACCTCAAATCTACTGTTGTAATCATCAGAGTAGTTCTTCATGTCAGGCTTTATTTTATTCACAATATTTCCTCTTGATTCTCCATTCTTCACACCTACATTTTTAATTTTTTTTCTATTTTTTCCCATTAGCAACTTTAATGTTTTTTTATCATTATCATCTTATAATCCTTTCCTGATACTGTCATCCATTATGTAAGCATATCTTTAACTTGTAGTTATTGTTGAAGGATTCACATGTTGTTTGGGACAGAAGGAATTAAGGTAAGCAGGCTTCTAGTGTTAGGATCCATATTTAATGTAACTATGTATTTTCTTGCTCTCTTAAGCAATGTTCCATTTTTGTGAATGGACACCAAGAGCACAACAACCCTTATAAAAGAAAGCATGTAAGTGGAGCTTGCTTATAGTTTCAGGGGTTTATTATTCATCATCATTATGGCAGGAAGCATTGCAGCATGTAGGCAGACATGGTTAAGGAGAAGTAGCACACAGTTATATATACAGATTCCCAAGTAGCAGGAAGAGAAAGACACTGGGCTTGACGTGGGCTTTTGAAACTTCAAAGCCCACCCACTCTACAACAAGACCACACCTGCTCCAACAAAGCCACACCTCCTAATCCTTCTCATGCAGTGCCACTTTCTGATGACTAAACATTCAGTTATATGAGCCTATGACAACCATGGTTATTCAAATCACCACATCTGTGATTACTTTATTTCTCTCTGTGTTAGATTTTTCAAATACCTCCAGAGTTCCTTGCTTTTTTTCCCTGAGGTTTGCTGAGTTTTATTCTTCATAGATCACTTGTACAATGCATATCTTTAATTAAAATCTACTGTTATTATTTTGGATCCTATTGGCATGACAATAGAATATGGAGCAGAGAAGGCACCACTGTTACAATCCTGTTTTAAAACTCTCTGTTTAGTAAGCCTTTGTGACTGTCCTGTGACCTTCACAAGAATTTCTTATGCAAGTTTTAGTTAATGTACCTGTCATCCTTTCTCTTGATTATGTTTCCCATAGAATATCTACACAAGTAGCTGTGCTGCCTCCAAAAGATACAGTTCTTACTACACAAGGCAATAAACCACAGAACTCTTCCTTATTTATCAGGCATCAGGGTCACAATCTTATAGTTATTTACTTTTTTTCATACAGGCCTCTGAATGACATAATAGTTACAGTTCATAGTTAAGGAAACAGAGAGATGTGTTAAATAATTTGTCCAGAGTTCACCTTTAATAAGTATCAAGCAAAGATCTAGTGGTTCACAAGACTACATTTTGTGTAATTGGTAATTTGGGTGAATAAGTGTTGAATAAATGAGCTTTTTCATTTCTTTTTTTTTTTTTTCCAAATGAAAGCGTGTTTCTGGCTTGTGACCACTTCCTCATGCAACCGGGACATCAGGACAGGTAGCAGCAGTGCCTCTGTGCTTACCCAGCACAGTGGTTATCAGCTGTTTCTGGGATTGCTCCCAGCACCAAGTCAATACTTGTTATTTGAGAATGTTTTCATTTGTTTACCCATGCAAAAATTTACACTCTTTCAGAGTCAGAATTGTGGAGGTATAGTATAATACAGGCTTAGCTCTTAAATGAATTATCTGGATGAATCTGCAAATGAATCTGATAAAATTAGATTCCATTTTCTGTCGAGCCTGGTGGAAGAAATCACAGCATTTAATTCAGTGTATTATTAGGGCCCAGTCTGAGTTTCACTGATTTATTTTGTATGTGTTTGATTCCAAAAATATGGCTATAACTATTGTGGTTTCTGACAAGAAGGAAGAAAGAAAGAAAGAAAGAAAGAAGGAAGGAAGGAAGGAAGGAAGGAAGAGAGGAAGGAAGGAAGGAAGAAAGGAAGAAAGGAAGAAAGAAGAAAGAAATTCCACCGCTGGAATAGCATCAAAATTTTTGTTAATAATTTGCCAAGTATATAATCCCCCAATTTAAAATTGTGGGTTTTTTTCTTTATTTTGAGTTCTATGCTGTATTTGTGAGCTTCATCGCAGAGGAATGAAAAGAAAATGATGTACATGGCTGATTTTAGTTTCTCATCTTCATCCTTATTGTCAGTGCATAACAGCAATACAAAAACATTTTATATTTAAAATTGTTTATATAAAAAGTTTTAAAATATATTGGCATAATCAAACACACCTTATTCTTATCCAAGGTGCCAAACATCCCATCAATGTTCCCACGTCATATTGCCATTACTGTATAAATGTTAATATTTTATGGAATCTCACATGACAAATAATTTAATGCTGAGGGACCATTAGCAATGAGCTTCAATTTGGACTGATTCAAGATTTCTACACTTCCTAATCTGTGTGAAGGTTTGTTTTTTAAATATATTTTTATAATGACCATAAGGTCAAAAAACAGTATAGCATCCATTGTTATTACTTCATTAGTGTATTTTCTATTTGTAGATTTTATTAAGAATATAAACTAAAATTTTACACAATAACTCTTATGATAAAAGAAAAGTAAAGAATACCAATGTTTACTTTTAGGCTTTGACCAAAAGTAGATAATTGGAGGAGATCTTAAGATCCCCTTTAATTAAGACAGGTTCTTTGAGTGGTTGCTGTAACATGTGTTTTTCAACATGTATTCAATGAATAAAAGTATGTTATAAATTAGACAATAGAAAATTATCTTCACAAACTTTGACTCTGTGAGATCTTTCAGCAGCAGGGCACAGAAGGTGTTCAGGACAAAAGTAATCATTGTGACAATATGGAATTGTCACTTTATGATGTGACATGAGTGTGATCTCCTCTTTATTCATTTAAGAGTGCTACTTTACAGAAATATGTTATATTAAAATGATATTGTGGTTTAACTTATGTTTTTATTTCCTATATTATAAAATTGGGTAGAAAGGCACTTGTTAAGTGTCATTCCAGAGGCTTAGAAGTCAGTAAAAAAGTCCTGTAATTGGCTGCTGTTTCCTCATGGCTGCTGTAGCTCCAGGGATTATATCTAGGCTGAAGATGTTGCATGAGTGCCCTCTCCCCTTTTCAGAATAATAAAAAAGCACTGAAGAATGTTAAGCCTCTGAGTGATAGAATCTGACTCAACTCTGTTGAATGGAGAGTAGATGTTGCCCTGAGGGTGTCATGGTATTGCAGAGAGAAAAATAATCTTCCAGAGTTGGGGAAGAAAATTAGTGATGTGTAAGGAGGAGAGAAACAAAATGAAACAAAATAAATCTTAATATCAACTTATCACATGCTGGTTTTTTTTTTTTTTTTTTTGTATGAGAGACATTCTTTATTGGGAAAGGTAGGAATCCTGGGTTTTTATTGACATGTTGCCAGAGTGGACACCTATGTGAGCATCTGGATTTGCAGTCATGGAAGAATATTCACTGATCTTAGCCAAGGCTCTGGGTGATACTGGTTCTAGGCTGTCTCATCCTAATCATGTCTTTCTCATGTCTGCTCAGGTGAGCTCCTGTTCTTTGTTCTCACCCACCGTCTCAGTTCTGCATGAGAAGTCTTTGATTCACTCTCATTTGAGTATGTGCAGGGTGATAAATACATAAAATGTGGTACATTTACACAATGGAATACTTCTCTGCTGTTAAAAACTGTTAAAAACGAAGACATCATTAGATTTGCATGGAAATTGATGGAACTAGAAAAGATCATTCTGTTTGAGGTAATGTAGACCCAGAAAGACAGTCATGGTATTTACTCACTTTTAAATGGATATTAGCCATAAAGGATAACCATGCTACAATCCACAGACTCAAAGAAGCCAGGTAGGGTGCTGCAATGTCACTCCTAAGAGGAAATAAAGCAGTCACATGAAATAGATGGAGGAAGGGAACTGGGGCAGGAAAGGGGGTGGGAGGGTAACTGGGATGGGAATCAGGTATGGGGAGAGTGGGAGGGGTGGCTGGAGAGAGAACACAGATCAGGGGAGGGCCATCCCTGGGACAGGGGCAGCCCTTGGGAATCTATGAGTGTGACCCTAGCTGAGACTCCTAGCAGTAGGATTAAGGAGCCTGAAGTTGCTGCTTCCTATAATCAGGTGACACATGTAGTGGAAGGACTAGACTAGATGGCGGACACCTACCCCCATCTAGTCCATAAGACCTTTGACCCTAAATTTGTCTTGCATATAAGAAGTGTAGGAGTAAAGATGGAGCAGATATTGAGGGAATGGCAAACCAGTAACTGGTTCAACTTGAGACCCACCTCATGGAAGAGCGCCAACTCCTGTCACTATTAATGATACTCTGCTATGCATGCAGACAGGACACTAGCATAACTGTCTTCTTAGAGGCTTCATCCAGCAGATGATGGAAACAGATTCAGAGATCCACAGCCAAACAATAGGCTGAGCTCCTGGAATTCTATAGAAGAGTAAGTGGGAGGACAAAAGGAACCGGTGGTGTCAAGGACAGTACAAGAAGACCTACAGAGCAAACTAACCTGTGCCCATGGGGTCTCAGAGAGAATGAACCACCAACCAAAGAGCTAGCATAGACTTGTCCTCAATCCCCTACACATATGTAGCTGATGTGCAGCTTGGTCAACATGTGGATCTCCTAACGATGGGAGTAGGAGCTGTCTCTGACCTGTTGCCTGCCAGTGGATCCCTTTTCTTAACTGGGCTGCCTTGTCAGGTCCTAGTGGGAGAGGATGTGTTTATTCCTGTTGGCAGGGTGGGTTGATACCCCACGGGGTCCCCCTTCCCTGAAAAGAAGGAGAGGGGGGGGATGAGGAAGGAGGCATTGGAGGAGATTTGAGAGGAGAGGAGAGAGAGGTCTGGGGTCAGGATATAAAGTGATAAAATTAAAAGAATGTTTTAAAGAAAAAATAAATTTTTAAATTTTTTGATATTATAATCATTTTCCCTTTTCTTTTTTCCCTCCACACTTACCCACCCAGGAATGCTTCCCCTTTGCTGTCTTTCAAATGTATGCACCCTATGTGTTTGTGTGTGTCTGTGTTCCTAAAAACATAGATACGGCCTGCTCTAGCTTCATACTGTTACTTGTCTGTGTGTGATTTCAGAGATATTAGATATTAGATAACCAATTGGTATGAAATTTTCCCCTGGGAAGACTATTGCTCCCATTCTCTGAATTCCCCAGTTTCCTGTAGTTCTTTGTGTATAGCGGATTGGTTGTGGTTTTCTTCAGTGTTCTCTGTTTGCTGCAAAGAGAAGTTTCCATGATGAGGGTGAGGACTATACTTACCTGTAGATGTAACGACAAATGTTTAGAGATAATTTTTAGGGATTATGTTAGTTTAGTTAAATGATGGTTGTAGGTTCTCCCCTGGTTCCATGACCTCACCGGCTCTAGGTAGTTGGCTAGGTTTCCAGTACCAGGCATGGTTCCTCTCTTGTTGATCAGGTCTTAAGTTCAATTAGGAAGCTATTAGTTACTGCCAAGGTACGTGTACCTTGGGTACACAAAGTATGTGTTCTATAGCTTTGGGATTATCATGCCATTTTGGTTGCTGTTGTTCATAGATGTCATACCTGGGCGGGACCGTTGGCTGTAAGTCTTCTGTAAACGCTGTGCTCTCTGCCTCAGCCATTCCTCCTTTAGCTGTGCCCGATTAGTTTTTAAATGTCCCTCCAGCACCAGGATTTTCTCCAACGACTGTAAACTAGCAAGTCTTCCCTCATCTAGAATCCTTTCTGTCCATTTTATCATTTAGATTTCATCAGACAAATTACCGCCACCTATTTCAATTCATTCATTTGTTTTTTTTATAGACTTTTTTTCTGGAATTAACCTATGTTGACAAACTTGTCAAGTCTTGTAGTTTATTTATGAACTCTTATCCGTTATCTAGACAATGTTTATTGGCAGTTTTATGTTAAATGAGAGGGAGAAAAATTAGTAAAGAAAAAGAAAAAAAATGTAATGAAAGGGAAAGAGTCTTGCCCCTTAAATAGGGAGAGATGGGTAAAGCTATGCCTCTCTGAAAAATGCAACAATGTTGGTTTAATGATTCGTCAAATTCTTACCTTACTTACGATAAAGTTGATAGAGATACAAAGTACTCGGTGAATTTAATAAAATAATAGAAGTGTATATGCTAGAGATCAAAGAATTCAGGCTAAAACATTGAGAATATTCACACAGAATTCACTTGTGGGCTGCTGCCTTGCAACCTGGGAGTTAATATAGAGCAAGGAAATGCTTCTGGATCCTGCTTGAGTAAAATGAGTAAAGTGTCTTCAAAATCATGATACTATATAATTAAAAATATGCCTCAATTTTCCTCATCAACATCTTCTTGATTCTATTTCTTACCAGCATGCACTTTAAAAACAAAACAACTCTTGTTTGTGATACATGTGCCTAATCTCAGGTAGATTTTGTAAAGGACCAGATCAGTGGCTATTAGTTACCCAACTGGCTGTCATGTGTAGACCTCACACATCTAAATATGTTATCCCAAAAGTATCACTTTTGAACTTAGTGAGATACTTTTCTTCTGCTCTTTGGAACAAAGCTGCCTGCTGTTTCAACTCTATAGAGCAAAAATGCATGTTTTACAATACGGGATGAAAGCATTCACCTACTAATTTACCCCTGCCTATAAGATGGAGGAATAAAAATACAGTGGAGATTGAGAGAATACCCAACTAATGCCTTGCCCAACCTGAGACCCACCCCATGGAAGAGAGTCACCTCCTGACACTATTAATGATACTCTGTTATGCTTGCAGACAGAAGCCTAGAATGGCTGTCACCTGAGAGGCTCCACCCAACAGGGAAATGAAAGGGATGCTGATATTACTAGTCAAACATTGAGTGGAGCTCGGGGAATATTGTGGAAGAGTGGGGGAATATTGTAGAAGGGAGAAGAGAGGAGCTCTACAAGAAGACCAACAGAGCCAACTAACCAGGGCCTAGCGGGGCTTATGGAGACTGAAGCACCAACCAAGGACCTAGGTCCACTACATAGATGCAGCCTGTGAGCATCTCAGGCTTCATGTGGGTACCCTAGTAAGGGGCGCAGAAGATGTTTCTGACATGGACTCTGTTGCCTGCTTTTTGATTATTTCCTCCTGTCAGGGTTGCCTTGCCAGGCCACAGAGGAACAGGACTTGGTCAGTCCTGACCTGACTTGATGAGCTCTAGTGGGTTAGTAAGTAAGAGGCTCCCCTTATCTGAGGAATAGGAGACAGGGAAGAGGGAGGGAGAGTATAACAGGGAGGAAAGGAAGGAGAGAGCTACAATTGGAATGTAAAGTGAATAAATAAATAAAACATAATTTTTTATTTCTATAAATCTTAAAGAGAAATGTGAAAATCAACATTTATCAGATAGTACTCAAAATTTTAAATAACATCTGTCAAAATTACCCTTAGTTTATAAGTATTTGAAATCTATAAACAAAACATAGGAAAAAGAAAAAGGTGAAAATAAGGTTTTTTTCAGACTAATGAGTCAAATAAAAATGCATAAGTATATTATCTGTATATAAATATATATATATACATACACACACACACACATATATATGTATATATACAGATATAAAGATAGGAGTAGGTACACACATACACAAGTGAAAATAACAGATTTAACAGTCTTAAGATAGCATATTAATTCAATTTAGTATCATAAATATTAGATTTAATTCTTTGAGACCCCTATATTACTCTTTTGAAATAATATCATGTTCAGTAGAATGTGCTTTATCATCAATACTTTGCCTGTGTCATCCAGGCACTCTTTCAGTAGGCAAGGCTCCTTTGTTATGTGCATGAAAAGCAGCCTACAAAACTCCTCTGAAGTAAACTGACTCAGCATACTGCTGCTGTGAGTCCTTTACTAGATACTCTAGTTGACTCTGAAGTCTGGGGGCCGAAATATGAAATGATAAAATGTTCTGACTCCTTTGCTTTTTAGGATGCTTCATGGGGAAGATAGTGCATTGTCGCCACCCTTCTTCTAGTGTGTGCGTGGGCAGATGACTTGACTTCAACTCTACTGAGATCCTCTTCCCTTTAGCTGTATGTGAAACAGTCAGTGATGGAAGGGAGCTGAGAGGAACTGTTTCCTTAATATCACAGAAGTGTTTACGATCTGTTACAGATGGAGTTAATCATCAGGATATAATTATTATTCAAACCACCATAAAACTGTTTACATTTTAATGATGATGGAATTCTAAAGTTATTATTATTTGTAAAAGACATCACAGCTATAATGAGCTCAGATTAAACTGCTTGTTTGTTAACGTCTTAGCCAAAAGTCACACTTGGATGTATTTGACTCTCCTTAATGAGCAGTATATGATGGAACAAACCCTTTCAAAGATTATTTCTTAGTAGAATTTAATGTACAACCTGTTATAAATCATTAGCAATGGAGCTGTGATTGCAGCATTTGTTTTTATAAAGCTGCTGCATTTAAATTAAAGGGAGGAGGTCTTTGAAAACAGGAATAAATTTCTTATTAATATATAGGTTCTGCAGAATTAAAAGATGAGAGAAAAATGACTAATTTTTCGTGAGTTGTGCTGCTGTTGTTTCTGTTATATGGCTTTGTGAGCTGCTAAAATATAAACACCTTACAGCAATTTAATATGTGTGAGCCTTCACCAACACACAAACCTAACACAAAAATATAGTTTTAAATAGCACAGATTTTAATGAACATGGAATTTAGCTTCTAGTTCCATAGTGGCAAGAAATTTAACAACAGTGTGTTTCACAATTATTTTTAAAGTTCCCGCATTTTGAGTTTATTCATTTCCATTCTTCTTAAAAATGTGTGTTAATGGGTTCAGATCTTGATCATGATCAGCATAAACAATCAGAAAAATTTCACTCTTTTTACATGACAACTGGGAAAATGAATTAAAACCAGTTGTCCCTGCAAAAGAAACAGTGCTAGGAATCCTATGGCTTTGATCATAAAACACAATTTTAAATCAAGTATGTTCTTTAATTTTGAACTATTTCTTGGGAAAAGATAGCAGCAGACTTAGATAAATATTGGGTAACCTTTGTGAAGAATAGCTAAAATAATTATTTACCATGTTATAAAAATAACATGTTTTTCTCACACATTTTCCAAAATGATAAACCATTGTAAAATAAGAGGAAAGCATTAGAGGGATTTAAATTTCTGTCTTTGTGTAATTTGCTGATACTGTTTTTACAATGTCAGAGATAGAGTTTTCTCCCTATTTATATTTATAGGGAGAAAACACTGGCTATGAACTAAACCTAGCTGTTAGATGTTATTATTTACTTCATAAACAATACAACTGAGCACTTAAAATAGATTGTTAATAAAATGTAGAAAAGCTAAAAGTTTCATTAATGAGCAGTATGAAACATCTAGCTGTGTTCAAAAGAGAGAACACCTTGTGTGTGTGTGTACTTGTGTGTATGAGAGAGAGACTATGTATATAGACAGTGCCTCACTTTGAAACTAGCCTCAAACTCATCATGCAAACAAGCATGACTGGGGGCTCTTGATCTTCCTTCTTCCAATGTACAAGTATAATGGCATATTTGCTACTGAAATACATTTCGAACAGTGGTGTCTTTGAGTACCTGTCACTTTTTATCATGGTCCACCTATGTGTTTTTGTTTGTTTGTTTGTTTGTTTGTTTGTTAGAATGTGCTGGGTAAAACATTTCTCTTTAACACTTAACACGAGTTTCCTAATAGCATCTAAATTATCGTTGTTAATAAGGTTGAAATATTTTTTATTCAATACTTTAAAAACTATAATTGTTTCTCTGCCATTCAATATCCATCTGTTGAGAATCCTCTGCTTAGCTCTGTACATCATTTTTTAATTAGATTATTTGGTTTGTTGGCATTTAACTTCTTGAGTTCTTTATGTATTCTGAATCTTAGCCCTCTATCTGATGTAGGGTTGGTGAAGATCTTTTTCCAGTCTGTAGGCTGTCATTTCGTTCTGTTGACAATGCCCATTGCTTTACAGAAGCTTTTCAGTTTCATGAGATCCCATTTATTAATTGTTGATCTTAGTCCCCGAGCGGTTGATGTTCTATTCAAGAAGTTGTCTCCTGTGCCATGAGTTCAAGGCTCTTTCTCGCTTCTTCTTACAATAGATTTTGTGTGTCTGGTTTTATGTTGACATCTTTGATTTACTTGGACTTTAATTTTATGCAGGATGATATGGATCTATTTGCATTTTTCCACATAGGAACATCAGTTAAACCACCACCATTCACTGAAGATGTTATCTTTTTTCCATTTTATGATTTGGCATCTTTGTCAAAATCAGGTGTCTGTAGGTGTGTGGGTTTATTTCTGGGTCTTCGGTTCAATTACCTTGATGTTCCAGTCTGTTTCTATGTCACTACCATGCAGTTTTTACTATTGTTGCTCTATAGTACAGCTTGCGATCACTGATGGATATTTCTCCATAAGATCTTTTTTTTTATTTTATTTTATTTTATTTTATTTTATTTTATTTTATCAGTTACATTTTATTAACTGTATCCCAGCCGTGTCCCGATCCCTCATTCCCTCCCAGTCCCTCCCTCCCTCCCTCCCTCATCTCCACCGTGCCCCTTTCCAAGTCCACTGATGGGGGGGACCTCCTCCCCATTCATCTGATCCTGTTTTATCAGGTATCTTCAGGACTGGCTGCAAAGCCCTCCTCTGTGGCCTAACAGGACTACTCCTCCCTTCGGGGATGGGGAGACCAAAGAGCCAGTCATCGACTTCCTGTTAGAAATAGTCCCTGTTCCCCTCACTTTGGGAAACCAATTGGTTACTGAGCTACCACAGGCTACATCTGAGTGGAGGTTCTAGGTTATATCCATACATGGTCCTTGGTTGAATGTCAGTCTCAGAAAAGACCCTGTGCCCAGATATATTTGGTCCTTGTGGAGCTCCTATCCTTTCCCCATCAGACTAACTCCCCTTCTTTCTTATGATTCCCTGTACTCTGCCAAAGGTTTGGTCATGAGTCTTTGCTTTGAAAACACTGCTAGTTAGAGTCTTTCAGATGCGCTCAATAGACTCCTGTCATATGTTCAATGCACATCCCATCTGTCTTTCTAAACGAGGATTGATCATCTTACCCCATGTCCGCTCAATTGATTATCTTTTTTTAGGTGTATAGATTTCATTATGTTTATCATATCTTATAGGTCTATATAAGTGAGTATATCCCATGTTTGTCTTTCTCCTTCTGGGATATTTCACTCAGAATGATCTTTTCTAGATCCCACCATTTGCCTGCAAATTTCATGATTTCCTCCTTTTTGATTGCTGAGTAGTATTCCATTGTATAAAAATACCACAATTTCTGTACCCATTCCACCGTTGATGGACATCTGGGTTGTTTCCAGGTTCTGGCTATTACAAATAGAGCTGCTATAAACATGGTTGAGCAAGTGTCCTTTTTGTGTACTTGAACAAACTTTGGGTATATACCTAGCAGTGGTATAGCTGGGTCTGGAGGAAGCATTATTCCTATTTGTCTTAGAAAGCACCAGATAGCTTTCCAGAGTGGTTGTACCAGTTTACATTCCCACCAGCAGTGGAGCAGGGTTCCCCTTTCTCCACAACCTCTCCAGCATGTGTTATCGCTTGTGTTTTTCATCTTGGCCATTCTGATGGGTGTAAGGTGATATCTCAGGGTCGTTTTGATTTGCATTTCCCTGATGGTTAATGAAAATGAGCATTTCTTTAAGTGTTTTTCTGCCATTCGATATTCCTCTGTCGAGAATTCTCTGTTTAGCTCTGTTCCCCATTTTTTAATTGGATTACTTGGATTGCTGCTTTTCAGCTTCTTTAGTTCTTTGTATATACTGGATATTAGTCCTCTGTCAGATAAAGGGTTAGTGAAGATTCTTTCCCAATCTGTAGGCAGTCGTTTTGTTTTGATGACGGTATCCTTTGCTTTACAGAAACTTTTCAGTTTCATGAGGTCCCATTTATTGATTGTTGCTCTTAGAGCCTGTGCTGTTGGTGTTCTGTTCAGGAAGTTGTCTCCTGTGCCAATGAGTTCTAGGCTGTTCCCACTTTTTTTTCCAATTGATTTAGGGTATCTGGTTTTATGTTGAGGTCCTTGATCCACTTTGACTTTAGTTTTGTGCAGGGTGATAAATATGGATCTATTTTCATTTTTCTGCATGTAGACATCCAGTTGGTCCAGCACCATTTGTTGAAGATGCTGTCTTTTTTCCATTGAATGGAATTGGCTTCTTTGTCGAATATCGAGTATTCATAGGTGTGTGGATTTAGCTATTCTGGGTTTTTGTTTGTTTGTTTGTTTGTTTGTTTGTTTTTCCTTAGGAAGTCTAGAATTATTCTTTCAAGGTCTGTAAAGAAACACTTAAGGAAATGCTCAACATCCTTAGCCATCAGAGAAATTCAAATAAAAATAACTCTGAGATTCCGTCTCACACCTATAAGAAGGGCTAAACTCAAAAACTCAAGTGACAGCACATGCTGGAGAACATATGCGGAAAGGGGACCCTCCTCTATTGCTGGCAGGAATGACACTTTGTTCAACCACTTTGGAAATCAATCTGGTATTTTCTCAGAAAATTGAGAATAGCACTACCTTAAGATCCTGGTTTACATCCTTAGCCATCAGGGAGATGCAAATCATAATGACCCTGAGATTTCACCTTACACCCATCAAAATGGCTAAAATAAAAAACTCAAATGACAACACATGCTGAAGAGGTTGTGGAGAAAGGGAAACCCTCCTCCATTGCTGGTGGGAATGTAAACTGGTACAACCACTTTGGAAGTCAATCTAGCGCTTTCTCAGACAATTAGGAGTAGTGCTTCCTTGAGACCCAGCTCTACCACTCCTAGGCATATACCCAAAATTTGCTCAAGTACACAACAAGGACATTTGCTCAACCATGTTTTTAGCAACTTTATTTGTAATAGTCAGAACCTGGAAACAACCCAGATGTCCATCAATGGAAAAGTGGATACAGAAATTGTGGTATTTTTACACAATGGAATACTGCTCAGCAATCAAAGAGGAGTAAATCATGAAATTTGCAGGCAAATAGTGGGATCTACAAAAGATCATTCTGAGTGAAGTATCACAGCAGGAGAAAGACACACATGGTATATACTCACTTATGTAGACCTATAAGATATGATAAACATAATGAAATCTATACACCTAAAGAAGATAAACAAGAAAGAGGACACAGGATAAGATGATCAATCCTCATTTAGAAAGACAGATGGGATGTGCATTGAATGTATGACAGGAGTCTACTGCAGAAGGCATCTGAAAGACTCTACCTAGCAGTGTATCAAAGCAGATACTATGACTCATAACCAAGCCTTCGGCAGAGTGCAGGGAATCATATGAAAGGAGGGGAAGTTAGTATGATGTGGAAAGGATAGGAGCTCCACAAGGACCAAATATAGCTGGGCACAGGGGTCTTTTCTTAGTCTGACATTCCACCAAGGACCATGTATGGATATAATCTAGAACCCCTGCTCAGATGTAGCCAGTGGTAGCTCAGTAACCAATTGGTTTCCCATAGTAAGTGGAACAGGGACTATTTAGGACAAGAACTCAATAGCAGGCTCTTTGACCTCCCCACCCCCCAATGGAGGAGCAGTCCTGCTAGGCCACAGAGGAGGACTTTGCAGCCACTCCTGAAGATACCTGATAAAACAGGGTCAGATGAAAGGGGAGGAGGTCCTCCCCAATCAGTGGACTTGGAAAGGGGCAGGGAGGAGATGAGGGAGGGAGGGTGGGATTTGGAGGGAATGAGGAAGCAGGATACAGCTGGGATACAGAGTTAATAAAATGTAACTAATGAAAAAAGTCCTGGTTTACTATTCCTGGGCATATACCCAAAAGATGTCCCACCATCAATAAGGACATTTGTTAACCTATGTTCATAGCAACTTTATTTGTAATAGCCAGAATCTGGAAACAACCCAAATGTCCCTCGGTGGAGGAATGGATACAGAAATTGTGGCTCATTTACACAATGGACTACTACTCAGCTGCTAAAAACAAGGAACTCATGAAATTTTCAGGCAAATGGAGGGAATTAGAAAAGATCATCCTCAGTGAGGTAACCCAGGAACAGAAAGACAGGCATGGTATATACTTACTTCTAAGAAGGTATTAGCCATATAATATAATATAAAACCTTCAGACCTACAGAAGCTAAACAACAAGAAGGACCCTCTGGAGGATGCTTAAATGTAGTTCATAATGGTAAACAGAATAGACACCAGAAGCTGTAGAACAGAGGGAACAGGATGGAAGCCTACTATAGAGGATCCTCTGAAAGATTCCACTCAACAGGGGATTGAGGCAGACGGTTTGGGCAGAGAACAGGAATCCTTATGGAAGGGGAGGAGAAGAGAAGGACTCAGAAGAAGCAGAAGCTACAGAGACCAACAAAGCTAAAATCCTGAGCCCAGAGGTTCCTGCAGAGACTGATGCAGCAACAGAGGACCATACATGGAGAGGACCTAGACTACCTGCTCAGATCTAGCTTAATGGCAGCTCAATCTTTATGTGGGTTCCCTAGTAAGGGAAGCAAAGGCTGCTACTGTCATAAACTTGATTGATTGCCTGCTCTTTGGTCACTTGCCCTTGGCACTGTGGCCTTACCAGGCCACAAAGAAAGGATCGAGACAGTCCTGATGAAACTTGTTATGCTGAGGGGGGCGGAGCCAAGATGGCGACTAGCACACACAGTTTCTGAGCGGTGGGATACCTGATCTTCTGAGTTGGAGAATGGAAGGACCCCCAACCCAGGAAAACCACAGCGAGGCTTTCTGAACAACAGGGAACATCGCAGGAGGTGAAAACTTTGGCCTCCGGCCACCCGGAGACTTGCTTGGGGAAGGAGAGAAACGATCCTTTGTTCTTGCTGCACTCCCTTCCCCCAGACCTCCTTCCTCCTCGGCACAGCAGCACAGCGGCACAGCGGACTCATCTTTCTCAGCGCAGACCTAACTGCCTGGAGTATACAGCCGCTGAGACGGAGCCCCAAGCACTTTAGCGGCAGACAAAAGCCAGCAGTACATGTCCCAGAGTCCCAGATTCGCGCAGCGGCTGCACCATCCTCCCAGGGCACGAATCTGCTAGACACCATACTAGCTCCGCAGGATCGCCATCACTGACAGTACGGGCCGCCCAATCCCACAGTGACAGAGAATAAGCTATATACTCACCAAAACCAGGCAGAAACGTCATACAACCTGGACACACCAGGCGCTGGGCCTCCCAAGCTTGGAGAGCACAATGAAGAGATCCCAGGACTTCCCAGAAAGCATTGGGACTAGCAACCCAGTCTCCAGTTACAGCGGGACATGGCAGCGGAGCAGCACTGAACTGGCGGGGTACCACAGCCCTCCAGTTTAAGACTAACCAGGGCCAAACCAAAGAACAGAGAGCCTGGTTACCCCATCCCTGCTGAAGTGACCACCCTGAAATCTCCAGCTGCAGCAAGACCTCAGAACCTGGCAGTGACAGCAGCACAGAACTGGCGGAACACATCAAAGAAGCAGGGCCAAACCAGAGAGCAGAGAGCCCCGGATACCAAGATCTCTGCCAAGAGACCTGCCTGTAAGTGAGTGCACTCTTGAGAATCTGCACTTCCCCAGATCCTGGGTTCTTCTAAATCAGAAGCCAGGCATCGAACCCCCCTCCCACCCACATACCCACTTTGGGAAACAGAGGGGCACTAGGGACATTGAAGTTCCTGCCCTGTGGGCCTAATTGAGGAGTTAGGCAGTTAATGCCAGAAATTGTGCTGCGATCATCATTAGCGCCTGCGACATATACAGTGCAGAGCCCCTCCCACACACTCAAGGGTTCAACATTAGCCATCGCTCTGTCCCTCGAGAAATTCATCCACACACACTTACACACACAGACACACACACACACACACACACACACACACACACTTGCAATTGCCCCGTTTGCGCCTGCATATTTTCCTCTCCCACAGGTACAGCTAGTCCTCAGCACACGCTGAGAGTGCTCAGCTTCCTGAAGAACTCTCCAGACACCAGAGAGAGACAGCACCAGTCTGATCTGCAGAATCCAAAAACAAACAGGGAAGGTTTCAGATAAGCCAATGGCCAGGGGTAGGCGAAAGAACACTTCCAACATGAATCAGGACATCATGACTTCACCAGCAAACCCCAAAATCAATGGATACTCCAATTCAGCAGAAGCACAGGAAAATGATTTTAAAGCCATGCTTGCCCAATTATTTGAGGCTCATAAGGAGGAAATGAACAAGTCTTTCAAAGAGATGGCCAGTCAATTGGAGGCAAAGAAAGAAGAAGTAGACAATATCCTTAAAGAAACACAGGCAAACATAGCCAAACAAATAGATACACAAGTAGAGGAAAAAATTAGTGGCGTATAAGAAGGAAATGAAAAAAGAAATAGAAGCCATCGTAGAGAGACAGGAATCCAAATTCAAACACATGAAAGAAATGGTGCAAGGCATGAAAACAGAATTAGAATCAATAAAGAAAACACAAAATGAGAAAACCCTTGAGCTGGAGAACTTGGAGAAAAGATCAGGAACCACAAAAGTAAGCATCACCAACAGAATACAAGAGATGGAAGAGAGAATCTCTGGAGCTGAAGACACACTTGCAGAAATGGATACTTCTCTCAAAGAAAAAGTAAAATCAGAAAAGTTCCAATCACAAAATATCCAAGAAATCAAGGATGCTATGAAAAGACAAAAATCTAAGAATAATAGGAATTCACGGAAAAGAAGACTCCAGACTCCAAGGTCCAGAAAATATTTTCAAGAAAATCATAGAAGAAAATTTTCCCAACTTAAAGAAAGAGATGTCCATAAATATACAAGAGGCCTACAAATAGACTAGACCAGAAAAGAAACACATCACATTACATCATAGTCAAAACACTAAATCTACAGAACAAAGAAAAGATATTAAAAGCAGCAAGGGAAAAAGGCCAAGTAACATATGAAGGTAGACCTATCAGAATCATCCCGGACTTCTCATCAGAAACTATGAAAGCCAGAAGGGCCTGGGCAAGTATCATGGAGACTCTAAGAGATCACAAATGTCAACACAGACTACTATACCCTGCAAAGCTTTCAATCAACATAGATGGAGAAAACAAAATATTCCATGACAAAACTAAATTTATACAATATCTACACAGCAAACCATCCCTACAGAAGATCCTAGAAGGAAAACTCCAATCCAATGAAAACAAATTCACCCAAGAAAACAGGGCATACAGATAATGTCCCAACAAAAATGAAAAGAAAATAAGCAATGAAACAGGGTTAGATCATCGACTCCATTACAAAAGGAACTAACATGCATTGGTCACTATTATCTATCAATATCAATGGACTCAACTCACCAATAAAAAGACACAGGCTAACAGAATGGTTAAGGAAACAGGATCCAACATTCTGTTCCATCCAAGAAACACACCTATGCAACAAAGACAAACACTACCTCAGAGTAAAGGGCTGGAAAACTGTTTTTCAAGCAAATGGTTCCAGAAAACAAGCCGGAGTAGCCATCCTAATATCTAATAAAATAGACTTTCAACCCAAGTTAATAAAAAAAGATAAGGAGGGCCACTATATTCTCATCAAAGGAAAAATCCACCAAGAGGACATCACAATCTTGAATATCTATGCCCCAAATACAAGAGCACCGACATTCGTAAATAAAACATTATTAAAGCTTAAATCATACATTGATCCTAATACCTTAATAGTGGGAGACTTCAACACTCCACTCTCACCAAGGAACAGATCAACTAGACAGACACCAAATAGGAAAATAAAAGCACTCACAGAATCCCTAAATCAAATGGACCTAATAGACGTCTACAGATCATTTCACCCAAACTCAAAAGAGTACACCTTCTTTTAAGCACCACATGGAACCTTTTCCAAAATAGACCATATAGTGGGTCACAAAGCAAGCCTCAACAGATGCAAAAGGATTGAAATAATCCCTTGTATACTATCTGACCACCAGAGACTAAAGCTCGACCTCAACAACAACAGAAACAACAAAAAGCCGACACGCACATGGAAACTGAACAACTTACTACTCAATGACAGCTGGGTTAAGGAAGAAATAAAGAAAGAAATTAAAGACTTCCTAGAATTCAATGAAAATGAAGGCACAACATACCCAAATTTATGGGACACATTGAAAGCGGTGCTCAGAGGAAAATTTATAGCACTAAGTGCCTGCAAGGAGAAATTCGTAACATCACATACAAACAACTTAATGGCCCAACTGAAAACCCTAGATAAAAAAGAAGCAAGATACACCCAAGAGGAGCAGACGGCTGGAAATAATCAAACTAAGGGCTGAAATCAATCAACTAGAAACAAATAAAACTATCCAAAGAATCAATGAAACAAAAAGCTGGTTCTTTGAGAAAATCAACAAGATAGACAAACCCTTAGCCAAACTAACTAAAAAGCAGAGAGAAACTATCCAGATCAGCAAAATCAGAAATGAAAATGGGGACATAACCACAGACATTGAGGAAATCCAAACAATTATTAGGTCATACTACAAAAGCATATATGCCACAAAATTTGAGAATCTAATTGAAATGGATAATTTTCTTGAAAGATTCCATCTACCAAAACTAAGTCAAGATCAGGTAGAAAGACTGAATAGCCCTATATCTCCCAAGGAAATCGAAGCAGTCATTAACAGTCTCCCCTCCAAAAAAAGCCCTGGACCAGATGGCTTCAGCGCAGAATTCTACAAGACCTTCAAAGAAGTGCTAACTCCAATTCTCCTCAAGCTATTCCACAAAATAGAAACAGAAGGAACACTACCAAACTCATTCTATGAAGCCACAGTCACCTTAATACCTAAACTACACAAAGACCCAACAAAAAAAGAGAACTTCAGGCCCATCTCTCTTATGAAAATTGACGCAAAAATACTCAATAAAATACTTGCAAACCGAATCCAAGAACACATCAAAGATATCATCCACCATGACCAAGTAGGCTTCATCCCAGGCATGCAAGGGTGGTTCAACATATGGAAATCCATCAATGTAATCCACTACATAAACAAACTGAAGGAGAAAAAACACATGATCATCTCCTTAGATGCCGAAAAAGCATTTGACAAAGTCCAACACCCATTCATGTTTAAAGTCTTGGAGAGATCAGGGATACAAGGCACACATCTAAACATAGTAAAGGCAATATATAGCAAGCCTATAGCTAACATCAAACTCAATGGAGAGAAACTTAAATCAATCCCACTGAAATCAGGGACAAGACAAGGCTGTCCATTGTCCCCATATCTCTTCAACATAGTACTTGAAGTCCTAGCCAGAGCAATAAGACAACTAAAGGAGATCAAGGGGATACAAATCGGAAAGGAAGAGGTCAAAGTGTCACTATTTGCAGATGATATGATAGTATACATGAGCGACCCCAAAAATTCAACCAGAGAACTCCTTCAGCTGATAAACACCTTCAGCAAAGTGGCAGGATACAAAATCAACTCAAAAAAATCAGAAGCCCTCCTATATACCAAAGACAAAAAGGCTGAGAAAGAAATTAGGGAAACAACACCCTTCACAATAGCCACTAATAACATAAAGTACCTTGGTGTGACTCTAACCAAGCAAGTGAACGACCTGTTTGAGAAAAACTTCAAGTCTCTGAAGAAAGAAATCGAAGAAGATATCAGAAGATGGAAAGATCTCCCGTGCTCATGGATTGGTAGGATTAACATTGTGAAAATGGCCATCCTGCCAAAAGCAATCTACAGATTCAATGCAATTCTCATCAAAATACCAACTCAATTCTTTACAGACCTTGAAAAAAAGATTCTCAGCTTCATATGGAGAAACAAAAAACCCAGAATCTCCAAAACAACCCTATACAACAACAGATCATCTGGAGGTATCGCCATTCCTGATCTCAAACTGTACTACAGGGCAACAGTAATAAAAACTGCATGGTATTGGCATAGAAACAGAAAGGAGGATCAATGGAACCGCATAGAAGACCCAGAAATAAATCCACACACCTATGAATACTCGATATTTGACAAAGAAGCCAAATCCATTCAATGGAAAAAAGACAGCATCTTCAAGAAATGGTGCTGGACCAACTGGATGTGTACATGCAGAAAAATGAAAATAGATCCATATTTATCACCCTGCACAAAACTAAAGTCAAAGTGGATCAAGGACCTCAACATAAAACCAGATACCCTAAATCAATTGGAAAAAAAGTGGGGAACAGCCTAGAACTCATTGGCACAGGAGACAACTTCCTGAACAGAACACCAACAGCACAGGCTCTAAGAGCAACAATCAATAAATGGGACCTCATGAAACTGAAAAGTTTCTGTAAAGCAAAGGATACCGTCATCAAAACAAAACGACTGCCTACAGATTGTGAAAGAATCTTCACTAACCCTTTATCTGACAGAGGACTAATATCCAGTATATACAAAGAACTAAAGAAGCTGAAAAGCAGCAATCCAAGTAATCCAATTAAAAAATGGGGAACAGAGCTAAACAGAGAATTCTCGACAGAGGAATATCGAATGGCAGAAAAACACTTAAAGAAATGCTCATTTTCATTAACCATCAGGGAAATGCAAATCAAAACGACCCTGAGATATCACCTTACACCCATCAGAATGGCCAAGATGAAAAACTCAAGCGATAACACATGCTGGAGAGGTTGTGGAGAAAGGGGAACCCTCCTCCACTGCTGGTGGGAATGTAAACTGGTACAACCACTCTGGAAAGCTATCTGGCACTTTCTAAGACAAATAGGAATAGTGCTTCCTCCAGACCCAGCTCTACCACTGCTAGGTATATACCCAAAGTTTGTTCAAGTACACAAAAAGGACACTTGCTCAACCATGTTTATAGCAGCTCTATTTGTAATAGCCAGAACCTGGAAACAACCCAGATGGAAACAATCCATCAACGGTGGAATGGGTACAGAAATTGTGGTATTTTTATACAATGGAATACTACTCAGCAATCAAAAAGGAGGAAATCATGAAATTTGCAGGCAAATGGTGGGATCTAGAAAAGATCATTCTGATGAAATATCCCAGAAGGAGAAAGACAAACAAGGTATATACTCACTTATATAGACCTATAAGATATGATAAACATAATGAAATCTATACACCTAAAAAAGATAATCAATTGAGCGGACATGGGGTAAGATGATCAATCCTCGTTTAGAAAGACAGATGGGATGTGCATTGAATGTATGACAGGAGTCTACTGAGCGCATCTGAAAGACTCTAACTAGCAGTGTTTTCAAAGCAAAGACTCATGACCAAACCTTTGGCAGAGTACAGGGAATCATAAGAAAGAAGGGGAATTAGTCTGATGGGGAAAGGAAAGGAGCTCCACAAGGACCAAATATATCTGGGCACAGGGTCTTTTCTGAGATGGACACTCAACCAAAGTCCATGAGAGGATAAAACCTAGAACCTCTGCTCAGATGTGACCCGTGATAGCTCAGTAATCAATTGGTTTTCCATAGTAAGGGGAACAAGGACTATTACTAACAGGAACTCAATGACTGGCTCTTTGGTCTCCCCACCCCCGAAGGGAGGAGCAGTCCTGTTAGGCCACAGAGGAGGGCTTTGCAGCCAGTCCTGAAGATACCTGATAAAACAGGATCAGATGAATGGGGAAGAGGTCCCCCCTATCAGTGGACTTGGAAAGGGGCACGGTGGAGATGAGGGAGGGAGGGAGGGCCTGGGAGGGAATGAGGGATTGGGACATGGCTGGGATACAGAGTTAATAAAATGTAACTGATAAAAATCAAAAAAATAAAAAAAAATTAAAAAAAAAGAATCAGGAAGGAGAAGTGCTTATCTCTTGGCTGTGGTCACAGAAAGAGGTGGTGGGGCACCAAGGAGCCATTGGTAGAAAGTGTGCTAAGCAGCTCCACAACCAGGAAGGGCAGAAACTTTAATTTGCACATGACTCACATTCTTTTGGTAGAGGTTGTGGGTTTGCTGAGTTAGAATCTAAAGCAGCATAAGTAGCTGCTTATTTATATTTCTGTAGCTTGGGTTTTGGAAAAAAACAAAGGCAAGTGGTGAATGAAGGAAATAAAGTGATGGTGGTGCCTGAAAAAAAAAAAAAAAAGAAACTTGTTATGCTATGAGAAGATGGCAGAAGAGAAGAACTCCCCTTTCAGAAGACTATGGAAAAGGGATAGAGGAGAAGAGGAATGGAGAGTGGGACTGGGAGGAGTTGAGAGAGCATTCTTCATCGGGTTATATAATGAGTAAATTGTAAAAAAAAAATACTACAAGGAAACGTGAAATAAGGGGGAGATAGAAAGATATGGAGGTGACAGGAGCTACACAAGGATACCAACTGAACCAAAATATCTGGCCCCGGGGCCTTTGTGAAGACTGATACTCCAACCAAGGACCATGCATGGAGTTAACCTAGACCCATTACTCAGATGTAGCCCACAGAAGATAAGCCTCCAAATAGGTTCTCTAGTAAGGGGACCAGGGACTGTCTTTGACATGAACTTAGTGGCTGGCTCTTTGATCACCTCCTCCTGGGGGGAGTGCAGCATTACCAGGCCACAGAGGTAGACAAGGCAGCCAGTCCTGATGAGACCAGATAGGCTAGGTTTAGATGGAAGGAAAGGAGGACCTCCACTATCAGTGGACTGAAGGAGGGGAATGGAAAGAGAAGAAGGAGGGAAGGTGGAATTGGGAGGGAATGAGGGAGGAGCCCACAGCTAGGATACAAAGTGAATAAACTGAAGTAATTAAAAAAGAAAAAATATAGAAAAAATAAAATAACAATAATTACACAAAATTTTTTATTCATTTTAAAATTAAGTCCTCAATAACCATAATATAAACATGCTTACCTCATCACCATATGACAGATTCCTTGCTCTTCTATATATCTTTCTCAAATGCTTGTTTATTTGGCTGGTAGCTTTATTTTACTTGAAATAAGAAATCTGTATTTCCTTCGTAATACTCTGAATGTAACCTTCCCATTTTAGAAAACTTCAGTGCTCGAGAATTCACATTTGAAGATTCTAAGCAGTTAGTATGTAGGCAGTATGATATGATAAATTAAATGGTAAGTATAGGACCCTATATAGATGAGATGATAAATATATTTGCTGTGCAACCTGGTAACCTGAGTTCTAATTCTGTACTCAACAAGGTTGAAAGGAGAGACATGTTAGAGACAGCCCCTGTTCCCTTTACTAGCTAGTGAGGGCATTTGAAGACTGAACTACCACAGGCTACCTCTGTGCAGGGGTTCTGAGTTTTCTCCATGAATAGTCCTTGGTTGGAGTATCAGTCTCAGAAAAGACCCTGAACTCTGCTCATAGTTTGGCTATGAGTCTCAGCATCCACTTTTATACCCAGCCGGGTAGAGTATTTCAGAGGCCCTCTGTGGTTGGCTCCTGTCTTGTTCCTTATTTTTGACCTTCTTCCAATGTCTATCCAGTTTGCCCTTCAGAATGAAGATTTAGCATCGTACCCAGGGTCCTCCTTCTTGCTTAGTGCCTGACCAGGCCACAGAGGAAGACTATGAAAGACAGTTCTGATGAGATCTGATAGGCTAGGGTCAGATGGAAGAGGATGAGGTCCTCCCCTGTCAGTGGACTGGGGAAAGGCCATGGGAGGAGATGAAGGAGGAAATGAGGGAGGGAGGGAGGAAGAGAAGGAGGGCAGAGTTGGGAGGGCTACAGCTGAGATACAAAGTGACTAAATTGTAATAAACAAAAGATTATATTAATAAAAAAGAGAGGGGAGACATGAACATAAATTCTTTCATAAATGCTGGCTTAAGGATATTGTCACATCTCTATGGACAGCACTTTAATTCTTTGCTCATCTTGCAAAGGATCATCATTAATAGTTTATAAAGATGTGTGGTGTACACAATAACAATACAGATACATTATATACATATACATGAACTTAGTGGCTGGCTCTTTGATCACCTCCTCCTGGGGGGAGTGCAGCATTACCATATACATGTATATGCATGTATATGTATATAATGAATGATGAGTAATTCAGAATAATTTCATTTACATTTCATCAAACTTTTATTATTTATGTATTTCAGAATACTTTTGATTCTTCTAGCAATTTTGAAATATGAATTGTTGTATTCAGTATTTATCCAATTTTCTACAAAATATCATCCTTACCATGTTGCTGGTTTTTATTTAAGTTTTCTTCTCTTAATTTAGTTGTTCATACATTTTGAGTACTCTGTAATTTAAGGGACACAAACAAAATCTGTAATATCAAATTAAAACTCACCTCAAATCTTTTATTAAGCCTTCAGATAATCGCAATGATAAAATATATTTTCAAGCTTTTATGAATAATTATTTCAATTCTCACCCTATTTGTGCTATATATTCTGAGATTTGTAACCTATTTCAAATACATATTGAATTAAATTTGATTTATTTTATTTCTTACTAGTTATGATAAATTCTCATACAACTTTGAAAGATGTAAGAGGTGAAGAAAAAAGTTAATTGACTAAATTGGGAACTGGACCTAAGAAATAAGGTAATTATTCAACAGATATTGTTTTATAAGTTAGAGGTGTCATCTATGAAGCAAGACACAAAGATCACCTTTTTATTAGAAAAAAAATGGATTTGCCTTGCCCCAAGAGAGACCTATTTCACACTACAATAATTCATTGTAAAAATCTGGATCTTAATTTATTGCAGAATTTGCTCATAAAATGTTCCTCATTTCAATATATTTATTAAGCTTTTTCTTCAGGAGACCCTATTATTCCTTTAGTGGGTTTTAACTTAAACTCTAGAAGCGAAGCTCTTTTATCAATCATTTTCTTTACTGACAATTTTCTAGGGAAAGAGTTACAGTTCAGTAAAACCAGGTTCCCTTCCTTTTCCAGTAATACAAACACAGAAGAATGTTTTCCACAGTTTCATCTGCAGTTGTTATCTAGTCTTGATATGTCCAGATGAATAAGTTCATACCCATAAGTTAAATTTCCACTTAAATTTTTTTTAAATCTTTAGACTAGAACACAGCTTTCTTAGATTCCTTTTTATTAACCAAACATAAAACATTTCCTTGAATGTCCAACAGGTACCTCAACTTCCATGAAGATAAAAAATATCATATTAAAACTTTACTTTCTAATACACTTTTAAAATATTTATTTATTTATTTATTTATTTATTTATTTATTTATTATGTATAGAGCATTCTGCCTGCATGTGGGCCTTCATGCCAGAAGAGGGCACACATCTCATTACAGATGGTCGTGAGCCACTATGTGGTTGCTGGGTATTGAACTCAGGACCTTTGGAAGTGCAGCCAATGCTCTTAACCTCTGAGCCATCTCTCTAGCCCCCTAATACACTTCTTAATGTTGTTGTTTATCTTTGCATGTGAAAATAGTTAGCTTCCAAATCTGTAAATTATATTAAAAATATATTAAATTATATTCCTATTTAACATTTTTTCATGTCTATGATAAAGACAAAGTCTTCATTTCTCTCAAATTTTGTAGAGTAATGACAGTTATCCTACTTAAATTGATTATATTGACCATAGCAAAATGTACGTGTATACAAAGTTATATTATTCATATCTAATATCTGGTCATTTTGGTTTTCAAATTACATCTCAACAAATCTGAGCTAATGTTTTTTTTTAAAAGAGCAAGTACACACCTTTTTCCCCCTAAGATTTATTTATCATTTATACAATGTTCTGTCTGCATGTACACCTGTACAACAGAAGAGGGCACCAGATCTCTCTATAGATGGTTGTGAGCCACCATGTGGTTGCTGGGAATTGAATTCATGACCTCTGGAAGAGCAGCCAGTGCTCTTTGCCTCTGAGCCATCTCTCCAGCCCCTGAGCTAATTTTTTAAACCATTCTTTGCAAACATGTTATAAATTATTTAGACTAGTTCTAATATTTTTGTGTGCTTGTGTTAATAATGTAAAACTTTCAAATCTACTTATTTTTATAAATTTATTTTATATTCTAGGCAGGCAAATATTGGCTTATCTTGATTTTTTTCTCAAAAACAAAAATAAGTGGAACTCATTCCAGTAGTTTCATATTTTCTTTTTGGAAAAATTTCCTGACTTTTCTTTTTTCTTTTCGGCCCTTGCTATAGTATCATGGTTCTAAGCATGCAGGACAATCTTCCTGAGAGCTGGCTTATTCCTCTCTGTTTCCATCAAAACATGCATTGTGCTCTGCATCTACTCACATGTTTGTACGTTTGTACTTTTCCTTTGGATCATATGCCTTTCATTTATTTTTACTACTATTATTATTATTTTACAATTTATTCACTTTGTATCCTGGCTGTAGTCCTCAGTCCCCTACCTCTTCTCCTAGCCTCCCCTGTCCTTCTCCCCTAGTCTACTGATAGGGGAAGTCCTCCTCCCATAACATCCAACCCTACATCCTCTCCAGCAAATATTGTCATTTGAGTTTCTTGGTTTTTATTTATTATTCATTTATGTAATAAATTACAGTTTATTCACTTTGTACCCCCTCTGTAGCCCCCTCCCTCATCCATTCCCAAACCCACCCTCCTTCCTCATCCCCTCCTATGAACCTCCCTAAGTCCGTTGATAGGGCAGGTATTCCTGCCTTTCAATCTGACCCTAACCTATCAGGTCTCATCAGGACTGGCTGCATTATATTCCTCTGTGGCCTGATAAAGCTGCTTCCCCATAAGGGGGAGGTGATCAAAGAGCCAACCACTGAGTTCATGTCAGAGACAGCCCCTGTTCCCATTACTAGAAAACCCACCTGGAGATTGAGTGTCATGGGCTACATCACTACATGGGCTCTAGGTTATCTTAATGCATTGTCCTTGGTTGGAGTATCAGCTTCAGGAAAGATGCCTGGGCCCAGATTTTTTGGGTGGGTTGCTTTCCTTGTGGGGCTCCTGTCCACTCCATGTCTTCCTATCTCCCTCTTCTTTCATAAGATTCCCTGCATTCTGCCCAAAGTTTAACTATGGATCTGCACATCTGCTGTGTAGTTTTTCAGTGACCCTCCTGTTCTATTGACTGTTTTTTCCCTCTTTCGATGTCCATCCCATTTGACTCTCTGAGTGAGGATTCATCATCTTACCCAGTGTCCTCCTTCTTGTTTAGTGTCGTTAGGTGTACAGAGTTTTGTATGTTTATCCTATATTATATGTCTAATAGCCACTTATAAGTGAGTATATACCATGTGTGTGTTTCTGCTTCTAGGTTACTTCACTCAGAATGATCTTTTCTAGTTTCATCCATTTGCCTGCAAATTTCATTATTTCCTTGTTTTTAATTACTGAGTTGTATTCCATTGTGTAAATGTACAACAATTTCTGTGTCCATTCTTCAGCTGAGGGACAACTGGGTTGTTTCCAGAGTCTTGCTATTACAAACAAAGTTGCTATGAACATGTTTGAGCAAATGTCCTTGAACTCATTGACACAGGAGACAACTTCCTGAAGAGAACACCAAAAGCAAAGGCTCTAAGAAAAAACACAAACAATAAATGGAACCTCATGAAACTGAAAAGCTTCTGTAAAGCAAAGGACACTGTCATCAGAACAAAATGACAGACTACAGATTGGGAAAGGATCTTCATCAATCCTATATCTGAGAGTGGGCTAATACTCAGAATATATAAAGAACTCAAGAAGTTAAACCACAATAATCAAATAATCCAGTTAGAAAACAAGGTACAGAGCTAAACAGAGAATTCTCGATAGAGGAATATCAAATGGTAGAGAAACACTAAAAGAAATGCTCGACATCCTTAATAATGAGGGAAATTCAAATCAAAATGACCCTGAGATTTCACCTTACACCCGTCAGAATAGCTAAGATAAAAACCTCAAGTGACAACACATGCTGGAGAGATTGTGGAGAAAGGGGAACCTTCCTCCATTGCTGGTGGGAATGTAAACTTATACAACCACTTTAGAAATCTGGCGCTTTCTCAGACAATTAGGAATAGTGCTACCTCAAAAGCCATTTGTAGAGCTCCAGTCCTCTCCAGGTCTTACTATCCCTCCCTTCTTTCGTAAGATTTCCTGCAGTCTGCCCAAAGTTTGGTTATGAGTTTCAGCATCAGCTTTGATACACTGCTAGGTAGAGTCTCTCAGACACTCTCTATGGTAGGCTGCTGTCCTGTTTCTTGGTTTCTCCTACTTCCAATGTCTTTCTAAGTGAGGATTGATCATCTTACCTCGGGTCCTCCTTATTTAGCTTCTTTAGGTGTAGAGATTTTGGTATGTTTATCTTGTCTTTTAGGTCTAGTATCCACCTATAAGTGAGTATATACTTTGTGTGTCTTTCTGCTTCTAGGATACCTCACTCAGGATGATATTTTCTAGATCCCACCATTTGCCTGCAAATTTCATGATTTCCTTTAATTGCTGAGTAGTACTCCACTGTGTAAATGTACCACAATTTCTGCATCCATTCCTTCGTTGAGGGACATCTGGGTTGTTTCCAGATTCTGGCTATTAAAAATAAAGCTGCTACAAACATGGTTGAGCAAATGTCCGTGGGTACTTGAGGATCTTTTGCATATATGCCCAGGAATGGTATAACTGGATCTTGAGGAAGCGCTATTCTGGATCATCTGAGAAAGCACCAGATTGATTTCCAAAGTGGTTGTACAAGTTTACATTCCCACCAGCAATGGAGGAGGGTTTCCCTTTCTCCACATCCTCTCCAGCATGTGTTGTTTACTTGAGTTTTATATCTTAGCCATCCTGATGGGTGTAAGGTGAAATCTCAGGGTCGTTTCATTTGCATCTCCCTGATGTCTAAGGACTTTGAGCATTTCTTTAAGTTTTTCTCTGTCATTCTATATTACTCTACAGAGAATTCTCTATTTAGCTCTGTACCCCAATTTTTTAATTGGATTACTTGATTTGTTGCTTTTTAACTCCGTTAGTTCTTAATATATTCTGGATGTTAGCCCTCTGTCAGATATAGGGTCGGTGAAGATCCTTTCCCAGTCTGTGGGCTGTCGTTTTGTTCTGACAACAGTATCCTTTGCTTTACAGAAGCTTTTAAGTTTCATGAGGTCCCATTTATTGATTGCTGCTCTTAGAGCCTGTGCTGTTGGAGTTCTGTTCAGGAGTTGTCTCCTGTGCCGATGAGTTCAAGGTTCTTCTGTGCTTTTTCTTCCCGTAGATTTAGTGTGTCTGGTTTTATGTTGAGGTCTTTGATCCTCTTTGACTTTAATTTTGTGCAGGGTGATAAATATGGATATATTTGCATTTTTTTACAGGTAGACATCAGTTTGAACAGCACCATTTGTTGAAGATGTTTTCTTTTTTTCCATTGTATGGTTTTGGCTTCTTTGTAAAAGTCTCATCTGTCCTTAGGTTTGTGGGTTTATTTCTGGGTCTTCATTTTGATTCCATTGATCTTTCTGTCTGTTTCTCTGCCAGCACCATGCTCTCTTTTTATTAGTGTTGCTCTGTAGTACAGTTTGAGATAAGGGATGGACACATCTCCAGAAGATCTTTTATTGTTCGAGATGGTTTTTGCTATTCTGAGATTTTTGTTGTTGTTGTTGTTCCATATGAAGTTGAAAATTGTTCTCTCAAGGTCTGTAAGGAATTATGTTGGCATTTTAATTGGAATTTCATTGAATGTGTAGAATGCTTTTAGTAAGATAGCTATTTTTACTATTTTAATTCCAGCAAGTCATGAGCATGGGAGATATTTCCATCATCTGATATCTTCAATTTCTTTCTTTGGAGGCTTGAAGACATACTGTTTCACTCAGTGTCTGTACTATATCTGAGTGTGTTTTCACCCAGGGAAAATGACCTGTGAGATCTGTGATGGCAGTAAATATTTTCTACTTCCTTATGTCTTATATAAGGGAATAAAATGACTTTGTAATTATTTTCTTCTTACTTAAATTCCTAGAAATGTTTAAAAATATATTCTCAGTGTCAGTAATTAGAATGTCCTATGCAGACAAATTAATTTTCTCTAAATGACATTTGAAAACTTGCTTAAGGGCAAAGAGAAGCAGAATGCAGGTGTCCAATGAGTCATTTTATATTTTAGGGCAAAACTGATACCTTGTATAATAGGTATTTGTGGAATACATGGAAGAAGGTGAATTTTCTATGAAGAAAATACCTGTTCCTAATTTTAAAAAGGGAATAATAACAATTTTTAAAGTTATGGGCCCATTTAAATAACTAAATGTGCTATAAACACACTTGCCAAGATTTTGGAGACAAGACTTGGAAGAGTTATGAATAAATTAATACATAGGGACCAAGTTGGATTTATGAGGCATGAAATAATTATAGACATTTTGAAGAAGAGTTTTATGGCAATGCAAATTGATAATTATACTCATACTCTAGTGTTTGCAAATTCTGTTAATATCCAGGAAGTGTGTAATAGAATAGAATAGAGATAGCTAAGCAAATATTAAATCATGTAAGTTATAAGTTGTCTTGATTTTGAACAGGACATTTCCTGTTCATGGTGCCAGAGAGCAAATATGGAGAATGCAAAGAATCAATAGAATGCCCCCTCATTGGAACATGAGAATTTTATCAAGATAACTGTTTTTTGTTGTTTATAGATGGTTTACATTGTGTGTGTGGTCTCAATGCTGAGGATCAAAAATTAAAAAACCACAGAGATATGAGCATGCGAGACAGGTATTCCATCACTGAGCTATAGCCATGTCACATTTTCTCTTCTGAAATGGTTTTACTTTATACCCGAGGCTGGCTTAAATTTCATACTTCCCTGTAAATTAGGAATGTGTTGGTAGTCACCATTTCATAGATTATATTTATTTTACTATTTTTTAGTCTTTTGTGATTAAAGAATAACATGTCACTGAGGTTTAATGCAATATTTTGTCAATCACACATTTGTGAAGTAATTTAGTAATTGTAGCTTTTAAATGCCAGAGGCAATATATTCTTAACTTATCTAAAGAAACTTTAAGTAAGATGTATATAATCTGTTTGACGATAGAAATTAATGTTTCAAATTTTATAAAATAAAAATAATTTATGAGAGCGCTTCTCCCACACAACAAATTGAGGTATAAAAACATTTCTGTAAATTTTAAGATGTAAATCACATACAATTCTAATAGGCCCAGCAAGAAAATGACAAAGCTGTGTACCCAAATCTATGCAAGAAGCACACAAAAGTAAACTAATCTGAAAGCCAAGTTGATCATCTGTGATACAAATACACCATTACAAACCTGGGTTCAAAATATGTTAGAGGAGTTGCCATTAGTAGTAATGGCCAATCCACACTCCTCTCAAACAGAGCACCTTTAAGGAATTGTTAGAACCTGTGGATCAGAACAGAAGCAAATAAAACTCCTCACATTTAAGGTCCTAGACTCCAAAAATGTAATGGCATGAAAAGAATTGGGAGCGAAATTTCAGACTATTACGACAAATAGAAAAAGAGAACTTACAAGAAGCAAGATAAACAAGCCATATAATTTAAGATAAAGAAAATTGTAATGATAAAGATTTATCACTAGCAATTGTGAAAAATATATACTGAAATATAATTTCTAATACATATTTTATGCAGAGAAAATTATCTTTTAAAATGAATTATATAAGTCTTTATCAGGTAAGTAATCTCAGTAAATTTTTTATCTCCTCTAATGAAAGAAAGAAAATAATCCTATAAATAATTAACTACAACTCTTCATTATTAGTTATTAATACCATTAAGATATATAAATTATAGAATATTAAACAATGAAAAAGAAGTTGTTAATAATATATAAATCTAGTGATTGTATTGAAAAATTTTAAATTCTGATTCCTCTAAAAGGGGTTTTATAACATTATTTTAGGTTTAATTAACTTGATTAGAATTCTTCATGTTTGAAAATAATCATTAAAAGAAAATATAAGTAATATACATAACCTCCAACTACTAAGGAAAATTAACTAATAGAAATAACTAGATAAAGGTAATATATTAATAGGTACAAGACAGGAGAAAAAGTAATTAAAGATAATAAATGGAGAAAAATAGAACACAGATTTATAAATTATTAAACAGCTTTCTCTTTCATTTTTTTAAATATTCTATAACATTGACACAATAATTGTCTTAATATAGCTATCACTTCATACCTCTTCTTGTGGTTTTCTTTAGTTGCTGTGATAAAATATCATGACAAAAAAAGCAAAAGAAGAAAGGATTAATGAAGTTTAAAATTCTAAGTTGTAGTCTACCATTTAGGAGAACTCCAAGGGACAAGAAATTGAAGTGTAAAATATATATCACAGTGTATCAATAAGCAAATGACTAAAATATTTAAAATAATGAATTCACCTAAATACAAAGATTATCAGATTGCATAAATGAAAACTAACAGCAAACACAAACACCACAAAAGGAGTTCATTAATAGGCTACAGAGGTGGACATTACAGCCAGTCCTGAAGAGACCTGATAGGCTAGGGTGAGATGAAAGGGGAGGATGACCTCCCCTATCAGTGGACTTGGAAAGGGGCAGGGAGGAGATGAGGGAGGGAAGGTGGGATTGAGGGAATGACGGAGAGGGCTACAGCTGTGATATAAAGATAATAAACTGTGACTAATATTTTTAAAAATAAAATAAAACAATAAACATAATTCCAAGAAAAAATAAAATAAAATAAACACACCAAGCCAGTAAACGCATAAACAAAATTTCTAAATGATAAAAAAAGAAGAGTATCAGGAAATGAAAGTACAATGATGGAAAACACAACTACAAAATTATGAGCAAAAAAAAAATCTGCAACATAAGTAAGCTGAGTGATTTTCATTTTCATGTGTATGAATATTTGGCCTGCAAGTATGTCTGTATACCATGGACATGCAGTGCCTACAAAAGCCAGACAGGGTGTCCGATCCCCTAGAGCCGCAGTGACAGATAGTTGTGAACCTCCAAGTGGATGCTGAGAATTGAAAACGGGTCTAACATAAGAATAGCCAGTGCTCTTAACCACTGAACTGTCTCTCCAGCACTGAGCTTACTGGATCCTTAAAGCTAAAAATAACTTTAAATCTGAAAGGATTTTTTAACAGGGTGTGACTGTACTCGTATATAATCCTGTCAATGAGGAAATTGATGCAGAAAGTTTACTAGACTAACTTGGGCTTCACAGAGAACCTATTTCAAAACACCCAGGGCTGAGGATATAGCTCAATGGTAGAGTATTTGTCTAGCATTGGGATAACCCTGGGTTTCATTCCCCAGACCTGCAAAAATAAATAAATGAAAGTCTCAACAAAAAGATGTAACAACTTGGCAATTATAATCATTTGGTAAAATATGTAATAAAATACTTGAATGATAATTTTTTTTCATTTTCATGATGAAATTATTTAATTGATTATTTTCTTATTTTATTGGTAAAACATTTTGCTGTTGATTCTCATTTGAAATTAGCAAAAGTATAAGGTAGTTACACTATTATTTTTAAAAGTACATCATTATAATTTTTTGTTAATAACCAGCATTTCCTATGTGAATATGCCATATCTGCACACTATATTGGTGATAGAATTTTACATTATACAATTAAGTTTCACAACATACATACATAAATTCAGCTTACACAGACATACACATACCATTACTATATATGAATGATAAATTATAATTAATATATTTCCACATAATTAAGGACTTTAAAATGAGTTAAATGTTTGTTGTTGTTGTTGTTTCCAGTAATAATATCACTAAATGGTTCTGATTTTTCAGGAATTTAATTTGTAGACAATACTGGTCTTAAGTTTTCAGTGAGCTACCTGATTCTATCATTTGAGTGCTGAAATGACAGGTGTGTTTCACCATTTCCAGGTTATATTTTCTTCTTTGATAGAATAAAGAGAAAAAAGAGAAAAGATTGAACAAATCAGTGTTCAAAACTATAACTTGTATCCTTACCATTTAAAAATTGCAAAGTGAGAATTCTACCACTGAACCACCCATGCTGTAAAAAAAAAAAATAAAAAAAAATAAAAATTGCAAAGTGATAAATTTTGTAAAGTGATCATCAAATTATTCACATAATAGACCAGGGAGCAGTCTAGATACATTTCTAAGAATATGTTTATTGTTATGTTATGTTATGTTATGTTATATCATATCACACCATACCATACCATATCATATCATATTATGATGTATTATATTACATTATATTGGAAGCTGTGGCCTTGTTGGAAAACATGTCACTCTGACAGTGAGCTTTGAGGTCATATATGTTCAAGTTATGTCCAGTGTGGCACATTGTCTTCTGTTGTCTGCATATCAAGATGCATCATTCTTCTCTAACACCAGCTCTGCCTGCACGCTTCCCTGTTTCCTGCCATGAGGCTAATGGACTAAACATCTCAATTGTAAACTAGCAACAATTATATATTTCCTTATGAGTTATTGCGGTAATGGTGTCTCTTCATATCAATAAAACCCTTAAGACAATTACCCTTACAGTAAATGTGCTACAAATATTATCATTAGTCCATTTAATAAATATTCATCAAAAATTTCTTATGCCAGCATTGGTCATGGCTACAGGCAAGAGAGATGACGAAGTGATCAGAAAAAAAATTAGAACAAAATAATCTTACCCTAGTGGCAGGATATAGAATGAAAAAAAAAATGAGTAGAAAAATTTACATTAAGAAAGAGTAAAAGTGAAAAAAATAGTTACAGAGCAAAGATGAAGAATTATGTAAGGATGTAATGAGAATTTTTCCTGTGCTGCAAATCTGTCTAAACAATTGTCGAGCTATATTTTAGGTAATTGGACTGGAAAATTCGATACTATGATGGAGCAGCTGAGAGTGGCCATTGTCACAGTAAATTCTACCAGAGTGGACGCAGGACTAGCCACAGGGTTATCATCATGGATTGCTGCAGCCATGAATCATCTGAAGGAATGGGCGGGCATGGGAGCGTTAGCAGGCCTTCTGGTGTTGGTCTCCTTGGTTTGCCTGTGGTATATATGCAAGATTAGAGTCTCACAACAGTGTGATGCAGCCATGATCATTCAGGCCTTTACAGCCATTGAAGCAGGACATTCTCCCCAAGCATGGTTGGATACCATAAAAAGCTAAAATGTTACGCTCAGGATGCGAGGCTAAGCACTGCTCTCAGGGTCAGCCGCTTTGGACCCAGAGAAGAGCATGTCTGGTTGCATGCGGGTTGATGCCCCAGGTCCCGCCTCTGAGAAAAAGGTATCAGACGGGTCTGATGCTCTTTGGGTGGATGACACCTAAATGAACATCGGTACAAAGTCCCAATTTATTTCTAATATCAGAGATCAGACCTCTACTCTTGCCTGATGCGTCTAAAACAAAAAGGGGGAACTGTAGAGAGCTGCGGAATGCTGTGCCTTAAAGATGGAACTGGTTTCCGCCTTCCACCTTCCCGATGGTGAGTGCTCTCTGTCACGAACAATTCCACATTTGGCTAAGGCTGAGGATCTGGCTTGCTTCCATGTATGTGGACCTATCTGCATTGCCCCCGTGGCACGCCTGGGTTGGCTACCCAGAGGCTATTTAAGCTGTGGGCTGGCTTTCCCCAGGGTCCGAGGATTGTTCAAGGTTCCTGAATAGACTGCATTGAAAAAAAAAAAAAAAAGAATATGAGCTTGGTGTTACAAACGGTAGGAATTAAGAGGAGAGTGGTTCTTTGAAAACCATCCAGGCATTGGGAACCAGTACAGATTTTCTAAAGCAAGAGTATTTTATTTTTTTATTAGGATATAATATTTGTACAGTTTTATGAGGTACACTGCAGTGATTCAAGGCATGCATTACATGTGAAAGAGTCAAATCATAGTAATTAGCATTTTCATTTCTTCCAACATTATTCATTTTTATATGTTGAGCCCTGGATCATTTTGAAATACATTCAACTGCTTTAATCTATTGTTATCCTACTGGGCCAAGGAAGAACTGAACTGAGGTCATGATTCACAAAGCTGGTGCCTTTCATTGAGCTTTTTGTCACCATCCCTGATCATCTCCACATCTAGTACCTAGAATTCTTTTCATTTCTTCTATTAGTTTGAAATACTGGTTTCCAAGGAGGAATGAGTATGTGTGGGTATCTATTTATCTTTTCATAGCTGGCTTGTTTTAGATAATTTGATGACATCCATTTCTATCAATGTTGCAGCATTATGGCTGGATAAAATTAAATTGTGTTACTATACCACATTTTTTATTCTGAAAAAAAAAAGTCTAGGTAGATTTCATTTTCTTGTTATTTTGAATAGTGTTGCAATAAACATGGAAATACTAGTATATTTTTGTGGCAATTTTTTAATTTATTACAATTTCTTCACTTTGTATCCCAACTGTAGCCCCCTTCCTCATCCCTGCCCCCTCCCAATCCTGCCCTCCCTTCTTCTTTTCTCATGTCCCTCCCCCAGTCTGCTGAAAGGGGACATCCTTCTCCCCTTCCATCTGACTCTAGGCTATGAGGTATCATTAGCACTGACTGCATTGTCCTTCTCTGTGGCCTGGTAAGGCACTTTTATCTCTTCTGGAGATACACACAATAGTGAAACTGTTAGATTGTAGGATGATTTTGCTTTTAGCACTTTGAAGAGTCCCCACACTTTTGAAATAATAGTTATAATTGTTACATTTTCACCAACAGTGTATAGGAAATCTGCCAGCATTTGATAGCATCAGCTATAACTAAAATGAAATCATCTCTCATTGTTGCTCTTATGTGCACTTAATTGATAATTACCGAAACTGTGCTTTTTATCTCCACAAAATATTTAAACATTTGCTTGTCTGTGAGAATTGTCTGGTTAGTTTTTCAGCCCTTCTTGAGTGCTTTATATATTTTTGTTTTAAGAAGATGGTGCTTTCTCTGTGTTGACTCCATTCTATTGACTATTGCCTATGCCATGCAGAAACATCTCAGTCAGATATTTCCTGGAATATTTAGGGAATTATAAGTTTATGGTACTGCCTGTGAGGATGGATTAGAAGAGAAACTGAAACAGGTATTGATATAATGGTGTGGGGAATATGGACAGTATATAAAATTTTGTTTTCTATTATAAGATTTGTGGAGTTTTGTAGGTAAAAAAATTAATTGTAATAATGATTTCATTATTTCAAAGATCATTAACACTATTTTATTTTATTTAATTAAAATTTTATATAATATATTTTTTATCACATTTTATCCTCTGATTCAACTCTTCAAAGATCACTCTCATTTCTCTCTCCACCCAACTTTCTGTTCTTTCTCTGTTTATTTTTAAAAGAAAATCAAATAAAAGGGACAAGTAAAATCCACAAAAATGAAAATCAAAAGAAATAAATGCAAGACCAAAAAGATTAAAAAAAGAAGAATGCCAAAACGAAATGAAACAAAAACACAGAAAACTGGAAGTTAGGTCTATTTTGACCGACTGTTTCTGGGTATAGGACCCGCCTTAGGGTATGGTTACCATGCCCAACGATACTCCACCGCAGCAAAATAATTTTTCCTTTGCTGAAAGGTATTAAATTACAGATAATTCTTGGTGAGGGGTGGAATCTTCTTCTTTCAAGTGCTGGACTCTAAGTAGCTTGAACCTGAGTGTGTGTGTGTGTGGGGGGGGGTGTTGCTACAGTCTCTGTGAGTCCATATTTGCCTCAGGCCTGTTGCATCTGGAAGACTGGCTTGTTTGTTTGTTTTTCAGGTATCTCGGGTTTGGTTTTTTTGTTTGTTTGTTTTTTAGTTATCTATCACCTTTGGCTCTTATCATCTTTTCACCTCCTCTTCCACATAGAACTCTGAACCTTGATAGGGAGGACTTCGATAAAAACAACCAATTTGTGACTCATGGAGCGGGACCTTGAATCCATTTTTTTTCAAGTAAAAATATATCAAATTTATTTGTGTATAAAGGGAAAATGAGATGAGAAATAGAATAAGCAAAATAATGTGAATTATTTTAATGCTCATATAATTTCCTAAAGTTTTTATGCTATATGGGTTGAGCACAAATGGCTTTGTTATCTGAAGCAAATATTACTTTTAGTAAACTTGTCTAAGGTCATATAAAAATTATAATTTCAAATTCATTATTAATTTCCTAGCATTGAAAATGATTATGATATACAAAACTCAAAACTCTCAAAGAACAATTTAAAAGTTAATAATAACAAAATGATGTATGTGATATGCTTAGCATAAAACCCATAATATAACTTTTGTCAATACTGTTATAGATTAAGGTATATTCCTTAAAACATGTCACCAAAACATATTTTCCCCACAAAAGAAAACGTGGTGGATTACTCCCATAATATTTGTGCCACTATTGTACCAGAATATTTTGCAGGCAGATAACTGTTGTAGGTCCACAGAGTTCCTAGCAGGGCTCTTGTTGATGATTATTTTCCTCTCCAGTAGCATGTGGAGCACCTTCCAGAGTGGTGAACACTGACAGGAAGGTACTTTTTAAGCACTGCTTTTTAGGAGCTGCTTTTTAGGCACCATCTCCACATCACAATGTTTGATGAGATAAGCAAATATTGACTTCAGCAATAGTGTATTACCATCAGGTTGTACAGAGTAAGTAATAGCCTTGAAGTTAGCCTGTAGTGTTTGGGAAGATTTCATTTGACCCTTTTAATCAAGAACTTAACAAGATGTATTTTATTCTTGGTACTAGAAGTTTTATTTAGTAGTAGAAGTTGGGGCATTCTCTCCCCCATTATTTGATGACTTCAGTTAGATTTCTTTCATAGATGCATATATTTCAGGAAGCTTCATAGTAGCAAGTTTCTATATAGTTTTAAAAATGAGTCTCAGCATCTGCTTTGATACTCTGCTGGGTAGAGTCTTTCAGAGGCCCTCTGTGGTAGGCTCCTGTCCTGTTTCCTGTTTTCTCCTTCTCCCAAAGTCCATCCCATTTGTCTTGCTGACCTGGAGAGGGCAGGAGTTTCACAAGAAGAGCAACAGAACCAACTCTGGGCACAGAGGTCTTTTCTGAGACTGATGCTCCAACAAGGACTATTCATGGAGAAAGCCTAAAACCCCTGCTCAGATGTAGCCCATGGCAGCTCAGTCTCTAAGTAGGTTTCCTAGTAAGGGGAATAGGGACTGTCTCTGACATGAACTCAATGGCTGACCCTTTGACCACTCCACCACACAGAGTGGGGAGCAGCCTTGCCAGGCCACAGAGGAAGACAATATAGCCAGTTCTGATGAGACCAGATAAGCTAGGGTCAGATAGAAGGGGAGGAGGACCTCCCCTATCAGTAGACTTGGAGAGGGACATGGGAGGAGATGAGGGAAGGAGGGTAGGATTGGGAGGGAATGAGAGATGGAGCTACAGCTGGGATACAAAGTGAATAAACTGTAATTAATATAAAATTTTCAATTAAAAAATAAAAATGTATTTTAGTGTTAGTTCTGTTTTTCCATATTCTCTTGTTTACCCGTTTCTCGTATTCCATTCCCTATTGAATTTCCCTGTTCTTCCTCTTTATCTCTTTACAACAGCATATTCTGTTTGCCCTTCCTTGGGTGTTCTTTCCTTCCTGCTGGTTCTTTATTAGGTACCTAACCACTCCAGTTATTCAGATTATAACATGCATATAAAAAAGTCAAATTATAACAACTACAAATAAAGAAAATCATGCAGTATTGTTTTATGTGTCTGTGTTACCTCACTCAAGATGATTTTTTCTAGTTTACTAATTTACCAACAACATAAAATTCTTTAATACTACATTGTTTTTTGGGCTTTCATATAACTTCTATGATTTAAAATATCTGGACATGTCTTAACACCTTATCATTTAAAATTCCATAATCATTAAATTAGTAGTTAGGCAAGCTCTCTCTACCTCATGACCCTAATCACACTTCATCAAGTGTATCCTGAATGTTCTCAAATGTTTGAGACCTACCTATTTTAGACCTACCTACTCTAAACCAATACTAAGCTTTTCAACAACATTTTTATTATTTTGAATAACATTTAACAGTTAATACACCTAATCTAAGCAGTTAATTAATACACAGCCATGCTCTATATTTAGGCTTGTATCATTGAACTACCTGGCTATAGTCCCAGGTCTAAAGAAGACACAGTCTGTCTGTGTAGTTCTCCATCCTCAAGCTACCAAACAATTTTTATTTTACCTGAAAGTGGAGATTAAAGGTGAGTAAAGTAGGAACATTTTCCCCTTGAAGTCATAAGATACAGACTAAGACTATAGATGTTTGCCACTGATCAGAGGTCCTGACTTCTAACCAATTACAAATGTAAATTTAACATGCAAAGAGCCCAAAAATATGGATACCTTATTTCATGTTGGTGAAAGGCTGTAAAGGTGAAAAAAAAAATCAATGACACAAAGTGCATTAGGAGTAACTCCTTCTGACACATACTGTATGCATTTCTAAACGTTCCCCTCAACATAACTATTGTCTTGAATTGGTTGCTAAACTGAAACCATTAAACAATAAAGCTCCAGGTGACAAAATCAACTACTATAAATGATTACTGATCATCAGAGAAACAATTTAAAAAGTAAGGTACTTTAAAAATTAAGTCACTTATCAGTTACTTCCAAAAATGTCAACTAGATAACTTACAAAAGTTAAGAAAGAGGAAAGACTAGGTATAGAAAATTGTTCACTCTGAAACAAGGCACTTAATAGCAAACCTGGGAAAGGAGAGGCTCGTGGAAAGAAGCTGTAATGAAGACACTCACAGCTTCTTCTGGCCCATACCAACCCTGCCACATGACTCAGCCACAGATTCACAGGGAACATTGGCAAGGTGGATGAACCTGGGCTGAAAACAGATGAAACCAGAACACATCAAACCATAGCAGTTCAGGTGAGGTAGTACAGGTCTGTTACTAGAAAACACTCCTTTTTTTTTTTTTTTTTCATAAAGATTTTGAAAGAGTAGTACATGACTACAGAACAGCAGAGATATTAAGTTGCAGTTGAGGAAACTGTTCCCAGTAGAGTCTTGATACAGTTCAGCTTCCACTTACTGTTAATGAAACCTCTGGGAAAGAAGGGATGGTAGCAATGAATTGAAGGACATTTAAAATCATCTAGGTTAAGGAACTTTGGGAAGTCCAGGCTACATTTGCTGGGTGGGAATACCAGCAGAGCTGGTTCCTGGTGCTCATTACCTAACTAAACACTCCATATGCAGCTGAAATAATTTCCAGAAATGCCTAAAGAATAATCAGAATGAGCATGTGTGATCAGAGGGAAAAGAATTCAGTTCTCTTCAGGTTGAGGAAATCTGTTCAACTGCTGAGATTTGCTAATTTGCCATAAAGTGATAATTATGTAGATTTCTTAATAGAGTCCCTTCTGTAATCTATCTGAATATTTAAAATCATCCCAGAAGATTCAGACTTAACCAATAGTAAAATTAGATTTTCCATGAGAAAAATAATACAGAGATTTCCTTCCTCTCACTCCTTCCATTTTCCCCTGTATCCTCTCTCCTTTGTCTCTTTTTCCATCCCTCTTGTTTTCTTCCATTTATCTTTTCATTTCTTTTTATCTGTCTTCCTTTCATACTTATAATACCTACCCTTAGAACACTAGAAAATAAAAAATAAACCAAAAATCCAAGATAGACAAATGATACCCAGTACCAGGCAATAGACTGAGATTGTGGTACACTAGGACACTGATCATTATTTTTAATACCAGGTAAAATTTATATTAGTGCTTTCAATGAAAGAGATTTGCTAAATAAATGAAATGTTTTCTTGAGTTTTAAATCACAGATTCTGTTCTTGAGCCTGTTTGTAGAGTGGTAGTTAATAAAGACAGTGTTTCCCAAATTAGTTAATTTCTGTTTAGCATAATGCAACCAGAGTATCCAGCCTGGTTTACATACTTCATGTGATTTCTCTGAATAAAATAAGCAAAATAATCCGATGTAATTATTAATTTTCTTTTGCTAAAATAATTCTATACTACATTCATAAATGCATGCAAAATTTACTAAGAATTAAGTTTTCCACATCATTTTCACATAACTCCAATGTTTGGGAAGAAAAGGTGAGTGCTGTCAAGGTTCTTGTAATCTTTCTGGAGATACTTAACTTTGCATAACAGGCTTCAGTTAACCTAGATGGTGTTATAATTATTTAAATGAATCACTTATTCTCTTAGAAATTGATATTGGACATATGACCTTCATGAGGTAAGAAAATAGGAAGCTGCCACAAAATGGCAAATGAATTCCAGCACGAAAGGTCATTTGTAAAGTTCCTGGCAGTTGAGGATATTCTAAGGTGAAAATCAATGGCACACTGTTCTATGTAGAAAATGTCTTGGTCTAATCAACATAGTGCACAGGCTTTGACAATCTAAAAGAATATATTGTGGGAAATCATACCTGTACATGTTCACAACCCTTCTTCATGAAACTGAATCGAAGATCAGGGAAAGGCCACAGTACCTCTGTTTTCTTAAAAACGAAGGTAACTTTACAGAAAAGCAAGATTTCTTTCCCCTTTTCATTATATTTGTACAATAGGTGTTTATTTTCACCACGGCTAGAATATGGCTAACAATGAAAAAACAACATACAAGTGAATAACTATAAAATTAGGAAAGACTTGTCCTTCAAATTTAAGTCTTGTAATATTTCATCCAATGCAAATAAGAAATGGTTTCCTAATGAATTATTGTAGATTAGTATGCATATATTCTCCCCTCAATACCTATACTCTATCTTACTACATTATTTATAGTTCTATTATTTTGAATAAGAAGCATTATTTTCCTTTATTTTTGTTCAACTACAGAAAATAAAAAGGAAACATTTTAACTAGCCAACTTAATAATATTAACTGTGTCCTAGTAAGCTAAAATTATAATGGGATTTTGTTTTTTTTTTTTTTTTTGTCTTTAAGAGAACATTTTTTATTTTTTAATATTATTAGTTACATTTTATCAACTCTGTATCCCAGCTGTATCCCGCTCCCTTATTCCCTCGGAATCCCACCCTCCCTCCCTCAGCTTCTCCCTGCCCCTTTCCAAGTCCATGGATTGGGGAGGACCTCCTCCTTTTTCGTCTGGCCCTGTTTTATCAGGTATCTTCAGGACTGGCTACAAAGTCCTCCTCTGTGGCCTAGCAGGACTGCTCCTCCCTTGGGGGGTGGGGTGTCAAAGAGCCTGCCATTGAGTTCCTGTCACAGATAGTCCCTGTTCCCCTTACTAAGGAAAACCAATTGGTTATTGAGCTACCACGAGCTTCGTCTGAGCAAAGGTTCTAGGTTATATCCATACATGGTCTTTGGTTGGAGAAACAGTAAAGACCAAATATATCTGGGATTTTGTAATATGTAATTTATAGCCTAAAATAGCTGCAAAACTGGTGCCAATAAACAGGTCAAGTTCAAACACTTCTAAATTTGTGCTCTGTGGGAGAAACAACTCTCAAACTCGTTTTTATTTCTCATGTTCTCAGGAAATCATTACCATCATTTCCTGGATGGCTTCATTTGTTTCTATTTTAAGTCTGTGAAGTTTATATGAAAATATAAATAATGGGGGATGAAGTAGCAGAGAGTAACAGTTCTGAAGGTCAGAGCTGACATGGCAGTGACCATCAATTTATGTTGCCAGGTCCCACCACCTACAAGAATCCTACCTCTTTAGTTTCTGCCTTATAATCCTTCTCTTTAATTTTTGGTTTTCCTAGTATGATGTTCCCCTTTCTTTCTTTTTTTTCACTTTCAAAAAATTTATTTGTATTTTTATAAATTACAGTTTATTCACTTTGTATCCCCACTGTAGCCCTCTCCCTCATGCCCTCCAAATCCTGCCCACCCTCCCTCATCTCCTCCCTGCTCCTCCCTAAGTCCACTAAGAGGGTCAGTGCTCTTCTCCTTCCATGTGATCCTAGCCTATCAGGTACATTTACACAATGGAATATTGTTTAGCTATTAAAAACAAGGAAATCATGAAATTTGCCTGCTAATTTCATCCTAAATGAGATAACCCAGAAGCAGAAATACACTCATGGTATATACTCACTTGTAAGCAGATATTAGCCATATAATATAGGATAAACATACTAAAAATCGATAGACCTAAGGAAGCTAAACAACAAGAAGGACCAGGGAAAATGCTTAATTCTCACTGAGAAAGCAAATAATATAGACACCAGAAGTGGTTGAAAACAGGGAACAGGACAGGAGTCTACCATGAATGTCTTCTGAAAGACTCTACCCAGCAGGGTATCAAAGCAGATGCAGAGACTCATAGCCAAACTTTGGACAGAGTGCAGGGAGTGTTATGGAAGAATGGAAAGGGAGTGTTAATAGACCTGGAGAGGACAGGGGCTCCACAAGGAGACCTACAAAGCCAAAAATATTCTGGGCCCAGGGCAGCCTGCACCAACCAAGAACCACACACTGAAAGGACCTAGACCTCCTGCTCAGATGGAGCTGATGGGAAGCTCAGTCTCCATGTGGGTTCCATAGTAAGGGGAGTAGGGGCTCTCTCTGTCATGAACTGGATAGCCTGCTCTTTGATTGCTTCCCCCAGGCAGGGTGACTTTGCCAGTCCAAGGAAGAAGCTGATCCAGGAAATCCTGATGAGACCTGATAGACTAGGGTCAGATAATAAGGGAGGAGAAAAAACTGCTTTCATTGCACTGGGCAACAGGGATGGGGGGCGGCGAGGAATACACTGGGAGGGTGGAGCAGGGAGGAGATGAAGGAGGGGCCTTCAGTGGAATATAAAGTGAATAAATTGTAAAAAAAATACAAAAAAGAAAAAGAAAATTAAGTTAGGAAACTCTGAGATTCAGTAGTCAGCTAAAGCACCACACAGAAAACTAACGGTCCAGAAAACCCTTGAGAAGAATTGTGGCATGATAAGAAAGGAAGGTATTTCTAGAGTAAGTTACAGACCAGAGTTATCTAACAATGTGAAAAAAAATACCGGGACAGATGCATAGCTCAGGAGTTAATGGTGAACATGGCTTTATCAGAGGATCTGGGTTTGCATCCTAGCATCCAGCTGAGCCACAAATCTTGCAGCTCAGGCACAAGGGATTTGACACCCTTTTCCCCTCTGTGGGTGCAGGTATACTACACATACACACGCTCACACACAAATATATGTTTTAAAAAGACTGAAAACCTACTGTTACGGTTTACTTCCTTGAGGAGGGAATATTTCTCTGGACACCACAACCAAGCGGGTTTAGTCACTTGCATCTACACTGCTTCAAGTGTCTACCTTGAAGAATTTTTTCTAAGCACCATATGATCACAAATTAACTTTTCTGCCTTATGAATAGAAAAAAAATGTATCAGAACTGTAGCTACAGCTTCACTGATCAAATTTCAGGTCAGTGAAAATTATTCTTCCCTGAAAATAGATTAAAATGAAGAATGTGAGCAGTGGCCATTTGCAAATAAAGATGTCAAGTGCAGGGAAGATGAGTGTTATGTGGATTGACACCTGTTTGCCACATACGTACTATATAATTGGAACAAATTAAATGCAGCTAGAAGTGGCAAAGCAGAAACTGCTATCGAAATTTCAAAGATGAAGATATATTTAGATAAAAAGCAAAAAGTCACCTAAAATATGCCTAAAATGAATTAAAATACATGTTTTTTTTTGAGAATCTCTATGTGTGAATGCATAGGCTTATAATTTATGCAAGGATGTTTAGACTTTAGCATCTTAGAAATTTGACAGAAACCTAATCTTTTTGATAGCATTAGGAATTCTAAGCAGCCTGCTGCTAATTGTACAGATAAATATTGTTTGGACAGGTTCTGTATAAGTTGTAAAGAATTTATAGACTCAGCACTACGGATGTATAAACATGGCTCTTCAATTAAAGCATCCACAGTTTTATTTTTTGTTGTTTATTGTTCAAGTTCCTACTTTGATTTGGGAACAGCTTTTAATACTTACAAAGCTGTTGTTGTTGTTGCTGAATTATCATAGATTGGCAAGTCTTTTTTATAAAACAGAAATATTAATCAAAAGGGCCTTTGGCAATAACAATTGAATGCAAAAGAACAAGTTGCATGGTGCAATGAAAATTCTGTTTGTCTTGCTCAAAGTACGTCATTAAGAATTAACTTTATTGTTTGTCATAGTATTGATGGTCTTTAAGCAAATGAGAATGAATTTGTTAATAATTTAATTAAAGTATTTGGTGAATAGCTCCTTTCTTACCAATGGCAAAACTCAAACAATTATAGGTGACCTTTAATCAAATCACATGTGCAGTTTTGATTATGTCTTATTAATATCATTTTCATCAGTGGCCTTTGCTCTTGAATTATGTCTAATTTACTTTCAACATTATAGGACTCAATCAGGAATATGATAAGAAAAACACTACCAGGTCATCGCCACTGTGTTTACACACATTTAGAATCAATCTTTCAGTTTTCTTAAATGTCATTAGAAAATGCCAAGTTCCTTTCCAAAGCCCTGTGTGTTGTGTGTGTGCATGTTTGTGCATGAGTGAGTGTGTGGTGTGTGTGTGTGGTATATGTTGTGCATGTGTGTTGTGTGTGTGAGCGAGTGTGTTGGGTGTGCTGTGTGGGTGCATGTGTGGGGGGGAGCGAGTGTAATGGGTGTGTATGTGTGTATGTTTGCTCTCAATTGTAACAGTGGTCATTGCTAAAGTCCTTTTCTAAAATAGAGTTCTTAGTTTTCAAGAAAACATTCCTTTTTAGTTATTGAACATTTAATTTCACTCATGGGAAAATTCATATCATAGTATGTAGTTTATAGTTTTTCTATTGTGTTGTATACATTTTACTTCATTGTTTGTAAACATTTACATATATTAATTAATTTCTTTTTTATTAATTACAATTTATTCACTTTGTATCCTAGCTGTAATCCCCTCCCTCATCCCCTCCCAAACCCATCCTCCCTCTCTCACCTCCTCCCATGCCCCTCCCCAAGTCCACTGATGGGGGGTTCTTCCTCCCCTTCCTTCTGACCTTAACTTATCAGGTCTCATCAGGACTGGCTGCATTGTCTTCCTCTGGGGCCTAGTAAGACTGCTCTCCCATTAGGGGGAGGTGATCAAAGAGCCAGCCACTTAGTTCATGTCAGACACAGTCCCTGTTCCCATTACTAGGGTAATCACTTGGAGACTGAGCTGCCATGGCCTACATCTGTGCAGGGTTCTAGCTTATTTCCATGCATGGTCCTTGGTTGGAGTATCAGTCTCAGAAAAGACCCCTGTGCCCAGATTTTTTGGTTCTGTTGCTCTCCCCGTGGAACACCTGTCCCCTCCAGGTCTTTCTGTTTCTCCCTTCTTTCTTAAGATTCCCTGAAGTTTGCCCAAAGTTTGGCTATGAGTCTCAACATCTGCTTTGATACCCTGCTGGGTAGAGTCTCTCAGAGGCCCTTTGTGGTAGGCTCCTGTCCTGTACAATGTTTTCTCCCTCTTCCAATGTCCATCCACTTGCCTTTTTGAATGAAGATTGAGCATCTTACCCAGGGTCCTCCTTCTTGTTTAGCCTAGTTAGGTGTACAGAGTTTAGTATGTTTGTGCTATATTATATGTCTAATATCCACTTATAAGTGAGTATATACCATGTGTATTTTTCTGCTTCTGGGCTACTTCACTCAGGATATTTTCTAGTTACTGTCATTTGCCTGCAAATTTCATGATTTCCTTGTTTTTAATTGCTCAGTAGTGTTTGATTGTGTAAATGTACCACAATTTCTGTATCCATTTCTCGGTTGAGGGACATCTGGGTTGTTTCCAGATTCTGGCTATTACGAATAAAGCTGCTATGAACATGGTTGAGCAAATGTCCTTGTTGTGTACTTGAGCAACTTTTGGATATATGCTTAGGAATAGTATAGGTGGATCTTGAGGAAACACTATTCCTAATTTTCTGAGAAAGAGCCAGATTGATTTCCAAAGTGGTTGTGTAAGTTTACATTCCCCCCCACAACAGAGGAGGTTTCTCCTTTCACCACATCCTCTTTACCATGCATTGTCACTTTTTGATCTTAGCCATTCTAATGGTGTAAAGTGAAATCTCAGGGTCATTTTGATTTCATTTCCCTATGACTAAGGAAGTTGAGCATTTCTTTAAGTGTTTAGCATTTGATGTTCGTCTATTGAGAATTCTCTATTTAGCTCTGAATCCTACTTTTTATTGGGCTACTTGATTTTTTGCTGTTTAACTTCTTGAGTTCTTTTTATATTCTGGATAGTAGCCTTCTGTCAGATATAGGGTTGGTGAAGATCCTTTCCCAACCTGTAGGCTGTCATTTTGTTCTGATGACAGTATCCTTTACCTTACAGAAGCTTTTCAGTTTCATGAGGTCGTAGACCCTGTGCTGTTGGTGTTCTGTTCAGGGAGTTGTCTCCTGTGCCAATGATTTCAAGGCTCTTCCCCACTTTTTTTTTTTTTCAAATTTTTATTATTAGTTACATTTTATTAACTCTGTATCCCAGCTGTATCCCACTCCCTCATTCCCTCCCAATCCCTCCCTCCCCCCCCCCCATCTCCTCCCTGTCCCTTTCCAGGTCCACTGATTGCGGAGGACTTCCTCCCCTTTCATCTGACCCTGTTTTGGCAGGTATCTTCAGACTGGCTGCAAAGTCCTCCTTTGTGGCCTAGCAGGACTGCTCCTCCCTTGGGGGTAGGGAGTGGGGAGGTCAAAGAGCCTGCCAATGAGTTCCTGTCAGAAATAGTCCCTGTTCCCCTTACTATGGGAAACCAATTGGTTATTGAACTACCACGGCCTACATCTGAGCAGAGGTTCTAGGTTATATCCATACATGGTCCTTGGTGGAGTGTCAGTCTCAGAAAAGACCCCTGTGCCCAGATATATTTGGTCCTTGTGGAGATTCTATCCTTTCCACGTCATACTAACTCCCCTTTCTTTCATATGATTCCCTGGACTCTGCCAAAGGTTTGGTTATGAGTCATAGTATCTGCTTTGATACAATGCTAGGTAGAGTCTTTCAGAAGCCCTCTGCAGTAGGATCCTGTCCTGTTACTTGTTTTCTCCTATGTCCAATGCACATCCCATCTGTCTTTCTAAGTGAGGATTGATCATCTTACCCCAGGTCCTCTTTTTTTGTTTATCTTCTTTAGGTGTATAGATTTCATTATGTCTATCATAGAAATGGTGCTGGTCCAACATGCAGAAAAATGAAAATAGATCCATATTTATCACCCTGCACAAAACTAAAGTCCAAGTGGATCAAAGACCTCAACATAAAACCAGATACTCTAAATCGGTTAGAAGAAAAAGTGGGGAAGAGCCTAGAACTCATTGGCACAGGGGACAACTTCCTGACAGAACACCAACAGCACAGGCTCTAAGAGCAACAATCACTAAATGGGACCTCACGAAACTGAAAAGCTTCTGTAAAGCAAAAGACACTTTTGTCAGAACAAAATGACAGCCTAAAGACTGGGAAAGTATCTTCACCAACCCTATATCTGACAGAGGGCTGATATCAAGAATATATAAAGAAATAAAGAAGTTAAAAAGCAGTAAATCAAGTAATCCAATTAGAAAACGGGATACAAAGCTAAACAGAAAATTCTCTGTAGAGGAATATAGAATGGCAGAGAAACACTTAAAGAATTGAGAATTCTCTATTTAGCTCTGAATCCCACTTTTTATTGGGCTACTTGATTTTTTGCTGTTTAACTTGTTGAGTTCTTTGTATATTCTGGATAGTAGCCCTCTGTCAGATATATAGGGTTGGTGAAGATCCTTTCCCAACCTGTAGGCTGTCATTTTTTTCTGATGACAGTATCATCAGAACATCTTTAGCCATCAGGAAGATGCAAATCAAAATGGCCCTGACATTTCACCTTACACCCATCAAAGTGGCTAAAATCAAAAACTCAAGTGACACCACATGCTGGAGAGGATGTGGAGAAAGGGGAACCCTCCTCTATTTCTGGTGGGAATGTAAACTGCTACAACTACTTTTGAAGTCAATCTGGTGCTTTCTCAGACAATTAGGAATAGCGTTTCCTCAAGACCCAGCCATACCACTCCTAGGCACATGCCCAAAATTTGCTCAAGTACACAACAAGGACATTTGCTCAACCATGTTTGTAGCAGCTTTATTTGTAATAGCCAGAACCTGGACACAACCCAGATGTCCCTCAGCGGAGGAATGGATACAGAAATTGTGGTATTTTTACACAATGGAATACTACTCAGCAATCAAAAATGAGGAAATCATGAAATTTGCAGGCAAATGGTGGGATCTAGTAAAGATCATTCTGAGTGAAATATCCCAGAAGGAGAAAGACCCACATGGGATATACTCACTTATATAGACCCACTTTTTTTTCTAACAGGTTTAGTGTATCTGGTTTTATGTATGATTGTCTTAGACTTCAGTTTTGTGCAGGATGATATTTATGGATTTATGTGCATTTTTCTACATGTAGACATCCAGTTAAACCAGCACCATTTGTTGAAGATGCTGTCTTTTTTCCATTGTATGGTTTTGGCTTCTTTGTCAAAAATAAAGTGTTTGTAGGTGTGTGTGTTGATTTCTGGATCTTCTGTTCATTTCCATTGATCCTCTACTCTGTTTCTATGCCAATACCATGCAGTTTTTATTACTATTGCTCTGTAGTACAGCTTGAGATCAGGGATGGAGAGATCTCCAGATGATCTGTTGTTGTACAGGATTGTTTTAGCAATTCTGTTTTTTTGTTTTGTTTTGTTTTGTTTTTTTTTTTTTTTTTTGTGTGTGTGTGTGTGTTTCTGAATGAGATTGAGAATTGTTCTTTCAAAATCTGTGAAGAATTGTGTTGGAATTTTGATGGAAATTGCCTTGAATCTGTAGATTGCTTTTAGCAGGATGACGATTTTCACTTTGTTAATCTTACCAATCCATGAGCATGGGAGATCTTTCAATCTTCTTATATCTTCTTTGATTTCTTTGGTCATAGACTTGAAATTTTCTTCAGACAGGTCTTTCCCTTGCTTGGTTAGAGTCTCACTAAGGTAGTTTATGTTATTAGTGACTATTTTAAAGGTTGTAGCTTCCCTAATTTCTTTCTCAACTGTTCTGTCTTTCGTATACAGGAAGGCTACTGATTTTTTGAGTTAAATTTGTATCCAGATGTTTTATAATATTTTGTGTTACAAACACATTTTTTAACTTTTCACTTTTACTATATGATGCTCTTGATAGGCGAAATTCCTTATATCTAGTGTAATAAAATGTCTTAAATAGTGTTTCTTTATTTTCAATTTTTGATTCCTTTAAAAACACGTGTTTCTTTATGAATATATTATATTTTATATTTACTTTCAAATCAATTAAAGTTGTATGCTTCACATTTAAGACTAATCCATTGGGAAGAAAATTTTGCCTTTGAAAATGTTTCAGTCATTGATTTAGATGTCAAATATAATGTGGGCAGATGTTGTATAATTTGAAGTTAAATATGCATTGTTGAAGCTACATGATATGTAATATTAAGGCATATGTTCTCTACATTTAAGAATATTTCTTAATATTATTAGCACATTTCTTTATAAAGAATATTCCCAGTGGTACCATTGCAGTAACCCATATTGTTACTGATTTGTAATCAGTGTTTTGAAATAGCAACTTATCACAACTCCAATATTTTCTGGTTCTCTTTAAATAAGGGTACTGTGTGAACATAAACTCTTTTAAAAAAATTTTTTTTTCAATGCAGTTTATTCAGGAACCTTGAACAATCATCTGACCCTGGGTAAAGCCAGCCCACTTTAAATAGCCTCTGGGTAGCCAACCTCAGCATGCCACGTGGGCAATGCAGATAGGTCCACATACATGGAAGCAAGCCAGATCCTCGGCCTTAGCCAAATGTGGAGTTGTTCATGACAGAGAGCACTCAGCATCGGGAAGGTGGAAGGCGGGAAACCAGCTCCATCTTTAAGGCATAGCATTCCGCAGCTCTCTACAGTTCCCCCTTTTTGTTTTAGACGCATCAGGCAAGAGTAGAGGTCTGATCTCTGATATTAGAAATAAATTGGGACTTTGTACTGATGTTCATTTAGGTGTCATCCACCCAAAGAGCATCAGACCCATCCGATACCTTTTTCTCAGAGGCAGGACCTGGGGCATCAACCCGCATGCAATCAGACATGCTCTTCTCTGGGTCCAAAGCGGCTGACCCTGAGTGCAGTGCTTAGCCTCGCATCCTGAGCATAACATTTTGGCTTTTTATGGTAGCCAACCATGCTTGGGGAGACTCTCCTGCTTCAATGGCTGTAAAGGCCTGAATGGTCATGGCTGCATTACGCTGTTGTGAGACTATAATCTTGCATATATACCACAGGCAAACCAAGGTGACCAACACCAGAGGACCTGCTAACGCTCCCATGCCCGCCCATTCCTTCAGATGATTCATGGCTGCAGCAATCCATGATGATAATCCTATGGCTAGTCCTGCGTCCACTCTGGTAGAATTAGTTAGAGTTTTTAATTATATTTTTATTTTTTACATTAGTTACAGTTTATTTATTTTGTATCCCAGCTGTAGCCCCCTCCTTCTCTCCCTTTCCAAATCATCCTCCCTCCCTCATCTCCTCCCTGTCCCTCTCTAAATCCACTTATAGGGGAGGTCCTCCTCCCCTTCCATCTGACCCTAGCTTATAAGGTCTCTTCAGGACTGGCTGCAATGTCCTCCTCTGTGGCCTAGCAAGGCTGCTCCTCCCTTGGGTGGGTGGGGTCGGGGGAGGTCAAAGAACCAGCTGTGGAGTTCATGTCAGAGACAGTACCTGTTCCCTTTACTAGGGAACCCACTTGCATACTGAGCTTCCATGGGCTATATCTGCAGGGGTTCTAGGTTATATCCATGCATGGTCTTGGTTGGAGAAACAATCTCAGAAAATACCCCTGTGCCCAGATATGTTTGGCCATTGTCCTCTCCAGGTCATACTAACTACCCCTTCTTTCAAATGATTCCATGAACTCTGCTCAAGGTTTAGTTATGAGTCTCAGCATCTACTTTGATACACTGCTAGATCAAGTCTTTCAGAGGCCCTCTGTGGTAGACTCCTGTCCTGTTACTTGTTTTCTCCAACATCCAATGTCCATCCCATTTGTCTTTCTAAGTGAAGATTGATCATCTTACTGGTCCTCTTTCTTGTTTATCTTCTTTAAGTGTACAGATTTTTGTTATGTTTATCCTGAGATTTCACCTTACACCCATCAGAATGGCTAAGATCACAAACTCAAGTGACAACACATGCTGGAGAGGATGTGGAGAAAGGGGAATCCTCCTACAGTGCTGGTGGGAATGTAAACTTGTATAACCATTTTGGAAATCTATCTTAGACAATTAGGAATAGTGTTTCCTCAAGATCCAGCTATACCACTCCCAGGCATATACATCCAAAAGAAGTTCAAATACACAACAAGGGCATTTGCTCAACCATGTTAGTAGCAACTTTGTTTGAAATAGCTAGAACCTGAAAACAACCCAGATGTCCCTCAATGGAGGAATGGATACAGAAATTCTGGTACATTTACACAATGGAATACAACTCAGCAATTAAAAACAAGGAAATCATGAAATTTGCAGGCAAATGGTGGGATCTAGAAAATATCATCCTGAGTGAGTTATTCCAGAAGCAGAAAGACACACACGGTATATACTCACTTATAAGTGGATACTAGATCTATAAGATAGGATAACCATACTAAAATCTGTACACTTAAAAAAGAACACAAATTCTTAAATTTTAGTATTATTTATAATAATTTTAACAGTTCATCTGATATATATATATAGAGAGAGAGAAAAAAGTCAACTTTTTTCAAATAATTCTCAAAATGTGCTCTGTTGTATATCAATAAGCCTTCTTCAGTTTTGTTTTAGTTGCTGTTTTTGTGACTATGCTTCTGCATCTTTACTTTTAGGTTTGTCCTCTGAGGCAATGTTTCATGGTCCAGGCTGGACTCTCACTTACTATGTAGCTGATGCCAACTGTGGCACCCTAATCTACCCCCAGTTCACAGCTGGCTTTACAGGGTATATCATCATACCTGAGCTGTCATTTTTGAGTTTTTGTATTAAAATATGAATTTCAAAGTATCATAGAGTAGAATTGGACCTTTAAACCATTCTTACAGTCTCTAACTGGATCATGATTCTAACATTTGAAATAACCTTGATCGTATTTCAATACACCTTCAGTCTTTTTTGATGCACCTTTGTCTTCCTTTTACAAACTGTATTCCTCTTCTACTTTCAACATTACATTAGTCAGATTTTTTTTCTGTATTAGATTTTAACATTTGAAATTTATTTAGATCCTTTATTTTCAAATAACTAAAATTCAACTCTGGTGATTAAATATTGATATTTTAGGTTGAATCGGTATCTGTCAGTAAACTTGGGGTGTTTTGAGTTAGAACACACACAAAACTATACTCACAAACATCGAATAACTTAGTTTATTAATGTCAAACAGTCATAAGGTAATAATACAGAGTTTTAAGATCTCTGTAACTACAAATAATTAATATCTAAACTAATATTCACTTTCTTTTTTCTACTCAGTATTATGCTGTACATATCTAGGTTTTATTATCAGACCCAATTCATAAAAAAAAAAGTTGCTTTGTTTTCTTTTTATAGCCTTGTATTGTATAGGCCTTAACCGTGTGTAACTTTAAAATAAAAATTAAACAAAACTGGGTCCCTCAATCGAGAGTTTCAACAGGCTTATTTGAGGAGGTCTAAAGCCACACTTGGCGGCACTTTTCATGTCAGACTTGCGGGTGGAAAGCATGCACACATGGTCCTCTTGAACAGCACCACAGGAGGCTCTTGGCACTTTTCTTCCTCCCATGTCCAAGACTGGTCTCGGTTACCCTCATTCTGTTGTTGCAGATTATTGTTTTAATATTTGAAGATTAACCCGATACGAGATTAACTCTAGCACAAGGTGTAGGATCATAGTTTTATTTTTCTCAAGCTTTTGTACAATTTTCCCTTCAACATTCATTCAACAATTTCTACTGATCTTTCTATGCACAAAACTGTCTAAATAAAACCTGTTTTCCTCTGCTTTTGATTTATCATTGCAATCCACTCTTAAATAATGGGTAAAATTTCTAGAAATTGACGTATCTTCCCTTCCCTCTGTTTTTCTCCCTTTTTAACATATTTCTTTCATCATTATCTTTCTTATCTTACTTTATTTTCATATTAAAAATGACTACTAGAAATTTAATAAACATAGCATCTTAAAACATTTCTTTTTAAGTAATCAAAACATATATTTAAAGTATTTGTTTAGAAAAATTTAACATTTTCATTTTTCTAAGACTTTCTACCCATAAATATCATATTACTCTTTAAATTATATGAATTTTACGTCTCATAGTTTTACCATAACCCATATAAATATCATGTACTACTTTAATTTATTTATGCTTAACCTATAGGCACTATATGAACATTTATAAATATATTTGTAGTGTCCATAGCTTATTTACAAGCATAATATTATTTATTGCTTAAATCAAACATATATATATATAAACTTTTCAAATAACTATTTCTGAACAACAATCACTTATCAATATCAGTTTTGATTTATCATTAGTACTTAATTTTGAAAGTTTATATTATTGGGAAAATTATATTAATTTATACTGTTATGTCCTATGTAATCTTTCATCTTATTTTAATTTAATTTATGTATTTATTTATTACAATTTATTCACTTTGTATCCCCTCTAAAGCTCCCTCTCTCATCTTTTTCCAGTCCGACCCACCCTTCTTCTTTCCCAGTACCTGTTCCCTAGTCCCCTGATAGGATGGACGTCCTCCCCTTTCATCTGACCCTATTGTGAGGAGTATTTGCCTTTCTGCTTTTAGTTGCACGTGTTTATTCATTCCATTATCTTTCCTTATAGATTTTTTGACATTTTAATAGAATTACATTTCTTAGCTACGTTGCTTCCATTAGTTTTTTTTATATTCTGTTTTTTTAAGAGTTATTTATTTTCTTATGTATACAATGTTCTGCCTGCATATACACCTGAGTGCCAGAAGAGGGCACCAGATCACATTATAGATGGTTGTGAACCGCCATGTGGTTACTGGAAATTGAACTCAGGACCTCTGCAAGCAGTGCTCTTAACCTCTGAGCCATCTCTCCAGCCCTATATTCTGTTTGTTTTTTTTTTATCGTTTCTAATTATTTTATTTATTTGTATGTCCACTATGTTTTCTTTTGTGTATTAATACACTTATACCTCTGAAGTGTCCTATACTTTGTCATTTCATTTTAAGTAGCTTTTGTGTGTGTGTGTGTGTGTGTGTGTGTGAGTGTCTACTCAAGCGTTTGCATACTCTAAAGTTTTATTGTAGAGGAGGGGAAAAAACCTTTTCTTGCATTTATGTTGATTTAACTTCTCTACCATGATACTGCTCTTTAGAAATTGATATCTACAGCACAAACAATAATCATAGTGCTTTAAAAGCAGATCTTACATTGGAAATCAAGTCTACAGTTTAAGCCCATCTGCTCAAGATTTCAAGTGCTTCTTTTTCTTTTTTTTTTATTTCAACATTTGTTAAAAGTTTATTTCAGGTTTACATCAATCAGTAAAGTATAATGAGCTTCAACCCCAGTACTTCTTCTTGCTGTTACATTGCCAAAATGAATGTGAAGGAAAGAGAATCCCAAATGTTGCATTATTTTTATATTACTTTATTAATGCCAGTTATTTGTTATATGTGAGACTTTGTGCCCAAGCAAGTAAGAAAGTCCTTATCCCTGTCCTGAAGTAGCTAGTCTAGAATAGGAAGGGGAAAAAAAAAAAAGGCATATATGGTCTTCTTTTTTTTTTTTAATTTACTGGCTTATAGAAATACAGTTGGGTGCTTTTAGTAAGTACGCCGAGACAAGGGTAAAACATGCTATCTTAGGTAAGTGGTCAGAATGCATTCCCTTAAGTAGAATCCTACATGCTGTGGTATTAGCCATGTAGGCAGTCAGAGAATAGTGTCCAATCCTGTGAAAAGATCTTGCAATTATAAGGCCTTTGGGAATAGTATATACCTGTACTGCTGAAGATACCCGATAAACCAAGGTCAGATGACAGGGGAGGAGGCCCTCCCCAGTCAGTAGACTTGGAAAGGGGCAGGGAGGAAATGAGGGAGGGAGGGTGAGATGGGGAGGGAATGAGGGAGCCGGATACAGCTGGGATACAAAATAAATAGAATGTAACTAATAATAAAAATTAAAAAAAAATAAGAGAACGTGGCCTGAGCCTGATGGAGGCTCTGTGTGTGCTGCCACCCTCTCTGTGAGCTCCTATGTGGGTGAGTCCTGCACAGCGTCTGGGAGACACTGTTGCCATGCTTGTTTGTTTGTCTTCTGTTACCAGCAAGAGTTTTATATTCATCAGTTTGTACATGCTGAATTGCTGTTTTCCTTTTTTTTTTTTTTTAATTTAATGAGAATGGTTCTTATAGAACCTACAGGATATATATGTGAATATTTGGGCCCCAGTTGGTGGAACTGTTTGTAAGGATTGAGTTCTGTAGCCTTCGGGGGAGGTATGTCACTGGGGGTAGGGAAGGAGCCTTGTGTTTTCCAAATACTGGTATGATCCCCAGTCTCTGTCTACCTGATAGCTGTATATTAAGAAGGGTGAGTTGGCTCTCAACTGTTACTTCGCTTCACCATAATGAACTTTAACCCTCTGAAACAGTAAACCCAATGAAATGCTTTCTTTTCTAAGTTGCTTTGGTCATGGTATTTTGTCAGAACAATAGAAAAGTAATTAAGACAAAAAAAAAGGTATCAGGGATTGGAGCATTATTGTGCCAGACATGAGTACATGGGGTTTTGTTTTATTTTGTTTTGTTTTTTAAGAATGTGGAAGGCTTTTGGATTTTAGCCTGGGAAAGTAGTTGAACGCTACAAGCAAGACTCAATGGTCCATCCTAATAGGAGTTTAGAAGACAGTAGTGGTGAGAGAAATTCAGGTTACAAAGGCTCATCTGAAGAGGTTTCAGAAGAGAACAACTCCACCGACTGGTCCCTAGGTCATTCTTGTAATATTTTGTAAATTTGTAAGAAAGTGGCAGCTTTCTTTTCTCATCCTAACAATTTGCCCCAGGCTAAATTGAACAGTAATGGCTACTTTCTTTGGTGGTGGAGATTTCATAACAGTCTAATGACTATGTTCCAGTTGGGGGGACTGGAAGTTTTAGGGGTTATGGCCTTGTTGGAGGAGGTATGTCACTGGGAGCAGGCTTTGAGGTTTCAAAATTCTTGTGTGATTCCCAGTGTCTTTCTCTGATTTGGGGTCAAGATGTGAGTCATCAGCTGTTTCCTGTCCTGCCATTAAGGATTGTAAGCATCTGAACAGTAACCCAATACAATGTTTCTTTTATACATTGTTTTAGTCTTTCTATCTCACCAAGAGAAAAATAACTAAGGAACAGACACTAGATGTACATTATTTCTAAAAAAGAAATGTGATTGACAAACTGGTGGTCTTTCATTTTGTTCACATTTGGGAACAGAAATTGCCCTGTTTTGGAAGCAGAGATCATAGGGCTTTAACAGTAAGTTGTTTTTAAAGCAGCAAAATTGCACAGTTTGTTTTCACAACCACCTATAAATTTAATGATGATTCTATAATTAAGCTACTGGTCATAAAGAAAAGACATTTGTTTGCTGCAACTTGGAGATCTCAGTTAATGCTGTAAAGAATATGCACAGAACATATATCTGTGGATCCTCAAAGCAGAATTATTATTTATGTTCATATATTTTGGAAGAGTCAGTAATGTTTGCCATTTTCCAAGAAAATGTATATTGTTTTTGAAATATGCAATCTGGAATACATTATGATGTGTGTGAAGCCAAGATCAACCTTAATTCAGGGTCTGCTGTGACTTTGAATATAACCACTGGTATATGATTAGGCATGATCTTTTATGTATAGTGTATGTGGTGAGTTATAATAATATACTGATACAAATTTAGTCTATAAAGCAAGATTATAGGCTTCTGCATGAACATGTTGCTATTCTTCTAAAGGCACTCCACTTTCAGAAGTAAATGCTAAATTTCTACTGTCACAGCCACAGTGGACTCCTGTCTTCCTGAGAAGCACTGATATTTCATTTACAATTACATTGTGGTCGTAGCCAAGGAAATAAGATTTAAGTTGTAATAAAAATTTTCTTAAATATATAATTATTTCCTTTTTTTCTTTCAAAATATACTAAACTTCTCTGATGATTTAGATTGCTAACATTATGTATTTCTGTTTAATTTCTCTTCTACAGTAATACAGTCATGTTGGTTGGGAAGAAGATACTAAATGAAAAGTAAACCATTCATTTTTTTCTTTCAGAGGCTTGATCACAAACACTAAAAGAATCATTGTAATCTATCAGAGTGGGGGTTACTTTTCAAATTTGAAAAGGGGAAGCTCTGAATGCAACAACATATCCTATTTCAATCTCTTGTTTCAAAAACAGTTCTTCCCAACCTACATCAAATCCCAGATTATAAATCCATTAGTTATCCTTAGCATTTCCATCTCATAGCATCTTTTAGATGCAGTCTCTGACCAGTGGTCTTGAGTTCACTTTCTGGATATTTCTGTACTCTGCCGTCTCCCTGTTTCTTTATCATTGACAAGTCCCCATCACAGATCTTTCAAACTTCGAGTGCAGTAAAAAAAAAAAAGTTTTCAACACAGATCAACTCAATTTCACTGAGTCCTACTCAGTCCTGTTGCCATCATGCTTAGAGCACTCTTCAATTTTTATTTCTGAATGCCCTGCACATAAAAGATCACTATGCATCTCTGACTAAGCTCCCTGGTAAAAACCTGCAGACTTCGACAGCCTCACTGTATCTTCCTGTCCACTTTCATCTTCTGTTGTCCACTCTGTTGTGCCTTTCTTACAAAGCTGTTGATTGTATTGTGCTTTATTCTATTCCAGGGGCTATGTGCATACTAGTACTCCAAGAGCATTATTTTATCCCTTCTCAACTGTCTTCTTCCTTAAAGTAGGAGGCTGCATCATCTACAGATTAAATATTAAATGATATATCCACCCTTCACCTTTCCAACCAATGTATCTGCTGGTAATTTTCCCTTCCATCATGAAATGATAACATGTGGGTAATTACTTGGCTAATATATATGTCTATCATTAGACTGTAGTTCTGTGTGGGCAGATCTGGGTTAATAAGCTCATTATTTTACTCGCCTTCTTTAGCAAAGTGTCTCCCATCTAGCTGAATACTGATTGCATGAATGATTATATGAATAAAAGAATGATGGAATGAAATCAATTTGAAGAGATTGGAAAGAATTAGAAAGTGACTTTGGAGACAGAGTACTTCTGAAATTAAGTGGACCAGGCCAAGTTGAGTTTGAAGGTTTTATTTCTCAAGAGGAAAATCCTACTCAAAATAATTTTAGTACCTGCTTTATAGGAATAACAAAACGTCAAGGTTCATGTGCTGAACATTGGTTTCTTCTTAGGAACTGTACAGTGTATTTTGCTTGTATACTAAGAAATTCAACCCACAATTTCAAAAGCATTGGTATTCTAAGGAGGTGTCAATGTTCCCAATGTCTGTGACATATTTGTCTCCCATGGGCATAGCTACTGAAGAAAAGATATGTATTCTGTGACAAAAAAAAAAAAAAAACTGAATAAGTATGTATTGAAAATATTTTGAGATGTAGGCAGCTGGAAACTTCTTCCTTGCTGTTTCCATTGATCATGTAGGGCATAAGGATTAGATTTTTTCCCCCTAACAGTTAGCCTCAGCTTTTTCTACCCCTGAGGTTAAAATTTCTAGGATAAGAGAGCAGAAGGAATAGAAAGTGTGAACCTGCTAGGTTTGCATTCCTTGGTGTTCCCTAGAGAGAGATGAGAAGAGCCTCACATCTACCAGATCAGAAGCTCCATGAGACCAGTGTTGGATGTGCCTATGGGGTCAGAAGAGGAATCACTGGTACTCTTGTATCATGGAATCATGAATGCAGCAAGGTCTCTTCATGCAATGTTTGTATCAAGTCAGCAAACTGTGCTTCCAAAATCTAACAATTGAAGTGCTGGATACTTGACCACTGACCTGAGAAAAAACATTTGCATTAACTTCCTCCTGGGAAATGAATAAGCTAATTCTATCATGTTATAGTACTGTTAAAGTGAAAATTCTAGCTCTCAGTTGCTACCAAATTTATCATATCTTAAGTAGGGGTGTGTTCTCTGTCTATTTTAGTGAAATGCTCTGTGACTGGGCTCATTTTATCTCATACTCTAAAACCCAAGTAGAATTCATCTTGGTAGGTTAGAACTGTAGGAAGTTATGTCCCTATTAATTTCTGCCATGAATTCATGATTACTGTGCTGTTTAATTAACTTTATGTCAGCTTGACACAAGCTTGAGTCATTTGAAAGAAGAAACACAATTGAATCAATGCCTCAGCAAGATGACCTTTAGCAAGCCTACTGCACATTTTCTAATTAGTGGTTATGTGGGAAGGGCTAGTTCTAAGTGATCTACATCTGGGTAGGTGGTCTTGAGCAAGCTGTGGAGGGCAAGCTAGTGAGCAGCATTCCTCCATGGCGCCAGCTTCAACTCCTGCCCCCAGGTTTTTGCCTTGCCATCCCTTTTTGAAGGAATGTGACCTGAGAATTTAAACTAAAAATAACTCTTTCCTCTTTAAGTTGCATTTGGTCATAGTGTTTCATCACAGTAATAGAAATCTAACTCACACAGTTACCCTCAAGACCTTAAATCTCCCCTCTTTAGGTTTCTTTCTGTCTGGTGTCTGCAAACTTCCCTATGTCACTGCAAGCAGAGTGGCAGGTACTGAGACAAGACTCTGTCTTTGTATGGAAACTTCCTTCGATCTCTTTCATCTTTCAAGCTTATAGGTCAAGGAGAACTAAAACAGTGTAACAGCAATGGGTACTGAATATCTTTGTGGCCATGTCCCATTAGGTTCAGAGCCTCAGGTTCCTGCTGTAGTTTCTTTTCTATCTCCAAGGTTACATCCCATTTGCTTGTATGTGGAAATTAGATGTAAGGATAGGCTGTGCTTGCAAATGAAACAGATCATTTCAGTTTCCCTCAAGATACGTCAAATGTTTAAAAATTTAGTATATTAAGCATTTTAGTCAGTAATTATGATTCAAAATAGTTTTAATATTTTGAATATGCTGAATAAATTAATGAGAAAAGTATCCAGATTATGCTTCCTATGGATAATATTCTATGTACCTTTTCCTAACATCAAGATAAAAAATTACCTTAAATACAATTACTAGGTGCAACTACAATGGAAAGTATACTCTATATGCATCAGAATGAAATATCTGGCTGCCTAAATATGTATACAGTTCCTTGCTGGGTGTTATTTTAGTTTTCAAATGGGAGGTCAGATGAGTATATTACACATATAATATGTGGTTACTATTTGATTTATCTCTTATTCTGCAAATACTGTGAGATAAACCATAGAGAACTATGTATTTTTTTTATATTTTGAAATTTGAACTTATGTTGAATGAATATCACAAGCTATTCCATTCATTGAGTTACCAGAATTTACTTTTTATGATTTATATTAAGAATAGTCAAAGAAGAAAAAGCAAAGAGGGGGAGGAGGGTAAACGTTAGGAGAGAGAAGAGGACACAAAAAGCAGAATATGTAATAACCGGTATCAGCCAAGGTATTGTTTTACAGAGAAGCATATGAGTATTGAGTGACTAATGCATTCTAGTATCACAGAAGCAGAGCATCTCGGATGGATGCAAGGAGTGGGTGAGCTATATTACTCACAGGCAAACAGAGAAGAACACAACCCCCAGGGAAAGTAGGCATGTTTCTTACATAGAACTAGATGTACTGCAGCTTCTGGGAAAACTGCAATCCTACTGATTATGGAAGAGCAAATGCCTCCTGCAAACTCACATTCTATGGAGATTTTTCAAAGGAAATAAACACTATATACATTTTTAAAAATAGAAGTAAAAATAATCTTATTGGAAAATTTCACACTTTTGTGTTTTGAAGAGAAAAAATTTTCCATGCAAGCATTTCTTGGAGGCAAAGTAATGGTTCTATAGCTTGTAAAGATACATTAGACTTACATGTAATATGGTTTTGGTCTTGACTTACATGTTTAGAGATGCTTTTAAACTCTACATTACTGAATTACATAATTACTAAATTACGTGATGTGCTTCTGAATAAAATGTTCAGAATTTAACTTTTAAAAATGCATTACTATCATCTTCATCAATTCCTGAGGAATACATATGTTATTTCTATTTTTTTTTTAAATGAGCTCTGAGAAGGGGTTCTAGGTCCTTTTCATGCATGGTCCTTGCTTGATTCATCAGTTCTGCATGTCCCTTGGGTCCAGATTTTTTGGCTCTATTGCTCTCCTTGTGGAGTTCCTGTCCTCTCCAGGTCTTTCTATCTCACCCTTCTTCCATAAGATTCCCTGCACTCTGCCCAAAGTTTGGGTATGTGTGTCCGCATCCAGCTCAGTCTTCATGTGAGTTTTCTAGTAGGGGGAGCAGGGGCAGTCTTTGGCATGAACTCAGTTACCTGCTCTTTGATCACCTCCCCCTGTCGAGGTGGCCTTACTAGGATACAGAGAAAGAGAATCCAGACAGTCCTGGAGAGACCTGATAGGCTAGGGTCAGATAACAGGGAAGGAGGTCCTCCCCTATCAGTGGGCTAGGAGAGGGACATAGTGAGGGAAGAAGAACAAAGGGTGGGACTGGGAGGAGAGGCAGGACGGGGCTACAGCTGGAATACAAAGTGACTACGTTGTAAGAAATAATAATAATAAAATAACAATAAAATAACTCATTTTCTCAGTAATTAAGCTACATGCTCAATATTTAGCAGCTATATTTGGTCAGTTCTAGTGAACAGTTCATAATATGCTGGCCTAAGTCCCAATGTCTAATTTTTTTGTTGTTGTTGTTTTGTTTGTTTGTTTGTTTGGTCTTTTTTTTTTTTTTGGAGTCAGTAGGTCCTATCTGCCATTTTTTTTCTCAAGAGATATTTACTAATAAGTATATAGTTTACTTTCAAAAGTTACAAAATGCTATGTGATTCTTACTAAAGTATGTGAGATTTAACCATGATTTGTTCTATTATTTGTCTTTCCTTTGGGGGGTAAAGAAAAGACTAACAGTTTACCTGCAAAGGTCAGTAAGCAAATAGATAATACAATTTTCTTCTTGAAGATGTGTGGTGGCCCATGCTTCTAATCCCATAATTTATGAGGCAGGAACAAGAGTATTGGAAGTTTGAGAATAGTTTCATCTGCGTACTCTCTTTGGGAAAGGAAGAGAAAAGTAACAGGAAAAAGAATAAAAAGTACAAATCTGAGAGACAGAATCCTGGAACAGGACTTGTTGGCTTTTTTCTAGTGTTCTTGTCTTTGTTAAATATACATGGATCTTATTTCGTTTACAATAATTACATAGATAATGTTCTTGTGCTCTTTGCAGTAGAAGTAAAAATTTTATTCAGCTATAGTATACTACAAGTTAGCAAGAATGAGAGGCCTTTGAATTTGTACGTGCTAATCAGAATGGGATTCAAACAGTAGGCAACTAACTATAATGATTGACGTAAAAGACAATATGTTGTCCCTGAAGAAAGAAGTAGTTTTGGCATCAGCCAAACTTTTAATTCTCAAAGCTGTTACTTGGTGAAAATAAGTTTAGGGCTTTATTGGTGTCCTAGTTAGGGTTACTATTGCTGTGATGAAATACTGTGACCAAAATCGAATTAGAGATGAAAAAGGTTATTTGGTGTAAACTCCCACATAATAGCCCATCATTGAAGGAAGTTGGGATAGGAACTCAAACAGGGAAGAAACCTGGAGACAAGATCTGCTTCAGAGGCCATGGAGGAGATCTTCTCACTGGCTTGCTTCTCCTGTTGTGTTCAGTCTGCTTTCTTACAGAACCAAGGACCACCAGTCCAGGGATGGCACCACCCACAATAGGCTGGGCCCTCCCCATTAACAAATGCTTAATAAAATGTCCTACATTTTTAACTTATAGAGGCAATTTCTCAATTGGGTTTCAATCCTTCAGGTGCTTCTAGCTTGTGTCAATTTGAAATAAACCTAGCCAGGACAATTGGTAACAGGTGTAGATAATAGCTACCTAATTTTATTACTACAACAAATGAGCAGCATATGTGTTACATTTCAGAGTGTATATTTCAAGAATGGTGATCGTGTGTGTATATGTGTATGTTTCTGTGTATATGTGTGTGTGTGACTCTTCATCCCCTTGCACTGAATGACAGTGGCATTGACTTACTTCAGATAAGTCTTCAACACCTTATTATTATTTTTGTCCCATTGCAGACAAAAGCTAAATAATGTACAGTTATCTATTCTTCTGCTGAGAAAAGCAGATGAGAATACCCCTTTATGCAAAGATTGTCACACCTTGCACCCTGCATGGCAGACATGTAATTGCTCTAAGTGAAGCAGTCTGTGTAAGAGCTACTCACCTATGACATAGTGTGCGGCTATGGAAGAGCATAGGTGCCCGTCCTCTTTTTCCAAGGAGTAGAACTGCACCATCCCCATACTCATAAGTACAACATGGCGGGTCCAACTGTGCCCATTCCCCTCCTCTAAATTATTATTTATGTATATTTCATGCTTCCCCTGTTTAGTAGTAGATATATGATACTTTGGAAGATAAGATAGATTTCTTTACTACAAAAATATAATTGTTGGTAAATAAGGGATCTTTTTCCTTTGCTCTCTGCTTTTATTTAATATATATATTATTTATTACAATTTATTCACTTTGTATACCAGCTGTAGCCCCACCCTCATCTCCTCCCAATCCCAACTTCCCTTCATCCTTCAGCTCCTCCCATGGCCCTTTCCAAGTCCACTGGTAGGAGAGGACCTCCTCCCCTTCCATCTGACCTAGCTTGTCAGGTCTCATCAGGACTGTCCTTCATAGTCTTCCTCTGTGGCCTGATGTTGCCCCACCTCAGGAGGAGCTGATAAAGAGAGCCAGCCACTGAGTTCATGTTAGAGACAGTCTCTGTTCCCCTTATGAGGGAACCCATTTGGAGACTGAGCTGCCATGGGCTACATCTGTGCAGGGGTTCTAGGTCATCTCCAAGAATGTTCCTTGGTTGGAATATCAGTCTCAGAAAAGACCCCTGGGCGCAGATATTTTGGTTCCGTTATTCTCCTTGTGGAGCTCCTGTCCCCTACGGATCTTTCTATCTCCCCTTCTTTCATAAGATTCCCTGTACTCTGCCCAAAGTCTGGCTGTGAGTCTCAGCATCTGTTTTAATACCCTGTTGGGTAGGGTTTTTCAGAAAGGCAAATGGGATATATGTTGAAAGAAGGTGAAAACAAGGAAAAAGAGATGAGCCTACCACAGAGGGCCTCTGGAAAATGAGGTTTTATGCTGTTAAGTAGGAGGAGCAGTCCTGCTAGGCCACAGAGGAGCACTTTGCAGCCAGCCCTGAAGATACCTGATAAAACAGGGCCAGACGAAAGGGGAGGAGGTCCTCCCCAATCCGAGGACTTAGAAAAGGGCAGGGAGAAGCTGAGGGAGGGAGGGTGGGATTAGGAGCGAATAAGGGAGCAGGATACATCTTGGATACAGAGTTAATAAAATGTAACTAATAATAATAAACAATAAAAAATAAATGATGGGAATGAACTTAAAAAAAAGAATATTAGACATAATCTCTTTCAAGAAAGATGAACTCTTCAAATAGCCACTTTGATAGATTACTTATTTCTTATTCATAAATTATATTAAAGATAAAAAGTAATATTTAGATATCAGAATTCTGTTTAATGAAAATAAAATAATGAGATGAATAGCAATTTCTGTATTGTAATTAAGCAGTTATTGATAACTAGAAAAATGTTTTCAGTTAGTTGGTCTTAACCCACTTCTTGAATTTTCTTGATTACCCTAAATATGCTTTTCTGTACATAGAAAATAAAAATTTAAGACCATAGTGAAATAAATTGAAGAGCAATGCATTGTATGCATGCATTAAATTCTCAAATAATTAATGAAATAGTATATTTAAAAATAAAAAGATCCAACCAAGGGCCATGCATGGAGATAAGCTAGAACTCCTGCACAGATGTAGCCCATGGCAGATCAGTGTCCAAGTGGGTGCCCTAGTAATGGGAACAGGGACTGTCTCTGACATGAAATCAGTGGCTGGCTCCTTGATCACCTTCCCCTGAATGGGGAGCAGCCTTGCCAGGCTACAGAAGAAGACAGTGCAGCCAATCCTGTTGAGACCTGATAGACTAGGATCAGAGGGAAGGGGAGAAGGTCCTCCCCTATCAGTAGACTTGGAGAGGGGAATGGAAGGAGATGGACAGAGGATGGCTTTGGGAGGGGATGAAGGAGGGGACTATAGCTGGGGTACAAAGTGAATAAACTGTAATTAATAAAAAATTAGTTAAAAACAAAAAATAAAAACATAGTGTTTTTAAAAATTCATATTTTGTCTCATATTGTAAATGATTTTGTTAATTTATTCTGTTAGAGCTAATCAATTGTTTTCTTTAAAACTAAAGCTGAAGAAGGAAAGCTAATCTTTCTCTATTTTAGAAATGAAGGACAAAGGTAATGTATGGAAAATAAACATGTGTCATTTTGTTCTTTGTCAAACTGCTCTAATAATTTATCCTATTCAGAGGAAACACACTCTGGTGCATGCATGCATATGCCCACGCAATGCCATGCAGGTATTCACACACACAGCCAAGCCTGAACATGCAAAACAATGGCTCAAAATAGAATCTATCATATATGTTACTATGATATTTTTAAATTGTAGTATTACAAAACCTCTACCATGAATTTCCTATATTGATTTAACTGTAGCATCAATTATTTTTATCATGATTTGGTAAACTTCTTAGTAGCTAAGAGGCTTCCTTACTTATTAATCAATCAAGAATAAATAGAACTTTATTTAAAATGAGACTGATATTTTCATCTCCTCATGATTATTGACTGTAAGTTGCAGTGGTCATCCAGAGACCTTCCATTCACTCATTAATTTGTTGATTTATTTATTCATGCATCCATCCATTCAATAAACTACTTGGGGCATTATTGTATGAATCTTGAAAAATCTCATAAATTATTGAATGCAAATAAATGGATATTGTGTTTCTAAATATATCTAGGGCATGGAACACATAAGCAGGGTTAGCATACTAATATGTCATTGTGATTTTATGGAAAAGTTGATGAAATGCACCCAGCCAAGATTGGGAAAGAATAAAAGGCTTTCTGAAGAGTATTTTACTGAACAAAAAGTTAAATGATAAGTAGCTATCAGCCATGTGAAGTAAGGATGGTTTGCAGTGATTATATTCTAGTATGATAGAGCACTTTTAATCAAAGATAATGGGAAGACAGAAAGCTGAGTGTTGATACTCTAGTCTTGTGTGATTTAATGAGACATGGTAGAAAAGAGAGGGATGGAGAAGAGACCACATCAAGATGGCCTTGTTTGGCACAGCTAAAGAACACAGATGCAACTGAATAAGTGAGTGTAGGACAAGGCATTTGGTTTTTATGCTTCAGAAACAACTTTTGTGACATATTTTTTTTCTGTACAAGAGCATTTAATTCTCTACCATGATTGACATTTTTTGCCTATCTGACTAGAAGCAAGGAAGATGTACTGCCTGCAGCTTACCAGGACTGCATATTCTAGTCAGAATTCTTGAAGTAAAGTTATTTTTTTCACTTTTCCTGAAATAAATATGTAACTAATAGTGCTAGCAGCACTAGAAGGCGATCTCTCTTGGTTGTCAACCAAGTGACCTTTCTATTAACTACTTCATGTACTATTACATGATGTATATAGTCACACACTAAAGGACTGATCATACAAATCATAGGCAGTTCTTAGTGATAGAGTCTAGACAAGCAATTATACTTTTAGACAGTATCATGTGTTATAGAAAAATATTTTCATCAGACCTAGAGGCAGTCTTTCTTTTGCTATTTCCCCATTGTAAAGAGTCAGAAAACTGTAGTTAACTTAAAAATAATTTGACTTCAAAAGACCTTAGGGTAAGAGGAAAATACCAACAGTAATTAGCATCTTAATTACCTAGGATGTCCCAACAATAAAATCAGGATATGGAATTGTCAGTAGAACATAAAATAAAATGAAATCTTGCTCCAAGTTGCCTCTGCTCCCCAGAGAGTTTTCCTCTCTGACTTGGAAGAACTATTTCCTTCTGTATGAACTCATCCTCAGGAAACCTGTGTACTACGTGCATGCTTGTTTCAGTTACTTTCAGAAGGATTATATCTGATTAAAAGCAATGTTTGCATCTAAAGACAATAGCTTCTCCCCCATGAACTTGTAACTTCTAACATGTTAAAATATCTTACAGGGCATATACTGATTCTTATGTCTGCAGAAACATTAAAAAAACATAAAATTATTTAGGTTTGGGGCATGCAAATTTGTCAGAATGAAAAAAAATGTGAGTGCAGAGAGGATACTCCCCCCCCCCATTCTTTTCAGCTTTTGAAGGAATCCCATAAATCTACAGTTTTTTCCCAGTTTTATTGAAACAAAGCTGAACATTTATTTATATATTGTCTGTTAATGCTTTCACAATTTAATGTCAAATTTAGTAGTTACCATATACTGTTTTGTCCATGATCTAAAATTTTTACTATGTAACCCTTAAAACAAAACAAACAAACAAACAAAAACCAAAACCTTGTTGACCTTGACTCTTAACAGTAGATACTATAGCAAATAAAGTGAATCTGGAACCCAGACTACTGAAATGGCATCTTTGACATAGTTTTTCCTTTTAAAAATTTAAATGATTTTTCCTAGCATTTTTTTAATGTATTACAATTTATTCACTTTGTTTCCCAGCTGTAGCAACCTTCCTCCCCTCCTCCCAATCCTGTTCTCCCTCCCTCTTCACCTCCCCTTTCCTTCTACCAGTCCACTGATAGGAGAGGTCTTCCTCCCATTTCATCTGACCCTAGTCTATCAGCTCTCATCAGGACTGGCTACATTGTCTTCCTCTGTGGTCTGTTAAGGCTGCCCCCCACACTCAGGGGGAGGGGATCAAAGAGCTAGCCACTGTGTTCATGTCAGAGACAGTCCCTGTTTCCCTTGCTAGGGAACCCACTTGGAGACTGAATTGCCATGGACTACATCTGTGCAAGGATTCTAGGTTACCTCCATGCATGGTCCTTGTTTGGAGTATCAGTCTCAGTAAAGACGCTTGGGCCCAGATTTTTTGGCTTTGTTGGTCTCCTTGTGGAGCTCTTGTCCCCTCCAGGTCTTTCCATCTCCCCCTTCTTTCATGAGATTCCCTACACTCTGCCCAAAATTTGGCAATGTGTCCCAGCATCTGCTTCCATACCCTGCTAGGTAGAGTCTTTCAGAGGCCCTCTGTGATAGGTTCCTCTCCTATTCCCTGTTTTCTCCCTCTTTTCAATGTCTATCCCATTTGCCTTTCTAAATGGAGATTGATCATCTTACCCAGGGTCCTCCTTCTTGCTTAGATTCTTTAGGTGTACAGATTTTAGTATGTTTATCCTATAATATATCCACATATATCCACATATAAGTGACTACATACCATGTGTATCTTTCTGACACTAAGATACCTCTCTCAGGATGATCTTTTCTAGTTCCTACCATTTGCCTGCAAGTTTAAATATAAAGATTTTTTTTTCTTCCTATTTGTATCAGGAGTTGTTTCAAGACAAATCACAGATCAATGCATCCAAGTATACTTCCAGAGCCAGGAATGGGTTACATCTTGTTTAGTCATTAGCCAATGCCATTAGACTTACGCCTCCCAAACATGATGGGCGAATGCTGAAGCTAGTGGTTACTCTAGACAACCTGATGATCAGGACTGTTGCTGAAGACACAGCTAAGTAACAAATCAACTGGTGCCCAAATAGAAGCTTCACTCCTAACTTGCATTCGTGGTGCTTGAAGGTACTTTCCATGTTACTAAAAGAGAAGAGTATTCATCAATATCATCCAACTACAAAACATTCGACCTGCAGCATCAACCTGCCTGAAAGATGTGCTGGTGCATTACTGGCACAAACGTTATGGGAATAACGTTAGCACATGCTAGAACTTAAGAAGTTCAAACCAGACAACATACTGGCATTGAGAAGAGGTGGTACATACAAATTCCACACCTAATCAAGAAACTATTTCAAAGATGATTACTGTTGGGAAATTAAAGAACTCAGTTTATCCAACGGAGTGTCACTGGGTACTTAGAAGTAATTGGACCACACATAGGTCATTTAGGGATTTGTTTATTTTTGGGGTGGGGTGGGGTTTTGTTTTAGTTTTTTTTAAATTTTATTTTGTCTATTTGTTTGTTTTTGTTCTTGTTTGTTTTGGGGTGTAAAGAAAAAACATGAACTTGGGTAGGTAAGAAGATAGGGGCTATCTGGGATGAGTTAGGGAACAAGAAAACATGATCAAAATATATTATGTAAAACATTAAAAATAAAAAGAACATAAAACAAACAAAGTATACTTGCCTTTTCTCCATCCAAATCTGTGTGTGTGTGTGTGTGTGTGTGTGTGTGTGTGTGGCCTCTCTGAAGAGAAAAGCCTTTGACTAAGGTGACCAAATTTAGAAAATGCAAGTATGGGATACCTAGAAAGAAACTTGTTTAGAATGAGATTGTTTCATTTAATATTTAGGACAAGTATGTTTTATATATATGTGTGTGTGTGTGTGTGTGTGTGTGTGTGTGTGTGTGTGTGTGTGTATGTGTGTGTGTATTCTTAGCTAGTAGTCCTGTATTCCATTTCATAATAGCCATACTTCATACTTTTGTTAGATTTACCTGGATGGGACAGTCTTGCTTGTCTTTTTTCTATTTATAGTTTTTACATTTTTCTCTCAGATTTTCCAGGGCTTGGTTTCTGAGGAGTCTAATCTGACATAGCTAAAGATTCCTGTTATCTTCTCATAAATTTTAATAACTTCATTCTCCAATATTCTTGTTTGACTAACAAAATTCTGCGTTCATTAAAGCTGTTTCAGAAGCATAACACTGAGGATATTATATTAGATTCATATAAAAGTTACAGAACATCAGTAGTGCACGGGAGGAAGGATTGTAAACATGATGATAGGAAAGAACTGCAAGAACCGTATCTGGCCTTAGTCCTGGGATTCCTGAGGAAGCAGCAATAATAAGTCAGATCCCTACAACCCATGAAGGCATTGTAAGACATTAACAGGTTACTGTTAATGAAAGGCTTGAGGAAGATATTTCACAGTCTGTAGGCAGTCATTTCCTTCTATTGACAGTGTCTTTTGCTTTAAAAAGCTTTTCAGTCTCATGAGGTCCCAATATTTTAATTAATTATAGTTTATTCACTTTGTATCCCAGCTTTAGCCCCCTTCCCCATCCCCTCCCAATCCTACCCTCCCTCATTTTCTCCTATGTTCCTCCCCCAGTCCAATGATAGGGGAGGTCCTTCTCCCTTTCCATTTGACTATAGCCTATCAGGTCTCACCAGGATTGGCTTCTTTGTCTTCCTCTGTGGAATGGTAAGGCTGCTCCCCTCTCAGGTGGAGGTGATCAAAGAGCCAGCCCATGAGTTCATGTCAACAATGGCCCCTGGTCCTATTATTGGGGAATCCTCTTGGATACTGAGCTGCCTTGGGCTACTTTTGTGCAGGGTTCTAGGTAATCTCCATGAATGGTCCTGGGTTGGAGTATCAGTCTCAGAAAAGAACAATGTGCCCAGATTTTTTGGTTCTGTTGCTCCCCTTGTAGAGCCCCTGTTCCCTCCAGGTCTTTCTATTTCCCCCTCTTTCATAAGATTTCCTACCCCGTTTGTTAATTGTTGATCTTAGAGCCTGAGCTGTTGGTGTTCTACTTAGGAAGTTGTCTCTTGTGCCAATGAGTTCAGGGCTCTTCCCCACACTTTCTTCTATAAGATTTAGTGTGCCTGGTTTTATGTTGAGATCTTTGATCCACTTGGACTTTAGTTTTATGCAGGGTGAAAAATATATCTGTATTTGCATTTTTTCTACATGTAGACATCTAGTAAGACCAGCACCATTTGTTAAAGATGCTATTTTTTTTTTCCATTGCATGGTTTTGGTTCTTTTGTCAAAAATCAAGTGTCTGTAAGTTCATAGGTTTATTTTTGTATCCTCAATTCTATTCCATTGATCCACCAGTCTGTTTCTATGTCAGTACTATGCAGTTTTTATTACTGTTGCTCTATAGTACAGCTTGAGATCAGGGATGGAGATACATCTTAAAGATATTTTATTGTACAGGATTGCTATTCTGGGTTTTTTTTCCATATAAAGTTGAGAACTGTTCTTTCCAGTTCTATAATGAATTGTGTTAATATTTTGATGGGAATTACATAGTCTACATCTGACAGGGGGCTAGTATCCAAAACATGTGAAGATCTCAAAAATGAAACACCAACAAAATATATAGTTCAATTAATGTAGGAGGTAAACAGCTAAACAGAGAATTCCCAACAAAGGAATATCAGATGGCCAAGAAGCACTTAAAGAAATGCTCAACATCCTTAGTCATCAGGGAAATGCAAATTAAAACAACTCTAGATTCTATCTTACACCTGTCAGAATGATTAGATTAAAAAAAAATCAAGTGAGAGCACATACTGGCGAGGTTGTGGAGAAAGAGAAACACTCCTCCATTACTGCTGCTAGTGCCAACTTGTACAACCACTTTGGAAATTAATCTGGTGCTTTCTCAGAAAATTGGGAACCACTCTACTCATGATCCAGCTATGCAACCTCTGGGCATATACCTAAAAGTTGCTCCACCATACAACAAGGATACTTGCTCAACTATGTGCATAGTAACAGCCAGAAGCTGGAAACAACTGAGATGTCCCTCTATTGAAGAATGGATAGATAGATAGATAGATAGATAGATAGATAGATAGATAGATAGATACTGTGATACATCAACACAATGAAATATTATTCAGCTATTAAAAACAAGGACATCAGGAAATTTGCAGGCAAATAAGTGGATCTGGAAAAGATCATCCTGAGTGAGACAACCCTTACCCAGAAAGGCAAACAAAGTATAAACTCCCTTATAAGCAGATATTAGCCATATAATACAGGATAACCATACTTTAATCCACAGACCTAAAGAAGCTAATTACCAAGGAGCACCTAAATGGGATGCTTAATTCTCATTCAGAAGAGCAAACAGAATGTCTGTTTGGAAGCAGTTGAAGAGAGGGAAGGAGATAAGATCCTACCATAGATGTCCTCTGAAAGACTCCATCCAGCAGGGGATTGGATTAGAGGCTGAGATTCATAGCCACACTTTGGGCAGAGCACAGGGAATTTTATGGAAGAGTGGAGGGATAGAAGGACCAGGAGTGGCAGTAGCTCCACAAGAAGACCAACAGTGTCAACAAATCTGGGCCCAGGGATGCCCAAGGAGACTGATGCACCAATGAAGGACCATGCATGGCGAGGACCTAGGTCCCTACTCAGATGGAGCACATGAGCAGCTCAGTCTTCATCATGTGAGTATCCTACCAAGGGGAGCAGGTGCTGTCTCTGTCATGAACTCTGTTGCCTGCTCCTTGATCAGCCCCACCCCCAACCCCAGGGGAGAGTGACAGGGTTTGCCAGGCCACAAGGAAGAGGATACAGGCAGTCCTGATGAGACTTGATAGGCTGGGGTCCGTTGGTAGGGAGGAGGTTTCTCCTTTCTGAGGACCAGGGAGGGGAATCTGGGGAGAAGAGGAAAGGAGGGAGGGCAGGTCCAGTATAAGACAAGGGAGGGTACGATTGAGATGTAAAGTGAATAAATTAAAAAGTGTAAATTTAAATTTAAAACAATGGAAAACCGGATGATATAAATGAGAGTTTCTGGTTTTGTTAAAACCTCTTGACTAAACCTGTTGCATAAACAGTAGGTGAAGAGCCAGGCTAAGAAAGCTGAATTGCTTTTCCTGTCTGCAATCTGAAGCCAGCAGTGAGAGGGTACTGCTACACGTGGCCTTAAGCTGAGCGTGGGTTACCTTAACAGTGATTGGTCCTAAGTGTATCAGCCACAGGGAATGGAAATAATGATATTTAATTCCATTTAAATAGAATAAGTAACTTTACGGCCACTTCCATGTTTATAGCAATAATTACATCTTTTAAATGGAGTCTCATAATAGAGTCAGTAATTATTAGCTTCCTTATCAAGTTTTAAGTAGAACAAATACTCAAAGAGGGCAGTAAACAAGCTGTGTATTTACTTAAAATTACAGAATTGAATTTGCTTTCTAAATTGAGCTCTAGGTAGCAGTTAGTGGTCCTTATTCTAGTGTGTCTTTGAATGTGGTCCACATATTTCAGGCAAATAATTGGTTACTCAGATATTTAGGATTTCAAAATAAATATAATCAAATTACAAAGATCATTCTGTCTCACATTATTATATCAAAAATTCATAAATGTTGATGGGAGTTATACTTGGGAAAGAAAATAGTGAATAGATATGATCAAAATAACACAGATTTGTATATGACATTTTCAAACAAGAAATATTTTAAAAATTACAATGAACCTAAAGTCAAAATGAGATTAATCTTTATTTAATAAGATAGAAATTCAATTGCATGAATAGCATTATATAAATACAAAAGTATATATTTTCCATTGATTTGAAAGAAAAGTGTATGAGAGAGTTTTTATGGAAAAAAAGGAAAGGAGGAAATGGTATAATTATATATAATCTCACAAAATAAAAGAATTAATTTTTAAAAGCAAAGTAGTGCGAATAGGGTTTCTTAGATGAATTAGCATCCCGTGACCTTAACTTTTTAAATGCATTTAATCATCTATAGTCAATAATTTCACAATGAAAGAGTAAAATTTAAAAAGTATAGCACATGATGGGCGGTCTTTGTTATAATGTCAGGTATGTGACAGTTAAAGCTAATGGAAAACATCATTGTAAGCCATAGCAAATGAGCGCACCAACAAAATGACTTCTGCTATCAGCCGGGAGACTGTCTTGAATGTCAGTGGATACACCCTTCATTTGAAGTGTTTGAGCACTCAAATAAATATTTAATGAAAATATTATTGAACTATTCAGCTGAGTGAAATAAACTGATGGCATGAGTAACTAAAGAGGCTGACTTAATGTTCACTAAATGAAGTGGCATAATAATTTATTTTGCATATTATATGAGACTCCAGAGAGGTTTTGTACTTTTACACTTGCTAGCACTATTTAAAAGGTGCCATTATTGTCATTAGTATGAGATTTTAAGGTGTTTTTATGGTTCATGAAAATATAGAATACATTTTACAGGGAGAGAGAAGACCATCCACAATTTTCTTGGTAGAAACAAGGTGCCTCTCATTCTGAATGGTGGTTTTCCTCTAACACAGCTTTACTGAGATGTGCCAAAAATGTTAACTTTATGCTACATAAAATCACACACACACAAAATCTTTTTCTAGAGTGGAGTTTAAATACTCAAACATATGAGGAAGAAAACCCTTGAGATTCTCCCCTGAACTTTGTATTTTCAGAAAAATTGTACATTAGCTAAGTTAAGTCATGTATATTTTTAATTTCTCTTTTAATGTTCAACTTGGATGAAAGTTTAGAAACAGGTTTTAGAGAAGTATTAGAAAGCTATGACACTTCTATGTGCACTACCTATGTAGTTGTGATAATATGACGGCTGTGTGTATGTATGAAAGAAATAAGATACGGTGGAAAAAATACACTTTTCAAACATACTTTGAAAATATGGGAACAGAAATGATACAAAAATTACAAAAAATTAGAGACATAAGACAATATTAGAGAGTAAGGTATCTCTTTCTCTCTCTCTCTCTCTCTCTCTCTCTATATATATATATATATATATATATATATATGTATGTATATATCTACAAGTGTGTTTGTACCTTCACAGTTGTGGTGTTTTCTGTCAAGTTTATTCCCAGATTACAAAAAAAGAAAATATGTCACATTGTTTTCTAAGGGAGAGATATTACTAATATTTCCCAAGAATTTTTATTCTCAGTATTTGGTGGGAATCTAAAGAAGTGAATGCATGCGCAGAAACAGATTTAAGAACACTGCAGAATGAAAAAATAATAATGTTGAATAACTTTAACCTATGTCTCTCAGACTTCAGCAGCTTTTGATGAACAGGAGTCCATCAGCCAGGTGGGTGAGGACAGAAAGAGAAGAGAGAGGTAAAAGACTCCTCTGTTCGTCAGAAGGAGTATCTCTAGAGAGAGCACACATGATGGGCAACGGTGACAAACCCTTAGGTAGAGGAAGACAAGAACTACACTGGATGATCTTCTCTTTCCCATAAAGCTCACTGTATAATTCAACTTGGAAGGCTCAGTTTAAAAAATTCCTGGAAGAAGCAGCTTTAGGTTTAATTCTGAGATACTGAAAAACTACTTGTTAAAGGGAGAGAAGACTGTGGACTCCCTTTTAAGCACATTCTATTTTTAGTGTTTTCATACGACTTTATGTTCATTTTTATTTTTAATTTATTTAAATTAAATTAGCAATTTATATTCATTTATGACTCATTTGGTGTGTATGTACTCTATGAGTGGAGGTCAGAGAACTAAGTATGGTACTTGGTTCTGTGTTCTTCAGATTAGGATGAGGTTATTAGGTTCAAAGCAATCACCTACATTTACCTTCTGAGCTATTGTACAGGCCAATTTACTCTTAATTGTCCATCAGTTTTAACTTTTTGATTTTTTTAAAAAAATTATGGAAACGACAATATAGGAAATAGATCAACTTTAACTTAGAGAAAAGGTCTTACAACCCATGTAGTCTGCAATGTAGGCCTGACAGCACAATGAAAGACCATAGGGTAAGGAATGTATTTACCTGAGAACCAGTCATGCTGAGTTAAAATCACTATATGGAACATTTACTATAAAGGGACTCTCAAATAGATGAACTACTTGGTTGTTTCAACGTTTAAATAAGTAATTTTTCACTATTCTAATTGGTCTAGATCTGCTATTTAATCTTAATTTACCAAAAACACTGGTGCATTTGGAGTAAATATAGTCAAACTAAAAGAAAGTAAAACAAATAGTCTTTGTTGTAGACTACATCATTAGAAGTCTCATAAAAGGTTATAACTTGGGATGCTTTTACCAAAAAGGTTAGACCTAATCTTCAGTTGGTTAGTCAAGGAAGACCATCTTTGTTAATGTTAACACTATTAAATAACACTAAAAAGATTTAAAAATTCAATATGGACCAAAAATAAAAGTAAAAATCTCTACCTAAGAGTTCTGGTTCCTAAATCTGATTATTGTGAACTTCAGCTGAAATTTTTAATATTAATCATCAGTATTTCTCCTAAAATTTCTCCTAAATATAATGAAGCTGGGACAGAATTTGGCACCAGCAGTGTGGATGTGATGGGCCTATCCATGATGTTTTGTGGGAAGATTGTGAAAGTTCTTTGAATCTTGAACTGGAAAAGTTGTTGATGCTCTGGAAAGATCTTGGAAGATAGTACTGGGTGGAATTCAGACAGTGGAGGCCTGGCTTATGAAGTTTCAAAGAGAAGCAAGAACTCTATTGGGACTGTTCATATGATGTTTAGCATTGAAATACGTGGCTGCTTCTCTTCCAAAACTGAAAATTCAGATGTAAGTAACAAGAGAGCAGCGCCAGTGACGTGGAAGCTTCTAGGAAGATGGATTTCCCCCAGCTGGGGCTGAAAACTACTTGTGGTCAAAAAGAAAACAACATTCTCCCAAGCACTGCAGCTGGGGAGGGGCAGGGTCAACTGGCCCACTCTCGTGCACCTAGGGCCAGCTCTACCAACTGCCTCAGGTGGTGAGGAGAATGGGAGCAGAGGGCATCCTCCTGCTCCCACACCACTTCACACCTCTTGACAGACCAGCGGCAGGGCCAGCTCTCTAGCGCTCATTGATGCAGCCTGTGCAAGGGCCAGTCCTGCAGATCCAAAGCTGCAAGATCTCCATGACACAGGGCAACACAAGAATAACCCAGATGAATCCTGGTGAGGATGCAGTATTGATGGTGTAGCAGAAGCCGGAGGCCTCGAACCTGATCAATGACTCACTGCAATGAACAAGTAACGATGTGTGTAAACGGGTGTACTGTGGGACACACTGAGACACACTACAGCTTCTGCAGTAAGATTTTTTTTATGCTTTGTTTTATTTGTTTATTTTTGTTTTTTATTTTGTTTTGCAGGGGAGGTTGCAAGGACAGAGGGTGGATATGAAGAGTAGGGAAGATGAATGGGATTGCGGTGATGACGGGAAGCTTGCATAGAATCAATGAAATGTTTCTTTTTAAATTTAATTCATTTATATCTTTATTCACTACCTTTTATCCCAGATGTAGCCTCCTCCCTCTTATCTTCCCAGTCCCATCCACTCTCCCTCTTCTCCCCCTCTGCCTAGTCCACTGATAGGGGAGGTCCTCTTCCCCTTCCTTCTGACCCTAACTTATCAGGTCTCATTAAGGCTGGCTGAATCATCTTTTTAATAAAGAAATCAACATCATTAAGTGTCCTACATGAGTAGGACATACTTTCTACGGTCAGCACATAGAAGATGTTGGTCAGGGGAGCCAAAGGTGTATCTTAAACTGGCAGTTGAACTTCACAGTGTGTAGGAGTTTTCCATGATGTTCTGGATTTGAAGGCAGTAAAGACTCAAGACTGAGGAGATAATGGACAATGAATGAGTGTTGGGATCATGCACCAGTGACATATTCTCCAAAAAGAGGCCAAAAGCCGACCAAGAATGGGTTGTCTTGGTTGGTTTTATTGTTAATTTGATATGACTTAGTTTCAATCCGGAAGAAAGAATATCAGTTTAGTTTTGCCTTTACTAGACTGGCCTGTGGGAGACTGTCTTGACTGATAATTGAGATGGGAAATCTCAGCCAATTGTAGGCAGCATTTTCATTATGTAGGCAAGGCTGATCTGTGTAAGACAGCCAGTAGAGTGAGTAAGACAGCATTCCTCAGTGGCTTTGGTTTCTACTGAGTTCCTGCTTTGAATACCTTTGGTGATGGCTTGTGACCACCCACAGCTGTGACTGCTGTGAGGGGAAAGCCTAATAAACCCTTCCTTCCCCAGTTGCTTTTGGTCAGAGAGTGTTTGTGTTTTCCTGGTTTGCTTGTTTCACGCCAACAGAGTGGTAACTGTGACAGGAGTTGTGAGGGATACCTGTCATTATCTTGGCAGGTTCACTGGGCTATGGCAATGAGAAATGTTTAGGAGGAATCACCAATACCCTTTTTTTTTGTGTGTGTGTGTGAATTTAGATGATTTATTTCCACAGTTACAAAAGCATTCCATTCTTTCTCAGCCAGGACAAAAATTTTTAATGCAGATTATTCTTTTTAACAGTTTTCTGTAATGCTAACATGTGCCCAGAGATAAGTCTCCGAGATAAGGAGTCTACTGTTTTATGTTACTAAGGAAATTGCATCCAAAAATGGAAATCAGTATATTGACGTAAAGGTACAAAAACATCTCAAAATTTATTTCTAGGAATGTAAAGCTGAGGCAGGACACTGTAGCTAAATACTTAAGCTTGAAACAACAATCTTATAATACAGAAAAAGATCAATGTGGGTAAGTGAATGGTTAATTTGCTTCAAAGGAAAACTAGAACTACTATGTGCCTAGTATTTGGATATCAATTTTGACACAGAGAGAATTTTACTGAGAGTTCTTATCATTTCATGTCATTCCATGGAGCTCCCAGATAAAATTCTCAATGTACAATGTCATTTTGTTCTCTATTTCCACTGAATAAATCAACTTACAAAACTGCAGCACAAACCCAGTCACATATATTGAGGGCTGCTTTGATAGCAAAGGTCATAGAATTAAAAAATGGTCTCATTTAAAACAGAACACGTAGATCTTGCTTCTGTGTGGTTATTGAATAATAGGACTCACCTGTCCAGCATGACTTTTATGTCTTTGCAGGTGAAGCCAACAGGGTGAATCCGATACACTTTCAAGGCTCTTCACTGTCATATAGCTCTTCAAAATTGATTCAATATATTTTAAGAAGCATAATTCAAAAATCAGAAGGTGAGTTCATACATAGAATTGCTGTGAATATAAATCACTTCTGCTTTATTTACAGATGTGGATGGATGGTAAACATCCACAGTGAAGTTTTGATTTCTTATCTTCTCTCAATTTTTATGAAGAATACAAAATTCATATATATGTATATGTATATATATACACATATATATATTAGTTTTATTTTATTTATTAACAAAGTCTTGGATAATACAGGAAGACATTTTTATATACTTCATTAGGAACCAGCATGCTTAGGATAACAAGCAATTACATTTCTTTTATGGACAATTGTATGTTGCCTATTGTCAGTAGTCAAAATATTTTTAATTGGTTTTTGCTTTAGTGACTTTTAGGTCATAAAGATCTTATTATTAGAAAATGTAAGGAAAAATTGAACTCTGAATGAGAGGCTTTGTGTGGTGGGGTAAGATGATGGAACATTCTTGATATTCTTATCACAAATGCTCCTGCAATGAACTTGGGGTTTTTATTTTTAATTTTTATTTTTTTTTGTGGAGAGGGCTACAATATACTAGGAGCACAATCAAAGGAATTTTACATTCCCCATTTTGGTGTATCATATTACTTTTTCTAACTCTTTTCAAATACTTGTTTTTCTTATGATGCTTTTACGGCATGTGCTATTTTTCTATTATTTCCTTTTGAGTAAGCATAATGAAAAGGGTGACGAGAATACCTGATGTCAGAACATCAATAAGTAAAATTACACGAGTTTAGAAAGATAATCTTCCATATATTAAAATTTTTAAATTGTCTTTATTTTCATTAATAAATGTGCGAGTATCCTTACATGTCAAACTTAAAATTATTAGAAAACTCAGGGGAAGTATGTATTACATTAATAAAATTATGTCATGCACACAGATTTTTGGTACTCTTGATAAATGGAAGCAGCAATCACATTGTGTTAGAAGTTTCACCGCCATACCACTGTAGATAACCTTGAACTCTTTAACAGAAGTCTCTCTATTTGGTTACATCTTGAATTTGTTTTCAGTAGGTGGTGAATTAGGGAGCATATCTGAGGTAGACCGTCTTCACAGCATCTGTGATTGCTCTACTGATGAATATTATGGAAATCATGGAAAGTTGCATTCGTTTAAGACGTTTAAGTGTGTTTATTTTTATGCAAAATCAAATTTACCTAGCGACAGGAGATTGATGTGTGTACAAAGAGATAAAGATTTAATATTAACATGACACTATGAAATCTGTTTATGTACCACACAGAAAATTATACAAGTACTTTTCCTCACTAAAACAAAGTGTCGTACTTTAGAAGACTTTACCAATTTCCCTAACTTAATAGATTTCAACCTTGCTTTGTGCCTGTTTACTCCGACTTCATATTCTTTGCTTGATTTGATGTTTTGAATGTTGATGCATGACTGAGCATCAGATAAAAGTGATACAGGACACTCGGGACATGGTTGTACAGGTTTCACACCCATCTCATTACCTGGTTATTTTGAAGATTCTGGTCCATCCTTTGATATTTTTTTCCGGTTTTCTCTAAGCCTTTGGATTTACACACTAGGTTTGTTTTCCTGTTTATTTACCTTGTGTGTGCACATCTGTATATGTGCGTGTATTTGTGTGTGCAAGCGTTTTTGTAGGCGCAGCACATGCGCCTCTGTGTGTGAAGGTAATAGGCTGATGTCAGCAGCTTTCTTCCATGCCTCTTTACATTTTCCATTGAGGCAAGGCCTCTCAATTGAATCCAGAGCTTCTTGATTTTACTAGTCTACTCACTCTGCCTTTGGAACTGCAATAGGCTGCCATACTTACCTAGCATTTCTGTGGTTTATCGTGATCACAAGTGTAGTTCTCATGCTTACATAACAAGCATTTTGTCACTGAGTCATCACCACAGCCCTGATTTGTTTTTCCCCACTTGACCTTGCTTGCTCTGTGGCTGTAGCCAGGATAGCATTCTTGCTTTCCACAAGTACTTTAGATACAATACCTAGTTCCACATCATTCTCTTGACCTGTCACTGTCCCTACCAATGTCTACCTGAAATCTCCAGGTGAGGACAAAGTTCTTAGTAGTTAAAATATAAGTATATTAACAAATAGTTAAAAATAGTATATTAACAAATATTTACTGTAAAAACAAAACTGTGCAGAATATTTAAGAAAAAAGCTAGTTTTTTAAAAAGGTAGTGTAGATATTTAAAACACGAACATATTCAAATGTGAGTGTTTTTCCATATTTCAGAGGGTTGAGAAATCCACCACAGAGTTGCTTATATTATTTCAGCAATCCTGATTTTAAATTCAGGAAGATACCTGCAAGCTAGAAAGCTGAGCAAAGAGATAGCTTTGTTATTTCAGTGACACTTTCTACTTCACAGCTTTAATTAAAACAGATGTCTTATGAGAAGATTCTTTTAATTTACATAGAGTCCATGACTAAAATGAAGGCTTTCATTCTCTGAAAAAACTTTGGTGACCAGGAAAATGAGGCCAAGCTACCCAACTTCATTTAAGTCTTTTGAAATTTCAAACCTTTCTATTTGAAGTGCTTTTGACACTGTCTTTGGAGATAGGCTTTTTATATAGATTTGCACATGACAAATGCAAAGCTAGGGAAGGATTGAGGATGACAATTGCCCAATTCTTGATATCTATTCTAGAGCCTGTCAAGACTCCTCATCCAGAAGTGCAACAGTGTTTGTAAAAGCCTCCCAATGAAAGCCTCAGGGTCTATAAAGCCGATACATGAGTATCCTCCTCTCCTGACTCCTGTTAGAGGAGTTGTAACATAGTGTCCCATGTAGCATTTAGCTCTGAAAAACCCTGCAGTTATAGTTTCAAGACAAGAGATGGTTGTTGGTTATTTTGTGAAATTTATATTTAAAATTTTCCTACCCACAGGTTATTTGTAAGATTTATGATGTTTGCCCTTGTGAAGAATCTATCTACTTGAATGATACAAAATGATACCTTTCTTCCTGCTTTGAGATTCCTCTCTTTTCCTTAGTTTCATCACTCTTATTCTTGCCATGTTTAGTTGACTCTCCTCAGGTATCCAAAGAAAATATTTTCTTCTCTTTCTTTTGATACCCTTCACACCAAAATATCACCATATACATTGCAAAAATACTGAGAGGAGATTTTCCCCTGTAAACACACAGTATAGTATTTCACACAAAATGAATATTGCCATTACTCCAAATACTGATTGATAAACCTAACTTTTTAACAGGAAGTGGTGCAGCAGCCTCATACAACATTAGAGTTCATTTCCTAAATTGCTTTTCTGACACTGCATATATTATACATGGACTTTAAGTACTTTAATTGAAACTAGGTTTGATATATTATCTTTAGAAAGTTATAAGTATGCATAAATTTAAATAACTTTAGTGATACTCCTTTTGTCTTGGATAAAGTTAAAGAAAATAGTTTAAATTTTCTTTATTGCAGAGGGTGGGAGAAAACCACCAAATAGTGCGTGTAATATAGTGAATGCCCAACATTAACACCAAGTAGACTGAAACAACTTTAAATAAACATTTTGAATTATTGTAACTTTAAATGTTAAAAAAATAAGATTCCTGTCATACGTTCACTGCACATCCCATCTGTCTTTCTAAATGAGGATTGATCATCTTACCCCATGTCCGCTCTCTTGATTATCTTTTTTAGGTGTATAGATTTCATTATGTTTATCATATCGTATAGGTCTATATAAGCAAGTATATACCATGTTTGTCTTTCTCCTTCTGGGATATTTCACTCAGGATGATCTTTTCTAGATCCCACCATTTGCCTGCAAATTTCATGATTTCCTCCTTTTTGATTGCTGAGTAGTATTCCATTGTGTAAAAATACCACAATTTCTGTATCTGTTGATGGACATCTGGATTGTTTCCAGGTTCTGGCTATTACAAATAGAGCTGCTATAAACATGGTTGAGCAAGTATCCCTTTTGTGTACTTGAGCAAACTTTGGGTATATACCTAGCAGTGGTATAGCTGGGTCTTGAGGAAGCACTATTCCTAATTGTCTGAGAAAGCGCCAGATAGCTTTCCAGAGTGGTTGTACCAGTTTACATTCCCACCAGCAGTGGAGGAGGGTCCCCCTTTCTCCACAAACTCTCCAGCATGTGTTGTCCCTTGAGTGAGTCTACTGAAGGCATCTGAAAGACTCTAACTAGCAGTGTTTTCAAAGCAGATACAAAGACTCATAACCAAACCTTTGGCAGAGTACAGGGAATCATATGAAAGAAGGGGAGTTAGTATGATGGGGAAAGGATAGGAGCTCCACAAGGACCAATATATGGGCACAGGGTCTTTTCTGAGACTGACATTCAACCAAGGACCATGTATGGATATAACCTAGAACCTCTGCTTGGATGTAGCCCGTGGTAGCTCAGTAACCAATTGGTTTCCCATAGTAAGGGGAACAAGGACTATTTCTAGCAGGAACTCAATGGCTGGCTCTTTGACCTCCCCACCTCCCAACGGAGGAGCAGTCCTGTTAGGCCACAGAGGAGGACTTCGCAGCCAGTCCTGAAGATACCTGATAAAACAGGATCAGATGACTGGGGAGGAGGTCCTCCCCAGTCAGTGGACTTGGAAAGGGGCAGGGAGGAGAGGGGGGAGGCAGGGTGGGAGTGGGAGGGAATGAGGGAGGGGAATACAGCTGGGATACAGTGTTAATAAAATGTAACTGATAAGAAAAAATAAAAATTAAAAAAATAAGATTATAAAAATATTCAGTACAAAATTTTAAAAGGCTTATATTTATAAATGAGTATATGTCATGTGTGTCTTTTTGTTTCTGGTATACTTCACTCAGGATGATCTTTTCTAGTTCCCATCATTTGCCAGCAAGTTTCATGATTTCCTTGTTTTTAATTGCTGAGTAGTATTCCATGGTGTAAATGTACCTCAATTTCTGTATCCATTCCTAAGTTGAAGGACATCTGGGTTGTTTCCAGATCCTGGCTATTATGAAAAAAGCTGCTACAAACCTGGTTGAGCAAATGTCTTTGTTGTATACTTGAGCATATTTGGATATATGCCTAAGAGTGGTATAGATGGATCTTGAGGTAGCACTATTCCTAATTGTCTGAGAAAATGGCAGAGTAATTTCCAGAGTGGTTGTACAAGTTTACATTCCCATCAGCAATGGAGGAGGGTTCCCCTTTCTCCACATCCTCTCCAGCATATGTTGTCACTTCAGCTCTTGATCTTAGCCATTCTGTTGGGTGTAAGGTGAAATCTCAGGATAGTTTTGATTTGCATTTCACTGATGACTAAGGGCATTGAGCATTTCTTTAAGAGCTTCTCAGCCAGGGAACTTCCCAGAGACTCATACTCCAACCAAGGACTATTCATGGAGATAACCTAGAACCCCCGCACAGATGTAGCCCATGGCAGTTCAGTGTCCAAGTGGGTTACATAATAATGGGAAGAGGGACTGCCTCTGACATAATCTGATTGGCCTGCTCTTTGATCACCTCCCCCTGAGGGTGAGCAGCCTTACCGGGCCACAGAAGATGACAATGCAGCCACTTCTGATAAGAACTGATAGACTAAGATCAGAAAAAAGGAGAGGAGGACCTCCCTATCAGTGGACTTGGGGAGGGACATGCATGCAGAAAGGTGAGGGAGGGTGGGATCATGAGGGGAGGAGGGAGGGGCTTATGGGGGGATACAAAATGAATAAAGTGTAATTAATGAAAGTTAAATAAAAAATTAAAAAAAGAGCTTCTCAGCCATTAGATATTCCTCTAATGGGAATTCTCTGTTTTGCTCTGTATCCCATTGGATTACTTGATTTGTTGCTTTTTAAGCTCTTGAGTTCTTTATATGTTATAGATATAAATATAGATATATTTATATTATATATTACATATATATTCTTTACATATAGCCCTCCTTTCTCAGTCTGTATGCTGTCATTTTGTTCTGATGACAGTGTTCTTTGCTTTACAGAAGCTTTCAGTGTCATAAGGTTCCGTTTATCAATTGTTGCTCTTAGAGCCTGTGCTCATGGTGTTCTGTTCAGAAGTTGTTTCGTGTACCAATGATTTCAAGGTTCTTCCCCACTTTTTCTTCTAACAGGTTTAGTGTGTCTGGTTCTATGTTGAGGTCTTTGATCCACTTGGACTTTAGTTTGGTGCAGGGTGATAAATATGGATTTATTTTCATTTTTGTACATGTAGACATCTAGTAAGACCAGCATCATATGATGAAGATGCTATCTTTTTTCCATTGTGTGGTTTTGCCTCACTCATAAGTGAGTATTAGATATATAATATAAAATAAACATCCTAAAATCTGTACACCTAAAGAAGCTAAGCAAGAAGGAGGACCCTGGGTAAGATGATCAATCCTCATTCAGAAAGGCCAATGGGATAGACATCAAAAGAGAGGGAAACAGGGAATAGGATAAGAGCCAACCTCAGAGGGCCTCTGAAAGACTCTACCCTGCAGGGTATTAAAGCAGATGCTGAGACTCATAGCCAAAATTGGGCAGATTTCAGGGAATCTTAGGAAAGAAAGGGGAGATAGAAAGACCTGGAGGGGACAGGAGCTCCACAAGGAGACCAACAAAGCCAAAAAATTTGGGCCCAAGCGTCTTTACTGAGACTGATACTCCAAGCACCATTCATGGAGGTAACCTAGAACCCCTGCACAGATGTAGCCCATGGCAATTTAGTTTCCAAGTGGGTTCCCTAGCAAGGGGAACAGGGACTGTGTCTGACATGAACTCAGTGGCTGGCTCTTTGATCACCTCCCCCTGAGTGTGGGGGGCAGCCTTAACAGACCACAGAGGAAGACAATGAAGCCAGTCCTGATGAGAGCTGATAGACTAGGGTCAGAATGAAGGGGAGGAGGATATTCCCTGTCAGTGGACTGGAGGAGAGGGATGGGAGGAGAAGAAGGAAGAAGGGTGGAATTGGGAGGGGTTGAGGAAGAGGGCTACAGCTGGAAAACTAAGTGAATATATTGTAATCGATAAAAATAGATAAATAAAAAGGAAAAAATAAAAGGCTTTTATTTGTAGTCATTCAAAACAAAGAAGAAAAATCTAAATCATTGATTTCAAAGATCACCAATAATCAGAATAATTACCACGGCATGACTAACATGAACTTTTCATCCCTTGAGTATCTCAATGGACAGAGGCAATAGATTTCCAAGGAAATGAAAATTTATGATTCTCCTACCCTAAAAATCTGATTTGCTAATTTTAAGTTATCAAAGTTCTCTATTTTCTGGGATACGTTCACCTCAGAATTGAAAATCGTTCAAATTCAAAATTCCATTCAATTTAAATTGAAATATAAAACTCTTCCTAGTACTTATCAAAGGTAACTGACATTCAATATTAGATTTCTACATATCCTAAAATAAAATATTCAAGCTTGAGTTGAATAATTTAGATGTTTTCTGACTAGCTAGAGATGTGGTTTATAGGGAGGCCTGTAAAAATGTGTGTTGTGAGATATGTGTTCATTACTCTACACTTTCAGCATATGCAACACTGTAAAAATGCCCATCACTGAAAGGCTGCTGCAGGCAGAAAAGTTATGTAACATTAGTTCAGGACTTTGTTCATATTCTACTTATAGTTATCACATCCAACTGCACTGGTTTCATTTCCAAGCTTGTAGCAGCCATATTCTACTGTAGAGATTGGGTTCACCAACAGGCTGCAAACTTGCTGTTTCGGTTGATTTTTTCCTAAAGAATTTTTTTATTGAACAGGTACATTCCCATGCTGAAATTCTCAGTGATTGTGCCCATTAGTGAGTGACTGACTGAAATGTTTTGCAGGCCTGATCCCTTGCCTCGGTGTGGAAGCCCGCTGTGTCCTTTACTCCTTTTGCAGAGTTCCTCAAAGGACCAGGCTGAGGCTGTTCTTCTGACAAAGCCTGATTCTCCACCCTATGCTGGTCACTGGCTGCTGGGAACTCTCCCTCCCTACACCATCTTCATAGGAACCCCAGGAAAATTGGGCCAGAGTTTAGAGTCAGAAATTCAGAAGGGTATGACTAGCTAGAAAGAATAGAATCCCATATGTGGAAATCCACCCAAAACAAACCCTCCACTGTTGTGGAAAGGGCTTTGTAAAGATGGGGTTGTTCCTTTTCAGGTGTGAGCAAACTATCCAACTCACCCAGGTTCTGGGAATAACATAGAATTTGAATTTGGGTCCCTCCCAGGTCCAGAGAAGCCTTGCTTGTTTTGCTTTGGATGTTACAGCTCCTGGCTTGTGAACTGTAGAGGGATTCTGCTGCATTTGTGGCATTTTCTGCTTCTGGATTTTGTTGAGTCTACTCTGAAGAATAAAAGTGTCTATTAGATGTGCAGATTTAAGGGCCGCAACACACAATGGCTAAGCTGTGGTTTACATTTACACAATTCACTCATTTGGCTTTTTTATATGAACATCTTCTCATTGCTTATACCTGTGTGACTGAAAAGAGAATGCTTGTGTGGTTTCTTGCAAAAATGCGGCTTACCATTGTTTTCTTTTGTACAGTGATATGTAATGCTCTTATGTTTCTCAAGTCCCCTGTAAGACATAAAAACTGGCATTTACAAACATTTAATACTGTCTCTTTTAGAATTATCAAGACTTTGATCTTCAGGGATTCCAGGCTTTAGGAGTTTCTGATCATGAAGATTTTCTGTTTTTTTTTTTTTTTTCTATTTCAATATTCAGGATTAAGAAGATTCATTAATATAACCTGACCACATATAAATGTATCTCAAATTTATGCATGATACATCTTTCCATGTTGATGCACACTACATTTGGATGTTTTTAAATTTCAATTTGTATTAGGGTCACCAAGAAATGCTTAGTTTTTCAGATTAATGTCCACCAATCTACATGTCTAATGAGGTCCTAGGTGGTTTTCAAGTGAGTTTAAGGACATTTGAGTATCATTGGGGTACATTATAGGAGGCTGAAATTATACAGAAATATTGAACTCCTTTGTGGAGAGTTCTGTGTGTAAGAGGAAAGAACATTTGTATGTGGAAGAAAAAGTCTGCAAAATGCTTGCCACTAAGACACCTTCTCATTCGAAAGAGTTCTGTTCATCAGAAGCTCCTTTTCCTTTTTAAGCTTTGGCAGAAATTGGGATGTGCACATCTATGGACAAGAACTGGGCATAGATGTAATCTCTTTGTATTAAAAAAACGATGAGGTATTAAAAGATTTTAAGGATATATAGATTAGAGAGAGGCCAGGGAGAATTCAAGCAGAGAAGAAAAGAGAAGCAAAGCTAAATCTCTAGCAGTGGCAAGAGCAGAGTGGGCCTAAGGAAAAGAAAAATGTGTTAGGGATTGTTGAGCAATTAGCTTTGGCTATGCAAGACTATGAATAATTAAATATGCCTTGAGGTGCAAGGATCTTCTGTCCACATGAGAGCAGCAGCCGTTTTCACCTAAGTAGTAGAAAGCTGGGGCAAAGTGAGACTTGCTAAAGTCATCTCAGAAATATGACTAAAATGCTATTAACTTTGTATTCTACCTCAGCCAGCATCATGATGCTGCTTACTTTGTTTTGTTTTCACACCTGGGATACATAAACACTTCAAGCTGTCAACTGAGTAGAAAGTGAAGGATGTAGTAGCATAGGGGCAAATGAATCAAGAAAGAGCAAGAATCTCTTCAGAAGATGAAACATCAAGAAGCTTCCAATGTTTCCAGAGACATATCCAGATTAAGGTCATGGTGTCCGGACTCTTCCTTGTTTACATTAATTTTCAGTTTTATTTATCTTTGCTGAAATAACAGAAGACTGACATTACTAGCTAATTAGGTAAGGAAGGAGAAAATATTTTATAAAAGCAGGGTAGTAAATAATACAGAAATCTTTGCATTATTTTAGTAAAATCATTACTTTCCTTTTCTAATTTTATATATATTTTCAAACTGGAAATATAAAAAATTGTAAACACATTATAAAGTTAGCTATGATAGCAAACTGCACAGATACTTGGTACCTGTGCATGTTTTACCTGTGAATGTTCACATACTTTTCACATTAAAATGAATAAAAAAGCTCTTAATTCTATATTTTTGTAATAACAATTTTTTAATTTAAATTTATTTCATATAATTTATTCACTTTACATCTCGATTGTAGACCCCTCCCTCATCTTCCCTGATCCTTTCTGCTCTCCTTCTCTGCCCCCATATTCCTCTCCCCTATTTCTCAGAAAGGGGGAGCTCTCCTCCCCTACCATCTGATCTCAGCCTATCAAGTCTCATTCAGACTGCTTGCATCCTCTTCCTATGTGGCGTGACAATGTGCTCCCTCCACCCCACCTCCATCAAGGGGAAATAATCAAAGGGCACACAACCAAATTCAGGTCAGACACAGCCCCTGCTCCCCTTACTAGGATACTCACATGGAGACCGAGTTGCCTATTTGTACATCTGAGCAGGGGTCTAGGTCCTCTCCATTCATGGTCCTTGATTGGTGCATAAGTCTCCTCAGGCACCCCTTTGCCCAGATTGTTGGATCTGTTGGTCTTCTCATGGAACTTCTGTCCCCTCTGGGTCCTTCTGTCCTCCCACTCTTTCCTATGATTCCTTGCGCTCTGGCCAGTTTGGCTGTGGGTCTTAGCATCTGCTTCAATTCTCTGCCTGGTGGAGTCAGAGGACATTTATGGTAGGCGCCCATCCTATTCCCTCTCTTCACCTGCTTCCAGTGTCTATTCTATTTGCCCTTCTGAATGAGAATCAAGCATCCTCCAGAAGGGGCTTCTTGATATTTAGCTTCTTTAGGTCTGAGGATTGTAGTATGGTTAGGCGTTATTATATGGCTAATATCCACTTATATGTGAGTATATACTATGTGTGTCTTTCTGGTTCTGGGTTACCTCAGGATGATCTTTTCTAGTTCCAATCATTTGCCTGTGAATTTCCTTGTTTTTTAATGGTTGGATGTTTATACATCCTTGGATTTCGGTTTATTGGATTTGCGCTGTAGATATGGCTCACGTTGGCAGCATGTCCTCGCAATTAATGGCTTTTTGCACTAATCAGACATATTCCTTTGAGAGAACATTTTTTTAAGTTGCCTTATTGAAGTCAACTTATAATTACTTTTTAAGTACTTTAAAACCATTATCTTTAATCATGACATAAACTATACGGGTGTACGCAGTAATACTTGCTTTAATTTTTTTCATGTTTGTACACTTTAAAATAATAAGACGGAACACTTCAGAGCTGCCGTGTTCAGGGTAAAATTCATTACTTATGACTTGTTTGATGCAAAATTAAGCACGATAGTGTCAGGCCAACCAGCTCTATAGAATGTGATGGGAATAGGGAATGTACACTCAATTGTTGTTTTAATTTTAAGACATCATCCTAATGATCAGATGTTAGTATTTATTTTTATAATTTTGTCTCCATGTTTTCAATATTTTGACATTATTACTATTACTATAATATATTTAAGTCTCTAGACTACTGAACTTCAGAAATAGGACTGAATTAATGAGATGTCTGAACTTAATTATAAATACATACACTAGCCGTTGCAGACACAACACGAAATAGAGTCAGGTCTCTGACCTTCTCTGTTTCAGAATCTATATTTTAATGAGATGACAAGGATATTTTATTTGTGTTCTAATTTTGCTTATCCAAACCTTTTTATTTTATTTTTTTACGCATTAATGGCAGCTTGGCTGAGTTTAATGACTTTGTTAAATTTTCATAAATTTGTCAATAATTGAAGCATTGTTTCTCAGTCAACAGAACCCCTTCTTATGTACATTGAAACTCCCTTGTAAACTACAAGTCTTTTGCAAAGTACCAAAGTTCAAGTGTCTGGGCCTGGAGGTAAAGGCTTGTAATAAACATAATCACAGACTCTTTGGCAAAGTACGTGGGACCCTTTGCCTGAAGATGGCTTCATTTGACTTAAACCAATGCTCTGGAGTCCAGGTAGTTTAGGTTTGGGCTGCGCCAGAGAGCTGCAACAGAACATCCTGGTATTAAGCAACATCTACCAAGCCCTCTAGGTGAACAGGTGTCAGTTTCCTGTGTCGAATCACAAAGCCTGTGTGTTTAATGATTCTGATTTCTCTCATGACTGTGATGTGTGAAAGGAAAAAAGTCAGATTTTATAAACAAATGAACAAATTGTCAATTTTAGCTATCTACAACTCCTCAGCATTAATTAACTCTCCACATGTATAATTTTCTCCCCAGGAAAGTAGGACTAATAACTCTTTATACTGCCCTAGTTTTAACAGAGGATTAACAAAGGTAACAAGGTATGCAAAATAGAGATGAACAAGCAGTCAATAGTACCGACTTCATAATACTGACAACGTTCTGATTATTAAAAACATCATTTCTCTGTTCTCCCCCCTCATTAATATAAATAGTTACATATGGCAAAATGGGCAATTCAGATGTAAATAAGAAATCAAGTTGTAAAAACATAGAAGCCTCACATAATCAGCACTCAACTTAAATACAAGACACTTCCATCCCAAGGAAGTTTACGAAGCCCATTCCAAACAATAAGCCTTCCACACGAAAGGCAAACATCGAATTTGTTTGGCCAGTTCATGAAACTGACATTAATTGAATCCTATAGTGTAAACTTCTGTATGTTAGGATTGTTTGGGTCAGGCCTGTGCCTTTTATCATCTAGTGCTGGGATCCAGTGAGCACAGAAAGTCTGAGGAATAACCAAATCTAAAGTTTCATGGTAAGGTCAGTCTCTTGGTGAGTCTTTGTTTCTGGCCATTAACCTCCATGTCCCCCCTTTTTTTTCTCTAGTATTTTATTTGGTATCTCCTCCCACCACCACCACCACCATAGGTGAAGCTGGGGACTGGAACATCTAAAGAGGCAGCAGTAAGAAGCATGACCATTCTTCACCTGAAGTAGAGTGGTAATTTTTTATTTTTTCTCATTTACACATGAACACTGTGTATATTTATGGGTACAACATAAATGCTTCAACTCCTATTTATGTTGTGTAAGGAATCCTTTAAGATTAATTAAAACATCCATCATCTAAAACACTTATCATTTCTTTCTGGTGCAGACATTAAAACCCTTCTATTTGAAAATGTATGGTGCACTGTTGTTAACTGCAATCACCTTTCTGTGCAAATGGACGCCAAAATAGTTTTTCTGTATTACTTACTCAACTACTTGGTACTTTGACCAACATCTCATTCCCCTCTTCTCTTTGTCCCCTCAGCTTCTTATAGCCACAATTTCATCCTGTTTCTATAAAATGTTTTCAGAGACTCCATAAATAAGTTAGCTGTCATGTTCATCCTTTCTCAGGATGACTTAAGTAACTTGTCGACAGTGAGAAGATGCCCTGAAGCAGACAACAGGCTCCAGGGGAGTGCTCAGCAGTGGTGAGGCATGAATGATGAAGGGTCTAAGCAGACCATAATAATGACCAAAATGTTCTTTCTGACGACAATAGTTAGAGATTATTCAAGGTTTTTTTTAATTTTTATTATTAGTTACATTTTATTAACTCTGTATTCCAGCTGTATCCCGCTCCCTCATTCCCTTCCAATCCCACCCTCGTGCCAAATATATTTGGTCCTTGTGGAGCTCCTATCCTCTCCATGTCATACTAACTCCCCCTTCTTTCATTTGATTCCCTGCACTCTGCCCAAGGTTTGATTATGAGTCTTAATATCTGCCTTGATACACTGCTAGGTAGAGTCTTTCAGAGGCCCTCTGTGGTAGGCTCCTGCCCTGCACAAAACTGAAGTCCAAGTGGATCAAAGACCTCAACATAAAACCAGATACTCTAAATAAGTTAGAAGAAAAAGTGGGGAAGAGCCTAGAATTCATTGGAACAGGAGACAACTTGCTGAACAGAACAGGCTCTTCCAACAGCACAGGCTCTAAGAGCAACAATCAATAAATGGGACCTCATGAAACTGAACAGCTTCTGTAAAGCAAAAGACACTGTTGTCAGAACAAAACAACAGCCTACAGACTGGAAATGGATCTATATCTGACAGAGGGTTGATATCCAGAATATATAAAGAACTAAAGAATATAAAAAGCAATAAATCAAACAATCCAATTAAAAAAATGGGTTACGGAGCTAAACACAGAATTCTCTGTAGAGGGATATAGAATGGCAGAGAAACACTTAAAAGAGATGCTCAAGTTTTGATCAGTTAAAGTAATCTCTTGAATCTGCAGGTAAGGCAGCATAATTCATACTTCCTAAATTATAGTGTGAAGCCCATGTTTTGTGTTAATCCTACATAGATCACAGGGAGACATTCTCTCAGACCTTTTGTCTTCTCACCCTGGTTTAAATATCAAAATTGCAGTGTCTTCTCTTCTCCAACACACAGAAGCTATTACTGTATCTTTTCACTTTAAGTACACGCTGCTGTTTGACAAGTTTCTCAGTCCTGTAGGTATGTATAGAGTAGTTGAAGGGAAAATGACATCCATCTTTACAATGGTGAGTTCTCTTTTACAGGAATATGGTTTCCCTAGGGTTGTCAAGGTTCATCTATGATTTTCAGAAAAGCCTTATAGTTTTTCTTTTCACATGGATAGAACCACCTTTGTTGCTATGTTACTTCTAAGAAACTGTAGTACACATTTAGCATATTTTCTGTATTTCTTCTTTATACTTTCCATGTGATAAAATTATGGATGTAAAGAAATCTTACATATTAATTTTTATCTGAATTTTTTACCTATCTAATTTTGTTATGTGATTAACATTGGAAAATATCTCCACACAAAATTATTGTGGTATGAAAATAATTACAGTTTTAAATTCTGCATACAGCATTTTGAGTTTAGCTAATTAAGTTTCATTTAATTTAAACTTGTTCATTTTTAAGTTACATAAAATATCAGTTATAATTGTTAATATGTAACATTACATTACTTACTTTTTGGGCTTGCCGTTAATTTGCTACAGGTTTACAAAACCTTTTGGTTCCTCTCACACGGAACAACTCTCAGGAAGCTAAATATCCTGTGACAGCCAGTGCTTCCCTAGATTCAGTCAACCATGAGAGCAAGGCAGAAAAGTCTAGTCCAGTAAAGCACACTCAACTCAGCCACTTTTTGATTACAAGAAAGAAATCCCTGAGTCCTCTCACATTTGATGGAAACAATGCAGTTTCCTCAGTTAAAGAAAACATTGTAAGGGACCCTTTGAACTTATCATTAAAGCAAGATAATGGACACAAACAAGGTACATATTTTGGGATGTAATGTTATTTATTAATCGTATCATGCTTTAGATATTGTTATCATGCTTTTACTTTTTCATTCAAAATTCAGTGGCATATAATGCTATATAGAAGAAGCCTTAGTACTTTTAACTTCTCTATGTTATTACATTATGAACATATTAAAATGCTTATTATCCTTTTAATTAAATTTAACTTACAAATTTTATTTTTCACTGAAATAAAAAGTAGTTTGAACACTCATAAATGATTCATGTCACTTTGTGAGACTGTTGATAATATATATGCAAGGGAGAAATTACTGAGAGATGGTATGATGGTATGATGTCATTTTTAAATAGACAGTTTATTTTTATTTTTATTTTTTGCATTAAGCACCAAGTCAGAAGCCTGGTCTGTATTTTATCCTTTTCATTTTAATGAAATGAATTTTTTTTCACTCTCCTGACAATTGACTTTCTCACCTATTTTTAAATCTTTGATTAAATTTTATTGCAGGAAATTATATATTGAATGCAAACATTTTCTCTATAGAATAAAAACTGTCATGTTTAATTCTGACTTTGAATAAATACCACATTACATTCTTTAAAGAGCTAAACTCTGTAGTTTCTGCAAGAAATGCTGGTTTCCTTATGGGACAATGGAATTAGAAACCAGTGTGTGGGTGGTAGATGCGTTTGTTGGTTCTAGACCCACTCAACTGCCAGAACACACGTGTGCACAAATACTTGTAAATCTTTCTGTGTGTAACCATCTGTAGCTTTGTGACTTACTCTGCTTTCATCTTCCCTCCATTACCGTGTGGAACATCTGTTTCCTTAAGTGTATCTTCCTTCCCAGGGCAGGCTGACTCCCACAGTTGTGGGGCATTCATTTGATTGTTCAATTCTAGTGTAAAATAATAGTGATCTTACAGTCACTACCCTGCACATTGCCTGTAATCATATATATCAACTAGTTTTCTATGGACCTCGACATGTAGCATATAGCTTGTATCACACAGGACAGTATAGAGATGCCTTTGCTTTGGTTCTCAAAACAGCATGCATTTTTAATGTAACTTGGACTGGCATCTTGAGCTCTTATCCTATTGCTTCTTATGTTTGAAATTTATCAGTTGGACTCTTATGTGTATTGTCCATTTTTTACCCTACATTATCCATGTTATCTTTTCAAATATTATCTGTATTAATCATCACTTTGTTTCTTCAATGTATAATTTATGCCTCCTCTATAGTTCTGCCTTTATTTTTTATGTTGTGTTTTTATAAAAAGTCTTCCCGTTATATACATGGTGCCATTTTTCTTGTTCACACTGTGTGTGAAATTACAGAGATGTTTTGAGCTTATGGATAATGTTAGTATTTTCCAGAGAGAATTTACTTTTTCATCTGGAAGGCATATGACATGTCTAATTAATACAACCAGCATTTGAAATGATCACAGCTGGGCTTTACTCTCTGGCTTATTTTCAGTTCAGCTTTAATTATAATTTGTAGCCCTTTAGATTCCCAAGCCTCAGTTATGTACCAGAACTCTCACTCACTGGCAGGTCTGATTTTCATTTTGTTTGTTTCCTCACTCTACACCCATGAGAAAGTTCTGCTGTGTTTTCAACCTCTCAGTAATAGCTTTTGAATCATCAATAAGCAAGGGTAAAAGAAAAAGCCATATTCAGGGCTCTATTTACAACTTTGACTTCATGCTTTCCTAATATAGGATTATATAAAATCCTGTTATTCATCATTCATAATATAATTTTAAAATATTTTGTCCAATTTTCTAGTGTTTCAAGAGAAGGTTGCTGCATGAGTCCGCTCCCTGCCCCCATTCCTGTACTATAAAACACTTTCTTGTTCTGCTAAGTTCTGCCTTTGCACCTAGGCTGCTTTTCTTTCTCTAAATCACACTTATTTACACAGTAAGAAGTGTTTGGACTTCTGGATGTTTAGGTTGGTCTCACTTTGGGGATTTTGGTTTTCAGTATGTCTTGCCCCAAAGAATGTAGTGTTTCTAATATCCAGTTGACAAGGTTTGACAAAATTCACCAGAAAAAAAAAAATCATAGTCAGGCTTCTTTTTCTCTATAGAGTCCAACCTCACTGGGTTCTGACCCAATGAACTCTTGCATCCTGCTCAGTTTTCAGTGACTGCAAAATTTCCTGTAGTCTACAGCCATACTTATGCTCATGAACAGAAGCTTTCTTTAAAGACTTTTTACATTTTTAACTTTTATTTTTCTCAGTATGGAAAAGTCTTAAGCTTGACTATTTCACAGGATTGACCCTTGTGTTTCAATTTCAAAGCTGATATTCTTTATTTCCATTTTTATTTTAACTTTCTTAAATTCTATTCAGTGAATCCTTATTTTAAATGATTCTTAAACACGATTCTTCAATTGAGTTTATATATATATATATATATATATATATATATATTCTTAAATATCATTGAGAATAACAAATATTCTAAGCTATCATTGTCCATTTTATTTGACTTCATAAGAATATATTTTAAAGAGTTTATACAAAGGTTCATTTCTATTTCATAGCAGTATGTGTTATTATGTTCAATGAAGCTTCTAAAATTACTATTTTTAAAGTGACTTTTTCTTCTTCTTCACTTTAGTACTAAGGTAATTTCTATCCAATTTCTTGTACTCCTTTTTTAATGTGTTTAAATAGTTTGGTCTTAACTGAAGAAGAAAAAAACATTCACTTTCCTTATATCATTATATTGCTAATTTAGAAATGCTTTGGCTTGTTGGGAATGAATAGAAGATAATATTACTTTCACTTTGTGTTGATTTTTTTTTAAATTTTGCATTTCTTGTTGAAAGTAGAAATCATTGTGGCCCTTTCAAATGCTGTTTAAACTTCTGTAGAGTCAGTGTGACCAACAAAGATGATAGCTGGAGATACGCCAGTCACTGTGTATCCTCCATCTTGACCATGGATTCAACTTGCATTAATGTTAAAGATAAAGTACAATGTTTCCAGATTTTCTCACACTCCCCTTCCCCCAGCATTTTTTTTTGTACTGTTGGAGTAGCAAAGCTGGCATCTCCCTTCCATGCCAAGTTAAGTTCATGTATTTTTGGCAGAAATCCCTCACCATTCCTTACACACACACACACACACACACACACACACACACACTCACATCTATCTATCTATCTATCTATCTATCTATCTATCTATCTATCTATCTATCTATATCTATCTTTCTATATCTATCTTTCTATATCTATCTATATCTATCTATCTATATCTATCTATCTATCTATCTATCTATATATATATATATATCAGGACACATATATATAGTATTCTTGTAAATTTTTTAAAAATAATTGAAGGAGAATATCAGAGTACAAATTATCTGATGGAGTAAATGGACAAAGCTTGGGGGTTCTAATGAGGAAGTAGAAGTGAAATAAATACAGAAGGAGGTTATCTAAAAAAAATAAACATAAGAAATCATTCTTTTAACTATCTATAAACCCCAAAACCATCTACAACATGTAAGTATGTGTATAAATATATGCATACATATATATAACTATATATATTTATATGTAAATAAAATCTTCTCTATATTGGTGATGCTCCCATGAAAGGCACAAGGCCATCTGTCCAACAGTAGGCTTGAGAAGCCCTGTTTTGAGTTGTTGGTCAGATTTATTGAAGGTACTTTTCAAATATTGCAGTGTTTTCCTATTACCCCCAGAAGTGGAAGGTAAGTCCCTACTGCTGTGGACACCGTGTACATCAGACACAGGGCCCAGAGGCCTCTGATCAAGAACTGATTTCAAAGCCTCCTTGCTGAGGATTAGCTCTGATGGTACCAGAAGGTACCATGAAGTCTTCCAAAGGAGAGAAGCAAGCAATAGTCCTAACTTGCTCTGATGCTTGTGAACCACAGCACAGACTGCCGTGGCACAGAATACAGAGCGTTCAGCAGTGGCACACATAGCTACACTGTAAAACACATCTCTTTAATTTCACCTAAGACATGCTCAGCAACAGGGGAATTATATATGGCACTGGAAGGAGGATGTTTGAGAACTTACAATTGTCAATTTACTAATGCTACCTTATCTCTAACTGCTTTCTAGACATTCATTCTTATGCCCACAGACAAGTGTAGGTCTCAGTCCTTGTCAATGACCTTCCCTTTGCAACAGATAGAAAACCACAGCCATCAAAATACAAAGTCATGGAGTCCATTCCCAAAAGACACATCTATGAAACCATTCCTGCAGCTAAGGTCCAGGAATTATGGAAGGGGAAAAAGAAAGGTTACGAGAGCCAAGGACCCAGAGAGTTTGCTGCAAGATTATGGTTTTCTAGCATTGTAAGAAGCTTTTCTCCTAAACTCTTGCCCAAAATTACCAGTTAATCATAAGCTGAATAAATAACTAAAAAACAATAGACTTGCTAACTTTAAAAGGGAAAATTCAGGAGTACATCAACCCTATACCAATAATTGCAGGCAACAAAGGAATGCTGAGAATGTGAGAAACAGTCTCTCTTCAAGATGATCACTTTAATTGGTTATCTAATATATAATAATTGGGCTTGAAAACCTACATGCAAGTACTATTATACAGAAAGAGCAGGCTGTATATTAGTATTTAGAAATATATATCTATTATATGTACATGTATAGATATATATGTGTGCAACAGCAATTAATGAAGAAAGAGACTTGAATTTTGAGGAGAGCCAAAAGGAGTGTATCAGAGGGTTTGGAGGAAGGAAACACAAAGTGGAAGATTTTAAATAATAAAATTTTTTTTTAAATTTCACAAACTCACAGTGGGAAAAAAGTTGTATAGTTAGGCATGTTCAAGTGTCATAATATGTAGAAGTATTCGCTATTTTATGCATTGCTAATGTTTAATTAAAATGTAATGACAAATGAGAATAGAATATTATTTTTAGGTGGAAAATAGATATAATCAACTCTATGTTTATGATTTTAGCCATTTTACATTATATTTACAGAAAAATATAAATATTCTCTATCCTACCTATCCTACCTATGCTTATGCTTCCAGATTTTATTAAATTTAATAAGATAAAGTGAAACATTTCTCGATTTTCTCATATTCCTCCCTTCTCTCTCTCTCTCTCTCTCTCTCTCTCTCTCTCTCTCTCTCACGCACACGCACACAAGGTACTAAGAGTATAAATCAAACACACTGGCCAAAATTTCTATACTTCTCTCCTCAAAAAGTAACTTATTTCCAACACTTATAAATATCCTCTTTTGACATATCTTTTGTTGGTCAGATGTTTGGTGACTGAACTGAGTAATTGAAATGCTCAACTTGTACCCATTGGAAGAGTTATCAGATGTCCCTCGTCAAGTTGTCTAACCTTCACAGCCAGTGTCCTTCAATTTTTATTTCTGCTTTTACTATTTTCTCCAATACCCTAGAGTCTATCTTATAAAGTAGCTAAGGAATTTGGAGGATCTAGTTTTGCAGTATCTTGTCCACTATTGATTTTGAGCCTAAATCGGGTATCTGTGTTCCTTTTGAAACGCATTCACCACTACCTCCTGTAGAACTTAGTGAGGCTTGCGGACCTGCTATCACAGAATGTTTTCTAATAATGCAAAAATTGGAGCCTGTCCTATACTCACAAAGCAAAATATGTTAGGAAGCATTTCATCAATTTAAATCCTGGCCAAAAATACATTTTATAGATGATTGTGTACAGTAAGATTTGAGTTATGTTGTCACCATGTCCACAAGTGTCATCCAGACTCAGATAGACTTAGACTTCAATATCACTCTGCTAATTACAACATTTAGAAAAAAATAAAAACATATATGGTTAATTTCACACACTTGAAGACTTGGTGTATTGATGCATTTGAACATTTGTAAAGAATGATTTACTCTTCCATCTAGCTGTTTGTTTTTTTCTTTCAAAGATTTGTAGGTATATATTTTTCTAGTTTGTTTAAAAGGCATATATGAGTTATTATTTCAGAAGATATCAGTAGAATTCCAAATAATAAATGAATTGAAATCCTTTCTTGAATAATCTATTAAATCTTTTTCATTCAACTCTAAAGAATTTTTCTTTTGTCTGATCATATTCACTTAAAACCTTGTTTATTCATATAGAATGGACAAACTTATCACAAACACTAGGCCACTGAGAGTGACTCCAAGTTTAAGAGTCAGCTCAAATGCAATATAGAATGATAACATGTTCTAGGTAAAATATACACTAATTTTTGAAGCTGAGAACCTATCAAAAGCCATAGTATAAAAATCAAGAAATATGTATCTATATTTCATTCTGTAGTAAATTGCAGTTGACTCTCAAAGCAAATTTATATTTTATTCCTGTCATCTGAATTTTAATTATGAACTTGGTAGAGTAGCTAACACTTCACACCACAGAGATCTTTTAGGCTGTGTATTGAAGCTTTACATTTGCACTCAGTAGTTTCTATATAAATATTAACTCCTTTGCATTTACCTTGATGACTCTCACCTTCAATCTTTTGGCCGTTACAGGCTCTTATATTTAAATGTTTGGTTGACAGTTGGTGAGCTCTTTAGGAAGGTTTAGGAGGTGTGACCTTGCTGGAGGGGGTGTGTCGCTGTCACACTATGCCTTGTGCCTACAGACCAGATATAATCTTTCACTGCTAAAGTGCCATGCCTTTCTGCCTGCTGCCATGCCCCCTGACTTGATGACCGTGGACTCACCTTCTGATACTGTAAGCAAGCCTCCAATTCTGTGTTTTCTTTTATAAGTTGCTATCATCATGTTGTCTCTTTACAGCAAGAAAATGAGTAAGGTAAAAGTTACAGTCATTTCTGGAATGACCTTTAAAAGCTTCTACATCTTATTTTTGATACCTATAAAGATTGTTTAACTCTATTGCACAATAATTTTTGCTGTGTATTATGAACAAAATGTTATGTAATGCTAAAGCAGTAATGGTATATCTCTTTCATTTTCTGTTTTCCAAACAAATTTCATTTTACAACTAAAGTATGTTAGTAATTTATGAGGTTATGGAACCTAATGAATCTAGGGTTTGAGTCCAAAATTTATTTAATGGATTCAGAGACAGATGTGTGCAAAAGGTTATTTTCTCTTCTGCTTCCTAGAAAAACAGAAAACACTTGCAAGTCATTGTACTAGAAATGGTAGTCATACTACTGGTGATTCTTACATTACTCTATTCTTAATTTTGCAGTCTAATATAATTAAACTTGTTTGCACAGACATTCTTTTTTAGTTATTTTATTATTATTATTGTAATTATTACTATTTATATTTTACAATTTATTCGCATTGTATCTGTATCCCTCCCTCATCTCCTCCTGGTCCCATCCTCCCTCCTTCTCCATCTACAATCCCTCTCCCCTAGTCCACCGATAGTAGAAATCATCCTCCACTACTGTCTGACCGTGGCCTATCAGGACTACTTGTATCCTCTTCCTCTGTGGGTTGGCTAGGTCGCCAAACCAGGGAGAAGTGATCAAGGGTCAGGCAACAGAGTTCATGTCAAAGACTGTCTCATATATTCATATTAGGGAGCCTCCCCCACATGGAGACTGAGCTGTCTATGGGCTACATCTGAGCGGAGGATATAAGTCCTCTCTATGTATGGTCTTGGGTTGATACACCAGTCTCTGCATTTACCCTTGGCCCAGGTTTTTTGTTGTTATTGTTGTTTTGTTTTGTTTTGGCTTTGTTGGTCCCCATCTGGGTCTTTCTATATCCTCCTTATTCTACTCCCTGTGCTCTATCGAAAGTTTAGTTGTGAGTCTCTACATCTGCTTTGATCCCCTGCTGGGTGGAGTCTTTTAGAGGACATCTGTGATAGGCTTCCATCCCATTCTCCCTCTTTTACTTCTTTCAGTCTCTATCCTGCTTTCCCCTCTGAATGAGAATTAAACATCTTCCTTGGGTCCACGTTGTTGTTTTGCTTAATTATGTCTGTAAATTTTAGTATGTTTAGCCTATATTATATGGCCAATATCCACTTATAAGCGAGTATATACCATGCATGTCTTTCTGTTTCTGGAATACCTTACTCAGGATGATCTTTTCTAGTTCCACCCATTTGCTTGCAAATTTCATGAATTTCCTTGTTTTTAATAGCTGAGTTGTATTCCATTATTTAAATACACCACAATTTCTTTTTTAATTAATTATTTTTTATCAATTACACTTTATTAATTTTGTATCCCCATTGTAGCCCCCTCCCTTATCCCTTTCCAATCCCATCTCCCTTCCCTCATCTTCTCCCATGCCCATCTCCAAGTCCACTGACAGGAGTTGTCCTCCTCTCACTCTCTCTGAACCTAGCCTATCAGGTCTCAGCAGAACTGAATGCACTGTCCTCCTCTGTGGCCTGATGAGGCTGAGTCCATTTTAGGAGGAGGTGATCAAAGAACCAGCCACTGAGTCATTTCAGAGACAGCCCCTGTTCCACTTACTAGGATGCCCATTGGACACTGAGCTGATATGGGATACACCTGTGCAAGGGTTCTAGGTTATCTCCATGCACGGTCCTTGGCTGGAGTATCAGTCTCAGAAAGGACCCCTAGGCCCAGAGTTTTGGTTCTGTTGCTCTCCTTGTGGAGCACCTGTCTCCTCCAGGTCTTTCTATTTCTTTCTTTCATAAGATTCCCTGCACTCTTCCCCATGTTTGGCTATGAGTCTCAGGATCTGCTTTGATACATTGCTGGATAGAATCTTTCAAAGGCCATCTGTGGAAAGCTCCTGTCCTGTTCCCTCTTTTCTCCCTCTTCTGAAGTCCATCCTGTTTGCCTTTCTGAAATTTGATCATCTTACCCAGGGTCCTCCTTCTAGCTTAGCTTTTTGAGGTATACAGATTTTAGTATGTTTATCCTATATGTCCAATACCTATTTATAAATGAATATATACCACGTATGTCTTTCTGCTCCTGGGATACCTCACTCAGGATGATCTTTTCTAGATCCCACCATTTGCCTGCAAATTTCATGATTTCCTTGTTTTTTATTGCTGATTAATATTCCATTGTGTAAATGTACCACAATTTCTGTATCCATTCCTCAATTGCCGGACATCTGGGTTGTTTTCAGATTCTGCCTATTTAAGAATAAAGCTTCTACAAACATGGTTGAGCAAAAGTCCTTGTTGTATACTTGAGCATATTTTGGATATATGCCTAGGAGTATAGCTGGCTCTTGAGGCAGCACTATTCTTAATTGTCTAAGAAAGCACCAGATTGATTTCCAAAGTGGTTGTACAAGTTTACATTCCCACCAGCAAAGGAGGAGCGTTCCCCTTTCTCCACATCCTCTCCAGCATGTGTTGTCACTTGAGTTTTTGATCTTAACCATTCTGATGAGTGTGATTTGGAATGTCAGAGTTGATTTGATTTGCATTTCTTGAGGACTAAGGACACTGAGCATTTCTTTAAGTGTTTCTTAGCCATTTGATATTCCTTGTTGAGAATTTTCTGTTTAGCTCTGTACCTCATTTTTTTATTTTATTTATTTTTTAATTTTTATTATTAATTACATTTTATTAATTCTGTATCCCAGCTGTATCTCACTCCCTCAGTCCCTGCCAATCCCACCCTTTCTCCGTCATCTCCTCCCTGCCCCTTTCCAAGTCGACTGATTGGGGAGGACCTCCTCCCCTTTCGTCTGGCCCTGTTTTATCAGGTATCTTCAGGACTGGCTGCAAAGTCCTCCTCTAGCAGGACTGCTCCTCCCTTGGGCGGTGGGGAGGTCAAAGAGCCTGCCATTGAGTTCCTGTCAGAAATAGTCCCTGTTCCCCTTACTATGGGAAACCAATTGGTTACTGAGCTACCACGGGCTACAACTGAGCAGAGGTTCTAGGTTATATCCATGCAAGCAAGTGAAAGACCTGTTGGAAAAAAACTTTAAGTCTCAGAAGAAAGAAATTGAAGAAGATATCAGAATATGGAAAGATCTCCCGTGCTCATGGATTGGTAGGATTAACATTGTGAAAGTGGCCATCCTGCCAAAAGCAATCTACAGATTCAATGCAATTCCCATCAAAATACCAACTCAGTTCTTTACAGACCTTGAAAGAAAGATTCTCAGCTTCATATGGAGAAACAAAAAACCTAGAATCTCCAAAATGATCCTGTACAACAACAGATCATCTGGAGGTATCTCTATCCCCGATCTCAAGCTATATTACAGAGAAATAGTAATAAAACCTGCATGGTATTGGCATAGAAACAGAAAGGAGAATCAATGAAACTGAATAGAAGACCCAGAAATAAAACCACACACCCATGAATACTTGATTTTTGGCAAAAAAAAAAAAAAAAAAAAAAAAACCCAAAACCATTCAATGGAAAAAAGACAGCATCTTCAACAAATGGTGCTGGCACAACTGGATGTCTACATGCAGAAAAATGAAAATAGATCCATTTTTATCACCCTGCACAAAACTAAAGTCCAAGTGGAACAAAGACCTCAACATAAAACCAGCTACTCGGTTAGAAGAAAAAGTGGGGAAGACCCTAGAACTCATTGGCACAGGAGACAACTTCCTGAACAGAACACCAACAGCACAGGCTCTGAGAGCAGCAATCAATAAATGGGACCTCATGAAACTGAACAGCTTCTGTAAAGCGAAAGGCACTGTTGTCAGAACAAAATGACAGCCTACAGACTGGGAAAGGAATTTCACCAACCATATATCTGACAGAGGGCTAATATCCAGAACATATAAAGAACTCAAGAAGTTAAAAAAGCAATAAATCAAGTAATCCAATTAAAAAATGGGGTACGGAGCTAAACAGAGAATTCTCTGTAGATGAATATATAACGGCAGATAAACACTTAAAGAGATGCTCAACATTGTTAGCCATCAGGAAGATGCAAATAAAAATGACCCTGAGATTTCACCTTACACCCATCAAAATGGCTAAAATCAAAAACTCAAATGACATCACAGGCTGGAGAGGTTGTGGAGTAAGGGTAACCCTCCTCAATTGCTGGTGAGAATGTAAACTGGTACAACCACTTTGGAAATCAATCTGGCGCTTTCTCAGACAGTTAGTAATTGTGCTTCCTCAAAACCCAGCTATACCACTCCTAAGCATATACCCAAATTTTGCTCAAGTACACAACAAGGACATTTGTTCAGCCATGTTTGTAGCAGCTTTATTCGTAATAGCCAGAACCTGGAAACAACCCAGATGTCCCTCAGCGGAGGAATGGATACAGAAATTGCGGTATTTTTACACAATGGAATACTACTCAGCAATCAAAAATGAGGAAATCATGAAATTTGCAGACAAATGGTGGGATCTAGAAAAGATCATTCTGAGTGAGGTATCCCAGACAGAAAAAGACACACATGGTATAGACTCACTTATATAGACCTATAAGATATGATAAACATAATGAAATCTGTACACCTAAAGAAAATAACAAGAAAGAGGACCCGGATAAGATGATCAATCCTCACTTAGAAAGACAAATGGGATGTGCATTGGACATAGGAGAAAACAAGTAACAGGACAGGAGCCTACTGCAGAGGGCCTCTGAAAGACTCTACCTAGCAGTGTATCAAAGCAGATAGTAAGACTCATAACCAAACCTTCGGCAGAGTACAGGGAATCATAAGAAAGAAGGGGAGTTAGTATGATGGGGAAAGGATAGGAGCTCCACAAGGACCAAATATATCTGGGCACAGGGGTCTTTTCTAATACTGATACTCTGTACCCCATTTTTAATTGTATTATTTTTTTGGTTTGTGTCTAATTTCTTGAGTTCTTTAATATTCTTTATATTAGCCCTCTGTCAGATGTAGGGTTGGTGAAGATCTTTTCCCAGTCTGTAGGCTGTTGTTTTGTTCTATTGACCATGTCCTTAGCTTTACAGAAGCTTTTTAGTTTCATGAAGCCCCACTTATTGGTTGTTGATCTTAGAGCCTGTGCTGTTGGTTTTCTGTTCAGGAAGTTGTCTCCTCTGCCAATGAGGTTAAGACTCTTCTCCACTTTTTCTTCTAACAGGTTTAGTGTGTCTGGTTTTATGTTGAGTTGTTTTAACCACTTGGACTTGAGTTTTGTGTAGGGTGATAATATGGATCTATTTGCATTTTAGTTTACATGTAGATATCCAGTTAAAGCAAAACCATTTGTTGAAGATGCTATCTATCTTCCATTTTATGGTTTTGATTTTACTGTAAAGTATCAGGTGTCCTTAGTTGTGTTGGTTTATTTCTGGTTCTTCAGTGCAATTCCATTTATCACTCCCTTGGTGAAAGTGGGATGTTGAAGTCTCCCACTATTAAGCTGTTGGGATCGACATGTGATGTAAATTCTAATAATGTTTCTTTTACAAATGCAGAAGTTATTTGGGGAAAAGATGTTCAGGATTGTGATATTTCCTGGTGGATTTATCCTTTTATGAGAATTAAGTGTGTCCCCCCCCCATCTCTTCTGATTAATTTTCGGTGAAAGCCTATTTTATTAGATAGTAAAGATGGTTAGTTCATCTGGCTTCTTAGGTCAGTTTGCTTGGAAAAACCTTTTATTCCAGCATAGCACTTTATTCTGAGGCAGTATCTACCTTTGTTGTAGAGGTGTGTGTCTTGAATTCAGCAGAATGTTGGATTTTGTTTCTGCAACCATTCTGTTAGTCTGTGTCTTTTTTTTTTTAAGTTCACTTCATATTAAAAAGGACACTTCATATTCATCAAAGAAAAAAATCCACCAAGATGTCACCAAGTTGATGTTTCAAATCTGAGTATGTATGCCCCAAAGGTAAAGTCACCCTCATTCATAAAAGAAATATTACTAAAGCTTAAATGACACATCAAACCCTACACGTTTATAATGGGAGACTTCAATATCCCAGTCTTACAAATGGATAGGTCATCCAGATGGAAACTAAACAGAGGAATAATGAAATAAGAGATGTTATTAATCAAAAGGAAATAACAGATATCTACAGAACATTTTACCCAAACACAAAAAAGTGTACCTTCTTCCCAGAACCTCAGGGAATCTTCTCCAAAATTGACCATATACTTGGACACAAAGCAAATTTCAACAGATACAAGAAATTTGAAATAAACTCTGTATCTTATCAAATCACCATAGATTAAACCTGGACTTCAACAGAAACAAAAGAAAGCCTGCAAACCCATGGAAACTAAACAACTCTCTACCTAGTGACCACGGCATCAAGGAAGAAATAAAGAAATTAAAGACTTTCTAGAATTCAATGAAAACGGGGTTGAGGGAGAGGGCTCTTTGGGGTGAGCTAGAAACCTAGGACAATATAAATTCCCAGAAATGTATGAGGGATATCCTAGCTAAGACTCCCAGCAATGGAGTAAATGAAACCCTTAATGGCCACTTGTTGTAACCAGAGAGACTTTCTGTGGAGAGACTGGGACACAAACCCAACCTCAAAATCTTAGACCCACAATTATTTTTCTTCCAACAAGATATGGAGGTATAAAGATGAAGCACAAATTAAGAGGATAATCAACCAGTGACTGGTTGAGATCTATGTTATGAGAGAGAGTCCACCACTAACACTATTAATAATATTCCGCTATACTTCCAGACAGGTGCCTGACATAACTGCTCTTTTAGAGGATTCGTCCAGCAACTGATAGAAACAGATACAGAAAACCACAGCCAAACATTAGGCAGCATCTGGGAAATTCCATGGAAGAGGCAGAGGAAGGACTGAAGAAACCAGAGAGGTCAACACCAAAGGAAAACATACCGAACCAAACAACTAAACTGGGTACATAGTGACACTACCAAAAAGAGATCAAACATGGGCTGGATCTAGGCCCTCTGCACATATGTAACAGTTGTACAGTTTGGTCTTCATGTGAGGCTCCTACCAACAGGAGCAGGAGCAGTAGCTGACGCTGTTGCCTGCCTTTGTTCCCTTTCCCATAACTGGGCAGCCTTGCCTAGCCATAACAAGAGAAAATGCCCTTAGACCTACTACAACTTCATATGCCACAATGGGTTGATGTCCATGGGTGGTCTCGCTTTCTCTGAGCCTCTTCTAAGGAGAAAGGGAGGAGAACTGGAGGATACAAGAGAGGTGATGTGAGAGAGAGACTGAGAGGAGAAGAGGGAGGGAAGCTGTGATTGGGATGTAAAATAAATTAATAAAACATAAAACAAAAAATAAAGAAAAAAGAGCAAGAAAGACAAAATAAATATATATAGTTTAGAAAAGAAATAGCACTAGGAAGATTAATGTTTTAGCCAAGGCAAGTTTTGAAAGAGGCAGTAATTGCTGAAGAGATTATAACTATTAAAGAGAGGCCTCCTGGTCTGTACTGGAACAATGGGCAGGACCTTCTTAGGGCAAGACTCACAGCTAAGCTTCCAAGTTGTGAAAGGTGAAAGCTCAATGGCTACTTGCTCCTAGAGAGCAATTGTTTCAGCAGAGAAAAGCTGCTGCAATTGTAGTCTAAGGGGTTCAGATCCATTCCGAGCTGGGCAACAAAACATGCGAACTTAGCAGTGCTGTCTGTACGGCTCTGCTTTGAAGAAACAAAAGATGCAAAACTGAGGAGACATGGACTTTGTTCTCTGTATTGTCAGAGAGCTAATTAGGCAGAAAAATGTGTGGCTGTCCTGGGGTCCTTGCAAGAAGGCTCTGAAAGGCCAGCCATTCAATGAAGCTTTGAAAGTAAACCATGAGGTTGAGACAGTGATGCTTTGGTTATGATGAAGACCCAAAGATCTGGAGATGCTATAGCCATGAGACATGTACCATGGGGCATTATGCATAGAATTGTTTCAGGTATATTAATCCTATTATAGAAAATCAGAACTATAGAAATAATTCAATAAGGTTTATCAATTGTAAATACTAAGACTTTATTCTTGACAGCAAATTGATGAGCAATTAAGACATGAAAGATAGAGAAAAAGGTTGATCATTGCTTCTCCAGAGTCTTTAAGATCAAAGAATCCTGGTAGTTGTTAGATTATTATCAGTATTTTAATAACAGTTCAATCATATTTTTGTAGCCATAGAATTCCCAAATCTTCCCAGCATATCTAACAGAAAGAGACAGAAAAAAAAAATGCAGCCAACATTCATTGAATGGTGAAAGAGGAAAAGCTGACTTTCACATCTATGACAAAAAGCACTAATATATTATTATGATAAATTTTGTTTAATGTTAACATTTACATGTTAGCAGTTTTATGTTGGTTGTCAACATCAAGGTTGCTAATAAAATTTTTCTTATTGATTTAATCACTAAGCTTGTTGCTACACCCTTGGCTTTTACTGATTATTCTATAGATAGTAGAGCTTTTAGCTTATCTGTACAATTTCACAATAAAACGTGTTCTTCCATCCTTACAGACATAAAGACTTATCACAGAAGACATTGGAATTTGCCTTTCACTCTTGCATGCCTAACGTTATTTGTAAATAGTTTTGCCTAAAATTGATGAGACAGTTTTTCTAAATATTTCTCTTACCTAATGATGTCTGTAGCATTTCAAACTGTGTGTGAACATATAGTTTTAAAGTAACATGGCTTCATTGGACTTATTGAGCCATATGGATTTGGAGATGGAAAATTTGGCGTGATTCCTTGATCAGAGGAAGAACATATCCCCATCTCTCTGCAAAAATGAAAAACTCTCAACTCTGTTAGTTATTTGGAGCTTCCAAGGTAGATGTTTTTATTAGGAAACATCCATGAAAATGCTGTGAATAAAATAGTTCAGCCGAATCTTTTTTCTACAATTATTTATCTTGTGTGTTTGTGTGTGTGTGTGTGTGTGTGTGTGTGTGTGTGTGTGTGTGCCACAGAGTGCTAGGCAGTAAACATCCTTATCCACTTAGAAATCTTGCTAGCCCCTCAGATTTTTATATTAAAGCATGTATAATCAGTATTGAATGGTGCCATTCATCTGAAAAAAATTAAATTTTAGCTTTACTATAAGATTATTAAGCCCTCTATGGTAGGCTACTGTCCTGTTGCTTATTTTCTCCTACATCCAATGTTCATCCCATTTGTCTTTCTAAGTGAGGATTGATCATCTTACCCCGGGTCCTCTTTCTTGTTTATCTTCTTTAGGTGTATAGATTTCAGCATGTTTATCCCATCTTATAGGTCTATATAAATGAGTATATACCATGTGTGTCTTTATGCCTTTGGGATACCTTATTCAGGATGATCTTTTCAAGGTCCTTCTATTTGCCTGCAAATTTCATGATTTCCTCGTTTTTAATTGCTGAGTAGTATTCCACTGTGTAAAAGTACCACAATTTCTGTATCCATTCCTCAAATGAGGGACATCTGGGTTGTGTCCAGTTCTGGCTATTACGAGTAAAGCTGCTACAGAAATGGTTGAGCAAATGTCCTTGTTGTGTACTTGAGCATATTTTGGATATATGCCTAGGAGTGGTGTAGCTGGGTCTTGAGGAATCACTAATCCTAATTGTCTGAGAAAGCGACAAATTGATTTCCAAAGTGGTTATATAAGTTTGCATTCCTACCACAGAGGGCCTCTGAAAGACTCTATCTAGCAGTGTATCAAAGCAGATACTAAGACTCATAACCAAACCTTTGGCAGAGTGCAGGGAATCATAAGAAAGAAGGGGGAGTTAATATGACCTGGAGAGGACAGGAACTCCACACGGACCAAATATATCAGGGCACAGGGGTCTTCTATGAGACTGTTTCTCCAACCAAAGACCATGTATTGTTATAACCTAAAATCTCTGCTCAGATGTAGCCCATGGTAGCTCAGTATCCAAGTGGATACCCTAGTAAGGGGAACAGGGACTATTTCTGACATGAACTCAATGGCAGGCTCTTTGACCAGCCCCTACCCCAAGGGAGGAGCAGTCCTACTAGACCACAGAGGACTAATTTACAGTTGATAAGATACCTGATAAACCAGGGATACAGCTGGGATACAAAGTTAACAAACTCTAATTAATATAGCCTGGATTACAGTATGATCTGGCTGGAATACAGACAGACCTTTAGTACATGCCTTTCAGGATGGGGATTGAGTGTTTTAGTCAGGGTCCTCTCTCTTGATTAGTTTCTTTAGATGTACAGATTTTAGTAGGTTTACCCTATGTTATATGTCTATATGAGTGCGTATATACCGTGTGTGTCTTCTGCTTCTGGGACAGCTCACTCAGGATGATCCTTTCCAGGTCCCATCATTTACCTGCAAATTTCATGATTTCCTTATTTTTCAATGCAGAGTAATACTCCACTGTGTAGATGTACCACAATTTCTGCATCCATTCTTCAGTTGAGGGGCAGCGGGGCTGTTTCCAGCTTCTGGCTATTACAAATAATGCTGCTACTGCTTACTTCTTTTACTAATGCTTTTTCTGTATGAGGTTCTGAATAGGTCATGATCAGTGTCCTTTAAATTCAGAAATAACCTAAAATAAATTGCGATATTTGTTAGTATTAAAGACAAATGGCAGATAACCTGATGTAGTTTAGAATAGTGGACAACAAAGCCTTTTGATGTTTCAGTCCTCTGCTGTGGACCACGAGTTTGTGTTCACCAAAAAAAAAAAACAAAAAACAAAAAAAAAACAAAAAACCATGCTCTAAAATCTATACATAGTATGAGAGTGTTTGGAGGTAAGCTTCCAAAAAGTGATCAGGTCCTGACAGGGAGCCCCTCTACCATGTGGAACAATGCAAATGCACTGTTCAAGCTCAAGGAAATGAGCCTGGAGAAGACATTAAATTTATTAACAGTTTGTTCAGGGGCTTCACAGGCTTCAGTGCTATAAAAAAATATAAATGTCAGTACTGTATTAGGGTTACTAATTTTATGATGAAGCACCATGACCAAAGCAAATTGGGGAGAAAAGGCTTTATTTGGCATATAGATCATGAATGAAATAAAGGCAGGATCTCAATAAACCTGTAGCCACAAGGTGATGCAGAGGCCATGGAGGATTGTGCTACACGAGTTTTGTTCAATCAGAATTCTTTTTCTTAAAATTTTTAAAGATTTATTTATTATTTACACAGCATCCTGACTGCATGACAGACTAGGACACCAGATCTCATTATAGCCATCATGTGGTAGCTGGGACTTGAACTCAGGAACTTCAGAAGAATAGCCAGTGCTCTTAACCTCTGAGCCATCTCTCCAGCCCTCAGTCAGAATTCTTATAGCTTGGGAACATCAGTGCAGGAGTGGGCACACCCCATCTATCCCTAAGTAATAAATGCGCTACAGGCATACCCGCAGCCCTATCTCATGGAGGCGTTTTCTCAGTTGTGGCTCCCTCCTCTCAGATGACTCTAATTGTGTCAAGTTCAAATAAAACTATCCAGAATAAATAGTGTCTGTGCTACCCAATTTATAATACTTTGTTATTTTGGCTGAATAAATTAAGGTACAACTAATGCATTCTTCATTACAATTTCTAAACACGACTTCATTTCAAAAAGATGCCACTATTTGATGCAAATAGATACAGTAAAGTCATTTTCACATAGTCATAAATTATTTACCGACATTTATATAAACTTTATGTATAAAAGCATCTTTAATAGAAACAGAAAATGTAATTTTATGCACATTATATTCAGTGTTTTATTTGTATGGGTGCTAGTATACCTGTATATGGAGGTCAGGTATCAGCTACATCCTGTTTTCCTCAACCACTCTCTGTTTTGATCTTCTGAAATAAGGTCATCCATTACATCTGGAGCTCACTGATTTGCAAGACTGGCTGGCCAGCTTGCCTGTCTCTGCTTCCCTAGCCCTGGTATTATAAACAGAAACAACAATGCTTGACTTTTTCTTTGGGTGTTGGAAAGCTAATCTCATATCCACATGCTTGTGAAACCTGTAGACATGTTTTGATTTTGTTTAGTTTTTTTAATCTTAAATTTTCAATTCATTTCATGTAGATTTATTTTAAATTTCATTTGGAGAAAGAGAGAGGATCATATTTAAAATTACAGAAATGTAAAATAAGATAGGAAGACAAGATACCAAATTTTATAGACCATAGTTTATTCTATTCAAATTTGTTCAGGGAATAAAAATTGGGTCTTTCATTAAAGATTCAGAATACCTAGACACTAATCCTGGCCTCATCACTCCGGGAGTTACTTTGGAAGAGAAACACTTTCTGCCCAACTGCCCTGACAAGGTCAATGCAAAAATAAAATATGTATGAAAGTATTTTATAAATTATAAAGCTCAATCTTAGTTTAATCTATTAATATTTATTGCTAGATCCAAGGCAAGCAATGTTTGAAGGAGATATACAATAGACGATTTCAATTAAGTATTTTTATATTGCGAAGTGATGTTTCTTAACAGAAAAGACACAATGCTGGAGATGAAATTAGAGATGGAATTAATAACTCTTCCCCAATTCCTTCTTACTCATAGATACAAGTAATACAAACAGGTCAATATATGCCTATCTATAACTTTATTCTTCATATAAATTACATTAATAGAAATAACTCGTCACATCCAAGAAATATTCTTAGTTTCTGCTTTATCTGTTCTATTCATTCAAGTGTATTGATGTTTTATTTTCACCTCTTCTGTTCACGCTTTGTCTAAAAGTGTATTATATTTATCTTCTGTGATCCCTGTAGATAAAAGTTGGCAAATGAAACAATGAAAACAACTTTTTAACTAACCCATCAACAAATCCTTTTCTCTACCATGGTGTCTTTCAATGCAGGATACACTAATGCAATGGTGGCACAAACCTGTGGGTGTAACTAAATATCTGATGTGACATAAGGCCAACTTCTTGAGATAAAACCCATACCCAACATTGCTTGGCTGACCAAGAACCTGAGACTAGGTAGCCCAGAAATGTAACGTAAAAACTAATTAATAGTAGACTGAAAGAAAATCTTTGCAATAAAATGACATTCTTCTATATTCATAAAACAGTGTTTATTAGGCAATCGTTAGAGAAGCTTCCTCTTTCAGCAGATGGGAACAAATATAGAGACCTGCATCCAGATCTTATGAGGAGAGAGACTCTCCTAGTCAAAGTTCTATTGCTTTGAGGAGACAACATGCCCGTGTCAACTCTTATGAAAAAAAAAGCTTTTAACTGGGGATGGCTTACAGTTAAGATTAGTCCATTATAATGGCTGAAAATACACAGCACACAGGCAGTCATGTAGAAGAGGATCCAAGAGTTCTATAACTGGATCATCAGGCAACAGGTAAAGGATAGAAAGAGAGAGAGTGAGACAGAAAAAGACTGGGTCTGGCTAGAGCATTTGAAAACTCAAAGCCCACCCAATGACATAATTTCTCCATCAAGGCCATGCCTACTCTAACAAGGCCACAGGTTGTGCCACCAGGAAGAAGTGATCAAGGAACAGGCAACTGAGCTCATGTCAGAGACTGTCTCTTCTTCTCTTACTTGGGAACCTACATGGAGACTGAGCTGTCTATGGGCTACATGTGAGCAGGGGTTCTAGGTCCTCTCTATGCATGGTCTTTGGTTGATGCATTAATTTCTGCAGTCCCTGCTAGGCCCTGCTGTTTTGGGCTTTGTTGGTCTCCTCAAGGAGACACACACTTCTTTCTTTTGCAATGATTCCACTTCCTGTTAGCAGTTTTCCTTGGCAGATATCCAAGGACTCAAACTACCATAGAGACCGTGGAACACAGCTCTAAAAGGAATATCTTCATCAACTCTCTCCCCTCACAGCTCATGGAACACCACAAAATTGAGGCAGAAAGAGTGTAAAAGCCAGAGAGGATGGAGGCTTTCAGGAGAACAGGTTACTATAAATCAATTGAGCAAAGCTTATGGGAACTCACAGAGACTGAAACAGCAAGCCCAGGTTCTGCATGGTTCTGCATCAAGTACTTTTCAGTTAAATATTTTTATGGAACTCCTGAGTGTGTGAACAAGTGGGTCACAGATTCTTGTGCCTTCTCTTGGGGCTCTTTTTCTTCCATTGGCTTGTCCAACTTTGATATGATGATTTTGATATATGTATGTTTTTCCTTAAAGGCCTGTTCTGTTCTAATGAAAGACAGAAAGGGAACAGGTCTAGATGGGAAGGAAGGTGGGGAAGAACTGGAAGAAGTAGAGGGAGAAGAATCTTTAATCAGGATGTATTGTGTGAGGAAAGAATCTGTTTTTTAATACAGGGGTGGGGGGCTCCCGGAATGAAACCACATCTTACATTGAACCTTTTACAAGGTAACCGATGATTGTGAAGTCACAGTGTTGTAGATGCAAACCTCATTGCAGTTAATCTTGTGCTGTCGTTAGTCTCTTAATTAATAAATTAATAGATATTTCTATAAAGTTCCATGAAACAATAGAATATAGGGTAACCTAAGTCTAGTTCTCCAGCCATTGTCACTCCTATTTGGTTTCAGAATAAATTAAACATCTCCTTTTGAAGGTGATAGCTATGTTCTTGCATTAACATGTGAATGTATTAATCTCCTTTTATTTTAGTGAATTATGCTGTGCTCATTTTCGTTATTTTCTATTTATACTATTCCCTTTCAGATTTGGCTAGTTAATAAAATTTATAATTTTTATTTAAGTAAATATTTATAGACGTTTTTAAATAAGGCATATATTTTGTACAATATTATAGAATGCCATAACTTGTAAAGCTAAATAACGAAATACGTTGTCCTTTACTCCAATGTATTCAATTTATTTTGTTAGAAATGAGAAAATGCCTTGGTGGTGGTGATTTCATTCAGTTCTATTGGTCATTGCTAAGATATTTTGCAAATCTGCAATCTTATTTCAATAGGATGTATCCTATTGAATCCCATTATGTCTTTTTTTTGTGCTTATTGAGAGAAAACATCTTTTATCTAAATTCTGGCCCATGTGACTTTTGTGAAAACTTAGATTTTAAAAAATATGGAGCGTATTCTATTGCTCTTAAATGAGAAAGACCAACAATGAGCAAGCATTCAGAGTCACTGTTGCACCTTCCTCTTTTCTGTCTGGTTTCTCAGCTGGAACCCTGAGAAGACTGACAGCAGGAACTGAGAAGAAGACATCTTTTCCTTTGCAGAAAAAAAAAAAAAGTCAGGAAATTTCTGGTTGTGCCAGAAGCCAACCTGGCCTGACTAGAGCCATTCTAGCATCTGAGGCTCACCGCCATGATTTGCAAATCCAGTGCTTTGAGGAGCACATAGTGTAATCCTATTATAGTCTCAAATTTTTCTGAGTCTTCACAATCCTGATTAGCCTTGCTAATCACCTGGCTCCTTTCTTGGATATTATTAGGATCTCTGGTGTTTTCATATTCTTCCTCCTGAGAAAATAAGATTCAGGAAACAGCTGCAACCAGGATCCTTTTCCGTCAGAAAAAAACAGAGCATACTCTCTTCTACTTCAATTTGACTTCAAGGTTTTATAATAAAATAGCTATGTAAATAATCTATTGAAAGACCACTAAGTCAAACTTCTATCATATTTAAGAATGATTTCATCTTGAAACGTAAATATCTGTAATATTTGATCAAATCCATTCTGTCAGCACACACTGCAAAATAAGCATAAGTGGCTTCATGCATGAATCCTGTTTCTCACATGGGGAATGGAGTCATGTGGGTTTCAGGTATGCCAATGTGCTCAATTACATTCAATATTTTAAAATGTGAATGCACATTCAGGAAAGAACCACAACATCCACTGAACCTATGGAAGGCTGATTAACTCATAAGAACTTCAGTGACTGTGGAAATGTTACAATGCATCCTTATTCATGGTCTAATTACAGTAACACTTTTGCCATTTTAAGCCCTGGGAATAGCCATTCTTTTCCCACATCTGTAGCTAACTTAGTATTCTTGTGACAAATAGCTGAAAGCTTTAGGAATGTAGCTTGAAACATCAAAAGGCTAAGAATGTCACCAGACAGCATCTGAGGCCTTTACTTTATCATAGTTACCTACTGTTTCCACCAATGAATGGAATCTTGGTTTGCAATTTTCTTTGAGTAATGTAAATCTTCACCAAACTGTTATCATGTTAGACATAGAAACTGAAGTAGCATAAATCTGTTTCATGTTTACTCATAGAATACATACTCTAATATTGTATTTAACAGGGTCTGTGTTTTCTTATCCTGCATTTGAGAACCCCAGAACATAAGTCAGGTAGTAAGCTTTCTAAAAATAACATTAGGGGAATTAAAAATGTGTGGTTATCTGTGGGGTTTTCTGAATTCATTTGGCTCACTTCCCACATGGGATTCGGAAGGAGTATTGTTACTTCACATGAGTTTTACTTTCAAATATAATAACTACATCATATCGTGAATTTACACCATCATTTGTTTCCTGTTCCTCTGCCTTCATTTAAGATGACACTTTGATCAAAGGTGGCAAAGCATGAAATTATGGCCAGATGTAAAAATGTCACATGTTATTTCAAAGGCCTCTTGCAGCTGAAAATTTTCTGATTATCTGGTACTAGCAAGCAAATTAAAATTCAGTGTGCCTGACATTACATCATGTTTAAACAAGAGCACAATTACATTGCTACCCTGTTACAGTTGAGGGTTGCCTCATGAGAATTGTTAGACAAGTCCACAGAGAGTATGAGCTGTCACCAAAAATCAGCATACACAGGAGGGTAAATGGAGGTAGTGTTTTTTTCCTTTATGAAAACCGCTAATTGCATTTTGTTTTAAAATAGGACTCTCTGTGCCTGGAGCAAGCCTAGAAAAATGTAAGAAAAGTCAGTGCATTTTTAAATTATGTGGTGAAATCTATTACTTTCTGTAAAATAAGAATGGTAGCTATTTCTCCCTCTTACAAGAATTCTAGGCCATATGCAGTAGCTCACAATCATGAAAAATGAGACATTTTGAAAACATGTCTGCAGAATCACCAGGTTCATTTTTATAAAGAAAGAGAAAATGTCCTTTGTGTGCTTCAATTCTTGTACAAAAAAATATTGATTGAGCATCTACTTCATGCCAGGGTAGCTACTAGGCTCTGGGGGTGGGGGGACCCAAAAACAGATACAGTCCATAGTTTCAAAGACTTCTCAGGCCAGTAGATGAGAGAGAAATGCAAATTAAAATATTTTCCTAGTGAGAAAGAAAATAAAAGAGACAAAAAAATAACTACAACCCAAAGAAAATATCTACATCTTAACTATGATTGTAAGAAAGCACTTAGATCTAACACAACTCAAATAAGTTTATCTATAAAAATACTAATAACTTTTAGTAATGTTATTAGTCTAGGAAGGTTAAAAATGACCTAATCCATCTATTTACAATTCTTTCAGTTAATGTATGTGTCTTCTAAATTCAGAAATTCCTTTCACGAAATATCAGAGCTATCATGAACAACAAAAAGAAAATGGCATTTACAATACCAGCTGTTTTGTTGACAGCTGGCATTTATGTATAATGTGGAAAACAATAATTCTAATATGAAGATACATACCATAATGGGGACTCTGAGAAAAAGGGAAAAAGCAGTTAGGTGAGGTGTCTCAGCAACACTTGGGTGGGAGGGCATGCAGAAGTTTCCTTGTTTCTGTCCTACTAGAGGAGGGCAGCCCAGCATTATGCATTTGTGTGTGTGTGTATTAATATCAGTAAAGGACTTATCTGCAAATGTCATATCTGTTACATTTCTGTGTAATTTCTGTACCACAAAGAAAGGATTCCCTTACAGAGAGGAAGAGCAAGACTGACATTGAAAGTTTGAACAAGATTTTCAACTTGTTTTGTTTTCTGTGCAGCTTTTCTGTGCTACTTGTTTATGAAATCAGAAGAAGGTCAAGTGTTGTGGCTAATCATGCTGCTCCATTTGATTGGATATGAAATCAACTAAGAGACATGCCCTATGTAATAAGGGCATTTTCTGGAAGGATTAACAGAGAAGGGAAGATTCTCCCCACAGTGTGAGAAGCCCGTCCATGCAGTGGTGTAGATATAAGCAGGAAGAAGGAAACTAATCTTTGTGTGCCTACCCTGCATTTTCCCCCTTGATAGTGAGTGCATCACTGTTTCCTGTCACTGCTCCTGCCATCCTCTGCTGACTTCAAGACCCACTTTCTTTTTCCTGCTAAGGTGAACTGAAGGCTTGTGCCTGCACAGGGCTACTCCAGGACTTACATGCTAGACTGGGAATGTCTGAGATATCCAGACCCATGAACTGAGCAACTACCTGATTCTTAGCCTCTCCTGTCTGTCTAGTCATTGTTGGACTACTGTGTATATACTATGCAAGCCAATTACATAAATGTACTTTGTTCTATAAGTCCTGTTTCTTTATAGAATCCCAGTATACGAGCCATTCCAATATCTATCTTTTCATTTGTTTGTTTTCAGGGTTTTTTATTTTTACTTTATTATTTTGCAGTTTGCTGGATTAAAACATTTTCTCATGAATGTCTCTGATTCATTCCTGTTATTTCAATTGAGTAAATCTGCCTTTTCATAAAAGGAATAGGCTTTTATATTCATTGTTAGTGAATACTCCTAACTGAAACTGCCACCAAGGATATAACAATAATTGAGAAAAATCCTAAAAAGGTCAGTGGAAAGGGAATCACCTTGTGATGGTTTGGAAAAACATATCCCATGTTTTTCCTGACTCTTTTTTTTTTTCATGATCTCATTTTTCTTTATTGAGCTTCTGATATTACCTATGAATAAATATTGCCTTTGCATAAAATTTATTTGTGTCTGAGTGATTTAGTAAAACTGAAAGTACTTACAGAAATCATGAGGATTACGTTACATAAATGTACACTTTAGTCTCACAGAAGAAACCAAATATATAGTCAGATAGAGTAGTGTGCAGTTTTCCTAAACAATTTTGCCATTGAAATTCACTCCTAAGAAAAAGAAAAGTAGAAAAAAAAAGGAAATTAACAATGTTTGGAATTACTCTTTGAGGGATGTACAAGAAATATTTAGTTTGTTACTGAACCAAATCAAGCCTTGGTGAGTTCGCTGCACTGGGCCCAAAACAAACTAGCAGATTAATGAGAAGAAATGTTTCAATGCTTCTATTGTGTAACTATAGAGATTAAAACACCAATTCAGAGCAGGCTGTCAAAGCTTTATAAGTTGCAAACTATTTCTGAAGCCAGCTGGAAAGAATCCAATGACTAAAACCCCCAACACAAGGAATGCTCTGCAGTGTTTTCTCTTGTGTTTTGACAGGGCGCTTTTTGACTGACTCAGGTTGCCCTAGTCTCTGCCTGAAAGTTCAAGGCAAAGAGAAGCAAAGTTACCTTGTGTTTATCAGTTTTACATATATGTTTAACAGTTTACCATGTCCAACACCCTGTGCTTGGTAATCACCAGCCTGCTGTCTAAAGCAACAGAAACCACTTATATTTTCACATCATGTGCACAAAATCAATGCATCTAGAAAATGCATTGAATATGAATCATCTAGAAGAAATGTTTTGGCTTTCCATCTTTGTGGTCAAAATATGTCTTGAAGAGAAAGCTCTATCATGTAAGAGTGTTCTGTTTAGCCGGAAGAATGAGAAATTGAAAGGATAGGTTACAGCTCATAGTATTTTTCTTGTCCTTTCATCACAGCGGAAATAAGCTTTGCTTCAAAACTCTCGCTGTTAACAGTGATAGTGTGCTTGTTTATTCTGAGGGCACCTGGCTGGCATTATTATTGGGGTTGCTTTTGTTGATTTGACAGCTTAGGGGGTCCTTTCTTTCAGTATACACTAGACAAAGCAGGGACTTGAAAGCCGTATTACATAAGAAAATATAGGTTGGACTCATCATTTGCTGATATTTGAGAGGACATTTTGAATTATCCGAAAACAAGTCATTTGGGTAAGATAAACTTCATCATCGATTTTGTACATTGATGCACACACATACAGCAAGCAGATGCTGAGACTCATAGCCAAACTTTGAGCAAAGTGCCGGGAATCTTTTGAAAAACAAAAAGGGGGAACTGTAGAGAGCTGCGGAATGCTATGCCTTAAAGATGGAGCTGGTTTCCGCCTTCCACCTTCCCGATGGTGAGTGCTCTCTGTCACGAACAACTCCACATTTGGCTAAGGCCAAGGATCTGGCTTGCTTCCATGTATGTGGACCTATCTGCATTGCCCCCGTGGCACGCCTGGGTTGGCTACCCAAAGGCTATTTAAGCTGTGGGCTGGCTTTCCCCAGGGTCCGAGGATTGTTCAAGGTTCCTGAATAAACTGCATTGAAAAAAAAAAAAAAAGAAGAAGATAGAAACACACCTGGAAAGGACTGGAGCTCCACAAGGAGAACAACAGAACCAAAAAATCTGGGCCTAGGGGTCCTTTCTGAGACTGATACTCCAACCAAGGACCATGCATGGAGATAACCTAGAACCCCTGCACAGATGTAGCCCACAGAATCTCAATCTCCAGTAGCTCTCCTAATAAGGGGAACAGGGGCAGTCTCTGACATGAACTCAGTGGCTGGCTCTTTGATTACATTTCCTTGAGGGAGAAGCAGCTTTATCAGGCCACAGAGAAAGACAATGCAGCTAGTCCTGGTGAGACCTGACAGGCTAGGGTCAAATGGAAGGGGAGGAGGACCTCTCCTATCAGTGGACTAGGAAATGGGCAAGGGAGGAGAAGAGTGATGTAGCACAGGATTCAGAGGGGATGAGGGAGGGGGCTATAGCTGGAATATAAAGTGAATAAATTGTAATAAATAAGTAACAATTAAAGAAAAAACGAGTGTTAAGATCCCTAAGGGCAACACAGACTGAAGGAATTTAAGCACTCACAGGCAAACATGGTGGAAGAGCCTGAGTAGGATACTGTGTCACAACATAAGAGGTAAAATGAAAAACTGAAGAAGACAGCTAATGAAAAATATTGAAGCTACATGCAACATTTTTTTTTTGGCTTTAAAAAACAACCATATAATCATCACATAAGATGCTAACTTTGGGGACGCTGAATGAGAAAAGTCTATAATTTTATAATTTTTCTGTGACTCTGAAAAATGCTCAAAGTAGAAGTCTGACAAGCTTATCACATTGCAATAATGAAACACCTGGAAATTCAATGGCTCCAACACAACAAAAAAATCAGAGGAATTTAAAAACAGAAACAGGATAATCAAAAATAAAAAAGAAAATAGAATTTCATAGATTAGAAAATTCAAGGTTTTATTTGCCCATACTGTGGTGGTTTAAATAGGAGTGGCCCCCATAGACTGATGGGTTTGAATGCTTGGCCCTTAAGGAGTGGCACTATTAGGAGGTATGTCCTTGTTGAAATGAGAAAGTGTCTTACTGTGGGGACATGGGCTTTGAGGTCTCAGGTGCTCAAGCTAGGCTTAGTGTAACATTTACTTCCTGCTGCCATACTTCCTTGCCATGATGATAATGGACTAATTGACTAAAACTCTGAAACTGTAAGCCAGCACCAATTGAAAGTGTTTCCATTATAAATGTTATCTACCTGCCAAGATACAGAGGAAGAGGATGTGCTTAGTCCTGACTTGTTATGCTGGAGTAAGTGGGTAGGAGGGGCCTCCCCTGGGAGTGGCCTCCTCTTTTCTGAGGAGTAGGGAAGGGGGAATTTTGGAAACAAGGAGAGAGGGTGGGACATGGAGGAGAGGAGGGAGGGGGCTATGACCAGGATGTAAAATAAAAAAAATAAAAATAAAAATTATAGTTAAAAAATATATTAGAAAAATAAAAAAAGAGTTGTCATAGCCATGGCTGTAAGTGTTTAGGCACTGCTTTCGGGTTGTCTAGCAACCTATGATGTCATCATGTGCTCCTGGCCAGGTAACCACACCTGGCAGGCATTGCTCCTTAAAAAGACCAATCTACCCCTTTGTCTCTCTTGCTTCTTGCTCTCTTGGCCCTCTCTTGTGCTCTCCCCTTTCTCTGTAGGGGCGCCCCCCATCTCTTCCCCCTATCATGCCCTGCTTTTTCCTTCTCTCTCTCTTCATCTCCATCTAATAAACATCTTTCATATAAAATCTGCTCCGTGCCTCATCATTCATTAATTGGTCCCAACAATGGCCATGGTGTCTCTTCACAGGAATAGAAACTCCAACTAACACACATGCAAAGTTTTACTTAATTTTGTAAATTTTAAGGAAATTAAAAAATAAAATTAATCACTTTTACTTATGCCACATGATAGCTTAAATTATGAATGCCCTTCTTGAACGACCACAAAATTGATTTAAAAAATTGATTTAAAGTTTGATAGCTGTATATTTCAGAAGTTTAAAAAAAAACCTACTGTAAAATTGGTAGCATGATGTTAGCATAAATATTCAGGATAAGTATAAGTTCCCCAGTGTTTAAAAGCAAAAGATAGCTCCTGACTTCAAGAAATACCCAGTGACTGAAAACATATTTTAGACCTAACTACAAGGGTTGAATTTATTAAACCTTATAAAAAATAGTGGAAAGTGTTTAAGAATTAGGTGAGATAAGATATTCTTATATTTGACATCAAAGGCATGTTCAATGTAAAAGATTAAAATAGTAACTGAAACTTTATCAAAATTTAATAGTTGTGATTTTCCCCATTTCCCTTCCTCTTTTTCCCAATGTGACAAAATATGTTGTTTATTTCTTCATGAAATTGGCTTACTCTGTTATTTTTATTTTTTTAATTTTGACATTTCATAAAGGTATAATAAAAGTTATTTACTTATATGTTAAATAATTTGAAAATATAATCAAATGTGGGGTGTAGAGTGAATTATTAATTTACTTAAGTATTAAAAAGCTAAAACCAGTAAGTACATTCAGGAATCCAAATGCATATATGCAAATTGAAGTAAAATATGAATGAAGGTAAGCAAGTGAAGGTCTTTGACATTAAGACAATAACCACTGAGAGATCCAAGATGGCGGCTCCTGGAGGACACTGTGGCTGAGGAGCAGTGACCAGAAGACTGAACCCTGGGCCCTAAACCACTAGGGATTGTGACTCCCAGGTGAGAGGAAATCCCACGGTGTGGAAATCAATTGGGACCGACAACCTCAGGTCACCCAGTCAATCCCCAGAAAAGGTCCTGGGGACCAGCGGGGGCACAGCCTCCTGCCCAGAATGGCACCCCCAGTGGCTGGCCCAGAGCAGAGCACACAGGTGCCAGCCCAGAGACCTGCTGCATGCCCGACTCACCATCCCATACAGAACTGTGGGGTCCATTGAACCAGAGACTGAGTCTCCCTGTCGGGAGAAAAACCCACAGCACTGTAACAATAGTAGGAGCTCATTAAATTAAAAGCAAGAAAACCAGCAGCAAGGCAGCTGTCTCCAGGACTTCTGCGGGTGAGAGGAGAGGCCCTCTGATTAACAAAGACCATAATTACCATTCAGGTCTATATTCCAGAGGTGAGCAATGGCAATTCCTGAGCAACACTGGCCGTTCAATGACCATACCCAAAAGCTGAGGAGGCCTCTTTCAGAAAAAAATCATCTTTCTGCCTAGGGCATTATCCCCACTCCAGGATTCCAGAAAGGACCAGAAACTAACAGCCAACACCTAAAATAGCCCAGTGGGTAGAGGCAAGCATAAAAGCTCATCCAACAAAAGACAGAACAATATGGCATCTCCAGAACCCAGCTATCCAGGGGCAAGCAGCACCCCAGAATAATTAAAATTCAAGAAGACCTTACATCTATGCTGATGAAAATAATAATAGAGGAAACAAATAAAATTTATAAAGAATTAGAGGAAGATAAAATCAAACCAATTATGATTTTTTGTAAAGAAATGGAGAAAGTTAAAGACAAACAGATTATGACCATCCATGAAGAAATAGAGGAAGGTGCATCCAAACAGTTTGTGGCCTTTAGAGAGGAAATAATTAAATCACTGAAAGAAATAAAAAAAAAAACAGAGGGATGTTCAGACAAACAACTGAAGGAACTAAAGGAAAAACAGGAAAATACAATCAAACAGGTGAAGGAAATCAACAAAACAGCTCAAGACCTGAAGATAGAATTGGAAAAATTAAAGAAAACACAAATGGAGTAAATCATGGAGAGGAAGAACTTAGTGAAGAAAACGGGAACTACATAAGTAAGCACAACCAGTACACTACAAGAGATGGAAGAAAGAATCTTAGGTGTTGAAGATATAATGAAAGAAATTGATGCATCAATCAAAGAAAATGGTAAATCAAAAAAATTCCTGACACATACCATTCAATAAATCCAAGATAATATGAAAAGACAACACCTAAGAAAAATATGAATAGAGGAAAAAGAAGATGTTCTCCTCCAAAACTCAGAAAATACTTTCAACAAAATCATAGAAGAAAATTTCCCCAACTTAAAGAAGAGGCCTATAAGGATACAAGAGGCCTACAGAAGACATAACAAATTATACCAGAAAAAAAATTCTCCCACCACTTAATAATCAAAACAGTAAGTATACAGAACAAAGAAATAATATTAAAAGCTTCAAGGGAAAAAGACCAAGTAACATACAAAGGCAAACCCATCAAAATCACACCTGACTTCTCAACAGAGAAAATGAAAGCCAGAAGGGCCTGGACAAATATCATGCAGACCCAAAGAGAATACAGATATCAGCCCAGGCTAACATATCCTGCAAAACTCTCAGTCATCATAGATGGACAAAGCAAGATGTTCAATGACACAAACAAATTTAAACAATACCTACCCACAAATCCAGCCTTACAGAAAATACTAGAAGGAAAAATAGAATCTAGTAAAACTAACTACATTCAGGAAAACACATGAAACAAATAATCTCACTATAGCAAAACTAAAACTAAAAGCCAAGCACACAAACACACTACCACAGCCAACATCAAAATCAAAGCATCTAACAGCAACTGGTTGTTAATCTCCCTTAACATCAACTGAATCAACTCTCCAAAAAAAAAAAAAAAAGACTAACAAAATGGATACATACACAAGATTCAACAATCTGTTGCATACAAGAAACACACCTAAGTCCCAAAGATAGACATTACCTAGAGATTAAAGGGTTGGAAGACAGTTTTCCTAGCAAATGGACCCAAGAAGCAAGCAGGAGTAGCCATTTTAATATCTGACAAAATAGTCTTTCAACCAAAATTAATCAAAAGAAATGGGGAAGGACACTTCATATGCATCAAAGGAAAATTCCACCAGGAAGAGATCAGAATCCTGAACATCTATGCCCCAAATACAAGGGCACCCACATTTGTAAAAGAAACATTGATAAAACTTAAACCACACATATAACTCCACACATGAATAGTGGGAGAATTCAACACTGCACTCTCAACAAAGGACAGGTCAACAAAACAGAAATTAAATAAAGAAACAATGTCTATAACAGAGGTCATGAATCAAATGGACCTGACAGACATTTACCGAACCTTATACCCAAACACAAAAGAATTTACCCTCTTCTCAGCATCTCATGGAACCTTCTCCAAAATAGACCATATGGTTGGTCACAAAGCAAGCCTCAAGAGATACAGGAAGATTGAAATAATCCCTTGGACCCTATCTGATCACTATGGAATAAAGCTGGACCTCAACAACAGAAATAGCAAAAAGCCTACACACACATGGAAACTGAACAACTTGCTACTAAATGACAACTGGGTCAGGAAAGAAATAAAGAAAGAAATTAAAGTCTTCCTAGAATTTAATGAAAATGAAGGCACAACATACCCAAACTTATGGGACACAATGAAAGCAGTGCTAAGAAGAAAGTTCATAGCACTAAGTGCCTTCAAGAAGAAATTTGAGACATCTCATTCAAGCAACTTAATGGCTGAGCTAAAAGCCCTAGAAAAAAAAGAAGCAGACACAGCAAAAAGGAGTAGATGGTTGGAAATAATCAAACTCATGGTTGAAATCAATAAATTAGAAACAAATGAAACAATTCAAAGAATCACTGAAACCAAGAGCTGGTTCTTTGAGAAAATCAACAAGATAGACAAACTCTTAGCCAAACTAACTAAAAGACAGAGAGACACTATCCAAATCAACAAAATCAGAAATGAAAAGGAGAAATAACTACAGACACTGAGGAAACCCAAACAATCATTAGGACTTACTTCAAAAAGTCTATATGCAACAAAATTTGAAAATCTAAATGAAATGAACAATTTTCTTGATTGATTCCACCTACCAAAGCTGAATCAAGACCAGGTAAATCAATTAAGTAGTCTTATATCTTCTAAGGAAACAGAAGCGGTCATCAAAGTCTCCCATCCAAAAAAATGCCAGGACCAAATGGTTTCAGGGCAGAATTCTACCAGACCTTCAAAGAAGAGCTAACACCAATATTCTTCAAATTATTCCACAAGATAGAAACAGAAGAAATATTACCAAACTCATTCTATGAAGCTACAGTCACCTTGATAACTAAACCTCACAGAGACCCAAAAATAAAAGAGAATTTCAGACCAATCTCCCCTATGAACATTGACACAAAAATACTCAACAAAATAATTGCAAACTGAATACAAGAACACATCAAAGATATCATCCACTATGACCAAGTAGGCTTCGTACTAGGTATGCAGCAGTGGTTCAATACACAGAAATCCATCACTGTGATCCACCATATTAACAAACTGAAAGAAAAAAACTACATGATAATCTCCTTAGATGCTGAAAAAGAATTTGACAAAAACCAGCATCCATTCATGTTTAAATATTGGAGAGATCAGGGGTACAAGGCACATATATAAATACAGTAAAGGCAATATACAGCAAGCCTATAGCCAACATCAAACTAAACGGAGAGAAACTTAAAGTAATCCCACTGAAATTGGGGACAAGACAAGGCTGCCCACTCTCTCCATATCTCTTCAACATAGTGCTGGAAGTCCTTGCTAGAGCAAGAAGAAAACTAAAGGAGATCAAGTTGCTAAAAATGAAAAGGGAAGAAGTTGAAGTATCCCTATTTGCAAATGGTATGATAGTATACCTGAGTGACCCCAAAAATTCTACCAGGGAACTCCTACAACTGATAAACACCTTCAGCAAAGTGGCCGGATACAAAATTAACTCAAAAAAATCAGTAGCCCTAATGTATACAAAGGACAAAAGGGTTGAGAAAGAAATTAGAGAAACAATACCCTTCACAATAGCCACAAAAGACATAAAGTACCTTGGTGTGACCTTAACCAATCCATTCAAACACTTGTATGAAAAAAATTTCTAGTCTCTGAAGAAAGAATTAAAAGAAGATATCAGAAGATGAAAAGATCTCCCACGGTCATGGCTTGGGAGGATTAACACAGTAAAAATGGCCATCTTACCAAAAGCAATCTACAGATTCAATGCAATTCCCAACAAATTACTAACAAAACTCTTTACAGACTTTGAAGGAAAAACTCTCAACTTCATATGGAATAACAAGACACCCAGGGTTGCTAAAATAATCCTCTACAAGAAAATATCTTCTGGAGGTATCTCCATCCCTGATCTCAAGCTGTACTATAGAGCAACAGCAATAAAAACTGCATGGTACTGGCATAAAAACAGAATGGTGTATCAATGGAACTGAATAGAAGACTCAGAAATAAACCCCCACACTTATAGACACTTGATTTTTTACAAAGATGACAAAACCATACAACGGAAAAAAGATAGCATCTTCAACAAATGGTGCTGGTCTAACTGGATATCTACATGTAGAAAAATGCAAATCAATCTGTACTTATCACCCTGTACAAAACTAACCCAAGTGGATCAAAGACCTCACTATAAAACCAAACATACTAAACCTGTTAGAAGAAAAAGTGGGGAAGAACCTAAAACTCATTGGTACAGGAGAAAACTTCCTGAACAGAACACAAAGAGCACAGGCTCTAAGAGCAACAATCAGTAAACGGAACCTCATGAAACTGAAAAGCTTCTGTAAAGCAAAGGACACCGTCATCAAAACAAAACAAATGCCTATAGATTGGGAAAGAATCTTCACCAACCCTCTATCTCGTAGAGGGCTAATACCCAGTTTATATAAAGTACTAAAGAACTTGAAAAGCAACAAATCAAGTAATCCAGTTAAAAATGGGGAACAGATCTAAACAGAATTCTCGATAGAGGAATATTGAATGACAGAGAAACACCTAAAGAAATGCTCAACATCATTAGCCATCAGCGAAATGCAAATCTAAATGGCCCTGAGATTTCACCTTATACCCATAAGGATGGCCAAGATAAAAAACTCAAGTGACAAAATATGCTGGAGAGGCTGTGGAGAAAGGGGTACCCTGCTCCACTGCTGGTGGGAATGTAAACTTGTACAACCACTCTGGAAATCAATCTGGCACTTTCTCAGACAACTAGGAATAGCGCTTCCTCAAGATCCAGCTATACCACTCCTAGGCACATATCCAAAAGAAGCTCAAGTACAAAATAAGGTCCTTTGCTCAACCATGTTCGTAGCAGCTTCATTTGTAATAGCCAGAAGCTGGAAACAACCAAGATGACCCTCAAGTGAAGAATGGATACAGATATTGTGGTACATCTACACAATGGAATATTACTCAGCAATAAACAACTAGGAAATCATGAAATTTGCAGGTAAATGTTGGCAACTGGAAAATATCATCCTGAGTGAGCTATCCCAGAAGCAGAAAGACACACATGGTATATACTCACTCATATAGACATGTAGTATAGGATAAACATTCTAAAATCTGTACACCTAAAGAAACTAATCAAGAAGCAGGACTCTGGATAAAATGCTCAATCCCCATCCTGAAAGGCAAAGAGGATGGACATTAGAAGAAGGAGAAAACAGGAAACAAGTTAGGAGCCTGCCACAGAGGGTCTCTGAAAGACTATTCCCTGTAGACTATCAAAGCAGATGCTGAGACTTATGGCGAACTGTTAGGCAGAGTGCATGGAATCTTATGAAAGAAGTGGGAAATAGTAAGACCTGGAGAAGACAGGAGCTCCACAAGGAAAGCAACAGAACCAGAAAATCTGAGCACAGGGGTCTTTCCTGAGACTGATACTCCAACCAAATACCATGCATGAAGATAACGTAAGACCCCTGCACAGATGTAGCCCATGGCAGTTCAGTGTCCAAGTGGGTTCCATAGTAATGGGAGGAGGGACTGCCTCTGACATGAACTGATTGGCCTGCTTTTTGATCACCTCCCCCTGAGGGGAGAGCAGCCTTACCAGGCCACAGAAGATGACAATGCAGACACTCCTGATGATATCTAGTAGACTAGAATCAGAAGGAAGGAGAGGAAGACCTCCTCTATCAGCAGACTTGGGGAGGGGCATGAGTGGAGAAGGGAGAGGGAAGGTGAAATTGGAAGGTTTAGAGGGAGGGGTTTATGGGGGGATACAAAGTGAATAAAGTGTAATTAATAAAAATTAAAATAAAAAAATTAAATTAAATGAAAAAATTAAATAGAAAAAGAAAGAAATCTAAATGAAGTCAGCAAATAATAGGGGAGAGAATGTCCCAACTTCTACTACCAAATAAAACTTCTAGTACCAGAAATAAAACACATCTTTTTTTAGTTCTTGATAAAATGGATCCAATGAAATCTGCCCAAACACTACAGGTTAATTTCAAGGCTATTGCTTACTCTCTTCAACCTGATGGTAATACACTATTGCTGAAGTAGATATTTGCTTATGTTATCAAATATTGTGATATCAAGATGGTGCCTAAAAAGCATCTCTACCCTTCCTGTCAGTGTTCACCACTCTGGAAGGTACTCTACATGCTACTGGAGAGGAAAATAATCATCAACAAGAGCCCTGCTAGGAACTCTGTGGACCTACATCAGTTATCTGCCTGCAAGATATTCTGGTACAATAGTGGCACAAATATTATGGGAGATAATCAACCACTTTTAAAAATTGGATTTAAGGTCCACTCTATGAGTCAGAAATTGGTTGTTTTTATCAAAGTCCTCCCTATCAAGGTTCAGAGTTCTATGTGAAAGAGGAGATAAAAAGATGATAAGAGCCAAAGGTGGTAGACAACTAAAAACAAACAAACAAAAAACCAAACCTGAGATACCTGATAAACAAACTACAAACAAACAAACAAGCCAGTCTTCCAGATGCAACAGGCCTGAGGCAAATATGGACTCACAGAGACTGCAGCAACACACACACACACACACACACACACACACACAGGTTCAAGCTACTTAGAGTCCCAGCACTTGAAAGAAGAAGATTCCACCCCTCACCAAGAATTATCTGTAGTTTAATACATTTCTGCAAAGGAAAAATTATTTTGCTGCAGTGGAGTATCCTGAACAGCACAGGCTCAAAGAGCAACAATCAATAAATGGGACCTCATGAAGCTGAAAATCTTCTGTAAAGCAAAGGACACTGTCATCAGAACAAAACGACAGCCTACAGATTGGGAAAAGATCTTCACCAACCCTATATCTGACAGAGGACTAATATCCAGAATATATAAAGAACTCAAGAAGTTAAACAGCAACAAATCAAGTAATCCAATTAAAAAATGGGGTACAGAGCCACAAAGAGAATTCTCCATAGAGGAATATCAAATGGCCGAAAAACACTTACACAGATGCTCAACATCCTTAGGCATCAGGGAAATGCAAATCAAAAGGACACTGAGATTTCACCTTATATCCATAAGAATTTCTAAGATCAAAAACTCAAGTGACAACACATGCTGGATAGATGTGGAGAAAGGGGAACCGTCCTTCATTGCTGGTGGGAAAGTAAACTTGTACAACCACTCTGGAAATCAATCTGGCACTTTCTCAGAAAACTAGGAATAGCGCTTCCTCAAAATCCAGCTATACCACTCCTAGGCACATATCCAAAAGAGGCTCAAGTACCCAGCAATGGCATCTGCTCAACCATGTTGTAGCAGCTTCATTTGTAATAGCCAGAAACTGGAAACAACCCAGCTGTCCCTCAACTGAGGAATGGATACAGAAATTGTGGTGCATCTACACAATGGAATATTACTCAGCAATAAAAAAACAAGGAAATCATAAAATTTGCAGGCAAATGGAGGGGGGACTGGAACAGATCATCCTGAATAAACTAGTCTAGAAGCAGAAAGAAACACAGGGTATATACTCACTCATAAGTGGATATTAGACATAAAATATAGGATAAACCTACTAAAATCTGTACACCTAAAGAAACTAATCAAGAAGGAAGACTCTGGCTAAAATGCTCAATCCCCATCCTGAAAGGCAAAGAGGATGGACATCAGAAGAAGGAGAAAACAGGGAACAGGACAGGATCTTGCCACAGAGGGCCTCTGAAAGGCTCTGCCCTGCAGGCTATCAAAGCAGATGCTTATGGCCAACCTTTGGGTAGAGTGCAGGAAATCTTATGAAAGAAGTGGGAAATAGTAAGACCTGGAGAGGACAGGAACTCCACAAGGAGAGCAACAAAACCACAAAATCTGGGCACAGGGGTCTTTTCTGAAACTGATTCTCCAACAAAAGACCATTCATGGAGATAACCTAGAACCCCTGCACAGATGTAGCCCATGGCAGTTCAGTGTCCAAGTGTGTTCCATAGTACTGGGAATAGGGACTGCCTCTGACATAGACTGATTGGCCTCCTCTTTGATCACCTTCCCCTGAGGGGGGAGCAGCCTTACCAGGACACAGAAGATAACAATGCATCCAGTCCTGATGAGATATGATAGACTAGGATGAGAATTAAGGGGAGGAAGATCCCCCTAGCATTGGACTGGGGGAGGGGCATGAGGGGAGAAGGGGAAGGAGGGTGGGATTGGGGGGAGCGATAGGAGGGATACAAAGTGAATAAATTGTAATTATTAAAAATTAAAATAAAAATAATCAAAAAAGAAAAAAAAAGAAAATAACCTCCAATAGTTACATGAAAAGTGATCTTTAAATTTTTTTTAAAGTATTTGGGAAAAACTTTTTTGTTTGTTTGTTTGTTTGTTTTTCCTGTAAATACTGGGCCCATAATGGAAGAGGCAGTCCGGAAAACTTAAATTCCCTATAGGCTTTTCCCCATTGCCTCAATGACAAGAACTTGATGCTTTTCTAAGTATGATACCATTGTCTTTGTTTGTTTGTTTGTTTGTTTGTTTGTTTTTCTGAAACATGTTAAACTACAAATTAAATATTTTCCTTGCTCTATTTCCAGTTTAAATTACAGATTCTATTTATTAATAATTAGAGCCACTACAGCTTTCACAAAGAAAAGTAAAAATTAGTCACACAGCAGGTTCTGCTGTTGGACTATTTCTTTTTTTAATATTATTTTTTATTTATTACAGTTTATTCACTTTGTATCACAGCTTTGGCCCCACCCTCATCCCTTCCCAATCCCTTCCTCACCTATCTCCTCCCATGCTCCTTCCCCAGTCCACTGGTAATGGTGTACTTCCTCCCCTTCCATCTGACTCTAGCCTATCAAGTCTCATCAAGACTCTTTCAGTCTTCTCTTGTAGCCTGATCAGGCTGCCCACCCCCATCCCCAGGCGGGGGGATGATTAAAGAGCCATCCATTGAGTTCATGTCAGAGACAGCCCCTTGCTCCCCTTATTAGGGAGCCCATTTGGAGACTGAGCTGCCCTGGGCTACCTCTGTGTTCTAGGTTATCTCCATGAATGGTCCTTGGTTGGAGTATCATTCTCAGAAAAAGACCCCCTAGGCCCAGATTTTTAATACATTTTAAAGAGCATATACCATCAATATATTTTCCTATATCTCTGAATATCTTCATTTCTCTTCATTTTGGGTACTTTTATTAGATAAACATTCTGAGTTGGCAGGCTCTTTTATTGTTTTCTGCACAGTGAAGAAAGCATTTCATGTCTGTTAGGAGTTTTCCTGTTTCTGAAAAGGAATTAGCCATTAGTCATATTGTTTTCTTGGGTATGATAAATCATTTTTCTCTTGCTGCTTTCAGACTTTTAGCATTGTTTTATGCAGTGATACCTATGACTTGTCTGCATGCGTAAGTGTGCTCTCCCTTTGTGTCATGTTAGCTTTGTAGGGCTTTTTGGTTGTCTCATATTTTAGTGTGAAGTTTAGACAGTTTTAAGTCTTTTTTATTTTTTCAGTTTTTTTTTGTTTGTTTTTATTATGTTGTGCTTCCTATTACTTATACATGAGGCTGGTGAATGTCATCATATACTTTATGTTGGGTAGTTTGTATATTTATGTTTCTCTATTGTCAGACTGAATAAATTGAACGAATCCATCTTCAGGTTTCAAACATTTATCTATGAAATATTACATTTTTATTAAAGTGATAGTACTTTTTGTCTTTTAAATGTGTGTTTTAGCCTTACATATAATTTGCCTGTATATTGAGATTCCTTATTTGTTAATTCTTGGACAACCCTTATTCTTATAATCCTTAACATGGCTTCTAAAAAATTAATCAAGCATGCACAATTGCTTTATTGATCTGTTTCTTACATCCAGAATATAAAATCTTTGTAAATGGTTTTTGTTGACTGACTGTTTTTATATAAATCACATTTTCTGTTCCTCTGCATGCTGCATAGATTTTGTAGTCAACAACTGAATATGTTAGGTAATCTATTCTACCCATTCTTGATTCTGAAGTGGCTAAATTCTCTACTAACTTTTTGAAAGTATTAGGTTTTTTGGTTTTGCTTGCTGTTTAGAAGCTGCCCCTGCATTTACATGGCTCAGTGATCCCTTAGAATTTGCACTCAGATTGATTTCCAAAGTAGTTGTACAAGTTTACACTCCTATCAGCAGTGGAAGACTAGTTCTCTTTCTCCATACCCTTCTAACACATGCTGTCTCTTGACATGTTGATCTTAGCCATTCTGACCAATGTGAGATAGAATCTCCAAGTCATTTTGATTTGCATTTCCCTGATGACTAAGGAAGTTGAACTTTTCTTTAAATGCTTCTTGGCCATTCGCGAGTCCTCTGTTGAAAATTCTGTTTAGTTCTGAGCTCAGTTTTTAAATTAGTTTACTTTTATTTGTGTTTGATTTTATGAGTTCATTATATAATTTGGATATTAGCCCTTTGTTGGATGTAGGATTAATTGGTGAAGCTCATTTCCCAATCTGAACACTGTAAGGTCCTTGGAGGATATGAGAGGAATTCAAGCAGTGACTCCTCCTAGCAGAGGCCATAGTGACTGAAGAGGATACCCTCTAACTAGACTAGTCTCCTAGTAGAGGAAGGGGACCTCCCACCCACCCTCAAAAACTTCAGCCTCAAATTTACCCTCCTTACAAGATGTGCAGGGATAAATATAGAGCAGATAGAGCAGAGATTGAGGAAATGCCCAACCAATGCCTGGCCCAACCAAAACCTACCCTTTGGGAGAGTGCCAACCCCTGACACTATGAATGATACTCTGCTAAGCTTACAGACAGGAGCCTGACAAAGTTTTCATCTGAGAGACTCTGCCCAGTAGCACCTCAAAATAGATGCTGAGACTCATAGCCAAACATTGGGAGATGTTTAGGGTGTATTTGTAGAAAATTGAGAGGAGAAAAAGACCTGGAAGTGACAGGAGCTCCAAAAGGAGACCAACAAGGCCAACCAATCAGGGCCCAGAGGTGCTTGCTGAGACTGAAGCATCAACCAATGACCGTGCATGGACTGGACTTCCACCCCCTACAAAGATGTAGCAGATGGGCAGCTTAGGCATCATGTGGATCGTCTAGTAAGGGAAGTGGGGACTGCATTGGACACAGGCTCACTTGTCAGCTTTTAGATCATGTCTCCCTGACAGGACTGCCTCTCCAGGCCACAGGGGAAGAGGACATGTTAAGTCTACTTAATCTGACATTATGTTATAAGTGTTGTTTATATAAAACAGAAATCCAGAAACTCCAAACAAGAGCAAATGCTGAGAAAAAAGCGTTATACATACACACAATGAGAATATAAACAATAAGTACAACAGCTGATACATTTGAAAACATTCTAGAAGTTGTAAAATTAACGAGGGGAAAAGAAACAAAGAAAACTGGCACAAGATAGTGAATTAGAGGCAAAGAAACTCGCTTTTCTGTCACTATGATGAGAATGTCTAGATTTGGATGCCTTACTAGCCTCTTCTGGAGAAGAAGACATTGCAAAGTTTCTTCATTTCTTCCCAGTCCAGGAAAAGATTAGATATCACCTCGTTGTGCTGAAATAGACAAAGCATTTCCTGAACTATTCTGCCTGCAGAATTATCTTTCCTTCTGTCTTTATTTTCACTGATCTTTCTTCGGCATGTTGTTCTGAAGGTTTCTGACTTGTTCACATTCTCTAGCTTGTACCTTGTGCATGAAATGCCCGCCCCCCCAAAAAAATATTTTATTTTCTTGTTAATCTTGTCATCATTCTTAAAATGAGGGTCTATGATCTTTGAGCATCAAAAACTAGAATTGTGACTCCCCCTTCCAAAAGGAGGGATTTCGCAGACAATTTCAGCATGATAGTTTGCTATTACAACAAAGTGAGTGTGCCATTAAAAGAAGCAAATGTTTTACGGTTATTTATAGAATCTTAGCATCACGATTTTATTGATGAACAGCTGGTGTTTCCTTTCATTTTGTACTTTATCTCACATCGCTGATGACAGCGTCTTTGCTGTGCAGAAATGTTGGCTATTTTTCTCCTCCCCTATTTGTGCTTTGTTTCATTTTCGTTCAGTATCCAATCCAGTCTGGCCTAGAAACAGAGCCATTGACACCGAATCTCCTACTGCTATCAGCTTCCTGTTTGCCCCTTATTGTTAGGTGCATTTTACTATGTCACAGAAATTAGGCAGCATGTTTGCTAACATCTGATAGCCTGAGGAGCAGAGGCCCTCTCAAGGCTCACACACTAGTTCCAAAATGGATGCCAACTGCTCAGTTGAGTTACGTGTCTACCTCCAAACCATGGACTAAATCCAGTGATAGAAAGTGTTGCCATTGCTTTTTCCATTGCAAAAGGTTGAAAAGTAGGTGAGTGACAAGTATTACACGTGGAGCCAGTGCAGATTTGAAAGCAAAATGGTGATTTACTTAGGAAGAAAAGGGAGAGATGAAAGACAGGCACAGATAACACATCCTTTAGGAGTTAAGATTGCATTTGGGCAGAAGTTTTAGAGTCCTTCCTGTTGCTGTTTGATACAAATGCAGAATCCTAACTCACCTTGGCATAGCTGAGCCTGTAGATGAATTTGAACATTGTGTTTGTCTTGAAAAAGAAAATGTGCTTTGTGAGAAATGAGTTTGTACCAAGGTTTTAAAGATTTAGTTTTGAGAACACTCAGGATTTGTTCAGGAGGAAATGTTGTTCTTGGGTGAAATTAATTTTGTGAATTTGTTCTTTATTGAAAGGAAATGTAGAAAACCAATGTAATCACAAAGCAACCTTAAACCTGAATCATATTGAAATCATGCCTCGTACCCCAGTGTCCTTCTTTATCCTTTTCAAGGAAGCATTGTGAAACAGTTCTCTGCTGAATTTGAAACCATCACATGACAGTTTAATCAAGTCTCCCATTTCCTTTGCCAGGAAGCCATCTGGCTATATAGCTTTTCTGCTGAAAATGTGTCCTGATCTGATTTGCATTTGTTACTCTGCCTAGAAGTGTTCTCTCCAGTGCACCAGAGAACCTGAGCACTGAGCACTTCCACTAGCACTAAGGATGGAGTTTCATTTTATTTCCAACGAACAAATTTTTTAAGGTTATGGAATAATTGGCAGTTTTTTCATGTTCTATTTGTATGTTTTGCCAATGCTGTTCCTTTGTTATTTGTGAAAACTCAAAGGCAGGCATTTAGTGTGAGCATACAGGCCTTCTTTTTTAAGACTGTCATCAAGTCAGTTAAGTTGACTCAGCCTGCATAAGGGAATGAACATATTAAAAATAAAAGAACTGTGCCTCTCAGCATAGATATTTAAATGAAATCTTTTTAAAGAAATATTTATTTTGTAAAAATGAACATTTTTAAAATACTTTATTTTATTTTTTGCTCTTACATTATCCAAAAATATAATCTAAAATTGTTTCTTTAAAGAAAATATACATGTTCTGAGTATGTTTGTATGTGTGTGTGCCTATGTGTCATAGCACATGGATAGATGTTAACAGGCAAATTGGGAGCTGCTTCTCTCCTTTCACCATGTGGGTTCTGAGATGAAAGTCAGGTCATCAGGGATGATAGCAGGTACTTTTACCCTCTGAGCCTTCTCGCTGGCAACAACTAATATTGATTATTTTAAAATCAAAATTAAATGTCTAAAAATCTATAGTTATATATTTTTCTGATATTCTGGGTTAGATGATATGAAATACAGTGAGTAAAGTCACCAAGAGAAGCAAAATTCCTGATGATTAAAATCAGAAAAATGGGTCAAAACAAACAATCAAGAAGGAAGCAAGTTCCTTTGGATATTATTTTATCGTTGTTATTATTCTCAGTAGATTTTTTCAAAACATCAGCTAATATTTTAAGCAAGCTGATGTCAAAGTCATAGCAACCCTCCTTCCTCAGCCTCCCACATGCTGAGATGACAATCCTGATTAACCTCTTCTAGCTTAGACCAGCTTCAGAAGTTTGCCGTTTAGGGAAGGAAACAAAGTCTAACACTTATCAAACTCAGCTTGGAATCACTACCTTTCATTACCTGACAGGCCTCTGTGCTTAATAGCTAAAAGCCGATTCTGAGGAAGCGTGTCTGCTGACCCTTTGTTCCACTCCTACCTGTACTGTGTTTGTAACATTTATGCTACAGTCTCACTGTTGCGCACCTTACTTACTGGGTCATACTAAATGTGTACTCATGTCATGTAAAGTCCTGTCTCATTATCATTTAGTCTCATTGTCTGACATTGTGTTTGGGAGATGACATGCAATGGGTGAATGCCAAGATGAGTAGAATAACAACTTTCTTCCCCCCCCCACTACCCCAAAACTCCTAATAATTAAAAATGAAAAGAAAAATAAAATATGAGTTAACCCAAAATATTTCAGAAAATATGTTCCGATATAAAGAGCCTAAAGGATTTGAAGCACTTGTTAGTGTAGCAGCCATGGGAACATGAATACAAACAATCAATTGTTCAAAAAATCATGGAAAAGATTTTGAGGATCAATATTCACATTTGGCTTGCTAGACAGGATGAAAAGTCAATCATTAAAATGGACAAAATAGTGAAATTTCAAGGGAAAATGTTTTGAGAAGTTTTCAAAAAATCTGGTGTATCAGATTGATATGATGGCTCAAAGCAAAATAAGAATAAACCCCTGATGTTAAAGAATATATGTTTACTGTTCAGCATATTCTATTAAATCTCCAGATGAAAGAGCATACAGACCAAGCAAAATTAATAAAGGGAATAAGCCCACCGGTACTAATTTATATAATACATATTGCTACTGGCTTCTGTAGAAAATAAAAAATAACAATTTTAGGAAATAAAAAGGAGTTAAAGTTGATGTAAAGCTAATACCAAGGGTTTTATTCATGAGGTAGGAAACATGAGATTCTCACATAATATATTTGGCTTCATGCATCCCATAGTTGGATTCCTGAAGTGCATACAGAAGAGCTAGCCTAATAGAAGGAATGGACTCTGTTTTAGAAGAGTGTAAAATTTAAATTTATATCAGTTCAAAGCTTAAGTATCTAATAACTAACGCCTACCTGTTAATAAAATAAAATATTTGAAGAAGAAATTATCAGTCATAGAAAAATATTTAGCACGGACATATAAATGCTGCGTACTGCTATGGAAAGAGAAAGTAACCATCAATGGTTTCTTTAACCCTTAAGATATCGATGTTTGTGGTAGAAAATGGACATTTTTAACCTATTTTGCTGAAATTGATTATGAAAAAAATTACAACCATCTATCTACATAGTTATACCAGTTAAAGACTTATGGCTTATCTACTTACCCATCCACTTTCTAATTACCAAACTGAAATTGTCTTCTTTCCTTCTCACCAATTCCTTCTGTTGCTTTATTTTAGAATTTTTTCTATCTTAATGCTGTCTTTCCTTTCAATGTCAGCATTTTCCACCATCACATTGCGCAACCAATATTTTAGTAAATAACACAAAATAAGAAAAAAGAGCCTTTATAGTTTTCCTCTATTTAGAAAATATTAAAGAAAAGATTGATCCTCATTCTGGCTTTGTATTAATAGGGTGAGCTGTTTAATCTCACTAAATTATAAATAACAGTAAGTTTTAATTAGAATGTATAAACGAGGTTGTAAGGACTGTGGAAATGGTATGTTTGGCATCAGGTAAGCTATATGGTTCCCAGATGACTTCTCTGTAATTAAAATGGTAGAAGAAATGGAAAAAGATCATCTTATTCTCATTTACGAAGTTCATATAAAACCATACATGGCTTTGGTTAGTGGAGTATGGGTGTTTTTGAAGCAGATATGATCTATTCATTCAAGATTCACCTCTTGGTATCATCTTGAGTGTTTGAACTTTAATATATAAAGTATATGTGAGGGGTAAACATCTAGTCTCTAACAAGCCCCATTCATGGGCCTGGAATGAAGAAAAGGTGTGAGGGTAAAGGAGGTAACAAACCTTGGTGTGGATGAAGTTTTCTTTGAAGTTTTTTTTTATTATTATTATTTTATTTTCATTTTTATTTTATGGAAACCGAAGGTAGAGAGGCCTACAAGTCTTCCAAGGTGGATGGACTGGACTGGGTGATGTGTGGCGTATAAGGAGATCCCAGACTCTGCCAGGGTCCACTCAATACATTGGGCTTTATCAGTGCCCAAATAATGGCCCCCAGACACAATTAGGGCCCTCCCACCACCCACTAAAGAGAAAAGAATAAACCCTTAGCCTGTTCCCCCTCGAAATAAGAAAACCACATGAACAAACAAAAACAAGAAGCTCTGCCCATTCTCAACGTTCGCCCAAGGGGAGTCCACATGTGCACAGGTGCGTACTGCATAGGGAAGGAGGAAATTTGGGAGGAAAACTCACAAGTAACTTTGAAACTTCTCCATTGGTCTGTGCAAGCATTCAGCTTTCAGCCAGTCCGCTCAGTTTGAAAATTCACGTATTATTGCGATTGGCGGGGCAGTGTGATCATTGTTCTTTGGCGTGTATCTACATCCCTGCCCTCTAATTCTTTTTGGCGGTGTGTGTGTGTGTGTGTGTGTGTGTGTGTGTGTGTGTGTGTGTGTATAAGGGCCATCTATGACCAAACTAGTCTTGGGAGTGGGTCTTCCCTGGCATGGTGTTGACCCACCAAGGATCATTTTTCAAAGATACCACCTCTTAGTACTATTGCCTTGAATGTTAGGATTTTAACATATAAATTGTATGTGAACGATAAACATTTAGATTTTAGCTAGCTCTGACTCTTTCTCCATGGTATCAAATATCAATAGTTCCTTCTCTAGTTGAAATTTCATGCCTATCTTCCCCTTCTGTGCTGGGATTTTGCTTGGCTTACTCTTACACAGGTCTTGTGTATGCTTTCATAATCTCTGTGAGTTAAACTATGAAACTGTCCTCTTGAGTTTGGAAAATACACTTTCCTTGATGTTATCTATCACCTCTTTCTGTAAGAATCTCTCTGTCCCCTGTTCCTCGAAGATCCTAAATATTTAGAGGAGGGCTAATATGCAAAATAATGGCAATAAATACTCTGTTAGGATCTCTGACCCATCAAGCACATATTCTTGGCCCCTTTAATACAGACAGGTATGGGTTCAATCAGAAAATGTCTGTCTAGTTAAAAGTGTAAAGGCAGTAGGTTATAGGTCACAACACAGGGTTTGTGGATTTTGAAACATCTAGTCCTATTTTCCTCATTAGACAGTTTGTGAAAACTGAATTAAAATTAAAAGAAGTGGTGACTGGAAAATTAAAACATAAAATAACTAAAATACCTTTGTAGGGAAGATGCTCAAGTGAAGCTGCTTTAGCTGACAAATCTCATATGCCAGGTTCCTAAACAAGACAGTACTGGTTATGTCCATGAAAATACCACACTGTTAAAACTCAAATTTGCTTCTCCCAGCTCCTCTTATGCCAATTAATGGCCTCTAATTTCTGTTCAGTGTATCATTTGCTTTGTAGTATGCATTCAGTCAGCTCTCTAGTTTTGGTAATTGGGAGACTAGAAAGGGGTCTCTGAGACAATGGTAAGATCATAGTTTTGAAGCATGTTGATGGCAGATGTAGGTGCTGTTTTTTAAATTCTACTTTATTCAGGGTTCCAAAAAGCCTCTACCTCCCTTCCAACACTCCAACTTTAGGTAGGAGAGGAAGGAGTTTAGAAGGGGAAGAGGACATAGACCTCTTAACTTCTTCCAGCTGAGTAAGGTCATCAGGTTTTGGGGGGGGGGCAATACCAATCTCAGTCATCAGGATATCCAGAAGTCCAGGTAACCAGCAAATGCAGCAAGAAGTCTTCTCTTTCTTCAAAGAATTCGCTTCATACATCTCCTCCAAACCTCTAGTTCTTTCTCTCTCTCTTCTCTTCTCTTCTCTTTCTCTTCTCTTCTCTCTCTCTCTCTCTTTCTCTCTCTCTCTCTCTCTCTCTCTCTCTCTCTCTCTCTCCTCTCATATTTATACTCTCCCAGAGTCCTCAGAATTCCACTAACTCCATCTGGCAATGATCACGTGCCTCTCCAAGCCCAAATGAGGCTGTTAGGAGCTAGCAAAGACCACGCCCCTCTCTGAGCCATGTAAGCCAATTATCAGCTGTGGACAAACGAAAAGCAACTCCATAGCCAACATTTGGGATTACAACAAACACCTGTTTACATAACATAACTGAGTTTTTAAAGAAACCAAAACTTCCACTACAGGCAGATTCTTTAAAAAAAGAGCTTTTTAATCCTATAAGATAAGAAATTCATTCAGATAATAAGGGGTTCTTCTGAAGCCTCTTGGACGTTAGACTGTATCTGCTAGTACATGACACAAAGACTCCAAAAACTTCAAGAAAAATATATGTTTTCACTCTATGTGCTTATTCATTGATAAATGTTTTACATATGACTACTGTGTGCCAACTAAAAACTTAGATACGTATTTGAATCCTGTTCTGGTTTATTTTATTCTGACAAACATAGTATCCTGATTGCTTTTTACCTCATTTCCTAAAGCTCGAACAGTTCTGTACATTTGGAAGTTCTTTACAATTGAGCAGTGTTTTACAATGAGAATTCATCTTTATGACATGTGATAACCTCACCGTAAGAATGTTTTGTTTACATTTGCAGTTACACATACCTTTCAAAACATTGTTTTAAGGATAAGACCATGATTTGTAATGCTAGGCATTTTTACTTCACTGACTTGAAAGATAAGATTCCTTGAGAAATTTTCTTTTACGCCAAACAATCAGAATAGTAAAGATAGTTGATATTTATAATTAGAACCACAATAATGCTACCTAATTTTGTATAATAATTATAATAGTGTTAATCCCAGTATGCATTACTTTTTTTTTGCTTTGCAGCAAACAATATGGCTAGATAAAAAAGGAGTGACTGCTTGAATCCCTCTCAAATCCTCCCAAGGGCCTAGTCTGAAGTGTCTTCAGCTTGTCACAGGATACCCCTACCCTCTCTTTCTCTTTTTTCTTCAGGTCTTCTGTCCTCTAGACCTTGCTCTCCCGAGGTCTGTTCTCCACCCTCTTATCTTTCTGTGTCCCTTCTCCTACTTTGTTCCCTCTCTTCAGCTATTACCTCTGATTATTCCATATCCCCTTCCAAGGGAGATTTATGAATCCCCCATTGGATCCTCCCTGTTATTTATCTTTTTTGGGTCTGTGCCTCATAGTATGCTTATCCTATACTACATGGCTAAAATCCCCTTGTAAGTGAGCACATACCATGTGTGTATTTCTGGGTCTGGAGTACCTCACTTAGGATAATCTTTTCTAATTCCATACATTTGCCTGCAAATGTCATGATCTCTTGTTTCTAATAGCTGAGTAGTATTTCATTATGTAAATGTACCACAGTTTCATCAAGCCATGACTCCTAATAGGAGAGGCCATAAAGACTGAAGAGGACACCTTCTACCTCGATTAGCTTCCTAGCAGAGGGAGGGGCCCTCCCACCCACTCACAAAAACTTCAACCTCAAATTTACCCTCCCTGAAAGATGTGCAGGGATAAAGATAGAGCAGATAGATTGAGGAAATGCCCAACCAATGCCTGGCCCAACCAAAGACCTACCCTTTGGGGGAGTGCCAACCTCTGCATTATGAATGATACTCTGCTAAGCTTGCAAACAGGAGGCTGACATAGTCATCCTCTGAGAGACTCTGCCCAGTAGCACCTCAAAATAGATGCTGAGACTCACAGCCAAACATTGGGAGATGTTTAGCGAGTCTTTTGGAAAAGTGAGAGGAAAGAGAAAAAGACCTGGAAGTGGCAGGAGCTCCAAAAGGAGACCAACAAGGCCAACTAACCAAGGCTGAGAGGCGTTTGCTGAGACTGAAGCATTAACCAAGGACCATGCATGAACTGAACTTCCACACCCTACAAAGACGTAGCAGATGGGCAGCTTAGGCATCATGTGGGTCCTCTAGTAAGAGAAGTGGGGACTGCATTGGACACAGGCTCACTTGTCGGCTTTTAGATCACGTCTTCCTGGCAGGACTGCCGCTCCAGGCCACAGGGGAAGAGCACATGCTAAGTCCTGATGTAACTTGATAAACTGGGGTGGATGGGAAAGGGAACTCCCCTTTTCTGAGGAAGAGGCAAGGGGTACACGGGGAGGGAGGGTAAGATAAGGAAGGAAAGAGGGATGGGGTGACAACCAGGATGTAAAGTAAATAAAAATAAATAATTATTAAATAAAAGAAGTGGGTGAATCTGACTAAAATATGTTTAGCATTTTCCACATTCAAGTTCTTTCAGTTTCTGAAATAGAGATTATAAACTGGTGGGAGACAGTAGGAAAGCAGTATATCAGACACTCAATAGTCTTCCAAGTACCGCATAACTGCAATTTAATAGTACTAGAGTACAAGTGTACACCAAAGAATGAATGGTCCCAGATGGAGGAGGCTTCTCTATTAGCTCCCAGCTGTGTGATAACAAGTACTTCAGCTGAGACCAAGTCAAACACTAACATGCAATTACCTCTGGTTTGGATTCTCAATAATATTACTTTTATGAAGCTGCTCTTTAACGTATTCTATAGAATAATGGGTGATGTTTCAACACCAAGAAATGTATTAATCCTTAATCACAGATGGCTTTGTAAAGAGAACACTTATAATCACTCAAAAACCATTGCCTCTCTTAACAAAAGGCACAGATATTTATTTGAGACCCAATAAACCACATGCACAGTGAAAACTGTAAGTTTAATCTACACTTCATGGAAATACGATCTTCTTATAAATTTGGCCTAAATAAAATTCTTATAGCAGGCAGTTTTATTTTTATAATCAATTAATTTAATGTCATTATACTATAATGAGTTAGGGCTTAGCTAATTTATCACTAAATCAATCAATTCATTCTTCAAACAAGTTGTATGTGCAAGAGCATAAACATTAGGCTGGCATGACAGGGAAGAAGGCATCTTCCAGCCTTGCCAAACACTCTTCACCCTGTTTCCACAGGTTGTTCAGAATAGTCTTTAGAAGGTTTGGCTTTACAGGTCAGAATATCTTGGTCTGTATGCTGGTGTTATTCACATACTCATTGGTCTGATGATTAACACACTACTTCTCCCCTTCTGATTATGTCCTGTTACAAGAAGACAGATAGAACCATCACTTACAGAATTGAAGATGTCAGATTTTATAATAAATCAACTAATTTTATGTGTTTTTACATTTGCCTTTAGAAAAGTTTGCTGTTTAAACAACATGAGGAAAATTAATAAATCACAATACAGATAGTTATGAAAATGAGAGGTTTTTTCCCAGGTGTGGTGGTACACACCTTTACTCCCAGTACTCAGGAGGCAGAAGCAGGCAGATCTCTTAGCTCAAGGCCAGCCTGGTCTGCAGAGCAATTTCCAGGATGTCCAGTGCTAGCTACACAGAGAATCCCTGTCTCAAAAACAAATCAAAACAAAACAAAACCTAACAAAGAAGTCAGAGATTTTCATAAGACACCTAAGAAAAATTTGTCATAGTGCAGCAATTACTTTTACTTTGTGTCTTTGCTTACAAAACTGATACTCTGATCTTTTATAGCTGTAAGTGATTATCCTACAAAGCTGACATTATTATGATGATGATTATTAATTATTTTGCTGTAATGTGATGTTGTGATTAACAAGTAGCGTTACTCTTGGTAGAGGTAGTCTAGAACAACTTTGTCAAGAAAACTTTAAGGCCGCGGTTTAGCCACGCCACGTAATCTGTGATGAGTGCTAACATCAATGAGCACTTGATTCCTCCTCACACTGAAGACACCAGTCAACTGGGGAATTTTCACATGTGTCCTCACCCTGACAGTCTAGTGTGTCCTGCCTCTAGGACAATGATGTGCATACACTACCCTGACACTGCAGAGACCAGTCAACAAATGATCCTGTATTTGCAACCTCACCCTGACACTCAGAGGTCTCATGGAACTAAGAGACTGATGTGCATATATTACATTTTCTGTGAAGAAACCAGAAAAGAGTTTACTCTGAAATTCATCTGCAAAAGCACTCATGTTTCATTCTATTCCCTCACCATATTTTTCCTTGCATTTCCAAGATAGGGTTTTAGTTCTGCAGCCAATTTCTAAAGAGTGGTGAATCTTAAGCAAATTTTATTTAAATCCCCCGTGCTCTTGTAAGATTAAGCACAGCCTGACTTGACCAAGTGTCTATGTGTCTGAATATACATGACATATGAGTTAATAAAATCCTGATGAGTGATATTTTTGAGTCTAAATATATTTAACATGATGGATGCCTGTAAACCTGCCTATGAATCAGATGGCAGCATAATCTTAATATTGGCAAAGGTGAGAAGAAAAGTTATGGTCTTATGCTAATACCATGTATTTGATGGCTCTTCTAGGAAATAACTATTGTAAGATTAATCTGAAGACTACAGAAGCTAGTCTCCTACAAAAAATGATTCCAAACATTAAAAACTTTCTTTTTAATTGATAAAAAATAGAAAAATTGTTCACAAACATATAAAAGATTTTTATTTGTTTCAAACCTTATCTGATACAAAAGTAAGGAATAAGTAGCAAAGAAATGTGGGAATTTTACTTCTTCAGAAAGCTTGTAATTTATTTTTTATAAAATAGAGAATAAGATATAAAAAGTGAGCAATAATTTAAATTCTTCAAGCAGTCAAAATATGTAATTTTTATACTGGAGGTAGCAAAACAGAGATCTTTCCCAATGTTGACACCACAAAACAACAAGTTCTACATGTTGGTTATTTTCATTCACAGGATTATGGGATTTTGCAACAGTTTTAAGGGATAGTTAGGAAACTGAACATACAGTTTGAAATTGAAAAGGTACAAAAATGAATAGTCTTTTTCACTGAGATGCCAAGATCTAAAACAGTAAACCACATGGTGTAAACGACAACTATGGACAGTAGCTGAAAGCTCCAGGCCCGAGGATGCCGTTTTCTGCAGCACTAAGCAAAAAGAATGAGACTCCCAAGGCTTAGTTTCATTCTTCTCCATCAAATATCTTTGAGACGGTTACTTCAGCTCAGTTAGTGTAAGTTATCTTTTTAAAAGGCTTAAAGAAAATCTGCTTCTTTCTGTATTTGTGCATGAGCACATGTTCCCTGGCATGTAAAAGAAAAAGTACAGGAACTGATTCTTTCTTCCATGGATCGATGTCCTAGAGGCTAAACTCAGGTTCTTAGGTTCTCAGGCTCGATTACAGGTGCCTTTCCCACTAAGAAATCTTTCTGACTGCTTGTAAGATCCTTTTTACATGACTGGGTTGCCTTGTCCAGCCTTGATGTGAGGGTAGGTATCTAGTTTTATTGCAGTTTGTTATGTCTTGTTTGGATGATGTCTTTAGAGGGCAGCTCTTTTATGAGGAGATGTGAGGAGGGAAAATTTGAGGGAGAGGGAGAGGAAACTGTGGTCAGGAGATATATATATAGAGATATGTATGTATTATAGGTAGGCAAAAATCACTGTAAAGCAGCTGTGATGCTCTGGTTTATGCTTGAGGAAAAACAAAATGTTATTTGATAGATAGTAGTAAAATAATTACATATGCCATAGTCAAACGAAGTTTGGAATATTTTTCTAAGAAAGACTTTGCCAAATTATTCTTCAAATTAAATTATTATATCATAGTAAGAAAATCTACAGTGCATATATTGTACATTTAATATATCTAAAAGTTACATCATTACTAAATATAGATTATTTGATTATTCAATAATTTTGATTATTTGATAATAAGCAATTTTTGGAATTAATCAATTGAACATAATTTAGTAAATGCTGACAATATTTGAATATTGTGCTTATTTTCTGTTCTCTTTCTTTTTTCTCCTCCTCCTTCACTTCTTTTCTTCTTCTTCATTGTGTTTACTTTATAACTCTGGTTAACCTGGGGGACACTATGTAGACCAAAGTAGCCTTAAAAGCCAGACTAACAAGATCTTCCTATAATGCAGTTACAGACAGCTGTGACCAGCCCAGTGTAGGTGTTGACAACCAACAAAATCTGGTCCTCTTCAAGATGCGTTCTTAACAACCAAGCCATCTATCCAAACCTTTTTCAGTTGTTGTTAAAATAATTTTTAAAAAATGTCTTGAGGAGGCTCCATGATGGCAGCAACCAGCACACACCTTATCTGAGGAGCAGAGGCTCTGAATCTCTGAAATTGTTACAGCTGAAACACCAATGCACATTCTCAAACCAGTGGACCTCTTTCATCTTCCTGAAGAATACTCAAGATACCAGAGAAAAACGGACCCAGTCTGAAGTACAGACTCCATGAACAAACAGTGAAGGTTACAGATAAGCAGATGGCTAGAGGTTGGTGTAAGAACACACCCAACAAAAATCAGGACATCATAGCTTCACCAGCAACCCTCCAAATTAATGGATATTTCAATTCATCGGAAACACAGGAAAATTATTTTAAATCTATGCTTATCCAGTTATTCGAGGCACATAAAGAGGAAACAAACAAATCTCTCAAAGAAATACCCACACAAATGGAAGTAAATAATGAGGAAATGAACAAAGCTCTCAAAGAAATACAGGCAAATATAGCCAAACAAGTAAAGGCACAATTAGTGGCAAATAGAGAAGAAACAAACAAAAAAATAGAAACCATCATAGAAAGACAGAAAGGACTGGGCAGATGTCATGCAGACTTTAAGGGACCACAGATGTCAACCCAGCAAAGCTTTCAATCAACATAGATATCCCATGACAAAACAAAACTGAAACAATATCTACACAGCAACCCAGCCTTACAGAAGATACTAGAAGGAAAACTCCAATCCAACAAAACTACACCCAAGAAAACATAGGATATAGATAACTTTATAAAAAAAATTTAAAGGAAATAAGCATTGAAACACAGTAACACCACCAACTCCACAAAAAAGAAAATAACATTCATTGGTCACTATTATCTATCAACATCAATGGATTCAACTCTCCAATAAAATGACACAGACTAACAGATTGGTTGCAGAAACAGGGTCCAACATTCTGCTGCATCCAAGAAACACACCTCTGAAACAAAGTTAAACACTACCTCCAAGTAAAGAGCTGGTAAAAGTTTTTTCAAGCAAATGGACCCAGAAAACAAGCTGGAGTAGCTATCCTAATATTGAAAAAGATAGACTTTGAACCAAAATTAAACAAAAAAGATGAGGAGGGGCATTTCATTCTCATCAAAGGAAAAATCCAACAGGAGGACATCACAGTCCTGAACATCTATGCTCCAAATACAAAAGTACCTGCATTTGTAAGTAAAACATTATTAAAGATTAAATCACACATAGATCCCAGCACCTTAATAGTGACAGACACCAACACTCCACTCTCACTCAGGAACAGATTGTCTAGACAGAAGCAAAATAGGGAAATAAAGGCACTTTAAAAGGTCCTAATTCAAATGGACCTAATAGATGTCTACAGAACTTTTCACCTAAATTCAAAAGAGTATACTTTTTTTTCAGCTCCTCATGAAACCTGCTCCATAATAGACCATATAGTTTGTCACAAAGCAAGCCTCAATAGTTATAAGAAGATTCAAATAATTGCTTGTAACCAAAAAGCTAGGCCTCAAAAACAACAGAAATAGCAAAAAGCTACACACATGGAAACTAAACAACTCTCTACTCAATGACAGCTGGGTTAGGGAAGAAAGAAAAAAAGAAATTAAAGACTTCCTAGAATTCAATGAAAATGAAAGGACAACATATCCAAACTTGTGGGACACACTTAAAGCAGTGCTAAGAGGAAAATTCATAGCACTAAGTGCCTTCAGGAAGAAATTTGAAACATCTCATACAAGCAACTTAGTGGCTCACCCGAAAGCCCAGAAAAAAAGAAACAGATACATCCAAGAGGAGTAGGCAGCTGGAAATAGTCAAACTCGGGCCGAAATCAATAAATTAGAAACAAATTAATCAATTCAAAGAATCAATGAAAGCAAGAGCTGGTTCTATGAGAAAATCACCAATATAAACAAACCCTTACCCAAACTAACTAAAAGGCAGAGAGAAACTATCCAAATCAGCAAAATCAGAAAAAAAAGGGGAACATAACAACAGACACTGAGGAAATCCAAATCATTAGGTCCTACTACAAAAGCCTATACACCACAAAATTTGAAAATCTAAATTTAATGGACAATTTTCTTGATAGATTCCATTTACCAAAATTAAATTAAGAAGATCATGTAAATAAATTAAATAGTCCTATATCCTTTCATCAAAAGTACCCTTCCAAAAAAAGCCCATTGCCAGATGATTTCATAACAGAATTCTACCAGACCTTCAAAGAAGAGCAAACCCCAATTCTCTTCAAACTAGTCCACAAAATAGATACAGAAGGGATATCACCGAACTCATTCTATGAAGCCACAGTCACCTTGATCCTTAATTCACACAAAGACCCAACCAAAAAAGAGAACTTCATACTTAATATGTCTCTATGAACATTGATGCAAAAATTCACAAGAACACATAAAAGATATCATCCACCATGACCAAGTATGCTTTATCCCAGGAATGCAAGCGTGGTTCAATACAAAAAAATCCATCAATGTAATCAACCACATAAACAAACTGAAAGAGGAAAACCACATGATCATCTCCTTAGATGCCGAAAAAGCATTCATGCCAACACCCATTCATGTTTAAAGTCTTGGAGAAGTCAGGGATACAACGCACATACCTAAATATAGTAAAAACAATATACAGCAAGTGTATAGCCAACATTAAACAAAACGAGAGAAACTTAAATCAATTGCACTGAAATCAGGGACAAGGCAAGTCTATCCACTCTTTCCATATCTCTTCAATAGAGTACTTGAAGTCCTAGTTAGAGTAATAAGACTACTAAAGAAGATCAAGTGGATACAAATTGCAAAGGAAGAAGTTAAAGTATCACTCTTTGCAGATGATATGATAGTAAATGTGAGTGACCCTAAAAATTCAACCAGCAAACTCAGCTGACAAACACTGTCAGCAAAGTGGCTGGATACAAAATTAACTCAAAAAAATCAGTAGCCCTCCTGTATACAAAAGATAAAAGGGCTGAGAAAGAAATTAGGAAAACAACAGCCTTTACAATAGCCACTAATAACATAAAGTACCTTGGTGTGACTCTAACCAAGCAAGTGAAAGACCTGTTTAAACAACAAAACAAAACAAAACAAAACAAAACAAACAACCAAAAAAACTTGAGGTCTGAAGAAAGAAATTGAAGAAGATATTATCAGAAGATGGAAAGATCTTCAAGCTAATGGATTGGTAGGATTAACATAGTGAAAATGGCCATTCTGCCAAAAGCAACCTACAGATTCAATGCAATTCCCATCAAAATACCAACACAATTCTTTATAGACCTTAAAAGAACAATTCTTAACTTCAAATGGAAAAACAAACAAACAAACAACAACAACAACAAAAAAAACAGAATTGCCAAAACAATCCTGTACAACAACAGATCGTCTGATCTCAAGATGTACTACAGAGCAATAGTAACACAAACTGCGTGGTACTAGCATAGAGACAGAATGGTGGATCAATTGAATTGAATTGAAGACCCAGAAATCAACCCACACACCTACGGATACTTTGTTTTTGACAAAGAAGCCAAAACCATGCAATGGAAAAAAGATAGCATCTTCAACAAATAGTGCTGGTCTAACTGGATGTCTACATGTAGAAAAATGCAAATAGACTCATATTTATTGCTCTGCACAAAATTAAAGTCCAAGTGATCAAAGACCTCAACATAAAACCAGAAACTCTAAATAGGTTAGAAGAAAAAGTGGGGAAGACCCTAGAACTCATTGACACAGGAAACAACTTGCTGAACAGAACACCAACAGCACAGGCTCTGAGATCAACAATCAATAAATGGGACCTCATGGAACTGAAAACCTTCTCTATAGCAAAGGGCACTGTCATCAGAACAAAATGAAAACCTATAGACTAGGAAAGGATCTTCACCAACCCTATATCTGATAGAGGGCTGATATCCAGAATATATAAAGAACTCAAGAAGTTAAAAAGCAACAAATCAAGAAATCCAATTAAAAATGGAATACAGAGCTAAACAGAAAATTCTCTGTAGAGGATTATAGAATGGAAGATAAACATTTAAAGAAATGTTCTATGACCTTAATCATCAGGGAAATACAAATCAAAATGACCCTGAGATTTCACCTTACAGCCATCAGAATGGCTAAGATCAAAAACTCAAGTGACAACACATGCTGGAGAGGATGTGGAGCAAGGGGAACCCTCCTCCATTGCTGGTGGGAATGTAAACTTGTACAACCACTTTGGAAACCAATCTGGCATTTTCTCAGACAATTAGAAATAGTGCTTACTCAAGGTCCAGATATCCCACCCCTAGGCATATATCCAAAATACGCTTAAGTATACAACAAGGACATTTGTTCAGTCATGTTTATAACAGCTTTATTCATAATAGACAGAACCAGGAAACAACCCAGATGTCCCTGCACTGAAGAATGGATACAGAAATTGAGGTTCATTTACACCATGGAATACTACTTCAGCAATTAAAAACAAGGAAATTATGAAATTTGCAGTCAAATGGCTGGATCTAGAAGAGATAATACTGTATGAGGTATCTCAGAAGCAGAAAGACACACATGGTATATTTAACTCATATATATATATATATATATATATATATATATATATATATGATAGGATAAACATACTAAAATCTGCACACCTAAAGAAACTAAACAAATTGGAGGACCCTGGATAAGATGATCATTCCTCACTCAGAAAGACAATTGGGATGGACATTGGAAGAAGGAGAAAACAGGAAACAGGACAGGACTCTACCACAGAGGGACTCTGAATGACTCTACCCAGTAGTGTATCAAAACAGATGCTGAGACTCATAACTCAACTTTGGGCAGAGTGGAGCAAATCTTAGAAGAAGGGGGAGACAGTAAGATCTGGAGAGGATAGGAGATCCACAAGGAGAGCAACAGAACCAAAAAATCTGGGCCCAAGGATTTTTTTTCTGACACTAATACTACAGCCAAAGACCATTCATGGAGATAACCTAGAACCCCTGCTCAGATGTAGCCCATGGGAGCTCAGTATCCAAGTGGGATCCCTAATAAGGGGAACAGGAACTGTCTCTGTCTGACATGAACTCAGGGGTTGGCTCCTTGATCACTCTCCCCCTGAGCCTTACCAGGCCACAGAGGAGGACAATGCAGACAGTCCTGATGAGACCTGATAAGCTAGGATCTGTTGGAAGTAGAGAGAGACCTCCCATATCAGTGGACTTGGAGAAGGGCAGGGAGAAGATGAGAGAGGGTGTGATTGTGAGAGAAGGGAAGGGGCTACAGCTGGGATACAAAATAAATAAACTGTAATTATTATGTAAAATATAAAAATTTAATTAAAAAATTCTCGAGGGGGCATCAGTTGGATTATAAAGCGAATAAATTGTAATTAATAATAATAAATAAATAAATAATTTTCAAAAACTGGAAAAATATGGAAACAGCTTTTGTAATGGAGACAAAAATAAATAGTATTCCTAAAAACAGTGTCTCTGAAATTCACTGTCATGAGTAATTATTAATCATGTCTTTTTTGAAAACAAAAATAAGGTGATAATAATTATAATATAAGAGATTATAAACAATAAGATGTTTATATTTAATCAAGGACATTCCAGATACATAAGTTTAATGGCTGAAAAACAACCTGTTAAAGTAATAGACTAAAATATACTTCAATATTTTACAACTAAACTTTCCATTTTGATCATTCTTTGCTAAAACAATAGCCTAAATTATTATTTTAGAACTGAATTGAAATAGTGCTCCTGGGTCAAGAAATATGTATAGATTCTTTTGGTGGCAAGGGAGAAAAGAACTTTTTTTTTTTAACCACATTTGTTACCTATTTATTATGTATTTATTTTCCACTTGAGAAGTATTTAATTTTAATTAGTCTTTATTTGCCTATGTAGAGGCTCAATTATTTTTGCCTTATGAATATTTTCCCATAAAATGTTGAAGAAATAACTTTGTTAGTATGTTGACTATTTTCTTTCCCACAATAACTCCAAAAATCAAAATTATAAAACTATGTTCTTAGAATCTTCTCAATGAACAATATTCAAGGTCAGTCATTTTAAAACATGCCCTGGGAAACTGCTCTTTATACATGACATTTCAATGAGACTTCATTTTCATTACACACACACACACACACACACACACACACACATGTACACACACACAGAGATGAAGACTAACAATTTCTGCATGAAGATTTAAGAGTACAATATAGCAGAGATTGATTTTATTTGCTTTGGAAACTATCATGCTGCTCTCTCTTGCAATTCTCCATAAAATACTTTTTATGTACCTTTGCATGTTTCAAAATATACAATAAACTACTTATAAAGAGAACAAAAAATACAGTTTTTATTTTAAAACACTAAGAAAATAAAAACAAGTTATATCATTTTTTCCAAGTATAAAGGACCTTATTAGTCTGAGATATTTGTCATCCACTAACTCCATATGAAAAATTTCAAACACATTTGTATTGAAACCGAAATCACCTCTCCTCAGAGCTGCTGATGTGCTGTTATTTGTTGTTAGATTATTTTTGCTTCTGCCAGCTGAGATCAAGCATTTCCATGCTATTTGCATTTTCAATCCCTTTTAAAAAATAATTAGCAATTCTGTTACACAATCAGCACTCCAACCTTTTTAACAGCATCAACATAAATTTACAGCAAAGTTTAGGCTATTATTCAGGAGGGAAAACTTATTAGGAACTCTACGTAGCAAGAAGCATCTTTTCAGAGTCATTTTTAGAAAAAAAAATAACTAATGTGTTTAAAAGAAAACTACAATTTGATTAAAATGTTGATGCCATCATTCAAAAAATATAATCTTGTTAAGACTCTATAGAATTCTTTTCAGGGCTATATTAATTGAGTTTACTTGCTAAGGAGTAACAATTTCTTTTGAAGGTTTATCTATTTTACTTTATGTGGATGGGCATTGCGCCTGCATGCGTGTCTGAGCACTGCAAGGCCAGGAGCTCACTTTGAACCAGCGAGTCTGGTGAGCTACATTGCTTCACTAGCACAGGCTTGGATGACTTGAGGCACTGATGGGCAGGCCTCCATCCTGACTGTGCTGACTTTTAATAAATTTCAGCTAAGTGATCGTTTCACTTCACATTTACATGTTCCATGGTTCTAGACAGTACTCCCAAAGAAAGAACACTAGGAACTGTGGGTACAATCATCAATATGGACTTGGCAAACATTGTAAGACCTATTTTATACTAAGCAGGTGTTTTTAGTAGAGACATTGGGTGATGTGTGGAAATATTTTGGCTGTCAAGATGGAGAAATGCTAGTGGAGTGAAGTGTCTTCAGTGGGTAGGGACCATACATGTTGCTTTATCTACTGCAAAACAGAAAAACCTCACCAAACAAACATAAATTAGACAGTTTGGAAACCCTTAAGCTACACCTTCTTCTTTTTTTTTTTAATTTTAACTTTTTATATTAATTACAGTTTATTCACTTTGTATCCCATCCTATCCTCCCTCCCACTACTCCTCCCATGCCCCTCTCCAAGTCCAGTGATAGGGGACGCCCTCCTCCCCTTTCACCTGACCCTAGCCTATCAGGTCTCATCAGGACTAAATGAATTGTCTTCCTCTGTGGCCTGGTAAGGAAGGCTGTTCCCCCCTCAGGAGGAGGTGATCAAAGAGCCAGCCACTGAGTTCATGTCAGAGACAGTCTCTGTTCCCCTTACTAGGGTACCCACTTGGACACTGAATTGCCATGGGCTACATCCAAGCAGGAGTTATAGGTTATCTCCATGCATGGTCCTTGGTTGGAGTATCAGTCTCAGAAAAGACCCCTGTGCCCAGATTTTTTGCCTCTGTTGCTCTCCTTGTGGAGCTCTTATACCCTCCAGGTCTTTCTATCCCCCCCTTCTTTCTTAAGATCCCTGCACTCTGCCCAAAATTTGGCAGTGAGTCTGCATTTGCTTTGATACACTGCTGGGTAGAGTCTTTCAGAGGCCCTCCGTGGTAGTCTTCTGTCCTATTTACTGTTTTCTCCCTCTTCTGAACTCCTCCTGTTTGCCTTTCTGAGTGAGGATTGACCTTCTTTCTTTGGAACACTTTTTTTAAATTAAATTTTTATTTTTTTACATTAATTACATTTTATTCGCTTTGTATCCCAGCTATAGTCCTCTCCTTCATTCCTTCCCACTCCCACTCTCCCTTTCTCATCTCCTTCCATTCCCCTCTCCAAGTCTCCTGATAGGGGAGGACCTCCTCCCCTTCCATCTGACCCTAGCTTATCAGGTCTCATCAGGACTGGCTGCAATGTCCTCCTCTGTGGAACACTTTTTTCTTTTTTCTCCCATGGATACAACTTGCTCATTGAGCCTATTGTGCCTTCATTTTCTAAATTTACACTTTCAGATTGAGAAACCCAAATCTCATTGGGGTTTCTTTTATTTGGGACGTTATCACTCTTAATCTGATTAATTCTTATTATACTTTCAGATATAAATAAAAGTTATAAAGGACAGCGTTAAACAAAGAAGACTTTTATTCAAGGCTGGTGCAATCTGGATGACTGAATTCATGTGCTCTTTTATAAAAAGTGTGACAGGGAGCTCTTACAAGCTTCATTGTGTTGGGGAAGTCACATTGAAGGAAAATTTGGAGGACAGATACAGTGAGAGTGGATAGATGAGATGAAAAATGAGCTGCTTCTGATTTTGTTAATGTTTTCACTCTATAATAACCATATTTTTCTCACTGACGGTAAACCCCATTCTTGAAATAGATAAAGTACAGGGACACACAAACACACACACACACAGGAGACATTTCTTCTTCAGTGCTTACAGTTCAAGGAGATAAATTCTGAAAGACAGTTTTTGGGTGTGAAGTTATCCAGGGGATAGGGAGATAATTAACATATACTTTAAAGACATAAAATATTTATAATAGCTAGTGTCTCTCCTAATGTAACATTCTACAAAAGAGCGGTTGAAGGCTCATAATGAGTAAGAATCTATTTGCAGCTTAATCAAGCTGAGATGAACACAAGGTCTTCTTGTTTTTTTTTTTTTTTTTTGTTTTTGTTTTTTCAGATCTACTTACTCTTGCTCCTAATTAGGCAATAGACTCCAAAATAAGTCTTAATTTTTAAGTAAAGAATTTCAGAAGTTACTCTTGCTTTGGGGTCAGCATATAGAGGACAAGACACAAATATTGGACAAACACAGTTAATTCAATTAGTGGTTTACACATTATGACACTCCCGATTTGATTGGAATAGACAGGGCTTCTCGGTCAAATATTAAAGTATAAAAAGCTGTACTTGGTTCTCTAATTACAGCTTCACGTTGGGCTCTCAGGAGAAGGTTCAATGCTTACAGTGCTTGCTTTGTAAAAATGAGGCCCTAAGTTGGGTCCCTAAGATACCAGAAACCGCGCGACTGAAAACTTTGTGGTGTTTTCTCCTTCTCCCTTTTGTGTGCCTGCCCTACTGAAAGTAGGGAAGGGAAGACCATTCACTCACCCGGCTTATCATTGTAATGCTAAGGGAAGACATTTTAGGTGGGTAATTTCAAAAACAAGAGCCTACAAATGGAAAATCTTTCAATCATGTGTATGTTTTACTAGTATTTAAATGTGTCAAGTGTGTTATATTTAAAGACCCTGCAAATGTTGACTGATTGCTACTTATTCGCATTGCGTGATAGCTTCTTTCATCTGGTGGGGCACATGCTCAGCTTTTATAAGAATCCTTTAGTTGCTAGATTTCTGAGTTTTACTGAAACTCTGGGACAAGGCACACTTTCCTCAACCTTCACCTAATTAATTCAGATTTTACTTATGTCAAAGGGCTTTAGGAGTGCATTACTTACCTGTTTATTATTATTGGAATTTCAAGTAGAAGGCTGGTCACTTTTATTAACATTGTTATGAGTGTAGTCTTCCTAGCATTTGTAACTGTTTTGAGGAAATTTTTCATGTTTCTATATATTCAAGCTTACATAATTTTCCTAATAAATTTTTATTTAGTAATTAAAATATTAAGTAGATTATTTCTGAATTTATTTTCTACAACTATTTACATAGATTGCTTCCTTTCAATGACCTGGTCTTCTGAAAGAATGTAATTTCTATCATTGGAACAAATAATGGCTGTGTAAAGCTTGGCATATCTGAATATTTAGGTTATCTTGAACAAGCCACTTATATTTTTGGCTCAGTTACTATGAATTAATCTTTGTGCATCTTAGAAATTTTCTCTCACTATCTGAGGTGAGCACGGTGCACACTCAGGAGTGAAGGTGATTTTGTGAGCCAATAAAAATGCCCATGTAAGAGGTTGTCAAAATTGGGATTTCAATTTAGGCCACAGAAACAATATTTGCCAGGAGAGGTGCCAAGTCAATATTACAAAGGAAATGGAAAGTCTTAGATCCAAGACACCCAGAACTCTCAGGCAATGGTCCAGGGAAGGTATCAGATTTTATAAGATTTTGAAAAGCAAAAGGTTTTCTGAAGTTTTGTTTGCACCTAGGTTTCTACACATATATGCGGAGGTAGGTTTGATGTGTGTGTGTGTGTGTGTGTGTACACAAGAATGCATGTGTGATTGTTTTAATATGGTCTGAATCAAGATGAAATATTAATATTTTTTTACCTCTGAACTAAGCATATTTCCACTCTAGCTGGTGATGTGAAACTGGGAAAGCAGACCCTAAAAACGAGGCAGACCGAAGTGTCACACAATACCACCTTTATTCATGGCATCAGATAATTTATGCTTTGAGGTTATTATGAGGGTTAAACAAGGTCACGAGCAAAGTTCACATGTGTTTTGGCTGCATTCAGCCACAAGGGCAACCTGTGCTTGGAAACATTTTCGAATAGCAACAGTAAAATGATGGGTAATCTGCAGCAAACCCATGCCTGTTTACTAAACCTGGGAGGGGCACAGAAGCACATTCCCAGGATAAACCTTGTTACAGAGGAACTGAGGGTCCAAAACTCTTCCTGCCTTATTTACTTGTTATTTTCTCATAAGCTCCCAAAAGTTCTCACACAGCCTTCATTCATGGACATGCTCTGACATAAGACCTTGTTTATTGTTTGTTTGTTTGCTTGCTTATCTCGAGGTAACTCAGCACCACTGGTTGGTGACCAATTGCCGCCTTTCAAGTCAACAGTATGTGAAGAAGACACATAGACTGTAAAGCTCCAACCTGCCTGTGTTTACAATGACTAATCATATTGCTGAAAGCTTGGACAAGAGAAAAGACAGATTTAGTATGCATGTCACAATGCCTGACACTATTTTATCTGGAAGAGGAATGCTTTCTCTTTCAGATATAATTTAAAAATAAAGATCTGTCTTTTTTGGTTTGTTTTGTTTCTCATCTAAAGTTCTACTGTCTCAATACATTGCTCACTTCAAGCTTTAAGTTTTATTTCTCATCATTGTGTCTAAAAACCTGATCAGAAAAAAATCTTAAGAAAACAGGGATTTATTTTACCTTGATGTTTGAGAGGACACAGGTCATCATGGAGGAAACATGATGAAACTCACCACACCAAATTTACAGTCAGGAAGCAAAGAGATATGAATACTTACGGTCAGGTTTTGTTTTTCTCTCTCTCTTTATTCAGCTTATGCCCTCAGTCCCTGGATGGTGACAATTACTTTTTGAATGGGTCTCTTCTCTTCCGTTAAATCTCTAGATGTTCCTTCAAATGTACGCAAGGTTATGTTATCCAGGGAATTCTAGATCTAGCCTAGCAATCAAGATTGCAATCAAGATTAAACACCGCAGAGTTAGTGGTGTTGCATTCATGCTTCAGAAAATAAAAAGATAAAAAAAAAAGGCCGTTGAAAATATAATGAAATGCATTTAAAAGGACTGTGGTGTTAAAATGACAAATTTCCTGAAATCCACATCTTGCCAGCATGTCCTGTTTTGCAATTGAGACATGAGTAAAGTGTACTTTCTAAAAAGTAAAATATTCTTTTAGTAACTTGTAAAGTGTAAGTAGGTAGGGGAATGAAGACAGAAAATTTTAATGTATTATGTTGGACTTTTGAACTGGGGTAATGTTGTTCTTCAGATAAAATTCATAAGAAAAAGGTTCAAGTCAGATCATCTGAGATTTCACAAACAACCTAAGAAATAAGATAAAACTTGCATCTAGCATTTCAGTTCTATTATATATGAGCACACCATCTCAGTTAATCCTGAAGGCAATGTAATCGTTGCAGATGAAATTTGTTGTCAGGGAGGGCATCTGTTTACATGACAGCTGAATAAAAATTGGATGGCTGGAAAGTTGAAAAAAAAAAAAAGAGCACAGCAAATGGTGGAACAGTGGCCTCCGGAGGGGCAGAGGAAGAAACTTTCCCACATGTATGAAGAAGTAAAGTAAAAGGCTAATAGTTTTACTGCACAGGAAAATAAAGTGAAAAAGAAAGGACAGGAAGTAAAAGCAAACCCTGGGGAGACCATACAGGTGGGGCAATGAGTTCAGATGAGCTGGTGACTGAAGTTACACTAATCAGTAAAAAACAACTTCAGTGAAAGACTGAAGGAGAATGTAGCCACCAGCAGGAAGATGTGTTCTCATTTCACTAATAGTGTCACTCAAAAGCCCTTTTCATTGCCTGCCATCAGCTTCTATATGGGTCAGCATTGTTCCTATTGAGTTGATGCAAGGAATACACACTAATAAAAATAGTGTACTTAGCCAAGGGTGGGTTCATCATAACATCCTCACACAGATGATGCCTAATTGACAGGAGGGATCGATCGAAGAAGCTGGTGGAAAAGCAGAGATCTGCCTGAGTAATAAAATGCAAATGAGCTATTGACATCTGCATACCATAACATTTGAGAAAAAGCACCACATAAATTCAGGACAATTAACACGTTTTATTGAACTCCCGGTTTTCATAGTTTGGCCAGGTGCAAATGGAAATGCATTCTTTCTCTCATGACCACTATTCAATCATTTTATTTCATGTCAATAGTTGGTCAAAATGTGGGAGGAGCATGACAAAGGGGCTGCAAAACAACACTGAATAGTGTTTATATAGTCGCTAATCTCATTGCTAAAATCTTAGGCAATATAAAAGATAGAAACTTGTAGGCTTAGATTTTCACCAAACCTACTTTGTTTAGGGTTCTTATGCACCTTCACCTCCCTTCTGACCCCAGGCAACCTTAGGTAGGAGATAATAGGCATCAGGGCTGTAGACCTCTTTTTTTCTTCCTGCTGATCAGGGCCATGGGTTGTTAGGGCATTACCAGACTCAGTCCTCAGGATACCAGCAGTAAAGCCTCAAGACCAAGTTGGATTGCCTGGTAAAGCTCTCAGGAACGTTTCTCTCTGTGAAATCAAGGGTCAAAGCATGAAGATCAGGGCAGGAATGTCAACCAAAAAGTGGTGTCTCACTCTGCCTTGGCCTCTATATGTCCTCTCTCAAACTCCACCCATGGATGATCTAAGCTGGCCAAAGTCACACCCCTCACATGCTGTGAGGGATCACAGGAAAACATGATGTGCCCTCTCAAACCAGCCTGGGCAAAACATCACGCGCCCACCTTGCAGCAGAATGGCACATGACAAAATTCAGTCTTCAAAGAAACCGGAAATTTCCACTTCAAAAAATAGTACCTAAATTTACACAGGGACTTATTTGTGCAGTTTATCTATGTAAATCATGTTTTTTATTGCCATGTGTAACTTATAACAAGGCAATAATAAAATCTTGTCTTTTGTAAACAAATTTATTGGGTAGGCCTATAACAGGTTTAGTTTGCAGTGTTATCCACATTCTACTACACGAGAGTGAATATGTAAATGAAGGAAACATTGTTCAGAAAAATAAGAGATTTTATTCCATTCCTTCTGTGTTTATTTTCAACATCATGCAACTGGCTTTTAAAACCATATTCTTATTAATTCTCAATTGGAAAATTAGTTTACTTAGAAAATTTTAAATAGCATAGAAGCTTTAAGCAAAGAATACATTTATGATTATTGCTTCTCTGTTTATAAATATAATACTTACAACCTTGTGCTCAGTTTATGACTGCTTCTACATATTAAAATTGAAATCAGTATTGAGCTTAAGGCTTAAATACATCATGGTTCAATAGTTCTCCTTTCTTTAGCCTTATGCATATTCTGTTGTGTTGCTTTCATGGAGGCTTGAAGGTCAGAAAGTTCTGAGATGGCAGATCGTTTTTCTGTAGTAACTCGCTGCCTACCCACAGTGATTACACAGTGAGCACTATGATTCCATCCATTTAGATTTTTCAAGTTATGGTATTTCTGCCCTTCTAATTTTACTTGTGTTATTTAATTGTTGTAATATCACTTTACATAGATTTTCCTATGGGACTTGCAAGACATAGCTTTTAAACACTGTTAAAAAATACTTCACTTTTCTCTAAAACACATGTCATTTTACCTCTAATATTTGAGTAATAACTCTGGATTATTTTCACTATTAGTTTGGTTGTTTCTCATTTTAGCTTATGATTCTTAGTGGTAACAAAATTGGATACTAAACACTTGTCTTCCTTTTGTAAATGTCTTGACTTTGTACTTTTTTGTATGCAATTGTTGTCTTGATCTGTTTTCTGTTTCTAAAGGAAATAGCTGAGGCTGCATAACTTATAAAGCAAAGGGACTTATTTAATATTATCTTAATGGCTGAAGGGTTAAAAAATGCATGGTATTTGTGAGTTGGCGAAGGATTTCTGGCTCAGTTACAGTGTCTTGGAGAAGACCAGCAGAAAACACCAATGTGCAGAAAGGGCTGTCTACACAGATTTGTCTCACATTATTTCAGCCTGTTCCAACATAACCAAATCTGCACTCATTCCTTCAGCGGGAGGGGTCTCATGACTAGACCACCTGCGTTTTGGCCCCACCTCCTAATGGTTCCTCACCTTAACAACACCACACTGTACACACCAGAACTCTGGAACAAAATTTCTGGGCACACATTCACACTTACCCCAAATAACTTCCTTTTGTTATTTTGCCTTTTAAGTTATAGATTTTCTTTCAAAGCATGCAGAGTTTTTTTTTTTTTTTACCTTTATTTTTTATTTTTTTAAGTATGTCGATAACTTACTAGGATTTTTGCCAGACTATATTCATGTGAAGTTTAACACTACCCACATGATCCTCTTCATGCTTCCTTATTCACTACGTGCTATGCTTCAGACAGCAGCCTAAGAACAGTTTTTAAGTTTGTCTCCATGTATCAGAAAAAAGACACTGGTGCCATAAGTTCTGGACCTATCTATTACTATCTGTCTATCTGTCTGTCTATCTGTCTATCTATCTATCTATCTATCTATCTATCTATCTATCTATCTATCATCCATGAATCTTTTATCTACCTAATCTTCCTACCTACCTACCTGTCTAAATTCCATGGGCCTAAAATAACTACAACAACTAAGAAAGCTGGAACCTCACTCATGAACGTGTTTTCACATGAGCATGTTTTCTATGGCTATATGTTCTCTGACAGGTGTAGAGTTGTGGAAGTCCCCCCCCCCCTTTTCTTTACATGCAGAATATCACTTGTCAGGTCACTTCCAGGCAACCAATAGTGCTATCAGACATGAACATGTTGTGTCTAGAAAACAACAATTAGAAGCCCTCTTTGTCATTCTTTGACTATTTCTGTCCCCATTTCCTTAATGTTCCTTGCAACTAAGATGGGGTGGCTAATATAGATTACCCAATATGCATGAGGACTCACAGTTACTTATTCTCATTATCTGATCACTTACAGATATCTGCAACATATACCCCTACTGCAACAACAATAAAAGTTTCCTGGACAACTTTGAGGAGACAATAATTCCATGTGCATGAGAAATAAATATTAGAAAAGTAGTTTGACAACACAGCCATTCAGTTAAACAACATGTTAAGGCCTTCACTAGAGAGTCAGAGTAAGATTTCTTTTATTTTAAAGTGTGTGTGTGTGTTGTGCCTTTCTGTACAGGTGAGGTACCCAGGGGGGGCAGAGAGGGAATCAAATACCCTGAAGCTGCAGTTACCCTCAGGTATAAAGCACCTGATGTTGATACAGTGATCTGAGCTTTTCTACTAGAGCATGAGCATTCTTTAACCTCTGAGCCATCTCTCCAGTACCTAGTGTTCCCAATTAAAATAGGAATACTTATATATATGGAAGGAATTGCTACTTAGTGGTAAAACCTATGTGTATAAATTTTAAAAGAAATACACTATTTAAAAAACATTATTCTCCATAAACAATATTGTTATTACATTAAATTTTATAATTTAATTCATTGAGAATTTTAAAGAAGAAAAGGTAAATGTCATTATATCGGTGACTCAAAGATACCAGGTCAAAAGGTATAAAATTATTATATGACAGTACCAGAGGATTTGAGAGATGATTGAACCTTTCCCCTCCTTGATAATGATGGTAGTTACATGATGATACATTTTTAGGACTCAATGAATCATAAAATTAGAATGTAATTTTACAATTGTACATTAAATTTTAATGTATGTAAATTGTATCTCAGAAAAATTGTTTAAATTATAATGTAAATTTGTACATACACGATTTTAGAAGGAAGTGAAGATTGATTCATCAGCTGATTGTATTTGGATCTATTATCACTAGTTAGGTTTATTTTTTAATTATTTGAAATATAAGGAAAAAATAAAAATCAGCTTTTCTTGTTTAGTAAATAGAGCATACATTCACAAAAAAAGTTTTATAGTGATTTGCTGTAATATCTAGTTTTTTTTTTCTTCATCTTACCCAGGGTCCTTTCTTACTTAGCTTTTTTAGGTGTACAGATTTTAGTATGTTTATCCTATCCACCTCTAAGTGAGTATATACCATGTGTGTCTTTCTGTTTCTGAGATATCTCACTCAGAATATCTTTTCTAGTTCATACCATTTGCCTGAAAATTTCATGATTTCCTTGTTTTTAATTGCTGAGTAGTGTTCCATTGTGTAAATGTACCACAATTTCTGTATCCATTCCTCAGTTGAGAGATATCTGGGTTGTTTCCAGATTCTGGCTATTACAATTAAAGCTGCTACAAACATGGTTGAGCAAATGTCCTTGTTGTATACTTGAGCATATTTTGGATATAGGCCTAGAAGTGGTATAGCTGGATTTTTTTTTTAGGATAATAATTTATTTTTATTTTTTTGATTATTTTTATTCCTGAATATTGAGGGAGAGCAAACCTAACATGGAAACAGCTTTAGCAGTTCTCCACAGGTTCCACGTTTATTAAATGCTTGTTCACGAGCCCTTTTTTACTGATTACTTACTTATTTATATATTTGTTGTGTATATGCTTTTGTGTGTAGGTTATGTATGTGTTTCTGTGCACTTACATTAGCTTGAGAAAGGATTTACTGGGCAAAGACCTGAGTTCTGATTCTCATCATGTGTGCAAAGGCTAGGTCTAGTGCCACACTTTCTGGCTGGAGAAGTGAAGACAAGTAGATCTCCAGAGCTCATTGACCAGCCATTCTAGACAATCAGTGAACACGCGGCTCAGTGGCAGATTATATTTCAAAACACTAAAATAGAATACAGTAGAGGAATGCACCTGACATAAGCTTCTTATCTCTACACATATGAACATATCTGTAAGTATAGCTGGATCTTGAGGTAGCACTATTTCTAATTTTCTGAGAAAGCTTCAGATTGATTTCCAAAGTGGTTGTAAAAGTTTACATTCTGACCAGCAATGGAGGAGGGTTCCCCTTTCTCCACATCTTCTCCAGCTTGTATTGTCACTTGAGTTTTTGATCTTAGCCATTCTGATGGGTATAAGGTGAAATCTCAGGGTCGTTTTGATTTGCATTTCCCTGATAACTAAGGACTTTGAGTATTTCTTTAATGGTTTCTCTGATACTTGATATTCCTCTCTTGAGAATTCTCTGTTTAGCTCTGTACCCCATTTTTTTAAATTGGATTACTTGATTTGTTGCTTTTTAACTTCTTAAGTTGTTTATATATTCTGGATATCAGCGCTCTGTCAGATATAGGTTTGGTGAATATTCTTTTCCAGTCTATAGGCTGTAGTTTTGTTCTGATGACAGTGTTCTTTGCTTTACAGATGCTTTTCAGTTTCATGATTACAAATCCTCATTCAGAAAGGCAAACAGTATGTACATTTGAAGAGAGAGAAAACAGGAAACAAGACAGGAGCCTACCACAGGGGACTTCTGAAAGACTCTGCCCAGCAGGGTATTAAGGCATATGCTGAGATTCATAGCCAAACTTAGGGCAGAGTGTAGGGAATCTTTTGAAAGAAGGGGGAGATAGAAAGACCTGGAGGGGACAGTTGCTCCACAAGGAGAGCAACAGAGCCAAAATCTCTGCACACAGGGGTCTTTCCTGAGACTGATACTCCAACCAAGGACCATGCATGGAGATAACCTAGAACCCCTGCTCTGTTGTAGCCCATGGCAGCTCTGTGTCCAAGTGGGTTCCCTAGTAAGGGAAACAGTGGTTGGCTCTTTGATCACCTACCCTGAAGGAGGAGCAACCTTACCAGGCCACAGAGAAAGACAATGCAACCAGTCCTGATGAGACCTGATAGGCTAGGGTCATATGGAAGGGGAGCAGGACCTGCCCTATCAGTGGACTTGGGGAGGGGCAAGGGAGTAGAAGAGGGAGGAAGGGTGATATTGGGAGGGAATGAGCAAGGAGGCTACTGTTGGGATATAAAATGAATAAATGTTATTTAATAAAAAATAATTTAAGGTTTTTATATAATGTAATTTCCTTCCTTTTATTTTATTTTATTTTATTTCATTTCATTTTATCTTATTTTGAGTCATGGGATTTGCCTGGTCATTAATTTTCTTCTTTAAGATTGTCACATTTTGTAAATAAAATCACGGAAACTTAGCTACATATATTTTGCAACAAACTACCAGTAAGTTTATTGTTTATTTCATAAACATATGTATATCAAAATTTGTTATTAAAATTCTAATTTAATGGTGTGTAATACTTATCCGGCCACTCTGTTTCTAACACTTGCTTGTTGGCTAATGATGTTTCCTGAAATCTCATCAGGTGTGTAACTTGCATTGATATTATTTTTAATGAATGCTTTTCCTTTACTCACCTAAAACTCCAGCTTTACCAAAAAGGAAATATTCTTTCTCCATTAAGCATGTTTTCATTTCTAGGCTTTCAGATTGGTTAGTGAATTAGTCATATATATTAAAATGTACTCACTACTGTTTCCTTATCAGAAAAAAATCAGTTCTAAGATTACAAAACTAACTCAATTCAGGTTAGTTTTTTATTATATGCATCAATTTGAAATAATATTAATGTTGAGTTATACATAAAACTTAAGGACTTTTTTGCTGTGATTTTTCTGTAACTAGAATTATTTTTTATGTAGTGGAATTTTAAGCTGGAGGGGACATAGCACAGGGTACCCAGCCAGGCACTGCTGGAGGGGTGGAGCCCAGGGAACACAGCTTGGCACCTCTGGATGGAAGTGGCCTCTGAGGCATAGTCATAGACTGGGCTTGGAGAGCCATGTCCTTGAAGGGTCACTGCCAACATGAGTTTCTGTCCCCATGTCCTTTCTTCCTGGCTGCCATAGAGTGCACAATGCCTTCAGGTGTCCATCTCCACCACAACTCACAGTCTTTTTTTTTAATTTTTAATTTTTTTAATTAATTACACTTTATTCACTTTGTATCCCCCCATAAGCCCCTCCTCCTCCCCTCTCGACCCCACCTTCCCCAAGTCCACTAATAGGGGAAGTCCCACTCTTCTTCCTTCTGATCTTAGTCTGTAGAGGAATATAGAATGGCAGAGAAACACTTAAAGAAATGCTCAACGTCATTAGCCATTAGGGAAATGAAAATCAAAATGACCCTGAGATTTCACCTTATACCCATCAGAATGGCCAAGATGAAAAACTCGAGTGACAACACATGCTGGAGAGGCTGTGGAGAAAGGAGGACTCTCCTCCACTGCTGGTGGGAATGTAAACTTGTACAACCACTCTGGAAAGCAATCTGGAGCTTTCTCAGACAGCTAACAATAGCGCTTCCTCAAGATCCAGCCATACCACTCCTAGGCATATATCCAAAAGAAGCTCAAGTACACAAGAAGGACAACTCACAGTCTTAAAACAGCCCCAAAGGCAGCTTTTGATTACAGCTTATAATGTAAGCAAATCATCTCAAGTATTTTATTTCAATAACCAAAACTAAGTAACTAAGACTAAAATTGTTGGTTTTATACTGTTTTTGTATTGTTAATGTATCAAATCAATAATGATCTACATTTCATTTTAACCCAGTTTGTTTTAATTAAACATCAAAGAAAAACTGAAACTCTTCAAAACTTCTAATATCATATAGTTTTTAATAATAATTGACTAGCAAAATAAGAACATATGTTATAGTTTTGATTAATAGGTCAAATTGTTACTTCTCAAACTATTTTATAGTATTGTACTTTATTTACTTTTGAAAGTGTAATCTTAAAATATTTTTAAAATTGTTGGCTTAATTGCCATAAGGTATTTAGTTGAGGCAAATAATACACATAATTGCTATTTATTCAGAAAATAACCCCAATGGGCTGTTGAAAAGGAGTTTATAACATATGTACTTATTTTGTTTTCATAAATTATTTAGACATGTGATTTTTAAGTGGATGGAAATTATTCAAACTTCTTTTAAAACTGCTTTTGGACAAGAAATGTACCTTTTAAGTGTCTATTGTCATCTTGTTGCCTTTGTTGATCACTGTGGTTTGCGCTTTGCTTAGCTGCAGCATCCCTTAGTTACATGTCTCATCCAAAGAGCTGGTACTCTTCTGCCCATAAATCTATCTGATGTTTTCTGTAAGTGAATTGCTGCCCTGTTCTATAGAGAGAGAGTGGGGCATGCTGTTGTTTTGCTCAAGACCCATAGCTCTCTCCTCATTTATCACTGTAGAGGAATAAGAAGTTACTTTCATACGAAATTTTGGCAGTTTTGTTTTTTTCTCCAAAAATAACTCTTTTTGGTCTTTCTTGTCGGTGTCACGGTAACTCATTACATTCTACTTTATACAATTCATCATACTGCATGGAGTATTATTTCTATGAATTGTTTTTAATCAAATTAACTTATTATTTGTCTTTTAATTTGAAGGCAATTTATATTTTTGAAGTATGCTAAATATCTTGCTCAGTCTCACTGTCTCACCAAGTGCTCACCTACTCTTATGCCATCTAAGTCTTACTTTAGTTCATTAAGAGTACAGAATTGACTTATTGGTACAATTTAATCTATTTCTATTTTTGTGGTGCTAAGAGTCAAACACAGAGCCATAAGAATTCAAGGCAGACACTCAATGGCTAAGCCATACGTCAATGTCTCAATTACGATTTTAATTGTAAATTTGACCTTTAAAATGTGTTCTTTTCTTCAGTATGGTTGAGCCCTATCACACATCTTTAATCCAAGAACTTCTGTTTATTATTAAACCAGTGATTAGGGTGTGTTTCACCAGCCCTAGTACACACCTTTAATCCAAGAGCTTTCTGTACACAGAATTTAATAAAGTTAACCCTAGGTCAAGAGGCAGAGAAAAAACCAGCTGACAGGGATTAAAGAGTAAGAGTGGGGGCCTGGAGAGATGGTTCAGAAGTTAAGAGCACTGGCTGCTCTTCCAGAGGTCCTGAGTTCAATTTCCAGAAACCGCATGGTAGCTCATAACCATCTCTAGTGATAACTGGCACCCTCTTCTGGTACACAGGGAGAATGTTGTATAGATAATAAAATAATTAAACCTTTTTTTAATTTTAATTTTTATTTTTTTATTTTTTTTATCAGTTACATTTTATTAACTCTGTATCCCAGCCATGTCCCGATCCATCATTCCCTCCCAGTCCCTCCCTTCCTCCCTCATCTCCACCATGCCCCTTTCCAAGTCCACTGATGGGGGGGACCTCCTCCCTATTCATCTGATCCTGTTTTATCAGGTATCTTCAGGACTGGCTGCAAAGCCCTCCTCTGTGGCCTAACAGGACTGCTCCTCCCTTCGGGGGTGGAGAGGCCAAAGAGCCAGTCATCGAGTTCCTGTTAGAAATAGTCCTTGTTCCCCTCACTTTGGGAAACCAATTGGTTACTGAGCTACCACAGGCTACATCTGAGTGGAGGTTCTAGGTTATATCCATACATGGTCCTTGGTTGAATGTCAATCTCAGAAAAGACCCTGTGCCCAGATATATTTGGTCCTTGTGGAGCTCCTATCCTTTCCCCATCAGACTAACTCCCCTTCTTTCTTATGATTCCCTGTACTCTGCCAAAGGTTTGGTCATGAGTCTTTGCTTTGAAAACACTGCTAGTTAGAGTCTTTCAGATGTGCTCAGCAGACTCTTGTCATATGTTCAATGCACATCCCATCTGTCTTTCTAAACAAGGATTGATCATCTTACCCCATGTCTGCTCAATTGATTATCTTTTTTAGGTGTATAGATTTCATTATGTTTATCATATCTTATAGGTCTATATAAGTGAGTATATACCATGTTTGTCTTTCTCCTTCTGGGATATTTCACTCAGAATGATCTTTTCTAGATCTCACCATTTGCCTGCAAATTTCATGATTTCCTCCTTTTTGATTGCTGAGTAGTATTCCATTGTGTAGAAATACCACAATTTCTGTATCCATTCTTCCGATGATGGACATCTGGGTTGTTTCCAGGTTCTGGCTATTACAAATAAAGCTGCTATAAACATGGTTGAGCAAGTATCCCTTTTGTGTACTTGAACGAACTTTGGGTATATACCTAGCAGTGGTATAGCTGGGTCTTGAGGAAGCACTATTCCTAATTGTCTTAGAAAGCGCCAGATAGCTTTCCAGAGTGGTTGTGCCAGTTTACATTCCCACCAGCAGCGGAGGAGGGTTCCTCTTTCTCCACAACCTCTCCAGCATGTGCTGTTGCTTGAGTTTTTCATCTTGGCCATTCTGATGGGTGTAAGGTGATATCTCAGGGTTGTTTTGATTTGCATTTCCCTGATGGCTAATGAGGATGAGCGCCCTCTTCTGGTACACAGGGCGAATGTTGTATAGATAATAAAATAATTAAATCTTGATAAAATAAAAAAAAATTTAAAAAAAGGAGTAGGAGGGACTTTGAGCTGAGGGTGATTAACTTAAACTCTGGCTTAGCTTAGGCTTCATCTCCTCAGCTCCCTGACTTTTGGGGCTTTGAGCTTTGGCAGTGGGTTTTTATTGTCTTTTGCTCCTGGGCTGTCAGTGAGCCTTTTGATTTTTTTTTCCATCTAGACCTTAGTTAAGAAGGAAGGTTAGCTGGTTACCTTCTCTGCCTCTCTGATAGCAGGTTTTCAGTCCAGCATCTGGCTCTTGAGTCTTTATTGGTAAAATAGAACAGTTGGGATTTTCCTTCTTTTAAACAACAGCAGAGTGTTAACAGCAGATGAGTGGGCTAGAGTTCAAAACAGTCAGATGAAAGTTTCCTCTTTAGACATTCATCTGATTGCTTATCCCCGGCCTCTCAGGATGTGGGTTCTGGTTAGAACTTTGGATGTCGGTACCCGGATCTCTACATCTGCAGCTAGTCTTAGGCCTGCACTTACCTGTCATCACTACCTTTGTCTTTAAACAAAGTCAAGTTAAGACAGGATGAAACAATCTTGCTGCTGCTAAGCACATTAGGTGGTACCTGGTACCTTGTGAAGGTTTCAGTAGACAATTGGAAGAAAGAGTAATTTAAGGCAAATTCAGTGAGAAAACAGAAGGGATTCTTCCTGTGCTTAGAAGAATGGTTCTGAACGTCTGGTTGGTTACAAGGTTGCAATCAACGGTTAGCTGACTTTAGCTGATTTCAGCATGACTTTGAGACACTTGCGTGCAATCTAAGTACTCTGGAAGCAAATGTGGGATGAATGATTGCCAATTTTGAGTCTTCTCAGGGAAGGAGGGAGGGAAGGAGAGAGAGAGAGACAGTGAGAGAGAGAGAAAAATGCTTAAGTTATTTTCAGTAAAATAGTTTTCTAATTGAAAAATCCTGTGTCTCCACAGGTGAAGAGCATTTCTTGTTTTATAACCTTTGTCATAGTTTCCCACCCCTTTAATTCTCACAGTTCTTCCCCACCTGCGCTCTCACCTGCATTTATCTCAACTCTGTCTATCATTAGAAAACAAACAGCCTTCTAAGGGGCAATAGTAAAATTAAATAAAATATTAATAAGTTAGAATAGGGCGAAAAAAGGAAGAAAAATTCCAAAAAATAAATATAGATGCAGAGAGCCACTTAGTCACACACTCAGGAATCCCATAAAGGCACAAAACCAGAGACATATGTTTGCAAAATTCAGAAAGACACACACGGTATATACTCACTCATACAGACATGTAATATAGGATAAACCTACTAAAATCTGTACATCTAAAGAAACTAATCAAGAGAGAGGACCCTGACTAAAATGCTCAATCCCCATCCCGAAAGGCAAAGAGGATGGACATCAGAAGAAGAAGAAAACAGGAAACAAGTTAGGAGCCTCCTACAGAGGGCCTCTGAAAGGTTCTGCCCTGCAGACTACCAAAGCAGATGCTGAGACTTATGGCCAACTGTTGGGCAGAGTGCATGGAATCTTATGTAAGAAGTGGGAAATAGTAAGATCTGGAATGGACAGGAACTCCACAAGGAGAGCAACAGAACCAGAAAATTTGAACACAGGGGTCTTCCCAGAGACTCATACTCCAATCTCTCATACCATGCATGGAGATAACCTAGAACCCCTGCACAGATGTAGCCCATGGCAGTTTAGTGTCCAAGTGGGTTACATAGTAATGGGAAGAGGGACTGCCTCTGACATGAACTGATTGGCCTGCTCTTTGATCACCTCCCCTTGAGAGGGGAGCAGCCTTACCAGGCCACAGAAGATGACAATGCAGCCACTCCTGATGAGATCTGATAGACTAAGATCAGAAGAAAGGAGAGGAGGACCTCCCCTATCAGTGGACTTGGGGAGGGGCATGCATGAAGAAAGGGGAAGTAGGGTGGGGTTGGGAGGGGAGGTGGGAGGGGTTTATGGGGGATACAAAGTGAATAAACTGTAATTAATAAAAGTTAAAAAAATATATATTAAAATTATATATTATAATCATTAATAAAATTAGATGAATTTAAAAAGCTTGAAAAAATAATAGATGAAAATAATTAAAGGAAAAAGAAAACTGTTAGTGTACTAAATTCTCAGTTCGTCAATAATCAAATGACAACATGTTGATTTAGAGGGATTATCACTTTGCCAAAGTGCACCCTCTGTTTCACATTCAAATTACCAACAACAGAAAGACTGAATTCGTGACTGCATCACAAAGAGGTTCAAGGTGATTTGAATGTATTTATTTTTTATTTAAAGATGTTTTAACGAAGCATGTGTTAAAATTTTCAATATTTAGAGACAAGAAAGGAATATAGAAAAAGGCATATATCAGGCAAGCACAGAAACTTTACAAAGGGATGATTCCTGTCACAGTGTAGACTTAACATGTCTTGTTACTGAGGTATTAATGATTAAATAAGGGATTTACTATAGTTGGATACTTAAATAGTACTTTATTAGTATCTTTATTAATGGGTGAATGTGAAAATTACTGTACTTCATTAGGGATCACTCAACTGATCTTCAATAAATTAGTATTTGTTAAGTAAATAATGATGTTGTATGACACATGGCAGAGAATGATTATAACTTTCACAATGGTTCTCAAAATTTCATTTGATTTATTTTTAATTAATTTTATTACTTACAATTTATTCATTTTTGTATCACAGCTGTAGCCCCTGCCCTCTTCCCTCCCAATCCCACTTTTCCTCCCTCTTCTGCTCCCATGCCCCTCCCCAAGACCACTGATGGGGTGGTCCTCCTCCCCTTCCCTCTGACCCTAGCCTATCAAGTCTCATCAGGACTGGCTGCATTGTCTTCCTCTGTGCCCTGGTAAGGTTGCTCCTCCCTCAGGCAGAGATGATCAAAGAGCAGGCCACTGAGTTCATGTCAGAGACAGCCCCTGTTCCCCTTAGTAGGGTACCCACTTGGACACTGAGGTGCCATGGGCTACATCTGTGCAGGGGTTCTAGGTTATCTCCATGCATGGTCCTTGGCTGGAGTATCAGTCTCACAAAAGACCTCTGTGCCCAGATTTTGGTTCTGTTACCCTGCTTTTGGAGCTCCTGTCCCTTCCAGGTCTTTCATCTCCCCCTTTTTTCCTAAGATTCCCTGCACTGGGCTAAAGTTTGGCTATGAGTCTCAACATCTGCCTCGATATCCTGCAGGGTAAAGCCTTTCAGAGGCCCTCGGTGGTAGGCTCATGTTCTGTTCCCTGTTTTCTCTGTCTTCCGATGTCCTTCCCATTTGCCTATCTGAGAGTGGATTGATCAACTTACCTAGGGTCCTCCTTCTTGCTTACCTTTTTTAGTTGTACAGAGTTTTGTATGTTTATCCTATATTATATTTCTAATATCCAGTTATAAGTAGTATATACCATGTGTGTCTTTTTGCTCTAGGATACCTCACTCAGGATGACATTTTCTAGTTCTCACCATTTGCCTGCCAATTTCATGATTTTCTTGTTTTTAATTGCTGACTAGTGTGCCATTGTATAAATGCGCCACAATTTCTGCATCCATTCTTCTGTTGAAGGACATCTGGGTTGTTTGCAGATTCTGGCTATTACGAATAAAGCTGCTACTAACATGGTTGAACAAATGTCCTTGTTTTATATTTGAGCATATTTTGGATATATGCCTAGAAGTGGTATAGCTGGGTCTTACGGTAGCACTATTCCTAATTTTCTGAATTTTAACGTAGTCATGATTGGATGATAACAGGGAAGTTCAGACATATGTCCTAATTTTTAAATATACTGATATTGTTGACTAAACATGTTAGCAAAGCCACACTTTTGTAAAAGGAAGTATATGAGCTGGGTTACGCTTGACCACACACTACCAGCAACATCTTATTTTTCCTTTTGTAGCTGACTTTCCCTTCTGTGGCATACAGCTAGGTGTGCATGTCAACTGAGACATCAAATCTACTCTCCATCAACTGCTGGGAGGACCTACAGACAACCTCCAGTTTTCTTCTGGAAGCACCAGGGAAAAGAACTTTGGATTGTTGTTGATCATCAGAGCACAGAAGTTTCAGCTGTCTGGAGCCATGAGGTCTGTACCATGTGGTGAAGAGAATCAGATTTCTGAGACTGTTTGAATTCGTAGACCAAGATGTACTTGAGGCCAAGTTTCTCCTGGATTTGCAAATGATACAAACAAATAGCAAATTATCCAGATTCAGATAAGTTTTCATAGTTTCTAACTGAATGTTTTCTCATTAATCTTTGATTAAGTAACAGCATATCATTACAGAAGCAAACTATAAATTAATATAAACTGGTTTTATATCATTCTGAATTTAAAGTGATATGCAAAATGATTCTCATATAAAATTTTATGTGAGAATACTATCAGCACTGGAAACCTTTACGGGTTATGTCCTTGTGGCAGGCTTTGGATAAAGTGCTTTACATAAATTATTTCCTTTAATTTCTTACTTAAGCTGACAGTATGGACTTTATCTTTTTAATCATTTAATGTATCATTTCTAAATATTTCAACTATAGATAATAATAAGAGAAAAAGGCAGTATATTTTTCTTAAATTATTTTAAACATAAACATAAGCACTATAGAAAAGCTGCAGTTTTTCTCTCCAAACACTTTTATTCATGCCTACCCCGAGGTAGAAATTTATCTCTTTAAAATGTTCATAGAGATTGTATACGCATGTTATAGTGGGTGTCTGCTTACATAAACAAACACAGGAATGGCTTCTAATTTTGAGTACAACAAAGCCAAATAGACTTTAAATTTCAAAATTTTAAATTAAAGATGTGTCTATATAGAGATCGCAGAGCTAAATTATTCCTATTAATATTTCAGGGTGATTCTTTAGGACATTTCTGACTTATCAAATGAACAAATTGGTTGTATTCTTATTTTTACTTTTATGAAAGTGTTGTTTCCAATTGTAGATGTCAACATTCAGATTTGTATTCGTATTCTTCTAGCTCTTAATTAAAAATTGAATGCAAATATTTTTTACAAGACTGAGAATTTTATTCTGTTTTCTTTATGATTAGACTAATTCTAGAAGTGTAATTAAAATTATGACCCTGGTAGAGAGATTTCTATACATATAGTTGAAAATACTCATATCTTCATATACTTAATATAGTTTTATAAAGCTCATAGTTTTATGTCTAGTTTAATCTATTATATTATTGTCTTAGTTAGGGTTACTGTTGCTATGATGAATACCAGGAACAAAAGTAAGTGGGGGAGGAGGGCGCTCATTTGCCTTACACTTCTACATTAGAGTATATCACTGAAGGAATTCACAACAGGAACTTCAACAGCTAAGAAACCGGGAGGCAGGAGCTGATAGAGAGCCCATGGGAGGGTGCTGATCCCCACAGCCTGCTCAGCTGGTTTTCTTTTTTTTATTTTTATTTTTATTTTTATTAATTACACTTTATTCACTTTGTATCCCCCATAAGGCCCTCCATCCTGCCCTCCCGATCCTACCCTCTGATCCCCTTTTTCACGAATGCCCCTCCCCAAGTCCACTGATAGGGGAGGTCCCCCTCTCCTTCCTTCTGATCTTAGTCTATCAGATCTTATCAGGAGTGGCTGCATGGTCATCTTCTGTGACCTAGTAAGGCTGCTCCCCCCTCAGGGGGAGATGATCAAAGAGCAGGCCAATCAGATTATATCAGAGCAGTCCCTCTTCCCATTACTATGTAACCCACTTGGACACTGAACTGCCATGGGCTACATCTGTGCAGGGGTTCTAGGTTATCTCCATGCATGGTATGAGAGATTGGAGTATGAGTCTCTGGGAAGACCCCTGTGTTCAAATTTTCTGGTTCTGTTGCTCTCCTTGTGGAATTCCTGTCCTCTCCAGATCTTACTATTTCCCACTTCTTACATAAGATTCCATGCACTCTGTCCAACAGTTGGCCATAAGTCTCAGCATCTGCTTTGATAGTCTGCAGGGCAGAGCCTTTCAGAGGCCCTCTGTGATGGGTTTCAGCTGGCTTTCTTATAGAACCCAGGACTACCAGCCCAGGAGGGGCACCACTCCAAATGAACTAGGCTCTCCCTATCAATCATGATTTAAAAAAAATGTCCTAAAGCTGTATCTTTTTTTGTTGTTTTTGTTAATTACAGTTTATTCACTTTGTATCCTCCCCTGTAGCTCCCCCCTCCCCTCCCAATCTTACCCTCCCTTCCTTTTCCTCACCAGTGACCCTCACCCAGTCCACTGAGGGGGAGGTCCTTCTCCCCTTCCCTCTGATCCTGGTCTATCAGGTCTCATCAGGAGTGGCTGCATTGTCTTCCTCTGTGGCCTGGTAAGGCTGCTACCCTCTCAGGGGGAGGTGATCAAAGAGCAGGCCAATCAGAGACAGTCTCTGTCCCCATTACTATGGAGGCCACTTAGACACTGAACTGCCATGGGCTACCTCTCTGCAGGTGTTCCAGGCCATCTCCATGAGTGGTGCTTGGCTGGAGTATCAGTCTCAGAAAAGACCCCTGTGCCCAAACTTTTTAGATCTGTTGCTTTCCTTGTGGAGTTCCTGTCCTCTCCAGGTCTATCACTATCTCTCACTTCTTTCATAACATTCCCTGCACTCTGTCCAAAGTTTGGCTATGAGTCCCAGCATCTGCCTCAATACCCTACAGGGTAGAGCATGGATTCTTATCCATCAGTTTTTAAAGTTCATTCTTTTATCTTCCACCCAGGTAACTAATAGACCTTGAAGCATTGGACTCCAGTGACTCTCTCCTATCCTGAAACTCAGATATTGTAAACTTTTCACTTTTAAGTATACACATAGCATCTTTTTTTTTTTTCAATGCAGTTTATTCAGGAGCCTTGAACAATCATCTGACCCGGGGGAAAGCCAGCCCACAGCTTAAATAGCCTCTGGGTAGCCAACCCCAGCGTGCCACATGGGCAATGTAGATAGGTCCACATACATGGAAGCAAGCCAGATCCTCAGCCTTAGCCAAATGTGTAGTTGTTTGTGACAGAGAGCACTCATCATCGGGAAGGTGGAAGGTGGAAACCAGCTCCATCTTTAAGGTGCGGCATTTCGCAGCTCTCTACAGTTCCCCCTTTTTGTTTTAGACGCATCAGGCAAGAGTAGAGGTCTGATCTCTGATATTAGAAATAAATTGGGACTTCTTTGTACCGATGTTCATTTAGGTGTCATCCACCCAAAGAGCATCAGACCCGTGCGATACCTTTTTCTCAGAGGCGGGACCTGGGGCATCAACCCGCATGCAATCAGACTTGCTCTTCTCTGGGTCGAAAGCGGCTGACCCTGAGTGCAGTGCTTAGCCTCGCATCCTGAGCATAACATTTTAGCTTTTTATGGTAGCCAACCATGCTTGGGGAGACTGTCCTGCTTCAATGGCTGTAAAGGCCTGAATACACATAGCATCTTAACTACACTTGTCTTGATAGTATTTTCTTTTTTTTAAATATTTTTATTTTAATTTTTTATTAATTACACTTTATTCACTTTGTATCCCCCCCATAAACTCCTCCCTCTCATTGACGGCTGTTGGAGCTACCACCAGGGCATTAGCCATGAGTCATACTGGGCAGACTGCTCAGACCCTGAATAATCATTTAGCCAATGTAGCTCATGCCTTAGTTGTACATAAAGGAATTAATGCTCAACTAAAAGGAAGCTTGATGGTGTTCAATCAGAGGATTGACCTCTTGCAGGAGCAAATTGATACCCTATGGCAAATCGCTCAACCTGGCTGTCAATGAAAGTATGCTGGACTTTGTGTCACTAGCATACAACATGAGAATTTTTCCTGCGCTGCAAATCTGTCTAAACAATTGTCGAGCTATATTTTAGGTAATTGGACTGGAGAATTCGATACAACGATGGAGCAGCTGAGAGTGGCCATTGTCACAGTAAATTCTACCGGAGTGGACGCAGGACTAGCCACAGGATTATCAACATGGATTGCTGCAGCCATGAATCATCTGAAGGAATGGGCGGGCATGGGAGTGTTAGCAGGCCTTCTGGTGTTGGTCTCCTTGGTTTGCCTGTGGTATATATGCAAGATTAGAGTCTCACAACAGTGTGATGCAGCCATGATCATACAGGCCTTTACAGCCATTGAAGCAGGACATTCTCCCCAAGCATGGTTGGATACCATAAAAAGCTAAAATGATATGCTCAGGATGCGAGGCTAAGCACTGCACTCAGGGTCAGCCGCTTTGGACCCAGAGAAGAGCATGTCTGATTGCATGCGGGTTGAGGCTCCAGGTCCCGCCTCTGAGAAAAAGGTATCAGACGGGTCTGATGCTCTTTGGGCGGATGACACCTAAATGAACATCGGTACAAAGTCCCAATTTATTTCTAATATCAGAGATCAGACCTCTACTCTTGCCTGATGCATCTAAAACAAAAAGGGGGAACTGTAGAGAGCTGCGGAATGCTATGCCTTAAAGATGGAGCTGGTTTCCGCCTTCCACCTTCCCGATGGTGAGTGCTCTCTGTCACGAACAACTCCACATTTGGCTAAGGCCAAGGATCTGGCTTGCTTCCATGTATGTGGACCTATCTGCATTGCCCCCGTGGCACGCCTGGGTTGGCTACCCAGAGGCTATTTAAGCTGTGGGCTGGCTTTCCCCGGGTCCGAGGATTGTTCAATGTTCCTGAATAAACTGCATTGAAAAAAAAAAAACAAAAAACTCCTCCCTCTTCCCCTCCCAATCCTACCTTCCCTCCCTCTTCTCCATGCATACCCCTCCTCAAGTCCACTAATAGGGGAGGTCTTCTTTTCCTTTCTTCTAATCCTACTCTATTAGGTCTCATTAGGAGTGGCTGCATTGTCTTCTTCTGTGGCCTGGTAAGGCTTCTCACCTCCCCCCCCCCCAGCGGGAGGTGATTAAAGGGCAGGCCAATCAGTTCATGTCAGAGACAGTCCCTTTTCCCATTACTATGTAACCCACTTTGACACTGAACTGCCATGGGCTACATCTGCGCAGGGGTCCTAGGTTACCTCCATGCATGGTCCATGGTTGGAGTATCAGTCTCAGGAAAGACCCCTGTGTTCAGATTTTTTGGTTCTGTTGTTCTATGGCCAACCTTTGGGCAGAGTATAGGGAATCTTATGAAAGAAGTGGGAAACAGTAAGATCTGGAGAGGATAGGAACTCCTAAAGTTGTATCTTATGAAGACATTTCCTCAACTGAATTTTCTTCCTCTTTGGTAACCCTTACTTATGTCAAGTTGATATAAAACTAGCTAGTAGAATTATGCGTTTATTAAATGTGCACAATTGCATTTTGAGAAAAGCAAAGTGGCTTCTGTGTATTAAAATAGGAAACATAATTCTGCCCAGAGGTGAGAGATAAGAGAAAGTATCTGTTTGATTCCCAGAAAAACAGAAAACACCGAGGACTAGAACCAGGTACACAGTACTTCTCTCTTTCACCTGTGAAGTAATATTCAGGGACAAATCAATAGAGTGTATCAAGTCTGGCATTGACCTTGTAATTTCACCACTCAGGAGATTAAGGTAGCGGGATCCTAAGTTAAATAATAACTATAAAGCCAGGTAGTAGTTGCTCATGCCTTTAATCCCAGCACACAGGAATCAGAAGCAGGTGGATCTCTGAGTTTGAGGCCATGCTGGTCTATAGTAAATTTCAGGCTAGCCTGGGCTACACTGGGAAACCCTGTCTCAAAAAAACAGAAACAAACAAAACAAAAAATAAACCACAATAAAATAAAACAAACATATAAAACCCAGAAAACTAATAGTAATAAAACCTCAAAATTTTAAAACACGCTATCAGATTAATGCTTTGAGGATTGTAATTTATAATTAACATGTGGAAATCCTAATTTCTAAAATAATATTGATAAAATAGGTTGCACTGTGTGCAGATTCCCAAGTGAATATAACTAAGTATGAGCAGGTGAGCCAATAAAGAGCTTCATACAATAGATGGATTGATTTAGAGTCAATGCAAGAAACAGTCTTGACTACGCAATGGTAAGAAAGGCTGCAATCACATAAAGAATTCCTGTACCTATTTCATCACTCAATTTTTAGCAAGAAAGACACAAAGCAGCAAAAAGTAGGTAGAAATGCTTCAATGCTGGACATCTAAATTTCTATGGATCCTACTTCTGAAATTATCTTGGCTGTGCCTTGAGCCTTATTTTTATTTTTCTATTGATTATATTATTTATTTGCCTTCCATCCTTATCACAGCTTCCACTCCCTCCTCTCCTCCAGCCCTTCCTTCTCACCTTCCCTCCTCCTTCTTGTCTCCTCAGAAAAGGGGAGGCCTCTCATGGATATCAACCAGCCTTGGCATATAAAGCTGTGGTATGACTAGGCATATCTTCTATTGAGGCTAGACAAGGCATCCCAGTTAGAGAAGACACCTCTGCAACAAAGACAGATACTTCCTATACTTCCTCAGAGTAAAGGGCTGAAAAAACATTTTTCAAGCAAGTGGACCCAGAAAATAAGCTGGGGTAGCTATCATAATATCTAATAAAATAGACTTTCAACCACAATTAACCAAAAAAATATAAGAAGGATCACTTCACACTCATGAAAGGAAAAAGTCCACAAATAGGGCAATATAATCCTGAATATCTATGCCCCAAATAGAAGAGCATCTGAATTTAAAAACGAAACATTATTAAATCACACATCAATCCCAACACCTTAATTGTGGGAGACTTCAACACTCCACTCTCACCAAAGGACAGATCATCTAGACAGAAGATAAATAGGGAAATAATGACACTTACACAGGTCCTAATACAAATGAAACTAATAGATGACTACAGACCCTTTCACTCAAAGTCAAAAGAGAGTAACTTCTTCTCAGCACCCCATGGAACCTTCTCCAAAACTGACCATATAGGCAGACACAAAGCAAGCCTTCACAGATACAAGAAGATAGAAATAATCCTTTGTATCCTTTCAGGACACCATGGCCTAAAACTAGACCTCAACAACAACAGAAATAAAAAAAAAGCCTCCACATGCATGGCAACTAAACAACTCTCTACTCAATGACAGCTGGATCAGGGAAAAAATAAGAGAAATTAGAGACTTCCTAACGTTCAATGAAAATGAAGGCACAGCTTACCCAATCTATAGAACATAATGAAAGCAGTGCCACGAGGAAAGTTCATAACACTAAATGCCCCCAGAAAGAAGTTTGAGACATTTCATTCAAGCAACTTAACAGCACATCTGAAAGCCCTAGGGGGAAAAAAAAAAAAAGCAGACACACCCAAGAGGAGTAGATGGTAGGAAATAATCAAACTCATGGCTGAAATCAATGAATTAGAAACAAAGAGAACAATTCAAAGAATCAATGAAACTAAGAGCCAGTTCTTTGAGAAAATAAAAAGAGATAAACAAACCCTTAGCCAAACTAACTAAAAGGCAGAGAGAAACTATCCAAATCAGCAAAATCAGAAATAAAAAAGGGTACATAATGACAGACACAGAAAATTCCAAGAATCATTAGGTCTTACTTCAAAAACTTATATGCCACAAAATTTGAAAATCTAAATTAAATGGACAACTTTTTTTGATAGATTCCATTTACCAAAGCTAAACCAAGATCAGATAAATTGATTAAATAGTCCTATATCCCCCAAGGAAATACAGTCATCAAGAGTCTGAATGACAAAAAACAACAACAACAAACAAACAAAAAAACAGCCCAGGACTTGGTGGTTTCAGTGCAGAATTCTACCAGACCTTCAAAGAACAGCTGATGACAATGCTCTTCAAACTATTCCACAAAACAGAAACAGAAGGTACATTACCAAGCTCATTCTTTGAGGCTGCAGTAACCTTGATACCTAAACCATAAAAAGACCCAACAAAAAAGAACTTCAGACCTATCTCTCTGGTGAAAATTGACTCAGTAACCATGGCAGATAAGCATCCAGGTGGGTGCCCTACTAAGAGGAACAGGGACTATCTCTGACATGAACTCAGTGATTAGCTCTTTGACTGCCTTCTCTGAAGGGGGAGCAGCCTTGCTTGGCCACAAAGGAGGACAATGCAGCCAGTTCTGATGAAACTGAACAAGCTAGGGTCAGATGGAAGGGGAGGAGGACCTCCAATATCCGTGGACTTGGAGAGGGGCATAGGAGAAGAAGATGGGGGGAGAGTGGTATTAGGAGGAGAGGAGGGAAAGGGCAACAGCTGGCATAGAAAGTGGGTAAACTGATTTGCATTTTCCTGATGACTAAAGACGCTGAGCATTTCTTTAAGTGTTTCTCTGCCATCTGATATTCCTCTATTGAGAATACTCTGTTTAGCTCTGTACACCATTTTTAATTGGATTACTTGATTTGTTGCTGTTTAGTACTCAACAAGTAAAAAAAAAAAAATCATGAAATTTGCAAATTTGCAGGCTAACAGTGGGAACTAGAAAAGATCATCCTGACTGAGGTATGCCAGAAACAGAAAAATACACATGGTATATACTCATTTATAAATGGATATTAGACATATTATATAGAATAATCATACTAAAATTTGTACATCTAAAGAAGCTAAGCAAGAAGGAGGATCCTTGGGCAGAGTTCTGGGAATCTCATGAAAGAAGAGTGAGATAGAAAGACCTGGAGGGGATAGGAGTTCTACAAGGAGAGCAACAGAACCAAAGTCTTGTTCGCAACAGAACCAAAGTCTTGTTCCAGGGGTCTTTTCTGAGACCAGTACTCCAATCAAGGACCATTCATGGAGATAACCTAAAACCCCTGAACAGATGTAGCCCAGGGCAGCTCAGGGTCCAAGTGGGTACCCTAGTAAAGGGAACAGGGTCTGTCTCTGACCTGAACTCAGTGGCGGGCTCTTTGATACCTCTCTGTGAGGGTCCAGGGAAACAGGAAAACAATGCAGCCAGTCCTGATGATACCTGATAGGGTCAGAGGGAAGAGGAGGAGGATCTTCCCTTTCATTGGACTGGGGAAGGGGCAAGGGAGGAGAATAGGGAATAAGGGCAGGATTGGGAGGGGGAGAAGGAGAGGATTAGAGCTGTGATACAAGGTGAAAAAAAACTGTAGTAAAAATTAAGAATAGTGTAGAGATGCTCAAGTATACAAGGACATTTAATCAACCATGTTTGTAGCAGCTTTATTTGCTGCTACAAATAAAATTTGTCAAAATTTGGAAACAACCCAGATGTCCCTGTTTCTGTGCCCTGAGGAATGGATACAGAAACTGTGGTACATTTACACAATGGAATACTACTCAGCAATTAAAAATTGCAGGCAAATGATGGGATCTAGAAAAGATCACCTTGAGTGAGGTAATCCAGAAATAGAAAGACACACATGGTATATACTCACTTATAAGTGTTTATTAGGCATATAGTATAGGATAAACACACTAAAATCTATACTCCTAAAGAAACTAAACAACAAGGAAGACCCCAGGGAAGGCTCAATCCTCACTCAGAAGGACAAATGTGATAGACACTGGAAGCAGGAAAAGACAGGGAACAGGACAGGAGCCTAACACAGATGGCCTCTGAAATACTCTACTGATTGAGGTATCAAAGCGGAGGCTGAGACTTATAGCCAAACTTTGGGCAGAGAGCATGGAATAATTTTATGAATGAAAGAGGAGATAGAAAGACCTGGAGAGGACAGGAGCTCCAAATAGGAGACTAACAGAGCCCCCCTCCCCCCCAAAAAAACACTAAGCCCTGGGGGCCCAGAAGAGAATAACACCCCAACCAAGGACAATGCATGTAGAGGACCCAAAGCCCCTGCTCAGATGCAGCCCATATACTCAGTCTCCAAGTGGGTTCCCTAGTAAGGAGAGCAGGGGCTTTCTCTGGCATAAATTCAGTGGCTGGCTCTCTGATCACTTCCTTCTAGTGGATGCAGCCTTGCCAGCCATAGAGGAAGACAATGCATCCAAGTCCTGATGAGACCTGATAGGCTAGGTTCAGACAGAAGGGGAGGAGGACCTCCCCTATCAGTGGACTAGTGGATGGGCATAGGAGAGGAAGAGGGAAGGAGGGAGGGTAAGATTGGGAGAAGACAAGGGAGGGGACCACAGCTGGGATACAAATTGAAAAAATTGTAATAAATGACAATATTAATAATAATAAATAAATAATAAAGATCATAACTAAACAATAATTTCACCAGTTTGGGGAAGGACAAACTGATCTAACTTTACAATCAAAGGTATAAATATTTATATGAAATAAAATTTACATTATTGTCTTTATTCAGGGAATCATTATTATTATTATTATTAGTTGTGGACTGGTTTCTTATGGATAGAAAATAACATAACAAAAGTGAACAGATGAATTGGCCTTAATTAACCTAAGGACATCTTTTAAGATTTATTGCTTTTATTTCACGTACACTGGTATTTTGCCTGTATGTATGTCTGTGAGGGTGCCAGATCCTTGGAATTGAAGTTACAGGCAACTGTGAGCTGCCATGTAGATGCTGGGAGTTGAACCTGGGTCCTCTGGAAGAGCTACATGTACTCTTAATCATTGAGCCACATCTCCAGCTCCAAGAACTTATTTTTTATGTGATAATTGTCTGAAAAAAAAAACGTATGGAAATAAATGAAGAGAGAGTGCATACTTAACAACACAGGATGTCTAAAAAAGAAATACTCCTACTACTTGCTTCATGTTCAATGGTGAAAGTTCAAAGGAACTGATGAAAAAGTAAGAGTAACTAAAGTTAGAATACTAAAAATGCTATGACTTTGAATTCAGAATGATAAGTGCTCTTTTAAGCTTGTCATGTGTCTGTACAGTGTGTTTGCAATTCTGTATGTGAAGGAGAAAAGCCAATAGCTGTTGATTTTAAACACAGGCACACTCACACACTCGGGACAATAATAGGCCTATTATTATGTTCAGTGTTGGCAGGGTCAATAAACATAAAACTATCTACTTAAAACTCGTCAAAGTCAAATCTTCATGGAAATCCCTCTATAGCAGTCGCCAGAGCAGATGAGAAAACAGGAAAAAAAGTATTGGTGAAGACTTTTATCACAGCACGCTCATATGAAGTATTACGATGAGGGAAGAAACCTGTGCCGTTTCAGCTGTGCTTGAAGCTCACGTGTTCTTTGAAACAAAATCAGTGAACCCAGATGGAAGACCAAGAGCAGCCGGGGTGTGTCTCCAGGAGGGCCTCATTGCTGGAGTGTGCAGAAGAGTCAGTAGCTGAGTTGTCTGTCCACATTCAAACAGATGCTGGGACTGTGTTTTGTTTTATGAAACGAAATAATCTGCTGTGAGAAAATCAAACAAGTATTTTAGCACACAATTCCACCCCAGAATCTCACAAAAGTGTTGAACAAGATTAGAATTTAAACATACCATGTGAAATACGATGGTTGACTTCCGGTGTGTTTTTTAAGCACACTCAGAAACTCAAAGATGATTGGAATGACAGTCTAAATGTCCCCCTCATTTACAACTTGTTAATGACGTGCTGAGCAGGAGCCTCAGGCAGTCCTTCACTTTCACTAAGCCAGTCATTAAGAAAAGACACTGTAAATGGCCAGCAGGAAGTAAATGGCCCTTAGTTTAAAATGAAAATGTGTTAACTTCATTTGACTAATAAATTTACTTTTGGCACTAAGCCATGAGATGGAAAACAGCTACAATTCCTGCTGAGAACCTCAAGTGTGAAAGCAAATGCTTTGTATTGTGATGCTTCTGGATGTGGAATGTCTGAACCCTCACAACTGTCCTCAAAAGGCTACAAAATCGTTTATCATTGGCAGATTACATAGGTTTTGTTGTTGTTGTTTTGTTTCCAATATTCTATTTATTTATTTGTTTATTTATTTATTTATTTTACAATTTATTTATTATACTTCCTGATTGAAGCCCTCTCCCTCAACTCCTTCCAGTTCCACTCTCCCTCTCTCTTCTCTCCATCCCCTTTCTTTAGTCCACTGGAAGGGGGAGTTCTTCTCCTCTGCCCAGGAGCCTTATGGAAGAAGGTGGGGATAGAAGACACAGAGGGGACAGGAGCCCCACAAGGAGACCAACAAAGCTAAAAACTCTGAGCCCAGTGGACCTCTAGAGATTGATGAATCAACTAAGGACCATACCATATATGGAGAGGACCTAGAACTCCTGCACAGATGTAGCTCATGGCAGCTCAGTCTCCCTGTGGGCGCCCTAGTAAGGGGAGCAGGGGTTGTCTCTGACATGAACTCTTGTCTGCTCTTTGATCACTTGCACCTGGCAATGCAGCCTTGCTAGGTCAGAGAAAGAGGATCCAGGCAGTCCTATAAGACAGAGTTTTGTTTGTTTGTTTTTCAGAAAAGCTCTCAAAATGGTAACAGTATGCCAAAAAATTTGCCTCCATGGTTTGAGATTTTCTCCAAGAAAATCTGATTTTTTTCTTCAAAAACCCATAGTAAATGCATATGTTGAGACCACACTCACTAGAGTTGATATGAATGAGTACTCTACTTCCTTTCTTTGCTCTCTGTTCTCTAATCTGATCTGCTCTGGAAAGACAGGTCTTGCACGCTTATTTTTCTACTTTCTTATCTACTCATTTAGTGGCACATCCAATACTATGTATTCCAGGCGTCTTCCTCTAATTTAATTTATACTTATACTACATAAACTATGATAATCTACTTCATGATCACCTACACATGCTTTTTTGACAGTGTGTTTGAAAAAATTCTTTAAGGTATGATTTATCTTTATATACATATGGGACACAAAACATGTTTTCTTAGAAGGATGGGAGACTGTGCGATTTAAACTTAAAGACACACACACACATATTGAGCGCAAACTTCACATTTCTCTGCTCAAAGTCATTTTCCTAGCTGCTTAATAGTCTAAATTTACAGAAGATCATGTTTACCTCATTTCCCCTTCTGTGGATATTTGCATGTTTGAAGCAAATAAATGTGGAGATATGCATTTGTGTTTCTGAAGGTGCCTTTCCTCAAAAGCCTTTCACCTTGTTTTAAAAACAGTTGCTCTTTGTTCTGGGGCTTACCACGTTGGCTAGGTTGGCAGGCAATCAAGCCCCAGAGATCCCCTGGCCTGTGCTTCCCCAGTGTTGGGGTTACCAGCCCATAGGTCTTTCTATATATAAAGTTGCACTATTTTCTCTCCATGCTGTAGATGGAGAACTGGAAACTTAGAGGGTAAGTAGCTGAGGTACTGAGAAGGAAGAAGTAACTGATCAATAGTTATTATCTTACAGCCTAAGTTATGGACCCTTTCAACTGTCAGTACCTTGGAACAAAGTTAGTACTTTAACATCTTATGATGGATTCATCTAACAAACTCCGTGCGTGATGACCTTCAAATGACTTTTTTCCAGACATCAAGATTTCTAAGATTTCTACATGGTACTTGCCCTCACCACATCACTCATATCAGGAGTTTTACTTAATAACACAGAAGTGGCACTTGAAATATATGAAAAGAAAGTAAAAGTGCTCAGAAAATCATAAATATGATAGTTCAAGATATTTTACAATCATAACAAATTATATTAAAAATTTATATTACAATACAATGAGTTTAGTGTTAACACTTTTGGTCCCTTTTAACAAAAATTGCTTGATAGGTAAGCTTAACATTAAAATATTGTGGATTTATAGATATGTATTTGAAAAATAGGCCCTTAATGAAAACTTTACATAAAAAACCATGAATTTTTATTTTTTTATTTATAATTCTTCTAAAACAGTTCTTATGATGGTAAAATATAGTATGTGGATATTGAAGTGCAATGCCCTTAAAACATCAGTTAAACAAAAACCTGGCATAGTCTGTGCTGTCAAGTATTTTGTCTTTAGATATAGTTACCTAAGCCAGCCAGAAAAGCATGCAGTACTTGCACAGCTCTACCTAAGGAAAACTGAAGTTAAAATTATGCATAAGTAGTCAAGGTTTGGTATACTGGCACATCATTTTAGTGTTGATGTCTACAAACAGGAAATATGAAGTCACATCTTCACAACAAGTCAGCTGGTGGCTTGCCTGTCTCCAGCTCTATCTGCACACATTCATATGCTACTGTAAGGAAAATCATATTTCTCAGCATAGGAAAATTCCATGGGATGGAATGACACAGATTCTTTTGCTGCACTTGTGCCAGTCTTAGAATGTCCTTCTCTTCACCATGAAGGATTTATACAGTTCAGGAAAAGGTTAGTTAGATCAAAATGGCATTTGAGTACTCTGTCCAAATTTCTCAGTAAGGTACCATGAAAACACAGACTACGACTTTAAAATGCCACATCATGACAAAATAAAACACATGTTCTAGAAATTGAGTGGAATTTTCTCTGGTTGTGAGACAGTATTTTTTACAATCAATTTCATCATTGATTTTGCCTGATTATCATTTCCTTTACTGTGCTCACGATTTTTAGTTGGTGTCAGTCCCATTGGTTGAGTTTGGTTCAGGAGCCATATTCAAGCTGAGTTGAGAGTTGAGAGACTAATGTCAAGCTTTTTGTATGTGCTTTCTCCAAGTAGATTCCCAGTTTCTGTGTTAAGCACAAACTCTTCATTGATAGTATAACAAAAGAAATAAAAGTTCAACATCTCCTCCAAACTTTTTAACGTTGACAATGATAATTTAGCCAACATATTTGGATTTATTTCTGAGCTTTAAGCTTTGAAGCTCTGTTCTGTTAGTGCCATCATTTCTTTTTTATACCTGTGTCATGCTTCTTGAATCACTGTCGCTTCAGAGTTTATTTATGGATGTGGTAATATGATGCTTCTAGTCTTTTGTTTGTCTTGTTTTGTTCTTTTTCTTTTAACTATTCCTTTTCAAAAGTAAAATAAAATATAATAAGATAAAAAGCTAATTCATAAGAGTTGGACAAGACAAACTTAGAAGAGTCCAAAAGAAGGTACAAGAACCGTTATTTCACATGCTCATGAATCCTGTAAAAACATTAAATTGGAAGTCTTTCTCTATCTTTCTCTCTCTCTTTTTCTGTGTGTGGTGTGTGTTTGTGTTTGTGTGTGTGTGTGTGTGTGTGTGTGTGTGTGTGTGTGGACATAGATATACAGAGGACCTGGTACAGAATGTGACGACTCTATGCATGTGCATGTGCCTCAGTCTCGGTGAGTTCATGAGTTCATAGGAGCTTTGATCACTGACTTAGAGGGTCTTATTTTCATGGTGTCCTCCATCCCCTCTATCTATTTATTTCTGATTTGTTTTCCATTTGGTTGGACAGGAGCAAATCCTTTTAGGGATGAGTATTCCAAGGTCTCTCACTCTCTGTGTATTATCTATAAGTAGGTGTCTGTATCTGTTGCCATCAACTGCAGAGGAAATTTCTCTGATGATGGCCAGACAAGGTACCCTATGTATGTAGAAGGTCATTAGGAGTCATTTTACTGCTATAGTTTATTTTATTTTTTATTTTTTGGAACAGTAATATTTGGTTTTAACCTAGGTCTATGGACTTTCTAATTTCAACTTCTTGGTTTCCCAAGTACTGTTGAGTATGGGTTCCTTCTCATGAAGTAGGCTTTAAATAAAATTAAATATTGGTTGATTACTCTCAGAGGCTTTGTTTCCACAGTTAACCTAGCACATCTTGAAGGCAAGACAACAGTATAGATCAAAGGGTTTGTGGCTGGCTTGGTTTTTCCTTGTCTCTTTTGGTAGCACACAGAGTACCTTCCTGTAACAAAGAAGCTAGAATGTAAAAGTGAATGCTCTATGTAGGCACCATCTCTACTCCATATAAAGCAAAATTTCTTGAGCTCTGCCTTTTTTTATTCTGATTCCACACACACTTCAGAATGTATTTCCGTAGAAAATACAACTAAAATATTAATATTTTATTGAATATACAGATCTCTTTGAGTGCTATAGTCATTTAACAATATCTATTTCATCAGTTCAATAGTTAAAACAAAATATGGATTACACACCATTTTTATTGATATTGCAGAGTTTGCCTTCCTTTTTTTGAAATCCCAAATATATTTTTATTTATTTCCTGTTCATAACTATGTATAAGTTAATATGATGAAGCATCTATGACTTATATAACAAACTTTTCCTCTGAATTCCACATTCTTCAAATTTTCAAGTGTCCCTTTGACTTCTCTACTCTGATTCATCTGAGATATCTCAAAGATAAATAGTACCTATGGATCTCTTGACTTTTTCTATCTAAATAATCTTACCATTTCCTTCCTTCTGTTTCAGTCTGTTATATCTATAGTAGGCCTTGACATACTCAAGACAATCAGAAAATAGCTTTCTTAATTTGCATTTTGTTGAATGAACAAATGGCAGGAAATAGAATGCAGTCTCAAACATGGGTGTTGGTATAGTGTTCTTTTGGAATGTATACACCTTATTCTTGTTTATTCAAATGCTGATTTTTCTCCCCCACTATCTGGTTTCAATCAGGACATTGCATTGTGATACTTATTTTAAGCACCCCCTGTCTCAAGTTTGTGTAAACATGCCACCATTTGTTCTCCAATTTGTCAATTAAAACAACCAACCACAATGTTGAGCAATGGAGAGGATAGGGTGGGCATCCTGGTTCAGAGTGAGAGGAGAGGAAGGAGTAGGAGGGGAAGAGGAGCAGAATGTGGAAGAGCAGAGGCTGGAGGAGAGGTCTTGGAACAACGTGGAAGGATGGACCAGACCAAAGATATCTCTAAAAGCAAGTATAATGGGTGAACCTGAATGGTAGGGACTATATGGGCTTGGAGGTTTAAGATGAAATAACTATTGCCCAGCATTGTGTTCTAGGTTAACTAAATAAATCCTAGCCTGTGTGGTGATTTGGTTAAACAGCTGTTTAGGATTAATCACAGCATTACTAAAATCTATATCAATAGTAAATATTAATGCCAAATACAACACAGAGGTGTTGCTAAGAGAGTTCAGGTAAGACTTATAAAAATATCAGGAGAGTTTGTGAAAACCACCAAGGTCTGGGACATAATTCAAGAGCAAACCAAAGTGGAATAATATCATTATCTATTTCTTAGTGACCCTAAGGAAAGGCAGTTGCCAAAACACAGACAATAGTCCATGTGTATAAATTTACCTTCTTAAGTAGCTACAACCAACTCATCATGAGTCACATGACCCATTCAAAGAACTGAAGACAGGATTTCATTCCTCTTATATTGCAATCTCCTGCTCTAACTAGTACTAACTGAACACAGAAGGGTGCCAGAGAGCAGTGGAGCCCATGGAGCCCACTGACACAACCCCCAGGAGGCAGGCTGTCAGAGAACAAGGCAGTGTTGACAGAATACAAAGAAAAGCTGAATGGATACACATAACGTTTGCAGAAAATCCCCACTCTACCTTCATGCAATTCATCACAAATTCCTGCTGAGCCCATACTCAAAATGCAGGGGTCACATTTACATACATGTTTCAGTCTCCATGGATATTGTTTTATGGCAGGCTCACAGTTGCAGAGGGGTAAAGTCTATCATGGTAGAAAGGAGGAATGTTTGAGAGCTCATCTATCAATCCACAACCATGAGAGAGACAGAGAGAGACCGGGAAAATGAAATCATGGGAGTCTTTTGAAACATCAAAGTCTCTTCCCAGTGACACATCTCTAACAACAGAGAAACACCTCCGATGACTTCATTCCAAATAGTTCTACCAACTGGGGACTAAGTATTCAAAACTATGAGCCTATTTGGGATCATTCTCATACCAACCACCACATTCCTATAATAAGACAAGTCTCATACATTTTTTGTCTCATGTATTTGCATTCTAATATGTAATCTATAAATATCTCTGTATGAAATTAAATGCCATTATCAGTCTATTTTTTACTGTACTGTATTTTAAATTTTATCAACTATCGGTTTCTTTCAGAGGCATCTAAGATTCTTTAGATTAAAAACTATATTATCACCGACCTGCAGTGAAACCTGGATACCACCTGAGTGAAGGCTGGTGGGAGAGAGAGCAAAGAGACACAAAGGGGGACACCAAGTCTAGGCTTTGATAGAGGTGTCTTTACTGAAAGTCAGATTAACACTTTAACAGCAGGAAAGTACAAGCAGTTTCTCACGGAGGCAATTTTCACTTAGTCAAAACATATGAGAGCTCACTCAAGGTTACACAGAACCTCCTGTCTAGTTACCATGGTTGTACGGAGTTTCTCAAGGTCAGAGCCCTCTGCTGTAGAATTGTCAGGGTCAGTCTCTGAGACAGCAAACTTTAGATTATAGCCAGGGCCAAGAGGCCAAATTCCATTGCTCAGATGCACATTCCAATTTGCCGTTAACTCTAAATAGGCCACCACACTATATCATGTGCAAATGTCCTTATTGAATGGTGGGGCATCTTTGGGTATATGCCCAAGAGTGGTATAGCTAGATCTTGAGGTAGCAGTATTCTTAATTCTCTGAGAAAATGCTAGATTGATTCCCAAAGTGGTTATACAAACTTACCTTCCCACCAGCCATGGAGGAGAGTCCCCCTTTCTCCACATCCTCTCCAGCATGTGTTGTCACTTGAGTTTTTGATCTTAGCCATTCTGATAGGTATAAGGTGAAATCTCAGGGTCCTTTTGATTTGCATTTCCCTGATGATGCTGAGCATTTCTTTAAGTGTTTCTCTACCATTCTATATTTCTGTATTGAGGATTCTCTGTTTAGCTTTATACTTCATTTTTAATTGGATTACTTGGTTTGTTGGTGTAAGGACAGTTGCTCAACTATTTTCATAGCTGCTTTATTTGTAATAGCTAGAATTTGGAAACAACATAAATGTACCACAATGGGGGAATGGATACAGAAAGTGTGGTACCTTTACATAATGGAATACTACTCAGCAATTAGAAACAAGGAAATCATGAAATTTGCAGGCACATTATGGGAACTAGAGAAGATCATCCTGAGTGAGGCAACCCAGAAGCAGAAAGACACATATGGTATATACTCACTTATAAGTGTATAACAAACAAATAATATAAGATAAACAATAAAATCTATAGTTCTAAAGTAGCTAAACAAGGAAGGCCCTAGGGAAGAGGCTAAAACCTCACTCATAAGGGCAAACAGGATAGACATCGGAAGTAGAAGAAGATAAGGAATAGGACAGGAGCCTTCCAAAGGGACCTCTGAAAGACTCTATTCACCAGGGTATCAAAGGAGATGGTGAGACTCGTACCAAACTTTGGGCAGAGTGCAGGCAACCTTGTGGAAGAAGAGAGACATAGAAAGACATGGATGGGACAGAAACTCAACAAGGAGACAAAAAAGAGGCAAAAACCTGGGCCAAGGGAGAGGGCATGCAGAGACCGATACTCCAACCAAGGACCATGCATGGAGAGGACCTAGACCTAGATCCCCTGTTCAGAGGAAGCCCATGGCTGCTCAGTCTCCAAGTGGGTTCTCTAGTAAGGGGAACAGGGACTGTCTCTGACATGAACTCAGTGGCTGGCTCTTTGATCACCCCCCATCTGGGGCACAACCTTGCCAGGCCACAGAGGAAGATGATGCAGCCAGTCCTGATGAGACCTGATAGGCTAGGGTCAGAGAAGGGGAGGAGGTCCTCCCCTATCAGGGAACTAGGGAAGGGCCATAGGGGGAGAAGAGGGATGGTGGGTGAGACTAGGAGGAAACAAGGGAGGGGGCTACAGAGGGCATACAAAGTGAATAAGTAAGTAAGTAAATAAATAAATAAACTATATCATGTGCATATACCAATGTCACAGTCCAGTGCTAAAGTTGGTTTATAAGTTTTTCTTAGTTGTTCAGCTCTTGAAAATAAATATCAGGAATGTAAATTGCTTCTATGTGAATTTCTTTTCAGAGTCACAGGCAGTAAGGCTGACACCACTGCAAATTTGTCTATCTATGAATTCATTAAGCTGTACCTGGTTCCTTGAGTCATGACCCAATCTCACACACTCTGCATATGCGACATTTTATCCACAATGCCTTCTATAGTGCATTTCCTTTCATAAAGCCTCAGTACCAGGCATAAAAAAAAATCTTCTTTCTAGTTGCTGGTCAGGATTGTTTAAGAGACTCTTGAAACAATTTTGGGTAGTGCTATTTACTTTGGTTTCTGTCTGAAAGCTGCAGGTGAGTTCCTGTTGCTGAAGACACCACTCACTTTCAACATAAGCCTCGGAGGGTTTGAGTTGGTTATGACCTAAAATCTTCCTTCCTCAAGATTAGATTTTTTAGCACCAGAAGGTGTGATGCAAGCTGCAAAGGGAGAAAGGCAATCAATAATTCTGCCAAGCATGACATAATAACGCTAAGGGTGCAATACTGTCACTCATGCCTTGGCAGTAACAAACAGCTGTACGAGTGAATTGAAGGCTCCTGCAAGGAGAGAATACATGTGAGGATCTAGGCCCCTGGAAAATAAAATCATGGATATGAATATAATTTGAATATTTTGGGAACTTTTAGCTGTGTCAGCCTTGGAAAATTGTATGCGAATTTACCATATTGTTTTGGCATTGTACGGAAATTAACAGCCACATTGGTCTGGAAATGTTGAACTTGTTTTTTTGTTTTGTTTTGTTTTTGTTTTTGTTTTTTTTCCCTTTGTACAGGATTAAGCACTGTATTAAGTATGTACGGTTATCTACATGGGCTTCGTTCTAATCCCTAAGTATTCTCTAAATAATGAAAAACATCATGGATGTTAGCGTGCTATACACTCCTAGCTGCATTTTATATACTAAGTCCTATACCCACAGATAGGTATGGCTATCCACCCTCATTAAAGAATTTTCACTTTGTAGTTGATGGAGATCATTACAGAAATCCAAATGCAGAGGAAAAGTGACCATGTTGTGTCCAGCCACAAATTTTGCATCTAAGATGAAACTCATAGACCTTAGGCTCAAGGAACTTTGGTAATAAAGAGCTGGAAAGATTATAAGAGGTCAGATGAACAGGAAGTCTTCTCTGTGAGACCATTCAAGAAATGGAAGAGGAACTATATCCATGAGACCTCACCTATGTTGTTCCCTAAATATGACCCGAATAATGACATCAATAGACAAGTATGTGTGGTTTGTGTATACATGTATATGTATATGTAGATATGAAATTTATAAAATATACATGTAATATATATGTAATAATAATGAATAAAGAAAAATGGATTTGTTTGTACATGATTTCAGGGACAACCACTTTGCCTGGATTAACCAAGCAGGATCTTGTCGCTGAAAAAGGCTAACTCTTTGTCTCTCTGTAGTTGTTAGTTGCCTGTAGTTCTTTGTTTAGGAGTGTGACTTTCCCCTCCATGTTGAAGAACTTTTGATATTATTATCTGGTCTTGCAGAGGCAGCCATATTATTGAGGTAGGTATAATGTGTATGTACAGCGTTCCTGTCAATTTAAGGAGACACAGTCCCACAGGAGATTTCATGTTGTTCCGAGTCTCAGTCTTTCTGCCTCTTCTTTCACTGAGATGTTCTCTGAGCTTTAGAGCAGGAGTTGTGTTATAGATGTTTCTGTTGGACCGGACTCCACCCAGTCCTATGATTTTTGTATTATGAGTCATTGTGGTTTTCTGATGGTCTCCATTTACTATGAAGAGAAGCTTCTTTGATAAGAGGTGAGAGCTATACTCACCTGTGAGGATAAAGACAGGCTCAGAATACAGGTAAAAATTATTATCTCCTAGTAAGGATTTCTTCTAAGATCTATAACCAGCTAGCCCAGATAGCTGGCTCAGTTTCTAGTAACAGGTGTGATTTCCTTTCTACTGAGCATGCCTTAACCCCAATTAGACAGTTGTCAGTTAGCACCAAGATGTGAACTCCAGCATTACACCCAAGCCGCACTAAATAGATTCAGAACATAGTATTTTATTTTATGCATTAGTATTTATATGTAAGTGTAATAATAAAGAGAGACTATCAACTTGACAGGTAGTAAGTAGGGCCATGGGAGCAGTTAGAGGGAGGTGGTATGGTAGGTATTGAAATGAGGACAGGAAACGGAGGAAGTGAGTTAATTATATTTTAATTAAAATTTTAAATATTTTTAAGAAAATGAAGTCATGAATTTGAAAGAGAGAAACCAGTGAGAAAATATGAGAGAGCTGGAGGAAGAAGAAAGGGGAAATGATATAATTATATTTCAATTTTTAAAAATTGCAAAAAAAATAAATAGAAAACTCAATATTATTTCACCATCATGCATACCATATTCACACAAACAGTGTTCTCTTCTAGATTTTTTTCTTTACAAATGTTAAGACCAGAGGACCGAAGTCTTGAAGTCTTTTAAAGATGACCCAACTTTATATCTGTTAATGATCTTTCTGGCCTCTTGGAACCTCTTTCATCAATTCCATTTCCAGAGTACCTTTCAGTGAGCTAACTTCTGACTTCCTTCGGCAACCTGGACCAAATAAATTGTAACCAAATACAGTTCACTATCAATTTTATCCATCAAATACCATGATTACTGACCTCTGCTCCATAGTGTCTGTGGCCTTTTTCAATAGCAATTGAACATTACTATCAGGGAGTGTGAGACCACCATTTACAGTAATTATTTTCATTTGCTTAACCCAGGCTGGGAAAACCTGTATTGAGTAAATGCTGATTCCCTATCTGTTTGGTCCAATACTAAGCTTAGATTCGGTGAATTCTACTTTTGTTCATTATTAACTTTTTTTCTGTCCCTTTAGGTTAAGACTATTTGCTGTATGTATGTATTTTAAAATTTTGAACCCATCTACACCTTGATTTATTACCCACCTTTCCATCAGTTTTTAAGTATGCTTTGGAAATATTGAAACAAATATTCATTTGTGTAATAAGATAGAAGGAATCAAAATACGAAAAATTACAAATGAGGGTGAATTTACTTTATCTCTGCAAGTATTGTCTGAGGAGTTTAAACAAATGTGTTTAATATTTAAAGAAATTTTATCGGTAGCTATCATCACTTGTTACACGCTGAAATTTAAAACTGAATAAACTGAGGTGAAAAGTTCCTTATTTAGTTCAAGCCATAAATAGATCAAAGAGTATATGCTAATAAATGAAACTATACCTTTATTGTGGTTATCTAGAAAAATTACAATTTCCTTTTGTCACATTCATGCAAGTGTACTCAATAAACTTTTTTGTTTTCATGAATAAAAATTGTTTGCATAAAATAGATCCAAGACTGTTTAAAAAGGGTTGTTAGAAAAATGAAAGTAATTTTAGGAAGATTATATATTTGAAAACCAGGTGTTGAAACATCCTACATATTTTATTGACCTGATGTCAGATGTTCAAATATTTGAAACATGCTGGTACTTGTCATTATTCAGCATAATATCCAATTAAAACTCTTAATTTAAACCAGATGTTTTATTATTTTGAAGGTCTGGTGTTAACCTAAACAAGAATATTGGGAAAACACAATATTTTTTTTTCCAGATTGCTAATTGTTTATAAATATTCTACCTCAGTAATGACCTGAATATAAAAACAGCAATTACAATAGCTATTTTGAATAAATTGTGCTATTGTCATATGACAACCACCCAACTCTTTTTAAAGAATGCATACTGCAATCAAAATACAATTATCTTTAGAATATAACTTAGAGTAAGAAATGAAATTTTAGAAAACATATACAGCATAATTACATTTATGTAAATTAAATGACACTAAGACAGGAATGATGATACATGCCTGTAATTCTGTCACCCAGTAGGCAAAGGCAGGAGGGAAAGAGTTCAAGAACGTAAATTTAGGAGTATATGAAGCTATTCTAAAATGTAATCTGGACACATACTGAATTCATATTTATCATGGTCTCAAGGTAAGCAACGAAATCTTTATAGCAGAAAAACTTGGAGGTTATTTTCTGTAATCTTCCTTAAAAAACAAAGTTAATGCAATTAAACATATTGAACACTTTAATATGTTGTTATTAATTGTCTAAAACTTGCCTCTAAGAAATAAAAAATCAAATGGGAAGGGTTGGAGGAAAGATAGAAGTAATACATGATATAATTACTTAATGTCAAAAAATAAAAATTTGTGGATTGCAATGAAACCTTGTACTCATTCATCTCTTATACTAATGATCCCTTGCTTCGTTACAGCTTATAGTCTGTTTCTTGAGTGCTGTGCATTCTTGACATTTCACATAAAAAAAAGAGAATGTGTTAGGGGAAGGATGTATTGTTTCTTTCACATAGCAGAAGGTTTTCAAGGTTCATCTATGATGTATCACATAAGAGAAATGTTCTGTTGTATGGGCAGCCGTAATGTCCTTATACACTCAGGTATTTTGGTTAGTGCGACTTTACTTATTATTATTATTTAATTTTAATTTTTTATATTAATTACAGTTTATTAAATTTGTATCACAGCTGTAACCCCTCCCTCATTCCCTCCTAATCTCACCTTCCCTCCCTCATCTCCTCTCATGCCCCTTTCCAAGTCCACTGATAGGGGAGTTCCTCCTCCCCTTCCATATGATCCTAGCCTATCAGGTCTCATCAGACCTGGCTGCATTGTCATCTTATGAAAGAATGGGGAAGTACTTATTATTAATGCTTGTTCTTGCATGGAGACAGTCATGGAAAAGTGCTTTATACACATATTTTCTTGGTTTTCATGTGTACATAAATGAGAACGTAGTTGCTAAGATCAGTGGTGACTGTATTTCAGTATGAGAGAGAATTATTAACCATTGGCCAAGGCACGGCACCATTTTACATTTTAGCCTGGAATAGATGAAGATTTTAATTCCTATATGACAACAATTGTTATTGTGTAGCATTGTAGCTATATTAAAGAGGGGTTAAATAATACCTCATCGACATATTAATTTACATTTTAAAGGACATTTTGCCCATTTGTGTATGTGTTTTAAAAAAATGGCTGTTTTAATTCTTGTTATTTCTAAAATGTTTTTCCATTTACGTGTTGCCAGTCTGTGGCTCTCCCACTCTTTTTACATAGACTGGATGGCATTTATCTAGTTTTTGTTTGTTGCTGTGGCAAAATACCCTGACAAAAGCAACTTGAGGAAGGAAGGTTTTACTTTGATTCATGGCCCAAGGCACAGTCATAGTTGGTAAGCCAAAGCAGCAAGAGTTTGAAACAGCTGCATCTGTAGTCAGAAAAAGACAGTAATGGCTCAGCACCCTTTCTTTCTTTAATACAGAGCAGAATTCCAGTGGTCAACCACAGTGGGCAGGACTTCCCGCTTCAATTACCTAATCAGCTAATCAAGATAATACTGAGCAAGATTGCTGGGCAAGGAGAAGCACCTGCCACACAACTGTGATGGTATAAGTCCAATCTGCAGAAACCATAGTGACATGACAGAACACACTCCTGAAATCCACACATCGTCATGGTATGTGCAGGCCACAGACTCATGCATAAACAAATATCACATAATAAATCATTGTTGTTGTTATTTAAAGTCCCTCCCAAGCATGTAAACAGGTTCATCTCCTCTGGACATTCTGGGTTTCAGCAACTCGCCTGCAAGCTCATTTTCAAGGTGACAAGGTGATTCTAGGTTTCATCAAGTTGACAAGTCAGGTTATTCAAATCAATAACCAAAAGACATTTTAGTCTCTGCGTATTTCTTTTTCATCCATCAAAATGAAAAATAAAATCAGTCATTAGTCAGCTGGATCCATTGTTTCTATCTGTTGTGCAACACAACAGTTTGTCATGTCTGCAAGCATGATGAAAGAAAGATGATCACCTTATGGATATGAAAAAGGAGGAAGCAGACAAGAGGCAAGGACTAGGGACAAGGTGCCATCTAAAATCACGTTTCTAGTGACTTATTTTCTACACAAGAAGCCCAATTCTGAAATCTCAAATTCAGTGACAATGAGGGCCAAGTGTTCAGCATATGAGAACGTGGGGAAATTTCATATTCTAACCATGACAAACTTTACCACTTAACATTCTCTTCTCTTGATTTTGTAGTTGTTCTATGTTACGTTTTCATTCTTTTAGTTTTCTGTTTGTTTGTGTATGTATCATATGTACAGGTTTATGTGGGTGCTGATATGTGTGTGTGTTTGTGTGTGTGTGTAAGCCATAATTCTATGTTAGATGTCTTCCATCTATCATTCTCAACCGTGGTTTATGAGACACTGTTTCTCACTAAATCTGGACCTAACTTATCAGCTTGGAATGGCTAGTGTAAAAGTTCTAGAGAGCCATATGTCTCTGCCTTACTCTCTCCTCAACTCGGTACTAGAGTTACAGATGTATGATTTTTAGCACGTGGGTGTTATGGTCTTTAGGTGTGCACCAAGGTTCTTTATCCATTGGACTATCTCCTCAGTCTCTCTCTTAGTTATTAATTTCTTTTATAACAGTTTTAAGTCTGTAGCAGAACTAAAGGGAAAGAGAAGGGACTTCTCCTTTCTTCCGCTGGATTGCACACATTGCACAGCACTTCCCAATGTCAACATCCCCACTAAATGGCACATGGTTTGCACTAATGAACTTCTACTGAAACATCTATATTTCCTAGAAGTCATCATTTTTCTGAGTGTTCACCCTTGATCGCATACTCCTGGATTTTTGCTGTTATTTTGTTTACCAAATTTTCAATTCCAGGTAGCCACAATGATAGGCAGTACCACACAGAATGCTATGTTTACTTCACAAATCCTCTGTACTTCAACTCTGACCCTTCCTTCCTCCACTCTGATCAGGGCACAACAAACTATTCTTCTGCTTCTAGTTTTGGCTCTTCTAGAATGTCACCTAGTTAGAATCACACAGTTGTTAACCTTCCTTCACAAAGTCTAGTTAACATGTCTTCACATAGCTCTTTTCTTTCGAGTTTAATCTTTATTGACACCATCTTCTCCACCCTTCATCTTAAGACACATGTACCTTAAAATCTTATCAATGTTGAAAAGTAAAGCAACAAATCACAGAGAATGTCCCTGTCCTTCTCTACAAAATTTACAGATCATCCTCTTCTCATTCTTAACAATCCAACTTATTGAATGGTTCATGTCACTTTCCATTTCCTTTCACCCACACAGTGAAATCACATTTGTCCATAGTGTCCATTCCTAGTCAGATAAGCAAGAAATAATTTTTCTTTGAAATATATATGAATAGAGAACCAGTTTAATTTTATATGAAATATATACAAACTGTTTCTTTCTTTTTATCTTATTCAATTAAATGTCAGAGATACAGACACCACTATAGAAACTATCCTTTACTAATCACATTTTCACTTATAACTTTTGATATAGTACAAACTGTAAATAGCTAGTGTTTCGCAGGACACATTTTAACTAAAACACATGCACATAAAAATCATGTCTTTGCAGCCTACAAATGGGAAAAGGATCTTCACCAACCCTATATCTGACAGAGGGCTGATATCCAGAATATATAACGAACTAAAGAAGTTAAGAAGCAACAAATCAAGCAATCTGATTAAAAAAAGGGGGTACAGAGCTAAATGGAGAATTCTCAGTAGAGGAATACAGAATGGCAGAGAAACACTTAAAGAAATGCTCAACGTCCTTTGCCATCAGAGAGATGCAAATCAAAACAACCTTGAGATTTCACCTGACACCCAACAGAATGGCTAAGTTCAAAAACTCAAGTGACAACACATGCTGGAGAGGTTGTGGAGAAAGGGGAACCCTCCTCCATTGCTGGTGGGAATGCAAACTTGTACAACCACTTTGGGACTCAATCTGGAGCTTTCTCAGACAATTAGGAATAGTGCTTCCTCAAGATCCACCTATACCACTCCTAAGCATATACCCAAGTTATGCTCAAGTACACAACAAGGACATTTGCTCAACCATGTTTGTAGCAGCTTTATTTGTAATAGCCAGAACCTGGAAACAACCCAGATGTTCCCTCAACAGAGGAATGGATACAGAAATTGTGGTAGTTTTACACAATGGAATACTACTCAGCAATTAAAAACAAGGAAATCATGAAATTTGCAGGCAAACAGTGGGACCTTGAAAAGATCATCCTGAGTGAGGTATCCCAGGAGCAGAAAGACACACATGGTATATACTCACTTATATAGACCTATAGGATAGGATAAACATGCTGAAATGTATACACCTAAAGAAGATAAACAAGAAAGAGGCCCCGGGGTAAAATGACCAATCCTCACTTAGAAAGACAAATGGGATGGACATTGGATGTAGGAGAAAACAAGCAACAGGACAGGAGCCTACAACAGAGGGCCTCTAAAAGTCTCTACCTAGCAGTGTATCAAAGCAGATACTAAGACTCATAACCAAACCTTCAGGAGAATGCAGGGAATCATACGAAAGAAGGAGGAGTTAATATGACCTGGAGAGGACAGGAGGACAGGAGCTGCACAAGGACCAAATATATCAGGGCATAGGGGTCTTTTCTGAGACTGTTTCTCCAACCAAGGACCATGTATGGTTATAACCTAGAACCTCTGCTGGGATGTAGCCCATGGTAGCTCAGTATCCAATGGGTACCCCAATAAGAGGAACAGGAACTATTTCTGACATGAACTCAATGGTGGGCTCTTTGACCCCCTCCCCCTGAGGGAGGAGTAGCCCTACTAGGCCACAGAGGAGGACTTTGCAGCCAGTCCTGAAGATACCTGGTAAACCAGGGTCTAATGAAAGGGTAAGAGGTCCTCCCCTATTAGTGGACTTGGAAAGTGGCAGGGAGGAGATGAGGGAGGGAGGGAAGGAGGGTTTGGGAGGGAATTAGGGAGTGGGATCCAGCTGAGATACAAAGTTAATAAACTGTAACTAATAAAAAATGTTAAAAAAATCATGTCTTTGCTTTTCATGTATGCAAAATAAAAACATGACTCATATACGTGCAAGTTTAAGCTCAAAAATAATGTATAGATTAAGAATTCTGTTATTTAAATATTCTGTTTAATACAGTTTTCTGTGTTTGAATAAAAAGCATTTTAAAAGACTTTAAATATATCATTATTATTATTGTTACTATTTATTACAATGTTTTCCTTTTGTATCTTGGCTGTATCCCCCTCCCTCATCTCCTTTTGGTCCCACCCTCCCTCCCTTTTCCCCCCATTCTCCTCCCCTAGTCTACTTTCCCCTACTATCTGGCCCTAGCCTATCAGGTCTAATCTCACTGTCTGGATCCTCTTTCTCTGTGGCCTAGTAATGCCATCTTGCCAAGGGAAGGTAATCAAAGAGCAGGCAACCAAATTCATGCGTGTGACTGCCCCTGCTCCCCTTACTAGGGAGCCCACCTCCATGGGTACTGAGTTGTCCATGGGCTACATATGCATAGGGGGCTTATACATATGCATGCATGCTCTTTGGTTGGTGGCTTAGTCTCTTTGAGCCCCCATCGTCCTCTGTTAGTTGATTCTTTAGGTCTTTTTGTGAGTATTGTCCTCCCTCCCCAGGTCCCTCTATTTTATGTGTTCTTTATCTTTTCTGGATAAGCTTCTAGGTGTGTAATTGTGAATTAATACTTTTTTAATGCAGGACTCGATAAATCATATGAAGAACTATATGCATAAGATTTTTGAAAATTAAAAATGACAGTAATAAAAAGTATTGTTTTCAAATTGTGGTAATTTCATTAGAAGGAGTAAATAAAGATGAGTCAACAATGATGGCTGCCCTCAAGGACCTTGCATTAAAAATAATGGTATCCAATTATCACACATAGAAATGAATGCTGTTGCAAGTTGCATATATTAAAAGTAATGGTTTAAAACAATGTTTGATGCTCCATATTGCTTTACTATCGTTATTTTATGTGCACAAATTGCTTGAAATCATAAAACAATGCTGACATGTTGCATAAGTACTACATAGATGTCTCCAGCTTTTAAAAAGCATGCTTTATTTGGTCATTTACTTTGTAATGGGCTCTTTGCAAGACTTTTAAGTACAGTGATAAAATTTTTTCTTCATTATTATTATTATTTGTTACAATTTATTCACTTTGTATTGGCCTGTAGTCCATTCTTCATCTCCTCCGGGTCCCACCCTCTTTCCCTTTCCCCTTTCATGTCCCTTGTTAATTTATGAACTTGACATTTATGTGTTTTTTAATTTTAATTTTTTATATTAATTACAGTTTATTCACTTTGTATCCCAGCTGTAACCCCATCCCTCATTCCCTCCCAATCCTATCCTCCTTCCTTCATCTCCTCCCATACCTCTGTCCAAGTCCACTGGTAGAGGAGGTCTTCCTCCCCTTCCATCTGATCCTAGCTTATCAGGTCTCATCAAGACTGGCTGCATTATCTTCCTCTGTGGCTTGGTAAGGGTTTTCCCCCCTCAGGTGGAGGTGATCAAAGAGAAGGCCAATCAGTTCATGTCAGAGACAGTCTCTGTTCTCCTTCCTAGGGAGCCCATTTGGAGACTGAACTGCCATGGGCTACATCTGTGCAAGGGTTCTAGGTTATTTCCATACATGGTCCTTGGTTGGAGTATCAGTCTCAGAAAAGACCCCTGGACCCAGAATTTTTGGTTCTGTTGCTCTCCTTGGGGAGCTCCTGTCCCCTCCAGGTCTTTCTATCTCCCTGATCTTTCCTAAGATTCCCTGCACTCTGCCCAAAGTTTGGCTATGAGTTTCACCATCTGCTTTGACACCCTATTGGGTAAAAGTTTCTGAGGCCCTGTGTGGTAGGCTCTGTCCTGTTGCCTGTTTTCTCCCACTTCCGATGTCCATTCCATTTGCCTTTCTGAGCAAGGATTGATCATCTTACCCAGGGTCTTCTTTCTTGCTTATCTTTTTTAGGTGTACAGATTTTAGTATGTTTATCCTATATAATATGCCTAATATCCACTTATAAGTGAGTATATGCCATGTATGTCTTTCTGCTTCTGAGATACCAGGGAAAGGATCTCCACCAACCCTATATCTGACAGAGGGCTAATATCCAGAATATATTAACAACTCAAATTAAAAAACAACAAAGAAAGTAATCCAATTGAAAAGTGGTATACAGAGGTAAATAGAGAATTCTCAGTAGAGGCATATCGAATGACAGAGAAACACTTAAAGGAAATGTTCAACATACTTAGTCTTCAGGGAAATGCAAATCAAAACGACCCTGAGATTTCACCTGACACCCATTAGAATGGCCAAGTTCAGAAACTCAAGTGACAACACATGCTGGAGAGGTTGTGGAGAATTGGAAACCCTCCTCCACTGCTGGTGGGAATGTAAACTTGTACAACCACTTTGGAAATCTTGTGCTTTCTCAGACAATTAAGAATAGTGCTACCTCAACATACAGCTATACTACTCCTAAGCATATATCCAAAATATGCTGAAGTACACAATAAGGACATTTGTTCAACCATTTTTGTAGCAGCTTTATTTGTAATAGCCGGAACCTGGAAGCAACACAGATGCCCTTAAGCTGAGGAATGGATACAGAAATTGTGGTACATCTACACAATGGAATACTACTCAGCATTTAAAAACAAAGAAATCATGAAATTTGTGGGCAAATGGTGGGATCTAGAAAAGACATTTATGCGTTTAATACAAATAATATACTAACATGGTGCGTGTAAAGTCTGGGCATTCAATAGTATTAATTCATAAACAGTAAGAAATAAAATAGGATTTTTCTGGATAAGAATGATTACAGGAATAGGAAACTGTACATCAAAATTTTGGAAGACTGGAAACATGAATTGAGAGAGAGAGAGAGAGAGAGAAAGAGAGAGAGAGAGAAGGGAATGTCTTGAAAACATATGCTAAAACCCCTAAATTCATTGATGGTAAATAGAACACCTAGAAATGGAATAAGAATTTAAGTTTAGGTTTATGCTGTTTATATATGGATACTTTAAAAACTGATATTTTGGACTAACGAAAAGTAATACATTTGAGTATACAAAACGTTACCCTTTACCAAATTCTGCAAAGGTACCAGGTATAAAGCTGAAAGATGACCATTGAAATTGGTAATTTTAAGTCAGACAAAATCAGAAAAGTGACTTTAAATGAGACAATGGTAAAGAAGAGTTGGTAGGCAAGTCTCTTGGATGAATCTCAGTGACTTTTTTCTCTTATAAAATGAATAAAACAGAAATGCACGTATGGCCATTTTCAATGAATCTATAAATACTCATAGCTGTGTGTCATTGAATACAAAATTTGTAAGCATTGATAGGCTTTTCTGTAGGATTTGATGACCAAGAAAGTCAAGACCAAAGTACTTTATACACATACATGGAAATGTCATAATGAAATGCATTAAAGTATGCTAGTAAGAAGACAAAGAATAAAATATGGTAGTAACATAACAAGTGTGTCTTACACGTCTCTTCACTATGTGGTCCAGTTCATTTAAAAAAAAAATAAGCTGCAACACTAAAGGTGATGCATGATCAAACGTTCCAAAATTAATGGAATTATTTCTGTAGTAATAATATCTGCTAATTGAAGGGAAATTCAAGTGACTATCATAAAGCATAAACAAAATAGCAATGTACCCCAAGGTAGTAAGCCTGGAAGTCAGTGCTGAACCTGGGGTTGCATGGCAATAGGAGAAAATCACATTATTAGCCAGGGTGAGCAGCAGTGGAGGAGAGGGAAGAAGACATCGCCAGCAACAAGGTCCACGTGAGGAATCAGAGGATCACTGACGTTTCTTTCTTCCTGTTCCTGGTGTGCCTGCCATTGGCTCGACTGCATAGTGGCACCTTAGAAAAAGCAGCAGAGATGTAGGCTACAGGAATCAGATTTCCAGACCACAGCTTAAAGCATTTTATGGTGTCAATAGACTTAACCACCAAAGGTAATAAACATTTTTTGAGAACATGAAATAAAAATGTGACTCACTGGTGAAGTTGTATATTTCTTTACCTCAATGTTTCTACGTTACGTTTTAGAGAACAGGAAAAGTATCTGTCATGTTTGGGTTTGTGTTTAGCATGTGCGATGTACTACCTTTTTTTTTTTTTTTTTTTTTGGCAATCTGCAAGCTGTGTATAAGTTCTGTTCTGGGGTAGGAGGAATATACTTCCTCCGACTCTGGGACACAGCAAGGGCAGCCTCAAAGGCAAATGAAAAGTATATAAGTATTAGCAAGGCCACAGCATGGTTTCAAGTGCTTGCTGTGTGAGTTGGCTTCTACTCCTTTCTTGGAACTGTGAAACGATGCTTCTTCATACAGAAGATTTGTTAATAGAGGAATGGCACTCCTTATAAATCTCCTTAGAGATTGCTAATTTGACTCATATACTGAAAGAAGTTTAATCTATATAGAAGGCTAAACTTTGAGACCACAAAGTGATAGAAATCAAGTCATTTCTTCCAGAAACATAAACAAATAAATAGCTATCAGCATTGGTAATATATGCCAGTGACAACTTGCTTTGTGGAATGTGTTTTTGGTTTCAATCTCGAAATTGAATTTCATAATTCAGCCAATTTGGGGACTTTATTCACTACAGTTTACTGCAATAAAATGCACTTGATTTTCACCAATTAGTCATGTGATAAACACCATACACGGATCCTTTTGCTTTCACAGAAAAAAGAAATGTTTTGGGGTTTACCAAAAACAATGCAAAGTTTGTGGTAGAAAGCAGGAGAAATTTCTAGCCTTCTGAATCCAACAAACCAGAAACCTTTAAATGAACCTAAGCTTGGACACTCTCACCAGTGAACTCTGTGTAAGAACCTTCTTTAATTTTTCTTTCCTTTTGCTGAGTCACCAAAATTCTTTGCTTTTCTTTGGAAATGATTCACCACAGACTTTGCTGTCCTTTGCACCTGTCTTCTCCTTCTAAGACACCTGTTTATGAAGGAATTTATCTTATTGGGTTAGTCATCTCCCATGTAACATCATCCTAAATAATGGCGTGGGTATTTTAAAATTCTCAAAACATTAAAAAAAAAGCGAAGAAGCCAATTAAAATTAAGCAAACCGTTTAAGCAGATATTTCATTAAATGAAGTTCCTTGGGTCAAAAATAGGCACACAAGATGTGCTCAACATCATTAGTTATTAGGATAATCCCACTCAGAGCCATAAGGAAATGCTACTACAATTTTACTAGATTAGCATAAACTAAAATTAGAAGTGGCTAAAAGTACAGCCAAGGACATTTCCCAAAAGGCAGCTCAATTGGAACTCACACAGCGGTGGTGAGAATTCAAAGAACATAGGAAGAACAACTGAAATATATCACTGCTCCCCAGGTCACTTGCAAAACTTTTCCTGTTTGTTGTGTGACTTTAACTTTTCATACAACCTAGTTTCCCGAAGAGATTACAGTTTCTGGTATAAGGGGGGGGGGGGTGGGTGTTACGATTTACAACTCTTATTTCATACCTAGATGTTTATTTCTTGAACCCTGGGTCAATCAATAAGAATTTCTGTGCAACATAATTGAAAGACTATTATGTGATTTAAGTTAGTGATAATTAACAGTGTCTTAAGCCAAATAGGTCGTGCTTAAGTGAAAATCTACAAGCATCCAGAGCAAGTTGAATTGGCCTACCCAAAAGCTCCTTTTCTGGATAGGAAAAGTGCATAAACTGAAACCTATAAGCTGTGCCAGAACTTTATATCTGAAATATTTAAAGCAGAATAAGAATGGCTTTAGAATCGGTCAGGTAGATGATTGATTGTATTGCTTAATTCACCAGGTATCATATCACTTGGGGCAGCAAAGGAAAAACTAGACTGATTACTTTTGTCACTTCTAGCTCAATGGATTCATGGGAAAGCCTCCAGAGAAGAACTGCCCAGATGATGAATTGAGAGCTCCTCCCTCAGTGATATCCATGGAGTCCAGAAATCTAGCAATCTCTAATTATCCCCATCTCTTCTGTGTCCATTTATAAATTTCTTAGAAAGAAGTCAAGAGACATCTCCTTGGTGAACTTACAAAAAAAAAAATCAAGATACAAACAAAGCAGATACAACTAACTTTTCATTAAGTTGCTGAGAGCAGCAAGAACAAGTACAAGCTTTATGGCCCATCCATCAAAGAATTTTACTGAGGAACAGGCAGAATGGTTCCTGGAAACCAGCATTTTCTGGACAATCTCAATGCCCTCAATAGGCACAAATGTAGAATATAAAAATGGTAGTTTCTGTTTTTTTTGTTTTTATCAAAACATTTACCAAATTCTAGAGAATCAGGTCAGAAAAATTATGATCAACATGTAAAACAAATCTGAAACTTACAGTCAGTCTCATTGTGCTCACAAGCTATTGTGAAGGATAGTTTTTTTAACACCAGGAGCATACGTCTTCAAGGAAAAATGTATATTCTGATAATACCTAGAAAACATTAGAATTTCAGAAATTCTGTCAACTATCAAAATTGTGAATAAGAGCTGGTGCAGTCTTTTTCAGATAGAAATCAATTGGTTTTAAATGAGGTGCAAATCTAACCTATATCACTACTGACCACTGAAAACTTACTTTCAATGCATTGGCAAGGTTTGAGATATCAGTATATTCTGGTACTTGAGTTACAGTAATAAAACATGAATTTAGAAGGCCATCTAAGAAATAAAAGTCAAAATGAAGAAGAAGCAAACCCATTATAGCCTATCTTTTTTACTGTTTATAACCAAAACTACTCTGGAAAAATAAAAAATCTGATGTTACAGAACTTTAAGACTTGAGAAATATTATGGCTTGGCTATGACCTATTACTCATGGCTTTATGTGTTGGAATTTAATCTCCATTATTCACTATTAAGTGGGTGAAAATGTAATCCAGTATAGGGCCTTTGGGAAATTACCAGGATTACACTAGCTTATTATGGTAGAGATTTCATGAGTGAATACTAGTGGCTTTGTAGGAATAAAGCAGAAGACAGGCACACACACACACACACACACACACACACAGTTGTCTCCTGCCATGTGTTGCCTTAGCATTCTGCCAACAGAGAGGACCTCACTGTGTGTGCGTGTGCGTGCGTGTGCGTGTGCGTGCGTGTGAGTGTGCGTGCGTGTGAGTGTTCCCCCATCTTTGTACCTCTACAGCCATGAACCAAAGGAAGAACTCATCTACTTTCAGGGATTGATATTGACAACAGTTTTTGTTGTTATTTTAATTAAACAGCAGGAAACATGGTAATAAAAGCAGAACAACAACAACAAAGGATTATGATATCCAAAGAGTGAAAGGTTAGAGAGCCTGTTAATTTCCTTTTTATTTGTCTGTCTATTGCTGCTAAAGCACACATTGGACAAAGTCGTACAGAAAGAAGGAAGCAAAGATCATCCTGAGTGAGGTATCCCAGGAGCAGAAAGACACATATGGTATACACTCACTTATAAGTGGGTACTAGACCTATAAGATAGGATAAATATACTGAAATCTGTACAGTTAAAGAAGATAAACAAGAAAGAGGACCTGGGGTAAGATGATCAATCCACACTTAAAAAGACAAATGGGATAGACATTGAAAGTAGGAAAACAAGTAACAGGACAGGAGCCTACCATAGAGAGCCTCTGAAAGACTCTACCTAGCAGTGTATCAAAGCAGATACTAAGACTCATAACCAAACCTTTGGCAGAGTGCAGGGAATCATTAAAAAAAGGGGGAGTTAATATGACCTGGAGAGGACAGGAGCACCACAGGTACCAAATATATCTGGGCACAGGGGTCTTTTCTGAGGCTGTTTCTCCAACCAAGGATCATGCATGGATGTAACCTAGAATTGCTGCTCGGATGTAGCCCATGGCAGATCAGTATCTAAGTGGGTTACCCTAGTAAGGGGAACAGGGACTGTTTCTGATATGAACCCAATGGCTGGCTCTTTGACCTCCCCCCACCCCAAGGGAGGAGCAGCCTTGCTAGCCCACAGAGGAGGACTTTGCAGCCAGTTCTATTGAGACTGAATAAGCTAGAGTCAGATGGAAAGGGAGGAGGACCTCCCCTATAAGTGGACTTAGAGAGGGGCAGGGAGGAGATGAGGAAGGGAGGATGGGATTGGGAGGGAATGTGGGAGGGGGGTTACAGCTAGGATACAAAGTTAATAAACTGTAACTAATATAAAAAAATAAAAAATTAATTTAAAAAATTCCTAAAATGGACATAAGATGTCTTTTCTAACCACAGGTCAGTTTTCAGGGGTTCCAGGAAGTTTGACCCAAAGAATCTTCTTGAACCATGAGAACAAAACTCTCTGAGACCTGTACATTTGAGTGGGACCCAATACAGAAGATATCAGGCTTGGAAATGGAATATATACTGGAATCATAGCTTGTGATGTCCTCAGAAGCTGCAGTAAGGTTCTAATTAGGTTGACTGACCAACAAACAAAAATAACATGAGTGAACTATTTCTAAAAATATTGTTTTGGACACAATTTTGCAGTATGATCCACCATATGCAGATTACTAGGTAAATATGAGCAATTACCAAAGGACAAAATAATGAACAACTAGTACATTGACTTAAGTTTTTGACAAATACTCTTCCATTGAGCTCCACTCACAGACCTGATTTGATGGTGGAATCATCAAAGGCTAAAGCGGACACTAAAAATATGTTCCAAGGTGTGATGTTAAACAAAATTACTAATGAAAATATATTATTCCTCAATAGATTAACTAAAATTTAATGTTTCAGCTGATAAAATTATAAATGAGACAAAAAAAGAGTAATGGTTACAGATTCCAATCTATTTCCTGAAAAAAATTATAAATGAGAAAAATAGAAGTATTAAAAGTGAAAACTTAGAATAACTCACAAATATCAGGGGATAGATGCAACTGTAGAATGACGATGATAACTGAAAAAGTCAAAGATACCGAAGCCTGATTTTTGGAAACATTGCTTTCCTCATCATTGTGGCAAGACAAGAAGCATCTTAATGGAACAGGTATTTATTTGGCACGTATTTTTTGAGGGTCCTTCGTAAAGGGGCCTGCATTGTGACTCCTTGCCAGAGGGCATGTGTAGGATCATGTTCATGTCCGAACAGACCAAACGGCAGGGAGAGACTGAGGGAAGCAGATATAGACTGTGATCCCCTAAGCTTGCCCTCCCTATTAGTGATCCACTTCTTTCATCTAGATCCCACCTGTCTCCTTCTGGTTCCAAATATCCTATAATATCCCAACTCATTAGGGATGAAGGGCTCAAATATCTAAGCCAATATGGAATAATTTCTATCCAAACCACAATAGACTTTGGTTGTTCATTATATATTATACATAATATATCATATATTATATGCTTAATGCATCCAAGGTATGGATGTATCAGGTATTCATACTGAGGAATACCAAAGAGGCATCATGAATACCAGGGAAAACCTAGTTACTCAGCTCTGAAAATGCCAGGGATGAATATATTTATATATTGATATATTGTGTATACATCCAAATTATTGCTCTATTTTCTCTATACTATCCTATATGTCAAAAGCAGATCAGAAGAAAATGAAAATGATGCACATATTCTATGCAACCAGGAACACCTCTGGCCTATAGAAACCTGATTTCGGGGAATGACATTACTGCCTGGTTTATTTGTGCAGTGGAAGAATAAATCATCAGAGTCACCACAGGGCTGAGCTGATAGCAGCTATTCCCCTCACGCCCAGCTGGCAGACCCTTGTCTAATTTGTGAACCTCAGGATAGATTGCTGTCCATTTGCAGAAGTCATATTATTTATTTTCTGCAGACATTGATTTTATTTCAGTTTTTCTTCACTAGGTAATTAGGGTGTCCTGAAGTCGACCACGCTATTCATCTAGGACACACAAATTCTCCCACTGTTTGACCTGCCTTTCTAAACCGGATCCTACTCTCAAGGCTCTTTATTCTCTCTCTGCAACTTTTAAACATGTGATGAAGAGCCAACATCTTCATATATCAAAATACGAGTCCCAGTTTTTGATTATGAGTGAGAACATGGGAGAGTTTCTGATAATATAGAAGTATAGATAATACTATATTGCCTATATATTCACAGCATTACATATGTAAGTACATATAAGATCAGATATCTAAAACTATATTCTAAATGTTTTCTACATGTTCATAGCACATACCATTTTTTTACAGTCATGAACTGTGTTTAGCTCTATTTCTGATGGACCACCATAACATTTAATGGTTAACTTTTATGTGTTAATTTCATAACGTTTGCATACAGCTATATATTGTATGATTAGCACATTCTTCCTCATTCTGCTATTTCTTTTTGCTTGTCTCTCTTACTTCCTGGCTGTTCCCTATGTTCCCATAGTAAGTTTTACTTCTACTTTCATGTCATATATACATATATGCTTTTGTATATTTATACATATTTCATCTAATTATATTACTTTTCTGCTATACTCTAGAAAGTAGAGACGATATCTATTTTTTTCATTTTCTAACAATATTAAACTCTTACATGTGTTCAGTTGACTTAGAAAATTCACTGTAGAAGAATTTTCTCTCAGTGACTGGTCTCAAAGCCACAGTAGTCCACAATGTACATAGTAATTGTTTCTTGCCCTCTTCAGTCCTCTTAACATCAGATCTCCACAAATATCTGTCAAAGAAGACCATTGGAAAGGAGAAAAAAATCTACTGGGTGGTTGTGGCACACACTTTTAATCCCAGTACTCAGGAGGCAGAGGCAAGCAGATCTCTGAATTCAGGGCCTTCCTGGCCTACAGGGTGAGTTCCAGGACAGCCAGTGATCATGGAGACACCCTGTCTTAAAAAAACAAACATACAAGCAAACAAACAAAACCAAATGTTTTTTCTTGTGATAATATATGGAGAGGTACTAGAAAACTAATATTTCAAGCATTATACTGGCATTTTATTTGTAGAAAGAATGCTTATTTATAAATCATTTGAGTTTACTCTTACCTATGCTTTTATTTTCACATCAAATTCTAGTAAGTGCAATCTATTCTAATAGGTAGATTGGTGTTGGTGACTGCAACCTTTTGAACTGGAAAATAAGCCATTTTACTTAGCTCATCAACAATAATTGTATCAGGTGTTAAATATTCAAACATATTCATATTGCCATTCTTTTTTGATTTTCTATTTGGAAGTGTTGCTGATGTTTTGAGATGCTGTACTTTCATTGGCAGATTCTTAGAATGGTGTACTGCCATGGCTTCATACTGGGCCGTAGAATCAACAGTGTAATGTTTATTGAGCCAGAGAATCTACAATGTCATGGCTATTGTGCCATAGAAGCTTTGGTGTCATAGTTACTGGGCCATAGAATTAACATTCTCATGAATACTGGGTCATAGAATCTCTAGTGACATGGCTACTGAGCCAAAGAATCTATTGTGCCATGACTCTTGGGCAGTAGATTCGACAGTGCCATAGCTCACAGGCCACACAATCTAGTGTCATGATTATTGGGCTATTGAATCTTCAGTGCAGTGTGTACAGTGTGAAACTTGCTTTCCACTAAATTATGTATTCCTGTCATAATCTTTGCTGTTACTTTGAGTGTCTGCTTGGGTCTACCACACTAATCCTTTTTAAAATACATGCTGTGTACCTGCTGTGCCATGTACAGTGTGTTTATTGACTTGTGCTTATGTTCTTGCTAGGGCTAAACATAGCCCTCATCTAAAATACTGTACATAATGAATGAGACTGTGCCCTGTGATCAGTACCGAGTGAATAATGATAGATTTAAAGGTAGATGTATAAAGAAATGAGTTTTATGAGAGAGTTAACCATAGTCTCTATCCATAATAAAAAAGACTAGAATCATTCATCAATAAGAATACTGACTAGTTACAAAACTAGCAAGCTGTTACTATATGCTTAGAATCCATTTCTTTTTTGAGTATGTGCTTTTTAATTTGGAAATAGATTTTCTTCATTTTATATACTCTGATCAGTTTACCATCACTCATCTCCTCTGAAATCCATCCATACAGCTTCATGCCTTCTTTGTATCTCCTTTTAGAAAAAAAAAACAAAAAAACAGGAAAATAAGAGAAAAACCAAAACAAAACATAGTTAATAGAACAAAATAAAGAAAAAAGAAAAAGCCTGAAAAACACCCTAGAGATATAAATGTGTGCCATAAATACTATAAGTGAGTTTATTTGAGTTGACATCTACTGCTGACCATGAGACCTGTTCTTGAGTGTGGTTTGCACACACAGTGGAAAAAACCCTAGTAATTCCTTGTGTGTGTTGTCAATCAGCGATAGTCTCTTGGTTAGGGATTGGAGTTAATGTCTACTTCTACCTTTCAGTGCTGGAATCCTTTAGCTTAGATCTTTGTAGCTTCTGTGTGTGCATGCTACCACAGTCTCTGTGGGTTCATATGTGTGCAAGCCTTGTTGTGTCTAGAAGGTTTTTTTTTTTTTAATTTCTTGCTGTCTTTCATATCATTGACTCTTACAAGCTATACTTCCTCTTCCTTGAAGGGAGAAGTTTGGTGGAATCATTCCACTTAGGACTGAGTATTCCAAGGCCCCTTATTCTCTGCACATTGTCCAGTAGTGGGTACCTTATTTGTTACTATGTACTGCAAGTGGAAGATTCTTTTATGATGGCTAAGCAACACATTGAATGTCACTATGGGTCATTATATTACTACATTTCTGTTTTATAATTTTTATTTTTTTCATATTAATCACAGGTTACATTTCTTTAGGGTAATAATATTATTTGGTTTTCCCCAAGGCCAACAATCTATATAGTTCCACTTCCTTTGCCACATGACTTGGATCTGGTGTGGGTTTCATCTCATGGAGTGAGCCTCAAATATAATCCAAAAGTTGTTTTTTAACTTCTACAACTTTTATGCCACTTATTATCATATAGTCAGGTCACCATTATATATCAAAGAGGTTATAGGTCAGTTGGTGACTGTCTTTCATCTCTAATAGCATGCAAAGTACCTTCCAGGAGTATGAACACTATTCAGTATGGGTGAAGGCTTCAGTTATGCACCAAAATGCCTTCTCCACATTCAATGTGATAGTTATATAGGTGTTGTCTTCAGCAATAGAGACTTACCATAAGTTCATGAAGAGGAATCAATACCCTTGGCTGCAGGCTGAGTTTCGGGGTTTCCAACAGGCATCTTTGGCCAACAACTCAGTTAAATGTAACTCTTTCTTAGTACTGGAGGTTTCATTTGGTAGCAAGAGATATCTAGTTGAGGTTTTGTTTCTCCATTATCTGGTGATCCTATTTAGCTTCCTTTTTGTACATATAATATGTAATATATTATATAAAATGTATAATATAGAATAATTATATAATACATTAAAAATCTTCTACTTTTTTATATATAGTAGTGGATTTTTATATGATCCCTCAGATGGCATTTTGTGTTCACTGTGTCTATTTTCCCTCACTTATCTGTTTCTTTTCCACTGTTTTAACCTCTCATTCCAATCTCCTTGTCTGTATCTCCCTTATATTTTGTTGGAAGTTGGTCTAATGCTAATTACCGACATTCAATATCTGGTTACTGCCCACTGTCGAATACGCTCATCCTTGTTTGTGTAGACCAACCTAAAACATTATACCTGATTGGTTCATTAAATAGCCTATACCTGGCAGGGCGGAATGGAATAGGCATGGCTAAGGTTTCTGGGATTTGGAGGACAGAGACTATTATGGGAAACAGACAGACAGGAAGAGAGGATGAAGGAGGACACCACCATGGATTAGTGTGAAGAGAAAACCATGTGGGACAGGAGAAAGGACTCCAATAATGGCACAAAAAGGCCCAGATGAAGACTACAAGCAACTTCTGTAGGATTATGGATGAAGGTAGACCAGATGAGGAGGATTAGGAGGATGGCATTGGATGTGGGCTGGGAGATGGATGGTGAGATTATTGAGACAGTGTAAGTAAAATATCTGACTGGCCCAAGGTAAATAAGGCAATTATAAATCTAACATGTGTCTATGTCTTATTATTTGTGATAGTGGGTTAAATGATACCAATGTGATAGTCATAGGCCTAATAATGTATAATATATAGCCTAACACATTTTTTTTTAAATTTACTACAACAATATTCTATTTCCTTTTACTCTGGGAATCCTTTCTTGAGACATGGTCTCTTACTTACTCTCTATCTATTGTGGCATGACTGTCAAAGGGCTTCAGAGCTACCATACACACATGCCAATGGTCTGTTTGGATCTGGTTTACAACACTCAGAATTTTTTTCCAACTCCATCAATTTATCTGACATTTTCATGATTTTATTTTTTAAATAGCTGAGTAATATTTTGTTGTAAAATGTATCACATTTTCTTTATCCATTCATCCACTGATGTTCATCTAAGCAATTTGTGATTTCTGGCTGTTATAAATGGAGCAGTAATGTGAGCAAGTGTCTGTGGTAGGATAAAACATCTTTGGATATATACTCAAGAGTGATAAAACTGGATCTCGAGATAGAACTAGTCTCATCTCCCTAAGACACTACAGAATTCCATTGTGGCTATACAAGTTTGTACTTTAACCAGTAATGAATGAGTATCCCCTTAAATAACATTCTCTTCATCATGAGCTCTCATTTGTTTTATTAATCTTGGCCATTCTGATGGTGTTAGATGAAATCTCAAAGTGCTTTTTTTATTTTCAGTTCCATGGCAACTAAAGATGTTGAACTTTTTTCTTTAAGTGTTTCTCAACCATTTGTGATTCATCTTTTGAAAACTCCTTATTTAGGTCTGTATTCTATTTTTAGAATTTGGTTATTTGTTTTCAGGATGTTCAGTTTTTCAGTCTTCATATATTTCATATATTAGCCCTATATTCGATGGAGCTTTTTCCATTTAGTACCTCGCTGCTTTGACCAAATGAGTGTTTTCTTTTGATTTTTTTAAGTCCCATTTATAAATTATTCTTAGTGCCTGTGCTACTGGTGTTTTGTACAGAAAGTCCTTCATGTACCAACTGAATTCAAGGTTATTCCCCAATTTCTCTCCTATCACGTTCAGATTATCTGGCTTTACATTGAGGTCTTTGATCTTTTTGGAGTTGAGTTTGGAGCAAGGTGATGAGTGTAGATTTATTTTAATTGTCTACACACAGACATATTGTTTGACCACCATATTTTGATGAAGATGCTGTTTATTTTTCCCCAGTGTATTTCTGAATTCTTCATCAAAGAACAGAAGCCTACAGTTGTGAGGGCTTATGATTAGGTCTTTAAGTCTCTTAACCAATGTGTCTGGGTTAAGCCGACACCATGCTGGGTTTTGTTACTATAGCTCTGTAGTACAATTTCAGATCAGGGACATTAAAACTTTGAGCTATTCTTTTATTATTCTGGATTGTTTTAAATATCCTGGGGTTTTCATGTTTTCATAAAAAATTCGAAAATTGGCCTATCAAGTTCTTTGAAGAATTCTGTTGGAAGTCTCATTCGGATTGCATTGACTCTCCAGATTGCTTTCGGTAGGGTGGCCATTTTTAATGTATTAATCCTACTGATTTATAAGCAAAGAAGGTCCATATTTTGTTAAGTTCTTCAGTTTCATTCTTATATATCTTTAAAGTTTTACTATACAAATTATTAACTTGCATGACTAGAGTTAACAAAAAATTATTATTAATTAATTAATTTTTTAATAAATTACAGTTTATTCACTTTGTATCCCAGCTGTAGCCCCCAGCCTCATCCCCTCACAATCTCACTCTCCCTCCCTCATACCTTCCCCAAGTCCTCTGATAGGGGAGGTCCTCCTCCCCTTCCCTCTGACCTTACCTATCAATTTTCATCAGGAATGGCTGCATTGTCTTCCTCTGTGGTAAGGCTGCTCCCCTATCAGGGGGAGGTGATCAAAGAGCCATCTCTCCACGACCAAAAATATTTTTGAGGCTGTTATGAAAATTCTTTTTCTCTGTCCTACCCCTTCTTTTTTCATTTGTATATAGGAAGACCACCAATTTTTATGTGTTGAGTTTGTATCTACAAATAAGGATATTTTGACTTTTTCCCTTCCTGTTTGCATTCCCTTAATCTCCTTTATTAGTATTGCTGCTCAAGCTAAGGTCTTAAGCACTATATTGAATAGGTCTGGAGCAAGTAGATATCCTTATCTTATTCTTGATTTGAGTAGAAATTCTTTTAGTTTCTCTCTGATTAGGTTGTTTTGGTAGTGGGTTTGCTGTAAATCACCTTATTACACTGAGCTATCTCTCTTGTACCCCTAAATCCTCAAGATTTAATCAAGGGGTATTTGATTTTGTCAAAGGCCTGTTCTGCTTCTAATAATATGATAGTATAGTTGTTTTCCGTATGTTTATGTGAGCGATTACATTTATCAATTTACATATGGTGAACCATCTCTGAATCTCTGGTTGACACTTACTTGAATATCCTGAATTATCTTCTTGATGTGTTCTTGATTTTGTCTGCATGCACTTTATTAAGAACTTTTGCTTAACATCTACACAAAGGAATATTACTCAGCAATGAAAAACAAGGAAATCATGAAATTTGCAGGTAAATGGTGGGACCTGGAAAGGATCATCCTGAGGGAGCTATCCCAGAAGCAGAAAGACACACACAATATACACTCACTCCTATAGACATATAATATAGGATAAACCTACTAAAATCTGTATAGCTAAAGAAACTAATCAAGAGGGAGGGCCCTGACTGAAATGCTCAATCCCCATCCCGAAAAGCAAAGAGGATGGACATCAGAAGAAGAAGAAGACAGGAAACAAGTTAGGAACCTGCCACAGAGGGTCTCTGAAAGGCTCTGCCCTGCAGACTATCAAAGCAGATGCTAAGACTTATGGCCAACTGTTGGGCAGAGTGCATGGAACCTTATGAAAGAAGTGAGAAATAGTAAGATCTGGAGAGGACGGAACTCCACAAGGAGAACAACAGAACCAGAAAATTTGAACACAGGGGTCTTTCCAGAGACTCATACTCCAACCAAGTACCAGGCATGGAGATAATCTAGAACCCCTACACAGATGTAGCCCATGGCAGTTTAGTGTCCAAGTGGGTTCTATAGTAATAGGAACAGGGACTGCCTCTGACATGAACTGATTGGCCTGCTCTTTGATCACCTCCCCCTAAGGGGGGGAGGAGCCTTACCAGGCCATAGAAGAGGACAATGCAGCCACTCCTGATGAGATCTGATAGACTAAGATCAGAAGGAAGGAGAGGGGGACCTCCCCTATCAGTGGACTTGGGGAGGGGCATGCGTGAAGAAGAAGGAGCAAAGGTAGGATTGAAAGGGGAGGAGAAAGGGGTTCATGGAGGGATAGAAAGTGAATAAAGTTTAATTAATAAAAGTTAAAAAAAAAAGAACTTTTGTTTAATCTGTACACCTAAAGAAGCTAAGCAAGAAAGTGGACCCTGAGTAAGATGATCAATTCTCACTCAGAAAGGCAAATGAAATGGACATTGGAAGAGGGAGAAAACAGGGAACAGGACAGGAGCCTCTGAAAGACTACCCAGCGTGATATTGAAGAAAATGTTGAGACTCAAAGCCAAACTTTGGGCAGAGTGCAGGCAATCTTGTGAAAGATGGGGGAGATGAAAGACCTGGAGGGGACAGGAGCTCCATGAGGACAGCAACAGAAGCAAAAGTTCTGAGCAAAGGGGTCTTATCTGGACGATACTCCAACCAAGGACTATGCATGGAGATAACCTAGAACCATTGTACAGATGTAGCCCATGGCAACTCAGTCTCCAAGTCAATTCCCTAGTAAGGGGAACAGGGGCTGTCTCTGACAGGAACTCAGTGGCTGTCTCTTTGATCACCTCCCCCTGAGGGTGTTAAAGTCTTACCAGGCCACAGAGAAGACAAAGCAGCAAGTCCTGATAAGACCTGATAGGCTAGGGTCAGATGGAAAGGGAGGAGGACCTCCTCTATCAGCGGACTTGAGGAGGGGCATGTGAGGAGATGAGGAAGGGAGGGTGGAATTGAGAAGAAATGAGGGATGGGGCTACAGCTGGGATAAGAAGTGAATAAAATTGTAATTAATAAATAAGAAAGAAAGAAAAAAGAAAGAAAGAAAGAAAGAAAGAAAGAAAGAAAGAAAGAAAGAAAGAAAGAAAGAAAGAAATAAAAATGAAAAAGAAATTTGTAATTTTCTTCTAGGATCTTGCTGTAGTTTAGGTATCAGGGTAACTGTGGACTTTTTAAAAGTATTAGGCAATGTTCCTTCTGTTTTTATTTTGCAGAATAATTTGAGGAGTATTTGCATAACTTTTTTGAATATCTAGCAGAACTCTGTGCTGAAAACCTCTGTTTCAGTGCTTTTTGTTTGGGAAACTTAATTACTGCTTCTATTTCACTAGAAGTAATGGGTTTGTTTAAATTGCTTATCTGGTCTTAATTTTACTTTGGCACATCATATTTATCAAGAAATTTATCCTTTTTTTTTTTTTAGGTTTTACAATTTGGTTGAGTACAAATTTTTTAAAGTATGTTCTCCTAATTAGCAGGATTTCCTCAGTGTCTGTTTTTATGTCCCCATTTTTACCTCTAATTTTATTAATTTGGATCTTCTCTCTGAGTCTTTTAGTTAAGGCTAAGTGCTTATCAAGTTTATTTATTTTCTCGAAGAGCTAGCTTATTTAATTAATTCTTTATAGTGATGTTTTTGTTTCTATTTTATTGATGTCATTCCTGAGTTTGGTTATTTCCTTCCTTTTGAGTGGTGGTCTTTATTTTTGTTTTAGATTAGTGGTTCTCAACCTTCTAAGACTGCAACCCTATAATACAGTTCCTTATGTTGTGGTGATGCCCAACCATAAAATTATTTTCATTGCTGTTTCATAAATGTAATTTTACCATTGTTATGAATTGTAATACAAATGTTTGATATTCAGGATACATGATATGTGAACCCTTTTAAATGTAAGCTTAAGCACAAAGTACTTGAGACCATTAATGTTTAGAGTTATCTATGATCAGTGTTTATTGGTGCCTGTTATTTTGTTGTTATAGTGTGAATTATCACACACCCCCATTTGATTATGTTCTCTGAGACTATTTCTTCCTTGGGTTTGTCTGGGTGTGGTTAACCTCTTCAGATTAAAGTTTTCCTGGTAAGCCTTCTATAGAACTGAATTTGTAGATAGATCCTGCTTAAATTTATTTTTTATCAATGAATGATTTTCTTTCTTGATATAATGTGATTGATATTTTTGCTGGGTACAGTTGTATCAGCTGGCACCTGTGATCTCATAGAGTTTGTAGAAAATCCACTGAGGCTCTTTAGATTGCAGATTTCCACTGGTGTTTAGGCACCTGGGGCTGAGATGATTGTGATTTTGTGTTTATATTTGATATCATCTTTATTGAGTATCACATTTCTTAGTTTCTGTTAAACTATCTATAGTTTAGGAAAGGGGGGGGCTGTGGGTTGCCTGGTAGAGAATGCTACTGAAGGCTTATAGGTGGCAAACAGGAAGAGAGGGAAAAAAACTGGAAAAAAATGGCTGAGAAAGACTTCAGGAAGGCCTAAGGTTTATTCTGTTCACAGCTAGAGGGAGTTGGGGTTGTGGTGAAAATAGGGATCCTGCAAGTCAGTTGAAGCAAGACAAATACAGACTTAGGTATGAAAGAGCAGTAGGTACCGTGGGTCTTAACTAAGAGTTGGATCTCCAGTGTTGAGGATTTGAGTTGCGAGGAGAAGCACCTAGAGGAGGGTGACAGGAAGGATAGTGTGATTCACTTATCTGAGTCCCTGCCAACTGTGGCCATTAGGAATCTGTGGTAGAAAGTAGTTTAGATATGAGGAGATGACTGAGGAAAGGGGGTAGAATAGAATGGGGGCCAACAGGGTCCACAGGAAGCAAGAACTCACAGCTGTCCATGGAGTTTCTGAGGAGCAGAGATTGCCTCCAGGTGTGGGTGGCTAATGTAAGTGGATGGGGATAGGAAGGAAAGCTGGCTCTGAAGCAAGGTGCATTGCAGGGAATGGAAGCAAAGAGGGAGGGTGGGCTTCTGTGATCACTCAGCTATCATGCTGAGGATAATTCTAAGGAAATTGTCATTAGGAAAGGAGGGTGAAAATAGCCTAGAAAGAGAGAGAGAGAGAGAAATTGGAAAGCAAACAGAGAATAGGAAATGGAGAAAACTAAGAGAAAAGATTTGACTCTTCTTGAGACCTTCTGTATAGTGATTTTTTTTTAAACCCCGGGAAGTTATGTAGAAGGTAGAACTTATGTAGAACATCAAGACAAGCTGAATGTTTCCCACTATAGCTTGGTTTCTTGTATCTATATGCTTCAAAATCTTTGACTTATGTTTTCTTGAAGCAGTTAATTTTCAAGACTTGTAATTATAAATTTGTTTTCATTCTTCTGATACATAAGGCCTTTAAGAAAAAAGCCTACTGTAATCCCTAGTTTGTCTCAGGAAACTAGGGACTATCTTTTTAGAATATAAACAAAGAAGATTCCATCAATTCCTATCCAGAAAGGCAAAGAGGCTGGACATCAGAAGAAGGAGAAAAGAGGGAACAAGTCAGGAGCCTGACACAGAGGACCTCTGAAAAGCTCTGCCCTGCAGACTATCAATGTAGATGCTGAGACTTATGGGCAACCTTTGGGCAGAGTGCAGGGAATCTTAGGAAAGAAGTGGGAAACAGCAAGATCTGGAGAGGACAGGAACTCCACAAGAAGAGCAACAGAACCAAAAAATCTGAGCATAGGGGTCTTTCCTGAGACTGCTATTCCAACCAAGGACTATGCATGGAGATAACCTAAGACCCCTGCACAAATGTAGCCCATGGCAGTTCAGTATCCAAGTGGGTTCCATTGTAATAGGAACAAGGACTGTCTCTGACATGAACTGATTGGCCTGCTCTTTAATTACCTCCCCCTGAGGGAGAAATAGCATTACCAGGCTACAGAAGAAGACAACTCAGCCACTCCTGATGAGACCTAATTGACTAGGATCAGAAGGAAGGAAAAGAAGTCCTCCCCTATCAGTGGACTTGGGGAGGGACATGCATGCAGAGGGTGGAGGAAGGGAGGGATTGGGACGGAAGGAGGGAGGGAATCATGGGGGGGATACAAAGTGAATAAAGTGTAATTAATAAAGAAAAAAGAAAACAAAAACAAAAACAAAAAAAGAAAGTACAAGACTCTCAACTTAGACAAGACCTCATTCCAGGATGTCAAACTCTTTCCTGTCATGAAGATATCATAATGTTAACTTTTTCTTTAGACAAATGCATTAACAGACATAGGTGACCTCAGATTTCCCACTTCGTTCTGAAAAAAATATGAAGAACATCAGGCTGGGCACAGGTCAAACTTGGTGTCTTGCTCCTACTTTAGTTTCAGTGAATAAAGTGACCATTTTTCCTTTCTCTTTAGCAATGTGGCCTCTCACTTTAATACCCAATTCTTTTAGTTAACCTGAAGAGTTGCTATTATAAGAAGCCATAACAGAAGGATTGACCCTAGATTGAGGGAAGGACCTGGAACTTCACAGGAAATTTTATATGAGATGTAAACTGTGTAGTAATAAATTACAAGTTAGTGTGGGGGGTCCTAAGGAAGAAAGTGGTGCATGAGCAACCCTAACGTAAATGGAGACTCCCTATGAAGCTGGAGTGAGAAATGCTTTCTGGCTTGACGTGGGTACATCAAGTGAAAACTACTTTACACAAAAATCTAAGATAATACTAAACATTTGGTTTATTTCAAATTAAACAAAGACTTCAAAAGTGTTTGGGCAAAGAGAAAGGTGAGAGTTAATGTGGTTCACTTTATAATTGTGAGAATTAAATACCATAGATTTGTGATAACTGGATGAAAGTATATCTTGGGATTCAGTATAGAAAAGATAGGTGTGTAATAGAGCAAAGAACACAGCAGCTTGATATGGATAGCAGTAGAGATGAACAGACATGGAGAGAATGGGAATGGATGAGTCCCGAAAGAGAAAATTTTGAATAAATGAGATGGAGGAAATGTGAGAGGAAAGATATGCTTGCAGCTCGTGCAAAGAATATTAGCAAAGCTTTTATACAGTCAGGAGAGCTCTGCTGGAGTGTGAGCAGGAGGAGGCAAGAGATTGTTGTGGGGTAGTCTTATAGAGAGAAAGAGAAAGGGGCCTTCTTTGTTGTCTGAGGAAAGCCCCTAAATTAAATGAAAGGAGGTAGGTTCAGTGGGCCGTACCTATAATCTCAGTACTTAGGAAGCAGAGGCAGAAGTATCAGGAGTGCAAGGTTGTTCTTAGCTGCCCAGGAGGCTTAAGACAACTATGCTTTACCTGAGACTGAGTCTCTACAAAAGAGAAATTTCTTCGCAATAAGTAGCCGTCTCCATTATATCACTGTAAGATTGGTAGGGGAAGGTATGGGTCAAAAATAACTCAAATACATACACTGAAAGCAGAGTACTCATCACTCATGAATGCATGCATTCATTCATTCATAAAAAAGGAACAACTGTTGAGCATCGGCTGTCAGGAAGCCTAATGTTAAAATGTGAGACTCGTGTACTTCTATTGTCTGATAATATATGTACATATGTATGTATATGTATCTACATAGATATGTAACTTTGAAAAAAAAGCGCTGACTATGGGACTTGAAGTTGCAGAAGAGAACTGTCATTTAAAAGTCGTTGATTAATTTGCATTCTGCTTTTATATATTCGTCTCCTTAACTTAGGAAATGTTACTTTAGTCCAGATGCATAGGCCTGCTACGTAGGCTAACAGCCTCCTAGGACCAGCGAAGCTGAACGACTGAGCTTAGTGAACTCCTCTGAGGGTTTCATCACTTCAGAATATATGGAAACCCCTTCCTGTTGGCCAGCTGCACAAAATGTTCATGTGTTTATTAAGTGTAATGTCTTGAATGGAAAGCTAGCTTAACTGAGAAATGAAACTGTGGTGTCTCTATAAATATTCTCAAGGAAGCATTTTTGAACCATTCCATCCTTGAATTATTTTTTTAAAGCAAAGGGAATAGTCCATTTCTTCCATGAGTACCATTTAGCATTATTTGAATTAACACTCACTCTTTTGGATCTTATAGCTCCTAGCATTTAACTACCTTGTTGATTGGCTAATTCATCTTCCAGTAATGTTCCTAGCATGCAGACTTGACAGACTATTACCTTTCTTGTAAGTGGATTACTCGATGTTTTAAAGTCAGATGTGATTTGACAGAACATGACCTATAACTAAATAAACAATATAAAAGCCATATGCCAACCTTTGCTAGTCTATTGATTTCCAGTTAGTGCCTGGCAACACATAAAAAGAATTTTTAAAGTAGTGCTTTTACCCTAGTGAAGCCTGCTGTGGTGCCGAAAACTTAGAAACATGTTTGTGTGTCAGGCAGACCCTGAACTGGCTCCCTATCATTTCCTTACGTGCCCCTACATTACGCCCGCTGCTCACACTGCTCTGTTGTTGGTTTTAACTTAACGCTTGTAGGATGTCTGTTATAAACTAGAATAAGGGGTTCTCCGTAAGCAGATTAGAATAAATAATAAAACTAGAGCTGACAATTGGCATTGGCATTTTCTTTTTTTTCTTTTTTTTTCTTATTTTTATTAAATTTTACTTTTTATATTAATTACAGTTTATTTACTTTGTATCCCAGCTGTAGCCTCTTCCCTCATTCCCTCCCAATCCCACCCTCCCTCCCTCATCTCCTCCCTGCTAATCTCTAAGTCCACTGATAAGAGAGGGCCTCTTCCCCTTCCATCTGACCCTATTTTATCAGGTCTCATCAGAACTGGCTGTAATGTCCTCCTTTGTATCCTAGCTAGGCTGCTCCTCCCATGGAAGGTGGGAAGGTCAAAAAGTCAGGCATTGAGTTCATGTTAGATACAATCCCTGTTCCCTTTACTAGGGTACCCACTTGAACACTGAACTGCCATGGGCTACGTCTGAGCAGGGGCTCTAAGTTGTATCCATGCATGGTCCTTGGTTGGAGAATCAGTCTCAGAAAAGACCCCTGGGCCTTAATATATTTGGTCCTTGTGGAGCTCCTGTCCTCTCCAGGTCTTAATAAATCCCCGTTCTTTCATATGATTCACTGCACTCTGCCCAAAGTTTGGTTATGAGTCTCAGTATCTGCTTTGTTACACTGCTATGTAGAATCTTTCAGGGGCCCTCTGTGATAGGCTCCTGTCCTGTTTCTTGACTCTAGTTAACTGAAATGTTGCTGGTGAGATTTCTATGTTTGAGCATCGTGCAATAGAAAAACAATGATCATCATGAACTTCTGAAGGTTAAAAGTGTAATTTACAGGATTCAGGAATTACTTGTATTTGTTTTTTCTTTTTTTTCACGCTATGTGACTTTATTAGAAGATTATAGTTTTCTTTTCTTTTCTTTTCTTTTTTTTTAGGTGTGAGGTTGTCAGATTCCCTCAAATTGGAGTTACAGACAGTTGTGAGCTGCCATGTGGTCGCTGGGGATTGAACCTGGGTCCTCTGGAAGAGCAGACTATGCTTTTAACCACTGAGCCATCTCTCCAGCCCCCGGCATTGGCATTTTCAAAAGAAATGGTTTCTGAGTGAATATCTGACAACCAAAGATGAGTGTTTAGTCGGCAAGTCTCTACCTTTACAGACCTAGTTTTCCATGATGGGTGAAACAGAACTGTATCTTCAGATGTTCATTTCTTCAAAGACTTTAAATTTCTTTCTCATCTGCCTGGCTTTTATCATGAAATTTTGTGGCAAGGTCTTGAATAGAAACCTAGACTAAATTCACCATCACCATTCTCCTGTCTCACTCTCAAAAGTGCCAGCATTCCAAGAGGGTGGCACCATGCGAAACTCAAGTGTCTTTACTTAAATTACTGAAGCTTCACTGGATGGAACAACACTCGTTGCCTATATTGTCAGACACATACGGAGAAATGTCAGAGATTTTCAGTACATACACCTGAAAGTTAAAACCAATCATGACAGATTTTAATTAGTACCTGAGTATATTGTGAAGGAATTTTTCGTTTCATTTCAGTTAAACTAAGTTTAACAAAAGTGTTTTGACCCTTTGATTATTTTTTTCTACCTCTCCTTCTATTATGTTCCCAAGCCTTAGAGTGGGTAGTATAAGCTTTTGTTGTTGTTTTAACTGGGTTCAGCCCTCAACAGTCACCATCCTTAGCATCCAAACACCCATGAGATTATGAATTCACTATGGCCCACTGCAAAGGGAAGTTTCTCTGAGTAAGTCAAAGAAAAACCTTTGTCTATGGGTATAAACATAAACACAGAAAATTTTGTTTAGCATAATGTCAATTTAATTAATTAATAATTTTAGTTCTTTCCTAGGGCCTAAGCCCTCCTTAGCCAAAGGCTTTTGACTGGGCTTAGAATACCAGGCAGGAATTTCCTCCTCTGGAGAGGGCCTTAAATGAAATCAGAGAACAGTTAATTATGCCCATAATATTTACTTCAGTATTGCATCAGGGGACACATCTTTTCTGGTAGGTTGGGATATTTCATGTTTCTGGGTGGGTAAGACTGTGGATGTGTTTTCTCCCTCTGCAATACACATAACTAGAACTTTGAAAGTTGGGCAACAGGGGACAAGCTCCAAACTCAGTTGTAGCTAAAGTTTTCTATATTTTTGCAACCATGGTGTGTGGAATCATTAGCAAGAGGGTCTCATCAATTAACTTTAAAAGGAAAGACAAGGCTTTATGCTTTTGCTGGGAGTCTCTGTGGCCTGCCTCTCTGATAGGCAGCTTATAAGGTATCCTGCACATGGCATTTGGATTATGTTTGAAAACCTACGGGTTTCAGCACCAGTGCCATACAGTTGTGCAGGCTATCCTCCCTTTCAATGTTTGTGTGTGTGTGTGTGTGTGTGTGTGTGTGTATGTGAGCTTACGGATTTTTTATATATGTTTTTTATTTTTTATATTAATTATAGTTTATTTACTTTGTTTCCCAGCTGTAGCCCTTTCCCTCATTCCCTCCTAATCCCACCCTCCATTCTTCATCTTCTCCCTACCCCTTTCCAAGTCTACTGATAGGGGAGGACCTCCTCCACTTTCATCTGATCCTAGCTTATCAGATATATTCAGGACTGGTTGCAAAGTCCTGATCTATGGCCTCGCAGGGCTGCTCCTCCCTTGCCTGTGTGTGGAGGCCATTGAGTTCATGTCAAAATAGTCATGTCAAAAATAGTCCCTGTTCCTCTTACTAGGGTAACCACTTGGATACTAAGCTACCATGAGCTACACCCGAGCAGGGGTTCTAGGTTATTTCCTGACCTCAAGCTGTACTGCAGAGCAATAGCAATAAAAACTGCATGGTATTGGCATAGAAACAAAAAGGGGGATCAATGGAACTGGATAGAATACCCAGAAATAAACCCACATACCTACGAATACCTGATTTTTTACAAATAAGCCAAAATAATTCAGTGGAAAAAAAGACAGCATCTTCAACAAATGGTGCTGGTCCAACTGGATGTCTACATGCAGAAAAATGAAAATAGATCCATATTTATCACCCTGTACAAAACTAAAGTCCAAGTGGATAAAAAACCTCAACATAAAACCAGACACATTAAATTGGTTAGAAAAAAAGTGGGGAAGACCCTAGAACACATTGGCAAAGGAGACTACTTCCTGAACAGGACACCAACAGCACAGGCTCTAAGATCAGCAATAAATAAATGGGATCTCATGAAACTGAAAAGCTTCTGTGAAGCAAAAGACACTGTCATCAAAACAAAACGACTGCCTGCAGACTTGGAAAGGATCTTCACCAACCCTATATCTGACAGAGGGCTGATATCCAGCATATACAAAGAACTAAAGAAGTTAAACAGCAGCAAAGCAAGTAATCCAATTAAAAAATGGGGTATGGAGCTAAACAGGGAACTCTCTGTAGAGGATTGCAGAATGGGAGAAAAACACTTAAAGAAATGTTCAGTGTCCTTAGCCATCAGGAAGATGCAAATCAAAATGACCCTGAGATTTCACCTCACACCCATCAGAATGGCTAAGATCAAAAACTCAAGTGACAACACATTCTGGAGAGACTGTGGAGAAAGAGGAACCCTCCTTCATTGCTGGTGGGAATGTCAACTTGTACAACCACTTTGGAAATCAACCTGGCGCTATCTCAGACAATTAGGAATAGCGCTTCCTCAAGATCCAGCCATACCACTCCTAGGCATATATCCAAAAGTTGCTCAAGTACACAACAAGGACATTTGTTCAACCATGTTGGTAGCCTCTTTATTCATAATAGACAGAACCTGGAAATAATCCAGATGTCCCTTAACGGAGGAATGGATACAGAAATTGTGGTACATTTACACAATGGAATGCTACTCAGCAATTAAAAACAAGGAAATCATGAAATTTGCAGGCAAATGTTGGGACCTAGAAATGATAATCCTGAGTGAGGTATCCCAGAAGCAGAAAGAAATACATGGCATATACTCACTTATAAGTTGATAATACACCTACAAGATAAGACAGCATAAACATACTAAAATCTGTACACCTAAAGAAGCTAAGCAAAAAGACCCATGGTAAGAAGATCAATCCTTACTTAGAAAGACAAATAGGATGGACACTGGAAGTAGGAGTAAGTGAGAAGCAGTATAGCAGCCTACCAGAGACTCTGAAAGACTCTACATAGCAGTGTATCAAAGCAGAGACTGAGACTCATAACCAAACCTTGGGCAGAGCGCAGAGAACCACATGACAGAAGAGAGAGTTAGTATGACCTGGAGAAAATAGAAGCTCCACAAGGACCAAATATATCTGGGCATAGGAGCTTGTCTGAGACTGATGCATGGGTATAACCTAGAACCACTTCTCAGACATAGCCCATGGCAGCTCAGTATCGAAGTGCGTTTCCTAGTAAGGGGAACAGGGACTGTCTTTGGCATGAACCCTATGGCTAGCTCTTTGACCTCCCCAGCCCCCAGTGGGAGGAGCAGCCTAGCTAGGCCACAGAAGAGGACATTGCAGCCAGTCCTGGTGAGACCTGAGAAGCTAGGGCCAGATGGAAGGAAGGAGGACTTTCCCTATAAGTGGATTTAGAGAGGGGCAAGGAGATGAAGGAGGGAGGGTGGGATTGGGAGGGAATGAGAGAGGGTGCTACAGTTGGGACACAAAGTAAATAAACTGTAACTAATATAAAAAATAAAAAATATAATAAAAAAATCAGTAATCTCACAAAAAACAATTCTATTGTGGGGAGTTCAGAGTTCTGTTCCTAAATCATTTTCTATCTTTTCATTACCAATTTAAAAACATCTTGGACTTAAAACAACTTCTTAAATAGTAAACAATTTAAGCTTTATTGTAAGGCTACAACTATCTTGTCTTCAATCCTATCAGAGAAGGAATGAATACTACTAAATTATATAGGAAATGCAGGTAAGCAGCTTCCAATTTAAAGTACTGACAGCTGGCTGTTGGACAGTCCCCAAAATTTCTGTGTAATATTGGAGCATCAATCTTCAGCCTTCCGGCACAATATATTTGACACACATGTTTTATTAAGCAGGAATTATGAATGAGTTCCCTACCTTGTCCTTGCGAAGTTTGGCAGTAGACTTTGCCTACACCCAAGTTTTGCCCATTTCAGACAGCATACTGTCTACAAAGAGAACAGGGGTATTTCTTTGACAAGTGGTAGCCTGCTACTTTTAAAATAAACTCCTAAAGGAGATTAGCTGATGCTCATCATCTTCTTTCAAATTGAATGGGGTGCTGCCAAGAGCCTGACATCTCTCAATGTCAAAGGCCTTAAGTCATTTTAAAAATGTATAAATGTCAATTTTGTAGGTCTCTGAGGTTTTTGAAGAATATCTATCTATCTATCTATCTATCTATCTATCTATCTATCTATCTATCATCTTTCTACATTAATACTGCATATCTAAATGAGTTGCATAGGTCTTATACAGAAGTTGAAACACATACACACCATGTGTATCAAAAATAACTTTAAATTTGAATCAATATGCAAAGTTTATAACAATGTATCAAAAATAACCTTACTTCTTTACCAATATTCAAAAATATAAACCGAAGTTAGATTATTGGCTTATAAAATGTCTCCCCACTCCACCCCCAGGGGAGGAGCAGTCCTGTTAGGCCACAGAGGAGGACTTTGCAGCCAGCCCTGAAGATACCTGATAAAACAGGAGGTCCTCTCCTATCAGTGGACTTGGAAAGGGGCAGGGAGGAGACCAGGGAGGGAGTGTGGGGTTGGGGACGGAATGAAGGAGCAGGATACAGCTGGGACACAGAGTTAACAAAATGTAACTAATAAGAAAAATAAAATTAAAAAAAAATATTTCCATGAAAAAAAAGAAAAAAAAACTGTTCTTTGATTTAAGACCAGATTCAATAACCTACCCATTTTCCTATTATTTCTACATTTTTCTTATCTTCTCCTCCCGCTTTTTGCTGATTTTAAGACATAATAGTCCTTTTGGGCAGACCAAAACCTTGGGAAAAATGGTTAAGAAATCTAGTAACTCTTCTTGTCCAGTATCTAAATCCTCTGAAATTCTGGAAGATTTGACCTATTTGCTTTGAAGTGTCCTGGAAACAACTTGGATGAAACAGCAATTGAAGTAGTCTGAGACTGGATAAAGCAGGATGCTGGAATAAGTATGTTTCAGCATCTCAGCATCCTCCAGAATGGATCTTGTCAGATATGTTCCAATTTCATTGGTGTTTAATCCTTCGGTTCTGTAAACCTATAAACTCTCACAAGTAATACAGAGTTCTGCAAGCACATTTGTACAGATCAGTTAAAGATGATTCCTTGCTCCCTAAACAAACGGTATACCAAACTGTAATAACAATTTTTATCTGTGCCATTTAAAAGAATTCTTTGATAGATCCTGAGGATTTTGTAACCAATGAGATTTATTGACTATGAGTAAACATTCATGTCTCAGTCATTTTAAGAGCTGTTCCCATAGAGGGACCAGCATATACCTTAACTGCCTTGGTCTTTTCATTTCTTTTTCTTCTTGTCATTAGTCAAAATTTTCAGGTGTTTCTCCTCTGCAAAATCTAATCTTTATCAGTTTGGATGTAATCCAAAGCCTTTCCTTTTCTTTTGACATAAAGATAAAGCCAATTTCCCAGTACAACATTCCATTTGTCCAAATTTTGAAATCAAGTCACATGTAGGTTGATTTAATTTAGCAGACCCTTGTCTATCTTGGTCCATTATATTTTGATCTCTCTCAAATAGGATGCATGAAAGTATCATAATTGTTGAAAGAGCAACCACTTTCATGTTGATTGTAAAATAATCAAAAATGGCATGGGGTCCAATAATCCTCTCTAGTGGTTTATTCATTTATATTCTAAGTCTTTCTATGGAGACTTATTATTTAAACTGTATTTTTTTTTACTATGTTCAGTTTATTTATTTATTTACTTACTTATTAGCATTTATGTACCATTGAAAACATTTTTCCCTATTTTTCTTTGTGTCTCCCTTCTTTGGAGATTTACTTTGTATGTGCATTTTTAATCTTTTTTTCCCCTACCAACTTTTAAGTTAATATTTTTTTGTATATACCTTTATCTAATTTATTTCCCATTTTGATGTGGCATATTTATTAATATTTATTTAATTCTGTCTTTAAAAATCTTATTTTATTGAATTTAGACCATTTATGTCTACCTGTGATGTTTCACATATAGTCTCTTACCTTTCTGGCATTAAAACACAAGCTTAAACATTTCTTTTAACCTGGCTGAATAATTTAGATTTTTTTTTCTGTGTCTTTATGTGTCTGTGCCTGTTTCCTGCTTCCCACTTGGCGCTGTGCTTGGCCATGCTCTGGTCCTTCTCTGTTGCACAGGTACAGCCTTGAAGAGCTAAGCCTCTTGCCATGACTGACAGGACAGGAAGGGGTGTTCTCTCCACGTTGTGAGAAGTTCACTAGCTTCTCCAGTTATCCTCTAGCTGCCACAGCAGTGGCTGGTCCAGTCAGCTATAGTCTCTGTCTACCACAAGTGCCTGGACTTGTCTGAAGGACTGCTGTGTGGCTCTGGCCTTTCAAAACCACGTAGTACTTGGCTGAGTTGTGGCTAATGTTTGTGCAAAGTGGAGGGTTTAAAGAGCTTCTTTTTAATTTTTTTTTAATTTTCTATTTATTTATTTATTTATTTTTCCTTGCTCAGACTCTTTTCTTAAAGAGACAGAGCTTTGAAACGGCTTGGTTTTCTGGAGGATTTGTGCTTCTACCCAGAAGTTTTCTCAGGTTAGTTTGAAATTTATGTTCCACATGTACTATGACATTATGTTGTAGTGCTTTTTTCCTCTTGGCCCAAGCTCCCAGAATAATGACTCATAAAATTCAAAATATATTTCCAAATACGTAGGCCGTATAGCTAGGCTCTTCTTTGACTAGCGCATATAACTTAAAATAACTTCTTTATACTCATCTACATTTTCAGGATTGGTTACCTCTGTTCAGATACTATGCATCTGTCCTCATATCTTCCTGGTCTAATCTCCATCTCCTGGCTCTACCTCAGTGTCCTTTCTGCCTGCTAAGTGTCTGTCCTCCTCACATCTTCCTGGGTGAATCTCCCATGAATATCCCAGAAATCTCTCAGCCTTCCTGAATGTTCCACTTTCTATTCTAGCCTTTCCTATAGGCCATCTTTTCTTTTAATTGACAGGCAAGACATCCATACAATAAACAAAATATTTTATCTACATCACTGCTTCTTTCTCTAGTAGGTAGTGGATCATTTCCAGTCCCTCAAATGGTTATCTGCTACAGCTTTAAAATGGTCTGTACAGTGAAAATGTGGAAAATTCAATGTTCAGTGCTACTAGTGATCATTGTAAAATACTGGCTATGACAATATTTTTTAATTAATTAATTAATTTATTCACCCCATGTAGCCTCCTGCCTCCTCTCCTCCTAGTCCCTCTCCTTCCCTCTTTTCTTTTACCCTTCTCATCTACTTCTCAGAAAAGGGGCGTCCCCCTAGACCAACTTACCTCAGCAAATGAAGTTGCATCAGGACTGAGTGCATCCTCTTACTCTCTGGCGAGGCAACATAAAGTTAAGAATTGCTTTTTCAAGGTCTGTAAAGTATTGTGTTGGAATTCTGATGAGAATTACACTGAATTACATTGATTGATTGCTTTTGGCAAGATAGCCATTTTTTTATACTATGTTAATCCTACAAATCCATGAACATGGGACATCTTTCCATCTTCTGATATCTTCTTCAATTTTTTTCTTCAGAGACTCGAAATTCTTATCATTCAGGTCTTTCCCTTGCTGGCCTAGAGTATTATTTGTGGCTATTGTGAAGGATGTTGTTTTTCTAATTTTTTTGTCAGCCCATTTATCATTTGTATAAAGAAGGGCTACTCATACATTTTTACTAAATTTTTTATCCATCCACTTTGTTAAAATGTCTGAAAAGCATTTAAAATCTTCAGGGGAAACGCAAATCAAAACAACAGTGAGATCCCATCTTACACCCACCAGAATGTCATTAATCAAAAGCTAAAATGATAGTACATGCTGGTGAGGACTTGGAACAAACGATACACTCCTCCGTTGCTGGTGGGTGCAAACCTGTACAACCACCTTGGAAATCAGTCAGGTACTATCTCAGAAAATTGGCACTAGCTTTACTTTTAAGACCACTCTACCACTAGGATTATACCCAAAAGATGCTCCACCATACAACAAGGACTTTTGCTCAACTATGTTCATAGAGGCTTTATTTATAATAGCCAGAAACTGGAAAAACCCAGATGTGCTCCAACTGAAGAATGGAAAAAAAAAAAAAAACAACTTGTGGTACATTTATCCAATGGAATACTACTCAGCAATTACAAAAAAAGGACATCATGAAATTTGCAGGCAAATGGATGGAACTAGAAAAAAATCATCCTCAGTGAGGTAACCCAGACTCAAAAATACACACATGGTATATACTCACTTTTAAGCAGAATTTAGCCACCTAGTAAAAAGTAACCATACTATAATTTACAGACATATATATATATTCTCTAGCTGAGAATCCTAGTACCAGCGGTCATGGAGACTGAAGAAGACTGAAGCCACCTTCTAACTAGACAGGACTCTTAGTGGAGGGAGGGGAACACCAACCTACTCACAAAAACTTCGACCCAAAATTTACCCTGCCTACAAGTGTGCAGGGATAAAGATAGAGCAGAGTCTGTGGGCTACACGAGCTGGGGTTTTAGTTCCTCTCCATGCATTGTCCTTGGTTGGGGTATCAGTCTCTGCAGGGCTCCCAGGGCTCAGTTTTTTTTTTCTCTGTTGTTCTCCTTTTGGAGCTCCTGTCCCCTGTCTTTCTATCTCCCCATTCTTTCATAAAATTCCATGGATTCTGCCCAAAGTTTGATTATGAGTCTCAGCCTATGCTTTGATACCTTAATCAGTAGAATCTTTCAGATGTACTCTGTGGTAAGCTTCTGTCCTGTTCCCTGTCTTCTTCTGCTTCCAATGTCTATTGCATTTGTCCTTCTGAATTAGGATTGAGCATCTTCCCTAGGGTCTCCTTTGTTGTTTAGATTCTTTAGGAGTACAGAGTTTAGTAAGTTTATCCTATGTTATATGGCTAATATCCACTTGTGAATGAGTGTATACCCAAGTGGTGTTCGTAGTAAAGGGAGCAGGGACTTTCTCTAGCATGAACTCAGTGACAGGTTCTCTGATCACCTCTCTGGGGGGTGGGGGAGAGCTGCAACCTTGCCAAGCCACACAGGAAGACAATTCAACCAGTCCTGATGAGACCTGATAAACTAGGGTCAAATAGAAGGGGAGGAGGACTTCCCCTATCAATGGACTAGGGGAGGGACACATGGGGGAGAAGAGGGACTGAAGGTGGGGTTGGGAGAAGATGAGGGAAGGGGCCACAGCCAGGGTACAAATTGAATAAATTGTAATAAATGATAACAATAAAAAAGAAGAAAATTAGAGCAGAGATTAAGGAAATGACCAACCAGTGCCTGGCCCAACCTGAGACTCACCCCATGGGCGAGAGCTAACTCCTGACATGATTGATGATATTCTGCTATGCTTGCAGATGGGAGCCTAGTTTAGCTCTCCTCTGAAAGGCTCCACCCAGTATCAGATTGAAAATGATGCTGAGTCTCATTGCCAAACATGGGGTGGAGCCAGAGAGTCTTGTGGAAGAGTAGGGCGTGGTGGGAATAATGGAAGGACATGGGATTGGGGAGTTCCACAAAAAGACTAACAGAGCCAACTGACCAGGGCCCAGAGGGACTTGCAGAGACTGAAACACCAACCAAGGACCATGAATGGACTGGACCTAGGCCCCTACCCAGATGCAGCTAATGGTCTCTAGTAAGCAGAGCGGGGCTGTTTCTGACATGTCTCTGTTGCCTTATATTTGATCACTTCCCTTTGGTGGGTCTATGAAAATCTTATGAAAAATGATTTTTTTTAAAGTAGAGGAGACACTGTCATAAAATGTAGAGCTCTGTCCACACAAGGGGAGGAAACTGCTTATCAAACAACCAATGCTCCTCGCTTCATCTGTGCCAGAAAGCAATTCAACCTTACCCTTCCAGCTTCCTGGGTTCCCAGAGAATGTATGTTTTCCCTTCACTCAGTGTAGCCATGCCTCCCTCTTCCCACTGAAGGTAAATTGCCATGAGTTTCAAATGTGTTTATTGCACCCAGTATTTAGAAAATTATAGTCTTCATGGGAAGACATTTTAAACATATGAATTTTGTTCACATACAAGGAATCTAAAGTGAAAATGATAATTAACTTGTAGTCACATCATTCAAACTCAGATCTATAGATTGAAATTGTCCCATTTGAAAAGAAACAAATTGTGGGATTGGGCGGGCCAAATTATCTGTAATTTTTTGTAAGCCACTTCCTCAAACAGAAAACTTTTTTAAAATGAAGGAACACGTTATTTTTTTTTTAACTTACATTTACCTAACACCTGGAAACTGTCTGTATTTCCTTTTTCTTTAGGCAAAGTTCCACAAAACAAACTTCCTGGGTCAAGATGATGCATAACATTGGGTACTTCTTTATGGCATTTTGAAAGTCAACTTCAGAGACCATGAGCATGCCTGGCTCTATGTTTAACAGCAGGTGTCACCATAGATAATTCTTATAAATTAAGAAACAAAGTGATCTTTCAAATTGACATTCAGAATTTGTCTTTGTTGTAGGTGCCATGAATTATCAAGAATGGAAATGAGGCTCTGTTCTGGAGCAGTCAGAGGCTTTACCCCTCACAGAGGACGAACCTGATGTTAAGAGTTCTTCTGCATATAATCGCTGATATGATTATATTATAAATGATGGGATTTATAATCAACATGGAAACAAATGTGTGGAAATGTATGTGAGGGATTACTCCTTTTAAATTACATGAAATGAGAAGACACACTCAAAATATAGCTGGTAACACCCCATGGGTTTGTGTATCTAACTGAGTCGGAAGAAGAAAGCCAGGTAAGCATGTAACTGTCTTGCTCTTTGCTTCCTGACTGTGGTATAATGTGAGCAGCTCCTGCAAGATCTTGCAGCCTTACCAGGCCATAGTAGAGGACAATGCAGCCACTTTTGATGTGAACTGATAGACTAAGATCAGAAAGGAGAGGAGAACCTCCCCTATCAGTGGACTTGGGGAGTGGCATGCATGCAGAGGGAGGAGGAAGGGTGGGATTGGGAGGGGAGGAGGGAGGAGCTTATGGGGGGATGCAGAATGAATAAAGTGTAATTGATGAAAAAAAAAAGATCTTGCTGCTTCTCTTAGCTTACAGACCACACTGGCCTGTCCCCTTCAGTTGTGAGACAAGATTAAAAGAAAATAAAGTTCCTCTGCATATGCCACACTCCCAAGCACGTTCAATTCCAGCAAGGCCTGCTCAGTACCCTGCTCTTTCTGGCTCACCAGCATCCCAGAACTAGAGTCCCTGCACAGCCGTCTGTCCATCCCCTTTAGTTCCATGTACCTGAAAAGCTTGAATAAAACATGAAAACGTAATTGAGAAAACATAACTAGTTAGTTTTTATTTGTTAATTTGACACAACCAGCGCACAGCTGGAACAGGGGAATTTAAACTGAGGGGTGAAACAGATATGATTGGCTTATGATATTGCCTGTGAGGAATTGATTACTAATTGGTGTGGGAGGCTCAGTCCCTTGTGGGTACATCACTCTAGGAAAGTAGCTCTGGGTTGAGTAAGAATGATTATTAGACATAAAGTAGAGGGAGAACCCCGAGTTCCTCCACGCTTTCCCTTGAGCTTCTGTCTTGGCTTCCTTGCTGACAGACAATAATCTGCAAACCAAATGATCCTTTCCTCCCAGTATTGTTTTTGCTCATGGTGTTCATCACAACAACAGAGATTAAACTAGAACAGAAATTTATGTAGCCACTGTGATATACTTACAAATTTAAGAATTATTAGTTACCATTCATTAATGAAAATGGGACATTGAGGCTTAGGACACTTAGTATAGAATTTAGTTTATTAGATAATTTATATACAAGCTTGATAGCCCTTGTAAACCAATCTTCGCTACCACAGTGCATTTTTATTCATGATATAGAGTGTCTTCTTTTTCCTTTTTTTTTTTTTTTTTTTTTTTTTTTTTTGAGACAGGATCCACTCTGTATCCAGAGCTGTCCTTGGGACACACTGCCCTACTAAAGCTAAATTCAAACTTTTGCCTCAGCCTCTGAATTATAGGCATGCACCACCCAACTTGGCATGATAAAGAGCCCTTAAATAGTTTCTAATCTATTAATAAGCTATTCCACTTTCGTTTCATCATACTTGTCTCTTTGGCTGAAATTTTAACTTTAAACATGATGAAGTATTTAATCCCCCACCTAATAGTGAAAAAAAAATCGTAGAAGTGGAGGATTTTTTTTCATTGTTTGTTTCCAGTAGGAACTTGGACTCAAAAAAGGAGGTAAATTGAAGAGGAAATAAATAGAGGAATAAAGAGGGAAAATCTGTTATCTCTAATAGTTTATTAAGATTCCACGGGTGCTAAAAACCACCACCGAACCCATAGCAGGCCCAGTATCTACAAAGAGAAAATATTCACAAGAATCCCAGACTGCCACCAAAGGAACTCCCAAAGGGCTGTTAAAGAGCCAGGCGTGACCCAGAGGAGAAGCAGCAGGCGGCTGTCACCAGAGCAGACGATGGAGAGAATTTGCTTTGGTAACTGTTAATATTTTTATTACAATTTATTTATTCTATACCCTGATTGAAGCCCCTTCCTTCAACTCATCCCAATCCCACCCTCCCTCCTTCTTACCCCCATCCCCTTCCCATAGTCCACTGAAAGAAGGAGTTCTCCTCTGCCATCTGCCTGTAGCTCATCAAGTCTCATGAGGATGGCCTGGAGGCTCTTCCTCTGTGGCCTCGCAAGGCCACATCGCCAGGGGCAGGTGATCAAAAAAAAAAAAAAAAAAAAAAAGGCTAATTTTTTCAATGGAGATGCAGCTAGAAAATTAACAGTATTTTCTCTCTCTGAGAGAAAATTAAAAAAAATGACATCATAAACTTAGTTTTTAAAAGTAGTTTTGACTGAGCAATATAAAATCTTCTCAGAAAAAGTATCTGATTTTTTCTCTGAAAATGCTTATGAATCATTAACTCTCAACTCCTCCGTGTGTAGACGAAGTGATTTTAAAAAGTCACCATGACTTACTTAATTTATGTAATATGGCTATCTCCATTTGCATCCATTTTTCTGTGAATGATTAATTCATTCATTTCCATAGCTGATAAAATTCTATAGTGTAAAGGTACATTTCTTTACCAGTTAATTCTTTATATATATATATATATATATATATATATAATATTAAAATAGAGATAAAGTTTTCTAGGGGAACAGAAATGAGAACTAGGAAGACAGAGGGGAGCGAAACAAAAGACAGGGTCAAGTGTTATGCTTATCTTTTTTATATAATTGTGTGAAATTTTCAACCAATAATTTTTTTTTTATAAAGTACCCTTCTAAGGCATTATCAAACTGAAATATTACCTGCCCTGGTGTCTGATGGGTGTCAATGCAACAAGAGCGGTGACCCAGACAACTGATGGGGATCACTCTGGAATAGCTAAAGCTACGCTCTGCTTATTAAATTCTCTTTGATGTGGCAGTCAAGTAGGTTTTTGAATCATGAGTGAAATAAAATGAAAGTGCCTTAGTTTTAATTTCTACGCTTGATATTTTGGTAATTCTAAAAGAGGCTATAAACACAGCCTTTGCAGTAGTAGATGTGACATGGGGGAGGATGGATACAGCTGGAGGTTTGTTGCACTACTGTGGATGACAACGAAAAATTGGGTTGAGAAAAAAGAGAGAGAAGAGAAGGAATGTGAATAGCGTACCTGATATTCGGTTTTCTTTTTTTTTTAATTTTATTCATTCATTCATTTAATATAATTTATTCACTTTGTATCCCAGCTGTAGCTCCCTCCCTCTTCTCCCCCTATGCCCCTCTCTCAGTCCCCTGATAGGGGAGGACCTCCTCCACTTCTATCTGACCCTAGCCTATCAGGTCTCATCAGGACTGGCGCATCAGCATCATCTTCTTCAGTGGCCTGGCAGGGCTGCCACCCCGAGGGAGAAGTGGGCAGAGAGCTGGCCACTGAGTTCATGTTAGAGACAGTCCCTGGTCCCGTTTTTAGGAAGCCTACTTGAAAACTTAGCAGTCTATGGGCTTCCTCTGAACATGGGCTCTAGGTCCTTTCAATGCAAGGTCCTTTGTTGGAGTATAGGTCTGTGCAGGTCCTCATGGGCCCAGGTTATTTTTGGCTCCATTGGTCTCTTTGTAGACTTCCTGTCCCTTCTAGGTCTTTCTTTTTCAACAGAGGACTATGCATGGAGAGTACCTAGACTCCCTGCTCAGATGTGGCCAATTGGCATCTCAGGCTCCATGTGTATCTCTGAGTGAGGAGAGCAGGTGCTGCCTTTGTCATGAACTCAGTTGGCTGCTCTCTGATCACTTGCCCATGATGATGCAGAAGATCCATGCCGCTCTGATGAGACTTAACAGCTATGGGAAGATGATAATAGTGGTGAACTCCCCCTTTAAAGTGAACTATGGGAAGGGGATGGGGGAAGAGGGTGAGACTCAGGAGTTGAGGGAGGGAACTTCAATTGGGATATAATGAATAAATTGTGAAGAAAAAATAAAAATTAAAAATGTTATCACAAGGAATGGAATTCTTTAACATTCTGTTACAGGAATCTTTAACAAAATATAGCAAGGGATTAAGTCACTGACTCTTACTGATCCCATCTGACCCACAAAAACATACAGTACTACCAATATCTTCATCAACTAATCCATAAATATTGCATTCTGTCTTTATGGTGGATTTTAGAAGGTTGCTTTCATCCTTGTGCTTGCTGCCTTTAGCAAACGATATCCGTGCAATTTTCTGAGTTGGGGCATGGAAGAATACGTAATTTAAATTTACAGCTGTGTATTAACTTAGGTTGTAAAAAGTCAATCACATAGGAGATTCAAGGAAAGTAAGGTTAATTGTTACACTGTTCTCTTGAAAACGTGTTAAACCAACAGGATGAGTGAAATAACAAGCAGTCTTAATGCCTCCAGGTATATTATCAATTCTGGCTATGAGGCCAAACAAAAGTTCCAGTCTGTGAGAATATAAGAGATACTCGAATAGTTCTGCATTGCCACATTTTTTTTTTTTTGAGCATTTTCCCTCCTAAGGCTGCTCAGGTCAGAATTGCTTGGACCTCTTATAATCCATCCTGCTCTCTGTGTCTTCATCATGTATGTTTGGTACTATAATATTCATTTCTGCTCTTGGTCCTTGCTGGTACCTTGATAGCATGCTGTGAGATATCACCTTAAAACTTCAGCCCTGGTTACGCACAGCCTCTGCTCCTAATCACCCTCTCTTTAACGCATCAGTGGGGCTAATCATCCAGGTTGGCCTCCACTCTCTTCAATCTACTTGAGTCCACAGCTCCAGGTAACCAATTTCTGGGATTTCATGAAAGTTTGTGGTTTTGTGTAATAGTTAATTTATCCTGGAAACTGCCACTAATTCCTGTGGGCATTATTTCCTGTGGAAATGTTCTTTTATTTTGTAGGTGGAAAAAAAAATTAGTTTCAAATTTTGTACAATTCATTCTTTTACCTCTTGTTTACAGGGTTTTTGTATTTGTGCAAACTTTAAGAAGATATGAAGGAAAGTCAGGCAAAAAATGTCTTTGGAATTCAGGCATTTGTAATCTTAACATTCCACTTGACATTTTAAATAATATGGCAGAATATTTAGCCCAGGAGACAGTGGACACCTGAGAATGTGGTCTTGAATTTTATTTTCAAATAGAACTTACAGAAATGTAAAAGCACCCAAAAGCAGACGAAATAATCTCGCTAAGTGTTTCTTCCGTAGAATGCAGGGGATAAAGTGCATTGTTTCTCAGGAAACTCCGTAACCCATAGACAAATCCAGTGCATGGTCCATGTTCTTTCCCTTCTTTAACTCACATGTGCCTGTAGACATATATGTGGAGAAAAGTATGACCAACTGTAATGAGCAAATTTCATTTAATTTTAAAATAAAGAAGGCATATACTTTTGTTGCTAACACTGCCTATATTTGTCTAGTGGCAAAATCAGTCATTAGGATTTGAATGCATCTTGAAAAACATGACTGCAATTACATAATCACAACATCGCTCCATGCAGTTTTGGTTGTATGTGATGGAAGGAAGAGAATAATTTTCACTTGTCTCAGGACGAGTGTTGTTTCCATGGATTGAGAGTAATTTTAATCATGCAAACACAGGGACCTTACCTGAATCGTATTATTGACTCAATTTTTTAAATGTATTGTTTAACTTTTATTTTAAGAATAACACATTAAAATGAAATATAGTACCGAAGGTCAAAAGAAAATAGCCTATGTGTAATAACAATGAACAACATCCCGTGCTCCAGTGTCTCTTAGTGATTGCTTTTTAAAGTATGAGCTATACGTAGATAGCTGTACACGTGGGAGCAAAGACCCACAAACAGATTGTTTCTTTGTCTCACTGGGCCATTTCTAACCTGGGGGACCTGTATTTACGATCTACTTTCACAACATTCTGCTTAAGCACTTATTGTTTTATTGCCTTGTTGCATCTCCTCCTTGCCATAATGTTGACAACTGGGTGATGCCAGCAAAATCACAGCAGATGAGCAGGCTGGGCTTCAATTTTCTGGTAATTAACTTTCCTCCGTGCAATTTGCATGGATGTGGACTTTCTTTACTGGTCAGAGAATTTCAGGCTGTTAAAGTTGTCACTTTTGTTTAGCTTTCATCTTATCTGTTTTATTCTTTTTGCAACCCAACAAATACGTTACTATCATTAATAATAGAAGAAACATACGAAGTGCTTGGAAGTCAATGTCCTCCAACCAGTATGGCTTTTCATAAGGTCGCATACATTGTTAGCTCTGACTCTCCTTGACCTGTTCTGCACCTAGGCTCACAGGTCCAAGGCATTCTTCAGGATTGTTTTCTCTGAAGTAGATTTGAGGAAACCTAAAAGCCTAATTAGCATATCAGACGACTTTTAAGCCTAAATTTCAGTTCTTCTTGACTGTCACTTTTCTATACTATAAAGACCCTGACACTCAGCCACTTTAACCATGTTAACAAATATGGTCCATGGTTACTTAGTATATGCCATTTGTCTCCTTTTACTGTTGTGCTTTGTCATCTCAGCTATACTTTTTCTTTACCCTGTTTAGCAAGTTGTAGCTTTGGTGTCATCATTTAGATCACTTTTTGCCTTCAACGGTTGACAGAAATTTTGGTGCACAATTTGATAGTGTCAGGAGGTATTACAGGGATGCAGCCTTTAAATGATGGCTAATGGGACTTAGGTCATTGAGAGCATTGCCATAAAGAAACTGATTTTTAGGAGACAAAGACATTTGCTCAAGTTCATAGCTGCTTTATTCATAAGAGCCAGAATCTGGAAACTTAGATGTCCCTCAACCAAGGAATGGATACAGAAAATGTAGTTCATTTACACAATAGAATACTACTCAGAAATTAAAAACAAGGAAATCATGGAATTTGTAGGCAAATGGTGGGAACTGGAAAAGATCATCCTGAGTGAAATAACCCTGAAGCAGGGAGACACACAAATTACATACTCACTTATAAGTGAGTATTAGCCATATAATATATGATGAACATAGTAAAATCTATAGTCCTGAAAAAGCTAAACAATCAAGGACCCTAGGAAAGAGGCTTAATCCTCATTCAGAAAGTTAAACAGCATAGACATCAGAAGTAGCAAAAGACAGGGAACAGGACAGGATCATTTCACAGAAGGCCTGTGAAAGTCTCTACCCATCAGGGTGTCAAAGCAGATGCTGAGACTCATAGCCAAATTATGGGCAGAGTGCAGGGAATCTTATGGAAGAAGGGGGAGCTAGAAAATCTTGGCAGAGAAAGGATCTCCACGAGGAGACCAACAGAGCCAAAAAATCTAGGCCCCGGGGGTCCTGCAGCAACTGATAAATCAAGCAAGGACCATGCATGGAGATAACCTAGAACCCTTGCACTGATATAGCCCATGGCAGCTCAGTCTCCATGTGGGTTCCCTAGTAAGGGGAACAGGGGCTGTCTCTGACATGAACTCAGTTGCCTGCTCTTTGATCACCTCCCTCTGGTGAGGTGGCTTTACTAGGCTACTGAGAAAGAGGATCCAGACAGGCCCGATGAAACATGATAGACTAGGGTCAGATAGCAGGGGAGGAGGACTTCCTTATCAGTGGACTAGAGGAGGGACATGGGGGTGGAAGAGGCAGAAAGGGTGGGACCAGGAGAATATGAGGGAAGGGGCTACAGCCGGGAAACAAAGTGAATAAATTTTAATAAATAAAAAGAAGAGGAAGGAGAAGAAGAGAAAAAATTAAAAAATTCTAAAGAGAAGGTTGTTTAAGAAGTACAAACCTGGACCTTCCTCACCTACGGTACCTATTTTGCCTTGCAGTCTCTCTAATACATAGTCACGGCACTGTGATGTCTTAGTCATCTCTGATAGTGCGTGGCCTTCATGAGAGCAAAACACAAACCAGGTCTATGGCTTTAAGTCTCCAGCACTGCAAGCTAAAACAAAGTAAAACAGACAAATACAAAACAAAGAAAGTAAACTTTTTAATATATAAAAATACATAAAATATTTAGACTTAGAATTTTTCTAGTATTACTAGAAACCAGAATCCATATGTTTACAAAGTTATTTTAATTGCTATAATTCTGCTTTGGTTTGTAAACCACCGAACCTCTCTCCCAAACAACTTTATAAAGATACTCTTCTTAATTTTAACCCAGAAATTAAAGATTGTGTTAAATTAAAATTATAAGAATTTTAGTCTGATGAGCGTTAATAAAATATTTATTTCTGAGGCACAATAAACTCCTATATTAAGATTCAGAGGAAATTATTTAAATTGTGCTTTTCTCCCTAAAGCTATATTTCCCTCTCTTATCAGTTATGGAATAAATTGCTCAAAAATCAGAAACAAGAAAATGTTTCTTTCTCTATTTCAACCAAAATTAATCAAAAATATGAGGAGGAGTATCACATTCTCATCAAAGAAAAAAAATCCACCAACAGGACATCACAATTCTGAATATCTATGCCCCAAACACAAGAGTGCCTACATTCATAAATCAAACATTATTAAAACTCAAATCACACATTTATCCCAGCACCTTAATAGTGGGAGACTTCAACACCCCACTTTCACCAAGGGACAGATCATCTAGACAGAAGCCTAATAAGGAAATAACGGCACTTAGAGAGGTCCTAAATCAAATGGACCTAGTAGATGTCTACAGAACTTTCCACCCAAACTCAAAAGAATATACCTTCTTTTCAGATTCTTTTAAGGAATCTTCTCCAGAATAGACCATAGAGTTGGTCACAAAGCAAGCCTCAACAGATACAAGAAGATTGAAATAATCCCCTGTATTTTATCTGACCACCATGGACGAAAGCTGGACCTCAACAACAATGGAATTAGAAAAAAAAAAGCCTATAAGCACATGGAAACTGAACAACTTGCAGCTCAATGACAGCCGGGTTGGGGAAAAAAATAAAGAAAGAAGTTAAAGACCTCCTAGAATTCAATGAAAATGAAGGTACAACATGCCCTGATTTATGGGACACAATGAAAGCAGTGCTCAGAGGAAAATTCATAGCACTAAGGTCCTTCAAGAAGAAATTTGTGACATCTCATACAAGCAACTTAATGGCCCAACTGAAAGCCCTAGAAAAAAAAAAAAAAGAAGAAGCAAATACACCCAAGAGGAGCAGATGGCTGGAAATAATCAAACCCAGAGCAGAAATCAATCAATTAGAAACAAATAAAACAATTCAAAGAATCAATGAAAACAAGAGCTGGTTCTTTGAGAAAATCAACAAGATAGACAAACCTTTAGCCAAACTAACTAAAAGGCAGAGAGAAACTATCCAAATTAGCAAAATCAGAAATGAAAAGGGGAACAAAACTACAGACACCGAAAAAATCCAAACAATCATTCGGTTGTATTACAAAAGCCTATATGCCACAAAGTTCAAAAATCTAAAAGAAATGGACAGTTTTCTTGATAGAGTCAAGATAAGGTAGAAAGACTAAACAGTCCTATATTCCCCAAGGAAATGGAAAAAGTCATCAACAGTCTCCCCTCCAAAAAAAAAAAAAAAAAAAAAAAAAACAAACAAAAAAAAAACCCTGAGCCAGATGGATTCAGTGCAGAATTCTATTAGATCTTCAAAGAAGTACTAACTCGAATTCTCTCCAAACTATTCCACAAAACAGAAACAGAAGAAACATTACCAAATTCATTCTATGAAGCCACAGTCACCTTGATACATAAACCACACAAAGACCCAACAAAAAAAAGAGAGAGAACTTCAGACCTATCTCTCATATGAACATTGATGCAAAAATACTCAATAAAATACTTGCAAACTGAATCCAAGAACACATCAAAGATATCATCCACCATGACCAAGTAGGCTTCATCCCAGGCATGCAAGAGTGGTTCAACATATGGAAATCCATCAATGTAATCCGCCACATAAACAAACTGAAGGAGAAAAACCACATGATCGTCTCCTTAGATGCTGAAAAAGCATTTGACAAAGTCCAACACCTGTTCATGTTTAAAGTCTTGGAGAGATCAGGGATACAAGGCATATACCTAAACATAGTAAGGCAACATACAGCAAGCCTATAGCCAACATCAAACTCAATGGAGAGAAACTTAAATCAATCCCACTGGAATCAAGGACAAGACAAGGCTGCCCACTCTCTCCATATCTCTTCAACACAGTACTTGAAGTCCTAGCTAAAGCAATAAGACAACTAAAGGCGATCAAGTGGATACAAATAAAAAAGCAAGAGGTCAAAGTTTCACTATTCACAGATGATATGATAGTCTACATGAGCGACCCCCAAAATTCAACCAGCTGATAAACACCTTCAGCAAAGTGGCAGGATACAAAATCAACTCAAAAAAAAAAAAAAATCAGCTCCTGAACCTACTCAGACCTCGGACACCACCACTGCTAGTTCTAGAACTGACGCAGGATGTTCCAACGAGGGTTTAAGGCTTCTCATAATATTTCCTATAAGCCCACACCTGTTTGTCTATATCCCCCATTTTTATTCATTATTAGCCAGATAGAGCCAAGTAATTGCGGTAATGATACTTGCTTTTTTGCCCAATGCGGGAATGCTAGTAAAGTTAGGTATGCCCTGGTTACTCGCATGCCTCACTGGGTGCCTATGCCCATTGATGCCCCTCACGCTATGACTCTCTTCAGACAGAAAAGGGATCTTGGAACTACAGCCACCATTGTTACTACCATCTCATTGACGGCTGTTGGAGCTACCACCAGGGCATTAGCCATGAGTCATACTGGGCAGACGGCTCAGACCCTGAATAATCATTTAGCCAATGTAGCTCATGCCTTAGTTGTACATAAAGGAATTAATGCTCAACTAAAAGGAAGCTTGATGGTGTTCAATCAGATTTGACCTCTTGCAGGAGCAAATTGATACCCTATGGCAAATCGCTCAACCTGGCTGTCAATGAAAGTATGCTGGACTTTGTGTCACTAGCATACAACATGAGAATTTCTCCTGCGCTGCAAATCTGTCTAAACAATTGTTGAGCTATATTTTAGGTAATTGGACTGGAGAATTCGATACTACGATGGAGCAGCTGAGAGTGGCCATTGTCACAGTAAATTCTACCGGAGTGGACGCAGGACTAGCCACAGGATTATCAACATGGATTGCTTCAGCCATGAATCATCTGAAGGAATGGGTGGGCATGGGAGTGTTAGCAGGCCTTCTGGTGTTGGTCTCCTTGGTTTGCCTGTGGTATATATGCAAGATTAGAGTCTCACAACAGTGTGATGCAGCCATGATCATTCAGGCCTTTACAGCCATTGAAGCAGGACATTCTCCCCAAGCATGGTTGGATACCATAAAAAGCTAAAATGATACGCTCAGGATGCGAGGCTAAGCACTGCACTCAGGGTCAGCCGCTTTGGACCCAGAGAAGAGCATGTCTGATTGCATGCGGGTTGATGCCCCAGGTCCCGCCTCTGAGAAAAAGGTATCGGATGGGTCTGATGCTCTTTGGGTGGATGACACCTCAATGAACATCTGTACAAAGTCCCAATTTATTTCTAATATCAGAGATCAGACCTCTACTCTTGCCTGATGCGTCTAAAACAAAAAGGGGGAACTGTAGAGAGCTGCGGAATGCTATGCCTTAAAGATGGAGCTGGTTTCTGCCTTCCACCTTCCCGATGGTGAGTGCTCTCTGTCACGAACAACTCCACATTTGGCTAAGGCCGAGGATCTGGCTTGCTTCTATGTATGTGGACCTATCTGCATTGCCCCCGTGGCACGCCTGGGTTGGCTACCCAGAGGCTATTTAAGCTGTGGGCTGGCTTTCCCCGGGGTCCGAGGATTGTTCAATGTTCCTGAATAAACTGCATTGAAAAAAAAAAAAAAAATCAGAAGCCCTCCTGTATACCAAAGACAAAAGGGCCGAGAAAGAAATCAGGGAAACAACACCCTTCACAATAGTCACTAATAACTTAAAATACCTTGGAATGACTCTAACCAAGCAAGTGAAAGACCTGTTTAAAAAATACTTCAAGTCTCTGAAGAAAGAAATTGAAGAAGATATCAGAAGATGGAAAGATCTCCCGTGCTCATGGATTGGTAGGATTAACATTGTGAAAATGGCCATCTTGCCAAAAGCAATCTACAGATTCAACATTAAAATACCAACTCAATTCTTTACAGACCTTGATAAAAAAAAAGATTCTCAGCTTCATATGGAGAAACAAAAAAACCCAAACAATTTTATAAAGATATTCTTCTTAATTTTAACTCAGAAAGTAAAGACTGTGTTAAATTAAAATTATAAGAATTTTAGTCTGATGAGTGTTAATAAAATATTTATTTCTGAGGCACAACAAACTCCTATATTAAGATTCAGAGGAAATGACTTAAATTGTGCTTTTCTCCCTAAAGCTATGTTTCCATCTCTTATCAGTTATGGAATAAATTGCTCAAAAATCAGAAACAAGAAAATGTTTCTCTTTCTATTTCCATTTAATTATGCCTTGTCATAGAAGCCTAAGACAGGATAATATTGAAAAATGTCCAAAATGTACAGCATAGATACCAGCTCTAACTGAACTACCAGCTCTTCAGAGGGGATGATTCTCTCTTACCAGCAAGGAGAACACTCGGCTGAAGTGTGATGACCTAAAAATTTTTGCTCTTTTTAAATTCATAGTTCTGTTTATTTCACGTTATCTTTTTACTTAAAATTATCCCCAGATGTAAAATATCAAAGCAATTTTAATTTCTTTGTTTTGATTTTTTGAGGAGAGGGAGAGAAAGCACATGAGAGTAAGGAAATAGAGAAGAATATGGGAGGTTTTGGAGGAGAGGAAAGGATATGATCAGAATATACTGCATGACAAACATTTGACGTGAAATCTTTTAAAATGGTCTCTAGATAACTTGTAGTTGCCATTTTTAATAAAGTCCTGTGTATGCTAATCCAACTAGGTTGTACACATGTTAACCCTGTATCAATCTTTACAAATAGCAATGGATTCTTTAAAGCTTTAAAAAAATAATGCTTTTATTAATTAGGAATTTTATGCAATATATTTTGATCTTATCAAGTGTCCCTTCCTCCAACTCATCCCACAATCTCCTGAGCCTTCCTACCAATTCACTCTTATGCTCTTTCTCTCCCTCCCCTTTTTTTGAAATGTATCAATTCTAGTTTGTGTTGTCCAACTACTTCTGGGCTTGGTAGATTCACTGAAAAGTTTCAGGTGTCAGACTAGGGAAGAAAATTGACTTGCCCTCCTACACAGCAATCAAATATCTGTAACTCTTGACCTTGGAAGTAAGGCTTCCTGGATACCTCCCCTCCTCATGTTGAGATTATGTGTAACTTTAACTTGTGACGATCATGAGCACACTATCACAATGCCTATCTTCTCTGATGTGTAGGAAAGTACTATTTACTTGAAATCATAAACCAACCCTAGATCTTCCAAGTTTTCCACGCTGTCCTTCATGCAGATCCATGAGCCTTGAAGGGACTAGTATAATATAGAGATTCCATTTAAAAGTACTTAAAGACCCTTATTCTCTGTGTATTTCTCAGTTGTGTGAGGTTTTTTTGTTGTTTTTCGTTTTTGTTTTTTCTAATTGTTTCCAGGACCCGTGTTGCAGCTAACAATCAGAGCTCTATGCCCTTAAGACTCAATACCCTCTTCAGGTCTCCACAGGCACAGAACACATATAAGAATGCAAAACAGCAACAATTAATAAATGAGACCTCATGAAACTGAAAAGCTTCTGTAAAGCAACAGACACTGTCATCAGAACAAAATGACAGCCTACAGACTAGGAAAGGATTTTCACTAACTCTACATCTGACAGAGGGCTGATATCCAGAATATATAAAGAACTAAAGAAGTTAAAAAGTAATAAATCAAGCAATCCAATTAAAAACTTGGGTACACAGCTAAACAGAATTCTCTGTAGAGGAATATAGAATGGCAGAGAAACACTTAAAGAGATGCTCAACATCCTTACCACCAGAGAGCTGCAAATCAAAACGACCTTGAGCTTTCACCTTACACCCATCAGAATGGCTAAAATCAAAAACTCAAGTGACAACACATGTTGGAAAGGTTGTGGAGAAAGGGGAACCCTCCTCCATTGCTGGTGGGAATGTAAACTTTTACAACCACTTTGGAAATCAATCTGGTGCTTTCTCTGACAATTAGAAATAGTGCTTCCTCAAGATCTAGCTATACCACTCCTAGACATATATCCAAAAGATGCTCAAGTACACAACAAGAACATTTGCTCAACCATGTTTGTAGCAGCTTTATTTCTAATAGCCAGAACCTGGAAACAATCCAGATGTCCCTCAACTGAAGAATGGATACAGAAATTGTGGTACATCTACACAATGGAATACTATTCAGCAATTAAAAACAAGGAAATCATGAAATTTGAAGGCAAATGGTGGGATCTAGAAAAGATCATCCTGCCTGAGGTATCCCAGAAGCAGAAAGACACACATGGTATATATTCACTTATAAGTGGGTACTAGACCTATAAGATATGATAAACATACTGAAATCTGTACACCTAAAGAAGATACACAAGAAAGAGTACTTGGGGTAAGATGATCAATCCTCACTTAGAAAGACAAATGGGATGGACATTGAATGTAGGAGAAAGCAAATAACAGGACAGGAGCCTTCTATAGAGAGCCTCTGAAAGACTCTACTTAGCAGTGTATCAAAGCAGATACTGAGATTCATAACCAAACCTTGGGCAGAGTGCAGGGAATCATATGAAAGAAGGGGGAGTTATTATGACCTGGATAGCTCCACAAGGACCAAATATATTATGGCACAGGAGTCTTCTATGAGACTGTATCTCCAACCAAGGACCATGTATGGATATAACCTGGAACCCTTGCTCGGATATAGCCCATTGTAACTCAGTATCCGAGTGGGTACCCTAGTAAGGGGAATAGGGACTATTTCTGACATAAAGCAAATGGCAGGCTCTTTGACCCCCACCCCCTGAGGTAGGAGCAGCCTTACTAGGCCACAGAGGAGGACTTTGCAGCCAGTCCTGAAGATACCTGATTAGCTAGGGTCAGATGACCTATCAGTGTATTTGGAAAAGGGCAGGGAGGACATGAGGGAGGATGGGATTGGGAGGAAATGAGGGAGCAGGCTATAGCTGGGATACAAAGTAAATAAACTGTAACTATATTTAAAAAATAAAAATTTAATTAAAAATAATGCAAAACAAAAATTTTATAGAATACAAAATAAAAATAATTTTACTTTACCTGTCTCCAATAAAGGTCTGTTTTTACTTCTTTAATGTCATACTTTATGTCAACTAATTGTTAGTACATAGTAAGAGAAAATTCCTCAAAGTTTACAAATGTGTCTAACATATAAAGTTTTCCTGCAATTCACTTTTCAAAGAAGAGCAAAATGCATGTCTTGTCATAGCTACAGAATCTTTGCTATTAATATTAATGAGCAATACATACAATATATTATACAGTAAATATTTTAATTTTGTAATATGAGTGACCTATGAGTCCAGCACTTATAAGTCTGCTGTTATTGGTAAAATCAATGGCTCATCACATTTTCTGTTTTAATTGTGGTGATTTTTCATTGATGAGATTTGTTTAAAATTTTCTCATGACTTCTTTTATCATCATTATTCTTATTTTTTGAATATTGTTCATAGAAGGCAATTTTATTCAATATCATGTAGTTATCTTATATTTTCTTTTTATGAACTGAAATATTTCTGAGTGTATTGTTAAGTGCATTAAAATAATAGCATGATACAGTGTAAGTCATTCCTTTTTAAACTAAGAATACCACTTATAGCTATATAAGACGTGCGTGCGTGCGTGTGTGTGTGTGTGTGTTTGTGTGTGTGAAAGAGCTGCTTCAACACCAACAGTGTAAAGTGAGTCAGGGAATAGCTCTGCGCTGTCCTCCTGGCTGGTGCCCTGGCAGACTTTTTCTGAGAGTAATTTCTCAGAAACTTATGGTTACTAACCATGACTTCCACTGAAAGTGGAGACCTGAGGGGCCACGGTTAGTTGCTGGTGGCGGGCCTATGCTGATAACTTCCTTGTGAGAGTCTACAGCTACCATGGAAGCGGGCTAAGGCTGTTGGCTCCTATTATTTGTATAATAAATTTTGTACTGTGAAATTTATGTCTCAGAAGTACTGTTATTTTATATATATTTATATGTATATAATTGTGCCTTTTTTTTTTCAACATAAAAATACCAAATTCTAAATGTGTGTAGGGGGATATACTAAATGAATAGAGGAAGCTATGTTCTTCAGCTTCTTTATTCATGATAAGCATATGTTTCTCTTTGGCAGGTAAGTTCGTGGTGGCTTTGCTTTAGCCTCACACTTTAAAGCCAAGGTGTTCTACCTTCTGTTGGAGTTGCTATTACGAAGTCATATTCCAGGACCTCAAATCTTTCTTTTGGATATTTATGTGTTCAGAACTCCTCTATTTAGGATATGTGCCTTTGTCTTTCTTAATTCATTCAAACCTTCTGTGTTGGCTGCTTTACTATTACGTTGCCTCATTCCTTGATAAGTTATAAGTGTTCTCAGCCTGTTTCCAAGACTTTATGTTTTCCCTGTTTAATTTAAATAGTTCTTTCCCCCAAAGGGCTGACCTTGTTCAGGAGGGAAATTGTATTTAGAAACTGAAATCTTAGAAGTTGTGTATTCATTGCTACTCTGGTATTTTTGTTCCAATGCTAATTGAGAACACAGAACTGAATAGTAAACCCACATCCATCTTTATCACCACCATCCCCTTCAGCACTATCATCTCTTTCAAACATGATTATGAACTCAAACTAACCTCTGCAAATCTAGTTCCATACCCAAAGCTGACTCAAAGTGTCCGCCTTTCAGTATTAGTAAACTTTCTTTTGGGATGCAAAACTTGGCTCATATTATGATTAATACATTTAACTCATTTTAAAAAATCCACTTTCAAAACTTCCACTACTCTATTTAAGGATGCACGTATGTTCAGATATTTTTCAATTGCATTCCAATCTACACTTTCAGGGAACTGTTTGGAGAACACACAAACACAAACATGTATTAGTTTCTGCCATCAAAACTATACAAAAGCTTTTCTTTCGTTACTTATTCAAAAGTTAAAATAATCTGAAACAATTTTCTACTCTAAAAAACTGACAGTATGACTTAGACAAAACATGTTGTGTAATTCCATTCTATAGTGGTCCTATTGGGACATATTTATACTAGAAATGTGTGACAGAGTCTCTTCTATGTTATCGCTAGCCTAGGATATTTAAAAACATCTGGGTTTGCGTCTTGCTCAGTTTTCCTGGGAAAACCTTAAACTTCATTGTGCTTTAATGTGTTTTTCCTACTAAATGAAAATGCATATTTTTATGTTTAAAGAGTCACAGTTACAATTTCTTTTAAAATGCCTTCCTGTTAATATCAATTATTCAATATGTTTTTTAAAATTGTGTCATTTCCATCAGAAATAATTTCATATTACATATGGTAATTTTTGCATTTGATATGTGCCATAAATGTCTTGCAAAGTAATTTTGCTTCTTGATAAACTTCACAATTTTCCTAATGTGAAGTTCTTAAGTCCTTAATTCTTGATTTTGTTTGTACCTCTAGATTTCTACTCATAGTTACAAGGTGAGGCAACAGACAACTTCAGGCAACATATTTTCTCCTGGGACCTTTTGAACCTCATTTGTTAAGTTATTAGAAATATATTATAGAGCCACTGTGAAAGAGAAATCTATTTTTAATTATTTTTATGTTTATTAATTACAGTTTATTTACTTTTTATCCTCCCTGTACCTCCCTCCCTCCTCTCCTCCCAATGCTACCCTCCCTATTCCCCACCTGTGTCCCTTTCCAGGTCCACTGCAAAGGGAGGTCCTCCTCCCTTCCCTCTGACCCTAGTCTGTCAAGTCTCATCAGGAGTGGCTGCATTGTTTTCTTCTGTGGCCTGGTAAGGCTGCTCCCTCCTTGCTTAGAGGTGATCAAAGAGCATGTCAGAGACAGTCCCTGTCCCCATTACTATGGAACCCACTTGGACACTGAACTGCCATGGGCTACCTCTATGCAGGGGTTCTAGGTTATCTCCATGAATGGTCCTTGGCTGGAGTATCAGTTTCAGAAAAGACCCCTGTGCCCAGACTTTTAGGATCTGTTGCCGTCCTTGTGGAGCTCTTGTCCTCTCCAGGTCTTAATATCTCCCACTTCTTTCATAAGATTTCCTGTACTCAGCTGGGAGGAATCTGAGCCAGAACAGCTGAATTGAACCAGGCAGCCCAGAACCCAGAAAAAACAAGAAAGGGTGAGTTAGGCAGTACTTCTCAGATTACGTTCTAGGCCTAGCTTAGATTTTGCAGAGGCTAGAAGCTTCCAGGACTAGGCACAGGTTAGCAGACAGTAAACATCCAACATAACAACTGAAACAGGCAAATACAAGTTTCTTTTACATTCTCCCTTTCTCCCTTTGCCTTAGTTGCTTTATTAAGTAAAAGAGTTGTTATCTTTCCCTTGAGTTCTAGTCTCTGCAGCATTGCAAACTAGTTATTAATGACACATACACAATCCTTTAAAATATGTTTTGATTTGAAGATTTGTAGAGGTGGTTCCTTAATGCATTTTACTATTTCAGAAAATTGTTCACTTGAACATTTCATTTCTAGCAGAGATAAACTTTAGCAAGTAGTATATAGTCCCATGTAGTCATTAATTTTATGTAGACTTTTCATTTTTATTGCAATTTGTAGAATACTCTCATATTAAGTTAAATTTTAAATGATTTTAAAGGTTCTTTCACCCATGTATATAATTTTTGTGTTCTTACTAGTCATCCAGTTTCTGGTTTTCATCTTTTTTATTTAAAAACACAGTAGAATTTTGAGTCATTAATTAATTACATGGCTTTGTATTTCCTACCTTGTAGATTTCGTGTTTTGAAAAATGAGATTTTGGAAAAGAAAACATCACATTTTCATAAAAACTAAAGCATTCAATTGTCATAAAGACCACTTTTTCTACTTCCTGTCCTGAGGTTTGTCATAATAAAGTTTGCCACATACATCAATCACTTAAAGAAACTAGAAGGTTTACTGTCTTCTTTTTCTACATAATAGCTTGCTTTATTGCTTTTACACATGCACACACACACACACACACACACTCGCCTCTTTGTGTGTGTATAGTGTGTATACATTTATGTACATAAATGTATATGGAGGGGAATATCGGGATTGGCCCACATGGTTAGAAAGACTGCTGTCTGCAAAGTGGAAGACCTGGAAAGTGGGGTTTTCTGCTTCCTTTCTGGTCCCAAATGAATAGAAATTCACGCTGTAGGGGTTGTGCTATTTTAATACTGGTGGTGAAAGGCTTAAGACTAAGAAAATGGAACATCCATATTTCAGGACACTAGAAACTGGATTAACTAACACAACTTTGCCTTTCTTCTATCATTTTGTTCTATTGGGACTAATAGATTCAATGGATTGGATGATACTCACCAATATGATGAGTGAGGAACTGTCCCTAACTCTCAACACTAATCTTTTCATGAAACACCTTCACAAACAGAAGTAATGTTTGATCAGCTCTCTGTGAATCATGACCAGTCAGTTGATACATAAGTTTAAACATTAGATACATCAGATACACATCAAGATTCTGAATTCTTTTAGTACTGGCACATATCATGTACTATTTATTAACATTGAAAATAAGAAATATATTTGCAAACAAGAATAAAAAAATGTATTTATACTTAATAATATCAAACTAATAAATAATCTTTTAAAATAGAAATGGATAGAAAGTCTATGAAATAAGAAGAAAATGTGTCTAGGGGATTTTATTTTACCCCATACTAGTAACAACCTAGAAATGTGTTTTATGGCACATCTATATAATTACAGTTCACAGCCATTTCATTTTTGGCCAGTGTTCAGGTAATAAAGACTTTTGCTGTTTATAGGTCCAGAGACTCATTTTCAAAATAGAATTGACTCTTTCAAATGAAAAGTTCTTTAAAATGAAACAGCAGAAAAGTGTAGAAATTTGGAACACAGGAAACAAATATATACAGTCTAATTTCATTTAGAAAGCTCCCCATTTTTTTTCAAGGTCTCTTTCTTTCCTCTGAAAATGAAATAGTTTACAGTACTCAATTTAATTCAATGTACCAAGTGGCCAAGTGTCACAGACAATAGTCCACTGCAGAAACAGAAGTGTATAGTAATTGTCCTTCGAAGTTGGAAAGGAAATGCATCATAACAAAGCAAAATTCATTATCCTTTCCACAGTCTCAATGTTAATATATCTCAATTGTGCTTAAACCGTAAGTAAAGCCCCATTCTGCAAGATTAACATCTTTATGCTTAACTACATGATTTGGGGCCTAAAACAGCTTGAATTTAATTAAGCAATACATTATAATTACATAATATAATATAACAGTAATGCTCTAAATTTTTTAACTAAAAGTTGGCTTCTGCATGCTTAAGAATCTAGTATAAAATAAAGCAAATAGACAAGATGATTTTCTGAAAAGAAAATAAATACCAAAATCCCTTCCAGATAAGTTATCAAATATTATCCTGATAACACACATACTCCTTCTCTTTTTCCCATCTTTTGTGTGTACATTTTTATGTATGTATGTATATGTGTGTATATCTGTGTGAACTATGCACATGTATATATGTGTGTGTTGTATGTGCATGTGTGTACTGTGCATGTGTGTGTTGTATATATGTTTCTGTGTGTGTTGTATTGTGTGAGGGTGCTGTGCATGTGTGTAGAGATTTTTGCATGTGTATGGGGATTAGTGTTCTTGTAAGTGTGACTGCACAAACACATGGATATTGACATTGAGAATCATCCTCCACAGCTGTCCCATCTAGTCATTGTTGGTGGGTTTCTGACTCAAACCCAGAGTTCAAAGACACAGTTCCAGTTAGTATTGCTAGTGAAGTTACCATGCACATGCTCTGTCTCAGTTGCCAAGACTAAAACTTCAGGTGGACAATTATGCTCATCCAGAATTTCCATGTTTCTCTGAGCATGCGAACTGCAGACGTCACCTGTGTGACAAGTGCCCTAATTGCCGGTCCATTCTGTCTACTTCCATATGCATTTTCTTTTCATGTTTTTCTTTTTTAGAATGGAATTTTACAGCCTTGTTTATGCAACTAAACTAACAATATCATTGCATTATTTATTTTTTTTTAAATCGTCTCAGCATTTTCTATGTTTTTAAGTCTTTAACCTAGTAAATCCACTATAAAGTAAACAAAAATAAGTGCCACTAAACTTATTAACACTACATGGAGGAAACTAAGAGAGAAATTGTTGCACCCAAGCATACAAAGTGAGTATCTCTTTACTAGCGTAGAGTGATGAAGGTTTTACCAATAACTGTCAAATTGTATGGAGACAGTTGATACCATTTGCTAGTAATATTTGTCATAGTATTTGTTATCACATCTCATCATACGCGGCACAGAAAAAAAACATGAAATAATTTTTTTTAAACTGAAAAATACTGTCACTGGCATCTGCCTAGCGATGTTTAAAAAGACCACAATCCTTTGGTAGAAAAGTTCTGTTGGGTTTTCCTTGCAAATAAACAACTTATTTCATTTTTCTACCTACAGTTGGTTCCATTATTTTTATAGATTTTCTCCAGTGTCAGAGAGACCTCAAGGAGCAGGTCATCGACTTTCAGAGAGAAACTAGGCTTTAGTGACAGACTTTGCATCGTTTTGAAATGTTAATTACAGTGAATTACATTATGGATGTTGCTGTTCATTTAAAAAGATAGTCAACTTGTAAGTTTTTGCATTACTTAGTAAAGTATGTCCATCATTGTTACTTAGTGAAACAGATTTAGGATAACTCTGAAAAAGGCCCATTAAGCATGCCATGTTGCCACAGAAGGGTCTCTACAGCCATCCCTCTGTGAAGAAAAAAAAAAAGTGGGTACAGAATGACCTACAAGGTATTATACTAAATTGTAATCTTCACTTTGTTGGCCTCAGGCAAACTAGGTGATTTCACTTTGAGTTATATTCCCTCCCCACAAATATAAAATAATGGAACTTTATATGGGTATTATGAGATTTAGTTTCATGTCTAAGTCTATAAAACTATTCATGAGAGTCATAGTCATGCTTGTTTATATTATTGAATCTTTATCCAAATAGGGAAAGAAAATCAGGACATTATATTTCACACATAAAATAATTTTAGGAATAATAATAATAATAATATTGATCTTAAAATTAGAAGACCTGAGATTAAGTCCTGGCGACCTTGAACAAACATGACACCTCTTAAGGGAAAGTAGGAAGCCTGCTTAAAACTCTAATTTATTTTCTTTTGTCAAGCTAATAAGCAAACATTGATTAAAAATATCATTGACTTTTATTAATTGTTGATGTTAGAGCCTGTGCTGTTGGTGTTCTGTTCAGGAACTTGTCTCCTGTGCCAATGAGGTCAAGGCTCTTCCCTACTTTCTCTTCTAGTAGATTTAGTGTGTCTGGTTTTATGTTGAGGTGTTTGATCCACTTGGACTAGAGTGTTGTGCAAGAAGATAAATATGGATCTACTTGCATTTTCCTACATGCAGACATCCAGTTAGACCAGCACCATTTGTTGATGATGCTTTCTTGTTTCCATTGTATGGTTTTAGCTTCTTTGTCAAAAATCAGCAGTCCGTAGGTGTGTGGGTTTATTTCTGGGACTTCAAGTCAATTCCACTGATCAACCTGTCTGTTTTTTTACCAATAGAGTGAGAGTTTTGCTACTATTGCTCTGTAGTACAGCTTAAATTCAGGGATGCTGATAGCTCCAGAATTTCTTTTACTATAAAGTATTGTTGCTCTTTCAAGGTCTGTAAAGAATTATGTTGTATTTTTTTTATGGGAATTGCATTAAACCTATAGATTGCTTATGGAAAGATGGCCATTTTTATTATGTTATTCTTACCAATCCATGAGCATGGAAGATCTTTCCATCTTCTGATTTCTTCAATTACTTTCTTCAGAGACTTGAAATTTCTCATACAGGTCAGACCTCATGAAACTAAAAAGGTTCTGTAAAGCAAGGACATTGTCAATAGGAGATACAACAGCCAAATGGGAAAAGATCTTCACCAACCCTCTATTGAACAGAAGACTAATATCCAAAATATGTAAAGAACTCAAGAAATTAGAAACCAACAAATAGGGTCTGGAGAGATGGCTCAGAGGTTAAGAGCACTGGCTGCTCTTCCTAGAGGTCATAACCATCTATAATGAAATCTGGTGCCCTCTTCTGGCATGCAGGTGTACATGCAAACACAACATTGTATACATAATAAATAATAAATTTTAAAACATTCTCTGCTCTAAAAAAAAAAGAAAAAAAAAGAACCCAACAAATCAAATAACCCAAATATAAAATGGGGTACAGAGCTAAACAGATAATTATCAACAGAGAAATCTCTAATGGTGAGAAGCACTTAAAGAAATGTTCAACATCTTTAATATTCAAGGAAATTCAAATCAAAATGAATCTGAGATTACATCTTATAACCATAAGAATGGCTAAGCTAAAAAACTCAAGTGACAGCACATGCTGGTGAGGATGAGAAGCAAGGAGAACTCTTCTCCATTGCTGGTGGGAAAGCAAACCTGTACAACCACTTTGGAAGTCAATATGGTGTTTCCTCTGAAAATTGGGAATAGATCTCCCTCAAGATCCAGCTATACCACTTCTGGGCATATACCCAAAAGATGTTCTACCATATTATAAGGACATTTGCTTAACTATGTTTATAGCAGCTTTATTTGTAATAGCCAGAATGTGGAAACAACCTACATGTCCCTCAACTGAAGAATGCATAGAGGAAATGTGGTACGTTTACACAATGGTTACTACCTAGTTATTAAAAAAACAAAGATATTATGCAACCTTCAGGCAAATGGATGGAACTAGAAAAGATGATCTTGAGTAAGGGAACTCAGACCCAGAAAGACACACATGATATGTACTCACTTATAATTGAATATTGCCATAATGCATGAGATAAACTTGCTATAGCTCACAGACCCAAAGAAGCCAACAAGGGCCAAATGGAGGATGCTTGATTCTCACTCAGAGAGGAAATAAAATGGATGTCTGAAGTAGATAGAAGGAAAGAGCTGTGTGAGAGAGAAGGTGGAGAGGATAACAGAGGAAAGGATCAGGGATCAGGTGAAGAGAGTAGCAGTAGGAGGGTGCTGAGGGGGACTGAGAGAGAGAACAAAAAACAGTGGGGACCATATCTGCATAAGGGGAGGCTTCCAGAAATCTTTTTTGATGAACCAAGCTCAGATCCCTAATATAGGGGGATATGGAGCTTGAGTCATCACCTCTTAGACAGGTGGGACTCCCAGTGGAGAGAGGGACAAACCAACAAACGTATAAAACCTTCAACCCAAAATTTGTCTTGCTACAAGAAGTGTAGAAATGAAGATGGGGCAGCGATTGAGGAAATGGCAAACTAATTACTGGCCCGACTTGAGACCCAGCCCATGGGAGAGAGCCAACTTTGGACAGTATTATAATGATACTCTGCTATGCTTACAGACAGGAACCTACATAATTGTTTTTCTGAAGAGCTTCATCCAGCCTTTCGAAACAGATGAAGAACCCATAGCCAAACAATCGGCCAAGCTCAGGGAGTTTTGTGGAAGAGTGTGAAGAAAGGATTGAGGGAGCTGGAACCCACAAACCCAAAAGAAGGATCTACAGGAAAACCTACAAAGTAAACTAACCTGGGATTACGGAGGCTCACAGAGGCTGAACCACCAACCAAAGAGCTTGCATTAACCAGACCTAGACCCTTCAAAACACATGTAACAGATGTGAGCATGGTCATCACGTGGGTCCCCTAAAAACAGTTATCTCTGACTGTGTTGCTGTGTTGCCTGCTTTGGATTCTGTTAGCCTAGCTCGGCTGTCTTGCCTGGCCTCAGTGGGAGAGGATGTGCTTAGTCATGCCCTGACTTGAGGTGCCAGTGTGGGTTGGTACCCCTTGGGACCTCCCTTTCTCTGAGGAGGCCGGGGTGGGGGTGGGGATTAGGAGGAGGGAAGTATGAGGACAGAACAGGGAGGAAAAGGAAGAGGAGGCTCGGATCAGGCTGTAAAGTGATTAAAGAAATAAACATTTTAAAAGTAGAATTGACTTAATGTGATTTCTGTAAATCCCAAATGTGAATGAATTTAAAATAGCATATTATGATGCTAAAATAATGAGGGAGATGCTTCCAAAAGTGAAGAAAAGAGAATCCAATGGTGATGAAGTGAATGGAGCAGACAAGGATGCCATAAAATGCTAAAGGAATTTCACTCCATAATCAATAATTTGATTCATAAAGAATGAGAGAATTAAGTATGTGTGTTGGCATCTGCCAGGACCCACAGAAATTGCCTACTTCCTTGCAACTCAAAGATCAGTCCAGGGGCCAAAGGCAATTGGAAGCTTATTAGTAATGCAAAATCTCTGGAAATTAAGGAATGCCCAAATGATTAATATATGTGTTATAATTTTCTTATACTGTGTTTAGCACCTGGCATAATCTGGGAAAGTTTGCTCCTAATATAAGCTTAATATAAACAAATATATGAAAGGAGGATGTGGGCTACGAGACCTGATAGAAGGAATGTTTTCTCCTTCTGTCTTTAGAGCCTGTTATATACATCTTTTTCAACACAAGTCTTTCTACTGGAGTCTATGCTTAATGGCTGACATTTTTAAATAAGTAAATCATTTTCAGCTAGATTTTTAAATTTATTTTTATTATTATTTTATTTACTTTGTGTGTATATGTATACAGTGTATATGTATATTTGTATTGCGTATGCATTTGTGGGTGTATATATATGTCTGTGTGTTTGCATGTGAATTTGTGTATATTTGTGCACATGTGTATAGGCCAGATGTTGAGGTTGTTTTTCTTCCTCTATTGCTCTCCACCTTCTTTATAAAACAGGGTTTGTCTTACTGAATCTGGGGCTCACAATTTTGGTTGAACAGGCTTTCCAGAGGGCTACAGGGACTCTCCTGTTTCTGCTCCCCAGCTCTGGGGTTATGGGACCTCACCTCTATGTAGGCACAATGTTATTGTGCACTGTGTAAAGTTTCAAATGCTAATTTAAGTTTCCCCCATGTCTGTTTGCCATTCTGGTTCTGAGAACCTCCTGTCTAAACATTGCTCCCCAATTATTCCCTGATGTGTCAAGGAAAGTAGCTTGACAGGCAATGACTTAGCAGGGAAGAGAATATGGCTGAACCTCCTGACAGTGCAGGGAGGAGAAGAAAGAGAGAGGAAGTGGGGGTTGAGGCAGGAAAAGGCAGCTGATAGCAGGTGGAGCAGAGAAAGCCATAAAATGCAACTGTCTTGGGGATTTTGACAAAGAGGAAGTCAGACTAGTTTAGAGGATTAAAATAGATTAATACTGCTCAGTTCTTGTGCTATGAATCGTGTTAAATAAGTATTATTACTTAGTTAATTACTGCTAGCTGCGTTAAGAGAGAAACTGAAAGACATTTTTAAAACAACCGCTTATACCACGCACTGTCTCACTGGGTGCTAAGTGTCCATACTCATTTCCTTGTGCTTTTGCAACAAGAACTTTACCCACTAGCTATCTCCCCAGTTTCCAGTTGCTCTGTGGATGAGAAGCTCAGCTGAGTAAGGCTTGCGATCTGAGCACGTAGCAAGAGGATCAAAAGCTTAAAGTCATTCTTGGCTGCATGAGTCTCTATGGCAAACAAACAAACAAACAAACAACTGAGAAATTCTTATGTAACATTCATACCTGTGCCTGTACCTTATCTTACAATATTCCTGTGAAGAAAGAGAAATCACCTGAAGTATTTTTAAGAGTCCAAAGAACAACTGGAAGTTCCAATTCAGGACCTATTTTGAGAGCACAGGGAGCTTACCCAGTGATTCTCAGGCTTCCAAAGCACTCAAGTCTACATTTTAACAAAGGATTACCTGTTAATATGTCTAGCTACCTCTGTTTATACCCCTGACTGCCTAAAAACTGACTAACTCAGTTGGTCAATATAAATTCATTCTCCTTTGCTGTTAATGAGAAACTTACTTCACAGTTCATAGTGACAGGAACTAAAGTTTAGCCAAGAATTTGTCACTGAGATCCAGGGATGGCTTACCTGAGTAAAACCTGGTGTGCTTGTTTGATTTCCGGTCTTTGGTCTTATCGGGCAAGCTACATCATTCTCCCTTTCCCCTAAGCATTTATAAAATACATCAAATTCTCAAACTTTCTCAAGGGTATTGGCTCTTAACCCTGGCTACGTATGAGAATCACTTAAAGATTTTCAAATATGCTCCTACTGGGCCTCATGCCCAATTCTTCTGATTTATTTGGTTTAAATGCTGGCAACGGGCAGCCATCAATCTTAAACATTCCACAGAGTATCAAGATTGTGTTCTGGCTATACAACACACAGATGTGACAAAAAAAAAAAAAGATTTTTCTTTCATTAAATGTATTCTGTCAACATGGGTTCTCTACCATCACAGACGACAACACACTCTACTTGAAAGCTCATTTTTGATGTCATGAAATGCATATTTCTCATTCTCCTACCAGATTCTTTCTGTATTTGTGAATGCACACAGTGAAATTATATCTAATTTAAACCAGGAGAATGATTCCCCAGTATGTTCTTACATGTCTTGGCTTGGATTTAATTATCCTTAGTCACTTTCCTCTCTTCAGTGACTTACTGCAGCTTACTCTGGAGCAATGAGGTATATTCCAAGCAGTGAAGCAGGACAGAGCTGGATTCTTTAGCAAAATGCCATATATCACTCATTTAATTTCAAACCAGAACATGGTTAATAGGAAGAAGTATAAAATTTCTATTCAGGTCATTCAGCTGTTATCTCATGTAGTTTATTTGCTACATGATTATTATCTGCATAATTTGAACCAGTGTACCTTGGAACATATTTAAAAGCCAGGTATAATTCATAAAAATATGAATAAAGTAAAGGTATACTAAAAGATGAAAACAATTGGTTCTTATTGTTACATCCATATTTCAGAAATTTTTGCTGGTCTACAAAGAAAGATTTAGCCCCAATATTTTCACATGATCCAGCCTACAGGGATCTTAGAAGTATGGTAGCATTCATTTATTTCTTTATATGTGAGCAAATGGAAGAACTTTACAGAATGAAATTGGCCTTATAGTTAGAGGGAGTTTCAAATTAGAATCCACATGTCCTGGTTTCTAATGAGTATTCATTCCTCCATTTCACAGATCCTCTGGAAGGATTAATCAAATGGTGTACAGGAATCCGACCATTTAGAGTCAAACCATGAAATCAGGGTTTTAAAAGTATGATGGATGTTAAGGGACAAAAGATCACTAATGCACAAGCATTTGAATATCTAGATTGGATATAATAATACTTTTTATTGAAGCTTTTAAATAGCCTGTGCTTTTAATGTTAATAGTTTTTAAACATCTAATAGGTAAGGCAATTAATGTGGAGTATTTGGCACCATAATTTAAATAATCTGAAGCTCTGATGTGCATCTCCTTTTCCCCTTAGCTTCATTGAAAGCAAATGTGTAGTGTTAATTTGTATCTGGTGAGTTTTTCTAATTGCAGATATTGCTTTAGTACAAACACAAGATGAATTGGAGTCAAATTCATGTTATAAAAAAAATCTTTCTGCAGTTGTATCCTGGAGGTTAGTGAGAGGGCAAATGGAAAGAAGGCTGGCAAGTGACCTCTGTTCTCTCATCCTCACTTTCTCAGTGATAAAATGAGATTCATGGCTTCTTCATAGTGTCTGCCATGGGGATTTTCTGAAGAAGTTTATAAAGGCACTGGAAGAGAGAAGACACACAAGAACCTAAGTTCTCAGAAGTTCATTCTGAAAATCAAAGTCAGGCTTTCCAAGGCAATGTTGCTTTCTGTTGGTTAGTTTGTTTGTTTTCACATAAACCCATGTAGTTCATTTTGTGTTGGCCAACTACTCCTGAGCGTGGGGACTTCTCTTGAGTGTGGTTCATATACCCCGTGTCACTCCATTGGAAAAGGCAGATCTTTCTTCTCCAAGCAGCTATCAGTTAAATATGTTCTTGGTTAATGGTTGGACTTTGTGCCCATTTTGCTTTCTCTCTGCTGGGTTTGTCTGGCTTGAACTTGTGTAGGTTGTGGGCCTGCCGTCAAGGTTTCTACGCATTCATATGTGCATCAGTTTTGTTACGTCGGGAAAGCACTGTTTCCTCAGAGCCATCCACCACCTCTGGCTCTTACATTATTTCTGCCTCCTCTGCTCACATCCCCTGGGCGGGAGGGAGGGGTATGATAAAGACATCCCATTTAGGACTGGGTGCTCCAAGGTCTTTCCCTTGACATGTGTGTCTCTGTGTTAATTACCATCTACTGCAATAATCTCTGATAAAGACTAAGCAAGGCACTGATCTATGGGTGTAGCAAATGTCATTAAAAGTCATTTTATTGCTTTTAGCAGATGTTTTAAGTAATTGCTTTTTGAGAATTTTTGTTTAAAAAAAGAGGCATCTCTGTTATCCTAAATACAGAAAGATTAAAAGTTCATTAATGCCAAAAAACAATCACAGGAACTGCTTTGGCTGTCACATTTTATTCCATATTAAATTCTTAAAAATGATTGTCAGGAAGACAATGCAGCCAGTCCTGATGAGACCTGATAGGCTAAGTTCAGATGGAAGAGGAGGAGGACCTCCCCTATCAGTGGACTGGGGAAAAGGCATGGGAGGGGAGGAGAAATGGAGGGTGGGATTTGGAGGGGAGGAGGAAGGGGGCTACAGCTGGGATACAAAGTTAATAAATTATACCAAATAAAAAAATATTAAAAAGAATAGTTGTTACATCATGATGTTCTGTACTTAAATAAGCAAACCTTTATTTCAAATCACCAAGCCTGTCTAAAGAACTTTCCGTTCAACAAATGTTGAAAACTGTGAAATATTCTATGAAGAAATTTAAGGTCAAATTCAAAATTCTGGGCGTGAATAGTGGGGAAACTTCATGGAATGTGTGCCCAATGTAGCTTCCAAGGCAAGCTAAAACTCCAAAAGAAGGCAGAATTCGCATGTGCAGTTAGTGTTAAAACAAGGCATTCTCCAGTGAAAGTGAAAAGACAGTAAAATGTTGGTGAGATTACTAGGTGAGGAGTTCACCTTTATCACCTCTGCAAATTCCATTTCAGATTTCATATCTTGCCTCAGTGTTTATGAGGGATATGTTTAACTAGTTAATACATGTACCTGCCAGCCAGAACGTAAATGCTGATTTTCTTAATGTGCATTATTTCATATTTTATACTGCTTCAGGTTTATTTTTTTAAAAAAAAATAGAAGAATACATTATTTTATGACATTCATTCAACAGAAATACAACTGATATTGAGGATCAGAATCAATATAAATGCAAGAATTCTGAGAAGCTCTTAGCCATATGCTATGTAATACCAAGAGTTCACTCAATTTTGGTTTTAAAAGTCAGCTCTTGTTTCCATCAACCGTCAAATATTGATGTCAGGATGGAAAAGATTGCTATGAAGGCTAAAATACCTTCCTTCTTTGGGGGGCAGTTTGAAACCCAGAGGACAGTGGCCCCAAGCTGAGGAGGTGCCCCCTGGAGTAGGAAGAGAATATATGTGCTACCTAAACATATGCCAGCACCAAGTTCTTGGAAGTGTGGGTGTGTTACAAGTCAAATGTGCTTCATTCCTTTTTGGAATGGAGGTTAACTGTTCATCTAAGGAAGCTGGGCATCTGTTAGCTTTAAAAATAGTAAACCTCTTCCATCATGTTGCTTCGTATTTGATTAAACAAAATTAGGCACAACAGTTTCTAAATTAATTTAATCCCAAAGGATTTGCATTGAGAATGAATTCCAGCTGAGATTAGGGTGGCAGAAATACAAGAAGAAACACACTGTATGAATTCATCCTCAGTAAAGTCATTTGATGGCAGACACATAAAGGGTTAATTGTCTTATGGAGTAGTATCTGGAAGAATCTATGAAGCAAACTCAGCTAGCAGGAAGTTCCTCTTCTCTAGGAATGCTACTGTATCATTCTCCCATGGTATAGTGAACTCCCTAGTATAGTAAATTCCATGGTATAGAATATTCATGATCAAAAGGTGTTTTCTAACCCTCCCTGACAGGCAGAGGGGGCAAATAAGAGGTATAAACAAATTTTTTGTTAGTCAGACTATAGAAAATTTCAATTGTTGATCATAGAGCCATTCCCGCATAAAGAGAACCTTTTCATATCAGAATTGTACCCATGTTGAGCTACCTCTAAATTTTCAAGACATAAATATCTAAAACATAGTAGAAAGGGAAAAATATGTAACTAAGAAACAGTTCACAAAGCATGGACTTTCTTAGAAATTTATGTTTATAATTAAATTATCAAGATCCAATCCAGATGAGGTTTCACTACAGGTTTTATCTACCTCCTAAGTGATTCTAAGATAGCTCTTGTTACTCCTATGGCAGTAGATCACAGGTGCTTCCTTGGACCATGCTGGGAAAACGGAGTGAATTCCTTTCATTATTCTGAAGTTCTTATCTGTTAAACAGACCTATTTAAAGTGTTATACATAAATAAAAATGACTTTTAAGAAGCCTAACTTATTATCAGTTGGGGGCAATAAGCCAAAGTGACTGTAAAAAACTGAAGGGAAAAAAACTCCATTGGAAATGTATGAACATTTGTTGTTAGAATTCTGGAATACCTTTTCATCTTCTGCTCTGCAGGACCTAATGTCACAACATGTCAGGAGCTTTGGCAAAAAGAACTTGCTTCCAGCCACATTGAGGATGATTATATGATTGTACAAATCTTCGGAAAAATAAGTAAAATGGATCTTTCATCACCTGTCTAAAAAAAAAACCTGTATTATATGTCTATATGAGTGAGTATATACCTTGTGTGTCTTTCTGCTTCTGGGATGCCTCACTCAGGATGATCCTTTCCAGTTCCCACCATTTATTTGCAAATTTCATGATTTCCTTGTTTTTCATTGCTGAGTAAATATTCCATTGTGTAGATGTACCACAATTTCTGTATCCATTCTTCAGTAAAGGGGCATCTGGGTTGTTTCAAGCTTCTGGGTATTTCAAATAAAGCTGCTCCAAACATGGTTGAGCAAATGTCCTCATTGTGTACTTGAGCCTTTTTGGATATATGCCTAGGAGTGGTATGGCTGCATCTTGAGGAAGCATTATTCCTAGTTGTCTGAGAATGCGCCAGATTGTTTTACAGAGTGGTTGTACAAGTTTACATACCCACCAGCAGTGGAGGAGGGTATATACTCACTCATATAGACATATAATATAGGATAAAACTACTAAAATCTGTACATCTAATGAAACAAATCCAGAAGGAGGGACTCTGACTAATATGCTCAATCTGCATCCCGAAAGGCAAAGAGGATGGACATCAGAAGAAGAAAACAGGAAACAAGCTATGAATCCGCCACAGAGGGCCTCTGAAAGGCTCTGCCCTGCAGACTATTGAAGCAGATACTGAGACTTATGGCCAACTGTTGGGCAGAATGCATGGAACCTTATGAAAGAAGTAGGAAATAGTAAGATCTGGAGAGGACAGGAACTCCACAAGGAGAGCAACAGAACCAGAAAATTTGAACACAGGGGTCTTCCCAGAGACTCATACTCCAACCAAGTACCATGCATGGAGATAACCTAGAATCCCTGCACAGATGTAGCCCATGGCAGTTCAGTGTCCAAGTGGATTCCATAGTAATGGGAACAGGGACTGCCTCTGACATAATCTGATTTTCCTGCTCTTTGATCACCTTCCCCTGAGGGGGAAGCAGCCTTACCAGGCCACAGAAGATGACAATGCAGCCACTTCTGATGAGATTTGATAGACTAAGATCAGAAGGAAGGAGAGGGGGACCTCCCCTATCAGTGGACTTGGAGAAGGGCATGGGTGAAGAAGAGGGCGGGAAGGTGGGATTAGGAGGGGAGGAGGGAGGGGTTTATTGTGGGGGATACAAAGTGAATAAAGTGAAATTAATAAAAGTTTAAAAAAAACAATAACAAATGATTTTGTATATTATATCCCAGTGTATTCTTCTCACTTTTAGTGTTTTCTTTTATAGTCTTTTCACAATTTGCTACATTGGAATAAATCTTAGATACACAATAACCGAGGCGAGGTGGATCAGAAGTTTAGGGGTCTTGCTGCCAAGACTGAGGAGCTGGAACCCACGAGGTGGGAGGAGAATCCCTGCTCCCTGGTACACAAACATACTGTGGCATACATACATGTGTATGCATGCACACAAAGTAAATAAACATCAAAAAAGAACTTGGACATCAGAAATTAGTTCATAAAAGAAATTCTGAGATTGGTATGAAACAATGCATTGCATTGCCTGCAGCTTTCCAGGAAGGACCTGGCTGAACACAGCACATTTATATAAATGTTCAGTGCTTGCTTAGTTTCTTGATTTTAAGAGATGTTTGTGCTAATTAAGTTATTAAACAGTTTGTGAATTCTTTCTTCCAACTACCAGTCTTTCTCTCAAATAGGTGTAAAATTATTTGCATGTAAATTGCTAAGAAATATTTTACATGAATTTTACCTTCATATTTAACTGCAAGTACTTTGTGATCAATTTCTTCTTTGCCCATTTGAAAACTTCAATTATCATGATTTTCATTTCATAGCTGAAGTTCTAGCACTTTCATTCATAGCACACAGTGCTTTAAAACAGCACCTGTGGCTCAGCTGTACTTCCTTAACACATGGCAGACACTAAATCATTATGTCCAAGTTGCTATTCTGAATGCAAAGCAGTTACTTACCTTTTTAACATTCATCTTTCCTCTGACAGGGTGCTTGGCCAGACCAAAGTTCTCTCTCTGAATTTGTCCTTTTGTTTATCTGTTTATTTATTACCTTATTTAATACTAAAGATTTTGTACAAATTTGTTTCTTTTTCTAGTGATTAATGTAATGAACTGAAAAAAAAAACCTCAGAATTAGTTCCTCACTTGTTTCTAATAAAGTTTTCAAAAATAAACAGGGGAGAAACACATACATTTTGGTACATATTTCAATGTTAGTAGGATTTAATTCTTGTCTGTTTTTTCATGACTTCATAGAAAGAATGTATTATACAGATTTGCAAATGTATTATACAGATTTGCAAAAGGCAAAAATGGTTTGCCTTTCCATGGTTAATTTGTAACATTTGTGTGCTCCCGTTTTAGGGGACATCCTACACCCACTCATTTTGCTAAAGACACTTCTGGGAATAAAGGTGGACTAACCTTGAACTATTTTGCATTCTCTTTCCAATAAACCACATACAAATTATCACAAATAAGAACAACATACACCACTTTTAATTGAGTTATTAAAAAAAACTGGAAAAGTACAGGAAAAAATAAAAATGAAAGGTAAAGAGGACCTATAATGTTTAAATTTTACTATCAATTCTTTCATTGAAAACAATGCATTTAATAATTTCTTATGAACGAAATTATTTTTTTATTTCAAAAGGCTTACTGCACCAATTTTTTTTTTATATTTTTGAAGGAAATATGTACAATAGCCGCCATGAGTACCTTCATTTTTCTTTTCTATTTAATCATTTAAATGAAATTCCCTCCAGTTGAAATCACTTGTCCTTATCTTTGGGGTATACCATAAAAAGCTAAAATGATACGCTCAGGATGCGAGGCTAAGCACTGCACTCAGGGTCAGCCGCTTTCGACCCAGAGAAGAGCATGTCTGATTGCATGCGGGTTGATGCCCCAGGTCCCGCCTCTGAGAAAAAGGTATCGCATGGGTCTGATGCTCTTTGGGTGGATGACACCTAAATGAACATCAGTACAAAGTCCCAATTTATTTCTAATATCAGAGATCAGACCTCTACTCTTGCCTGATGCGTCTAAAACAAAAAGGGGGAACTGTAGAGAGCTGCGGAATGCTGTGCCTTAAAGATGGAGCTGGTTTCCGCCTTCCACCTTCCCGATGGTGAGTGCTCTCTGTCACGAACAATTCCACATTTGGCTAAGGCCGAGGATCTGGCTTGCTTCCATGTATGTGGACCTATCTGCATTGCCCACGTGGCACGCCTGGGTTGGCTACCCAGAGGCTATTTAAGCTGTGGGCTGGCTTTACCCAGGGTCAGATGATTGTTCAAGGTTCCTGAATAAACTGCATTAAAAAAAAAAAAGAAGTTACTCCTGAAAAATAAATAAATAAATAAATACTTACAATGTAGTGATTTTATAAGGATCATTAATATATCATTTCCTAAACTCAGCATATTTTGAAATCTGTAAGTCTTTGACTTCTTCTGGTACTTTATACATGAGTGTGTATACAAATGTGGTACCCTGCTATGCCGTCAACATTTTAAACAGAAGATTTTGTTCCTTTCATTGCCACGTCTGCATCATCCTGGTGAAGATGAGTCAGCAGCCTGGAGCAATGCACTCTGGAGTCATTGGGTATGTGCTCACTGACTTAACTTTCAGATAAGGGGAAAATCTGTTTTCCAAGTGTGTGTGTGTGTGTGTGTGTGTGTACATGTGTGCACACATGTGCAGGTGCATGCATGTGTGCCCTTTTTAATGCACCATGATATTACTCTCCTCATATTTTTCACATCAATCTAGTTATTCATCTCTAGTATTGTTCTCAAAGAGTCTGGGATTGTTTTCTAGAAGTTTATTTTTGCAATCTCTAAGATTTTTTCAACACAGAAAGAAAAATGTCTTTAGTCCTGCTTTGCTTAACAAGTAAACAATCATTTTGATTTTTTTCATAGGAACAAGTGCATTGTTCTTTGTGCAAAACTTCATCAGATAAGCAGAGCTTTCCTTTTTAGAGATGAAATACTGCATTAGCAATAAAACAATACAACTTTAGTCTGAGATGCATTTCATAACTTCATTTTCAATTGTATTATGGTAATACCTCAGAGCAGATGTTGCTGCTCAGGAGCTGTTTACTATGAACTGCTGGAGGAAATACCGAGGAGGGTTTCAAAACAAGCAACAACATGACAGGGATGAGGAGATGCATCCATCCTGGCTACTTTAAATGATGGCCTCCTTGGGAACAGCCATTTGGTTTATCTGTTGGAAGATCTTCTTATTCTTCCTTTAAATCCAACTATGATTCATTGTAACCCCACAGGAGTTGTATGTGATTTTTATTCTTTGAAAAACTGTGGGGATGATGACATCAGGGTCTGAGCATCTCACAAATAATTACACACATTTGGCAAAAACAATTTTCACTTACTTTAGTGTTAAGAAGGAAAGATAGCTTAGGGCACATGTAATGACCTTCCCATCTGTTGGCTCTTTTATACTATATAATTGGATAAAAAGATTTAGACTCTTGAACTCTGTGACTAATATCCTATTATATAGGTCCTAAGCCTGTACTTGTTTCTTAAACAAAGTGTCAAGCTTTCTTAGTTAAGTCCACACTGGTGTGAAATCAATGCATAGATAGCCTGATGATTTTATTCATAAAGACTGTACATGTGTTCATGTTTTGAAATATTTTTACTAAGACTTTACAAATGTCACTTATATTTATTTATATAATGGTAACTAGAGATAAAGTCTTACCTTATTTGTGTGTGTGTGTGTGTGTGTGTTTTGCCAAAGAATAGCCACATGGTAAGGCAACATAATAATCGAGGAAAGGAAAAAATTAGAAATTTTATGTTCTTGTTCTGTCATGTTGAAATATTACTTCCAAGAAAACAACAATTTAGGGAGAAAAAACAGGAAACTATAATTAGACAAACACCAAAAAAGAAAAAAAAATAAAACAAGCAAGCAGTGTCAATATTTACAAAGTGGAGAACGGATTATAGTAAGAAGCAATAGATTTTTTTTTATGGTGTCATGACAAGGTACCCATAGATGGTGACACAAAACAATTGTTATGTCGTACAGATACTTCACAAATGCTACCTTTATTATAAAATCAAGGTTAATATAGAGGCATTTTAATCCAGCAACATGGCTCTTCTGCCAAGGGATCTTATCCAAGGACTTTCTAGTTCTATATGAGCTAGCTGAAATGCAGACATGCTCTGTATTACAGTATGATTTGGCTGGAATACAGACATGCCTTTAGTACACATGTTTAATTCCAAAGAGTGAAGGTAAGTTTAGCTTTTAGAAGGAAGAAGAAGTATTGAAAATGATGTGCACTTGAGAAACAGACGAAGTAAAGAATCTGAGAAATATTTCACAAAATATGTCAGAGATAAGATATGCCCAACTCTCATGAGAAAAGGATATGAAAGATAGTCTAATTAAGAGCAACACAGGGAGAGAAAGATTTTTTTAAAGCAAGAATTGATTACCAGGACAATTTTTACAAAGAGAGGTTGCACAGAGAACAAGCTAGACACAGGTGAAGACAGGATGATCCAGTGAAAGTGAAGGAGTTGGACTATTAAAACATATTTCAAGAATTAGGTTGAGACTAGGCAGAGCAATTCAACCAGAAGCCAAAAGAATCAGCCACCTTAGAGAGGAGTTTAGGTGAGAACAGCAGAGTGGAAACAGCCAGTGAGAGTACAGAGATAGTTGGAAAGGAAGGCTTGAGAACAGCTCTCATCTCATCCACCCATTTGAGAAAATCAAAATAACTCTTACAGTTTAATTTTGAAATTAATGTAGCTAATAAGTATCATCTGCCATCTGATAAATACTGACCCAAAACCACAGCACTCTTTCTTTCACTTCCCTGTCAAAAATGTTGAATTCAGTCCATATAAAATAAGTCATAATCATCAAAAATGCTAAGCACTTCTATAAGTGTTTCTCCAACATTCAATATTCCTGTTGAGAATTCTACGTTTAGCTCTGTACCCCATTTTTAATTGGATTATTTGATTTGTTAGTATCTAATTTCTTGAGTTCTTTATATATTCTGGATATTATCCCTCTGTTAGAAGTAGTGTTAGTGAAGATCTTTTACCAGTTTGTAGGCTGTCATTCTGTTCTGTTGACCGTGTCTTTTACTTTACAGAAACTTTTCAGTTCCATGAGGTCACATTTCTTTTTATTTATTTATTTTTATTAATTACATTTTATTCACTTAGTATCCCAGCTGTAGCCTCCTCTCTCAATCCCTCCTAATCCCACTCTACCTCCTTAAACTCCCCCCATGCCCTTCCCCAAGTCCACTCCTACCCTAGCCTATCACTTCTCATCAGGACTGGCTGCATTCGTCTTTCTCTGTGGCCTGGCAAGACTGTGCCCTCATCAGGGGGAGGTGATCAAAGAACCAGCCACTGAGTTCAAGTCAGAGACAGTTCCTGTGCCTCCTAATTATGGAAAACCACTTGGACACTGAGCTGCCATGGGCTATATCTGTGCAGGGATTCTAGGTTATCTCCATGCATGGTCCTTGGTTGGAGTATCAGTTTCAGAAAAGACCCCTGGGCCCAGATTTCTTGGTTCTGTTGCTCTCCTTGGGGAGCTCCTGTCCCCTCCAGGTCTTTCTACCTCCCCCTTCTTTCATTAGATTCCCTGCACTCTGCCCAAAGTTTGGCTATGAGCCTCAGCATCTGCTTTGATACATTGCTGGGTAGATTCTTTCAGAGGCCCTCTGTGGTAGGCTCCTATCCTGTTTCCTGTTTTCTCCCTCTTCTGATGTCCATCCTGTTTGCCTTTCTGAGTGAGGATTGATCATCTTACCCAGGGTCCTCTTTCTTGCTTAGCTTCTTTAGGTGTACACATTTAGTGTATCTGGTTTTATGTTGAGGTCTTTGAATCATGTGGACTTTTAGGTTCATGCAGAATGATAAATATGGATCTATTTGCATTTCTCTGCATGTAGAAATCTAGTTAGACCAGCACCATTTGTTGAAAATGCTAGTTTTTTTCCATTGTATGGTCTTGGCTTGTTGGTCAAAAACAAGTGTCTGTAGTGTGTGGATTTATTTCTGGGTCTTTAATTTTATTTCATTGATCTACCAATCTGTTTCTATGCTAGCAACATGCAGGGGTTTTTATTATAAATATTACTGTTTCTCTGTAGTACAGCTTGAAATCAGGGATGGAGATACCTGTAGACACTTAAAGAAATACCCAACCATCCTTAATCATCAAGGAAATGCAAATCAAAAGGACTCTGAGATTCCATCTTACGACCATCAGAATGGCTATGATCAAAAACTTGAGGATGTGGAGAAAGAAAAACACTACTCCATTGCTGGTGGGAGTACAAACTTATACAACCACTCTGGAAATAAATCTGGTGCTTTCTCAGAAAATTGGGAATGGTGCTACCACAAGACTCAGTACCCAAAAGATGTTCCACCATAGAAGGACATTTGCTCACCTATGTTCTAGCAGCTTTCTTTGTAATAGCCAGAATCTAGAAACAAACTAGATAGAAGTTCCTCAACCAAAGAATGGACAAAGAAATTATGATATTTTTACACAATGGACTACTACCCAACTATTAAAAACAAGAAAATCATGACATTTCAAGCAAATGGATGGAACTGGAAAAGATCATCCTGAGTGAGGTATCCCAGAACCAGAAAGACACACATGGCATATATTCAATTAAAATGGGCATTAGCCATATAATACAGGATAAACCTACTAAAATCCACAGACCTAAAGAAGCTAAATAAAAAGGAGGATCCTAGGGATGATGCTTAATTCTTATTCAGAAGGGCAAATGGAATAGACACCAGAAGCTGTTGAAGAGAGGAAACAGCACAACTTGACAGGAGTCTACCATACATGTCCTCTGAAATCTCTACCTAGTGGGGGACTGAAGCAGATGCTGAGACTCATAACCAAACTTTGGGCAGATTGCAGGGATTTTTGTGGAAAACTGATGTGATAGAAGTGCCCAGAGGGGTCAGCAGCTCCAAAAGGGGACCAACAAATCCAACAAATCTTGGCCCAGGTGGGTCTGTAGAGATGGATGTACCAATCAACGACCATGTATGGAGAGAACCTGGATGCCCTGCTCAGATGTAGCCTATGGGCAACTCAGTCTCCATGTGGTTCCCTAGTAAGGGGGGGAGGGGCTGTCTCTGACATGGACTCGGTTTTCTGCTCTTTAATCACTTCCCCCTGGTGGGGTGGCCTTACCAGCCACAGAAGAAGAGGATCAGGCAGTCCTGATGAGACTTGATAGACTAGAGTGAGATGGTAGGGAGGGAGGGTTCCCCTTCCAATGGACTAGGGGAGGGGAAAGGGGAAAGAGGGAGATAATTGAGATATAAAGTGAATAATTTATTAAAAAATAATTAAAAATAAACTTAAAATGCATAGCACATAAAAGAAAGAATAGCAAATTTTTGGATTTAAAAAAAAATTAAATGATGGCAATAAATGCAATATTCCACACAGCCCTTGTTATGTTGGTTTGTTTTTGACAACTTAAATACAAACTAGCCACTAATAAAGAGAGACTCTCAATTGAGGAATGGCCTGCATCATATTCATTTGTGGGCATGTTTGTGAGACATTTTTTTTTCTTGACTAAACATTGATTTTGGAGGGACCATTTGGCTGAGAGCAGTGTCACCACTGGGCAGATGATTACGGATGTAGAAGAAAGCAAGATTTACACATGTGTACATAGCTACAAGTAATTAATGACCACTGAAAGAAGACTTAGTCTTCCTCAATGATGAACACCGTAATTGCTTATCCAATGCTAGGACTAAGTTGTTATTCCTTACAAAATATATAAATGAGCAATACTAAATGGACCTAGAAGACTGCATTTATGTTTATTCATTTATATGTAAATTTGTATTTAAAGGAAAAGAGGCTTGAATTTCAGAAGAAGTTTGGGGAAATGTGAACACAGGAAGAAAAAGACAGGAAATAAAGAGCAAAAATGATCTGATTATAGTACATACATATAAAATTAAAAAAATTATTCTAAATAAGGTATGGAAAGAAAGCCAATAATTCATATTTCTATGTGGTCTTCATTTGGGTTTCTGCTTCAATGTTCCTTTTTTGAGCGCCTTCCCTTGGTTCCCTTGATGATAGACTTGAACTGTAAAATGTAATAAACACTTTATTTCCCTAGTTGCTTTTTGTCATGGTGCTTTATTGCAGTAAAAAGAATAAATAAAAGCAGCATGTGTTCAGAGAAAATTATGTATTAGGTCTACAAGTAATTTCCTTTCAAATGATTCTGAAAATTTGTATGTATGTACATGAATATAGAGAAAATGAAAATGTAATAGACCAAAATATTAACATATTGAAATGTTGGAAGTTTAAAAGTATTTAATCTAGGGATATTTAAAGATATTTAAGAAATCCAGTATTTTTTTTTACTAGGTTCAAGTTATTTTAAAACTATACAAACTATTCACTATTCAAGTTTTATTTCTTATACTCTTTGGTGTACCTGAACTCTAATTACTATTGTCTTTGTAACTGGCAACCCAATAATCAACACCTTGTCAACAACCTATGTGTGAGCTGAAGTCACAGGGCACCTCAGCACACTAACACAGGTAAAAGAAAAAGTCAGGGAGAACTAAAACCAGTATCTCTTAACCTGGCTCAGAGGGTGCTGGATATAAATGAGTGCTGATTTCCACAAACTTTTGGAGGCTTACATCTCTGGTGTCATGATGGGAAACTGCTGGGACTGTAGTCTTGCAAACCCCCTACAATATTTGCTTTACTTTGAGGATTCTCACCGTTTTATTTCCATAAGAAATAAGAAGTCAGGGACAAGGCAAGGCTGCCCACTCTCTCCATATCTCTTCAACATAGTTCTGGAAGTCCTTGCTAGAGCAATAAGACAACTAAAGGAGACCAAGGGGATACAAATCGGAAAGGAAGAAGTCAAAGTATCACTATTTGCAGATGATATGATAGTGTACCTGAGTGACCAAAAACTCAACCAGGGAACTCATAGAGCTGATAAACACCTTCAGCAAAGTGGCAAGATACAAAATTAACTCAAAAAAATCAGTAGCCCTCCTGTATACAAAAGACAAAAGGGCTGAGAAAGAAATTAGGGAAACAACACCCTTCACAATAGCCACAAATGACATAAAGTACCTTGGTGTAACCCTAACCAAGCAAGTCAAAGACTTGTATGAAAAAAATTTCAAGTCTCTGAAGAAAGAATTAGAAGAAGATATCAGAAAATGGAAAGATCTCCCATGCTCATGGCTTGGCAGGATTAACATAGTAAAAATGGCTATCTTAACAAAAGCAATCTACAGATTCAATGCAATTCCCATCAAATTACCAACAGAATTCTTTACAGACCTTGAAAGAAAAATTCTCAACATCATATGGAATAACAAGAAACCCAGAATTCCTAAAACAATCCTCTACAATAAAAGATCTTCTGGAGGTATCTCCATCCCTGATCTCAAGCTGTACTACAGAGCAACAGTAAAAAAAATCAAAACAAAACAAAACAAAGAAACAAAAAATACTTCATGGTACTGGCATAGAAACAGACTGGTGGATCAATGGAACGGAATAGAAGACCCAGAAATAAACCCACATACTGATGGACACTTGGTCTTTGACAAAGATGCCAAAACCATACAATGGAAAAAAGATAGCATCTTCAACAAATGGTGCTGGTCTAACTGGATGTCTACACGTAGAAAAATGTAAATAGATCCATTCTTATTATCCTGCACAAAACTAAAGTCCAAGTGGATCAAAGACCTCAACATAAAACCAGACACATTAAATCGGTTAGAAGAAAAAGTGAGGAAGGCCCTAGAACTCATTGGTACAGGAGACAACTTCCTGAACAGAACACCAACAGCACAGGCTCTAAGAGCAACAATCAATAAATGGGACCTCATGAAACTGAAAAGCTTCTGTAAAGCAAAGGACACTGTCCTCAAAACAAAACAACTGCCTACAGATTGGGAAAGAATCTTCACCAAACCTCTATCTGATATAGGGCTGATATTTAGTATATATAAAGAACTAAAGAATTTGGAAAGCAACAAATCAAGTAATCTAATTAAAAAATGGGGAACAGAGCTAAACAGAGAATTCTCAATAGAGGAATATCACATAGCAGAGAAACAAAGAAATGCTCAACCTCACTAGCCATTAGGGAAATGCAAATCAAAACAACCTAAGATTTCACCTTACACCCATGAGAATGGCCAAGATCAAAAACTCAAGTGACAACACATGCTGGAGAGGTTGTGGAGAAAGGGGAACCCTCCTCCACTGCTGGTGGGAATGTAAACTGTTACAACCACTTTGGAAATCAATCTGGCCCTTTCTCAGACAACAAGGAATAGTGCTTCCTCAAGATCCAGCTTTACCACTCCTAGACATATATCCAAAAGAGGCTCAAGTACACAATGAGGACTTTTGCTCAACCATGTTTGTAGCAGCTTTATTTGTAATAGCCAGAAGCTGGAAACAACCCAGATGCCCCTCAACTGAAAAATGGAGGCAGAAATTGTGGTACATCTACAAAATGGTATACTACTCAGCAATGAAAAACAAGGAAATCATGAAATTTGCAGGTAAATGGTGGGACCTGGAAAGGATCATCCTGAGTTAGCTATCCCAGAAGCAGAAAGACACACACAGTATATACTCATTCATATAGACATATAATATAGGATAAACCTACTAAAATCTGTGCACCTAAAGAAACTAATCAAGAGGTAGGACTCTGACTAAAATGTTCAATCCCCACTCCAAAAGGCAAAGAGTATGGACACCCGAAGGAGAAAACAGGAAACAAGTTAGGAGCCTCCCACAGAAGGCCTCTGAAATGCCCTGTAGACTATCAAAGCAGATGTTGAGACCTATGGCCAAACTTTGGTCAGAATGCAGGGAATCTTATGAAAGAAGTGGGAAATAATAGTAAGAGCTGGAGAGGAGAGGTCCACAAGGAGAGCAACAGAACCAAAAAATTTGAGCACAGGGGTCTTTCCTGAGACTCATACTCCAACCAAGTACCATGCATGGAGATAACCTAGAACCCCTGCACAGATGTAGCCCATGGCAGTTCAGTGTCCAAGTGGGTTACATAGTAATGGGAACAGGGACTGCTTCTGACATGAACTGAGTGGCCTGCTCTTTGATCACCTCCCCCTGAGCGGGGAGCAGCCTTACCAGGCCACAGAGGAAGACAATGTAGCCACTCTTAATGAGAGCTAACAGACTAGTATCAGAAGGAAGAAAAAGAAACCCTCCCCTACCAGTGGACCTTTGGAGGGGAGTGTGTGGAGAAGGGGGAGGAAAGGAGGGATTGGGAGGGGATTTGGAGAGGAGGAGGAAGGGAACTAGAGGGGTGATACAAAGTAAACAAAGTATAATTAAAAATAAAAAAAAAGAAATAAGAAGTAGAAAAAGGTTCCACCATGTCTAACAGTTGTAAAAGAAAAGTAATAATTTCATTGTGAAATATGGCTAGAGTATCTTCCTTTAAAAAATAAGAGTATGTTTTCTTGAAGAAAGAGAGAGAGAGATTATCAGAGATTTATTCCACCAGAGGGAAGAAGAAACTTCCACTACATTCTAGGGTATGTTTGCTGTTGAGTTTGGTTTGTTTTGTTTTTCTATTTTTATTTTTAAAATTAATTACAGTTTATTCACTTTGTATCCCAGCTGTAGCCTCCTCCTCCTCTCCCAAACTCTCCTTCCCTTTCTTATCTTCTCGCATGCCCCTCTCCAAGTCTACTGATAGGGACTTGTTCTTCTTCCCTCTGACCTTAGCCTATCAGTTTTCATCTGGACTGCCTGCATTGTCTTCCTGGTAAGGCAGCTCCCCCATCAGGAAGAGGTCATCAAAGAGCCAGCAACTGAGTTCAAGTCAGAGACATTCCCTGTTCCCCTTACTAGAGTACCCACTTAGACACTGAGCTGCCATGGGCTACATCTGTGCAGGGGTTCTAGGTTATCTCCATGCGTGGTCCTTGGTTGGAGTATCAGTGTCAGGAAAGACCCCTGGGCCCAGATTTCTTGGTTTTTTTGCTCTCCTAGTGGACGTCCTGCTCCCTCCAGGTCTTTCTATCTCCCTCTTCTTTTTGAGATTCCCTGCATTCTTCTGCCCAAAGTTTGGCTATGAGACTCAGCATCTGCTTTGATAAACTGCTGAGTAGAGTCTTTCTAAGACCCTGTGTGGTAGGCTCCTGTCCTGTGTCCTGTTTTCTCCCTCTTCTGATGTCTATCCCGTTTGCTTTTCTGAATGAAGATTGATCATCTTACCCATGGTACTCATTCTGCCTTAGTTTCTTTAAGTATATAAATTTGAGTATGTTGATCCTATATTTTATGTCTAAAAACCATTTATAAGTGAGGATATACCATGTGTGTCTTCCTGCTTCTGGGATACCTCACTCAGGATGATCTTTTCTGGGGTCCCACCTTTTGCCAGCAAATTTCATGATTTTCTTGTTTTTAATTGCTGAATAGTATTCCATTGTGTAAATGTACCTCAATATCTGTATCCAGTCCTCAGTTGAGAGGCATCTGGTTTGTTTCCAGGTTCCGGCTATTATGAATAATGCTGCTACGAACATGGTTGAACAAATGTCCCTGTTGTGTACTTGAGCATATTTTGGATATATGCCTAGGAGTAGTATAGCTAGATCTTGAGGTAATTGTCTGAGATAGCACCAGATTGATTTCCAACGTGGTTGTACAAGTTTACATTCCCACCAGCAATGGAAGAGGGTTCCCCTTTCTCCACATCCTCTTCAGCTTGTATTGTCACTTGAATTTTTGATCTTAGCCATTCTGATGGGTGTAAGGTGAAATCTCAGAGTCTTTTTTATTTGCATTTCCCTGATAACAAAAAGCCTACATACACATGGAAAACAAACAACTCTTTACTCAAAGACAGCTTGGTTAGGGAAGAAATAAGAAAAAGAAATTAGGGACTTCCTAAAATTCAATGAAAGTGAAGGCACAACTTACCCAAAATTATGGGATACAATGAAAGCAGTGCTAAGAGGAAATTTTGTTCATAGTACTAAGTGCCTCCAGAAAGAGGTTGGAGACATCTCATACAAGCAATATAAAGGCACACCAAAAGCCCTAGAGGGAAAAAAGGGATCAGACATACCAAGAGGAATAGATGGCTAGAAATAATCAAACCCAGAGTTGAAATCAATGAATTAGAAACAAAGAAAACAATTCAAAGAATCAATGAGAGCAAAAGCTGGTTCTTTGAGAAAATCAACAAGATAGACAAACCTTTAACAAAACTAACTAAAAAATAGAGAGAAACTATCCAATTCAGCAAAATCAGAAATGAATGGGGGACATAACAACAGACACTCAGGAAATCCAACAATCATTAGGTCTTACTAAGAAAATCTATATGCCACAAAATTTGAACATCTAAATTAATTTTTTTATCTTTTTTATTTTTAAATAATTTTATACATTCACTTGTATCCCAGCTGTAGCCCTCTCCCTCTTTCCCTCCCTCATCTCCCTCCCAATCCTCCCCTCCCTCCCTCATCTCCTCCCTGTCCCCTTCTGAATCCACTGAGAAGGGGTGTCCTCCTCTCCTTCTGTCTGGCCCTAGCTTATCAGGTATCTTCAGGATAGTTGCAATGTCCTTATCTGTGGCCTAATAAGCCTGCTCCTCCCTCAGTGGGGAGGAAAATCTCATGAGTTCATGTCAGAAACAATTCCTGTACTCCTTATTAGGGAACCCACTTGGATACTGAGCTACCATGGGCTATGTCTGAGCAGGGGTTGTAGATTTTATCCATGCATGGTCCTTGGTTGGATAAACAGTCTCATAGAAGACCCCTGTGCTCAGATATATTTGGACCTTGTGGGGCTCCCTGTCCCCTATAAGTTATACTAATTCCTCCTTCCTTCATATGATGCTCTACACTCTGCCGAAGTTTTGGTTATGGGTCTCAGCATCTGCTTTGATACACTGCTAGGTAGAGTCTTTCAGGTGCCTTCTGTGCCTTCAGGTGCCTGCTGTCCTGTTACTTGTTTTCTCCTATTTCCAATGTCCATCCACTTTGTCTTTCTAGATGAGAATTGATCATCTTACCACTGGACCTCTTTCTTGTTTATCTTCACTAGGTGTACATATTTTAGCATGTTTATCTTATCTATATAAAGTCTATATAAGTGAGGATATACCATGTGTGTCTTTCTGTTTTTAGAATACCTCACTCAGGATGATTTTTTCTAGATCTCACCATTTGCCTGCAAAATTCATGATTTCCTTGTTTTTAATTGCTGAGTAGTATTCCATTGTATAAAAGTACCACAATTTCTGTATCCATTCCTCCATTGAGGGACATCTGGGTTGTTTCCAGGTTCTGGCTATAACGAATAAACCTGCTACAAACATGGTTGAGCAAATGACCTTGTTGTGTACTTGAACATCTTTTGGATATATGCCTAGGAGTTGTATAGCTGGATCTGGTAGCACTATTCCTAATTGTCTGAGAAAGCGCCAGATTGATTTCCAAAGTAGTTGTACCAGTTTACATTCCCACCAGCAATGGAGGAGGGTTCAGCTTTCTCCACAGCCTCTCCAGCATGAGAGAGTTTTTTATCTTAACCATTCTCATGGGTGTAAGGTGGAATCTCAGGGTCATTTTTATTTGCATCTTTCTGATGGCTAAGGATGTTGAACATCTCCTTATGTGTTTCTCTGCCATTCTATATTCCTCTAGAGAGAATTATCTGTTTAGCTCCATACCCCATTTTTTAATTGGGTTACTTGAATTATTGCCTTTTAACTTCTTTAGTTCTTTATATATTCCAGATATCAGCCCTCTGTCAGATGTTGGGTTGGTGAAGATCCTTTTCCAATCTGTAGGCTGCCGTTTTGTTCTAACGACAGTGTCTTTTGCTTTACAGAAGCTTTTCAGTTTCATGAGGTCCCACTTATTGTTGCTCTTAGGGCCTGTGCTGATGGTGTTCTGTTTAGAAAGTTGTCTCCTGTGCCAATGAGTTCTAGGGTCTTCCCCACTTTTTCTTCTAGCCGACTTAATGTGTCTGTTTTTATGTTGAGGTCTTTGATCCCCTTGAACTTTAGTTTTGTGCAGGGTGATAAATATGGATCTATTTTCATTTTTCTGCATGTAGACATACAGTTGGACCAGCACCATTTGTTGAAGATGCTGTCTTTTTTCCATTGAATGGTTTTGGCTTCATTGTCAAAAAACAAGTATTCATAGGTGTGTAGGTTTATTTCTGGATCTTCTATTCAGTTCCATTGATCCTCCTTTCTGTTTCTATGCCAGTACCAAGCAGTTTTTATTACTTTTGCTCTGTAGTACAACTTGAAATCAGGGATAGAAATACCTCCAGAAAAATATCCCAGATGCCCCTCAACTGAATAATGGATGCAGAAAATGTGGTATATCTACACAATGGAATATTACTCAGCAATGAAAAATAAGGAAATCATGAAATTTGCAGGTAAATGGTGGGATCTGGAAAGGATCATCCTGAGTGAGTTGTCCCAGAGGCAAAAAGACACACATGGTATATACTCACTCATATAGACATACAACATAGGACAAACCCACTAAAACCTGTGCATCTAAAGAAACTAAGCAAGAGAGAGGACCCTAACTAAAATGTCCAATCCCCATCCGGAAAGGCAAAGAGGATGGACATAAGAAGAAGAAGAAAACAAGAAACAACCTAGGAACCTACCACAGAGGGCCTCTGAAAGCCTCTGCCCTTCAGACTATCAAAGCAGATGCTGAGCCTGATGGGCAACTGTTGGGCAGAGTGAATGGAATTTTAGGTAAGAACTGGGAAATAGTAAGAGCTGGAGAGGACAGGGTCTCCACAAGGAGAGCAACAGAACAAGAAGATTTGAACACAGGGAACTTCCCAGAGACTCATACTCCAACCAAGGACTATTCATAGAGATAACCCAGAACCCCTGCACAGATGTAGCCCAGGCCAGTTCAGAGTCCAATTGGGTTACATAGTAATGTGAAGAGGGACTGCCTCTGACATAATCTGATTGGCCTGCTCTTTGATCACCTCCCCCTGGGGGAGAGCAGCCTTACCAGGCCATAGTAGAGGACAATGCAGCCACTTTTGATGTGAACTGATAGACTAAGATCAGAAAGGAGAGGAGAACTTCCCCTATCAGTGGACTTGGGGAGTGGCATGCATGCAGAGGGAGGAGGGAGGGTGGGATTGGGAGGGGAGGAGGGAGGGGCTTATGGGGGGATGCAGAATGAATAAAGTGTAATTGATGAAAAATTAAAAAAAATAAAGAAATAAATAGCAAAAAAAAAAAAAAAAAAAAAGAAAGAAATACCTCCAGAAGATCTGTTGTTGTACAGGATAATTTTGGAAATTCTGGGTTTTTGTTTCTCCATATGAAGTTGGGAATTTTTCTTTCAATATCTGTAAAAAATTGTGTTAGTATTTTGATGGGAATTGTGTTGAATCTGTAGATGGCTTTTGGAAGGATGGCCATTTTCACTATGTAAATCTTACCGATCCATGACCATGGGAGATCTTTCCATCTTCTGATGTCTTCTTCGATTTCTTTCTTCGAGACTTGAAGTTTTTTTCAAACAGGTCTTTCACTTGCTTGGTTAGAGTCACCCCAATGTAGTTTATGTTATTAGTGGCTATTGTGGAGGGTGTTGTTTCCCTGATTTCTTTCTCAGCCCTTTTGTCTTTTCTATACAGGAGGGCTTCTGATTTTTTTTTAATTTTATTTTTTCTTATCAGTTACATTTTATTAACTCTGTATCCCAGCCGTGTCCCGATCCCTCATTCCCTCCCAGCCCCTCCCTCCCTCCCTCATCTCCACCATGCCCCTTTCCAAGTCCACTGATGGGGGGGACCTCCTCCCCATTCATCTGATCCTGTTTTATCAGGTATCTTCAGGACTGGCTGCAAAGCCCTCCTCTGTGGCCAAACAGGACTGCTCCTCACTTGGGGGGTGGGGAGACCAAAGAGCCAGTCATTGAGTTCCTGTTAGAAATAGTCCTTGTTCCCCTCACTTTGGGAAACCAATTGGTTACTGAGCTACCACAGGCTACATCTGAGCAGAGGTTCTAGGTTATATCCATACATGGTCCTTGGTTGAATGTCAGTCTTAGAAAAGACCTTCTGCCCAGATATATTTGGTCCTGTGGCGCTCCTATCCTTTCTGTATCAGACTAATCCCAATCTTTCTTATGATTTCCTGTACTCTGCCAAAGGTTTGGTCATGAGTCTTTGTTTTGAAAACACTGCTAGTTAGAGTCTTTCAGATGCGCTCAGTAGACTCCTGTCATACATTCAATGCACATCCCATCTGTCTTTCTAAACGAGGATTGATCATCTTACCCCATGTCCGCTCTCTTGATTATCTTTTTTAGGTGTATAGATTTCCTTATGTTTATCATATCTTATAGGTCTATATAAGTGAGTATATACCGTGTTTGTCTTTCTCCTTCTGGGATATTTCACTCAGAATGATCTTTTCTAGATCCCATCATTTGCCTGCAAATTTCATGATTTCCTCCTTTTTGATTGCTGAGTAGTATTCCATTGTGTAAAAATACCACAATTTCTGTACCCATTCCTCCGTTGATGGACATCTGGGTTGTTTCTAGGTTCTGGCTATTACAAATAAAGCTGCTATAAACATGGTTGAGCAAGTATCCCTTTTGTGTACTTGAGCAAACTTTGGGTATATACCTAGCAGTGGTATAGCTGGGTCTTGAGGAAGCACTATTCCCAATTGTCTGAGAAAGCGCCAGATAGCTTTCCAGAGTGGTTGTACCAGTTTACATTCCCACCAGCAGTGGAGGAGGGTTCCCCTTTCTCCACAACCTCTCCAGCATGTGTTGTCGCTTGAGTTTTTCATCTTGGCCATTCTGATGGGTGTAAGGTGATATCTCAGGGTCGTTTTGATATGCATTTCCCTGATGGCTAATGAGGATAAGCATTTCTTTAAGTGTTTCTCTGCCATTCGATATTCCTCTGTCGAGAATTCTCTGTTTAGCTCTGTTCCCCATTTTTTAATTGGATTACTTGGTTTGCTGCTTTTCAGCTTCTTTAGTTCTTTGTATATACTGGATATTAGTCCTCTGTCAGATAAAGGGTTAGTGAAGATTCTTTCCCAATCTGTAGGCAGTCGTTTTGTTTTGATGACTGTGTCCTTTGCTTTACAGAAGCTTTTCAGTTTCATGAGGTCCCATTTATTGATTGTTGCTCTTAGAGCCTGTGCTGTTGTTGTTCTGTTCAGGAAGTTATCTCCTGTGCCAATGAGTTCTAGGCTGTTCCCCACTTTTTTTTCCAATTGATTTAGAGTTTCTGGTTTTATGTTGAGGTCCTTGATCCACTTTGACTTTAGTTTTGTGCAGGGTGATAAATATGGATCTATTTTCATTTTTCTGCACGTAGACATCCAGTTGGTCCAGCACCATTTGTTGAAGATGCTGTCTTTTTTCCATTGAATGGATTTGGCTTCTTTGTCAAATATCGAGTATTCATAGATGTGTGGGTTTATTTCTGGGTCTTCTATGCGGCTCCATTGATCCTCCTTTCTGTTTCTATGCCAATACCATGCAGTTTTTATTACTGTTGACCTGTAGTACAGCTTGAGATCAGGGATGGAGATACTTCCAGATGATTTGTTGTTGTACAGGATCATTTTGGAGATTCTGGGTTTTTTGTTTCTCCATATGAGGCTGAGAATCTTTTTTTCAAGGTCTGTGGAGAATTGAGTTGGTATTTTGATGGGAATTGCATTGAATCTGTAGATTGCTGATTTTTTTTTTTTTAGTTAATTTTGTATCCAGCCACTTTGCTAAAGGTGTTTATCAGCCTAGGGAATTCTCTGGTTGAGTTTTTGGGGTCACTCAGGTATACTATCATATCATCTGCAAATAGTGAAACTTTGACTTCTTCCTTTCTGATTTGCATTCCCTTGATCTCCCTTACTTGTCTTATTGCTCTAGCTAGGACTTCAAGTATTATGTTGAAGAGATATGGAGACAATGGACAGCCTTGCCTTGTCCCTGATTTCAGTGGGATTGTTTTAAGTTTCTCTCCATTGAGTTTGATATTGGCTAAGGCTTGCTGTATATTGCCTTTACTATGTTTATCTATGTTCCTTGTATGCCTGATCTCTCCAAGCCTCTAAACATGAATGGGTGTTGGATTTTGTCGAATGCTTTTTTTTTTTTTGGCATCTAGGGAGATGACCATGTGGTTTTTCTCCTTCAGTTTGTTTATATGGTGGATTACATTGATGAATTTCCATATATTGAACCACCCTTGCATGCCTGGGATGAAGCCTACTTGGTCATGGTGGATGATATATTTTATGAAACATCTAAATTAAATGGATCATTTTCTTGATAGATTCCATTTACCACAATTTAATCAAGAGCAGGTATGATCTATAAGAAAAGAGGGTTCCTTACTGCTGGAGGGAAGAACATTATAAAAATGGAAACTACCTTGTTCTTGACAACCAGCAGCACAACAGCAGAACATGCATAGAACTGTGAATTTTGTTTATTTATTTTTTATTTATTACAGTTTATTCACTTTGTACCCCAGCTGTAGCCCACTCCCTCATCCCCTCCCAATTAAGATGGTCTTCAGGAATGGGCTCAGGCTGACAGTAGTAAAGAAAAGACAGGACACTCCAACACCTGGACTAAACACTGAAATCATGGAGAGTGAAACTGTGAAAGGAGGTGTTGTGAAACAAAGGCTTCCTAGAAACACTCAGGTAAATACACATATAGAGAAAAGGAGCCCTCCCAAGGAATGCAGAATAGAAAAATATATTCTAGTGCTGATGAAATCAAAGGTCTAAAAGGAAGCTTCTCACCTTTGAAGAACAAGGATAACCTGGAAAATTGGACTCCATGCCACTGGAATGGACCATAGAGAAACTGCCTCTCCAGTCCCTAGACCTCTGCCTCCTAAAACAGATCTCCTGTTCACTCTTGGCGATATCATCTCTGGTTCCTACAGTCTTTCCTCCCACTTTCCTGTGGGATTCCTAGATCTCCAAGGGGGATGGCCCTGGTTCTCTGTACCTGCTCCCTTCTCCTGCCAGAGAATGTCTCTCTGATAGTGACAGGACACAGAAGTCATCTATGAGCATAGAAAACTATCATTAGGAATAATTTCATTCATTTTTTTGTGTGCAGGTAGTGTTTAGATTCATCCTAGGTCTCTGGGCTATCTAGTCTCTGGTTTCTGGCCAGCGATGTTAGAGACAGACTTCCTCTTGTGGAGTGGGCCTCAAGTTAAATCAAACATTGGCTAGTCATGCTTACAAGTTCTGTGCCACTATTGACCTAGCATGTCTTGTGGGCAGGACACATTATAGGTGGAGGGTTTGGGGGTTGGATTGATACCAAATTTTCACTTTCCATAGCCTACAGAGTACCTTCTCATACCAAAAAGACAAGAACGTAGGAGAGAAGGCTCCAAGCCTGCATCAGCTTGACCTCTCTGCTTTCAGTGAGCTGTGTGGAAGTTTTCCTCAGCAATGGAACCCCACTGTCAGTTTCAGAGAGTGACCCTTTGTCTCAGCATTAGCCTGGATTGTTTAAAGAATTTTCATGGGACCTCCTCTGCCAGCACTTTAAGAATTTACCCTGGGCCCACCACCGAAAGGTTTGCCAGGCTACAAATGGCCACCTCTGACTCTATATCCTCTCTCACTAGGAGTCCTGGTGATTCCAGGAAGTCGCCCCTGCACTGGGTTTCTATACCATCATCCATAGGCCCACCATTTCCAGCCGTCTCTCCAGCACTCTCTCAGTCCATCTTTTTTTTTTCATCTGATCCAGCCCACTCCCTTCCTCAGCTGATCCCAGTCCACCTGCATAATTTATCTATTTCCACTTCCCAAAGAAATCAATGCTTCCTTGTATATCCCTAATCTTTTCTTAACCTCTCTGGGTCTGTGGATTTTAACTAGATTATCAGTTAGTTGCTCGCTAATATCCACACATAAATGAATACATAACTTATTTGTCTAGGTCTGGTTTATTTTACTTGGGATGTTATTTTTTTTCTAGTTGCATTTGTGTACAAATTTCATGATGTCATTTTTTAAACTGGTGAGTAATACTCCATTATATAAATCAACCACGTTTTCTTGATCCATTCTTCAGTTGAGGGACATCTAGGGTGTTTTCAGTTCCTGGCTATTAGGAACAAAGATGTAATGAACATGGTTGAGCAGGTGCCTTTGTGGTTGGCTGGAGCATACATTGGGTATATGCTCAAGAGCAGTACAGCTGGATCTCGCACTCGACCTTTCTAAGTCATGTGGCATGAGACTAGCAGGATGAGAAATTAACAATGTGAAAGAATCTTAGAAATTTCTCAACTGGAGCTTAAATGGGAATTCTGAACCCAGACACAGACTGCAGTCAACCAAAAAATTAAGGAGGTAGATATTTGAAGACAATTGTAACTTTGAAATATAGAATAAAATCATAGAGGGGCTTGAATAAAGCTATATCTATATGAGGGGGGAAAAGCTTGGTTGCAAGTGGAGAAGCTAAAAGAAATAAACACAACCTCACAGCAGTGCTTTTACTGAGGATGAGAATTTTTATCTTGTTTAGCTTACCTTGAAACAGAATTTTCAAATACATCTGTAACCAAGTAACGGGTGGAAAAATCACCTAATAAAGAGCAATATTATTATAAAAGAAGTGAAACTGAGCAGAAAACAGAAAAGTTAATCCATATGGGAAAGTTCCGAGATCACACTAAGAGAGGAAACAACGTCATGTTTAGGTGAGAATGAATTGCCACATACAAAACAGGCAAGTGAGAATAGGTTTACCGCACATCTCAGGCCTCCCAGGAGAACAGAGTCCAGACGGGTTGGGGGTTCGGGGTTCGGGGTTCGGGAATGTCTCATGAAGAAGCCGTGGAAGACGGACAGGGTTTTATGGTGGAAGCTCTCTACCTCTGCTGACTTCCATGGAAAGAGCTACCAATGCCCAAGCATGCACAGCAGATACTCAGTCTTCATGGAGCCTTTATTTCAGGAGTACGTGCAAGTATATATGAACTTGATTCAGCCATTTGGTGTTGCAGTCGAAATATTTTGCAAAGAAAGCCAGAAACCTAAAAGTCACAGAAGAGATTAATAGACACTTTCCCAAAGTTCACCGTCAAATTAAATGCAGGAATACATTTTAATGATTTTTCCCAGATACTTGCTATCTCTCTTTTATTTCAGGAGATTTAAGAGCTGGCAAAATGAAAGTCCATTTATTAACACTCTTACTTCCTGCCAAGCCATTTGATTCATCTGAACCACTACATCGAAGTTATTTAATTTAACCTTGACAGTTATACCGTGTGCTCTGATCCCAGCACAGATTTATATTTCTAAATACCCTTATTGTATTTGTGCTCTTGGCCTTCAGTATCTGTGTGCTCCTCATGGTCCAACAAACTCTGAATGGAGAACTAACTAAGCACCAGACATGTGCAGAGTTGTTTTAGTCATTTTCCCCTAACCAATTCAGAGTAAGAGGTGCTTACATAGCATTATGTTGTTTAAAAATAAACAAGAAATGGTTTAAAGTTGACATGAGGTTTGCATAGCTAATTCATAAATCTTCTGTGGGTTTATATAAGGGAGTGAAACATTCACAGATATGAATTATCTGATAGGAACCAATTCCCTATGGATATCAAGGGACAACTGTTTTGAAGGTTAATCAGCAAAGCAGTCCTTCTCAGCATGCTATAAAAACCTACATTCCCCGATTGAAGCCCCTTTCCTCAACTCCTCCAAGTCCTACCCTGCCTCCATCTTACCCCCATTCCCTTCCCCTAGTCCACTGAAAGGGGAGTTCTCCTCCTCTGTCATCAGCCCATAGCTTATCATGTCTCATCAGGACTACCTGGATGGTCTTCTTCTGTGGCCTCCTAAGGCCACATCGCCAGGGATAAGTGATCAAAGATCAGGCAACTGAGTTCATGACAGACACAGACCTTGCTCCTCTTATTCAGAACCCACATGGATACTGAGATGCCAATTAATTCGCCACATCTGAGCAGGAGGTCTTGGTTCTTAGTTGGTGCATCATGCAGGGACCCCTGGGCTCAATTTTTTTTTTTTTTTTACTTTTGTTGGTCTCCCTGTGGGGCTCCTGTCCCCTACTTGTCCTTCTATCCCTCTCTTCTTCCATAATTCTCCCTGTGATTTTCCCAAAGTTTGTCTGTGAGTCTCAGCATCTGTTTTGATCCTCTGATGGGTTGAACCTTTCACAGGACCCTCTATAGTAGGATTCCATCCTGCTTCCTCTCCTCTACTGCTTTTGGTGTCTGTCCTGTTTGCCATTCTGAATGACTAGGATTCTCCATAGTGTTTAGCATCTTTAGGTCTATAGATTTTAGGATGACTATCCTGTATTATACAGCTAGTATCTGAATATAAGTGAGTGTATGCCATATGTATTGTACTTTGGAAATCAACCTGGTGTTTACTCAAAAAATTGGGAGTAACACCACCTTAAGATCCAGCTATACAACTCCTGGGCATGAAATCAAAAGATGCCCCACCATTCAACAAGGACATTTACTAGCTATGTTGATAGCAGCTTTATTTGTAATAGCCAGAATCTGGAAACAACCTAGATGTCCCTCAATGAAGGAATGGAAACAAATTGTGGTACATTTACACAATACAATACAACTAAGCTATTAAAAACAAGGAAATCATGAAATTTACAGGCAAATAAATGGAACTAGAAAAGGTTATCCTGAGTGGGCATAGATTTTACACTTTCATAATCGAAATAGCCATCTTTGTCCAAGCCATAAAATTGTGATCTTTAATTTAACCATAAGTATACGGAGTCTGAACACACTATGCTATTAATCTCATTTAATATAAAATATCTTTTTTTTTCAATGCAGTTTATTCAGGAACCTTGAACAATCATCTGACCCAGGGGAAAACCAGCCCACAGCTTAAATAGCCTCTGGGTAGCCAGCCCCAGCATGCCAAGTGGGCAATGCAGATAGGTCCACATACATGGAAACAAGACAGATCCTCAGCCTTAGCCAAATGTGAAGTTGTTCCTGACAGAGAGCACTCACCATTGGGAAGGTGGAAGGCGGGAAACCAGCTCCATCTTTAAGGCGCAGCATTACGCAGCTCTCTACAGTTCCCCCTTTTTGTTTTAGATGCATCAAGCAAGAGTAGAGGTCTGATCTCTGATATTAGAAATAAATTGGGACTTTGTACTGATGTTCATTTAGGTGTCATCCACCCAAAGAGCATCAGACCCGTCCAATACCTTTTACTCAGAGGCGGGACCTGGGGCATCAACCCACATGCAATCAGACATGCTCTTCTCTGGGTCGAAAGCAGCTGACCCTGAGTGCAGTGCTTAGCCTCGCATCCTGAGCATAACATTTTAGCTTTCTATGGTAGCCAACCATACTTGGGGAGACTGTCCTGCTTCAATGGCTGTAAAGGCCTGAATGATCATGGCTGCATTACGCTGTTGTGAGACTCTAATCTTGCATATATACCACAGGCAAACCAAGGAGACCAACACAAGAAGGCCTGCTAACGCTCCCATGCCCACCCATTCCTTCAGATGATTCATGGCTGCAGCAATCCATGATGATAATCCTGTGGCTAGTCCTGCGTCCACTCTGGTAGAGTTTACCGTGACAATGGCCACTCTCAGCTGCTCCATCGTAGTATCGAATTCTCCAGTCCCATTACCTAAAATATAGCTAGACAATTGTTTAGACAGATTTGCAGTACAGGGAAAATTCTCATGTTGTATGCTAGTGACTCAAAGTCCAGCATACTTTCATTAACAGCCAAGTTGAGCGATTTGCCATAGGGTATCAATTTGCTCCTGCACGAGGTCAATCCTCTGATTGAACACCATCAAGCCTCTTTTTAGTTGAGCATTAATTCCTTTTTGTACATCTAAGTCATGAGCTACATTGGCTAAAAGGTTATTCAGGGTCTGAGCAGTCTGCACAGTATGACTCCTGGCTAAAGCTGCAGTGGTAGCTCCAACAGCCACCAATGAGATGGCAGTAACAATTGTGGCTGTAATTCCAAGATCCCTTTTCTGTCTGAAGAGAGTAATAGCGTGAGGGGCATCAACGGGCACAGGTACCCAGCGAGGCATGCGAGTAACCAGGGCATACCTAAATTCACTAGCATTCCAGCATTGGGCAAAAAAGCAAGTATCATCACCACAATTACTTGGCTCTATCTGGCTAATTTTGAATAGAAATGGGGGATATAAACAAACAGGTGTGGGCTTATAGGAAATATTATGAGAAGCCTTAACCCCCTTGTTGGAACATCCTGCATCAGTTCTAGAACTAGCAGTGGTGGTGTCTGAGGTCTGAGTAGGTTCAGAAGACCATTGCCCCCAGGGGCGAGACGTGCTCCATGTAAATTGACTAACTCCATGTTTTCCTCCACTTTTGAAAGTCATTTAAGATTCTTAAATTATTTTTCCCCTTTTTTTAAAATTTTTCATCAATTACACTTTATTCATTCTGCATCCCCCATAAGCCCCTCCCTCCTCCCCTCCCAATCCCACCCTCTTTCCTCCCTCTGCATGCATGCCACTCTCCAAGTCCACTGATAGGGGAGGTTCTCCTCTCCTTTCTGATCTTAGTCCATCAGTTCACATCAAAAGTGGCTGCATTGTCCTCTACTATGGCCTGGTAAGGCTGCTCCCCCTCAGGAGGAGGTGACTAAAGAGCAGGCCAGTCAGTTCATGTCAGAGGCAGTCCCTCTTCACATTACTATATAACCCAATTGGACTCTGAACTGCCCTGGGCTACATCTGTGCAGGGGTTCTGGGTTATCTCTATGAATAGTCCTTGGTTGGAGTATGAGTCTCTGGGAAGTTCCCTGTGTTCAAATCTTCTTGTTCTGTTGCTCTCCTTGTGGAGACGCTGTCCTCTCCAGCTCTTACTATTTCCCAGTTCTTACCTAAAATTCCATTCACTCTGCCCAACAGTTGCCCATCAGGCTCAGCATCTGCTTTGATAGTCTGTAGGGCAGAGGCTTTCAGAGGCCCTCTGTGGTAGGTTCCTAGGTTGTTTCCTGTTTTCTTCTTCTTCTGATGTCCATCCTCTTTGCCTTTCCGGATGGGGATTGGACATTTTAGTTAGGGTCCTCTCTCTTGCTTAGTTTCTTTAGATGCACAGGTTTTAGTGGGTTTGTCCTATGTTGTATGTCTATATGAGTGAGTATATACCACGTGTGAATTTTTGCTTCTGGAACAACTCACTCAGGATGATCCTTTCCAGATACCACCATTTACCTGCAAATTTCATGATTTCCTTATTTTTCATTGCTGAGTAATATTCCATTGTATAGATGTACCACAATTTCTGCATCCATTCTTCAGTTGAGGGGCATCTGGGTTGTTTCCAGCTTCTGGCTATTACAAATAAAGCTGCTACAAACATGGTTGAGCAAATTTCCTTTTTGTGTGCGTGAGCCTCTTTTGGATATATGCCTAGGAGTGGTATGGCTGGATCTTGGGGAAGCACTATTCCTAGTTGTCTGAGAAAAATGCCAGATTGATTTCCAGAGTGGTTGTACAAGTTTACATTCCCACCAGCAGTGGAGGAGGGTTCCTCTTTCTCCACAACCTCTCCAGCATGTGTTGTCACTTGAGTTTTTGATCTTGGCCATTCTCATGGGTGTAAGGTGAAATCTTAGGTTGTTTTGATTTGCATTTCCCTAATGGCTAGTGAGGTTGAGCATTTCTATAAGTGCTTCTCTGCCATTTGGTATTCCTCTACAGAGAACTCTCTGTTTAGCTCTGTTCCCCATTTTTTAAGTGGGTTACTTGGTTTGCTGCTTTTCAGCTTCTTTAGTTCTTTATATATACTGGATATGAGTCCTCTGTCAGATAAAGGGTTGGTGAAGATTCTTTCTCAATCTGTAGGCAGTTGTTTTGTTTTGATGACGGTGTCCTTTGCTTTGCAGAAGCTTTTCAGTTTCATGAGGTCCCATTTATTGATTGTTGCTCTTAGAGTCTGTGCTGTTGGTGTTCTGTTCAGGAAGTTTTCCCCTGTGCCAATGAGTTCTAGGGTATTCCCCACTTTTTTTTCAAGCCGATTTAATGTGTCTGGTTTTATGTTGAGATCTTTGATCCACTTGGACTTCATTTTTGTGCAGGGTGATAAGTATGGATCTATTTTCATTTTTCTACATATAGACATCCAGTTGGACCAGCACCATTTGTTGAAGATGCTATCTTTTTTCCAATGTATGGTTTTGGTGTCTTTGTCAAAGATCAGGTATCCATAAGTGTGTGGGTTTATTTCTGGGTCCTCTGTTTGGTTCCATTGATCCACTAATCTGTTTCTATGCCAGTACCATGCAGTTTTTAAAACTGTTGCTCTATAGTACAACTTAAGATAAAGGATGGAGATACCTCCAGAAGATCTTTTATTGTAGAGGATTGTTTTAGCAATTCTGGGTTTCTTGTTATTCCATACGAAGTTGAGAATTTTTCTTTCCAGGTCTGTAAAGAATTGTGTTGGTAATTTGATGGGAATTGCATTGAATCTGTAGATTGATTTTGGTAAGATGGCCATTTTTACTATGTTAATACTGCCAAGCCATGAGCATGGGAGATCTTTCCATCTTCTCATATCTTCTTCTAGTTCTTTCTTCAGAGATTTGAAATTTTTTTCATACAAGTCTTTGACTCCCTTGGTTAGGGTTACTCCGAGGTACCTTATGTCATTTGTGGCTATCGTGAAGGGTGTTGTTTCCCTAATTTCTTTCTCAGCCCTTTTGTCTTTTGTATACAGGGCTACTTATTTTTTTGAGTTAATTTTGTATCTTGCCACTTTGCTGAAGGTGTTTATCAGCTGTAGGAGTTCCCTCGTGGAGTTTTTGGGGTCACTCACGTATACTATCATATCATCTGCAAATAGTGATAATTTGACTTCTTCCTTTCCAATTTGTATCCCCTTGATCTCCTTCAACTGTCTTCTTGCTCTAGCAAGGACTTCCAGCACTATGTTGAAGAGATATGGAGAGAGTGGGCAGCCTTGTCTTGTCCCTGATTTCAGTGGAATTGCTTTAAGTTTCTCTCCCTTCAGTTTGATGTTGGCTATAGGTTTGCTGTATATTGCCTTTACTATGTTTAGATATGTGCCTTGTATCCCTGATCTCTCCAATACTTTAAACATGAATGGATGTTGGATTTTGTCAAAGGCTTTTTCAGCATCTAGGGAGATTATCATGTGGATTTTTTCCTTCAATTTGTTAATATGGTCGATCACATTGATGGATTTCTTTATATTGAACCACCCCTGCATGCCTGGGATGAAGCCTACTTGGTCATGGTGGATGATATCTTTAATGTGTTCTTGTATTCGGTTTGTGAGTATTTTGTTGAGTATTTTTGCATCAATGTTCATAAGGGAGATTGGCCTGAAGTTCTCTTTTTTCGTTGGGTCTTTGTGAGGTTTAGGTACCAAGGTGACTGTGGCTTCATAGAATGAGTTTGGTAATTTTTACTTCTGTTTCGATTTTGTGGAATAGTTTGAAGAGAATTGGGGTTAGCTCTTTTTTGAATGTCTGGTAGAATTCTGCGCTGAAACCATCAGGTCCTAGGCTTTTTTTGGATGGGAGACTTTCGATGACTGCTTCTATTTCCTTGGGGGATATAGGACTATTTAATTGATTTACCTGGTCCTGATTTAGCTTTGGTAAGTGGAATCAATCAAGAAAATTGTCTATTTCATTTAAATTTTCAAATTTTGTTCCGTATAGACTTTTGAAGGAAGTCCTAATGATTGCTTGGATTTCCTCAGTGTCTGTAGTTATGTCCCCCTTTTCATTTCTGATTTTGTTGATTTGGATGGTGTCTCACTGCCTTTTAGTTAGCTTGGCTAAGGGTTTGTCTATCTTGTTGATTTTCTCAAAGAACCAGCTCTTGGTTTCATTGATTCTTTGAATTTTTTTATTTGTTTCTAATTGATTGATTTCAGCCCTGTGTTTGATTATTTCCAGCCGTCTGCTCCTTCTTGGTGTGTCTGCTTCTTCTTTTTCTAGGGTTTTTAAGTGAGCCATTAAGTTGCTTGAATGCACTGTCTCAAATTTCTTCTTGAAGGCACTTAGTGCTATGAACTTTCCTCTTAGCACTGCTTTCATTGTGTCCCACAAGGTTGGGTATGTTGTGTCTTCATTTTCATTGAGTTCTAGGAAGATTTTAATTTCTTTCTTTATTTCTTCCCTGACCCAGCTGTCTTTTAGTAGCAAGTTGTTCAGTTTCCATGTATGTGAAGGCTTTTTGCTATTTCTGTTGTTACTGAGGTCCAGCTTTATTCCATGGTGATCAGACAGGATACAAGGGATTATTTCAATCTTCCTGTATTTGTTGAGGTTTGTTTTGTGACCAACTATGTGGTCTATTTTGGAGAAGGTTCCATGAGGTGCTGAGAAGAAGGTAAATTCTTTTGTGTTTGGGTGTAAGGTTCTGTAAATGTCTGTTAGGTCCATTTGATTCATAACCTCTGTTAGAGATATTGTTTCTTTGTTTAATTTCTGTTTGGTTGACCTGTCCTTTGTTGAGAGTGGGGTGTTGAAGTCTCCCACTATTAATGTGTGTGGATCTATATGTGGTTTAAGTTTTATCAATGTTTCTTTCACAAATGTGAGTGCCCTTGTATTTGGGGCATAGATGTTCAGGATTGTGATGTCTTCTTGGTGGAATTTTCCCTTGATGAGTATGAAGTGTCCTTCCCCATCTCTTTTGATTAATTTTGGTTGAAAGACTATTTTATCAGATATTAGAATGGCTACTCTTGCTTGCTTCTTGCGTCCATTTGCTTGAAAAGCTGTCTTCCATCCCTTTACCCTCAGGTCATGTCTATCTTTGTGACTTAGGTGTGTTTCTTGTATACAACAGATTGCTGGGTTTTGTTTACGCATCCATTCTGTTAGTCTGTGTCTTTTTATTGGAGTATTAAGTCCATTGATATTGAGAGAGAGTAATGACCAGTGGCTGTTAGATCCTTTGAATTTGATGTTGGCTGTGGTCATACGGTTGTGTGCTTGGTTGCTTTTTGTTTTACTGTAGTGGGGTTATTTATTTCCTGTGTTTTCTTGAATGTAGCTAGCTTTCTTGGGTTGTATTTTCCCTTCCAGTATCTTCTGTAATGCTGGATTTGTTTGTAGGTATTGTTGAAATTTGTTTTTGTCATTGAATATCTTGTTTTCTCCATCTATGAGGACTGAGAGTTTTGAGGGGTATAGTAGCCTGGGCTGACATCTGTGTTCTCTTAGGGTCTGCATGATATCTGTCCAGGCCCTTCTGGCTTTCATAGTCTCTGTTGAAAAGTCAGGTATGATTCTAATGGGTTTGCCATTATATGTTACTTGGCCTTTTTCTCTTGCAGCTTTTAGTATTTTTTCTTTGTTCTGTATATTTACAGTTTTGATTATTATGTGGCGGGAGGATTTTCTTTTCTGGTCTAATTTATTGGGTGTTCTATAGGCCTCTTGTATTCTTATTGGCCTCTCCTTTAAGTTGGAGAAATTTTCTTCAATGATTTTGTTGAAAATATTTTCTGGGCCTTGGTGCAGGGAATCTTCTTTTTCCTCTATTCCTATTATTCTTAGGTTTTGTCTTTTTATGTTGTCTTGAATTTCTTGGACGGTGTGTGTCAGGAATTTTTTAGATTTAATATTTTCTTTGACAGATACATCTATTTCTTCCATTGTATCTTCCACACCTGAGATTCTTTCTTCCATTTCTTGTAGCCTATTGGTTATACTAACCTCTGTAGTTCCTGCCTTCTTCCCTAAGTTCTTTCCACAATTTCTTCCATTTGTGTTCGTTTTAATTTTTCCAATTCTATCTTCAGGTCTTGAGCTATTTTGTTAGTTTTCTTCCCCTGTCTGACTGTATTTTCATGTTTTTCCGTCAATTCCTTCAGCTGTTTGTTTGAACAATCCACTGTTTCTTTTATTTCATTCAGTGATTTAAGCATTTCCTCTTTAAAGGCCACATACCGTTTGGCTTCAGCTTCTTCTATTTCTTTTTGTATTTTATTTGTTTCCTCTGTTATCATCTTCTTGAACATAGATGTTAGGTCGTCTCCTTGAATTTCATTTATGCTGGGGTGTCTAGGGCTATTTGCCCCTGGATAACTGGGTTCTGGAGATGCCATAATGCTCTGGCTTTTGTTGGTTGAACTTTTACGCTGTCCTCTACCCATTGGGCTATCTTAGTTGTTTGAATTTAGTTTCTGGTTGTTCCTGGACTGTTGTAGTGGAGAGAATCCCTTTGGCAGGAAGATGGTTTTTCCTCAAGGAAGCCTTCCCAGCTTTTTGGGTATAGTCCCTGGATGTCTGGTGTTTTTCAGGAGTTGCTACAGCTCACCTCAGGCATAGAGACCTGGGTGGTAGCTGTGGTCCTGATTAGTCAAGAGGGCTCTCCTCTCACCGGGAGAAGTCCTGGAGACATCTGCCCTCCTTCTGGGTTTCTTGCTGTAAATTTAGTGATCAGCTGCGGTAATCTGTGGCGGGTGAGTACTTCTCTGATGTCTTGGGGCACTCAGTTCTGTCTGTTTGCAATCTGCAGTCTGCTAGACTTTCCCTAGGTGACCCCAGCAGCACGGTTTCTTCCTTCTCTGTGGGGGGTCCTCTCCAGACAGGGGTTCCCAGTCCCTGTTGTACTGGGGCGGGCAGCTTGTCTGTACTGCTGAGCTGAGCGCAAAGCTCTCTGTGCGCGGCAGGAGCTCGGCTGTGATGGCGGCAGAGACCTTCTGGGGAAAGACTGGGTGACCTGAGATCAGACCCGCAACCCTGCTTCCCCGTGGGGTCCCCCCTATTCTGGGACTCCCAGTCTCAGGTACCCTTGTGCCCACGGATCAGCCTGGGAAAGTGGCTGGCACCCGCCCGCTTGCGGCTCCAGCCTGGAGACCCAAAGCCTGCGTTACCCGGGATCTCTTCCGGGTTCTGGCTGGGACCGATTCCCACACCGTGGGAGCCTCCCCTCACCTGGGAAACACGATCGATGTAGTTTCAGGGCCCCGAGTTCAGTCTCCTGGTCTCTGCACAGAGAGTGCTGTTCTGCTTTTCAAACGCGGTGCTCTCCCGGCGCCGCCATCTTGGCTCCCCCAATATAAAATATCTTATTGTGTGACACCTGTTGACCACCATGCTGCTTCCGATCCCAACCCTGATTATTGCACACTTGTTGTTCCTTCTAGCTTGTGGGGAGTTAGTTTCATCTAATATAGTAATATTATTTCTTTTCCTAGAGTACTTCTGTTTTTTTCATTACTTCAGTGATTAAATGCTTTTCTAAGATGATGTGATGTCAAAATACAGAGATATTTATACAGACATGCACACAATTGCAGCCATGTTGTTTTTCAGACAGATGGAAAATGTTGCCTAAAATAATATCACTTTTCAATGTTAATTGCACTGAGATCTCACTGTATAATAAGCTTCCATTTTCAAAGAGTCTGCTATGTAAGGTGTTTTTGGACTCTGCATTTTAGATTCTACCCTAATTGAAAATGTAGTCTGTTGCCTTAAAAATGCAATTATCACCCTTGAAAAGAACAACAGAAACCTTTGAGGGACCTGACACACACATGGATGCTCATGTGAAAGCAGTGTCTCAGGCATCGGGCGTGGGGCCACATAGCGAGAAAGAGAAAGAGAAAGGACACATACATTTCTGATGCTGTTGTTTCATTTCTCCATGACTTAGAAGATATAAGGCTTTTCTTCAATACACAGATAAATTTTTCATATTTTATTTTATATAATTTTATTGTTGTTGTTTCTCTCTTTATATGTGTCCCCTTTTGAGAATTCTCTTCCATGTGCTTCTGGTGTTTGTGTGGTGTGTGTGTGTGTGTGTGTGTGTGTGTGTGTGTGTGTTGGTTTTATTTGTATGTAAGTAGTTGATTTTTGGTTGTTCTTTTTTTTAAAAAAAATAATTTAAATACTGTAAAATATATTTTCAAGGAAGGTTATTAATAAGAATTAACAAAATTTTTTTTTGTGCACTGAAATTCAGTTCAAGGTAGAGTTTTATCATCTTAATTTTCAAAAATAACTATGTGTATCTGAACTTCTGTATCAGAAGAAGTGAAGTACAGGGCTTCTTCTTTAGAACTTATAGTAAGGAGGCTAAGTGTATGCCGTAAGTTCACCTACCAATAGAGTAAGGTTGTTTCGGAAGAAACATCTTCTGAGCAACAGGTACAAGTCTCATTGATTGTTCTTGGCTTACTGTTGACAAAACTTTGTCACTATATGTTTTAATACAGCCAGTGCCCACATTTTCAAAAGAAACATTTAAAAATAAATAAACACTTATCCTGCCTCAGCCTTAAGGTCATTTTATTAACCTTGATTTCTATACTCCCACACATTCAGAATTGTTAGTGATTAACCCTGTTAGAACTTTATCTAAGAAATATAAGGTTATTAATATAGACATTTTGAACAATAATATAATGAGCCAAATAGGGTTAAGATTTTTTTATTTTAAACTAACACATTTCAAAGGTTAACATTAAAAATATGAAAAGTAAGCTTAACAGATAATTATGATGCAAGTCACATCTTACCTGAAAATAAGTCTCTCAGTATATTACCTGAATATGTGATATTTTCTACCTAAAGTATCAATTTAAATGTTAAGTAGTAGAGAACAATAAAGTGCCCTATGGGCAACTTATTTTTTATACTGATACATTTATAATGAACTTTTTCATAAATTATTAATGAGATAGTTAATCTCTCAGTGCACATGGTATGCATAAACAAAATATTTGGGAGAGTAAAGATATTGTTAATTCCTGATCAATTGCATGCTTGATGTGATTGCTGGCATCTTCGGTATCTTTGTTGTTAATAGTAAACCACTTGGCTTTAATCCTCTTGATTATCTAAATACCAACTAAGATATATGTTCACAAATTCACTTTTGGAATTCTACAAATTAATATTGATCTTACCCACTTTGATCAGGTTTTCAGAAAGCATTTCCTCTTACTTATTTCTGCTACTTACCAGTTTGCATTGTTTTAGCTGTATGTCCATTATGACCATTTTGCAAAGACATTTCAACCCAGAAGTGAGGCAGTTTCAATAGTCCTTTTAATAAATATTATAATAACTATAATAGATAATATATTAAATAAACATAACACATAATAAATATGTTATATAGATAAAATAACACAAAAAGTTAGGTTAACTGTCTTTCTGCTGCCACCTCAAGATGGAGATTTTTCAAAGCAAGAAAGATGGCTGTTAGTCATGATGCTAAACTAAGAGACTAAGAGACCAAGGAATAATTCTTCAGAGATATGTTTTTTTTCTGAGACATATAGAGTAAAGGAGGACATTGTCTAAAACAGGTGAGGGAGCCATCAACACAATTTCAGAATATTCTGTGAGCATCTCATGAGAGAGGGACTGCCATCTGGGTCTCATCTGAGCCATCAGCAGCTCACATGGGTTTGTTATTTGTCAGGAACAGACCTCAAAAACAGATACACGCATTTCCAGAAGTAATTTAAACCAAAGAGAAATATTTATCCTAGTAAGTGCTGCCTTACAAAGGGCCTAAGTACCCACTGTTGACTTAAGGGCTGAGCACCCAGCCCCATCTGTTAAAAATCACCCTGTCTTATTGCTGCAATCCTGGTCCAAGGCTTCAATATCTGAACCTCTAGTAGGACAAACAACAACCATATTATAGCACCAGAACAAACTAATATTAGAAGAGTAAAACAAGAAGAAAAATGAAGATTCCTAACGTGTAAACAGCGCAGGAGTTCATTTCCACAGGTGCTTCTGCAACTATAAAAGTGTTCTTTTTTTTTTTTTTTTTTTTCCTCAATGCAGTTTATTCAGGAACCTTGAACAATCATCTGACCCCGGGGAAAGCCAGCCCACAGCTTAAATAGCCTCTGGGTAGCCAACCACAGCGTGCCACGTGGGCAAAGCAGATAGGTCCACATACACGGAAGCAAGCCAGATCCTCAGCCTTAGCCAAATGTGGAGTTGTTTGTGACAGAGAGCACTCACCTTCAGGAAGGTGGAAGGCGGGAAACCAGCTCCATCTTTAAGGTGCGGCATTACGCAGCTCTCTACAGTTCCCTTTTTTTTTGTTTTGTTTTTTTTTTTTGTTTTGTTTTAGACGCATCAGGCAAGAGTAGAGGTCTGATCTCTGATATTAGAAATAAATTGGGACTTTGTACCAATGTTCATTTAGGTGTCATCCACCCAAAGAGCATCAGACCCGTCCAATACCTTTTACTCAGAGGCGGGACCTGGGGCATCAACCCGCATGCAATCAGACATGCTCTTCTCTGGGTCCAAAGCAGCTGACCCTGAGTGTACTGCTTAGCCTCGCATCCTGAGCATAACATTTTAGCTTTTTATGGTAGCCAACCATGCTTGGGGAGACTGTCCTGCTTCAATGGCTGTAAAGGCCTGAATGATCATGGCTGCATTACGCTGTTGTGAGACTCTAATCTTGCATATACACCACAGGCAAATCAAGGAGACCAATACCAGAAGGCCTGTTAACGCTCCCATGCCCATCCATTCCTTCAGATGATTCATGGCTGCTGCAATCCATGATGATAATCCTGTGGCTAGTCCTGCGTCCACTCTGGTAGAATTTACCATGACAATGGCCACTCTCAGCTGCTCCATCATAGTATCGAATTCTCCAGTCCCATTACCTAAAATATAGCTAGACAATTGTTTAGACAGATTTGCAGCACAGGGAAAATTCTCATATTGTATGCTAGTGACACAAAGTCCAGCATACTTCCATTAACAGCCAAGTTGAGTGATTTGCCATAGGGTATTAATTTGCTCCTGCAGGAGGTCAATCCTCTGACTGAACACCATCAAGCCTCCTTTTAGTTGAGCATTAATTCCTTTTTGTACATCTAAAGCATGAGCTACATTGGCTAAAAGATTATTTAGGGTCTGAGCAGTCTGCACAGTATGACTCATGGCTAATGCCACGGTGGTAGCTCCAACAGCCGCCAATGAGTTGGCAGTAACAATGGTGGCTGTAATTCCAAGATCCCTTTTCTGTCTGAAGAGAGTCATAGTGTGAGGGGCATCAATGGGCACAGGCGCCCAGCGAGGCATGCGAGTAACCAGGGCATACCTAAATTCAGAGGCATGCGAGTAACCAGGGCATACCTAAATTCACTAGCATTCCAGCATTGGGCAAAAAAGCAAGTATCATCACCACAATTACTTGGCTCTATCTGGGTAACAATGAATAAAAATGGGGGATATAAACAAACAGGTGTGGGCTTATAGGAAATATTATAAGAAGCCTTAACCCCCTCGTTGGAACATCTTGCATCAGTTCTAGAACTAGCAGTGGTGGTGTCCGAGATCTGAGTAGGTTCAGGAGAACATTGCCCCCAGGGGCGAGACGTGCTCCATGTAAATTGACTAACTCCATGTTTTCCTCCACTTTTGAAAGTCATTTGAGGTTCTTAAGTTATCTTTTCTTTTTTTTTCCTTTTTTAAAAAATTTTCATCAATTACACTTTATTCACTCTGCATCCCCCCATAAGCCCCTCCTTCCTCCCCTCCCAATCCCACCCTCCCTCCTCCCTCTGCATGCATGCCACTCCCCAAGTCCACTGATAGGGGAGGTTCTCCTCTCCTTTCTGATCTTAGTCCATCAGTTCACATCAAAAATGGCTGCATTGTCCTCTACTATGGCCTGGTAAGGCTGCTCCCCCCCAGGGGGAGGTGATCAAAGAGCAGGCCAGTTAGATTATGTCAGAGGCAGTCCCTCTTCACATTACTATGTAACCCACTTGGACACTGAACTGCTATGGGCTACATCTGTGCAGGGGTTCTAGGTTATCTCCATGAATAGTCGTTGGTTGGAATATGAGTCTCTGGGAAGTTCCCTGTGTTCAAAATTTCTTGTTCTGTTGCTCTCTTTGTGGAGACCCTGTCCTCTCCAGCTCTTACCACTTCCCACTTCTTACATAAAATTCCATTCACTCTACACAACAGTTGCCCATCAGGCTCACTCAGCATCTGCTTTGATAGTCTGAAGGGCAGAGGCTTTCAGAGGCCCTCTGTGGTAGGTTCCTAGGTTGTTTCCTATTTTCTTCTTCTTCTGATGTCCATCCTCTTTGCCTTTCAGGATGGGGATTGACCATTTTAGTTAGGGTCCTCTCTCTTGCTTAGTTTCTTTAGATGCACAGGTTTTAGTGGGTTTGTCCTATGTTGTATGTCTATATGAGTGAGTATACACCTTGTGTGTCTTTTTGCTTCTGGGACAACTCACTCAGGATGATCCTTTCCAGGTCTCACCATTTACCTGCAAATTTCATGATTTCCTTATTTTTCATTGCTGAGTAATATTCCATTGTATAGATGTACCACAATTTCTGCATCCATTCTTTAGTTGAGGGGCATCTGGGTTGTTTCCAGCTTCTGGCTATTACAAATAAAGCTGCTGCGAACATGGTTGAGCAAATGTCCTTATTGTGTACTTGAGCCTCTTTTGGATATATGTCCACGAGTGGTATGGATGGGTCTTGAGGAAGCACTATTCCTAGTTGTCTGAGGAAGCTCCAGATTAATTTCCACAGTGGTTGTATAAATTTACATTTCCACCAGCAGTGGAGAAGGGTTCCCCTTTCTCCACAACCTCTCCAGCATGTGTTTTCACTTGAGTTTTTGATCTTGGCCATTCTCATGGGTGTAAGGTGAAATCTCAGGGTTGTTTTGATTTGCATTTCCCTAATGGATAATGAGGTTGAGCATTTCTTTAAGTGCTTCTCTGCCATTCGATATTCCTCTGTTGAGAATTCTCTGTTTAGCTCTGTTTCCCATTTTTTAAGTGGGTTACTTAGTTTGCTGCTTTTCAGCTTCTTTAGTTCTTTATATATACTGGATATGAGTCCTCTGTCAGATAAAGGGTTGGTGAAGATTCTTTCCCAATCTGTAGGCGGTCGCTTTGTTTTGATTACAGTATCCTTTGCTTTACAGAAGCTTTTCAGTTTCATGAGGTCCCATTTATTGATTGTTGCTCTTAGAGCCTGTGCTGTTGGTGTTCTGTTCAGGAAGTTTTCTCCTGTACCAATGAGTTCTAGGGTATTCCCCACCTTTTTTTCTAGCCGATTTAATGTGTCTGGCTTTATGTTGAGGTCGTTGATCCACTTGGACTTTAGTTTTGTGCAGGGTGATAAGTATGGATCTATTTTCATTTTTCTACATGTAGACATCCAGTTGGACCAGCACCATTTGTTGAAGGTGCTATCTTTTTTCCATTGTATGGTTTTGGTGTCTTTGTCAAAGATCAGGTGTCCATAAGTGTGTGGGTTTATTTCTGGGTCCTCTGTTCGGTTCCATTGATCCACCATTCTGTTTCTATGCCAGTACCATGCAGTTTTTAAAACTGTTGCTCTATAGTACAACTTAAGATCAGGGATGGAGATACCTCCAGAAGATCTTTTATTGTAGAGGATTGTTTTAGCAATTCTGGGTTTCCTGTTATTCCATATGAAGTTGAGAATTTTTCTTTCCAGGTCTGTAAAGTATTGTGTTGGTAATTTGATGGAAATTGCATTGAATCTGTAGATTGCTTTTGGTAAGATGGCCATTTTTACTATGCTAATCCTGCCAAGCCATGAGCATGGGAGATCTTTCCATCTTCTCATATCTTCTAATTCTTTCTTCAGAGACTTGAAATTTTTTTCATACAAGCCTTTGACTTCCTTGGTTAGGGTTACTCCGAGGTACCTTACGTCATTTGTAGCTATTGTGAAGGGTGTTGTTTCCCTAATTTCTTTCTCAGCCCTTTTGTCTTTTGTATACAGGAGGGCTACTGATTTTTTTGAGTTAATTTTGCATCCGGCCACTGTGCTGAAGGTTTTTATCAGCTGTAGGAGTTCCCTGGTAGAGTTTTTGGGGTCACTCACGTATACTGTCATATCATCTGCAAATAGTGATAATTTGACTTCTTCCTTTCCAATTTGTATCCCCTTGATCTCCTTCAACTGTCTTATTGCTCTAGCAAGGACTTCCAGCACTATGTTGAAGAGATATGGAGAGAGTGGGCAGCCTTGTCTTGTCCCTGATTTCAGTGAGATTGCTTTAAGTTACTCTCCGTTCAGTTTGATGTTGGCTATAGGTTTGCTGTATATTGTCTTTACTATGTTTAGATATGTGCCTTGTATCCCTGATCTCTCCAATACTTAAAAAAAATAAAAGTGTTCTTTATAAAAAAGTAGAATTTATTTAGGGTCAGCCTTGAGATTTGTATGTAGTGTGTTTGACCTTATATAGGACTAAACAAGCTCTATTTATGTATTTTGAAAAATCTGATATGTACATAATAAATAATATAACATAATATAGTAATAAATAAAATTACTATAAATTAAAAACTGGAATTTAAATGCTGCCGTTTTTCTGTAGATGGCAAAGCCATTTAAATGCAAAACCTTTTGAGCAGGACCATATTGTGATCTCTTTCTTCCTTTGTTCTCTAATGTACATCATGAAGAGGATCTGAGTCCTTCTTGAAAATTACTTGGTATATATGTAGCCTAAAATTTACTTATGTTTTCCATAGTTTTTAGCATGGTAACAGCTATTAAGATGGAGTTTTTGATCCATTCTAATGCTTCTAACATGAATAATATTGATGGTAACAGTCTTGTATAGGTTCAGTGAGTGTATGAGAAAGAATTTCTCTAGGAGACATGCATAAAAAGATATTTTCTATACAAAAGGCTCACATTTTTATTTCACTGAATGATTTAAATTCATCTACAATGTGATTTCCAATCTATCCTCTCACTCACTGTGTGACAGTTCCTGTTATACCATTTACCAAAACTCTCTCCTTGAAATGAGCACAATGTATAAAGCTCTGTAGGTTTGATTGCCTGAGCGATAATTAAATATTTTCAATTTGTATTTCTCACAATCAAACAAAACTGAACACACCTTCATACTTCTATATATTATACTGTTGTGTGCACTTCTGTCACATAAAATAACTTCCCTTTGTTCTTGGTTGAAAATCTTCCCAATTTTTAAAATTCTACATATAACTGAACTACTTTACATGATAAAAGCTAAAATTTTGAATTGAATAATTTAATGTGTTTTTTATGGATTAAAGAATTGTAAGCAAGAGGTCGGAAAGACGGCTCTACAATTAATAGCGTTGGTGTTTTTGCAGAGGCTCTGAGCTTCGTTCCCAGCATCCGTATCAGAAAACTGTAACTGCAGGTCCAGGAAATCTGCTGTTATTAGTATAAACACAGCCACAAAACACTCACATATCCACTAACTCAAAATAGTTAAATATTTTGAAATTTAGAACTTTTAAAAATTAAAAATAAAGCTTTATTTTTATTTTAAATTTCACTTATTTGTTTTACATCCTCGTGGTAGCTCTTGCCCTCCTCTCCTCCTGTCCCCGCCCCCCGTGGGCCCTGGTTAGTGGCCTCTGTTGCTCTTCTTGTGGAGCTCCTGTGCCCTCTGGGTCCTTCTATCCTTTCCCCCACTTTTCCACACTTTCCCTGCACTCCACCCAATGGTTGGCTGTGGATCTCTGCGTCTATTTGCATCAGCTTCTCGATGGAGCAGCTCAGGACAGCTCTGCTAGGCTCCTGTCAGCAAGCATAGCAGAGTATGTATCAATAATTCTATCAGGGGTTGGCTCTCCCATCGGGTGAGTCGCAGGTTGGGCATTCCCTCAATCTCTGCTCTATTTTTGTCTCTGCACATCGTGTAGGCAGCATGAATTTTGGGTGGAAGTTTTTTGGGGTGGGTTGGTGTTCCCCTCCCTCCACTAGAGGTTTGTCCAGTTAGAGAGTTGCCTCCTCATACTCATGACCCAGTTACTGGGAGTCTTGGCTAGAGTCATCCTCACATCTTCCCAGGAGCCTCCCCTGTCTTAGGTCTCCAGCTTGTTACAGGGAAATCCCAGCCCAAAGCTTCTTTTCTTTCTGCAAACCCTCTGTCTTCCCACCCCGACTCTCCCCAGGCCTGATATCGACCCTCATTTCTCTCCCTGCTCCCTCTCTTACACTATTCCCTCTCTTCAACCACTTCTGCTGCCTATTCTGTTTCTACCTCTGAGTGGGAGTTAATACCTTCTAACTTATCATCTTTGGCTCTGTGCCCCCTGCCCATTATGAGTTGTGACATACACATGGCCAACTCTAATACTGAGTATCGAAGCTAGAACTTCATGCATGGTGAACAAGCACTCTACTTCTGAACTGTAAATTTTTTTTTTACATGTAATTTGAGATAAGATCTCACTAAGTAGACCAGGCTATACTTAAACTAACTCTCTTGTGTTGATTGGCCTTGAGTTTGGAATCCTCCTTCTTCAGTCTTCTGAGCATGAAGAACTGTAGATCTGTAGCACCAAATATAATGTTATATCTTCTTTAATAAATTTTTCCAAGCATGTTTTCTTTCTCATTAACCAGGCCTTAAGTCTACTTAGACAGATGTTGGTTACTGCCAAGGTAGGCATGCCACTACTGCGTCATGCCACGCTGGTCATGATAGTGGTTCACAGGAGTCAGGGTTACTTTTCTTCCTTGAAAAAGCTTGCATGGTATTTTCTTGTACTCTGGAAGCTATCTCTCAGATAGGTGGTTTCCAAGTCAGAACCAGCTCAGATCTTCAAGACCGTGTGTCCAAAGTACTGGATTCAAAACTTGGGATTTATATTACTCTGGAAACTGAGCAAGGCCAACAGCAGCACCCCGTACTGTTTGGGGAGTCTCTTGGACATCTCTGACCAAAAACTAAAAACAAGGCCTCTCATGCCTTGTATTGGAGTTTTTCTTAGTCGGTCTTTGGCTCTTGGGGAGCATTGGTAGCTCAGATATAAAATTTTCATTTAAACTGTATATTTATAAGAATACAGAGGTTTATTCATGGGATATACTCACTTATATAGACCTATAAGATATGATAAACATAATGAAATCTATACACCTAAAAAAGATAATCAATTGAGCGGACATGGGGTAAGATGATCAATCCTCGGTTATAAAGGCAGATGGGATGTGCATTGAACGTATGACAGGAGTCTACTGAGCACATCTGAAAGACTCTAACTAGCAGTGTTTTCAAAGCAAAGACTCATGACCAAACCTTTGGCAGAGTACAGGGAATCATAAGAAAGAAGGGGAGTTAGTCTGATGGGGAAAGGATAGGAGCTCCACAAGGACCAAATATATCTGGGCACAGGGTCTTTTCTGAGACTGACATTCAACCAAGGACCATGTATGGATATAACCTAGAACCTCCACTCAGATGTAGCCTGTGATAGGTCAGTAACCAATTGGTTTCCCAAAGTGAGGGGAACAAGGACTATTTCTAACAGGAACTCAATGACTGGCTCTTTGGCCTCTCCACCCCCGAAAGGAGGAGCAGTCCTGTTAGGCCACAGAGGAGGGCTTTGCAGCCAGTCCTGAAGATACCTGATAAAACAGGATCAGATGACTGGGGAGGAGGTCCCCCCCTATCAGTGGACTTGGAAAGGGGCACGGTGGAGATGAGGGAGGGAGGGACTGGGAGGGAATGAGGGATCGGGACATGGCTGGGATACAGAGTTAATAAAATGTAACTGATAAAAATAATAATAATAAAATAAAAAAACAAAAACAAAAAAAAGAATACAGAGGTTTATATGCATTAGATATAATTTTAGATAGAAAATAATATGGTTATTTATGATTTATTCAGACATCCTAACTGGTAATGTAGTTTTTACTGTCCTGTATTTTCTCCCTCCCATCTCTATCTTATTCCACTTTTCAAGACTCTCTGATACTCTGCTATCTCTTTTGTCCCCCTATACACACAAACCATGGTCCATTTTTTGTTTCCTAATTTCCTGTTTTTGTTTTTATTTTCAGTTAATCCAGGTTATATATAAATGTAAAGATTTAGTGCTAAGAACTGTTAATTAGAAAGATCTTCCAACATTTGTCCATTTTAGTTCTGGGTTAACTCATGCAATATGATATTTTCTAGCTCTGTCAATTTTCCCAAAGTTTAATGATTTTTTATATTTCTAAGGAAACATTATTCCTAACTACATCGTAAATAATTATCTTTACACCCACAGATAACTACAACACAGCATCGGCACCATGGATCATTTGGAAGAGGGCACAGTGTGTAAGAGAAATCAGATTTTTTTTCTATAAAAGTTTTATCTCCTACAAATGTCAAAGAAGCTACACCCACGAGCAGTCAACAACATGGCAGCCTAAATTAGACCTGAACAAGGACGAAACACAATAAACATGCTTAAGTCTCAGAAAGCCCCAACTTTATATACGGAACCACAGGCAACTAAGGAATGCTGAGAGCAGGGGAAATCGTCGTCCTTAGGAAAGAGTATCTAACATCGTTATTCAGTACCAAGTGCCCTGATTTGACATAACAAGCACACAGTAATATTATATGGACTCAGAGAATATGTGTATGTACATATGTGTATATGTATATTTAAATAAAATAAATTGAGACCATGAATTTGAAAAAGAACAAGGGAGTGCATGGAAAGAGTTGGAAGAAGAAAAGGAAAGGAAAGAGGTGTTGTGATTATACCTTAATCTCAAAACTTAAAAATAATATCTTAAAGCATTAAAATATTTTATATTTTGATATCTTATACACATTTACTTATATTTACTTCTTAAAGGAATATATTTATGTTATTAAAATTTTCATATTTTGTTATCTAGATTTATCTTTGTACACAATGTGAAGAAAAAATGTATTTTATTCCCAAACATACATTTAGTTTTCCGAGGATCCTTCACTGAGCATAGTATAAATTTCATAGTCAATCTCCAAAGTCAACTCATGTTGTTTTCCTTTTCATTATGTGTGGGTGTGCTCATGTTTGTTTACGTACGGTGTGTGTGTTTCTCTGCTTCTATGTGTGTGTCTACATGCATGTGTGATTTTGGGTGCAAATACTTATGCAGTTGCTTATGTAAGCCGTGGGTTGACATTGGCATGTATTGCACTGTAGCTTCTCTACCTGAATTTCTTTGAAACAAGGTCTCTCAATTAATATGGAACTTGCCATTGTATTGAGACTATCTGGCCAGTGAAAACCTGGAGTTCACCTGTCTCAGATTCCACAGTGCTGGTTTTTTTAAGTCCAGGGGACTTAAAAAACAAACCTGAAATCTTGCCTTTACTGAACAAGTACCCTCTAAGCCACCTCTCCAGCCCTCAACTTGGGCAGAGTTCAGAAGCCGGCTTCAAGAATATTCATATTCTATCTTCTTAATTTTTGCCTATGCACCACTATCACACTTTAGTTATTATAAGTTATTATAGTTATTAGTTATTATAATTTCTGATATAACTTACTTCTGTCTTCTTATTATAAAAAGCCTCTTACAGAAATTTTATAGACTTTAAAATTACCTTATGTTGGGTTTTGATTGAACCACAAATGAATACATAAATTAAAGTTGATAGAAAAGTCAACTATTCTGTGTTCTTTATGGTTATATTACATTCAACTTTATGAAATTGCTAATATTGAACTGCCAAAACAAATTTCATATATTTCAATTTGATAACTTATCACTCAGTTTGTTTGTACCATTTAGGTGTTTTTCATTAAAAGTTGACTATTTCCTCTATGAATTAACCACGTTATTGGTTAGAATTAATCTGAAGTACATATATTTGTTTTATTGAGTTCAGGAAATGCAGGTAATTTACCTAGATTCATCTTCTCTCTAGTACCTTCACTGCAACAGCAACAATAATAACACCAATGAGGTTTATGAGAGGCACAATTATTGCTAATTGCATGAATATAACCTAAAACCCCTGTTCAGATGTAGCCCATGGCAGCATAGTATCCAAGTGGGTTCCCTCGTAAGGGGATCAGGGGCTATTTCTGACATGATCTCAATGGCTGGCGTTTTGTTACACACCCCCCCCCCGAGGGAGGAGCAGCCTTGCTAGGCCACAGAGGAGGATATTGCAACCAGTCCTAAAGAGACCTGATAAGCTAGGATCAGATGGAAGGGGAGAAGCACCTCCCCTATCATTGGACTTAGAGAGGGGCAGGGAGAAGATGAGGGAGGGAGGATGGGATTGGGAGGGAATGAAGGAGGGGGGCTACAGCTGGGATACAGAGTTAACAAAATGTAACTAATAAAAAGGAAAAATAATTAAAAAAAAAAAGAAAACCATTCACTGCGATTTTAAAGAAAAAAAACTGGTACCATTCACGCAAAAAGTACCGTATTTGTGGTAGGGGTTTGACCAATTACCTTAATATATTTAAGGATACTTTATTATTCTACTTAAATATTTTATCATATTATATTGTTTGATGGTATTATCAAAAGATTTTCTATATTTGTAGAAGTTTTTCACTGGATGCTTAGGTTGCAGTGATACACATACATAGGCTTCTGATTTTTTGTTGTAGTTATGGTAGAAAAAAAATGTAACAAAACCATTTTGCTTTATCCAGTTCCAAAGCAGAGAGATGTTAAGAACTCAGCTTACTTGGGTGCAAGCGCGGCCAGACGGTCCGGAGGTAACATCAAGCTGTGAATAGCTGAGATCTGGGGTGCTCTCCCTTGCAGCTGACCAGCACGTCAAGATATTTTCTAAAGGGCTTTTTACTAGTGCACTTTCTCAAGTTATCCTATGGAGTGAAGTGGCAAGTACATTTTCTCCCACATTCCAAACATTTAAGAGATAAAAATAGAAACATATTTTATCTACTAAGTAAAACTTCTCATTTCAACCACCAAGAATTACTTTAAGCAAATTTAAGGCATATCGGATTGCTTACAGGTAGGTTCCATTAAATTGGAGAGAGGCACAGGTTTTTAGGAAGAAAAACTAAAATATATCTTAATTTAAAACTGCACCAAAATATCAAAAGTTAATGAGGTTCTCCCATAGAACTGACAATAACCAAACATATCTGAAAGCCTATTAAAATTTTAAAGCAATCAAATGAACCACATTAAAGTGGTTAGAAGGATATTGTTGGAAAATTAAAAGGTTGAATTCAAATCATCAGACTTTTATTAATAAAAAGCAATAAATAATAGCTTGTAAGTTCCTTGTAGAAACTCTGAAATGACTTATTTCTGAAACCTTATTTGGGTGTGATATGGAGTGTACTCTAAAAACTAATCTCTTGTTCTGATTGATTCCAGACAAGTCCCTGGGTTCTTGTCTTTTTAAAGAAAATACTTCAGTCAAGACACTAATTTTGAACATTTGAACACTTATTTAACAAAGCATCAGAAGCAAAGGAGGCAAAGCAAGCACTCTACAGATTGTTCAGAACAGCAAAATGGTGTCAGTGTTGTGGATTTTAAAGATGTCATGGATATTTATGGAGTGGAATATTTATGCAGAAAGGCTCCTCTTTTTCTATTGCAAATAATGGCAAATTGGGTCTTCCTTTTAAGGTATTTCCACAAAGGGGAGTAATAACAAAATAACAATAAATATGATGTGACATCAGACATTTTGAGAATGTGTCTGTGTGTGGAAAAGTGTGTATCAATGTTTTTAAGTGTATTACCTTCTGGGTTATATGAATCAACACGTATGATCCAGTGAAGGTCACTGAATAGTAACCTGAGGATTTTTGTCAAGACCCTAGAAGAGTCTAAGAGTTTACCTACATTAATATTATGTATTATATATAATATAATGTATCATATTATATTATGCTGTGATAAGAGAGATTGTCTCTGATTCATGGGCAATGACAGGAAGCATAAAACTCTTGGACTAGGTATTTTTTTAATTCATGGTACACGAATCTATGAAGGTCACACTTAGGCTTGCTCCCATTTACCTCGATTCCCAAGAAAGAGTATTGGGTATCTCAGGTGGAAATAACACATGCATTAAATTTGTATCCCATATGCAGAAGCATCCTAGAAAACCCCAATATTTAAGAAGATTGTTTGAGATATCTATATCCTTTTTTCAAAACAGGGCATATTACTTTCACACTCATAAAACAAGAAAAACAATAGAAACCCAAAACACACACTTCTTTGTCTTGTAGAGAGAGGCTACCCAATCTCCTTAATATATTTGTGAAGTAACCATTCTAGATATCCTGAAGTCGAAGAGGAAACAGGATGTTCTAGAATATGAAAGAGTTAGTTTGCCATTAATCCTGCATATTAATCTAGTAATTTAGTGGGTCATCTATTTTAAGGAGAGTGACAAGTCTTCTGCATAAAAAGATGGCATCATTAGGTATTGGGAGGCCAGAAGGGTAAGAGATTATAACAGAGATCATAAATGTCCTGTGATATCAATCACTGCCCTTCTAGCTGGGACTATTACTACACTATATTTACAAGAATACTAACAAAAAATGTGGACCTATGTGATTAGGGATTGGAAGGTTTTGTGCTAATCCTTGCCAAGCTAACACTTGTGCATTAAAAATGCATACAGCTTCTATGTATCCTGTTTCTTTTGTGTGAAGGACGGGAATATGTGTGAGAGATGTGTGAGAACATTTCTACCATGAATGTGGTTAGTACCATGTGGAATCAAGTTCTGCACATAAAGGTAGAGGTGGGGACAGCTGGAGGAGCACCAGCTTTCATCTCTGTGCTTCCTACTCCAGGATGGAATATATCTGTAGTCTCACACTCATGCTGGCATGGCTGCCAACCAAGATGGACTGTATCACTTCCTAAACCAAGGGCTGAAATAAACCCTCCTTTTCTTCAGTTGCTTTTGATAGATAACATATTACAGTAACAAGAAGTGTAATCAATTCAGAAAGTGAGGTGACCTCAAACTATTTTTTACTGAGCCCAAACATTTTATTCATAATAATCTCCTGTTAAACTTCCAGTTAATTTCTTGGTAAATCAAAACTAGATAAAAGAAGGCTAGGTATGATGGTGGATACCTTTAATACCAGTATTCAGGAAGCAGAAGCAGTTTAATCGCTTTAAGTTCTAGTAGAGCTTAATCTCTATACTGAGTTATAGCATAGCCTCCTTTTGCATTAATTGTTACTGCATTCATGTATGTAACATATATATGTAAATACATATATTTGTGTGTTTTATTTATTAACAGAGACTCACAAAGGATGTTACAACCTCTTCAATTATATATGTATATATGTATATTATATATATTATATATGTAAATATAAATATATGTATATATATAAATACATATATTTGTATATATAGACATATATATTTGTATATATATATATCCTTCTTCAGTACATATAATATTACTTGGATGTATGTTTTCAAGGCTGACCATTTGGCACCAGACAATCAATTGCTGTGTTCTCTGAGGAGGACTACTTTTTTGGCTCCCTGCTTTACTCAGTTGACTGTAGTTTTCTGAGTTGGATTGAAGCCAGGTGGGCTTTTCCCCATTGAATCTGGCATGTTCATTGGTGTTTTTCTTGTTCATTTTAAGGCAATAATAATGGTAAGAGTTTATAGGGGTAGCTTTTGACATTATTTGGAGACATAATCTCATGGTAAACTCCCTGATCCTCTGACTGTTATAATTTTTCCAGACTTTACTAGTGTATCAAATGGCTGAATCAATAACAAGAAATGATGAATTTTTATGTAGTAATGTAAATGGTCAGCCAATAGGACATAGTTCTATTTCTTAACAAAGAGGTTCACTGAAGATGTAACCGCCTCTTCTCTGTGTTATAACTGTAGTTCAACTGTTATTCATGGCTTCTGGGCCAGGTCATAAGCAACCGAGCATTATTTAGGAATTACTTGGAAATATATAGCTTGATGTTAAAAGAAGTCCTACAATATTTATTTCTACTAACATGTTGTCTTAAATGAATTATTTTATTTATTGCACTTATATAAATATTCTGAGCTTTCTAAGCAAGTTGGTCTCTTAATTTCATGAAAACTACTTTTTTTATATACCTGGAAAAACTATAGGAACATCTGATTTTACCTATTCAATAAACTTATAGTTACTCTGCACTTTGCTTTCTCAAATATTCAAACTAATTGATCTGGAACACTAGCTTGGATGAAAAGTCTGGGGAAAGTTCCTGTGGGCAGCATCATTTTTCAAAATGTTTCCAAGACCATGAGAAGGGATAGGATTATAAATTATCTGCTTAATAGCTACCTGGTGTGAGCTGATACGCTGTACTCATCCCACAGATAATTTCCTCCTCACCTTCAGCAAGATGTTAGATGTTTTCAAATAGCAATTCTGTACTGTTTTATTGGTGTTAACAGAAGTATTATGGCTGTTACTGGCTATCTTTATTGCCTTTTGATGGCTCACACCCATAACATATATGTCTGACTACCAAAACTGCCATTGATCATAGTTTAAAGTATCATCTTTAGATAACAAAATTGGTATTATCATTGAATGACATACGCGAAAGTATCTATCTTCAAAAGTCTCTCAGACAGATGGCAAATATACCACTGTTTACATTCATTAAATGAATGCTACAGATGGTAAGAAATTTTCTACCGTGTTTAATAGGAAAATCCCACAGAATTTCTACAAAGTCACTTCTATTTTTATTGCAAGAAAATATACTCTGTAATTTAGTTACCAAGCATTCTTTTGTCTTCCAAAGTGTATAGTGGAGGCATATGTGAAAGAGTAAGAAGGTCTTTATGTGACCTTAAATTTATTTATCCCTTTATGTGACCTTAAATTTTTTGTGTAGTAAAAATCGATAGGAATGAGAAAAATGCTTGAATGTGTTTGTTTTTATAGGGGAAATCATACTAATTCTCTAAGGTATTTTAGATAATTTATTCAGTTATTTAAAACATATAGTAAAATTTTGGTTTAAAGAAAACTTTAAAATGTCATATGTTAACTTTCTAAAAAATCTCAGGTTAATGTATTACTACAGTCCTTGCAATATGTACTGATTTCATGCATATTGTAAGGAAATAATGCTTTAATGAAGTTTTTCAAATAACAGAAAATGTGTAAAGAGGCATTTGAAATGAAAATTTAAATCTTTTACTTGACTTTGCTTGTATATCTGATAATATAATTCCATAGATGATCACAAGACCATGAACCATTTAATTCTGTTCTTAAAATAGAAAACAATTATTGTAGGGCTGGTGGGATGACTTTGGGGTTAAGGGTCTTTACTGTTCTTGTATAAGACCCAGTTTGGTGGAGCATCCTTTGGGTATATGCACGGGAGTGGTTTGCCTGGATCCTGGGGTAGAACCATTCTCAATTTTGTGGGAAACCACCAGACTGTTATCCACCGGACTGTACAGGTTCACACGCCCAGCAGCCGTGGAGGAGCGTTCCCTTTGCTACACATCTTCACCAGGATATGCAGTCAATTGATCTTTAACAGTTCTGAGGGGTGTGAGATGGAAACTCAGAGTAATTTTGATTTGCATCTCTCTGATGACTAAGTATATTGAACATTTCTTTAAGTACTTCTCTACCATCTGAGATACCTCTGTTGAGAATTCTCCGTTTAGCTCTGTACTCCATTTTTTTAATTGGGTTATTTAGCTTGTTAGGGTCTAATTTCTTGAGTTTTATATATATATATATATATATTTTTTTTTTTTTTTTGATAGCAGCACTCTGTCAGATGTAGGGTTAGTGAAGACCTTTTCCCATTCTTTGGGCTGCCGTTTTGTCCTACTGACAGTGACAGAAGCTTTTCAGTTTCAAGAGACCCCATTTCTTAATTGTTGATCTTAGTGTCTGAGCTGTTGGTATTCTGTTCAGGAAGTTGTCTCTTGTGTCAATAAGTTCAAGGTTCTTTCCCGTTTTTTCTTCTGTTAGATTTAATGCATCTGAGTTTATGTTGAGGTCTTTGATCAACTTGGACTTGAGTTTTGTGCAGGTAATAAATGTGGATTTATTTGCATCTTTTCTACATGCAGCCATCCAAGGATTCTTGCTCAACTATGTTCATAGCAGCTTTATTTGTAATTTCCAGAAACTGAAAACAACCTAGATACCCCTTAACTGAAACATGGATAAAACTAATATAGTACATATATAATGGAATACTACTCAGATATTAAAAACAAGGACATCTTAAAATTTGCAAGCAAATGAATGGAACTAGAAAATATCATCCTGAGTGAGGTAACCCAAACCCAAAATACATGTATGGTATGTATTGACTTATTAGTGAATATTAGCCATAGATTACAGGATAACCATGCTGTGATCCACAGGTCTAAAGAAGTTAAGTTACAAGGAGGGTCCAAGGGAAGATGCTCAAATCTCACCCAGAAGGAGAAATAAAGTAAACATCTGAAGTAGATGGAGAGAGGGAACTTGGTAGGAGACAGAATGGGGAGGAGGTAGGGGTTAGGAGTAGGGAGAACAGGGAAGAGAGGACCTAGTAAGAGAACAGGAATCAGAGGTAGGGGTATCTCTGGTATTTGCCAGAGACCTGGGAAAGGGAAAGCCCCAGGAAGTCTATTGGAGTCACCCTAGCTGAGACTTTTAGCAGTGGGAGATATGAATCCTGAAGTGGCCACCTCCTGTATCTAGGCAGGATTGCCAAGGGAAGGGATACAAATAGAAATCCACCCACAAAACCTTCAACCCAAAATTTGTCCTGCTTACAAGATGTGCAGGGCAAAGATGGAACAAATATTCAGGGAATGGCCAACTAAACATTTGCCCTACTTAGGAACCAATCTCTGGCACTGTTAATATTACTTTGCTAAGCTTGTAGACAGGAGCCTAGCTAACTCTTCTAAGAGGCTTAACCCAACAGCTAATGGAAACAGTTGCAGAGACCCACAGACAAACATTAGACAGAGCTTGGGGAGTCCTATGGAAAAGTTGGTAGAACAATTGAGGGAACCAGGGAGGTCAATGACTCCATAAGAAGACCTACAGAGTCAAATAACCTGGGTCCAGGAGACCTCACAGAGACTGAACCACCAACCAAAGAGCATGCCTGGACTGGTCCTAGGCCCTCTGCACAGATGTAGCAGAAGCATAGCTTGGTCTTCATGTAGATTCCCCATCTACTGGAATGGAGGCCCTCTCTGACTCCTATGCCTCTATCTGGATCTCCTTCCTCTAACTGGGCTGCTTTGTCTGACCTCAGTGGGAGAGAATGCACCTAGTTCTGCAGAGACTTAATGTGTCAGGGTGTGTTGGTAACCATGGGGGACATCCCCTTTCTCTGAGAAGAAGGAGTGGGGCAAATGGGAAGGGGGCTATGTGAGCAGGTGACTGGCAAGAAAGAAGGGGCCTGCAAACATAATAAAAAAAATTTTTTTAAACCCAGTTTGGTTCTAAGCACACATTTATGGTGATTTACAACTGTGTTTAATTCTGGCTCCAGGGGCCCTGACAGACTCCTTTAGATTCCATGGCCACTGGGATTTTAAAACCTCAAATTAAAAGATACAAATCAATGAAGAAATGGGTTTCACTACAATCAAATCATTTTCTGTACTTTTTTTCTTACAAATAAAAATTTAATTCTTCTAGAAAGATTTCTTGTGAAACTTCAAATTAAATTTCTATTTTTCTGATTAATAATAAATCTTGGGATGGTAAGACAACTCAGTGGATAAAAGCATCTGCAGTCAAACTTTACCTGGGTTCAATATCAAAGAAATTTCTGGTAGAATAGGAGAATCCATTCAGGAACGTATTTCACTGTCCTTACCATGTGTTCCATGGCAGGACTGAACCCCTTCCCAAACTAAGAAAATTAAGTTAGTGTAATTAAAATAAGAACAGCTGTTTTTAAATGTGCAGATTTTTAATATCGAGTTTAACCTATTTGAACATACTCTTAATTTTTACATAGTCTTTTGAACTATGTATGGCTAACGCTTCATGATCACTCCTTTTCGAAGGGCTGGTGGCAGCATCATCCACTCAAAATGCATGAAAATAACCTGATGATTATGTTAGTTATGAAGGTGTTTTGCTTCCTTGATTTTTGGTTGTTTGTCTGCATGACTTTTAATTTGTATAACCTTCAGTACACATACAAATCCTTGTTAAAATTCAAAACCTAAGAATCCTCTTTAGGGTCCTGCTTGTTGTTTAGCTTCTTTAGGTCTGTATATTTTTTAGTATGTTTATCCTATATTGTATGTCAAATACCCACTTATAAGTGAGCACATATCATGTGTGTCTTTCTGCTTCTGGGTTACCTTGCTCAGGATGATCTTTTCAAGATCCCACAATTTGCCTGCAAATTTCATGATTTCCTTGTTTTTATTAGCTGAGTAGTATTCCATTGTGTAAATGTACCATATTTCCTGTATCTATTCCTCCGTTGAGGGACATCTGATTTGTTTCCAGAGTCTGGCTATTATGAATAAAGCTGCTATGAACATAGTTGAACAAAAGTCCTTGTTGAATAGTAGAACATCCTTTGAGTATATGCCCAGGAGTGGTATAGCTGGATCTTAAGGTAGCACTATTCCCAGTTTTCTGAAAAAGACCCCCAACTGTTTTCCAAAGTGGTTGTACAAGTTTACATTCCCACCTGCAATGGGTTCCCCTTTCTTCATATACACTCCAGCATGTGTTTTTATCTCATACATAATGGCAAACAGGATAAATACAAGAAGCAGTGGAAGAGAGGGAACAGGATGGAAGCATACCATAAAAGTCCCCAGGGTCAGATGATTGTTCAAGGTTCCTGAATAAACTGCATTGAAAAAAAAATCCTCTGAAAGGCTTCATCCAACAGGAGATCAAAGCAGATGCTGAGACTCATAGCCAAACTTTGGGCAGAGTGCAGGGAGTCATATAGGAGGGAAGGGGGGCAGGGAGATAGAAGGATCCAGAGCTCCAACAAAGCTGAAAAAAAAAATCTGAGCCCAGGGGTTCCTGCAGAGACTGATGCACCAACCAGAAACCATACATGGAGAGGACCTAGACTCCCCGCTCAGATATAGCCAACAGGCAGCTCAGGAGACACTGTGGAAGAAAATGTATAAAAATTCTAAGAACCAGAGGGAATGGAGGATACCAAGTAGACCAAAGCTTCTAAACACAACATAATTGCTGCATATATGAATTCACAGACTGTGGCAATATCCACAGGACCTTCAAATAGCTGTGTCATGTGAAGTTCCAGTACTGAGAAAAGAAAGCAGACACCTGCCCTGATTCCTAACCCAGAAGCTATCTCCAATAGCCAGCCATTAATGAAAAATTAATCTTCTCCAGTGAGTTTCACTGGGGATTGACACCACTTCTAAGAGTAGGCTCCATGGAAAATAGCAGATGGCCAACACAAAGCAAACTCACTTGTGTGCGTTAATGTGTGTCTATGCATCTTTGTGTGTGTCCTGTGCTTTTTATTTATCTTTTTTTTTCTTATTTCTTTGAAGTGGAAGTTTCTGGTTTCTTTGAAGACTCAGTTTTGTCATGTGATGTTTTGATGCAAGTTGGGCATGTGTTGTTTTACTAGAGGGTGGCTTGTGAGAGACCATGTGATGTTTTGCTGTGAGCTCTCTCATGCGAGGGGTGTGACTTTGGCTAGCTGAGAACATCCGTGGGTGGACTTTGAAGAGAGGAGATATATAGAGGACCAAGCACAGTGAAACATCAGTTTTTGCATCAACATCACTGTGCTGATCTTTGTGCTTCAACACTTGACTTCTCAGGGAGAAAATTTTCAGAGAACTTTTCTGGGCAATCCAACTAAGTCTTGTGGCTTTCACTGACTTTGTGTTGCTGCTTGGTGTTGGCCTTTGGACTGGACTGCTGGTATACTGATGACCGAATTTGGTAATCCCCTAAAGACCCATTGACCCTAATGAGCAGGAGGTAGATAAAAGAGGTCTACCATCCCTTTCTCTACTAATCCCCTACCTAAGGTCACAGGTAGGAAGGGAGGTTAAAGTGCTTAAGAACCCTAAATAAAGTAGCCTTGGTGAAAATTCTAAGCCTGCCTTTTTTTTTTCTATTCTGATTTGTTTTTATCTTATCTTATTCTATTATTATTTCCAAGATGCCTATTGGTTTTCTAATGAGATACAGAAAGGGTGTGGATTTGGTTGAAAAGGTACACAGGGAGGATCTAAGAAGAGTGAGACAAAGAAAATGACATTTCTAACAAGCTGTTGATTTTGATGCTGCCTGTATGGTAGTAAGACAACTGAGCTTTATCATCAGGTTCTATACTCTCTCTTGTATCAGATTCATATTGGAAGTTCTGTTTACTCTTTTAGGGCTCCTGCCTGTTCTGTTTTCCGGTGAAAGTACTGGCATAGCTGGTCGATCGCTCATTCTCTTCTACTGTGCTCCAATATGATTGACTACCATACACACAAAAAAAATTAAAGTTAAAAGACAAAGTCCTAAAAGTAGAACTACCACATTTCTTAACTATAGCATTCCTGGGCAAATACCCAAGAAAGGTAATCCTACCACCAGGCTTATTACATAGCCATGCTTATTACAGCTTTATTCACCACAGTAAGGAAAGGGAACCAGCCTATATATACATTAAATATGAATGCATAATGAAAAGCAGACACATGCACACAGTCGAATTTTAACCAACTATAAAGAAAATTAAATCTTGATATTTTTTTGGAAAATGAGTAAAACTAGAAATTATTATATTAAACGATACAACACCAACCAAACTCAGACAAATAGAGCATATGTTATAGTATATGTGAATACTGGTTTTAAATTTTTCTTTGTACTTATAGATGTGCATGTGAGTGCGCTTATAAACCATGAAAGCAGAAGAGGACTGTGGTGGGGAAAAGACAGTGAAAGTGCACAGGGAAGATTAATAAAGCATAACATGAAAATGGAGACAACAGTGAGTGGGAGGATATTGGTAAGGGTGGTAAAGGGGTAAAGGAGAGGAATGAGGAAGCAGACTGAGCAAAATTAAGTATTCATCATCATGCCATGAGGAAGTATATTATTTCATATGCTAATTAAAGCAAATAAAAAGTGTGAAATGTCATAATAAAATAAAAAAATGAAACAGAAAATGCACTTACAATATTCATATTACCTGTGAACTGGCCTATAATTAGATAACCATTATTGGCTTCTATCTATAAATGAACAAACTGACTATTGTAATAAAATGATCAAGCTGCTTCCTCAATTTCATTATAATATGAAAGATGCAGCCAGGACAAAATTTGATTCTGTTTTTGCAATACTTAATTTTTATTTTTACCAAAACTCCTCTTATATATGAAAAATTGATTGAACATAGACAATAATTTTTGTTTGCACATCATTACTGATACAAATATTCTCAGCGAATACTAATTATTCTGTCTCCTAAAATAGAACACTTCATTATTCTGTAACAACTCTGACATAACAAGAGTAGGTGTTTCCTGCCTTCTACCCTAGTCCAGATGGAAATTATTATCCATGGTCAGTCAGTTTTTACATTTAAGCGGAGTGTTTGGTGAAAGAGTGAATATAGGAATCACAGGATGAAATTCTAGGAACTATTGTTTTTGGAATTAGTTTAGCTCATTTAACCAGCTTTACTTATAATGTTATTAGTAAAGTGCCAATGGACTTAATGTTCTCAAATCCAGCATAGTTAATTACAACTTGTCACTGATAATATTCGATAGGAAATTATCTCTTAACTTATCACAGTGATTAACGCTTATAATCACCTCTATTGCCTAAAGAAATACCCTAAATTAGTTTAGTCACAGCAAGTAATAAAAATATTTCTATTTAACTAAAATTTTGCCATTGGTATCTGAACTGCCAAGGATATTTATTACACGTCCACACATTTCTTTGCCTTAAACGGTGTCAGAATCAATCTTTATTTTAACAGCTAGGTATTCTCAGAGCTCAAAATTTCACAGTCATCTAAAAACCTTGTCAATCACTTTGATAGGAAAATAAAATCTTGAGCATTGCTGGGGTCAAATATTACCTGACCTTTCGCCCTCAAATATCAGGAAGTGGTCAATCATTAATTCAGTCTTTGTTGCCAAAAGACATGTTGCTTTCTCAGTGTGACTCTGTAATATAGAAAGTAATTTCACTGAACTTATAAAGTTCTCAAGAACAAAGGAAAATTATAAAGAAAAAATTTATTCAATCTGTGTCTGGTTATTTCAGATATTTATGCATGTGACACTAAAATTCACCTTTTTATGTGTTTCAATCTGGTTTATTCTCTCCCACCTTTCCAAATATGCTTACTTAATACTAAATACGAACATTTGGTCAGAGGATATGAATCTGATAACATCATCCCTATCTTTCTTCCAGACTAGGAATTTTATGTGTGTAATGTGAAACCTTCTTTCAAAGATAGAGAACAACTTAATATGAGACTTCTCCATCAGTTGTACCTATGCCAAATTATTTTCATAGTTGGCTGTTGATAAATTTGCATTTTAAAGACCCTTTTAAAAAAATCATTGTATCTCTATATAAAAAAGAGGACACTATACTGATTGTAAAAATTACTGAATAGAAAAGATGCTGTATATCTATTTTCAAGCCATCTAACGGTTCTCCCCAAAAGACAAGTCTGTATAATGATCACAGATACAAGTTAAAATGCAATAGGTGAAGACTGAAAAAAGAATGATTATTTGAAACTGCGCCCTTTTAGAGTAAACCTGGGAGCTGAGTCCTGTGACGACGAAGGAAGTGAAGAATTCTCCAATACGGGAAGAGAGGCTTTCCTCTATGGCTGCTCATCCTGACGTCTCTGAGCCTGGGTGTGGTAGTAATTCATGATCTCTTCAGTCATAACTTCACAAATGCCAAAATTAAAGAAATATTGAAAGTTCATAATGGAGTAAAATTCACTTTCTAAACAAATAGACACATATTTTCATTTGTATACCAATATAATAAAACCAAATTCGTCTGAATAATGCCATTTCTGTAACATGCTTTGCCTGGTAAATGTGTTTATAAGAAGCTGATTTATATGATCTTTTATGTAAAAATAGAATTCTTGTAAGACTCGTTGCATGGCCTGGAAAGTCCTTTTATTTTCCTTTCGGTTACATGTTATTTGGCAAGAGAGTCTATTGTTGTGGCAACGTTTAGGCTTTACAAGCAGGTTTCTTTTATAGGAAGCCTGGTAATATTTTTTTAAAGAGAAGCTATAAAACGCATTTGAGAGCCTCTGAAGATGAAGATTTATTGTATGCAGTAGCACTGAGATCAGACAGTGTAGGCTCACCCTTGTGTCGGCATGTTCTTCCATGGTCAAATCCGTTAGGCTAGAACTGACCTGTAAGGCGTCTCTTCAAATATCAGTTAGAGAGACTTGGAGCCCCTGAGTCTCAGTGAAAACTGTCAACTTACTCTCATAACAATTTATTTAAATGTCAGGGATGTTTTAAAATATGAATCAATATGTGTAAATAAAAGCTCAAAATATATTTATTAACCTATAAAGTTTTTTCCTAAAAAATACCCAGAAAGAGAAAGTTCAAATATGGAAATTTATTCTTATATTTATTTTAGTTCTGAGGCTTTTTATTAAACTATCTAGTTTCCATGTGCAAATTATTTGCTTGAATAGCACTTGATAGTCAACTTAGAACTGATGTTATCTAAATTAAATCTAATCAGCTTATTGGAAAACTTTGAGATTTCACACATGACTCACCTGTATTGTCTGAAATAAGTTGGTAAAAAAATAAAATATGCTAAATTTCCTTATATAAACACTTTTTAGGGTGAGCATGCATTGAAGAATCATGAAGAATATTTATAATAAATATTTTAATAAGCCATTCGCTTGCTTCAGTGCATAGTACAATGTTAGTGATAATCTGGTATATCATAATACAGAAGATTGATCAACTCTTATTGCCTCCGCTGGAGAAAATGAATATAATTGCATGTGATTTTAATAAAGATTCAGTTTAGAAGAAAGGTATGTCATTTCTTCCTCACTTTATTAAAATCTCATATGACCATGAGGATATTAAGCTTTGCATTGGAGCATAACTGATATTATAAATTACTTGTCATACTAATGGTCCAATTAATCAAAGAAAATGTCAAAAAAGTATGGAAGATTACTCTTCAAGTTTGTAATAAACAGATTTACTAGTCTACGGATCTATAAAAATGTGAGTACATCTTCCAGAACATCTTTCATTTCTCTTTCTTACTGATGGATAATCCTTTTGTAGTTTGGATCCACAGTTAAGTTAATAAATAAAAGTACCAACTATCTAAACAGTTGCACAGGATTAAAGTAGAGAATTTTAAGTCTCTGCTAGTCCTATGCTGTTTACATGGTGCTTAGATAGAGAAATTTCTAGCTGCCGTTCAAATTACATTGACCTGAAATGGTGTTACTTTACCTAGCCAGCATCTGCCAGCCACTCTCAGACAACCATCTACCATGGAGCTCACAACATGTTTTTAATTAATTTTATTTTATTTAAATTTACTTTACATCCCAAGGCTACTTTCCCCCTCCTCTCTTCCCAGTACCCCCTCCCCCACCTTTCCCTTTTCCCTCCTCCTTTTCCCCCAGAAAAGGGGAACCCCTTCTCCCCTTATCAACTGTCCCCAGCACATTGAGCAAGTTCTCTTCCCCCAAGGCAAGGCAAGGCAATCCTGCTAGGGAGAAGTGATTCAAAAGTAGGCAATAGAGTCATGTTAGAAACACCCTCTCCACTCACCAGGCAACCCACATGAAGACCAAGCCACCCATAGGCCGCATATGTACAGGAGGCCTAGGTCCAGACCATGCATGCTCCTGAGTTCATGTCTCAGTCTTTGTAAGCTCCCATGGGTCTGGGTTGGTTGTCTCTATTAATCTTCTTGTGAGGTTCCTGTCCCCTGCAGTTCCTTCCATCTTTCCTCACACACTTCCACACTTCCAGAAATCTCCGTGGAGCTCTGCCCCAAGCTGGTCTGCAAGTCCCAGCATCTGTCTTAACTGCTGTGTGCAGCCTCCAAGAAAACAGTCAAGTTAGGCTCCTGTCTGCAAGCATAGCAGAGCATCATTAATAGTGTCAATGGTTAGTTCTCTACCATGGGTTGGGTCTCAGGTTAGGCCAATGATTGATTGGACATTCCCTCAATCTTTGTTCCCTCTTTATCCCTGCATTTCTGGTAAGCAGGGTAATTTTTAGTTCACAGGTTTTGTGGGTGGGTTTTTGTTCACATCCCTCACTAACCCTGCTTGGCTATAAGGTGGTTACTTCAGTCTCCATTCTCCCCCATCCCCATTTAGGAGTCTCAGCTAGAGTCACACCCATTTCCTCCCAGGAGCCTCCAAGTTTGTCACAGAGATGGCCCTCCTTGAGAACTGAACCTTTGAAGTAACATACTGATATATTTGCTAACTGCTTAGTTACATGTTTTACAAGTTATTTTAATTCAACTTTTATTAATTAAACTGTCACAATAATTACTTAACTATGTTGAAACTTTGAACTACATTCACTAGCAAACTATGAAAGTTAGGTTATATGTTACACATTAGTAATTCTAAGTATGTGAGTGGTTGCACTTTTAATGCCCAAAATTTGACATTTTAACTGTTCCTTCACATTCTACTGATTTTTAGTCTCCAGTTAAATCTTTCACAGATATGGACTACTTATAAGAGTGTAGCAGATATTAAACATATAATACAGGATAAACATACAAAAATCTGAACACCTAAAGAAGCTAAGCAAGAAGGAAGATCCAGGGTAAGATGATCAATCCTCACTCAGAAAGGCAAATGGGATGGACATTGGAAGAAGGAGAAAACAGGAAACAGGACAGGAGCCTACCACCAAGGGACTATGAAAGACTCTATGCAGCAATGTATCAAAGCAAATGCTGAGGCTCATAACCAAACATTGGGCAGAATGCGGGGAATCTTATGAAAGAAGGGGGAGAGAGAAAGACTGGAGGGGACTGGAGGTCTACAAGGAGAGCAATAAAACAAAAAACTTTGGGCACAGGAGTCTTTTCTGAGACTGATACTCCAACCAAAGGACCATGCATGGAGATAACCTAAAACCTCTGCACAGCACATAGCCCATGTATCCAAGTGGGTGCCCTACTAAGGGGAACAGGGGCTGTCTCTGACATGAACTCAGTGGCTGACTCTTTGATCACCTCCCCCTGAGGGGAGGAGCAGCCTTGCCAGGGCACAGAGGAGGACAATGCAGCCAGTGCTGATGAGACTTGATAAGGTAGGGTCAGATGGAAAGGGAGGAGGACCTCCCCTATCAGTGAACTTGAAGAAGGGCAGGGAAGAGATGAGGGAGTTTGGGAGGGATTGGGAGGGAATGAGGGAGAGGGCTACAGCTGGGATAAAAAATGAATAAACTGTAATTAATATAAAAATTAAAATTAAAAAAGAGTGTACTGAAAAAGATTCAGATTCACATTATTCCATATCTCCTTTGAATGTTATTTCATGTTAGGGGCATGTCTGCCTCATTGTATATTACATGCATATATTTTGATTTGATAAATTTCACCACTTTATTATACCACATGCTGGGGGACAATGAAGATTTCCTGTGATGTGAGTTTCTCAATCATGCGTGAATAAAATCATGGTAAATGAAGGAACATGGGTAGAAATTTTGCCATAAACATTTTGCTCATATAGAGAAAATCTTTATCCAGACTCAGTGTCTCTTCTGGTAAGCAAAAACTATAATATTTTTAATCATTTAGTATTTGAGTCTAAGAATGGAGCTGTTGAGCACATTTCTGAGTGCTTGTGAGAATACTCCAAGAAAACAAGATATGAGTCTTGCGACCTCAGTTTTTTTTAAAAACATCAAATTGTTCTTGGAATGTGTTTTCGTGCTCATGTCAGATGTAGCAGAAAGGAATAAATTTATTTCAACTTCTGTTATTCATGTGCCTACTTAGAAAAACAAGTTTTTGTCATGTGTGTCTTGTCCTTGTGATTTTATTCTTTACTCAGGTGACTCTTCCTTAACCTTCTTTGTAAAGTGTCAGATGCTCTGAATAAAGTTGGATAGTTAATGACATTTTTGCCCACCGTCTCTCCCAATTCCATGATACCAACTAACGTGGTAAACAATGACTTCACCCAATTTCATCAAGCAACCTTTGGACAGCTGTTAAATCATTCCAGATATGTGACCATGCAATTCTGCTGCTCACACAACCAGCACTCAGAAGCTACTGTGGTCAGATCAGTACTGGAGGTGGAAATTTCTATTGCCACAGTTTCCCTCTCCCTCACTATCATCATCACCTTCATCAACCAACTGAACAAAGACATACATGGTTGGAGAAAACAGCTGACTGTAATCCTCAAAGCAGATAATCCCATTCATTTTATCTTAACCATAGTCTTCTAGATTCCTCCTTTTGTGAAAATGATCACAGAACATTCAGAACAGATTATCCCTATGTATCTTCTCCAGAACTTTACTTCGTGTTTCCAAATCATCTTCCTTCTACATTCACAATCACTTTGCCAAACAATCTGACTCAGATCATAAATTAATATAGACTCTTTTTCTTCTGGGAAAAAAAAAATGAACAAGCAGGTACCCACCCACATCACCAGAACTCTCATTCTAGGAAGATTTGCCCCCACTCCTGTATGTCAGGAATGCCCCCAAAAGGGGTTGCAAAAGGTATAACTGACTACTTGGAGGTAGTTACCTGCACAGAATGTAGAACCAACTTATCCCCTGCTCCATAATCAACTGGCCACAAGAATTTAACCTTAGGCACCTAGTGTGTGTTAGCTCAGAATACAGAGAGAATGTCACTGAGGTAAGAAATAAAGAGTTTTTGCATTACTTCCTCATAGAATCCATTTGTTGTGGGCTAGGGATGTAACTCATTTAATATTGTGTGCCCAGCATGCATGAAGCCATGGACTTAATGTCCAACATTTCACAAACCAGTTATGAGCACCCATGATCCCACACTCAATAGGAAGAAACAGGAAGATCACATGTCCAAGGTCCTTCTAATCTCTGTAATGTTCCCTAAAATACCTGTTTGCTTAAGTAAGGCAAAACACATAAAGATCAACAACAGTTGCTATAGTAACCAACTGCTTCCATCACTACACTGGCCAGCTAGATGAGTTCAGTGGGGATGTGGTAGGATTCATGACTTCTACAAATTTCAAATCCTGGCAGGTTTGGTGGCATTCACTCCTGACCTCTCTCTAGAAATATGGTACTACTTTTGCTTATTATGTAACAGGGCCCTCAGACCTTAGCAAACTGTTTCCATAATAGAAGTACCATTCATGCCATAACTTAAAATGTAAACATTAGCACCTGCCAAAATAAAACAAACTAGCCCATCAAGGTCCAGAGTTCTGGAAAGTCTCTAAATGTACTAATCTTGTTTTGGGATTCTATAGTTTTGCTTCTGGCTAACTGTTCTTGTTAACTGAAGTATGTCAATGCACAATATTTTTTGAGTGCTTAAATATCCTAAGAAAGGCTCATTGTTATACTGGAACCCATTGTAATTACTGTCCTGTTAACAAAGACTTTCTAATCCATGTCTGAGTAGTCTTCTCTGGTGGGTACAACTAATTTTGTAGGTGAAGGTATTTCTACTCTTTCCTGTTTAGCCCTTTCTGACCAGGCAAGTCTTCTATCTACAGTTCATTATACTAATGTGTACTTCTGCCAACTTCCTCATTTGTAATAGCACATAGACTTTCTGAAATTGGAAAAATAAACCATAAAACTTATTTAGTGATTTGCTGGAACTAGAGTAGGACAGAATTATGCTGAAATTCTATTGGCCATTTGACTTCTTTAAGTCATTAATCAGATGGACTGATAACATTGTTATTCACCAGCCAGTGATTGGTATCAGTTCTTAAAGTCCAGTTGCCTATAAAGTATGATCATTTCCTTTTTTCTATTATACAGCCATCCTGACTAATAACCAGTTATTCTCTAGAGAAATGGAATCTTTCACAGTATTGAGATTCAAGATGGTATTTTAAATCAATCTTAGGTTATTTGTAAAAATAAGATAACCATGTATAAGATAGGTATAAACATGTTAAAAATAAGGATTATAGTTGGCTTTTACTTTTCCTCATTACCTTTCCAATTAAATATTATTGTTTCTTACCGAAATTCACTTTGTAACCCCACTGCAGCCCCCTCCCTTGTCTCTTTCCAGTCCCACCCACCCTCTTTCTTCTTCCCCTATGCCCTTCCCTATGCCCTTTCTGTTCCACTGAGAGGGGAGGTCCAACTCCCCTTCCATCTGACCCTAGCTTATCGGTTCTCATCAGGACTGGCTGCATCATCTTCTTCTGTGGCCTAGCAAGGCTGAACCTCCAGGGGGAGGTGATCAGAGAGCCGGCCACTGAGTTCATGTTAAAGACAGTCTCTGGTTCAGTCTCCCCGAGGCACTACAGGGCCAGGTTAGTTTAGTTTCCTCTGTACGTATTCTTGTGATGTCCTTGACCACTCCATCTCATTCAATCCTTTCTCCAGCTCTTCCATAAGACTTTCTGAGCTCAGCCTATAGTTTGACTGTGAGTCTCTGCATCTCTTTTCATCAGCTGCTGGAATAAGATTCTCAGAAAACAGCCACTCTAGGCTCCTGTCTGCAAGCATAGTAGAGTATCATTAATAGTATCAGGAGTTAGATTTCTCCCATGGAGTGGGTCTCCAATAGGGCCAGTCCTTGACTGGCCATTTCCTCAATCTCTGCTCCATCTTTATTCCCACACTTCTTGTAGATACTTTGGATCCAAGGTTATATGGGTGGGTTTGTGTCTCCCTCCCTCCTCTGGAAGTCCCACCAGGGTAGAGGAGGTGGCAAATTCAGGGTCTATGTCCCCCATTGCTAGGAGTCTCAGTTAGGGTCACTGCTATAGGCCCCCAAAAGCCTACCTTTTCACTGAGATGTCACTGGACTGATTTCCATTTCTCTCCTCCAGTCCTCCCCCTGACCACACCTGATCTTCATCCCAGTTCTCCACCACACCTTCTCTTCCATCCAATTCCCTCCCTCTATACTGTCAATGTCTTTTTTATTTCCCCTGAGTGAGATCAAATATCCTCCCTGAGCCCTCCTTGTTACTTAGTTTCTTTGGGTCTGTGGATGACAGCATGGTTATCCTGTATTTTATGGCTAATATCCACTTCTACATTTATCTCTTTCTGGGTCTGGGTTACTTGACTCAGGATGATATTGTCTAGTTCAATCCATTTGCCTGCAAATTGCGTGATTTTTTTGTTTTAAATACTGAGTCGTATTCCATTGTGTAAATGTAACACATTTACTTTATTCATTCTTTGGTTGATGGACATCTAGGTTGTTTCCCTTTTCTAGCTATGATTAATAAAGCTGCTATGAACATAGTTGAGGAAATGTCCTTATGCTATGGTGGGGCATCTTTTTTTTAACTTTTATTAATTACACTTTATTCATTTTGTATCCCCCATAAGCCCCTCCCTCCTCCCCTCCCGGTCCCACCCTCCCCCCCCCCTTTCTGCATGCATGCCCCTCCCCAAGTCCACTGATAGGGCAGGTCCTCCTCGCCTTCTTTTTGATCTTAGTCTATCAGTTCTCATCAGAAGTGGCTGCATTGTCAGGGTTCTAGGTTATCTACATGAATAGTCCTTGGTTGGAGTATGGGGCATCTTTTGAGTATATGCTATGGAGTGGTACAGGTAGATCTTGAGAGAGAACTATTTCTGATTTTCTGAGGAACCGCCAGAATAATTTCTGAAGTGGTTATACAAGTTTGCCCTCCCACCAGCAATGGAGGTTTGTTCTCCTTGCTCCACATTCTCTCCAGCATCTGCTGTCACTTGAGTTTTTGTTCACTCATAGCCATTCTGATGGGTGTAAAAGAGAATCTCACAGTCATTTTGATTTACATCTCCCTGATGAATAAGGATATTGCACATTTTTTAAGTGTTTCATGAACATTAGATATTTCTCTGTTGAGAATTTCCTGTTTAGCTTTTACCCCATTTTTAAATGGAGTTATTTGGTTTGTTGGTGTCTAATTTCTTGTGTTCTTTATATATTTTGTATATTTGCCCTCTTGTAGGGTTGGTGAAAATATTTTAACATTATGTAGGCTGCTGTTTTGCCCTGTCAACAATGTCCTGTGCTTGCAAAACTTTATCAGTTTCATGACGTCCAAATTATTAACTGTTGCTCTTAGTGCCTGAGCTTTTGCTGTTCTGTTCAGGAAGCTGTTTGCTGTGCCAATGTGTTCAAGGCTATTCCCTACTTTCTATTCTAATATAGTCAGTATCTTGTTTTATATTGAAGTCTTCCATCCACATGGACTTGAGTTTTGTGCAGGGTGATAAATATGGATCTATTTGCATTCTTATACATGCAGACATCCTGTCAAACCATTTGTTGAAGATGCTTCCTTTTATCCATTGTATGGTTTTAGTTTCTTTGTCAAAGCAAATTGTCTATAGGTGCCGGGGGTTATTTCTGGGTCTTCAATTAGATTACATTAAACAACCTGTTTGTTTTATAATATGAAGTTTTTATTATTATTACTCTGTAGTAAAACTTGATATAAGGGATGGTGATGCCTCAAGACATTCTTTCCTTGTACAGGATTGTTTAAACTATCCTGTGTTTCTTATTTTTCCATATGAAGTTGAGAATTGCTTTTCAAGGTCTATAAGAAGTGTATTGGCATTTTGACAGGAATTGAATTGACTCTGTAGATTGCTTGAAAGATAGCCATTTTTACTGTGTTAATCCTACCAATCTATAAGCATGGGAGATCTTCTTAGATCGTCTTCAAAGACTTGAAGTCTTTGTCATACAGGTCTTTCATCTGCTTGTTTAGAGTTACACAAATATTATTTGTGTCTATTGTACAGTGTGTTGTTACCCTGATTCCTTCCTCAGACCATTTCTCACTTGCATAAAGGAGGGCTACTGATTTTTTTTTTTTAGTTAAATTTTGTTTTCAGACACTTTGCTGAAGTTGTTTATGTGCTATAAGAGTACTTTAGCAGAATTTTGGGTCACCTATGTATACTATTGTATCATGTCTAAATAACAATACTTTGAGTTCTTTCTTTCCAATTTGTAACCCTTGGATCTTCTTTAGTTGGTTTACTGCTCTAGCTAGAACTTCAAGTACTATGTTGACTAGATAAGGAGAGAATAGGAAGCCTTGTCTTGTTCCTGATTTTAATGGAATTGCTTTAGTTTCTTTCCATTTAATTTGATGCTGGCTATTGCTTGCTATGAACTATTAGCTTGCTTTTGGCTATTGGCTTAATGTGTTTAGGCATGCACCTTGTATCCCTGATCTTTCTAAGGCTTTCAATATAAAGGGGTGTTGAATTTTATCAAAGGTGTTTTCAGCATCTAATGAGAGGACTTTTTTTTTCTATCAGCTTGTTTATATGGTGGATACTGAACCATAACTGGGCTGAAGCCTACTTTGTCATGATGGGTGATGTTTTTGATACATTCTTGGATTTAGTTTGTGGGTATTTTATTGAGTATTTTCACATTAATGTTCATGAGGGAGATTGGTCTGAAATTCCCTTTCTTGGTTGAGTCTTTGTGTGGTGTAGGTGTCAGGGTGACTGGTTTTATAGAATGAGTTTGGCAATGTTCCTTCTATTGCTATTTTGTGGAATAGTTTGAGGAGTATTAGTTTTAGATCATCTTTGAAAGTTTGGTAGAATTCTGAGCTAAAACCATCTGGCCTTGGGATTTTTTTTTTTTTTTTTTTTTGGTTCGGAGACATTTGATGACTGTTTCTATTTTCTTAGATATTACATATAGGGCTGTTTAAACTGTTTACCTGATCTTGTTTAAACTTTTGTATGTGAAATCTATCAAGGTAGTCATCTATTTCCTTTAGATTTTCCAATTTTGTGGAATATGGGCTTATGAAGTAAGACCTAATGATTCTTTGGATTTCCTCAGTGTTTGTTGTTGTCACCCTTTTAATTTAATTTTGTTAATTTAGATACTATCTTTCTGTATTTTAGTTAGTTTTGCTAGGGGTTTGTGTATCTTGTTTATTTTCTCAAAGCACCAGTTTTGTTTTCCCTGATTCTTTGTATTGTTATCTTTGTTTCTAAGTTATTGATTGCAGCCCTGAGTTTGATTATAGTCTGCCATCCACTCCTCTTGGATGTGTTTTCTTCTTCTTCTTCTTCTTCTTCTTCTTCTTCTTCTTCTTCTTCTTCTTCTTCTTCTTCTTCTTCAGCTTTTAGGTGTGCTTTTAAATTGCTAGTGTGAGAACTGTCTACTTTCTTTATGAAGGCACTTGGTATTATAAACTTTCCTATTCACACTGCTTTCATTGTGTCCCATAAATTTGGGTACTTTGTGCCTTCATTTTCATTGAATTATAGGAAGTCTTTAAATTCTTTTTTTCTTTCCTGGCCTAGTGGTCATTGAGTGCCGAGTTTTTCAGTTTCCATGAGTTTGTAGGTTTACTCTTGTTCTGTTGTTGTTGTTGTTGAAATCTAACTTTAATCCATGATGGTCTGATAAGATACAAGGAGTTATTTAAATTTTCTTATATATGTTGAGGATGTTTTGTGATGGACTATCTAGTCAATTTTGGAGAAGGTCCATGAGATGCTGAGAAGAACATGTATTCTTTCATGTTTTGGTGATGGTCTGCAGATATCTGTTAGGTCCTTATGATTTATATTTCTCTGTTTAGCTTCTGTCTCAGTGACTTGTTCATTGATGAGAGAGAGTTGAAGTCTCTCAGAATGTGTGGGGTTCCTTTTGTGAGTTAAGCTTAATAATGTTTCTTTTACATATGTGGGTGCCCTTGCATTTGGAACATGGATGTTCAAAACTGAGAAGTCATTGTTTGGATTTTTTCCTTTGATGAATATGAAATGTCTTTCCCCATCTTTTTTGATTAATTTTTGTAAAAAGTTTATTTGATAGTAGAAATGTAACTCCAGCTTCCTTCATGGGTCTCTTTGCTTGGAAAACCTTTTTCTAACCCTTTACTATGAGGTTATGTCTATTTTGTTGCTGCGGTGTGTTTCTTTTATGCAGTGGAATCATGGATCCTGTTTTCCAATCCATCTTGTTAGCCTGTGTCTTTTTATTGAAAAATCGAGTCCATTAATGACCGGTGATTGTTAATTGCTGTTAGTTTGATGGTGGTGATGGTTGTGTGTGTGTATGTGTGTGTGTGTTCTTCCCTTGTTTTGATTTTGCTGATATGGGGTTATTTCTTTTTCCTGTGCTTCCTTGAGTGTAGTTAGCAACCTTAGGTTGGAGTTTTTCTTCTAGTATCTTCTATAGCATTTATTTGTGGATAAATAGTGTTTAAATTTGATTTGTCATGGAATATCTTGTTGTCTCCATCTACGTTGCTTGAGGATTTTGCTGGGTATAGAATGCTGGATTGGCATCTGTGGTCTGTTAGAGGCTGAAAGACATCTGTTCAGGTTCTTCTGGCTTTTAGAGTCTCTGTTGAGAAGTCAGGTATAATTCTGATATGTTTGAATTCTTATATGTTACTTGGCCTTTTTCTATTGCAACTTTTAATGTTCTTTCTTTGTTTTGTTTACATTTAGTGTTTTGATTAGTATGTGGTTGGAGAGTTTTATTTTCTTGTCTAATCTATTTAGTGTTTTATTTATTTTCTTCTATAATTTTGTTGAACCTGTGTTCTGAGCCTTAGAGCTGAGAGCCTTCTTCTTCTCCTTTGTCTTCTTCTTCTCCTTCTTCTCCTTCTTCTCCTTCTTTTCCTTTGCCTTCTTCTCCTTCATCTTCTTCTTCTCCTTCTATTCCTATTATTCTTAGTTTTGGTTTTTTCATAGTTTCTAAGATTTTGTAGATGTTTTCTTTCAGGAACATTTTAGATTTAACATTTTCTTTGACCAATGTATAGATTTCTTCAATCCTATCTTCTACACCTGAGATTCTTTCTTCCCTCTCTTATATTCCGTTGGTGATGATTGTATCTGTAGTTCGTGTTCTCTTCCCTAGGTTTTCCATAGCCAGGGTTACCTCAGTTTATGTTTTTTTTCCTCTATTTCCATTTTCATGTTTTGATCAGTTTTATTCATTTCCTTCACCTGCTTGAATGTATTTTCCTGTATTTCTTTAAAGGACTTACTCATTTCCTCTTTAAAGGCCCATGTCATCTTTATGTGGTTGTATTTAAGGTAATTTTCTAGCACTTTCTCTGTGTTAGGATATCCAGTGCCTGGCTGGGCTCTAGTGATGCCATATTGGCCTGGCTCTTGTGATTATGTTTTTATATGTCCTTTAGCCATATGTTTGTACTTGGTGTTGGCTGGTTGTTTCTCTTGCATTCATGACTCTACTGGGAGGCAGACATGGCCTTGGGCCTGAAAATGAATCTCAGAGAAAAGACTGCTGCTCACCTCTGATGGTTGTGCCTCAGGTTGACATGAATGTTCCTGGGGTCCTTAAGCCTCCACAGGAAAGGAGGCAGAGCCGTGAGTCTGACAATGGAGCTCAGGGGAGAGAGCTCAGCTCATTTCTTCTGGCTCTACTCCAGGAGGACTGGACAGGCAGGCAATTAGTGGGGAATGGTCTAAGCTAGATGTTTCTGGGTCACTTCAGAGCTCCTTGGGAAGGTGAATGATGTGCTTTGAGTACAGAGTGCCACTCACCTCTGCTGCCTATGCCCCCAAAGGACCCAGGGAACAGCCCACTGATCACCTCTCAATTCTGTAAGAGTTTCATGAAATTCCTTGTGTTGTTGTTGTTTTAAATTAAATTTTTATGTTTAATATTGGTTATAGTTTATTAACTTTGTAGCCCGTTCCCTCATTCCCCCCAACCCCACCCCTGTTTTAAGATAACTAATGACATGATTGATCCTTTCCTACTAACCAGAAATTGCAGCATGCCAGTATGAGAAACTAGTTGAGAAAAATATCTTGCTTGCCTGTTTATACTTTATGAATATATAACAAATTGCTTAGACATGAATATTTGTGGGTTCTTGGGAATAATTTGTTTTTTACCTGTAATATGTAAAATGTTTAATCATGTCTCATTATAATCATTCATTTGTAGAAATAGAGTGTAATCACATTGTAATTTTTATATTGTGTGAAAGATTTTACTGGAATAGAGAATTTGCAGAGGAAATACAGTTGTTGGAGCTCCACCTCATCCACCAAATGTCTGTGTGTGTATGTATATATGTAAAGTTTTTGGAGCATGTGTGTGAGTGAGTGTGTGTGTGTGTGTGTGTGTGTGTGTGTGTGTGATTTTTCCCTCTTTACAGCCTGCCTCTGATAGTTTTTCCACAGGCTCAGGGAATTTTTCACAACCACAGAAAATCAAGTTTTATTCCTTCAGAGAAGTTTGCTGAATGATCAATCACTGACTCCAGACTCAACCTCAGCTTACCTGTCATGTTGGAGATGACTTCCAACAATCTATAATCAGAAGTAACAATAAATTTAAAGACTGTTTACAATGATTTATTTGTAGGTGCTCGCAAAGATCATCAAATCTATAAGAGATCAAGAACTGTAGGTTGGAAGGCTGAAACACAAGACAAAGCTTGTATTCATAATTGTAATTTCTTCTTCCTCTGGGAAGACTTCTTTCTGTTTTAAAGGGCATATCAGGTGCAAAGAGCTCATACATATTTCTTAAAATAATCTTCTTCAGTAAAATACAACACTTCAGTCCCTTTAATTTTTACTCAGAGAAATCCAAGTACCAGAATCTGGCTCAGAGTTGCACCATAAACAATAGGAGCATGATAATTTTGAGTTGTCACATAAAGGTATCCATCTCCTAATTAGAATGCAAGGAATGATAATGCCTTTTTACTAACCTGATAAGAAACTCAGTTCCACTGAACATAGAAATCAGAGATTGGAGGGAACGTTGCCAACTGAATAAGCTCTATCTTATGTCAGAGAACAATTATGCTGTGTAATCCTCAGCAGAGGCATTTCTGAAGAAGCAAAATTCACCCCACAGAAATTTGTCACATGCAGAGATGTGAAGTCCAGTGATAAAGGTAACTGTCCTCTCCAAACCCTCAATGGTGTTTCCAAATAATAAAATGAAGGTGGAGAATGTGCCAAGATAGGGTGCTGTTCCAGATTCTAACATACCTTATATTAAGATGAATTGACTTTAAGTGTTTAAAAACAGCTACAAAACATCCATAAAATTTGTTGTAATTTATAAAGGGCCTTGACTCACAAGGAATAAGGCATTTGATAAACAGTTAAATTCTCCCACTTGTATTCTACCAAGTGTAATACATTCAGTTACAATAGTCTGGCAGAATTTCACGTAGAGATTTATTTCCCTAAACAAATTAGTGTTTAAAGTGATTAGGGTACAAATATGAAATTTCATGTAAAAATGGGACTTAGTAAAAATGTAGAAAGAAAATAACCTATACACTCATACAGCAAAATTGGCTGCACATTGTAAAAACATAAGTTTTCTCACATAACAAATATGAAAATGAAATTTCAGTGATCTAATTTTGAACACTAAGTATTTAGAATGATGCTTAATGAGTCCATGTTGAAAGGAAACAAAACAAAACTCACTAAGTTATCAAGATGCAATGCCACGTTTTTGAAGATATTAAAAGTCCCAGCTGACTCACTTCTACCCTACAAAGATATGAAAGTATGCATATCATAGGATTTAGAGAACCTACAGGTCGTTGGGCTATTTAAGCCTCCCACACATTCATCAAACACATTTCATTTTCATATAGTGTTGCTAACTGAACTAGTGTGGCTTAACACAGAGACATTTTATTTCTATGATGTATGCAATTAAGCAGAAAATGTCCTCCACTGCTTTTCTGGTCGAAGTACCAATGTTATTTATGAGGCAATAAAAGGTTTAGGTACTAGAAACACATTTTTAAAAATCCCTATTTCTAGCCATGTAGCTGAATGCCAAAGGCAGAGTACTAATTATTTCCCAGATGTAACTTCTCTGGCTAGAGAGTTGTTTCTGTCCACATAATTGACTCAAACATTGACTTCTGAGGAAGGTTTACTTGTTCTCTGGCAAATAAAGCCCAGCTAACAAGGTTTGAATTCCCAACCAAACTGAGGAGTATTTCTTGCCCACTAAATTCATGGTAAAAAAAAAAAAAAAATGGACTTTTCTTTTATACAAGTGTGCTGTTTAGATGAATTATATATGACATCTAAATATGATCAAAACTTTCCTACAGACCCACAGTTCAAAAAAAAGATCAGGATAATTAAAGAAAACAGTGAAAAATTCACACATAATTTTGTGTAAGTTCCTACATGAAAGAATCTAGGAAAATAATGATTTGCTTGCATCTTTCGTCATGTAAAGAACAGCCATGTACAACATAAATGTTACCTACCAGATTTTTTAAGATAACCTTAAAACTATGAAGAGGCATTGTTTAATGATGGAATTTGCAAACATATGTAGTTTGAGTGGACCTTCCTTATTCCATTCCTCTTGCCATCTTCCCCTCCTCCTCTTCTATGTGTGACATTTCCAGCCTCAATATTATATACACCACACATTCAAATCACAGGTATTATATTGATCTCCTCATCCTTTGCCCTTAAAGCAGTATTTTAACTCTCCCTCATTCTGGTTAACTGCCCTCGGTAGTCACAGAGATCAGAAACTCATGCAGTTTAATTCAACGTCGCATATTTTTTGTATAATACATGATCATTTTAATGCACAGGAAACTTGAAGCAGAAAGGGAGCCCACCTATAGGTACACAATCCAGGCATGACTGACAATGAGGGAGTTTGAACCTCAGGAAAACTTGAGTACTGAGGGTGTATTGGGCTGGGCCCATCAATATTCCTAAAGGCAATAGTACCAATGTTGCTGTTACTGTTTGTGATGAAGAATTTCTCTTGCCTTTCTTCTCTGATGTTTACTCTAGTTCCTTGTCTCATACAATGAGAAGAATCAAGACCCTTTATGAAGTTGTTGACACATTATACATTTTTCTCTGAAGTAGGCATTGGAATCTCCTTCAACATTATCCTCTTCCTCTTCCACCTTTTTGAGTTCCTTCTTGAACGCAGGCTCTGGATCATTGATCTACTCATCAGTCTCTTGGCCTTCATCCACCTTGGGATGCTAACAGTCATGGGGCTCGCAGCTTCTGACATTCTTGCATCTCAGGATATGTGGAATGACATCAAGTGTAACTCCCTGCTCCACTTGCACAGGCTTTTGTGGGGCCTCTCTCTTTTTGTCACCTGCCTGCTGAGCATCCTTCAGACCCCACAACAGAGCCTGTGCCCCCTTCTCATGCTGTGGGCCTTCTACATGTCCTGTGGTGCTCAGTTCTCCTTCTCCTATGTTGCTAAGTACAATGTCACCTCACATGGTCTCATATTTGTCACAGAATCTTGCATTATTTTACCTATGGAGTATAGCAGCAGACCCTTATTTTCCATGATGAGGATATTTCGAGATGTGTCCTTTCTAGGTCTCATGGCCCTTTACAGCGAGTACATGGTGGCTCTCTTGTGCAGACACAAGAAACAGGCTCAGCACCTTCACAGAACCAACCTTTCTGCAAAAGTGTCCCCAGTGCAAAGGGCCACCAATACCATCCTGCTGCTCATGAACTTCTTCATCCTGATGTATGTTTGGACTGCACCATATCTGCCTCCAGACTGATGCAGGATAATGACCCAGTCCACCACAGTATCCACATGATGGTCTCCAATGGCTACGCCACTGTCAGCCCCTTGCTGTTCATTGGCACTGAGAAACGAATTGTTGTCTTCTTACAATCCTTGGTGGGGAGGACAGCAAATGCTTAACTAGTAATTGAGCCAACATGCTCCCTGACAGATGGTGAATCCCGGCCTCGTGCTCATGCTCCTCCAGATAAGTGATCAAATGACTCCTGCTTTGTTAAACTGCTTCCTTTGAAATGTGGGTTACAACACCTGTAGATTTTTTTTTTCAATGCAGTTTATTCAGGAACCTTGAACAATCTTCTGACCCTGGGGAAAGCCAGCCCACAGCTTAAATAGCCTCTGGGTAGCCAACCCAGGCATGCCACGGGGGCAATGCAGATAGGTCCACATACATGGAAGCAAGCCAGATCCTCGGCCTTAGCCAAATGTGGAATTGTTCGTGACAGAGAGCACTCACCATCGGGAAGGTGGAAGGCGGAAACCAGCTCCATCTTTAAGGCATAGCATTCTGCAGCTCTCTACAGTTTCCCCTTTTTGTTTTAGACGCATCAGGCAAGAGTAGAGGTCTGATCTCTGATATTAGAAATAAATTGGGACTTTGTACCGATGTTCATTTAGTGTCATCCACCCAAAGAGCATCAGACCTGTGCGATACCTTTTTCTCAGAGGCGGGACCTGGGGCATGTCGCATATTCTGAGCTTTTCTTCTTATGTAGTTATTTACACCTTTGATTCAAATTTTTGGTCATTTTGCTGTAGAAATTTGTGTTATGCTAAAATGAATGTATTTGTTTTGGGAAAGAATGCTTTTTGAAAAAATGTTTTGTTTTTATTATATTTATTTTAGATTTTTGGTCTTGTTTTGAGATGGGAATTATTTTATTTGTGTCCAGTGTTGGAACAGAACTATCTGTGTAGTCACAGCTCACCTGAAACTCATGACCATCCACCTGTCTCTGATTTCCTAATTCTTGGATTTGGACATGAACCATCAGTTTGCCTGAAACTTAAACCTTTTAATGCATACCCTGTCCTCCCTCCAACTCCTTCCATGTTCTGCTTTCCATTCCCAAGTAGATTGTCTCATTTCCTTTGATTGGTATTATTTCACTAAAATACACATGGATAAGTATGCTCAAATATCTAACTACAATTTGCTCACTCCATTTTTGTTGTTCATACAGTCTCAGGATTGACTATTTGGCATTGGACAAGGAATTAAGCAACTCATTTATGGGAGAGATTAATTTTCATTTTCACTAACCATTAGTTGTCTGTAGTTCTTTGTCTAAAAGTGAGACTCTGTTTTTGTTCTCCCTTTTATGTTAGTATGCCTATTAACAATGCCATTGTGTCCATCTTTTCTATCCATCCATTTCTAGGGAATACTATTTCATAGCAGACTTCCTAGTACTCTGACTTTTCCAATCTTTCTGCCACCCACCCTTTCCAAGATGTTCCCTGAGTAGTAGATGCAGAATCTGTGATCTATATATATGCTTTGGGTGTGTGTGTCCAGTTAAAGTTTTATATACATGTCTCCACTTGCTGTAAAGAACATTTTCTTTTATGAGAGGTGGTAGCTAGATCTACGGGTACAGAATATGGTTTGGAATATGTTCATCTATCGAAGTGGTGGTACTAGATTCTCTAATTAGAGCTCAGCCTTACGAGAAACCAGGTTGGCCAGCATGGGCACAGTTACCCTTAAGTCTAATTAGAACCTAAGTCTAGCCAGACATCAGTGGTTACCGCCAGCATGTAGTGGCACCTTCCTGCACATTTACAGATACCTCGCCCTAGTGGCCATTGTTGTAGTTCATGCCTCCTGCAGATAGATCAGATTATGAGTTCCTTCCCTCTCTTTGTAACTAGTAAATTATTGTCTGGTAACATGGAAGCTAGACTGCAGAAATGAAGCTTTCAGGATAAACCTAACTTGAATATTTGCTCTTAAGCCTGTGGTAAGGGCTTAACTTCAGCCCCTGACAAGCAGCTAAGGGTTAACATCAACATTATGTGTGGTTTGGCGAGTCATCTGGACTATCCTGACCAACCATAAGAAAAGAATTTCACATGCCATGGTACTGAGACTTCTGTTAGGCTCTTGTGAGTAGTATTGCCAGCCCAGGCGGCATGATGTCATTTAACACACACACACACACACACACACACTCACATTTATATGTACTTTGTAGTATATGATTTGGAGAAATATAAAATTATGTAATTTCTTGAATTTTTAATCAAATATCTAAATTTTTAAGTGATTGTTTTCTTATTTTTAACCCACAAAGCTGTTCTTACATATAGTAAAGCACTTGAGGAATGTCGCAGAAATTTCTAGCTGAGTAGCACCTGTGGAGTGTCTGCAGCCTTTTTATACCTATTGACAGTAGCCACAGTGAAATGGTGGTGAGACAAATGGGCAAGTGTTTTGTACTTCCATTCACAGCATTTAAAGAACACTTCATGTCATAAGACAACAAGTCTTACCAGAGTGTAGGGGTGAAGGCAGCACAGAAGGACCAGCTTGGCCTCTCCATGTTCGCTAAGCTGTGTGGGAGTGGTCATGTGCAATGGGACCTTGCTAAAGGTTTGTGGAGAGCAATCTGTTGTCTTGCCAACAGCCTAGAATGTTTGAGGGCTTCCAGGGAAGACCTTTGGCTCACAACCATATTGGATGTTTGAGTACTGGAAAATTCCAGGTTGGGTACTAGAAGCTCCATTTAGAGAGAAGACATGGATGGGACTCTGTCCCCCCAACTATTTGGAGACTGCATTAAAATCACCTTCATAAGTTCTAGGAAGTTCCACTGCACTAGGTGCCCTCAAGTGCCCTTAGTTCTAGCTGTCTCCCCCACATTCCCTCACTTCACTCCATCTTCCATCCCATACCCACCTGATCCTCCTTTCTATCCCTCCTGCCCCCCAGTCCACCCATAAAATCTATTTTATTTCCCCCTTCCTTGGAAATCCCTGTGCCCTGCCCTATGTCTAATCCCTTTCTCTATACCTAGCCTCTCTGAGTCTATGGATTGTAACTTATTTTTATTTGCTTAGCAGTTAATATTTACATTTTGTAGTGTCTTTTGTATAGGAAAGTACTCTGCTACAAAAATAGAAACATACACACCAACACAACCGCAAACCCTTTGAGCTACAAAGCTGTCCTGAATGCAAAATATGCTAGGGTAAAGATGGCACAAAGATTTGTTAGTAACCAAATAATGTCCAATTAGATTTAAGACCCACAGCTTGAGATGGAACCCATACTCAAAACTGTTTGAGTGACAAAGAACCAACGCTTGGATATCCCAGACACCTGGTATAAATGCAAATACTACTGGTTTACAGAAACTTCCCCCTGCATCGGATGAGAATGAAAACAGAAGCCCAAAGCCAGACATTATGCAGGAGTAAAAGACCTTGGGACAAACAACTGTAAATGAGATATCTCCATCACATCCTTCCACTCAGAGCTTAGGGAAGCCTATACAAGAGTGTAAGAGCCAGAGTGGGATAAAGGACTCCAATTGAATACAGCCCTCTAAATCAAATGAGCAAAGCTCATACAAATTCTCAGAGATTGAAGCAGCAGGCGCAGGGCCGGCACAGATCTGCACCCGGTCCTCTGCATGCACATTGTTAACATTCAGTTTAGTTTCGTTTTAGAACTCCTGAGTGTGTGAGTGAGTGGGTTTCTGATTTTTGTGCTTTTCTTGGGCTCTTTTCCTTCTGCCGGTTTGCCTTCTCCAAATTTGACATGTTGGATTTTGCTTTATCTTATATGTTATTTTATTATGTTTTATTGTTGTCTCTTTAAAACCTGCTAATGAAAGACAGAAAGGAAGTCTGGAAGGGAGAGGAGGAACATGGAGGAGTAGAGGAAGGGAAAACAGCAAAGACACAATCTTCTTTCCTGTCTTTTTTTATTAATGAACTAATATTTAACTTTTATTAATTACACTTTATTCACTTTGTATCCCCCCATTAACCCTCCCTCCTCCCCTGCCAATCCCACCCTCCCTTCCCCTATTCACGCATGCCCCTCCCCAAGTCCACTGATAGAGGAGGTCCTCCTCTCCTTCCTTTTGATCTTAGTCTATCAGATCTCATCAGGAGTGGCTGCATTGTCATCTTAAAGAAGGGTTGGAGTCCAATGTTCAGTATTGTTTTCATGATTCTTTTACACTCACTTATACTCAGAAGAAAAGGAGAAAGGAAACAAAACAACCTACTGCTAGTAGATTACTCACAAAACAAAAAGGCAAACTATCCAGTGTGGCTTCGTTCAGGGAAGGGCCTGCCTTCGAGGTAGGTCCACAGTGTTTCATTTGTTTTATCATGAGGGTTTTCAAGGGAACTAGTGAGAAAGAAGACATTATTTTAGTACATAGTTTTAAGAAAGTATGTTTTGTTTTCGAGTCAAATCGTTCCCCCATAATCAATTTAAATGAATTGCCTTGGCTTGTTCTTGGCATTCTCCTGTGAATGTGTGTGGTGAATAACCTTTCAAAATAATTTATTGAAATGTCTATTAATGTCAATCTTTACTCCTGCCTGACAATCCCTGTCAAAATGACATGTGCTGGATATAAGAAGTGCCTGTGCTATAGCAACTCTTGATTAGAGGTATAGTTTGTCCTTTGATCTTTCTATTTGATTAGTCCTACTGAACTTTAGTGCCTGCAAGTGATGGAAAGCACAGACCAAAGGCTGCATCTCAACAGCTCAGCAAACGTATCATGATGCTGATATGAATCCTGATTAGATGTCCCTGTAAGCCTGCACAACATGTGTTTGTCTTTTCCTGATAAGACTTTTAAATTCCCGATGTATCATTTTGATATTTGACAGAGCAAAGGGAACAGAAAAAAGCAAAATTCAATATCAGCTAAAACATTTTTCTTCCCTCAATAATTTTTAAAGTTTCCTGAAGAGAGTCCAACAGAAGTTATTTGACTGCTAATTAGATGTTATTTGAGCATTATAGAATCAAATCATAATTATAATAAATTATAAAAATCATTATCTGTTTTATCTCACTTCATTGTTGTAGAAGTAGGGAAGAGGCACAGATTCATTGCAATTAACAGATTATTGCTTGGAAGACTGTAGAAGTAACTCACCTCACAAAGACTGAACGTAGCCTCTAGTTCCAGGTGTTTTACTCAATGGAGTAGGTAAACATTAAACTTTCATGTATACATACAAATTCATGAAATTTAAGTTATAATACACTAAAAGTGTGTATATTCTTCCATAGTATGAGAACTTTTACAAGGTTAGTATTATACTAGTTACTTTCATATTACTGGGACAAAATACTATGACCGGAAGTAACTTAATTTAATTCAGGCTTACAGTTTCAGAGAGAGAGAGTCCATAATGGCAGGGGAATTGTGGCATGATAGAAGAACAGGAAGCTGGGCTGTTGCCTCACAATAACAGATAAAAACCAGAGACAGCAAACTGGAGTACAAGACTGTAAGCTCCAAAAGCCCACCAGCGATATCCTGTTGGTTCCTGCAATGATCCTATTCTAAATGTTCATAACCTCTCAACAGAAGCACAAACTGGAGACCAAATATTCAAGTATATGAACCATTAAGGGATATTTTTTTATTTAAGCCACTACAAGTATCATTCCAAAAGAGACACCCAAGGAGTCCCTCTCCATTCTCTACCATACCATGTAAGATGAGTTCTCATTAGACAATGAGAATTTTGTTCATTGAGGTCAGACTTGTGGGGACTCTCATGGACACATTTCAGTTGGTTATAAACAACCCAGTGTATAGCATTTTGCTATAGCCTAAATTTTAGGCTTTCCTGGAGAGATATGCTTAACTAAAGTTGATTTATCTTGAAAACTAAAATTATGCTCTAACTCTGGAAACTTGCCAGTCACTCTGGCCAGAGAAGCAGATAGGAGATCTTTAAACCAACCTTTCTTTCTTTCTTTCAAATCCAGTACTCCAATCTTATCCCCAGCTTTGTAGCAAACCAACTGCTGAAGCCTCCCTTTCCCCTCAGTACACATCTCCAACAGTCATGCAAATCTTTACCTACAGCTTCCCTCTCCACCCTATTAATTAATTTGTTTATTTATTCACTGTACATTCTAATAGTAGGCCCTTCTCCTCCTGGTCTCACCCTCCCTCCCTAGTCCTCCTATGCCCTCTTCCCTATCCTTCAGAAAAGTGAAGCTCCCTACCACCAACCCATCAAGTATCATCAGGACTGAGAGCATCCTTTTCCTTGGTGGCCTGGTAGGGCAGCCCTGTCAGAGAGAAGTGATCTAGAAGCAAGTAAGAGTCATTGTCAGAGAAAGTCCCTGTTCCTCTTACTAGAGAAACTGTAAGAAGACTAAGCTCTTCATCTTCATCGGGTACATATGTGTAGAGGGCCTATGTCCAGTTCTGCTTCCGATGTCTATGTGCCAACCAAGGACCATGCATGAAGAGGACCTAGAACCACTGCTCAAATGTAGCCCATGGCAGCTCAATCTCCAAGTGGAATCCCTAGTAAGGGGAGCAGGGGCTGTCTCTTACATGGACTCAGTGACTGGCTCTTTGATCACCGCCCACCCCCAACCCCCAGGGGCGGGGTCCAGCCTTGTCAGGCCACAGAGAAAGAGAATGCAGTCAGTCCTGATGAGACCTGATAGGCTAGAGTCAGATAGTAGGAGAAGAGGACCTCCTCTATTAGTGGCCTAAGGGAGGGGCATAGGAAGAGAAGAGATACAAAGTGAATAAACCTTAACAAATAATAAATCAATAAAAAGTCAAGAGAAAAAAAGAAAAGGTCATTCATTCTTTTCATACCTATTCAATGCAGTACAGTAAGTCTTAGAACAAGAAGACAACTCATGGAAAACCAGGGGATATAAATTAGAAAAGAGCAGCACACAGTATCTTTATTTGCAGATGATACAATAGTGTATAAAGGTGACCAAAAAAATCCCACTGAAACTGATAAACACTTTCAACAAAGTAGCTGGATCCATAATTAATTCACAAAAATGAGTAAGAACTAAGAAACAGGTATTCAAATGTCTGAATTATTGAGACATCTTATTTAAACTACTACAAATTTAGAAGTTATTATATCAGACAGATATTACAGTTAAGGATACAAAACGATAAAAAGAATGATGGGGTTTAACAGTAGATGGAATGGGAGAAAAGACACAAACAGCATCTATACTCTATGTATCTACCAATTTCTTGCAGGTGCACATTTATTTAACATTTACAAATAGCTGATGATTAACACAAACTAATCTTTGAATTTTGTTATGTTTGTCAATGAATATAACAAGTAAATATTTTCTCTTCATTTTTTGATAAAATTAGAGAGGTGGATTTTGTGAGTTTCTATTATAAATCCGAAGTAAGTACTTGTTAACGTATTTACTGAAATAGTGTCATGTATAGGAATATCCTTTTCAAAGGACACACTTGAATTATTCCATTAAAGGCATTCATTTCAGCTAAGTAATTATTTTCAAGAGGCTCCTGTGTAAATGAAAATGTCTAACTCCTTTAGCCTGTTATTTGTGACAAATGATTTTGTTAGTTAAGAGAATATTAAAAACAATAATCCCAAGGAACTATAATATATGACAAATATTTTGAAATCAATGGGAAAATATGTCTTATTCTTTTATCATCATGGACAGAGCCCTCGAGAACCATAACATTTTTTTTTCTGAGAACCCACATAATTGCAGTGCTAGATATTTTGAAAGGGTAAAAATCATGATGGTGAAGAGACAACAGACTGGGTTCAAAGCTGTGGTCTAGAAAAAAGTAATTATAATCTTAGTGCCTAAAATTCATGAAACAGACTACAAAAGCATTTACTCTCCTGGATTATTAGGAAATTAAATGTACTTTTACCTATAGAGAGTTTAAAATGTCTGTCTCAGTAAATTATGCTTAGTATTAGATGTTTTATCAGCTGATGAAAGGGAGAAAGAAAGAGAAGCAAAATCAAAATACAAAATAACTAAATGACTTTTATTTTATCTAATGAATTCAAATATTTAGAGAATAAAAACATTATCAAAATAGTAAATAAATTCCCAAGACCACTTTATTTATAATAAGAGATCAACACTGACAAATTAGTTTTTAAAACATAACATTTAATGCCTAAAGAGAGATTTGTTAGTATAGTTGTAGTCAGGATCCAGGTCCAGATCACTTCTCTCTGACAGGGCTGCTCTACCAGGCCACCAAGGAAAAGGATGCTCTCAGTCCTGATGACACTTGATGGGTTGGTGGTAGAGAGTATCACTTTTCTGAAGGATAGGGAAGTAGGCATGGGAGGAATAGGGAGGGAGGGTAAGGCCAGGAGGAGAGGGGGGATCTTAATTTACAGATTAAGAAAAGGTATATAACCTTGAACCCCTGCTCGGATGTAGCCCATGGTAGTTCAGTATCCAAGGTGGGTTCCCTAGTTAGGGGAACAGGGACTATATCTGACATGAACTCTATGGCTGGCTTTTTGACCTCCCCCTCCCCCCAAGGGAGGAGCAGCCCTGCTAGGCCACCAAGGAGGATTTTGCAGCCAGACCTGAAGATGTCTGATAAGCTAGGGTCAGATGAAAGGGGAGGAGGTCATTCCCTATCAGTGGACTTGACTTGGAAAAGGGCAGGGAGAAGATGAGGGAGGAAGGGTGGGATTGGGAGGAAATGAGGGAGGGGGCTAGAGCTAGAATACAAAGTTAATAAACTGTAACTAATATTAAAAAATAAATTAAGTAATTAAAAAATTTTTAAAAGAAAAGATATATCTTAAACATCAATAGAAACAACTAAAGAAATATGTCTGTTTTTGTGATAATATCATGCTATTTTTATTACTATTGCTTTGTACTATAATTTAAATCAAGGATGATGATACCACTATTGGTTTTATTATTATTGTTGTTATTTTTATTCATTATTGTTTTAGCTAGCTTCGCTTTTTGTGTTTTTCCACATGTAGCTGAAAGTTTTCCAATCAAGATCTGTAAAGAATTGTGTTAGAATTTTGATGGTGATTACATTGAATCTGTAGATTTCTATTGTTAGGAGGGCTACATTTACTATCTTAATCCTACTGATCCATAAACATGGGAGATCTTTCCACATTTTGATATATTTCTTCAATGCCTTAAACTTTTTGACATACAACTCTTTCACATACAACTCTTTCACTTGCATGGGTAGAATTACTCCAAGATGTTTTATATTATTTGAGACTACCGTGAAAAGTATTTTTCCCTAATTTTTTTCACTCCTTTTGTCATTTGTCTAGGAGGCCTAGAGTGAATGATCATTGTGAAAAACTTGACTGTGTGAATTAATGGAAAAATTAAGAAGACTTCAGAACTTTTGGATAGCAAAGTTGTTTTAACTGTAGGGAATTCTCTATCCTAGTAGTAGCATTAAGAGTATTGTGGACTATGGTGGCCCCACTCAAGGGGTTTGGTGGGGGAACAATATTAACAACTGAACAAGAGATTACTTCTGTGATATTCTAACATAGAATGTGGCTATAATATGCCTTTTTTTAATAAGAATCTGGTTGAAGCTAAATTTTAAAATAATACTTTTAATAATACTAAATTTTAAAATAATAACTTCTTCATGAGAGGAGACCTCAAGACTGTTTAATATTGACTCTATTGTGTAGTTATTAGTGATAACTCTTATGCAGGTCAAAGATGAAAAGGAGAAATTGGGGCAGAAAGAAATGCAAAATGGACAATTTGAGGAGAAGCAGGAGATATTGATGCTACAGCCAAGGCCTGAGCTGCAACAGAGAAAGAGATTCAAGGAAAAACTGAATTGTAAAGGGAAGCAAACCCCCATGGCCAACCCCACCCAGCTAGAAAGGAACAACAAGCTTCTGCAAATGTGGTCACGGGTGCCACGCACACCCAAAGTTGGTAGCCACACTTGGCACTGTCATCCAGGTGGTGCTAGTTTTAGAGGCACAAAGGATACAATAATAAACAGGTGCCAGGATCTTCCTTTCTGCTTTCAATGAGCCCCTGAGGCTAGATGTGTGGCAGAAGAGCCCCTTCAAGACTGCCCTTCAAAGTCATTGCATAAAGCCATGGACAGGAAGCCTGAATTGAGTTGGTGATCTCAAGATGTTGGATATGTCAGACCCATGGCACATTTGTCAAAGGAGCTCAACACACATTTAGTGGAATCAATCTGGTAGAGAGAGGTATAACTTACAAACAGCAAAACCGGTGGGCAGAATTAACTAAGGCCTTTGACTCGGGCCATGCAGGCACAAGATTTGGCATTTACCCTGCTGGATTTCAGACTTGCTTTGGTCCAGGATTTCCTCCCTGTGCCCACATTCTTCCCATTCATAATAGCAGTGTATATTCTGTGGCATTGTGTATGGGTAGCATTTAATTTGTTTTGTATCTTTTTATAGGGGTTTACTAATAAGAGATTGACTTTAGTCAGTGTTGTAAAAGGCTGGTCGTATGGTATGGGTGTGAGACTATGAAGGAGCAGGAAGTGCAATGTGGTGGTTTGAATAAAATCTCACCCGTCATCAGGGCGTATGCATACTTGGACTACAATTGGTGTCAATGGATGCGGAATTTCTGGTAACAGGGCCTCAAGCTATATTGAGTTCACTGTACCTGTTTTCTGTTTATGGTTATGCTATGTGCTCTGGGTTCTCAGATTCCACCTCAGCCACCATGTGGGCCACCTGCTGTGCCTACCTTTACTGACCCCAGCCCTCTGGAACCATAAGCTTAAAATAAAACTTTCAGCTTTGTAAGTTGCCTTGTCGTATTGTTTTATCGCAGTTATAGAAAAGTAGTTAATACACCATTTAGTCTAAATTGGCCTGTGTAGTCCTATCATTGTAGAATCTCCAGAACGTCAATACGATTTGCACCCCATCTTCCTACTTCTTATATTTCATGATTACATATTTCTGCCAGTCCTTGTCTATCATCTTTTTTAAACCTTAATTCCAGTAATATCTTCTTTGTTTACTTCCTGAGTGCAATCACACAAGTCATCAATCAGCCATTAATTAGACCAGTTATAAATCATCTTCCCTAACATGAAGATGCTATGCTATCACGTATTTCAGAATGAAGGCCAAACTCCTCGGCAATGAATAGGGCATTGCTCTATAGAATCTCTGATTTAACTGTTGCATTACCCTATAAGAAAAAGGGGAAACCTGCCACCACCTTGTTACAAGCCGCCATTTTCTGGTTAAGACCACTGTAACATGTAACACAAAGGAAAAACTAATAAATGGAAATGCCTAAAATTAAAAAAAAAATGGTCTTCATTGCAAAGGAAACCACCAACAAAGTGATGAAAAATTCTAAAGACTGGAGAAAAGTTTACTGGGTATTCAAATGACAGAGTATTACTCTATAGAATATCTAAGTAACTAAAAGTATTAACAGCAAGAGAACAAGTAATATAATTAAAAAGGGTCAATGATCTGAATAGTCACTCATCAAAAGAAAAGATAAAAGCGACACACATATTTCAATATTATTAGCAATCAGGTGAATTGCAACAAAACTACAATGACATTTTATTAAAAAAAAAAAATTACCAGCAAGGATACAGGGAAACATAGGCATAGACACTGCTGATGGGAATAAACTGAATCAATCCCTTTGGAGAATAATATTCCAGTTTTTCACAATAAAACAAATATGACCATGATATGATACAGGTACTCTACTCTTGGTTGTTTATATTTAAAGGAAATGATAAAAAATATTTTAAATCTGTTTATCGTGGTACTATTGACAATATCTAAACTATGGAATCGGCCTAGATAACCACCAAAAAAATAATGAATAAACGGAAGTCTAATGAGCAGAAGATTAGACTGTGCAGAGATTAGAAGCTTCCGTAGGCCTAGGGGTGGTTAGAAATTCTCTGGTCTCAGCCCAAGCCATCTATTCTTATAGCTTGGTTACAGTCCTCATTTCACCCCCTCACTGAAGGAAATAAAAGCATTTATAAACATGGCCTCCTGAACTTTTATAAAAATGAATGAATGTTACATGTGAGCAGGATAACAAACTCAAAAGTTCCGGATTGGTCTATAAGGCTGTCACATGGAATCAATCTCATAAATTCACCAAAATTTTATTACATTTGAAACTATGCAACTAAATCAACTAATTTGTAGGCAAGCACTTCCAACCAACTATGTGCTCTGTTTGCAGCTTTTCAAATTATCTTCTGGTGAGAGATTTTAATTCAGCAATATGGCTACTCCGGCTGGGAAACAGAAATGCCCTCAGCATACTTTAATCCCAAACAATGAAGGTAAAGTTAGTCTGCAGAAAAAAGCACAAATGTTTGAAAGCAGTCTAATTTAGAGTCAGACAAAGTGAAGAATGAGAGAAAGATTTGACAGAATAAGATATACCCAACTCTTACAAGAACAGCAGGGGAAAGAGAAGCGGGAGCCGTTTTACCAGGAGAGTTTCACAGCGACAGGTTGAGGAGAGAACAAACTAGGAACAGGTAAAGACAGAATGAACCAGAAAATGAGAAGCAGCAAAAAGATCGTAAAGAGCCAGAAAGAGTGAGTTTATTCAGCAGTAAGTCTCAGAGGCTGAAAACCTTCTAGGCCTAGATTAGATTGTACAGAGGCTAGCAGCTTTCAGGAGTAGGCCTAGTTTAGCAACTTGAGGCAGTGAGCCTTTGAGACAATTACATCGGGAAAATAAAAGTTACTTTAACGGTTTTCAACATAAAATGTCTTGTTTCCAACAAGCACCTAAATGATGTACACTTGTTGCATTGAAACTTTATAGAACGCTGAGCATAAATATTTCCAGCATTGCTTTACTATATACTTTCAGCAGCTCATTATTGTGACATTGCAGAAAAAGAAAGAACAAAGAATTTTTAAAAAATAAGAAAAAAATAGATACAAAATTGCTCTTTTTGGAAATATGTTTGAGTATGTGGTCAAGTCAGTGAAAATGAAGTTTATGAATAATATTAGTTCCCCATCTCTAACAATGAATCAAAACCAACTTAAAAGTTCCTCCAAGCTCCAAGCAAGTGAGGAAGATATTGAGAAACTGGCTTTATAAAGCAGGCATCAATTTATCATCCATGAGAATAGGCCTTCATCAAAATGCTTTTTTAATATTTAAAATGGTTCAACCACAATAATGTATTTATAATTGGCTATAAATTTGGCAACTATAGATGTGAATTGTAACATCAAAGTCAGAACAATGGAGTACTAGATTAGGAAATATCTAGAATACATGAAGTACAGTGGAATGGAGGAGAGCAGTTAAATTACCAAGTGACCTGAAAAAGTTACTCAGCTAGGTCCACACTTCTTAATGATGAGGATGGTGCTTAACAGGGAATAACCTGAGGCAAGTCTTAATTATAAAATAGTGTAAGCAAAATTATATATATGTCTAAGGCGCAAAAGAGGACTGTTGTTTGAGGCATCAGTGGTTGAATATTTATTAATCCAGGCGGATGTTATGTTAAAGCTGATACAACAATTAGATGATATTCAAAAGTAATGGAAAGGGTTTCTGGAATAATATAGTGGTTTTCACTAAGCCAATCATCATGCAATTAACACTAAATTTCTGACAATATCTTAACAACAGGTAACTGGAAGCAAGCTCTCACAGGAATGTAATATAGAAAATCAATACATTGAAGAGTAAGGCAATTTGAAGCCCACAAAAGAAATTGTTGCTATGTGATCACACGACAGTGTCCAGTTCAACCACTGAGCCAGAAAGATCACTGACGGTTGGGCCTAGAAGCATCTGTGGAAGAGAATGGTTATCAGAAAAAAAAAAAAAACAAAAAAAACTATAGGTGATATAAGAAAGGAGGGGATGGACAGATTTATGTCAGATTGACCTGAACTGACCAATCTAATCTAATAAGTAGAGCATTATTTCAGTATATATTGAATTTATTATGTAGCATATTGCAGAGTACACTTAGATATGTTTTTTTTCTTAACAGTTCCTGATACGGACATTATTATTTTCATTTTGCAACTTAGAATATATTCTGTAAGGATCAGCTTCCTTGGAGTCATATCTCAGATAAGTGGTCAGACTAGTAGTTAAATTCATGTCTTCAAATTCCAAATTGCAGCATAATTTTCATGATAGCACAGAAAATTTGAAGTGTAGTTAGATGTAGCAAAATTAAGCTGCTTGAAGCCAAAGATAAGAAACAATCTTGAAATCTCTGAAGAGGTAAAATGACACATTATTACCTAGAGAAAAACAACACAAATTGTGATTGTCTCATCAGAAAATACATAGGTCAGAATCAGTAGAATAGCATAAAAATATTATATTTAAAGAAATATTACTCCAAAATTCTATATCTATTGGAAATATCTTTGTTTTTTATTTTATTTTATGTCATTAGATGGGAAATAAAAGGGATTTTTTTACAGCCTGCCTGCTGTGTGTAAAATGTGACACAAAGGCTTTAGGTAAGAGGAAAGGATGCTATGTTATAACTTGTACCTTTAATTAATGAGTAAATTAGAAGTGATAATTGTCTAAGACACTAAAATCACTCTCTAATTGTATCAAATATTTACAGATTTGTGACATGAATATTATAAAATCAGAACTTTCATTGCATATGCATCTAATATTTATGACAGCTGAAACAGAGGGGAAACGAACTTGAAAGATGTTTGTAAGGTTTCAAGCTGTCTACACTTAAAGTGAATCTAAGTAGCATTAACTCCAGCTGAGTTGTAAAAGAATTGTGAAGACAGAGCCTGAATATTCAATGAAAAGGCAAGGATATTTATACTTCATCCTAAGGACACACTTTATATACAAAGTTTCAGCTATACTGAAACTAAATAGGATGAAACAAACCTATTATACTATTGACAAGTATAAAAACATCCAAATGAAAAAAAATGTATTGAATAAAATAAATTCAAATGTGACCATTAACAAAAAATATTATTTGAGTCAAAAAAACTTTGTAATGAAAAATAACAGCAGGTGAAAAGATATAGTAATTACAAATGTACTACCATCTGATAACAAAAGTATTAAAATTCAAAAGCAAGGGAGAAGAATTCAGAGTCATGACAGGGGATTTTAACACAGTTCTTTTAGGATAATAGAATAACTAGCATAAACAAACTGACAAAAACAATAAGGACAAAGAAGAAAGGAATAAACTTACTCATCTCCTAATGGCCCTTCGAGAACTCTGTCCAATAGCTATGTACACCCACTTTCCCCGTGTTGACTGCATGTTCACCAATAAACGTCTCAGGCTGAGCCCCAAATTTTATTTTATCAGACTTCAAAGAACACAGTCTTGCAGAGTATCTTCTCTGACAGCAAATGAATTGTGCTATAATTCAGTATGAATAGGGCATATCAGAAAACCTCAGCTGTACCCGAGACACGCTCCTTAATAACCCACAGCCCAGTAATGGCATAATAGACACGAGCCCTGAACCAGAGGGATGTGTAGGGAATTACCCCAGCTTACAAAAGGAATACATGATAGCAATAAGGAAAAAAATAGTTCTTTTGATGGAGTATTTTAAATATGTAAGAAATGCTGATATTTTAAAAGACTTCTGTTGACAAAGGAGAAAAATACTGGGCAAAAATAACTAAGATTTTGGTATGTGTGGATAAGTATATATACAATGTACTCAAATATATACAGGAGACTGTGCTATCTTTAGTATTGACTTATAAGAATTCCTTCTATATGCATTTACATTAATAAACAATCTAAATAACACCATTATTAGAAACAGGACAAGAACCCTTGAAAGTGTTCTTTATATCCAAATTAATGGTTTTAAATATTTGTAAAGAAAGGAATTATGGTACCACTTGTACTTTACAAAAGTTTGTTTTTAAAACTAATGAACTTATAAGGAGATAAAACTAAGTGAACAGTTTGTTTTAAGCTATTTACTATTTCCTATAGTGGGAAGTTCTTGAGCCTTCTATATGTCACCACATTATGAAATGTGTGAAATGATTCATCTCTCAAAATCAGCTATTTGTTCCTAGGACTCCCCTTCTATATTAATTTTGTGCACAAGTAACTGACATATTCTTAGTGTCTTGCATGTCGCATGCCATGATTGTGACTGGGTTATAGAGCATCTCTATTTAACTTAAACATTGTCCTGTTACAAAGATGTTGAAAATCGGAATTCTTATTCTTTATTTTATTTTTTTCTTATCAGTTATATTTTATTAACTCTGTATCCCAGCCGTGTCCCAATCCCTCATTCCCTCCCAGTCCCTCCCTCCCTCCCTTATCTCCACCGTGCCCCTTTCCAAGTCAACTGATGGGGGACCTCCTTCCCATTCATCTGATCCTGTTTTATCAGGTATCTTCAGGACTGGCTGCAAAGCCCTCCTCTGTGGCCTAACAGGACTGCTCCTCCCTTTGGGGGTGGGGAGATCAAAGAGCCAGTCATTGAGTTCCTGTTAGAAATAGTCCCTGTTCCCCTCACTTTGGGAAACCAATTGGTTACTGAGCTACCACAGGCTACATCTGAGCAGAGGTTCTAGGTTATATCCATACATGGTCCTTGGTTGAATGTCAGTCTCAGAAAAGACCCTGTGCCCAGATATATTTGGTCCTTGTGGAGCTCCTATCCTTTCCCCATCAGACTAACTCCCCTTCTTTCTTATGATTCCCTGTACTCTGCCAAAGGTTTGGTCATGAGTCTTTGCTTTGAAAACACTGCTAGTTAGAGTCTTTCAGATGCGCTCAGTAGACTCCTGTCATATGTTCAATGCACATCCCATCTGTCTTTCTAAATGAGGATTGATCATCTTACCCCATGTCTGCTCTCTTGATTATCTTTTTTAGGTATATAGATTTCATTATATTTATCATATCTTATAGGTCTACATAAGTGAGTATATGCCGTGTTTGTCTTTCTCCTCCTGGGATATTTCACTCAGGATGATCTTTTCTAGATTCCACCATTTACCTGCAAATTTCATGATTTCCCCCTTTTTGATTGCTGAGTAGTATTCCATTGTGTAAAAATACCACAATTTCTGTACCCATTCCTCCGTTGATGGACATCTGGGTTGTTTCCAGGTTCTGGCTATTACAAATAAAGCTGCTATAAACATGGTTGAGCAAGTATCCCTTTAGTGGACTTGAGCAAACTTTGGGTATATACCTAGCAGTGGTATAACTGGGTCTTGAGGAAGCACTATTCCTAGTTCTCTGAGAAACTGCCAGATAGCTTTCCAGAGTGGTTGTACCAGTTTACATTCCCACCAGCAGTGGAGGAGGGTTCCCCTTTCTCCACAACGTCTCCAGCATGTGTTGTCACTTGAGTTTTTCATCTTGACCATTCTGATGGGTGTAAGGTAATATCTCAGGGTCATTTTGATTTGCATTTCCCTGATGGCTAATGAGGTTGAACATTTCTTGAAGTGTTTCTCTGCCATTCCATATTCCTCTGTCAAGAATTCTCTGTTTAGCTGTGTTCCCCATTTTTTAATTGAATTACTTGGTTTGCTGCTTTTCAGCTTTTTTAGTTCTTTGTATATACTGGATATTAGTCCTCTGTCAGTTAAAGGGTTAGTGAAGATTCTTTCCCAATCTGTACAGTCATTTTGTTTTGATGACTGTGTCCTTTGCTTTACAGAAGCTTTTCAGTTTCATGAGGTCCCATTTATTGATTGTTGCTCTTAGAGCCTGTGCTGTTGGTGTTCTGTTCAGGAAGTTGTCTCCTGTGCCAATGAGTTCTAGGCTGTTCCCCACTTTTTTTTTCTAACAGATTTAGAGTATCTGGTTTTATGCTGAGGTCTTTGATCCACATGGACTATAGATTTGTGCAGGGTGATAGACATAGATCTATTTTCATTTTTCTGCATGTGGACATCCAGTTGGACCAGCACCATGTGTTGAAGATGCTGTCTTTTTTCCATTGAATGGTTTTGGCTTCTTTGGCAAATATCGAGTATTCATAGGTGTGTGGGTTTATTTCTGGGTCTTCTATGCGGTTCCATTGATCCTCCTTTCTGTTTTTATGCCAATACCATGCAGTTTTTATTACTATTGCTCTGTAGTACAACTTGAGATCGGGGATGGAGATACCTCCAGATGATCTGTTGTTGTACAGGATTGTTTTGGAGATTCTGGGTTTTTTATTTCTCCATATGAAGCTGAGAATCTTTTTTTCAAGGTCTGTAAAGAATTGAGTTGGAATTTTGATGGGAATTGCATTGAATCTGTAGATTGCTTTTGGCAGAATGGCCACTTTCACAATGTTAATCCTACCAATCCATGAGCACGGGAGATCGTTCCATCTTCTGATGCCTTCTTCAATTTCTTTCTTCAGAGACTTGAAGTTTTTCTCTAACAGGTCTTTCACTTGCTTAGTTAGTGTCACCCCAAGGTACTTTATGTTATTAGTGGCTATTGTGAAGGGTGTTATTTCCCTAATTTCTTTCTCGGCCCTTTTGTCTTTGGTATACAGGAGGGCTTCTGATTTTTTTTTTAGTTGATTTTGTATCCTGCCACTTTGCTGAAGGTGTTTATCAGCTGGAGGAGTTCTCTGGTTGAATTTTTGGGGTCGCTCATGTATACTATCATATCATCTGCAAATAGTGACACTTTGACCTCTTCCTTTCCGATTTGTATCCCCTTGATCTCCTTTAGTTGTCTTATTGCTCTGGCTAGGACTTCAAGTACTATGTTGAAGAGGTATGGAGAGAGTGGGCAGCCTTGTCTTGTCCCTGATTTCAGTTTCTTTCCATTGAGTTTGATGTTGGCTATAGGCTTGCTGTATATTGCCTTTACTATGTTTAGATATGTGCCTTGTATCCCTGATCTCTCCAACACTTTAAACATGAATGGGTGTTGGACTTTGTCAAATGCTTTTTCAGCATCTAAGGAGATGGTCATGTGGTTTTTCTCCTTCAGTTTGTTTATGTGGTGGATTACATTGATGGATTTCCGTATGTTGAACCACCCTTGCATGCCTGGGATGAAGACTACTTGGTCATGGTGGATGATATCTTTGATGGGTTCTTGGATTCGGTTTGCAAGTATTTTATTGAGTATTTTTGCATCAATGTTCATAAGAGGGATAGGTCTGAAGTTCTCTTTTTTTGTTGGGTCTTTGTGTGGTTTAGGTATCAGGGTGACTGTCGCTTCATAGAATGAGTTTGGTAATGTACCTTCTGTTTCTATTTTGTGGAATAGTTTGAGGAGAATTGGTGTTAACACTTCTTTGAAGGTCTGGTAGAATTCCGCGCTGAAACCATCTGGCCCAGGGCTATTTTTGGAGGGGAGACTGTGAATGACTGCTTCAATTTCCTTGGGGGATATAGGGCTATTCAGTCTTTCTACATGATTTTGACTTAATGTTGGAAGATGGAATCTATCAAGAAAATTGTCCATTTCATTTAAGTTTTCAAATTTTGTGGCATATAGGCTTTGTAGTATGACCTAATGATTGAATTTCCTCAGTGTCTGTAGTTATGTCACCCTTTTCATCTCTTATTTTGTTGATTTGGATAGATTCTCTCTTCTTTTTAGTTAGTTTGGCTAAGGGTTTGTCTATCTTGTTGATTTTCGAAAAGAACCAGCTTTTTGTTTCATTGATTCTTTGAACAGTTTTGTTTCTAATTGATTGATTTCAGCCCTGAGTTTGATTATTTCCAGCCATCTGCTCTTCTTGGGTGTATCTGCTTCTTTTTTTTCTAGGGTTTTCAGTTGGGCCATTAAGTTGTTTGTATGTGATGTTATGAATTTCTTCTTGCAGGCACTTAGTGCTATAAATTTTCCCCTGAGCACTGCTTTCAATGTATCCCATAAATTGGGGTATGTTGTGCCTTCATTTTCATTGAATTTTAGGAAGTCTTTAATTTCTTTCTTTATTTCTTCCCTGACCCAGCTGTCATTGAGTAACAAGTTGTTTAGTTTCCATGTGCGTGTCAGTTTTTTGTTATTTCTGTTGTTGTTGATGTCTAGCTTTAGTCCATGGTGGTCAGATAGAATACAAGGGATTATTTCAATCTTTTTGTATCTGTTGAGGCTTGCTTTATGACAAACTATATGGCCTATTTTGGAGAAGGTTCCATGAGGTGCTGAAAAGAAGGTATACTCTTTTGATCTGTAGACGTCTATTAGGTCCATTTGATTTAGGGTCTCTATAAGTGTTTTTATTTCCCTATTTGTTTTCTGTCTAGTTGATCTGTCCCATGGTAAGAGTGGAGTGTTGAAGTCTCCCACTATTAGGGTATTAGGATCAATGTGTGATTTAAGCTTTAATATTGTTTCATTTATGAATGTAAGTGCTCTTATATTTGGGGCATAGATATTCAAAATTGTGATGTCCTCTTGGTGGATTTTTCCTTTGATGAGAATATAGTGGCCCTCCTTATCTTTTTTGATTAACTTGGGTTGAAAGTCTATTTTATTAGATATTAGGATGGCTACTCCAGCTTGTTTTCTGGAACCATTTGCTTGAAAAACATTTTTCCAGCCCTTTACTCTGAGGTAGTGTTTATCTTTGTTGCATAGGTGTGTTTCTTGGATGCAGCAGAATGTTGGATCCTGTTTCTGCAACCATTCTGTTAGTCTGTGTCTTTTTATTGGGGAGTTGAGTCCATTGATGTTGATAGAAACTAGTGACCAACAATTGTTACTTACTTTAGATGTGGGGTTGGTGGTGTCACTGAGTTTCATTGCTTGTATTCTTTTGGGTTTTTTTTTTTTTGTTGTTGTTGTTGTGTAGTTATCTATTTCCTCTGTTTCCTTAGATGTAGTTGTTTTCTTTGGTTTGGAGTTTCCCTTCTAGTAACTTCTGTAGAGCTGGGTTACTATGTAGATATTGTTTAAATTTGATTTTGTCATGGAATATTTTGAATTCTCTGTCTATGTTGATTGAAAGTTTTGCTGGGTATAGTAGTCTGGGTTGGAATCTGTGGTCCCTTAAGGACTGTATGATTTCTGTCCAGGCCCTTCTGGCTTTCATAGTTTCTGTTGAGAAATCTGGTGTGATTCTGATAGGTCTACCTTCATATGTTACTTGGCCTTTTTCCCTTGCTGCTTTTAGAATTTTTTCTTTGTTCTGTAGGTTCAGTGTTTTGACTATGATGTGATGTGAAGAATGTCTTTTCTGGTCTAGTCTACTTGGTGTTCTGTAGGCCTCTTGTATGTTTATGGCCATCTCCTTCTTTAAGTTGGGAAAGTTTTTTTCTATAATTTTCTTGAAAATATTTTCTGGACCTTTGAGCCTGATGTCTTCTTTTCTTCTACTCCTATTATTCTTAGGTTTTGTCTTTTCATGGTGTCCTTGATTTCTTGGATGTTTTGTGTTTGGAACTTTTCTGATTTTATTTTTTCTTTGAGAGACGTGTCAATTTCCGCAAGTGTATCTTCGGCTCCTGAGATTCTTTCATCCATCTCTTGTATTCTGTTGGTGATGCTTACATTTGTAGTTCCTGATCTTTTCTCTATGTTCTCCAGCTCCTGGTTTTTCTCCATTTGTGTTTTCTTTATTGATTCTAATTCTGTTTTCATGTCTTGCACCATTTCCTTCATCTGTTTGAATGTGGAGTCCTGCTTTTCAATGACAGCTTCTACTTTTTTGTCTGTTTCCTCTCTATGTAGCACTAATTGTGCCTCTACTTCTTTGGATATAATTGCCTGTATTTCTATGAGAGCTTTGTTTATTTCTTCTGTATTTGCCTTCATTTGTGTGGACATTTCTTTGAGAGCTTTGTGCATTTCTTCTTTGTTTGCCTCAATTTTCATGGTCCTTTCTCTGAGAGCACGATTTGTTTCCTCTTGGTTAGTCTCAATTTCTTTGGCTATTTCTCTGAGGGCTTTGTTCATTTCATCTTTATGGGCCTCTAATAGCTGGAGAAACATAGTTCTGAGGTCGTTTTCTTGTATATCTAGTGAATTGAAGTGTCCATTGTTTTGTGGGATTGCTAGTGAGGTCATTATGTCCTGATTTTTGTTGGGAGTGTTCTTACGTCTGCCTCTAGCCATCTGGTTATTTATAATCCTCACTGTTTTTTCCTCGAGATTATAGTTCGGGCTATGATTGTCTCTGTTTTCTGGACTGTTTTTTCAGGAAGATGAGAGAGGTTCACTGGTTTGGGAATGGCTATGGTTTCAGTTTTGCCTAAGTAAGGAATGTGACGTGACGCTGGCGCTATTTGCGTGAGCTTTTAGCGGGCGCAGTGTGCATGCGCGGATTCTCTGACTATTGCACTAGCCTGCAGGCCACTATTATGCAGTTCTGTCTGAGATCCAGGGATTGTTTGCCTGGATTACACTGGTGGACCCACAAAGCAGAGGCTTCAACGTTGGGGTCACTGTCCCAAGAATCCCTATGATGCCCACACTAGGGGTGTGGGTGGCAGGGATCTCGTCTGGTTGCTTCTGTGGAGAGGCCCTGGGTCTGGGACAAACTCTCCCTAGAAGGCTCACTCACTCTCTTGCAGGACCAGTTGGAATGCACAGGGGTTCCCCTTGCTCTCTACTCTCTGATTTGGTTCTGCTGCAGAGAGTGCGCAGGTAGGCTAACAGTCAGCTCTGTGACACTGTGGCCACAGGACTCAGTGTCCACCTTTCCTGTGTGCTGCCTCTCTATCCTTTCCCTCTGCCAGGAGGGGTTATGTTGACTGGTCCTGGGGTGGCTCGGGAAAGAGTTAGGTTGAGTGTTCTCAATCCCAGATCCCGGGCCCAGATCTCTCTGCTAGAAGCAGCCTGGTGGTAGAACCTATGTTTGTTGATCCCGAGAGAGTACCAGGTAGGGTTGAGTGTCCTCAGATCTATAGCTTGGGTTTCTCTGCTAGGAGCCGCTGGGTGAGCTGGAGAGGGGGTGCTGTGTCCTGTGGCAGGCTGCCTCTCTGTCCTTCCCCTCTGACCTTCCCCTCCGCTAGGGCAAGTTTATGGCGGTGCTCTCAGGGGAGTGCCAGAAGGGGTTGGGGCTTCTCAGTTCGATCCTGAGCCGGGGTTTCTCGGCCAGGGGTCGGGGGAGGGGGCGCCAGTGATAGGACTTGGTGCTAGACCTTATTGTGCTGGACCCAGGAGAATCTCAGGACGTGTAGAATGACCAGAGTCCCAGATCCCGAGCTGAAGTTTGTTTGCTAGGAGCAGCCGGCAGCACTGGAGTTCCGGCACTGTGAAGCTGCTGTGCGCCTCTTTATCCTTCTGCTCCGCTGCGGCAGGGTTATGGCAGCTTTTGGGGGAGTGCCCGAAAGGATTGGGTTTTCTCAGCCCCGATCTAGGGTTGGGGTACAGACAATGTGGTCTGTGGCAGATTCAGCTGGCCACCTCCTGCCTCCTCCCAAGAGGGAGTAGGGATTTTGAGCTGGACGCACAGCTGCTCTCTGCGCGCAGCGGGAGCTCAGTTGTGATGGTGGCGGGTACCCGAGGTCAGCGAGACCTTCCAGGGAAAGACTGGGTGACCTGTGATCAGTCTCGCCACTTTCCTTCCCCATGGGGTTTTTTTTTTGCAACTGGGACTCTCAGTCTCTGGCACCGTTGTGCCCACCAATCAGCCTGGGAAAGTGATCAGGACATGCAAGTTTATGGCACCATCCCCAGCCTGGAGACCCAAAGCCCGCATTAGCCGGGTTCTGGCTGTGCGGCCCAACAGTGGACCAACCGGTTCCCATACCATGGGAGCCTCCTCTCACCTGGGAAACACGATCTCTGTAGTATTAGGGCCCAGAGTTCAGTCTCCTGGTCGCTGCACGGAGTATGTTGTCCTGCTTCTCAGACACAGTGTTCTCCCGGCGCCGCCATCTTGGCCCCTTGGGAATTCTTATTCTTTTCTCTCTACATATTCAGTCTACTTGTGAAATGTCCTATTTGTGAATGGATGTTTGGCACTCAGAGAAAAAGGAGGAGGAAGAAAGGGAAACAGAGTGAAGAAAAGGGAAAAGGGAAGAAGAAGGGAGGGGGAAAAGTAGAGAGGGAAGGGGAGACAAAGGAAAAGATGAGAAAAGATTCCTAGAGAAGCATTCATTGTCTTACTTAAAAGTAGATGATGCCCCTCAACTAAAGAATGGATGCAGAAATTGTGGTACATCTATACAATGGAGTATTACTCAGCAATGAAAAATAAGGAAATCATGAAATTTTCACGTAAATGGTGGGATCTGGAAAGGATCATCCTGAGTGAGTTATCCCAGAAGCAAAAAGACACACACGGTATATACTCACTCATATAAACATACAACATAGGATAAACCCACTATAATCGGTACATCTAAACAAACTAAGCCAAAGAGAGGACCCTAACTAAAATGCTCAATCCCCATCCTGAAAGGCAAAGAGGATGGACATCAGAAGAAAAAAACAGGAAACAACCTAGGAACTTGCTACAGAGGGCCTCTGAAAGCCAGAAGAAGAAAACAGGAAATACCCTAGGAACCTGCCACAGAGGGCCTCTGAAAGCCTCTGCCCTGCAGACTATCAAAACAGATGCTGAGCTTGATGGCCAACTGTTGGGCAGAGTGAATGGAATTTTATATAAGAAGTGGGAAATAGCAAGAGCTAGAGAGGACAGGAACTCCACAAGGAGAGCAACAGAACAAGAAAATTTGAACACAGGGAACTTCCCAGAGACTCATACTCCAACCAAGGACTATTCATGGAGATAACCTAGAACCCCTGCACAGATGTAGCCCATGGCAGTTCAGTGTCCAAATGGGTTACATAGTAATGGGAAGAGGGACTGCCTCTGACATAATCTGATTGGCCTGCTCATTGATCACCCCCCCCCGAGGGGGGAGCAGCCTTACCAGGCCACAGAAGATGACAATGCAGCCACTTCTGATGAGAACTGATAGACTAAGATCAGAAAGAAGGAGAGGAAGACCTCCCCTATCAGTGGACTTGGCGGCGAGGGGTATGCATGCAGAAAGGGGAGGAAGGGTGGGATCGGGAGGGGAGAAGGGAGGGGCTTATGGGGGGATACAAAATGAATAAAGTGTAATTAATAATAATAACAATAAAAGAAAAAAATGGCAAAAAAAAGTAGATGCTGAGACTCATAGCCAAACTTTGGACAGAGTGCAGGGAATCTTATAGAAGAAGGGAGAGATAGAAATACCTGGAGGAGACAGGATCTCCACAAGGAGAGCAACAGAGTCAAAAATTCTGGGCCAGGGAGGCCTTCAGAGACTGATGAATCAAGCAAGGACCATGCATGGAGAGGACCTAGAACCCCTGCTCAGATATAGCCGATGGGCAGCTCAGTCTCTGTGGGTTTCCTAATAAGGAGAGCAGGGGCTGTATCTGGCATGAACTCAGTGGCTGGCTTTTGATCACCTCCCCTGGCTAGGTGGCCTAACTAGGCCACAGAGAAAGAGGATCTAGGCAATCCTGATGAGACCTGATAGGCTAGGGTCAGATATTAGGGGAGGAGGACCTGCCCTATCAGTAGACTAGGGGAGGAGCATGGGAGGCAGAAAATGGAGGGAGAGTGGAACCAGGAGGAGATGAGGGAGAGGGCTACAGCAGGGATACAAAGTGAATAAATTGTAATAAATAATAATAATAATAATAATAATAATAATAGAGAAAAAACTTAAAAAGATATTTGAGTTCAGTTTTAAATTATCTCCTAATGTGCTGTGTGGAGATGGGGTTTTACATTTAACAGAGTTAAGATCATTTCAATAATACACAAAATAAATTCATTTAAATATCTCTCTTTTTATTACCAACATTAAAAACATTCTTCAATATTCCATAATTAGGGATCTAATTTGGTTTTGTTGTTTTCTGCTTTGCTTCTGAGGCCTCTTTATCCCTGAATTCATCCCACTCTAGTAAAACCACATAAAACCTTTTTGTTAGTTTTAACGTCAGCTGACCCTGTTCTGTAGACTTGAACTATCATTAAGCAAAGTGATATGTGAACTATTCATGGAAAATTTTGTTTAGCAGGTAATTATCTTCTTTAGGAAATCGTCTTGCACTTTAGACTTACACTGCTTCTTTGTGTGGCTCGCTATCTTATTGAACTTAAGGAATTGTTCTATGACAATGAACCTTCCCCCACATATTTTGAGGAAATTACCCACTTTTTAAATCCAATGAGTACTTTATCTAACAGTGGATACTTACTTATTCATTATGCACATAATTGTAGTGATGGAAATCCAAGGAGGTCCTTCTGTAAAGTTGGTGGGTGTCCTGGTATTTGCATTTATTTTGCTAATGACATCTAAAATTTAAATCAGAACTCTTTCTGACTGTGCTAAATTGATAACATTATTACAAATAAAGGAACATGATAAAGGTATTCTAAAGTTTTAAACATTTTTTCTTCAGCAAAATGAATAGAAAGCTCTTCATCTCTGTCCTTTGATGTACTTCTCTCCTCCTTTATAGGACTCTGTTATCTCTTATACAAAATTTTCTCTTTATATCAGCATTTCAGATTGTTGTGTAGACCTTTTGACAATCAATTCAACATATCTTTATTGTACACAGACTACTTGCTGTTCATCCATGTACAGAGCCAGTTTACAAAGACAAGCCTGGGTTAGGGAACTTTGCAGTAGGGGCATATATGAAAGTAAAAGGAAAGTCTAGCAGTCAGGTAATATCAGAAGTTGTCAAGGGCTTGAGAAGTGTGAGTGAAGAGTCCAGGAAAGTTTTAGAGAAAACTTTAGAGAAGATAATGATGGGCTAGTTTTGGCATGAACAAGATTAAAGTTCCTGTTTTTCATTTATTTTCTTTAGGATTATATTTTTTTCCAAAATTTAATCGTTGATTAAGATGACATACTTAAAAGCTACCAGTGTTCATAAACAAAGGGTTACTACAGAGGATATGTAAACGTTCTGGTAAAGTATGCAAGAATCTGTTGCTCAGAGCTTCTCAATGATGTTGTAGCGTGTTAAGAATTATTAGTGTCTTTTCTTTCTTTTTTTAGTGTCTTCTGCATGAGCATATTGTCTATCAGGATCTTTAGAGAAAGAACACTCAGTTACATGATGTGATGCGTTGTACAGTACACTGGGCAGAACTTGGTTGTCTTGGATTTAGTCACAGTCCGTGGCTAACAGGTCACGGGGTTGGTGCATACTTTACAGGTAGAACACAATGTTTCATGCTGTCTGCTGTACTCTCCTGAGAAGTCAGCTACTCTGCCTCATGCCCACCTCTGTCCGGAAAGTTTCTGACCCACATCCTCTGCTTCCATTTAGCTAGTCAAAAGTAGTCAGTGTGAGACGCAGTTCCTCAAACTCAGGCATAACAGACTGTAGCCATTCAGGCTCCCACATCCTGCTGCTCTGGTATCACCACACATCTTTGCTGTCCTGAACCTATTAGCAGTAAGGTGCTCCAAACTCCTGCAGGATAGAAACTGTTTAGTGGGTTTCATTATTATTTATTATAAATGCGAATTTAAGTGGATTTTTAAAAATCTAAAATGATATAGACACATGCAGGCCATAATTTTATTGATATAAATGATAAAGATTGAAAAGAATATAATTTCTCAGATTAAGAAAGAAAACAACTTGAACTGTATGAATAAAAAGAACCAGATTACTGTAGAAAAGATGAATTTTAAGAGTGTATGTGAGAAAAACATAGACATGTTATCAATTTTCTTTATAAAAAACAATTGGCTTATGGAAATAGCATTTCGTGGGGTTCAGTAAAGTGTGCTAACATGTCATTTTTGGTGGAATCCACTGCCTCCTACAGACTAGACAAGCACTCACCCGACGTCACCATGTTCTAATCTGGCAACACCTTTCATTGGGAAGAAAAAGACAAGAGACAAGATGACAACTAATGCTTGGTTTTCCCTTTGAAACTATGCTGAAGAATTTAAAATTGTACATATGAAAAGATAAATAACAAATAGAGTATCTCAAATGATAACCACTTACAAATCAGGTTATATTCTGTGCAGGAAGGATTGTAAATTCAGCTATCTTTTTTATATAAAATAGAATTTAAATATATAGTTTATATAAGTTAATTTAGAAGACTTCATTCTGAAACTATTTTCTAAGAAGAAAATTAGGCAAAACATCTCTAGTAAAGCTTTCCTAATTTATGCAGTTAGTCCCTGAGCCATCGTGTCTGTCAGAAGTACACAGAGGCTTCTTGCTGGACAAAAATACTCCAACATTTATTCCCTCTGGCCCTTTTTAAATAAATATTCCCCAATGTCAATGAGATAAATCTTTTCACTATATTTCCTAAGGTGCTCTTTCAATTTGGTATATGCTCATAGACTATCTGTAGAGCATAGTCATAAAGATGTTACAACCAAAATGCATGCTATCTTCAGTTCCTAGTAAAATGTCAAAGTTTTATGCTTGGCTATAGATGAGTGAGACAGTACTAACACTCAAAATACCAGTTGCACATTTTAAACATTTGTGACAATGTGATGGCAGAAAAATGATTGCAATATGATAACAATTGATTGGGTGCATTTCCCAGAAAGCCTGGAGGAAAACAGAGGTCAGGCATGAAAAGCTGATAATGAGAAAGTGAAAAAGTCAGTCCTTATCAGATTCATTATCTAGGCACAAAAACTCCTGTGAAAAGTCCTGTTAACAATCAATGAATATTGGCCTTTTCCCTACAAATCTTCTCTTCTGAGAACAACTGTGGGTGTCTCAACGTGAGATTATGAGAAGAGCAAATGTAAAAATGAATTATTTTAAAAGAACAAGTTCTCGTATATATGTTTATGGATTAACACCTTAGTTAATCATCTTAGAAATCTGAGTGTGTATGAAAATAAGAATGGCTACTATTCTTGTAGGGCTACACTTGCATGGTTACCATTGCACTACACACACACACACACACACACACACACACACACACACAAACAGACACTTTGCTTTTATTGAAAATAGTTTTTCCCCCCCTCACAGAATATATCCTGATTACAGTTTTTCCTTCCTCTACTATTTCCTCAGAGGGACTTCCTTGAAAGAAACTAAATATTCATTTGTAAGTGGTTATCATTTGAGATTGATTCTTGTTTAGGCATGATGAGGGCATATGTTCACCTCTCCTTTCAGCTCTAGGATGTCATCTGGTGCAGACCCATTCAGACCCTTGCAAAGTGCCTCAGTCTCTGTGAGTTCAAATACGCTCTATCATGTTGATTTAGGTTTTACTCTAAAGTAAACAAGGTTGTTTCATAGGTGGTACTACATCCTCTTGGCTCTAACACTTTCTGCCTCCTCTTATGTGGACTTGAGTCCCAGGGAAGGGGCTTGCTATAGTCATTCTATTTAGGGCTGAGTGTTTCATGGTGTCTTACTCTCTGCATCTTGTCTGGCTGTGGGCCTCTGTGTTTGTTTCAATTTGCTGCGGGAGGAATCTTCTCTGCTGATGTCTGAACAACGCACAATGAACATAGTACAAGGTCCTTAGGAGTCATTTTATTGCTATGTTTGTTTCTTTGTTTTAGAACAGTCGTTTTGGTTTTATTGTAGGTCTCTAGGCTATCTAGTCTCAGGTTCTTGGTCCCACAAGCAGTGTTGGGTATGGGTTCCATTTCATGGAGTAGGCCTTCAGTTAAATAGGATGATGACTGTTACTCCCACAAATTTTGTACCATTAACACATCTTTGAGGCAATACACCATTGTAGATAAAAGGTTCTATGGCTGGGTTGTTGTTTATGTCTCTCCTTTGGTAACATGCAGAGTACCTTCCTATCCAAAAAAAAAAAAAAAAAAAAAAAAAAAAAAAAAAGCTGGCATGTAGTAGTTCAGATTCAATGTAGGCACCACCAGCTTGACTTCTTCATGTTCAATAAAGTGTGTAGCTGTTGTTCTCAGCAATAGGACCTTATCAAAAGTTTGTGTAAATCCACCAATAGTCTTGGCAATGGCCTGGGGTTTTGTTTGTTTGTTTTAGGTTTCTAGTGAGACCATGTTGGACAAAAATACAATTTGTTGTAACACAATCTCAGTACTAGAGATTTTATTTGGTGACAAAAGAAGGCAAGTTGGAATACTGTGCCTCCACTGTGGGGCAATATCACTTAGATAGCCTTCAAATATATATTTTGAAAGCTTCTACTGTGTTGTATTTCATACTGCTCTTCAAATGGCCCGTAAGTTTCTCTCTCTTTCTCCATATTCCATTCATATTCCCCTCTTACTACCCCTTTCCACTTGATCTTCCCTTCACAGTCTCTCCCAATCTGTCTAAAATTATCTATTTTCCCTTTCCTAGGTAGTTTTTCTACACCACCCTCCAAGTCCCTTACTTTCTGCCTAACTGTTGTGGTAGAGTGTAGATTAGTTACCATTGACTTAACAGCTTATATCCACATATAAGCAAATACATACAATATTTGTCCTTCCTGGTCTGGGATAAGTCACTCATGTTTTTTTTTTTCTCTATAATTTTATTTTTCTCATTAGTTACATTTTGTTAATTCTGTATCCCAGCTGTATCCCTCATTCCCTCCCCAATTTTTATTCCACCCATTTACCTTCAAATTTCATTATTTTTAATGACTGAGTAATACTCCATTGTGTAAATGTACTTCATTGTGTAAATGTATCACATGTTATTCATCCTTTCATCTGTTAATGGACATACAGGTTGCTTCCCATTTCTGGCTGTCCTGAATAGAGCAGCAATGAACCACAGTGCCTCTCTGATTGGATGGAGATCCTATGGCTATATGCTCAGAAGTCATATAGCTGGATCTTGTGGTAAATCAATATTCACTGAGTTCCACAGTGGCTAAGGCAGTTTTTACACCTGCCAGTAATGGATGGGTGTTCCCTTACTCTGTATCCTTGCCACCATAATCAGTCCCCTGTTTTATTCATCTTAGCTATTCTTATATCTTACATCTGTAAGATGAAACATCAAAGTAGTTTTGATTTGCATTTCTCTGATGAACATTTCTTTAAGTGTTTCTCAGCTATTTGAGTTTTCATTTTTGAGAATTCTCTGATTAGGTATGTACCACATTTTTTAATTGGGTTAATTGTTTTCTTAATATCTAGTTTTAAATTAATGATGTCGAGTTAAAAAAGAAACTTTTTGGAGCCTGCTGCTTTGTTCCAATGAGGGTGCCCTTTGCCACACAGAAGCTTCTCAGTTTCATGAAGTCCTAATTATTAATTATTGATTTCTGTGCCAGTGCTAACTGTGTTCTGTTCAGAGAGTCTTCTAGGCCATTAACTCATAGCCTATTCCTCCATTTTCTCTTCTATTAGATTTAATGTTTTATGTTGAGGTCTTTGGTCGATTATCACTTGAATTTTGTGCAGGGTAATAAGTTTAGATCTATCTTGATTTTCCCATACACAAATACACAGTTTGAACCACACCATTTGTTAAAGATACTGTATTTTCTCCAGTGTATATTTCTGGCCTATCTAACATAATGAGATGTCCACAGGTGTATAGATTTGTGTCTTAAATTTAGATCCGCTGATTATTGTGTATGTTTTCGTGTCAATACCATGCTGTTTTTATTACTATAGGTCTGTAGTGCAACTTGAAATTGGGAATGGTGAGACCTCTAGCAGTTCTTTTACTGGTCGGGATTGTTTTGGTTACCCTGGGTTTTATGCATTTCCATGTGAAGACGAAAATTGTCCTTTCAAGATCTCTGAAGAATAATGTAATTTTAATGGGGATTGCATTGAACCTGTGGATTGCATTTGATAGGCTGTCCATTTTTACTATGTTCAAGCTACTAATACAAGAGCGTGAGAGATCTTCCCATCTTCTGATACCTTCTTCAATGTCTTAAATACTTTACCATACAAATCTTCATCTGCTTAACTGAAGTTACCACAAGTTATTTCGTGTTATTTTGGGGCTATTGGGAAATGGATTGTTTCCCTGATTTCTTTCTCAGTATGTTTGTGAGCAGTCCTATAAAAATACTAAGCTGAAAGCTATAATATGTACACAGAAGACCTGGTGCAAACCTGTGTAAGCCTGCTTGTTGCTTCCTTGTCTGTGAGTTCATCCGAGCTTTGCTTAGTTGATTCAGAGGACCTGTTATCCTGGTGACCTGCATTGCCTCTGGCTCTTACACTCTTTCTGACTCTCTGTCTTCATGGTTCCCTGAGCTCTAAGGGGAAGAATTTGATAGAGAAATCCCATTTAGTGCCGTGAATTCTATGGAACCTCTTTCAGTCTGGGTTTAGTTCTCTGCCTCTGTTCCCATATGCTGCAGAAGGAAGCTTTTCTGATGATGATTGAATAAGGTACTAATGCATGAAGATAGCAGACTATGATTAGGAGTCATTTTATTGATAGTGTTTTTAGACAAATAGTGTTTGGTTTACCTTAAGTCTCTGTATTATCTAGCCTCTGGTTCTTGGTCAGTCAAGTGGTGTCAGGTTCTGTCTTGTGTTAGGGAGGAAAATATGCTTTTGTCTCAACAGAAAACACAAAAGCTGTGTATTCTATCCAAACTCATGAAAATCCGATTTAACAGAGGAAGACCTACTGAAGATCTTTGCTGCTGATGGAGGGAAAGAAATCAAGAAGACCAAACAAGACAGGTAACATAATTTGCTGATCTCTTCACATGGAAATAGCTCTGAAACTGGCTGAGACATGAAAATGTCTCCAACCAGGACTTTAACTATGCATAAGGCAATAAATTTTTGGCTATAAAATCCTCAGTACTACTTGATTTTGTTCTAGAGTTTTCAGGTGTGGTGTCATTGCTAGTATTATATGTATCCAGGTTTTTGTTTTGTTTTATTTATTAATGTAGGTACTTAGTGTAATGAACTTGCCTCCTACAACCTTTTACCTTGGGCCCCATAAGTTTGGTTATGCTGTGTATTCATTTTCCTTGAATCCTAGAAAGTCTTTCATTTCTGTCTTGACCCACTTTTCATTCAGTGGAGAGTAGTTCCATTTCCATGCATTTGTAAACTTCTTGTTTCTTCTTTTGTTTAACCCATGGTGGTTTGATAGTATGTTATATCAACTTTCTTACACTTTTGAGTTTTACTTGGTGTTCAAGTATATGATCAATTTTGGATAAAGTTTCATGAAGTGCAGAGAAGAAAGCTTATTATTTTATGTTGGCGTGAAATGTTTTGAAAATAACTGTTCTGTCCATTTGGTTTATAATCTCTGTTAGTTCTAGGATCTCCTGTCCATTGGGGAGAGTTGGATACTGAAGTTTCCCACTATCATCATGTGAGGGCCAGTATGTGATTTAATTAAAGTTGTGTTTCTTTTACAAACTGGGTGCCCTTGTGTTTGGGTCATGGATGTTAAGAATTTTTAAAACATCATCTTGGTGGATTTTTTTTTTCTCAGTGAGTTTATAATGTTCTTCCCTATCTCTTCTGATTAGTTTTGGTTTGAAGTCTATTTTTCTTAGATATGAAAATAGCTAAGAGCTTGCTTCATAATTCTATTTGATGGAATATCTTTTTCCAGCCCTTTTCCCTGAAGCATTATCTTTGATGTTAAGGTGTGTTTCTTGGAGGCAGGAGGATGGATCTGGTTTTGCATCTAATCTGTTAGTTTGTGTCTTTTTTGTGGGGAATTGAAACCATTGATATTCAGAGATATCAATGACCAATGAGTATTGTTTGCTGTTATTTGGTGGTGATGGTGGTAGTGGTAAGATATTGTCTGTGGTGTGTGTGTGTGTGTGTGTCTGTGTTTGTGTGTGTGTGTGTGTGTGTGTGTGTGTGTGTGTGCGCGCACATGTTTTCCTTTTTTGATTTTGCTGGTCTGAGACTATGTATCTCTTGTATTTTTATGAGTAACCTTAACTTTGCTAGGGTGACATTTTCCTTCTAGCACCACCTGTATGGCTGGATTTGACGATACATATTGTTTAAATATATATTCATGTAGTATCTTGTTTTCTCCATCTATGGTAAAGGAAGGCTTTTCTGGATATAGTAATCTGGGCTGGTATCTGTGGTCTCCTACAGTCTGCAGCACATTTGTGCAAGCTCTTCTGCATTTTAGAGTGTCCATTAAGAAATCAGATACAATTCTCATGTCTATTTTTATATCTAATTTGATTTTTCCTTGCAAATTTTAATATTCTGCTTGGTATATTTAGTGTTCAGATGATTACGTGTTGTAGAGAATTTCTTTTCTATTCCAATCTATTTGTATTCAGTAAGCATCTTTTACCTTTATAGTCATCTTGTTCTTCAGGGTAAGAAAATTTTTTGTTGTAATTTTGATGAAAATATTTTCTGAACTTTAAAGCTGTGAATCTTCTCCTTCCTCTATTCCTATTATTCTTTTTTTAACAGCCTGTCCTTTTTCTTTATTTTTAATATAATTTTTTTTATTTATTACAGTTTATTCACTTTGTATCCCAGCCATAGCCCCCCCTTATCCTCTCTCAATTCTGCCCTCCCTACCTACCTCATTTATTCCCATGCCTCTTCCCCAGCCCAGTGGTAGTGGAGGACCTCCTTTCCTTCCATCTGACCCTAGCCTATCAGGTCTATCATGACTGTCTTTCATAGCCTTCCTCTGTGGCCTGGTCAGGCTGTTCTTCCTTCAGGGGGCAGTGATCAAAGAGCCAGCCAGTGAGTTCATGCCAGAGACAGCCCCTGCTCCCTTTATTAGGGAGCCCATTTGGAGACTGAGTTGCCACAGGCTACCTCTGTGCAATGGGTGCAGTTTACCTCCATGAATGGTCTTTGGTTGGAGTATCAGTCTCAGAAAAGACCCCTGTGCCCAGAGTGTTTGGTCCTGTTGTTCTCCTTGGGAGCTCCAGATCCTTCCAGATCTTTCTATCTCCCCCTTCCTTCATAAGATTTTCTGTACTCTTCCCAAAATTCGGCTAGGAGTCTCAGCATCTGCTTTAATACCCTACTGGGGAGAGTCTTTCAGAGGCACTCTGTGGTAGATTCCTTTCTTGTTCCTAATTTTCACCTTCTTCTGATGTCTATCCCATCTGAATGAAGATTGATCATCTTACGCAGGGTCTTTCTTCTTGATTAGCTTCTTTAGGTATACAGATTTTAGTATGTTTATCCTATATTATATGTCTAATATCCACTTATAAGTGAGTATATACCCTCTGTGTTTATCTGCTTCTGGGATACCTCACTCAGGACGATCTTTTCTAGATCCTAGTATTCGCCTGCAAATACCATGATTTCCTTGTTTTTAATTGCTGAGTAGTATTCCACTGTGTAAATGTACCACAATTTCTGTATCCATTCTTCAGTTGAGGGACATCTGTGTTGTTTCCAGGTTCTGGCTATTATGAATAAAGCTGCTACGGACATAGTTGAGCAAATGTCCTTGTATACTTGAGCATCATTTGGATATATGCCTAGAAGTAGTATAGCTGGATCTTGAGGTAGCACTATTTCTAATTGTCTGAGAAAGCACCAAATTGATTTCCAAAGTGATTGTACAAGTTTACATTCCCAACAACAATGGAGGAGGATTCCGCTTTCTCCACATACTCTACAGCATGTGTTGTCACTTGAGTTAAGTTTGGCTTTTTCATATTACCCCAAACTTTCTGGATATTTTGTGTCAGGAATTTTTTAGATTTAACATTTTCTTTGACTGGTGTATTCACTCTTTTATCATATCTCCATAGTTGAGTTTTTCTCTTTTATCTCTTCTGTTCTGTTGGTGAAGTTTGAATCTGTAGTTCCTGTTCAAATTCTTAA